>NC_039359.1:160789224-162214834 GCF_003573695.1 Papaver somniferum | reverse complement strand
CAATTGGTTGAAAAGAGTTGTTACCAAACAAATTTGTTGTTCCTTTACTGTTTGGAATACGAACCAAAGGAATTGTTCCAAGTATGTGACTTATTACAAGTTGGAGGCATGGGAATACAGACGGAACTAGGTGAACTATAGGTTTAGTTGCTTGGTCTCAATTATACGAAGTTGGTTTGATTTTGTATAGCGGCTTAATCCTGAGAGTACTCAATTCTGGACAAGATCCCGGGGTTTTTCTACATTTGCGGTTTCCTCGTTAACAAAATCTTGTTGTGTCTTTTACTTTTATATTTTCGCAATTATAATTGTTTTTATTATAATTAGAAGTAAAATACACAAACGTTAATTCCTATTTACTCGATAGTAATCCTATTGTGTTTGGTTAAGTCTGAACTATTTATCAAGTAAACATGCTTCGTTGTTGTATTGTCTCGATCTTGTATCCATAGTCAATCACACAAGTTATCTTGTCGTCGTATTGTCTCGATCTCGTATCCATAGACGATCACACGAAGTGTGAACCGATTAGTTGTATTGTCTCGACTCAGTCCATAGACAATCACTTTCGGAGAAAGGGCTTATAGGTGGAAAATTTTTAGATTGAGGTATATTTGGGTACCCTCGTCTTTTCAATTGGTATCAGAGCAGGCAAACACGAAAATATCTAACAATTTGTGCTTGGTCCGATCCAACCTATAAGAAAATGAATCTTATGAATGATTCAGTTAACGTACTACCAAGATTTAATGGGATGAATTATGCATTTTGGAAAGCTGCCATGAGAACCTTTCTTCAATCCGAGATTTTAATACTTGGTTATTAATCGAATACGGATATCAACAACCGATGGATTATTCGGAAACAGAGTTCAAACGATTGGCGTTTTATACTCATGAAGAAAGGATTCTTGCAAAGCAGAATTCCGATGGTTTGAATGTCATCGTATACGCAGTTATTCATGATCTTCTACATCATGTGCTTACTTGTAAAACTTCTAAAAAAGCATGGGATATTCTTGAGACTGTATTCGAGGGAGATGATTCTGAAAAGGAAGTTAGACTTCTTTCCCTTTCATCTGAATGGGAACACCTCAAAATTGATGATAACGATACTTTCGAGGAGTTTAACTCTAAACTCTCTGAGATTTTTAATGCATCTTTTTTCCTTGGAAAGGCCATACCTGAAAAGGAAATAGTATGCAAAACTCTCAGATCGTTACCATCCAGATACGAGTCTAAGAAACATGCCATAATAGAAGGAAATGATCTTTCTATACTTTATCGAAGCTCTCTTCTAGAAAATTTAAAGATCTTTGATAGAGAAATTCTGTTGAAGAATCAAACTGAGAAACGTTGCCAAGAGGGCAAGGTACCTGTTGAAAAAGAGCTTGACTCAACTATTGTGCTTCTAGCATAACGAATTAAGGACATCTTATCTATTGATAAACGTGTTCCTGATATATTATCGTTTTGCCATACAAAGGGTAATGATGAAGTACAGTGCTTCAAGTGCCGTAGATTCGTACATATGCGAAACATTGTCCTAGAAGAAGAACTCAGAAGTGTAACAAGGCGTATATCTCCACTCTTAATGATATTCCGGAGGAAGAATCCAATGAAGAAATATCTGATTGTAATGCACTTCTTGCCAACTCTAACAATGGTGAATCATGTGAGTCTAATCAACTTCAAAAGGGTCTTGAGTTGGGAATTAAGGAAAATAAGGTTAAGCCTGGTACTTGAAAACCTTTTGAAATTCCTATCAGATAAAACATGAAAGGTAAATCTGAACAAGAAAAATTGGGTGAAAAAACAAAAGAATCGGAACCTAGTTTTTCTGATAATATGACAAGTTCGTCATGTAGAAGAAATAGCCACACTGCAATTTTCCTTGGAAATAAATTTATCAAGGCACTTCACAAGGGGATAGGGTTTTTGAAGGCTGGTAAGTTTATGGGATCTCAAAAGGAAGTTTCAAACTCTTGCAATTACAAGAGAAAGAAAGATCAAAATGAAACACAGTCTATTGTGTTTATAAGTCATCCTAAGGATGTCTTTGTTAACTATGGTGAGAATAATTCTCACCTCAACACACACTGATTGTGTTGAAATATGCATCCTCACTTGTTGCCCAAAATTCTGATTGTGAGGAAGCATAAATCTGGGCAAATTGTTCATGACTTTTTTTTTCTTTAGTGAAAAATAATAAATATCTTTTATTTTTGGGGAAAATAGTTTCGGTTTCCATAAACCAAATTATTTAGCACTTTGTGCATCAGTTATGACTGAAACTCATGATGTCTCTCTTCATGATAATTCTCATGATTCTCTAAGAAAACATATTCTTACTGTTAAAGGTTGCATTTGATATCATGAGCTGATGATAAAGGATTCAAAAGAAGTACTAGCTAATTTTTATTCTCAACTGTTTGAGATGAACAAATCATCTACTGAAAAGGGAAGTGCTCAGAAGATTTTGAATCCAGTTTTTGAAAGCAATCTTCACAAGAACTTAGTTGCAAGATTAAATAGACATCAATTTTTGATTTCTTTCAATGATTGTATTAGGTATATTATGAATAAAACTATCTTATTATGAATAAAATTATTTGGTTAATAATTTTTCTTGTGATAGTTTATGATTACATAGCGTGTGCTTGAATGCTTTATCTTATTGCTATGTATGTTTATGGGATGTTTGATTTCGGTTTCATGACCTTAATATTCAATCTCATATGTGGTGAACCCTTATGGTTTGGGTGACTTTTTGGTTTAACAGGATTAAGTTCTAGCCCATGTTGGTAGGATTTATCAAAGGATCATGAGGAGTTCCGATTGAAACAATATGTGAAAAAGTCACAATATGTTGAATCGTTTGGTTTAGCATAAAATCATATGTGTTTTGGGTTTTCAACTTTTCTCTGGTAAAGGTTGGTTGGTGTTATTCTTTTGTCTTGCATAAGGATGACAACATAATAATATTTCGGTATCAATTCTCCCTGGAAAGAAGATGCAAACATATTGGAGAAGAGGATGCGAAATTTGAGGTATAGACTTTGTTAGTTAATCGTTTTCCTGTTTAAGAAAAGCCTGAGTTTATTGCGTACATTTATTGATTTTGCTTAACGAAATTTCGGTATAATTGATGTTTTATTCCATTATTTGTGTATGGATGTATGTGTGATTCAATTGTTTCCGGTTAAGAAAAAATATTGTTATCTTGATTTATTGTTGGGTATCAATCATTTAGACTTACAAAATTGGGTGCAATTGCGGTGCTTTAATGTCTATGTTGTTTCAATTGCTTCCGGTTGAGGTGAATAATTATGCAAGTTGATTTATTTGGGTTGTATGAATTGTTTATGGCTTAACGAAAGAAAATGTTTTCGGGATGAATTGTTTAGTCCAATTCGATTCCGAATAACAAAAACTAAGTTAATTCTGATCTTAGTTAGACTTATCAAAGTGGAGGTTTCGGTTATTCAAGTCTAATCAAATGCCTTAACAAGAAACGCTAGTTAACTAACCTAGTACTTGTCTTGTTTAAAAATGAAAGGTCTAAGTTATATGGATAATTAGAACCTGGTGAGAAAAATAGAGTTATCTTTATTTTGGTCTTATCGAACAAGCGATTGTATTTATATAATCGGTTTAGCAAAGGAACTAATGTGCTTAGTCGAATTTTGATTTGCTAAAAAATTAGGGAAAATTGCTTAGGGAAATTGTTTCCTTGGTAACATATCAAAACAAAATTACTCTGTAGTTTCGGTTTTGATATTGGTTATCAAAAATGGTGTGTGGATCCCTCGTTCTTAACTCTATAGGTTGCAAGTCTTGTGAGATTTGTAAGATCCTTTCGGTTTGTCCTTTATTTGCTCGTACCTTTGTCATTTTGTGACAAAAAGGGGGAGAAATATATGGAGTAAACAAGTGATACTGGTATTGATGTATATTGATTGGTATAACTAAGGGAAAGACATTGGTGCTTAAACGTTTATCTAACGAAAGAGTAAAGCATAGACTAAGGGGGAGTAGCATATCATATTATAGTTATATGGACTACAAAGGAATAACAAAGACGTGCGGATTTAAAAAATCTACATATCTTACCTTCAGAGGGAGTATTAGCTTTGTTATTATAATGTCAGCATCGGCATTTATGGATTGAATGTATACAGGTTATTGTGCTGTTGAATTCGGGAATCAAGCGTATGTGTAATGAATTCTTGTAATTTGTTTATCCATATGATGTAAAAGTTTTGTCACTAAAATTGACAAAGGGGGAGATTGTTAGAGCATAGCTCGGTTGAACCCACCAAACGTTGGTATGTCAAGTTTGGTTGTCATATTTTAGTGAGCCAAAACTCATTTAAAGAGTCGCTTGATTATATACTAGAGTCAACTTCGTATAGGTTATCTTGAAAGTATTAGGATATGAGACATTACAAGTATTACGTGAAGACTTGAAGAAGTGAAGAAGTAAGGAGCTACAACGACAACATCATCCTTCCACTTGAGGTTAGTGATATTTGACTTGAATTGTTTCATCCCCTAACTATCTTTCAAGTCATGCATATTGAAAACATAACTGCGAAGCATGAATGATTATACTCTAGTTAAACATAGTATTAAGGAATATAATACGAGGTTTATTGCTTAACCGTTAAATTTCGTATATAAGACATCGACATAATCATTTGAATGCTATTGTGATTATGTATGTGTTTGTGGGTGAAAACCGTTTCTGCTGATTTCAGTAATTTCGTGTGAGTGCGGATGAGAAACAAATCTAAACCCTAAACAATGTACTGCACGGGAGTACTTTTGATTCGAGAGATCAATCTGTACAATTCTGGACTAAACCAGGAAATGGCTGTTACAGGCTTGCTTCGGTCACAAAGTGAAGGAGAAGGGTTGGTCTTAGGGAGGCAAGCGAAGAAAATGTTAAGGCCAGAATAGTTAATTCTGGAAGTGTGGGTGTTTTGCGACTTGTATCCGAAAGTTGAACTGGCGAGCTGAATGGAAAGCTACCATGTGATTTCTAGATGTGTATTGTTCTCCTGACCAAAACTTGTTCTTTTGTAGAAATAGGTGAGACCTATTTATACAAGTCGCAACGTAATGTACCCTGGCCTCGTAAGAAGTGGAAACGGTTGAGTAATGGAAGAAAGCGGTAATGGGTAACACATGGAATTGATGTTTCCATAATGAAGAAAACGTTTCACCATTACTTCTTGTATTTACTAACCGCCTCACTCTTATGACACTTTCTTGTAACGGGCGTATTGCACGCCGCACGCTGTAAACCGCCAGACCAATACCCTGATGAGTATCCCCCCAATTTGTGACATGTTTTGATGTCTCGAATGTTTTCGTGGAAAACGTGTAGAAGGTTGCTACGTGTGGCATGGTGGCATGCCAGTGGACATGGCATAACGACGTGCTAGTAGCTGTGGCACGGCGACGTGCTAGTAGCCGTGGCATGGTGGCCTGCCAGTAGCTATGGCATAGCGCCGTCCTAGTAGTTGTGGCATGGTGGCATGGCCAACATGCTCTTGCATTTTTTAGGCGCGGCTAAGTTAGGGGTTTTGGCATAAACCATGGAATTTGGCATTGCGAACAAAAGTTGCCACAATTTTGGTGGCAAACTTGTACGTCTGAGATTTGCATCTCAGGAGGAACGGCATTCGTTGATCGTGGCTACCTTTCGTTGTTGGTCAGAGGCGTGGTGGCGTGACTGGCATGGATTGCACATGTTTTCTTTCATGCGCGTGCGACATATGTGCCTAGCATGCGCGTATGGGAGCGCGTCTGGCATGCGCGCCTGGTAAGCGCGTCTGGCATGCGCACCTGGCACGTACGGCATGCTGGAGTTTTTGGGAAGCTAGCGCATATTTGGGAAGCTGACGTGTTTTGGGAAGCCAACTTAGTATGGAGACCTTTTTGAGGTCGTGGCAAGTTTTGGAGCAACCCGATTGGTTGTCGGGAAGTGGTGCCAGCATGCTAGGGTGTGGCCATATTTCTAACGCGCGGTGGCGGATTTGAAGCAACCTGATTGGTCGATGGAAAGAGGGCCATCATGCTAGGGCGCGACTGCACTTTTAGCGCGCTGTGGCGGATTCGGTTGCCTAGCTTGTTTAAGCATGGTTTCGACCAACGGGGTCCAATATACTGCGCGGGGCGCGAAACCCTAATTTGCAAATTGGGTATATGAGTTCTTTGCGAGTTATCACAATAATTAGCTGGAATTTGTATGATGCCTGTAGATGGTGGATTTTCAACAAAGGGAAAAAACTGTAAATCATGAGGCATGTTTTTGACACGACTTTCAGGCATGCAACGATTCATATTTTACGAATTCATGATGAATATGTTTTCGAAAAGCCTCCACCAGCTGAGCGTTCGATCCCTGGCATTTCGTCGTGACCTCTATGCAGAATAAAGTATTTGGGAGGTTCTCCGTAGATTGAGAGATTAACGCCTTTAGGACGTTGGTAATAAGCATTGTTCCCTGACTGCAGGAGAGAGACCCACCTCCACATAGAAGAATAGTTGGGCGGCGGACGCCTTCAGGACGTCGGTGACACTCACCGTTCCCTGATTATGTGGAGAGACTGTGCATAGATTCAGGCGGTTCTCAGTAGATTGAGAACACTAACGCCTTCAGGTCATAAACAACATCGTGACTCCCTGACTATGCACCATTCAGAATAGATGTGACATTTTAACTGGCTAATATCTTTTCTGCAATAGATTAATCCTGTCGTGACATTCACTACTGAATTCCCAAAATAATCTATTATTGCTCCTATTCCATGGTCGAATCCACGGCCTGATCCCATGGAATGGCAATAACAATTTCTCCTATTCCATGGTCGAATCCACGACTTGATCCCAAGGAACGGCAATAAAAATTGCTCCTACTCCATGGTCGAATCCACGGCTTGATCTTATAGAATGGCAATAAAACAACTGTGCTATCTCATTACTCCGATTTCATGATCGAATTCACTGATCTCATGAAATAGTAATAGATAATCTTAATTACTCCGATTCTATGGTTGAATCCATGATCCCATAGGATGGTAATGCTTTTTTTATTATTCTGAATTCGTAGTCGAATCCACAGCTGATTCTGCGAATTAATAATGAACAACTATTCACTTTTATTACTCAGTTTCATGGATTATTCTCCACTGAATTCATAGATTAGTAATAGATACTCAACAACCGGGTATCTAAACCATCACTGAGTAAGCCCCACAAAAATGGTGCGAGTGTACTCGACAATAATGCACGACTGAGCACCCAGATGCACGAACGAGTGTCCAAAAATATGAAATAATGAGGAATCCTTCGCAAAACAGGAGAAAATAATAAATATTAATAAAATAATAAGATGCGCCCAAGGCCGGGCCCACCAGCCGGTCGTGCCCTAGCCATGGTCGGTCCGTGCCTCTCCCATTATTTTCCTTATTTTTTGTTATTTCGTGATTGTCATGGCCACCACTCAGAAAGAGTTGTGCAATTATCTCAAAACTCCCATTGACAAGATTCAAGGAAAGCTCAGGAGAAAGGAAAATCCAAAGAAACATCTCCGACCGCTGGTTCTGAAGTCATTCTGATCCATGTAGTAGATGATGATGAAGTCCACAAGGCTGCAGATAACCCGCCAACAAAGAAACCTGCAGGCTTCATCACTCGTGAGGACATGAAACTATTCATGGAGGATCGAGGAAAAGACAAGACACCATCTTTCCACTGTCATCAACCTCCATATCATGCTGCTACTCAAATAATTCCTCTCCCAAAGAGCTACACTTCCCCAACATACACACTATACAACGGAACATGGAACGCTCGAGAACACGTGATTCATGGAGCACCAGGAGAGCATGAACACAGCGGAATGATCCCAATCTACAGAGCCTTGCTGGAGAATCTGCGATTCCAGACTTTCTCAAAACTCCATGGAGCAACAAGCGATCAGCAATGCTTTACTAGAAAGAGCAAAGTCTGCAAGGTCGAGGAATCTTTGAGCATCCGACGCCTAGTCAACAATCAGTACAATCTCCAGTCTTCCACAAATGTTGTTGCAGAAAGGAGCAAACAGAAAGTTGAATCACAGCGCAAGAACGCTTCTCTAGCTCCTCCGATATCACCAAAAAAGGGGTAGTGAAATCCGGGATGCACAAGCTCCAACTCAAAATGCAGATCCAGCAGAACCTAATTTCCCTTTCTCCATCGAAGAGGTGATCGAACTACTGGATGTCTGGATCCAGGATGGTGCAATCAAGCTGCCATATGTCAGAAAAGAACCAACTGAAGAAGAAATGGAGAACCCTCGCTACTGCCGTTTCCATAGGTTCGTCAATCATCCCACCAGCGATTGCAGGATCTTGAAGCGCATATTCAAGGAAAAAGTCGGATCTGGGGAACTTAACTTGGGGACTGAAAGAGTACACAGAGACCCTCTTCCAGTCAGGACTTTCATAATCTCCGAACAACCAGTCAAAGAAACAGTTCAGTCAGGCATGTATGCGAATTGCTTTATCTGTCAAAGGCTCAAAAGGGAGACATGTTCACGGCTTTGAACCATATTCTAGAAGTGCCTCCAGAACCTCCCGCCATAGACAAAGAGATGCATGACTGGGGACTTCTTACCACAGTCCATCTTAGAGGAAATGAATTCAGAAGAATGTTGATCGATGCTGACACCACCATCAATATCATTCCACTGAAATCCCTCAAAGTCACAGGCATCAGTCGACAAGAAGCTACTCATGCACCGATCTCAATCAGAGACCATGAGCTCAGAGATGCTCATGTCTACATCACTCTCAAGGTGAAAATACGTTCGACCTGAACATATAACAAGTTTCACATAATCAGGAAAATCCAAGATATGACGCGATAGCATGGACCCATGCTGAAAACATGACTACAAACAAAGCGTCTTTTATTGCACATCTCTCCAACAAAGAAAGTTCTGATCCAGAAGATTTGACGGACGTTTCATCATCAGAGCATTTGGAGGAAATTCGAACTCTGACGAGGTTGAAACAATAACCTGCAAAAGATACATAGAAATTCATCAAGAGGTTTCGCATTCAGGAAAGTCTCATTCCTTCCATGTCTATGTCTTTCATTCCCTCACATGTTATTCTAGCATGAGAACTCAATTCAGCTAGCATCTCTGCTATTGCAAGACGCTATGAGTGGGTAATCTCACTCCAACAATATTTTACCAAGTGGTTGAACCTGACACCGCTTCGAATCGAGCATCTTACCGTGACATTCACCACTGAGAGATGACGGAAGCATGGCAAAGAACACTTTGGGAATTTCTCCATAGACTTGCAGGAATGTCCACGAGTGCCACAAAATCAGAAATCTCTGATGTCTGCACAAGTGTTGAATCCCTCGCAGCGGAATGCTGAATCGACAGAAGATACACGGAACCGAGACGATCAAGCATAAGACATTCGACGCTTCAGCGCTCAAGCACATAAGAAGCCTTCAAATTGTACTCCCAATCAAAGAGTATACCTTCAATAATAACGCCTCTAGCTTCAACACAATATCTCGACGTGACACACGGTTTCAACACCTACACAATCAAAGTATAGCTGAATTACAATCGATAAGCCTTCACTATCCCATGATAAGACTTCTGAAGTATATGCAACACCATTCATCAATGGATGGTACAAACTCCTTCAACTCTGCTAAGTGAATGAGGGATGCACTGGGGACTTGATTTTATTGGAAATATCAATTAAACATATTTCAAAAAATGTTATCCACATAACAAGTCATTGCAACCTAATGTGATTCCATGAAACGTCATCAAACAGAACCTCTCTACATCAAAATCCCCTGCATGACTGGGGAACTTCCTCTCTTCACCAATCATATCCAGAATGAAAACTGCTGCTGCTATCTACCGCTCAACAACATCGATTCCATGACGAATCCACTTCACAGTAAAGTCATAACAGGAGGATTTGGGTTGAAATCCTAATACACCTTCATCTTAGGAATGCTCAACTCACCAATTAGTTCATGCATGCTCACTGGACGGAAGAGCAAAGACTATCATCTTCGGTCTCTGTATCAACTCCAATAATAGTATCGGCATCAGCATGTAGAGTAACTCTATTCATGGTATCAGCATCAACAAGAATTTATGGAGAACTTCCAGTTGTAATCTCAACATCACTCTCGGGCGCAACATCCGACTTCATCAAATATCCATTCTCTATGGATCATACTTCTTCAAGCCCTAATGATTCATATCAAGATGTGTAAACACGAAAACATGCTAACATGAACGTCTTCCCAAAGCTTTCCCGGCAGACGGGCACAAAACCAAAATCTTCTACAAGATGTTGTCATCGCCTCTACAAGTGAGATACGACATGCTCCAGGCCATGGGTTTACAAAAACGTACCAATGGGTGAGTAATGGGACAATACTTCCTCAACGAAAGATGTTCGTCTATGTTTCTTCTACAACATACCAAAAGGGAGCATCAATCGGGCATACAAGTTGAAAGATATGGCCTTTACCGTCAGGTCTACGACATCTGAAAAATTTGTACGGGATTACAAATTACAAATGTGCACGCTTAGTTGGATATGCAACTCCAAATTGAGTGATTATTTTCTCATATGATAACTCAATCTCTTAGATTCAAAAGTTAGGGTCAACCATCGAATTCCGACGTCGTATGAGGTTCCTACATCTTCCAGAGCATACAACATGCAAGCAGTAATTCTTAGACGGGATTCATAACCTCCACAGTCGATCGATGTCCACCAGGTCCTTCCGCTAAATCCTTCATCAAGGTATCTCCAACTTCGACCACCTAGGTCTTTACATCAATTTTTCTACCTGGGTCCTCTATCTAGGTCTCACCAGAAGAAGGGAAAACGAAAGGGAGAGACTTAACAAAATACTGGAGACTAACGGTCCACTGGTCAAGACGATCGATTTCACAATCCAAAACCAATCAAGAAATCAAAACCAAAATAAAACCTCGCATCTCTCATAAGTCCAAGGTTCAATATATCATGGAAAGAAAACTAAAGAAAGTCAGCAAAATAAGATTTTTGCTTTTCTGCATCCTCCAAGACTTGCAAAGCAGCTTTCTCCGCCTCCAGCTTCTTGGCCAGCTCAGCAGCTTCATCCATATTCATCAACACGGCATCACTGATGGTGAAAGGAGTGTCACCTTCCACTACTTTTCTGATAACATCAATCTTTTGACGAAGCCACTTCAGATTGAAGCCAAGTTCTTCAGCTTTCTTCAAATTGTACTCCCAATCAAAGAGTACATCCCGGGTGACAGTATTTCTAGCTGTGATGCGGATATCATTTATAACACGCAAGATGACTCTACTTGCATTGTCAAGAAATAGCTATGCTCCGGATCCTTGGTAATGACGATGTGCCCATACATCTTCCACGGTTTCTTGTACATAGCAGCATATCCAATGGGAACGCTAAATCCACCAAGAAACCTATGATATGGGAGTATCTCACCAAATGGAGGAGTAAAATCAGTCCCTGCGTTGGGATACTCATGCACTATTATCCGGTTCTCAGTCGCTGGAACAACGCCAACAATCATAGGAACAACTTCGGTTGGAGCAGCTTCTTCCATTCTCGATTCGGGTTCCACCATCTCACGCACAATTGGAGTTTCAGTCGCCTCCATGGAATCAACAACAGGTTTTACATGACCTTGAGTTACAGGGATGGAGGTCTCATTATCAACGGCTCCATGGTTGCTCAAGTCATCATTGTTGGTTCCATTATTCCTAACTTCAGCATTTGGCACCTAATGTGAAGATTACATGGGATTAGAATGATTCAAGCGTGGAAACCCAACACAACCATACAATCCAGCATGTAAGTGAACTAACATCATCTAAGTTCTTTACTATGCATCTAAAACATGAGCAAATAGTGTAGAAGCCATGAAACACGTTTTTCAGACAAGCTCATCTGAAGAGATTCTACACTTCCCTATATTAAACGACGAACTGGGAGCAATTGGTAAGAAATTTAAGGTTGGGTCATATACCATTATCTTCGTATGGATGTTTTCTACAACATATCAAAATTTCATAGCAATCGGATGAACGAGCTAACAGATGTGGCAGAAACATCGGACAACATGCAACCTGGAAAAGTTCTGAAGGTCTCCAGGAAGTTCACTATTTCGCCTTTTTCAGGCCCTAAAAATGCTCAAAATTCAAAAAGCTTCTTTTCTAAAGCTTGGAAATTTCCTGGGATTGAAGATACATACGCAGACCGCGGAAAATACGACTTCGGACGATGATTCTACAGCGTCGCTAGTAAAATCTGAAGTCTGAAATTTTCTGGTGACGTATTTCGGCAAAGTTATCCTTAAATTTACATGGATTCTCATTCATTCATTCACAAATCAACAATTTCATACTTCTATGAAGAAATTACAGGAGATATAAATACTAAGGGAGTCTCTAAATCATTTGAAGGCTCGGCAATACCGGGATCTCCATTAGCAACGCCGTTATCTCCATTCGGTTCGGGATTTCGGGAATTCTCCATATTCCCATGTCCCAAAGAAGAGCACGCTTTATCAACATGCTGCTTAGCTACAATGATTTCTTCCTGGATTCATCAACAACACTTATTATGATTTCATTCAAGGAGATACGCACAAAAAAGATACTTACATCGACTTCTTCATCAGTGCTGGATTCCTGAATTTTGCCCGGGAACAAGTTGAAGACCGTCAATCGATGAAGCAAAAGTCTGAAAAGAAATAACAAACCTTGGTCTCGTGATCCTAATTGCACGGTCAAATTAATGATACAAAGAGCGCTAACAACTCACCAAAGAAACGGATGGGGACTGCACGTCATTTGCTAACCTCTTGTAGTCCTTACTTCTGGGTTCTCCGCTCCCGTAGACTTTCTTCCATTTCCATGGAGTCTACATTGATTTGGTATTTCACTATACGATCATCCTGCGGTAAATCTAATAAAATAACCAGAAGTACAACTCGGTATGAAGGATCTCTCACCATCACTCATAGGTCCCAGGAGTACCATTTCTTAAAGTTCCATCCGTAGAGATGTCATCCCTGCAAACATTGTCTTTGAAAGTGTCACCATGGGAGTCAGTCATTCTTGCAAAGTGGCTGTGACATATGCATAACATTCAGCGCATCGTTCATACAAAGCGCGGAATTCAACAAAACAATGAATCATGGAATAGAGGTGCTCACATCAGCGTCTGCAAAAATGGTAATCCCCGACTCTTACCTATTTTACGATTTCACTAGACTTTAGTGATGACACGAAACTTCGAAAACTTGCTCACTCCTTCAAACCTGCGTAGACGAGCAAAACTTATCAATCTAGAGTCAACACTGACTTTTCACAAAACTATGAATAGTTCACATAACCTTTCATGTGAACATTCGCTGATTTTCTACATGTGTGCATACACTATAAAATCACCAAACTCATACATACATTATTTCATCACATATACAATTGTTTGCTTTCAGCAATTGCTCAAAAATCATAAATTGATTTTCATAAAACCGTGAACAACCCACGTAAATTTTACTGTGTGAAATCCACTGATTTTCCGAAATTGGACAAACGTCCATTCTATAATTGTGAAAACTCATACATTATTTCACCATGTATGTTTCTCTACTTTCAACAGTTGTTCAAAATCAAAACATTGATTTTACAGAAAATATTTTTAACGTGAAACTCATGTAAATTTGAAAATATATATTTTGCTCCCTTGTGCGAGCATCCGTCTTTGAAACAAGAGCATATTTTCAAAAATAAAATTTTTAATGAAAGCTCATAGATAAAATTTTATGTCATTAGACTCAGGTCTATTTTGTTTGTTTCTTAAACTAACGAACGAACGTCTGTTCCTAAAACAAGGATTTCCTTTTTTTGGTCGAGCTCGTAAACGCTAAACTGAGCAAAACTGGACTTTCAACAGACCAAATCAGCGATGCTTCATATCCGTGCTCACGGAATCACACTCTATCATACCATCAGGGTCCTCACCCAAACATTTGCTCCTACATGACACCATTGGAGCAAATCGAGGATTCTGACGATACCTTTGTAGACCGAGTTCAACCACTAATCTCGTCGACCGAAAATCACCATTTAATGATTACTACGGAACATGACTGTTCCTCACTAAGCAGGGGACTTAATGTAGATGGTGGATTTTCAACAAAGGGTAAAAACCGTAAAATCATGAGACATGTTTTTGAGACGGCTTTCAGGCATGCAAGGATTCATATTTTACGAAGCCATGATGAATATGTTTTCGAAAATCCTCCACCAGCTGAGCTTTCGATCCCTGACATTTCGTCGTGACCTCTATGCATAATAAAGTATTTGGGCGGTTCTCCGCAGATTGAGAGCTTAACGCCTTCAGGATGTCGGTGATACTCACTGTTCCCTGACTGCAGGAGAGAGACCCACCTCCACATAGAAGAATAGTTGGGCGGCGGATGCCTTCAGGACGTCGGTGACACTCACCATTCCCTGATTATGTGGAGAGACTGTGCATAGATTCAGGCGGTTCTCCGTAGATTGAGAACACTAACGCCTTCAGGTCATAAACAAAATCGTGACTCTCTGACTATACACCATTCAGAATAGATGTACCGCTTTAACTGGCTAATATCTTTTCTGCAATAGATTAATCCTGCTATGACATTCACTACTGAATTCCTGAATAATCCATTATTGCTCCTATTCCATGGTCGAATCCATGGCATGATCCCATGGAATGGCAATAACAATTTATCTTATTCCATGGTCAAATCCACGGCCTGATCCCACGGAATGGCAATAACAATTGCTCCTATTCCATGGTCGAATCCATGGCTTGATCTCATAGAATGGCAATAAAACAACTGTGCTATCTCATTACTCCGATTTCATGATCGAATCCACTGATCTCATGAAATGGTAATATATAATCTTAATTACTCTGATTCTATGGTCAAATCCACGATCCCATATGATGTTAATGCTTGTTTTATTATTCTGAATTCGTAGTCGAATCCACAGTTGATCCTGCAAATTAATAATGAACAACTATTCATTTTTATTACTGAGTTTCATGGATTATTCTCCACCAAATTCATAGATTAGTAATAGATACTCAATAACCGGGAATCTGGACCATCACTGAGTAAGCCCTACAAAAATAGTGTCAAAAATATGAAATAACGAGGAATCCTTCGCAATACCGGAGAAAACAATAAATATTAATAAAATAACAAGAGGCGCCAAAGGCAGGGCCCACCAGCCGGCCGGCCGTGCCCTAGCCATGGTCGGTCCGTGGCTCTCCCATTATTTTCCTTATTTTTTGTTATTTCGTGAACTCACGAAAACTCCTTTGGTTTAGCAACTTTCCTTGTTTTTGCAAAACCCGTGAGTTCTCCATAACTTCGTGGATTCACGAAATAATACTATAAAATAAGGAAAGGTGTGCGGGACCGGGCAACCTAACCAGCCGGCCATGCCTAAGACGTAGCCGGTCCCACACATCACAATCCTTAGCTTTTTATAATTATTATTCCCTAATCTCATGAAACTCCTCTGTTTCAACAAAAACTCGTGGATTCTCCATAACTTCAAGGATTCTCCATAACTTCAAGGATTCATGAAAATAATAAAATAGGGAAAGGTGTACGGGACCGGGCAACCTAGACGGTCGGCCATGCCCTAGCCATGGTCGGTCCCGCACCTTGCAATCCCTAATCATGCATAATTATTATTTTCCTCAATTCATGAAACTCATGGGTTTGAGCATGATCTCTCCATATTTCTCAAATCACGAAAAACCAAAAGCCAACATAGTCACACGACTAGATAGCCTCTCACGGAAATTTTAAATATTAAAACATTTTTATTTTAATATTTTCAAAATATTGATGAATTGAGCATACATGCTCATTCCAACAAAAATCGAGAATTCTCAGTCAAGATGAAACTCTTCTGAAAATTCACGATATTGCTCGAACGCGCATCAGAAAATATTGAAACCCTTAGTATGGAAACATGGACACCACGACAACACGTGCACGCCTTCATGACAGACCAGGGTCATTCCTAGGGCTTGCACAAGGACGGCCCCACACGTTTTCATAATTCTGACCTAATTTGCTCAATTGCTCATACTGGGCCCGAACTCTTTCCAACCAACTGGAAGATTCTCCAAATGACCAACAACTGGTCTCGTGACCACCAAGAGTCGGTCCCACGCTCTCTTGGTCGGTCCTCATCTCTCATACCTAGGTTTTATCACCTAATGCTGAATCCAGCAATATTTCAATAAATGATGAAACCTGCATTTAATCATCGTTCTTTCACCAACTCTCAAACTGAGAACCCTGGTGCGTGCTCACTCGAGCACTGGGAACCCATGGACGCTCATCATCCCATGTGGTCGGTCCCTCCTCACTCATGACCAATTTTAAGCAATTCACCAATTGATGAAGGATTGATAAAAATTAGGGTTTCGAACAAACGCTCCACGAATCACCATTCTGAGCAAGTTCTAACACAAAATAATGTTGATTCAGCAATCAACATCCAAATTAATAATATTCGGTAATTCACCAATATTTTTGATGAATATTTTATTAGGTCACTGCACCAGTAAATAATTCGTCGAATTTAGCAATACTTGCTCAGCTGCTCGAATATTGATCCAACCATCAATGTTCAATAATTCATCACTAGTTTGTTGAATTGAGCAACACTTGCTCAGTTGCACGCCAAAATTATCAAATTCATCGAATTAAGCAATACTTGCTCAATTGCTCGACAAACTCTCAATATTCAGCAATTCGCCGAGTTGAGCAATACTTGCTCAGTCGCTCTAGTCAGTAATTCATTGACATATCAGAGAACTACATGTTCAATCCATGAATCACTGAGCATTCACCACTTAAGCTCGATTAAACAAAACTAGACTCACAGTTTAAATCAGTCAACAACTGACTAACTAATACACGCCTGCCTTGCAGACTCCACGATTCGTGAAATATCAATCACGTCACAAATGGGGGGATATCACTTAGGGTTTTGGTCTGGCGGTCTACGGCACGTGGATTCATCCACAACGAGAAATGTGCGTAAGTCGTGTAAACGGTTGAAGGAGTTAGCAAAGTAATGGGTGCACGATCAGTCAAGTCTCCGCACGACATGGAACTGACTTTACCACTATCTCCCACTTTCCCACTCTTTCACTCAAGAAACCGTCACACTTACAGGGATCAATGGTACATCATTCTGGCAATATAAATAAGTCTAAATCGAGGACATCAGGATATCATCAATCATCGATTGTCATCATTATCCGTCAACAACTCGATATAAACTTGTTCACAAAACTCAACTTCAGCAGTTCAGCAATATTACGGAAACCTTCAACACACCCACAATACTTGATCATCACTGATCCCACACAACTCTCAGCTTCCCTCCTACAGATCAACCCATCTCCCTCTTTGCGACCGAATTGACTCTGGAACGACCATTGTTTTGGTTTAGGCCTGAGTTATACATATTTATTTACCGAATCTAAGCACCCCCTTTGCAGCGGTGCATCTGTGTGAGGTTCAGCAGTTCGCTCGGTTGAAGATTCTCGACAGCACGCTCGACTCTCCACTTTCCTAGAAAACCAGAAAACCGTTTTTCCCCATCTACAGATTGGCGACCACAGTGGGAGATTAATCTCTCGGTTGCAATCTCACATTTTCACAAAATGGTTGATCTTAGGTCAGGTTCAGTTACAAATCCTAACGCGAACATCGCTAGCACTAGCAACAACGGTGGTATTCCAGAAACCATTCCTGCTTACAACAATAGTGGTGATAATACTCCTTCTCACACCAACAACGAAAATAAACCTCTCTTCGGCCGACGTCCTGAGGAATTCAGGGAGAATCCACCTACCGTAGCTGATCTCATGAAGGTACAAGGGACTCTCGCCAAAAATTAGATTGACATGGCCACCACTCAGAAAGAGTTGTGCAATTATCTCAAAACTCCCATTGACAAGATTCAAGGAAAGCTCAGGAGAAAGGAAAATCCAAAGAAACATCTCCGACCGCGGGTCCTGAAGTCATTCTGATACATGTAGTAGATGATGATGAAGTCCACAAGGCTGCAAATAACCCGCCAACAAAGAAACCTGCAGGATTCATCACTCGTGAGGACATGAAACTCTTCATGGAGGATCGAGGAAAAGACAAGACACCATCTTTCCACCGTCATCAGCCTCCATATCCTGCTGCTACTCAAATAATTCCTCTCCCAAAGAGCTACACTTCCCCAACATACACACTATACAACGGAACATGGAACGCTCGAGAACACGTGATTCATGGAGCACCAGGAGAGCATGAACACAACGGAATGATCCCAATCTACAGAGCCTTGCTGGAGAATCTGCGATTCCAGACTTTCTCAAAACTCCATGGAGCAACAAGCGATCAGCAATGCTTTACTAGAAAGAGCAAAGTCTGCAAGGTCGAGGAATCTTTAAGCATCCGACGCCTAGTCAACAATCAGTACAATCTCCAGTCTTCCACAAATGTTGTTGCAGAAAGGGGCAAACAGAAAGTTGAATCACAGCGCAAGCACGCTTCTCTAGCTCCTCCAATATCACCAAAAAAGGGGTAGTGAAATCCGGGATGCACAAGCTCCAATTAAAAATGCAGATCCAGCAGAACCTAATTTCCCTTTCTCCATCGAAGAGGTGATCGAACTACTGGATGTCTGGATCAAGGATGGTGCAATCAAGCTGCCATATGTCAGAAAAGAACCAACTGAAGAAGAATTGGAGAACCCTCGCTACTGCTGTTTCCATAGGTTCGTCAATCATCCCACCAGCGATTGCAGGATCTTGAAGCGCATATTCAAGGAAAAAGTCGGATCTGGGGAACTTAACTTGGGGAGTGAAAGAGTACACAGAGACCCTCTTCCAGTCAGGACTTTCATAATCTCCAAACAACCAGTCAAAGAAACAGTTCAGTCAGGCATGTATGCGAATTGCTTTATCTGTCAAAGGCTCAAAAGGGAGACATGTTCACGGCTTTGAACCATATTCTAGAAGTGCCTCCAGAACCTCCCGCCATAGACAAATAGATGCATGACTGGGGACTTCTTACCACAGTCCATCTTAGAGGAAATGAATTCAGAAGAATGTTGATCGATGCTGACACCACCATCAATATCAATCCACTGAAATCCCTCAAAGTCACAGGCATCAGTCGACAAGAAGCTACTCATGAACCGATCTCAATCAGAGACCATGAGCTCAGAAATGCTTTGCTAAACGGTTGAAGGAGTTAGAAAAGTAGTGGTTGCACGATCAGTCAAGTCTTCGCACGACATGGAACTGACTTTACCACGATCTCCCACTTTACCACTCTTTCACTCAAGAAACCGTCACACTTACAAGATCAGTGGTACATCATTCTGGCAATATAAATAAGTCTAAATCGAGGACATCAGGATATCATCAATCATCGATTGTCATCATTATCCGTCAACAACTCGATATAAACTTGTTCACAGAACTCAACTTCAGCAGTTCATCAATATTGCAGAAACCTTCAACACACCCACAATCCTTGATCATCACTGATCTCACACAACTCTCAGCTTCCATCCTACAGATCAACCCATCTCCCTCTTTGCGACCAAATTGACTCTGGAACGGCCATTGTTTTGGTTTAGGCCGGAGTTATACAAATTGATTTACCGAATTTAAGCACCCCCTTTGCAGCGGTGCATCTGTGTGAGGTTCAGCAGTTCGCTCGGTTGAAGATTCTCGACAGCAAGCTCGACTCTCCACTTTCCTAGAAAACCAGAAAACCGTTTTTCCCCATCTACAGATTGGCGACCACAGTGGGAGATTAATCTCTCGGTTGCAATCTCACATTTTCACAAAATGGTTGATCTTAGGTCAGGTTCAGTTACAAGTCCTAACGCGAACATCGCTAGCACTAGCAACAACGGTGGTATTCCAGAAACCATTCCTGCTTACAACAATAGTGGTGATAATACTCCTCCTCACACCAACAACGAAAATAAACCTCTCTTCGGCCGACGTCCTGAGGAAGTCAGGGAGAATCCACCTAACGTAGCTGATCTCATGAAAGTACAAGGGACTTTCGCCAAAAATCAGATTGACATGGCCACCACTCAGAAAGAGTTGTGAAATTATCTCAAATCTCCCATTGACAAGATTCAAGGAAAGCTCAGGAGAAAGGAAAATCCAAAGAAACATCTCCGACCGCTGGTCCTGAAGTCATTCTGATCCATGTAGTAGATGATGATGAAGTCCACAAGGCTGCAGATAACCCGCCAACAAAGAAACCTGCAGGCTTCATCACTCGTGAGGACATGAAACTCTTCATGGAGGATCGAGGAAAAGACAAGACACCATCTTTCCACCGTCATCATCCTCCATATCATGCTGCTACTCAAATAATTCCTCTCCCAAAGAGCTACACTTCCCCAACATACACACTATACAACGGAACATGGAACGCTCGAGAACACGTGATTCATGGAGCACCAGGAGAGCATGAACACAGCGGAATGATCCCAATCTACAGAGCCTTGCTGGAGAATCTGCGATTCCAGACTTTCTCAGAACTCCATGGAGCAGCAAGCGATCAGCAATGCTTTACTAGAAAGAGCAAAGTCTGCAAGGTCGAGGAATCTTTAAGCATCCGACGCCTAGTCAACAATCAGTACAATCTCCAGTCTTCCACAAATGTTGTTGCAGAAAGGGGCAAACAGAAAGTTGAATCACAGCGCAAGAACGCTTCTCTAGCTCCTCCGATATCACCAAAAAAGGGGTAGTGAAATCCGGGATGCACAAGCTCCAACTCAAAATGCAGATCCAGCAGAACCTAATTTCCCTTTCTCCATCGAAGAGGTGATCGAACTACTGGATGTCTGGATCCAGGATGGTGCAATCAAGCTGCCATATGTCAAAAAAAGAACCAACTGAAGAAGAAATGGAGAACCCTCGCTACTGCCGTTTCCATAGGTTCGTCAATCATCCCACCAGCGATTGCAGGATCTTGAAGCGCATATTCAAGGAAAAAGTCGGATCTGGGGAACTTAACTTGGGGACTGAAAGAGTACACCGAGACCCTCTTCCAGTCAGGACTTTCATAATCTCCAAACAACCAGTCAAAGAAACAGTTCAGTCAGGCATGTATGCGAATTGCTTTATCTGTCAAAGGCTCAAAAGGGAGACATGTTCACGTCTTTGAACCATATTCTAGAAGTGCCTCCAGAACCTCCCTCCATAGACAAAGAGATGCATGACTGGGGACTTCTTACCACAGTCTATCTTAGAGGAAATGAATTCAGAAGAATGTTGATCGATGCTGACACCACCATCAATATCATTCCACTGAAATCCCTCAAAGTCACAGGCATCAGTCGACAAGAAGCTACTCATGCACCGATCTCAATCAAAGACCATGAGCTCAGAAATGCTTTGCTAAACGGTTGAAGGAGTTATAAAAGTAGTGGTTGCACGATCAGTCAAGTCTTCGCACGACATGGAACTGACTTTACCACGATCTCCCACTTTACCACTCTTTCACTCAAGAAACCGTCACACTTACAAGTTCAGTGGTACATCATTCTGGCAATATAAATAAGTCTAAATCGAGGACATCAGGATATCATCAATCATCAATTGTCATCATTATCCGTCAACAACTCGATATAAACTTGTTCAGAGAACTCAACTTCAGCAGTTCAGCAATATTGCAGAAACCTTCAACACACCCACAATCCTTGATCATCACTGATCTCACACAACTCTCAGCTTCCCTCCTAAAGATCAACCTATCTCCCTATTTGCGACCGAATTGACTCTGGAACGACCATTGTCTTGTTTTAGGCCAGAGTCATACAGATTGATTTCCCAGATCTAAGCACCCCCTTTGCAGCGGTGCATCTGTGTGAGGTTCAGCAGTTCGCTCGGTTGAGGATTCTCTAGAGCACGCTCGACTCTCCACTTTCTTAGAAAACCAGGAAACCGTTTTCCCCCTTCTACACTGCCATACAAAAATCTTTATCTACAGAATGCAATATGTTTTCTGTCTGAGCATTTCGTGCGATGGCCTTAACTTTGGTACTTGGAGGTTCATGCTACTCCGCTTCGAGTGAACATAAATCCGTCATGCCATACCGATTAAAGGTTCTGCTGGGAAAATAGCACAGGAAAGTACTCAGTGAGTCTCGTTTTGGCAAGTTGCCAAAATTTACATAGTGTTATGGATAAAAGTGTATTCAGCGGCTCAATAAATATGTCGGCGAAGAGGTTAGTACTCGCGGCACCGCTTCCTTACAAAGTGACATCACATCTGATGCAAGGTTTTACAATTTTAAACCTAAGCTAAAAACCACCATCAACATTAAGTCCCCTGCTTAGCTCGGAACAGGGGCCTGCGAGGTATACATGAGATGGTGACAGACGAAGGCAAGATCGAAACGGCAAGTTATGAAAAGATGGTCAGGCAGATCCGATTAACCTTTTTCGGGAGATAAAGAGAATCCATAACTCTTGCATTAGTGGCTTTGCGCAAATTCTGTGCTGCTAACTAGGCCGCGGGGTGGTAGAGATGGCTGCTGGCTGAGACGCATACTGTTGGCGTCAGCTTAGAAGGGAGCCGCTAGCATAGACTTGGCACGGAAGGGAGTCGTTCGCATTGCGAGGCTTGAGACGTAGCCACTGGCATTGGGAGGCTTGGAATGACTTGGTTTGGGCGCAGCTTGGCTTGGCGCGGTTTGGACGTGGCTTGGACGCGACTTGGCTTGGGCGCGACTTGGACGCGACTTGGCTTGGATTGGGCGCGACTTGGCTTGGAGCGCCTGGACGTGGCTTAGATTGGAGCGTCTTGGAATGGGAGCCGCGTGCATTGTGCGGCTTGGTAAGCGCATCTTGTAAGCGCGTCTGGTAAACGCGTCTGGCAAGCGCATCTGGTATATGCGTATGGTAAGCGCATCTGGTAAGCGCGTCTTGCATTGTCTTGGTCGCGGACTGTTGGCGCTGGAACTCGGCTACCAAGCGGTGATGATAGCCTAATGGCTTCAGTCCATGGGACGGTGGAAATGGCACTTGAAAAGCTTGCAGGGTGGATCACGGAATGCTGGAGCGTTGGCTTAACCACAGAGTGCTGGAGTCATGGAGAGTTGCATGTTGAGCGACTGGTGTTTCTCATGCTGTCGCGCTGTTGGTTCGGTCATGGAGCGGAGATATTGGCGCACTACTTGTTCGGCTATGGAGCATGAGTGTGTTCGTATTCCCGTTCATGGAAGTAAGGAATCTTTATTCTGTTCAAACTTTAAAACTGTGTTCGTATGAAAAGGGGTATCGACCATCTTCTGTTTTTGTTGTTCGTGCAACTCCGTGCTTTCATCTGCAATATTTGGCTCATCTTCGTCATTTATTAGCGGTGGTAGAGCGAGCATTAATGGTAACAAAGAAATTTCCAAATCAGCATCAAGGCGATCCAGGAGAACTCAAGGTAGGTGCTCTCGCATGTATCCACCCAACAGTTCCATCGATCTTCTCCAGAATGTGTAATAAGGTTCTGACTCCAGAAGGATGAGTATCTGACAGTGGATTTCAAAATTTACCAAACTCCATTACACTCTTAGGATGGATGGATGAAATAATGTCAGGGCTAATCTTTGAGATTATGGTTGCGTTGTTGGTTCATCCTTGACTTTAGGTTATTTGGTACCTAGAATTTTGATTGCGATGATGATATACTATGGATGCTTGTATGGTCGAAATCTTCCGCAACCATTGGGTGAAGTAGATGAGTTGAGAGATGTTCCATTGACGATGTGCTGCAGTCAAGTCCTCAAGGACTTCATTCTAAACGACATTCTTTGAGCCATCTTCAGAACCTTGGACTATTGTATGGAATGAGATGCAGTGAGCAGTGCCCATTTATACTTCTGTTAGATCCGATGGTGTGGCCGGATATGTGAATGTATCTCTGTGGCATGCTTTTGAGGACTTTGATGCACGTGTACGGCTTCATGTTGAAAAATTCTTACGGCTTGTAAAATTTCGACAATGATGATGTTGAAATCGGAAATAACCTGGTCGAGAGCAGTAAAGGCGTCCCGTTCTGGTAGTCCCCATGTGTAATTATCTTGAGCCTATTTTCTCGTGGAAAATGTGCTTCTACTGCATTCGCTGGTAAGGTGGTGACTGCATTTAAGATTCTAAACACGAAGGAGGCTTCAGTCCCCAGGTGTGGTTTACATGCTTATATCCGGTATAGTCGGTGAGTTGACCATGATAAGGAAATCACCATCTCGCACCCGTAGGGTGACTCTATTACTTCTTCCATGTGAAACTAAAACATGGAGAAGTACGGATTACCATTGTAGCGGTTGTTGCTATGGTGAAGTTCTGGCTGGTATCGACAAACGAGCAGCAACAGTTCTTGGCAGCAGATGTGATCAGAAGAGACTACACTGTGTGGGAACCAAAATAGGTCGGCTGGAATTGTATGGGAATATATGGAATCAAAGGGATCGGTTGTATGTGTAATCGAGTAAACTGTCCATGACCACGAGGTTTGGCGAGATGGATCAAAAAGCGGCCACAACTGCGATCATTGGCTAGTTGTGATCACGATCCTTGATAGGGAGGAGTGTGGTGGTTGCAAGCACGAACTTTTTAAGGAAGGAGTGTGGCGTTGAAGCGGATTCGGCTCTTGGAGAGGACGTTAAAGCTTATGGAGCAAAACACTTGAGCTTCGACTTCGGATCCTCGAGCAGTTTATGGAGAGGATGCTGAAGCGGAGCGATTTCTGGATCTGGAAGCGGAGCGGCTTCCCGAGATAATGTTGAAGCGGTTTCCAGAGCGAAACATTAAAGCGGAGCGGCTTCTGGCTCTGGAAGCGGAGCGGCTTCCAGAGAGAATGTTGAAGCGGTTTCCAGAGCGAAACAATAAATAACGGAGCGGCTTCTGGATCTGGAAGCGGAGCGGCTTCCGAGAGAATGTTGAAGCGGCTCCTGTAAAAAACTCCAGTGAGGGTGTCATTAACCCTTGATTCCGAAAAACGAATTGATACGATATGGCATGGGAAGACGTCACAAATGGTGCTGGTCGGCAAGTAGCGTTTTTCTCCTTATGGGAAAGAATACGCTTCTTCTGTTCGATTCTCCCTTGCACATCTCAGAGCCTTGACGGCTACAATGTTGAAATCGGAGGCCGTGTCAATCAGCGTGATGTCAAACTCGACATCCTTCAAGTGAACAGTGGTTAGGAGTCCCCAGTTCCGTCTATAAATCGTGATTCCCAAGAGAGGTTGGGGTTCGGGAATGGCTTCCCTGGATGGAAACAGCTGCTTTCCTGATGCAGTGCGGTTGAGGGCTGCGAGTATGTCTTGACGATGCGCTCCGTAGAAATACAAAATCTCACATAAGTGGTTTATCATGGATTGCACGATTTGGATGGAGTCCCAAGAAATTATGCAACTACTGATGGGAAGAGGGTCTCTGTGAACCCAGGAGGGTTGCTGATTTTCTTTGCCTCGATTTTGGAGAAGTCGTTTCTACGTGTGATGAAATTGGATTGCTGATTCCCTTCTACTGGGCGTTCAAGAGCAACGCGAGCCTCTTCATCTATAAAATCACGTCCTGCTGAAGTGCCTGCGCCGGATATTAAAAGTATTCCTTGTCATCTCCCTCTTGGGTTGACGTGACTCTTATGGTGGCCGCTTCGACAGTGTCTTGAGGAAATAGGTATCTCTTCTGAGTTATAGACACGTCTGTCTGAGTCTTACGAGAACCTTTTGTCTTTCCATCAAATCAACAGTGGTAAAAGGAGGTCGGCTTCTTCCGGCTCCTTTAGTCTCTTTCCCTGATGGTGGAGTAGCAGCGGCTCTGGTGACGGTTAGAGCTGTCATACTTAAAGAAACGTTGGAGTGGCGGAAACGGCTCTGGTTCTCGTGATCGTAGGTGTATCGTGCAGAGATGGCGCGGTTTTGATCACGGAATGCTAGATCCATGGCGTTGTTTCGAAGGGTGAGAATGGCTCTGCTTTGGCTGGTTGCGGAGCGGAGAAGATGGCGCTGGACTTTGGATGGTTGTGGAGAGAAAAGATGGCGCCGGAAGGGTGCAATATTTTAGCGCTGGAAAGGATGGAAGTTGTTAGCGCTGGAAAGGATGCAAACTGTTAGCGCTGGAAAGGATGCAAGTTGTTGGCGCTGGAAATATGCAAGCTGTTAGCGCTCGAAAGGATGCAAGTTGTTGGCGCTGGAAAGACGCAAGTTGTTAGCGCTGGAAGGATGCAAGTTGTTAGCGCTGGAAAGGATGCAAGCTGTTAGCGCTGGAAATGATGCAAGCTGCTGGCGCTGGGAGGACGCAAGACGTTAGCGCTGGAAAAGATGCAAGCTGCCGGTGTTGGAAGGACGCGAGCTATTAATGTTGGAAAAGATGTAAGCTGCCGGCGCTGGAAGGACGCAAGATGTTAGCGCTCATATTATTGGCTTTGTTTCCATGTATTGGTGCTAACGGCAGAGTGGTAGCAATAGAGCAGGCAAACATATTCCAGGTACGTATCTCCGTATTTCTTCTTTCTGTTTTTTCTTCTGGTGTTGGTGCAAACCCTAGCCATAGGCGTGTCCTCCATAGTTTTATGCGCGACGCCTTCCTGACCGTGAGAAGTCCCCAGTCACTCTTTGTCGCATGATAACTGGTAACTGAGCCGTTTGGTGACCAAGCCATGGATCCCCGAGCGGATCAATTGCTTTCACCATCTTAGAAGTCCCCAGTCACCCCTTGTCGTGTGATAACTGGTAACTGAGCCGTTTGGTGACCGAGCCATTGATCCCCGAGTGGATCGTTTGCTTTCACCATCTTAGAATCTGGGTTTAAGAATGAAATCGGGAATTGGAAATTGATATTGTAACCGAGAGATTAATCTCCCACTAGTGGTCGCCAATTGTTTGTGGGTGAAAAACATTTCTGCTGATTTTGGTAATATTGTGTGAGTGCGGATGAGAAACGAATCTAAACCCTAAACAATGTACTGCACGAGAGTACTTTTGATTGAGAGATCAATCTGTACAATCCTGGCCTAAACCAAGAAATGGCTGTTCCAGGCTTGCTTCTGTCACAAAGTGAAGGAGAAGGGTTGGTCTTAGGGAGGGAAGCGAAGAAAGTGTTGAGGCCAAAATAGTTGATTCTGGAAGTGTGGGTGTTTTGCGACTTGTATCCGAAAGTTGAACTGGCGAGCTGAATGGAAAGTTACCAGGTGATTTCTGGATGTGTATTGTTCTCCTGACCAAAACTTGTTCTTTGGTAGAAATAGGTGAGACTTATTTATACAAGTCGCAGCGAAATGTACCTGACCTCGTAAGAAGTGGAAACAGTTGAGTAATGGAAGAAAGCGGTAACGGGTAATTCCTGGAATTGATGTTTCCATAATGAAGAAAATTTTTCACCATTACTTCTTGTATTTACTAACCTCCTCACTCTTATGACACTTTCTTGTAACGGGCGTATTGCACGCCGCACGTTGTAAACCGCCAGACCAATACCCTGATTAGTATCCCCAGTTTGTGACATGTTTTGATGTCTCGAATGTTTTCGTGGAAAACGTGTAGCAGGTTGCTACGTGTGGTATGTTGGCATGCCAGTGGCCATGGCATGGCGACGTGTTAGTAGCTGTGGCATGAAAACGTGCTAGTAGCCGTGGCATGGTGGCGTGCCAGTAGCTGTGGCATGGTGGCATGGCCAACATGCTCACGCATTTTTTAGGCGCGACCAAGTTAGGGGTTTTGGCATAAACCATGGAATTTGGCATTGCGACCAAAAGTTTCCACAAATTTGGTGGCAAACTTGTACGGCTGAGATTTTCATCTCAGGAGGAAGGGCAGCCGTTGATCGTGGCTACGTTTCGTTGTTGGTCAGAGGCGTGGTGGAATGACTAGCATGTTTTTTGGCATGCGCGTCTGGTAAGCGCGTATGGCATGCGCGTCTGGAAAGCGCGTCTGGCATGCGCATCTGGTAAGCGCGTCTGGCATGCACGGCTAGCACGTGCGGCACGCGCGGCATGATTGCGTTTTTGGGAAGCTAGCGCGTTTTTGGGAAGCTGGCGTGTTTTGGGAAGCCAACTTAGTACGGCGACCTTTTGAGGCCGTGGCAAGTTTTGGAGAAACCTGATTGGTTGTCGGGAAGTGGGGCCAGCATGCTAGGGCGTGGCCATACTTCTAACACGCGGTGGCGGATTTGAAGCGACCTGATTGGTCGATGGAAAGAGGGCCGACATGCTAGGTTGCGACTGCACTTTTAGCGCGCTGTGGCGGATTCGGTTGCCTAGCTTATTTAAGCATGGTTTCGACCAACGGGGTCCAGTATACTGCGCGGGGAGCGAAACCCTAATTTGCAAATTGGGTTTATGAGTTCTTTGCGAGTTATCACAATAATTAGCTGAGTTTTGTATGCTTCCATAAAGAAATCTTTATCTACAAAATGCAGTGTGCTTTTTGTCTGAGCATTTCGTGCAATGGCCTTAACTTTGGTACTTGGGGATTCATGCTACTCCGCTGCGAGTGAACATAAATCCGTCATGCCATACCAATTAATGGTTCTGTTGGGGAACATAACACAGGAAAGTATTCAGTGAGTCTCGTTTTGGCAAGGTGCCGAAATTTACAGAGTGTTTTGGATAAAAGTGTATTGAGCGGCTCAATAAATATGTCGGCAGAGAGGTTAGTACTCGCAGCACCGCTTCCTTGCAGAGTGACGTCACATCTGATACAAGGTTTTACGATTTTAACCCTAAGCTAAAAACCACCATCAACAGTATGGGTATGAGGTGAAGATTTCATCCTATGAAACAATGTTTATATTCGTTTAAAGGAAGTAAATTCATAAACTCATTTTGTGAATCGAAAGGGAAATTGCTAGGCTTATTGGTATTGTTATTCATTGCATATCTTTTGAATTACCAATATGTGTGATTAGTATAACCTCTCATGACTTTTTTATGTTCTTGGTAAAATTATTTGTTAGAGCATATCTCGGTTGAACCCACCAAGCGTTGGTATGTCAAGTTTAGTTGTCATATTTTAGTGAATCAAAACTCATGTTAAGATTCGTTTGATTATGTACTAGAGTCAACTTCGTATAGGTTAGCTTGAAAGTATTAGGATATGAGACATTTCAAGTATTGAGAAGACTTGAAGGTGTGAAGAAGCAAGGAGCTACAACGACAACAATTCTTTTTCCACTTGAGGTTAGTGATATTTGACTTGAACTTTTTCATTCCCTAACGTATCTTTCAAGTCGTGCATATTGAAAACAAAACTGCGAAGCATATTTCAATTCTAGATAGACAGAGTATTAAGGAATACAATACGAGGTTTATTGCTTAACCATTAAAATTTGTAGATAAGACATCGCCATAAACATTTCAATGCTATTGTGATTATGTATGGGTATGGTGAGGATTTAATCCTAGGGAACAATGTTTTACATGTGTTCTAAGGAAGTAAGTTCATAAACTTGTTTGTGAACCGAAAAGGAAATTGCCAGGTGTTATTGGTTTTGTTATTCATTGATTATCTTATGAACAACCAATATGCGTGATTGAGTATAACCGCTCACAACTGGTTTGTGTTCTTGGTATAACTATTCACAAAGGACTGACTTATGTATTGGTATGACTTTTATTAGTGAAACCGATCTTAAGTAATCACCTGAGATGGTATAATCGGGTTTGTGATTTTATGTCTGACCAAAACTGGGAAAAGGGGAACCAATCCTAGTAAGAGGTGCAGTACATCACAAAGGGGAACCAATCCTTGTATGAGGTGCAGCAGGTTTATAGCAGAAAGGGGAACCCATCCTATGGACATGTGCAACACGTTTTTAGGCAAATAGGAACCGATCCTATGGACATGTGCAACATATTCAAGTTAGATATCATATATATGTGGGGAACCGATCCTAGTACCTAGTCAACCGAATTTTCGAAAGCTAGTGTGACTATGCACAGTACTCACATGGAGGTAGAACCGAAACTTGTTTTGGTAGAACCGTTAAACCCATGATTTGTGATTGAATGTTATTTGATCAATCACATAGTTCTTGAACACTTAGAGAACTTAATAATCACGTGTATGAGACCTTTGGAATGATCATATGAATGCTTGGTCGGTCTCTGGATGTATTAGGGCCTTTTTCTTTGAAAATACTCAAAATTGTAAAATAGGGGTATTTCGGTCAACATCCCTTATGAGCTCGTTTTGGTTGAAGAGTGATGAGAGAGATTTGGATAACCGTCCAAGAGAATGGGGATAGGCTCGACCCCTTCTCTTTTAGAGTAAATCCCTTTTTCGCCAAATTCTTGAAATTAAGGCTATTTTTAGTCAAAACCCTGATTCTCTTTGGCTTTGGTCCCTCTGAAAAATTCCGAGAGAATAAGTGACGTCCCACTTGCCTAGGAGAGCTTTCTCATGCATTGGTCACGTCTTGGAGGAGTTTTGGAAGTAGAAAACACCTTGGAAACCCATTTATTATTCTTAATGCTTGAATTTAATTAGTTACCCTTGAATTATAATCGTGGCATGAATGTTGTGATAACATCTTCCTTTGTTTAGGTGATAGCGCCGTTCATCTTTCAAAATGATCGGTACTCAATCTGATGATGTAGAAAATAGCAGAAGTGCTATGATCTTGGATTTGATGATGTAGATACCCATCGTTCGTTCTTCATTGAGGCATCCTCGGTAAGTATTGAAATTTATTTATCTTTGATCATCTCTGATGCATACTTCTTCGGCCATCGAATGAATTAAAGTAGTCGTATTTGTCAAGGATTCTCTTTGTTTAGGGGTTTGTCATAAAACTTCAAATTTGAGACACTTAGGGAGAATGAATGTAAAATCTTCATACGGATTCCAATTTGAGTCCCCGACGCCAAATTTGAAATAAAAGAGAATAATATTTCTAATGCAAAAAGAACGACTTGTTTCCGAGTTCGTTTGGCCAATCAAATCCGTGTATACTTTTGACTTCAGAAATCCCGTATAAAATTTCAGAAGTTTTTCAGATTGCACTTACTTTCGTGTCGGGGCCACATCTCCTAGGTCGTTTGTCCGTTCTAGGCACCTTTTTGGTACGCTTATGATAAGACATAGAGAAACATATTTGCTTCAGAAAGTACCTCGAAATTCCTTATGGTTTGTCATCAGTTTTCAAGTCTACGTGCTGTAATGTTCATAAATCCGAATTACCATAGGAATCCTTGTTTCAGTTGGACTCTTAAAGCGTTCTCTTGCTTCAAGCACAACCCATTGGAGTATTATGATTTTACTACCCTTCCTTAGATTGGTTTAAGTCATGGATTTTATATCCATAGGCCAAAGACACGTCCGTGGTATGATTATTTGTTTTTACTCTTTAGTTTCCAGAAAACATATTTTGCTTGATCCTTTGTGAAAGTATGGACCCGAATGAATCCGTGAGTATCCTTGGAGATATAGAATTGGTTTCTTGATATTTAAATGAGGATATTTATATAGGCATGAGAGAAAGTTTCGGCATTCTCTCATGAGGCTTGAAACTTCACAACACAGACAAACCTTAATTACAGACCCTATGTATATGCCATGTGTCTTCACTCTCTTACTGTACTGCTTCTAATTTCTCTCTCGTTTGTAGAGTTGTATGGAAAATGAGACTTTTATGGAGATAAGTATTCCTCATGGAGAGAAAGGGTTTGACTTTGAGGATGAAGCAGGATTCAACAATTTCAGAGAGCCTTCAAAAACAGGTTCAGGGTGTAGAGAGACAACCGACCGACCTGAGGATAATTTCACGAGCCTTATGTCTTCTTTGACTTTGGAAGATATACTTGTTAGAGGATTTAGTGTAATGAAAACGATAACTCTAACCTTCCTTGCTTCTAAGGATCTTGTAAATATGAGAAACTCGATGATAACCCGTGAAAATCTTTGCTTTCAATGTGAGATAGTCCCGAGAGTCTCTAGATTCTGTTGGAACTGTCTTGAACAAGCTAAAATTCGTTCATCGTTTTTTAGAGGGACCCTTATGAAAAAGATACCGGTAGTTGAGGATACGTGGAGGAAATAATATGAAGGCTTTAAAGAAGAAGAGACAGTTATCTTCCAGGGAGGTAAAGGCCACTGCTGCCAGATGATTTCCTTAAATGTTGGTAATTCCCCTCTAGACCTTTTATGTATGTATTTGGTAAAGGAAGGGGATCATCATGAGTTTTAGTTTGTACAAAACCTAGCTTGATCCATTGTGTATGCCAGTAGGTGAAAACCCGAAGTTAAATTCGTAATAGAAAGTCCTTCCTTGCGCGATCTTGACTCCAGAGGCTGTAAAAACTTCATTTGACGCCCGATTTCAGTAGTTGACCCCAACTATCGAATAGAAAAGACCCAACCTTTATCTATTTGAGATAAATTAGGATTTGGAGATTTTTTTTCTGGTGATATGTCCATATGAAGTTGAACTCGGAATCCAAATATATGTAGCAACAATTCCTTCAAGTGTTTTGACGATATCTCTTGGATCGTGTATTGAAACATCATGCCCTTTTAACACATGGTAGGAGAGACGTAGACAAATATTTTTTATCATGGGCGCGTTGCCGAATTCTGAACACATTTTCCCCAGTTTTTCAAGTTGGCTGGATGAAGTATGAGGCGGTTTGAGCGAAAATAAGCCACATACTCTTTTTGACCCACAACAAACCCTAGTTTGTCTCAGCCGTGAATCTTGAGCAGAGAAACGACTCTAATGCGCTTGGGTAATCTCGGTATGTGCTTCCTTTCTGAAATTATTATACGGGGTTTTGTAAAACCTAGATTGCTTGATCGTGATGGAAACCCTAGATGGGTGAGTCCTTATCTGGATGCGAAAAAACCTTATTTTGACTTGTAGAAGTATTTCAGCATCTCTGTCATGGGATTGAGTTCATTCCCGTGGGATAGCATCCCGCAATTCCTTACTTGATATCAAGGTTTGAAGTGCTTGTGCTTGGGGATTGGCCGTGGGAGCTGAGGCTCGGACATGATATCTGATTCTCGTTCATACACCTCTAGTGAGAAGTCTCTAACTTGAAGACGTGTGATGTACAAATCTTCGTCAGTCCCCAATTTTTTGTATGAATAGGGATTTTCATTGACTCGGGATGTTTGGAAAATGAAATAAGACTCTTGTAGCGTATGAGATTGAGTCTTCAAGGTGGGCAAGTGATACTCTATGAGTTGGAGACGTCCGTGGAGAATCATATCGAGGTACTGGCTGCATGTGTCCTCCTACATAAGCTGAAGTTGTTGTTTGGAATCTACTAGCTGTCTTGATAAGGATTCATGCGAACTTATGTAGCCGAATCATTTATCAAGATATGTCTTTATTCTATGAGATGGTAAACCAAAATTAAGAAAAACGTATGCCTTCTAGAAGAACTATGGATGTGGATAAACAATCGATCTGTGGTAACTTTGTTGATGGGATAGTTCTCTGGAAATCTTCTAGGCATTTCTTCACGCGGTAGAATCGTGTTTTGACCTGAGAAAGTTGTAATTGATCGTCATAACTTGTCCTTTGCTCATCATGTATGACTCTGACTTATGAGATAGCCTGCCGAGCATATCTTTTTGAGAGAGGAGGCTTTTACAGTCAGAACTGCAAGCAGTGTGTGGCTTGGAGCTACGGTCTCGGATCCTTCCCATGTTTACTTCAGTGATAATAGTTGGTTGCGGCTGTATGTCGAGTAATTAAGTTCTTTCTGGACTGTTGCCTCATGAGTATTGCTTTGGATTTCTTTTCCCTTGATGGATTCGGCTGAAAATATATTATCCTTATCTGTCTTAGGTGAACTGAGGTTCATCAGAAAATTAAATGTGATAGTTTTGGTAAAGCTAAACTGGAGGCTCATCGGGGCTTTGACGTAACTCCTAGGTCTAGTTCCCCTTCTTTATGACATAACGAGTATTGAGGTAGCATATCAACTAGCATCTTTGTGTCTTCAGATAAGGCTGAGTTTCAGATGAGCCTCATCTTGGGATCTAGTTTTGCTTCATACTTTGTCATGTTCTTGTCATGATTCTCTGAAGCAGGAAGGGCGAAAAAATGTATCTTTGTTGGCGTTTTATGACCCTACGTGGCTTTGCAACTCTTTTGACCATGTCACGAATATTTTGGATCCTTTCCAAGTTTCCGCTAAGTTTATCCTGTAGAGGACGAAAAGACGAATCCAACGGAAAAAGAACTAGGTCAATCGGATACATAATGAAAGAGTTATAAGTAAAATAGTAAAGTGAAGTAAAATTCCCGAGTCCCTTGAGATCAGGTTGAGGCCCTTGACCTAAAAGAATTTTGGAGTCAATATTCGTCAGAATCTCCAAGTTTAGAGTGTCATCTGGTCCTTGAGGTCATTGAGAGTGATAAGGTCGGTTGGATGGTTGCTCCTTTGCTCTGTCGCGTTCGTAATGAACTTTATCTTCTCCGGTGAGGTCGATTGCAGGCAAGATCACGTCAGTGCTATTCTCTGCAGTTTTAGTACTCATTCTTTAGGAAACGTGTACTCGATCTATATTTGTTGGATCTATCCCTACTAGTAACCCTAAAGGCGTTTTCATATAAATCTGGATGTCGATCTGAGATTTTGCAATATTTTGTTGAGTCCCTGGGAGTTCTCCTTGGTTCTTATCCAACATTTTCAAGGATTAGCAGTAGATTTTTATAAAAATAGGCTACTAGGGTGTTTTGTTTTGCAGGAAGAGATCCATATGATCTGGGACGCACTAACCTATTCATTAAGGTCAAACTCGAAAGATAAAGAAAGTGTTGGTAGGGATAACTCTCTCGGCTAAGTTTGTAATTGATTTACAGAGACTGAATTAATGGAGTGTTTTTATGTTTAGATTGGTGGAATCGTCTTTCTTCCTAAGAGACCATGATTGATATCTGTAACTGAGTGAACAATCTCCGATTGTGGTCGCCAAAATGTAGTTACCTAAATATGAGAAAGTTTAGAAGTGGGTAACTAGGGTTTCTGAAAGTGAGTTACGGAAGGTAGAGCACGAACAATCTCTGCCAAAACCACGCATAGTGTCTGTTCAAAGGATGCTTCAGTCACAAAGAAGAGGTTTAGCGTTGGTCTTAGGGAGGGAATCATACAAATAGATAGATCAGAGAATTCTAGGGTTTGAAGAAGAATTGCTCTGAGAGGTTATGAGAAAGAGTGTGATAGATTGGAAAGATAAAGGACCTATTTATAGCTGAATTCTATAATCTCAGGTTGGTGAAGATAAGGATTGCTTCCCGTGCCGTGCAGAGTAATTCTCTCGCCTCTCCATGAATAGATAGAGACAAAGTAGGTTGAATTTATCTCATTATTCCACCATCTTTACTCTCTTATGCGGTGAGAAATAAGCCGGGTATTTCTCACACGTGACGTAGACCACCAGACCAAAACCCTAATTGTTATCCCCCATTTGAGTGAAGTTGAGTCAACCTTTGTAATGATATGTTGAGAGAGAGAACTATTCTCTTTAGCCGAGTTGGCCAAGATAGAGAGATATTCTCCGATCTGTAAGAATGACTGGATGAGTTACGTGAAAAAAACATGAGATGCCTCAAAATTCATGTGGAGAGTCTGAAAAGGAGACTCGATTCCTACATGAGGCTCGTGCCTATCATGGGGAATATTCAGCCTTGTCTGAGATTTCCCGAGAGATTTGGATCTCTCCGAGATTCTGCAGAGAGATGTGAATCTCGAGATTTTACAGAGAGATGTGAATCTCTCCGAGATTTTGCAGAGAGATGTGGATCTCTCCGAGATTTTAAGGACGGATCAAAATCTCTATGAAGATTTTCTTAACGGAATTGGATCTCTATGTGGTCAGCTGGGACTCGTCCTGAAGAGAGAAAAGACTTTGTACTCCCGATTAATGTCTCTGCGAGACTTTGGCTCACTTGTATTTGACCAGCGTATCTTGCTGAGATGTGCTAGTAATCAACTATGCGTCCATATGATGAGGCCAACAAGACTAGTGTATCTCGAAAGGATGTTCTGGGAGTCTGTCGAAAAGGCGCGGAGGCAGAATAACCAGTGTACCTCGCGGGGATGTCCTATGAATTATTCGAAAACCTCGGTAAGTCGATTCAGAGCCTAGAGCAGATATGACCAGTGTATCTCGCAATGATGTATTAGGAATTAGTCCTTGATCTCAAATACGGTGAGTTTTGCTCACAGAAGACACATATGTCTATGCTCTGGGTCATAAGTCTGCACGAAACGTTTTTACGCATCTATAGAGCCTACATGACCAGCAGTATCTCGCGGGAATGTATACTAGAAATCATGGCATCAAAATCAGTTGTGTCTCGCGAAGACATGCTGGAATTGTGGTTGTTCTGTTTCATAAGTCTGCGGGGGACATTTTATGCACTACAGAACCTACGTGACCAGCAGTATCTCGTAGAGGATGTGCACTAGGAATCACGGCATCCCGACCAACAGTGTCTCGCGGGGACATATAATAGAAGTCGTGGCTATGGGTTCCTTGAGGACCAAGGGATTAATCTCTCCCGTGAGATTTGCGTTTTGTCTATGGTCTTAAATTACACTTTTGCCTCTTATCCAAATTTCACCATCTACATTGCAAGAGTTGTTCTTGTTGGAATGTGGATCTTGTACAGTTCGGGAACATACTAGGTTGAAATTAATATACAATCAAGTACAACTGTCTTTTCTGTTGATCTATACTTATTGATTGTGCAAGGAACTGTCCATACATGTTCGCGAATGGAAAAATATTTGTGTTATATTAGGTGACTTCTATATTTTTAGTTATTTATTGTAACATTAAAATGTATACAATTTAGACTAGACAAAAAGTAACTCAGATAATTAGTTATTAAAGGTAAATTTAGTCATATATTTTAAATTGCAAAAATGCTATATGAACAACTTCGTAACAGCTGAATAACAACATTTTCGACGTGTCTAATGGTGTGGAAGAGATAAATAGTTTGTTATTTTTCCACGTCATTTTAAATATGAAAAACACTCTAGTCCTGCAAATGATATTAGATTTTTTTTATAAATTCTTTGAAAAAAATTTCTTTCAAACATCTTTCACATTAATTTATTCATAGTAATGAAAATTTGATCTCTTTCACGATTCAATATCTCTCTCACAGTTCTTTAAAAAAATATATCTCTTTCATATTTTCTAATCTTTATTCCACATTCATTCAAAACTCAAAAGAAATTAACGTTCTGATTAAGGTTGTTTTTTTGATCAAAGCTATCAAAGTAGATTTGATATTGGTTTTTTAAAATGGAAGTATCTCTCTAAAGATGAAAAAACTGTTGGCGGTGAACAATAGAACATTAATGAAGGGAACTTTTATTAGGGATCATTTGATTGATGAATAATTTATCGTGATATATTTGATAGACATTTGGATTATGTTCAATTGAACTTCCAAATTGTCCTTGATATTTAGGAGCATAATTCATATTGATAAGGAACAACTTGACTAGGATCATAAGTTTTCATGACCAAAAATAAAAGTAATTATTAAGAAAATTAAAGAATTTATATCTGAGACTGGTAATGCATCAGAGAAAGCTCGGTAGGGAAAATAAAATAAGGTCTTACTACACCTTCGGGGGAAAAAAAAAGTGGATCGATAAACGAAAGTATATGTGATGTTGCCGTTAAATGTTAATGATAATTTTATGTGAGAGATCCTAGTTTATTCATGAGCATTAAGGAATTACTTACTGGTTTTATAAAAAAACACTTCGTGATGATTTTTTTCTTCTTTGAAAAGATGCTTCGTGATGATGATACAAAGAAAATAAACTTTAGATTCTTAAGGGAACAAATATTTTCCGTTGACACTAATCCTCAGTAGATACTATTTATGGGTTATTTTATCAAAATGACGAGGCACACCATAAATTATTTCTCCATCTCATCGATGTCATGTCAGTGATTGCCGTTATGCAGTCGTTACCAAGATGTTCACCTAATATGGTTGTTTAAAGTGCCAGTATTATTAAAGTTGAAAAGCCATGGTTTTAAAGTGTTGAATTTTATTATTTGAAAAAATAGAATGTTATTTTTTGAGTTTAATTAAACATTATAGACCAAGACCAAAATCGAACAAAAGAAATATATAAACAACTGAAAAAATATCATGAAAATTTAGACTCGAATGAAGGAAAATGAATAAGATTAAGAACAAAGAAGTGAGGAATCTCTAAACCATATAAAAACTAGATCTAACTCAATTAATCAATGAAGAAATACCCAACCATGATCAAAATCATGTTGCAAAATCAACTGAAATACAAAGATTCTAAAATCTAAACATGAATTGAAGAAATGACAAAATATTTCTCGATAGAGATCAAATAACTCAAAATGAAAAAAAAAACTAAATTGAATCAAATATGTTCATATATCGATCGATAAAAAAATATCTAAGAATCCAACCATTATCATTTTCTCTCTTTTTTTCTCTTTTCCCGAATAAAAATCACTATATCACTATATCACGAAAGAATATTATTTTTGGATATTATATTTTATTTGTAAACGATGTCAGTAACTAGAGTTTTTTTGGATAAATTTTTGATGTGGCACAATTTGATGGGTGCGTGAGGTACGAATAAGGTGTTGCCACCTATCATCTCTAATAACTGTTTTTAACTGATTGAAATTTTAATTATTTCAAAAAAGGGCATTTTCGGGTTTCAAATTATTTTTTTCTTTTTCCTTTTTTATTTTGTCAATACTCAAAATAATAATCTTAAAAATAATCCTAAACAAATCATACTAAAAAGATAGTTATGCGTGTTTTATCCGTAGGATTCTTTTAAATCTCTTCATAATTCTCTAGTGGCTCTTTTAGAGACTTGTGTTTAGTGACCAATTTTCTAGGATATCTGTATCTTTGTGCGATTATCTATTCAATTTATTTGTTTTCCAACCTGTCATTTGCTTTTATTTTCCTGTTAATTTTCGGTTAGCTTTAAACCTACTTAGCGCCTCTGTTATACGTGCCGGTTTTGAAGAAATGTTCCCCTCAATCCAAAACTCATGCTCCTATGATCTGACTAACCCCAGGTGATTCCTCTTATACTAATTTGGTATTATTAAATCAGTCTCATTTATTTTACAGTTTTATTTGTATTGGATCATCAATTTTACTTGTCTCAATCTCTGGCAACCTGTTTCCACGCTGATTTGGCTTTAATCAGTAGTGTTTAAATTTCTTTTTGTTTGCACATCCACCTAAGTTTCATATTCTCAGCGTCTAACCTTGGTTGTACTGTAACCAGGTTTTGATTTATTACTTGTAAGCGATATATATTTTAAAGCACATCGGCTAGTCCGGTATGTAGTATAACTTGGATTGAATTATATTACTACTTGTAAGTGTTATATTATAAAGCACAACCGAATTTTATTTTTGCATATTTGCAATTTTAGTTGTAATTATTCCCATCCTTGTTGTCACAAAACTCATATCATCCAGTATCTCATTCTTCAGCAAACCCTACTTCACTTTTACTTATTATCATCACAATGACTATCCTAGCTTGGAATTGCCAAGGCATAAACCTTCCATCCTCAATGCAACACTTAAAATAATTGGTCTCTCTTCACAACCCCAACATTTTGTTTCTGTCTGAAACTTTATCTAACAATCAGCATATGAGAAACTTATCACAATCCCTTCAGTTCTATAATTACTTCTCAGTCCCAAACATTGGAAGGCGAAGCGGTCTCTGTTTAATGTGGAAAGATTCCCTAAATATCCAGATTTTATTTCACTCATAAAACTTCATTCATACAATAGTTACACCACCATCCCCTGGACAACCTTGGCTCTGCATGGGTATTTATGGCCCCACACACCCAGATATCAGGAAAAATCTATGGCAAGAATTTCCAACAATCTTCAACAACATCAACCCATCTATACCATGGCTTTTATTAGGAGACTTTAACGACGTCTTAGATCAATCAGAAAAAAAAAGGAGGAAGACAAGTAACCAATGCTCAATCTCAACCTCTCCTCTCTCTAATGGATCAGATGGGATTCATTGATTTGGGGTTCCGAGGAGACCCCTACACCTGAACAAACAATCAAATGGGCCAGGATAACATTCTAGAAAGACTAGATAGAGTAACGGCGACCCAACATTGGCGGACTGCAAATCCGCATGCAGCAATTACTCATCTCCCAAGAATAGCATCTGATCACGACCCAATACTTCTACAAGAGAAAGCAACGGACTGGCAGGGAACAAAAAACTACAAATTTGAACACTCATGGCTCTCTCATCCACATCTCAAACAAGTGGTGGAAACAAATTGGGAACAACAACAAGATACTGAACCTACCCTTGATCTTCAACTAAAACTCATATCAACCAGACAAACTCTATTGGAATGGAACAAAGAAACTTTTGGCCACCTACAAACCATGATCAAGAAATCAACAACCAAGATAAAACATGCTCAACATCAATGTGCTGCACAATCAGGCGGCGATCTGAAATTTTGGTTGATCCAAGAAAAACAACTAAGAACTGATCATGATGAGCTACTACAATGTCATGCGACGTACTGGCAGCAAAGATCTAGAATACAATGGTTGCAATCAGGAGATCTCAATACAATTTTTTCCATACTAAAGCCACCATTCACAGAGCCTGCAACAATATACAACAACTACAAGACCCACAAAACAACTGGGTTGACAAGAAAGAAGACATTGTTCAACTCATTCTGGATCATTATTCTCAACAATATACAGCCCCACCTACGGTGATAAATGAATATCTTTTCACAAATATCAGGCCAAGATTAACTCCCAGGCAATCAGACCTGCTTACGAAAGAACTAACTACAACAGAAATCAAACAAGCTGTTTTCTCCATAAACTCTGAAAGTGCTCCTGGTCCAGATGGCTACACAAGTAAGTTTTTCAAAGTTTTCTGGGAAATAACTCATTCTCAATTGATATAAATGGTTTGAAGTTTCTTTAATAATCTAAACATGCATCCTCTCATGAATCACACAAACATAATACTAATACCTAAAATAAACCATCCTTCAAAACCTTCACAGTTTAGACCCATAGCACTCTGTAACGTCACATATAAAATCATTTCAAAAATCCTAGTCAACCGAATTAGACCCCTTCTTCATTTCTTAATAAGCCCATACCAAAGTGCCTTTGTGCCACAAAGATCAATCCACGATAACATAGCAATTTCCGGAGAACTCTTCCACCATATCAGAACCTTAAACCTCACCAAGGATCCAAAAATAGCTCTCAAACTAGATATCGAAAAAGCCTATGATAGTTTAGATTGGGGTTTAACCAAAACTTCCTTTACAAAACTTGGATTTCCTTCATCCTTTATAGATTTTATTATGTTATGTGTCACATCAGTTACATATTCGATCAACATAAATGGTACTCCCCATGGCTACATTAACCCAACTAGAGGTATCAGACAAGGTGACCCATTATCTTCCTATATTTTCATCATATGTGCTGAAATCCTATCTACAAATCTAGGAAACCTTGAAAACCAAAAGTTAATTCAAGGACTAAACATTTAAAAAAAAACACCATCCATTTCTCATCTAATGTATGCAGATGATTTACTAATTACATATAAAGCCTCAAATCAGAGCAACCATCAACTTAAAACCCTTCTCCAAGCCTATGGAAATTCTGCAGGGTAGGTAATTAATACTTCCAAATCAGTAATAATTCACCATCTAAGACTAGACCCGATCAAGGTAACTGAACTACAACAATTTTTCGATATGTCAACAACATCAAAACCTCCCACTATCTAGGCATCCAATTCAAACAAGGAAGAACATCCAATCAAACCTTCACACCCCTTCTACAAAGATTAAACCGAAAATCTAAAGGATGGATGACAAAATGCCTAACTTCAGCTGGAAGGCTCACTCTCATCAAAACTTCACTTACCCCCACCTCAAACCACATTATGCAAACACAAAACCTACCCAATACTGTTCACAAACAAATAGATCGTATCACCAGGAATTTTTTCTGGGGACATGATTCAACAATCAAAAAGCTTCACCCTATAGGCTGAGATAAAGTAACAAAACCATTATCCAAAGGGGGGGTTAGGCATAAGGAAAAGCATTGATCATAATAAGGCTCTTCTCATGAAAAGAATTTGGAATTTACATGAACAACCTAACTCCATTTGCGGAAGTCTCTTCAGTGCAAAATATCTTGATCAACAACCTATTCTACAAGGCATTCATACCATACCTTCCTCTTCCAGTCCCCAATGGAGACAACTAGCATCAATTGTCCCTGGCATGCAAAAACTGATTTTCCATCAAATTGGAAATGGGTTATCAACTCCAGTAGAAGATAGTTGGATCCCACACTCACCACCTCTAGACCCAACTCAACTCTACCCAATCCGAATGGTAGCAGATTTCATCGACCCATTCTCTCATACCTGAAATCAAGAAAAATTAAACACCCTTCCAAATCCTATAGCCCAAAAAATCATAAACATCCACCTTCCCCAAAACAACGCACAAGATAAAATTATCTGGCCACATTCAAAATCTGTAAATTACACTACATCTTCGGGATACAAATGTCTAACCCATGGTCAACCAACTCATACCCCTCTTCCACCCACTAAATTCCTATGGACTTTACCATGTCCACCAAAAATTCGGCTTTTCTTGTGGAAAGCAAACAATGAAGGATTACCAACATTCTCTCTCCTACATCATATCCATTTGACCAACTCTGACAAATGCCCCAGATGCAATGCTGGTCCAGAATTAGCGAGTCATCTTCTAATTCATTGTCCAACGACGATTACTTCCTGGAACACCCTGATCAATCAACTTACAAATACGCCAAACTGCAACTACCCCCTCACTCTCACCTTAACCCATCAGACAACCATCTCCCAAATCCTACAACAATCTGCACCAACAACCTTAATCTACTCTTTTTGCTTCATTTTTTGGACCCTATGGTTAGCTAGGAATGACCTAATATACCGCCAGAAATAAACAACTTCAGCCGAAATCTTAATCTGGGCTCAAAAGCTACAACAATAATTCACCGCGGCACAAGATTCCCTACCACCGGTCCTACCAGGAGATGCACCAATATATAACCATCCAAGAGGAGACAAAAGAATATCTACAATATCGGTAAGATGGTTAATTCCAAACATCAACTGGATTAAGATTAAAACAGATGGAGCAGCTAGAGGGCACCCAGGTTTTGCGGGAGCAGGATTCATCTGCAGAGATTCCGATGCACAAACTTTAATGGCTCTATCTCAACCTTTAGGAATTACGACTTCCTTAACCGCAGAAACTTGGGCTCTTCTTTTGGCTTCAAGAACAGTAACAGAAAGACAATGGCCAAAAGTTCTCTTTGAAACTGACTCAGAAAATCTTTTGCGCTTCATCACATCCTCTACCCCCCTCCTTGGCACATCTCAGGGATGATTGAGGAAATAAAGAAGAGATTCAGACAGATCCCAGAGGTGGCCATTCAACACAGCTACAAAGAAGGAAACCAAACCGCGGACGGTTTGACCAATCATGTAACAGATGGAAGCCAAATAAGAAACTTATCAACCAAAATATGGGACCAGGCAATCCCGTATTTTATTAGTCAAATTTTATTTCTTGATTCAGTGGGTACCACATACACACGACAAATTGTAACCTAATCTCCTATCAATAAAATGCATGCTTCAAAAAAAAAATAACAAAAAGAAAATAACCCTAAACAAATCCGACCGTTCCATTAAAGGCACCAAAAATCTTTCCTTGCACTATCACAGTGATTTAATTTCTTAAATCAAAATGGTACTAACAAAACCCCGTAAAATGGATTAGTTTGTTTTTTATACGACCCGTACAATCATCACCTACAAGGTGTTCGTCACCATATCCACAAAATCATGATCCATCAGTCAATTTCTTGCTCCTCCGGAACCCTATATCTCAATCGTTCAATTCATCTCCTTCTCAACCAACAAATTTCACAATTCCTAATCCTTTATATTAATCATGATGTAAGTTCATCATTTAATCATACATCCGAATCCCAGATTTGAAATTATGATTGTGATTACGAGTTAAATATAGCTTTCTCTTATCTTCCAAGAAGAAGAACAAGAGTTAAGGCTATAATTGATTTATATGCCATTTTTTCGAAATCCGAAAATAACCTTCCTAAAAATAATTACTCGCTGCGTATTTATTATATAGACGGAATTTTCATTTTTCCTTGTACCACTATATAGGTGGAGTGCAAATTTCAAAACCATATTTTACTGCTACTATCCCTATTTATTTACTTGGGAATCATCATAATTGGGTACATGTCTCTAACATTAGAAATACAATTAAGGGCAAAACAGGAAAATACATGGATATTTGTGAAATCAAAAAAGGTTTCTTAATCCAAGAGAATTGGTCCCTCCGCCTATATATGTGGTATGGAGGGAGTACATGTTTAAGTGGTTGGAGACTGTTAATGAAAATGACAAATGGCGAATTGTTATCCGTCCCTCATACCCCATCGAATTTTGCGCCTCATCAAAAATTTATCCGTTTTTTTTATAGCATTTCTCTATTATCCCAAAATTGTCTAGGCCTAAAGAAAATTCAGCACCGAGTAATAGCCCAGGAGAAGAGGGCCAAACACCCGTTTGGATACCATAAGTCTCCATAAATAAAGAAGCTTGTTATTGGGGCGTCACATTCCAATAGAGGGGCTTCACTTAATAGGACAAAAACGGGTCACCCATAAGAAATTTGAAAAACCCCTTATCTAAAATAATTTTATAATAACTAAACAACACTTATGTTGTTAGTGCTAATAATCTAATTAACTAATAATTAGATTGATAAGATTTTTTATATAATTAGTGATAAAAAATCATATTAAGTGATTTTGGTGGGAAGAAAAAGTTGAAAAAAATGAGAAACTTTGGAGATTTTTTTCTAACTAAAACCCTAGATTTGAAATCATCCAACCAATGTTCTTTTTATTTCTCGAAATTGATGAAAGTAAGTAAAAATCTTTTTGATTTTTTTAAGGTTTTCAGAGCGGTTTACGGTTGAGTTTTTCCTTCGTAGCCAACCGTAAGACAAATTTACGGTTAGGTGATGATGAACTCCTAACCGTAACTAGGTAAAATTAGGAAAACCCAATTTTAAACCAGTTACGACTGGTTTTTTTTGGTCGAAACCAAATTGTAAATCAGTTACCGCAGTTTTTTTTTTTTGTCGAACCCAACTGTAAAACAGTTACGGCTGGGTTTTTTGTGATCGAACCTAACTGTAATTCAGTTACGACTAGGTTTTTTTGGTCGAACCCAAATGTAAAACAATTACAATTGGTTTTTTTTGAGGAAAACCCAACGGTAGCTGGTTCCGAAACCTAATTTTTTCTACGGTTTCAATTAATCAAACCATTTCAGATGCAATTGGTTTGTTGATTACCATCACTTCTATCAATATGCTTCTTCCGCACCTTTGAAAGAGAATTCAGACGATTATAAATTTTTCGAACCGTCGATTGATCGAAGATGGTGAAATGATTTTGATTGGAAAAAAAGAAGGGAATGATTTATGATTGATGAAGGAGAGGAAGTTAAGAAGAAGAAAAAGAAGAAGAGGAGGAACAGATCTTTAAATGAGAATTAAGTTTTGATTTTAGTTTTAGTTTTTAGGTTTTGATTTTAGTTAAAGATTATTTTAGGTATTTGGTATTGAATCAAGAATACCCCATAACCAATTTTTTGGATACCAAGTGAAGCCCAGAATGTGACGCCCCAGTAATAGGCTTCTAAACAAAAGTCCGAACTCGGAAGCAAAAATTTTGCTCCAAAAAAGAAGTAGACTTCAAAGGCCCTCTTCTCAGTTCAAAGGGAAATATTGTAATTACACGAAAATTGAGGGGACTGTATCGCAATTTGATTTTCTTCTGTATGTTACTCACCCCTTTGGTTCAACTCCACCGCTCTCTCTCAGTCTCACTTCATCATCTTCGGCTCTCTCTCTTTCTACGAATTAGGGTTCATCAAATAACAGGTACGTCAGGGTTTCTCTTTCTCTGCAGATTATCATCCAGTTAAGTCAGAGTTTCTCTTTCCTTGGTTTTCAATTTGGGTCTTAGGATTTCTAGGGTTTTCTAAGAACCAGTATATTTCGTAGTCGTTTTAGTGTAGATTATTACTTATCCGAGTAAGTAATTTGTGAACTGCAAAGGCTGTCATGCAGGTGGACAAGGCACAGATAATGGAGATGACTTCTGAAGAAAATCCGGAGCAACCTGCAGCAGAATATGTTGCCAATGATGATGATCATCAGTACATATACTTTGGGTACACATTACTGCTTCTTTTTTTCGTACCGATTTAAGTGTCTATGCATATTTTATGAATTACGAAATTCCTGTGATTGAGAACCTTATATTGCTATGTGTTCCCTTTATGTTTACTTTTAAGCAAATGATATTGCTTGATGGTGAGGAGTTGGGATTCGGTGCTTGATAGGGTTTGAGGTTCTGATGTCTTAGAGACACAATAGTGCAGTGTCTCAACTAATTGTTAGAGTATCATAGGTGGGTGTCTATTGTCTACTGCCAAATGATTTATTTAGTGTACCTTTTTTTTTGTTGTTGAAATGGAGTGCTTCTGAATGTAGCACCTGATACATACAAGGCTAGCAAACTGCATATCTTGCAGGTTCCTTAGGTTATGTAGTGTTGAAAGACTTGGTATCATTTCTTAACTGCTGGTTGCAAGCTGAACTTTTGTACCCTTCTTTGAAATTTCAGAAGACATGGTTTTTACTTATACCGGGGAACCCAATCTTCTTCTGTTGTAATGATTACTGTATCCACTATCCATGCTTGTCGGTGGTCTTGGTGTTTGTCTCAGATGTGTATCCACAATCATCAAGTGTGCTATATTTTTGAATTTGTAGAGATTCGGAACCGAGGTTTAAGATATCTACTGGTGGTGAGCTTACAGAAATACTGTCAGTCATTGCAGCCACCGGGAAGTTCTGGTATGTAGAATATCACGGCATCTTCAGCTGTCTATTAAGTTCATATAGAGTATATACTTGGAGGAAGTACTTAGTATGTCTATGTTGCCTTTCAGGCATCCCTGGGAGATGTTGCAGATGTTACTATCATTTAAGCTGAAGCAGGTATGGTGAGGTATGCGCAGCATGTTAGTCTCCACTACTAAGCGTCTAGTAATGACTGTTGGTAGTTTTTATAATTAATGTATCTTTCAAGTCATTGGTTTCATAGATACGCTAATTCTTTGTTTCATATTGGCCTCATGAAGGTCCTGTCCGAGTATCCCGAAGCCCAACTAACCAGCGATCAGCAAACTTCTAAATTAGGAGAAACATACCCAGACTTGGTCAAAAGGCTGGATCAAGGTATTTCTAAGATTTCCTTATATATATATTCTTGTTAGTTACGTTAGTTACTTTGTTTAATTGTCTGTAATTTATCGCATATTCTATTCTTGTTGTAATGCAACGTATAAAGAACAAAAACATAGTTAGGCGATCACTACATGTTGGAAAGGGGTTTCTTGCATAATGTAGGCAATCAACTGTGCAAGTCATATATGCGATGCTTCATGGCTCCATGCCCTCGCTGATCGTGATATTGGTTTAACAAGAATTTATTTTTTCAGTATTTTAAAGAACTAAATCATTATCTACGTTTATTGTTTAACAGCACTTCATAGCTTCATAGAAGGTCCTCCGTTTACCCTACAGAGGATTTGTGAGGTAATCATCATACCCATAGTCCCATGCTGAGTTTCTTGTAATATGGAAATCCTGTATGGCTGATAAAAGCCCTTTATATTGTGGATCTGTGTCTGTATTATCCGTTCCCGAGTTTGAATATCCATTACTTTCAGTAAAAGTAAGCAATTTCATGTAGTTTCGCGATTGCCAGTGATGATTTGGTATTTGTTGGTTGGTTTACAATGCTTTGTCCTCTTCTAGTGTTCTGTTTATTATACCTGATTGTCATTGCAATTGAACAGATCTTATTGGCTGCACGAAATATTTACCCTAATCTCTCAAAGCTTGCTCTAGCATTGGAAAAGGTTTGTTGACAAACTTTTCTCTGCAAATGTATACTTTTTTATTTTGTTCAAAAGGAGACTGGCAATACATTTTTAGATTTTGCACTATCCATTTGGTTGAAAGTATTTCCAAATTTCTTATGACAAGTCTTTCTCGCTCACTCTCGAATCTCGATTCTGCTTGAGAAGGTGATAGGGTTACTGGAGTTTTATTTAATATTTCTGCAACAGCAACTGTTGGTTCTACGTATAATTCCACACACTCCTTCGCCAACCCGAATGTTATGATGTTTTGACCTGATGAAACACAATTTCTTGCCCTCGGTAGGATTTAAAAGTTGCATTTTTTTTCTGATTCATGTAGAAGCTTTTGATATGGGAGTAAGTGGAATTTAAAAAAATCAAAACCCTGGTGATTGCTAGTCCACGAAGATACTTCTGTAGGACTGTGTACAAACTCGAGCAGTATGACTGCAGTAGGCCATAGATATAAAGAGAGTTTAATCTATAGCAGCGATGCTATTTATTGGTAGAGCACATTTTCAAATAAATCTCAGTTGAAGAATCTCCTGCCAAGGACAAAAAAACTTTCTTGAACTATGTATGATTTACTTACAATTTTTGTCTTGTCTTGCAGAATCTGTTGGTGACTTCTACTCTGTCTGTTTCTACTAGTACTGATCCCGACCCTATACTAAGCAGAGAAGGGGATGGGCCTATTGCAGTAGTAGCACAGGATGCGGTACCAAAGGGTCAAACAGAGGCCATCCAGAATGGGGTTGGAGGTGACGAGGATGAGGAAATGGCAGATGCAGAGGAGGTTAGTGATGAAGCTAGTAAGAATGGTAACCTCATGGAGATGGCAGAGGAAATAAGCACTGCAACTCCTGAAGCAAGTTCTGACCCGATCACCCCTTCCGAACCATCTAATGACTCATGTCCTTTGATTGACGACCAGCAGCCGACGCAGCAGCCACCACCTCTATCACAACAGTCGCCGCCGCCGCCGCCGCAGCAGCAAGAGCAGATCAATACTGCAAGCTGATTGTATTTGAGTTCTTTAGATGTTACTTATAGTCGGAACTGTTTGTTTAGCAAGTGTTATTCAGATTAATTGAGTTTTCACTATATGCAGGTCGGTATATTCATAATATTCCAAGTCAGAGAGATTCTTATGCACCACTTCGACTGTGAAAGATCTTGTGATTCAATAGTCAATGTATCTAAGTGGTCGATGTTCACTAAAATTGGCTGAATTTGTTTATGACTGTTTTACGATTCTTTGAGCCCATAAATTTCTCGTATTGGATTGCCTAGTTTCAGCCGCTATCACGCCACTCACACATGAGATCATCAGAAAAAAGCCTACTCTGACATACAATTTATACTCACGTTCATGTCTTAATCCCACTCTCTCCGTATTCCAGTAGACCAAAATTTCTTTAAACTATCATGTTTCCCTGCGTTTTGCATTAACTCAGGCCTCACATAGGCCATATAATACTAGTATATCTCTATCATTATTTAGTAAATGTAGTAAATAAAAATACATAAATACAACTCAAAAGCATCAGTACCTCAAAGTCAAAACAACCATCCCGAGCTAGTTTTTCACACTGATTCTTGTTCTTCAGCCATGGCCATTTCCAGTAAGTTATTGGTCTCATATATGTTCTTAATATTCACTACTACTTTTCTACTTACTCTAGTTTCTACTTTTCACTTTAGACCAGTGAGCTCAACAACAGCAACATCAATACCCACAGATCAATTACCACCTCCACCCTCAATTTCTATGTTTCTTAATCCACATAACAAGATTCGAGCTCAATATGGCTTACCTTTTCTTACATGGAATCCAGATATAGCAAGGTATGCTAGAGGGTATGCTCACCAAAGAAGACGAGATTGTGAACTAGTTCATTCGGATACGGATTACGGAGAGAACATCTTCTGGGGACAAGGAAAGAACTGGTCGTTCCAAGATGCAATAAACCAATGGTTTGCCGAGAAATCCTTCTTCAACTACAAAAACAACTCTTGTTTGGCTGACAAAGTGTGTACACATTATACGCAACTTGTTTGGAAGTATACATTGAATGTCGGTTGTGCTAGGATCGGGTGTGATAACGGCGATACTTTCATAACCTGTAATTACGAACCCCATGGCAACATTATCGGTGTAAAGCCATTTTAATTAAACGCTATTCGGTCGATGTAACTTATGCAGGTCTTGAGGTTTTGGCGTTAGGGGGTGCCGGGCCGGATTACCAGTTAAAAGAAATGTTGTACTGTTCATTAATTATTTCCTAGTGAGATCCGGTTTGTTTCCTAGCGGTATGATAAGTTCAATTATCCCACATCTAGATTCGCTAGAATATTACAGTTAATTTATTAATAAGGTGAAAATTAATTTAGGAAAGTATGGCTAGTATATTAGCATTTTTTCTTAATGGTAACCAATTATATCATTAAGTACAATTTGTTGGATAAAAGATGGGCAAATTTATTCCTAACTAGTTGTTGCCGCAGCTGTTGAGTAAAGTTGATCCGTGACCGCTCTATTAGCCAATTCACCCGTCGCCTGATTCGCCTTCCTTAAAGTGTGTGTGATTTCAAATTTGTTTTTTTAAGATGAAACCTATGCTCTGATACCATGTAATAATTATATATCTTTTTACCATCTTATTATATCTTTTTCGGACGTCAAAAAATCAGGCAACCTCATTATTCATTGTTGTTTAGGCTGTTAAGAGCATATACAAATCAGCAAACAAAAGTTGACAAAGTTGAAGCACGCATGATGTAAAACATCTCGTGCTTAAGAGTTTATTATTTTCGGGAGTGTTTTACGATTACAATTATTTATTTTTAGAATTTATCTAATTCAAGATTTTTTTTTCTTCAGAATTCCTTATTTTCCAAGTTGGGATAATTAAAATGATATTATGAATATGAGTTTTAATGTTTTCCATGTAAACAGAAGATAAAGTCCAATGTAGTTTCACACATTATTATTAAATCTACTTTGATTTTCTTTACAACTCTTCTACTTTGCTATCAATTTTCATTATTCACGCTTGCGTTCATATACTTATTAAATCAACTCTCCTACTTTGTGTTCATATAATTTTCAAAATATTTTAGAAAAACGGTTTGCGGTAGTTTAGAAAGTTGATATAACAGTACTTGCTCTGACCATCAACAACCCGAGTTGCTCTAGATGGAAATATGTGTCACGGCCAACAAGGTTCAGAACCGTCATATCTGGCAATATTGATTCAACTATCAATATTTAATTGTTCAACACAGCAATACTCCTCATATTGATTCAGTTATCGATGTTTGAGTAGCAGTATTTCTCATGTTGATTCAGCTATCAACATTCGAGAATTTCATACTAATCTAGCTATCAGTATTTCATTGGTCCATCGACCAACATTTGGTTCTTTAGTCGACCATTGTTTTAATATTATAACCTCTCCTCGTCATTCGACTGACTCATGACACATGGATCGAGAAATATCTTCCGTGATCATTCAGTAATGATTATTTTCATAAGTGCTCAGCGCATCAACATAATGGTTTATGATCGATCCAACAATCTCATCAAACCATATCCAAGTCATTCAACTATCATTACTACTTCAACTAGCATAATGATGTGTCACGGTCATCAATGACCTAATTCAGTTCATAGTCTGCAGAGCATGTCGCTGTTTCAACATTCCATGCTTCATCCATTATAATCTTGAACTCTGACTGTTCAGTTCATAGTTACAGCGCGTTTGGTTCAAGGAATTGGATTCCTGGTAATTTAATTCCGAGGGAATGTGACCAATTCCTTGAACCAAACGGTCCAAACCAACTCCATGTAATTGAGAATTTTGATTCTTAGGAATCCAATTCCCCCCAAAATAATTGATTTCCATTGCAGTGGTCTAGTAGTGCAATGGAATTGGATTCCAAGGTAAAAACAAAAGAAATTGGATTACCTCAACCAAACGCTAATTTTTTGGAATTGAATCCAATTCCATGGAATTCAATTCCGAGAATTGGATTACCCCATAATTGAATTCCTAGGAATCGAATTCTTCCAACCAAACGAGGTGTTAAGACTCATAGTCTTGGGTCAAAGATTGACCATACGTCTGCAAAGCAAACTTTCACATGAGACATCAATTCATGTCACATGGGGGATATCACTAGGGTTTTGATCTGGCGGCCTACAACACGTGCAATGTGAGGCACACCCACAATGAGAATTGTGGTAAGTGTGCTGGCAGTTAAAGGAGAAAATGGAATAGTGGATTGTCGATCAACCAAGTCTTCCGTGCAAAGTGGAAATGGTTTTTGTATGATCTCTCACTTTCCCATTCTTCCACTTCCTTCAACTGTAACCACTTACATGACATTGATGTGTTACAATAAATAGGTTTCTGAACCTATGATTTGATAAGATTAACGAGACTCAACGTAAGCAAACTTACGACAGTCAAAAATTATCAAACGCTTTCAGAAGATTTCTCTCGTTTACACAGAGAATCATCTTCAAAGAAGTTCAACACATCACATCACCAACGGATCAATCTCGATTGATCTCCACACAATATCATCTTCCCTCCCTACAGACCGATCCTTCTCCTCCTCTTGTGACCGAATTGAACCTGGAACGACCATTATTTTGGTTTAGGCCAGGGTCCTACAGATTTGTCTCTTGAACGTGCAGTACATTTTTTTAAAGGTTCAGGCGATTTGCATCTTCGAGCACTTGCTTCAACGAGCACTTTCCTTCTCCACCGTATTTTTACCAGAAAACAAGCATGTCGATTTTTTACCTGCAAACAACAGGTAATAAGCAAAGAATTAGGAACAAAAATAAAAATAAGAGGAATGTTCACTTTCCAAAGCCCCCAAAGAAAACTCCGTTTTTCCTCATAATTCACAATTCCTCTCCCAAGTAGGGTACTTTCTTAGCCAATTTAGCTGTTGAGAAATTTATCTCTCTGAAAGAATGTCCGAAGGAGAACAATACGTTTAGTAAACTACAATATAAAAATTGTGGACCTTAACATGTAAATTCCTTTTGGTAATTTACCACTAAGAATAACATTCTTACTCTGTTGAATAATTGTAAAAGGACAGTTACTATTCCTTCTACAGATCATGTTAGTTTACGGGTGCAACACCAATAGGATCCTCCAGATATTGATACCATCAAAATTAATATTGATGCATTTTTTCTGTAAGAAAACTTAACTGGAGCTATAGGACTAATAGCTAGAGACTTTGGGTAACTGCCTTGGATTCAAAGGAAGGTTCTTCAATGGAGGAATGATACAAGATCAGGAAGTGGAGCAGCTGGAATGTCTTGCCTTACATGAAGCTGTGGAGTGGGCAATCTTGAAGAATTTTGGGAAGGTCATCTTTGAATCAAACAGTGAAACCTTAATTAAATCAATAAACCATGAAACCTCCAATGTTCACGGGTTAAACCAGAATACAGTACTGGCTGTCAAGTTTTTTACTTCACAGTCGAATGAACTATTCTTGTCAATCAGTTAATAGATCTAAGAATGGTGTGGCAGATTTAATAGCTAAAAAAGCTAGAAGAGATGCCACTAGTTTTGAGTTTTCAAATGTTCTCCCGCCTGATATTGATGGCTGGGTTCAGGGTGACCGAGTTATCTGTAACATGAACATCTAATTAATAAAATGCTATTTTGAATCAAAAAAATTGTTATGCACAGACCGAATTATCTTGAAGACCCAATTATCTTGAAGATTGTCAGTCGGGCAAAGGGAAGTTGGTAAGTTCAACTACCAACCGTCCTAAATGAATGGGCAGCACAGACCCAAATGCGGCCACATTCGAGCAGCTAAGCGCTGGCGTATTACTGTTGCCGAGATTATTTTTTCCCCGTGCCTTAATACTGTTTCTGTGGGCCAGTCTTAGCCAGCAAGATTGTAACTTGAAATTGCATTCATCCAAAGTAAGTTAAGACTGTCACCTAACAACATATTAATCTGAACTGAATTTCATTACACGGTATCAAAAATCTGAACAAAAACGCATTTTCTGTGCTCGTTCCTATAGACTTTCTCTAAGAGAAATGGTTCACATTCTTCCATATTTTGATGGTAATGTTACAGCACTGACATAGTTCAGGAATCAGCAAAAACTGCCACTTAAAAAACATTTTGACAATGCACCAAGGAACTTCCTTCGAGGGATGCTGATCTTTTTCAAACAACCCCCCATTGATGAGTAAAGAAAAGAAGACGGACTCCATGAGCACTGGCTATTTTGCAGAATCTTGAAGGGTTTGAAGAATATGCTCTATTCTGTACTTCATGATTGGCTGACCAGATCGTGTCCTCTTGAACATATTCTCCCTCCGCTCTTTCCTCTTAGATTCAACTACTTCTCTCTCTTTGTTCCTCGCTAGTAACATTGCCTCCTTTTCTGCCTTTGCCTTCTCTTCCTCCTCATGCTTCTTCTCATAAACCTCTTTCAAGCTCTGATAGTGTCCCTTGTTTTGCTTATAATTCATCTTCCTACTTGTTCCAGCTTCTTCATCGTCCTGTAGTAGCACCATTGCAGAACAATTAGTCACTCCAGACCACTAACTCAACCGAGAAAATAACTGTTTTAAGAAACCCTAGATCTATCCGCAATATATTTTTAACTAAGAGCATCAACTGAGGAAGCAGTAATGTATAGACTGTAAAGCGGCAAGTGGCAACAAGGCTTAAAATATATAACTAATTCAAGCAATCAAACCTGCTGGAGTTTCGTAGTAGTCTCTTTAGAAATGTGATCGTGTTGTACATTTTGTTGCTTCAGAGATTTCTTGTATTTGTTCACACATTTGGCATTCTTATAAAACTCCCTTTGCTTCTCTGCACAGAATGACAAAGTTATTGGTCAAGAAATACACAAGAATTAGCACATCTGCATGGCTCGTGTTCATTTTCAAGAACCTGTTAGAGCTTTTGATCTATGTGCACTAATTTTCAAGAACCTGTTAGAGCTCAAACAGATTCAATGCCTTACTCAATTGAATTCAGTTATTGGTGTCCTTATTAACATTTATACTCAAATCCGTAAATTCAAAACCCCATCTCCAGACATAATTTAATCAAAGCTCTCATCGTCAACCTAATTTTGCATGTATCCTGAGAATATACTTTTAACTCAAATCTAGTTTAATTTGATATTTTCTCATCGATTCAGAGTTATAAAAACCAAACAAATCCCTAGAAACAACATACAGATGGAAAATATAATGCGAAACGAAAACGAGGGTTTTTCAAAGAGAAACTTACTTATAAGGGAAGGATTATATCCATCGATCTTGGATTTTGCATTGGCAAAAGCTTCAAGAGATAAACCTTTACCTCCTAATCTCTTTTTTTGGTTGAAATTCTTTCTCTTTCCATCTTTTGATTGTTGGTTCTTCATTTGCGAAACTCAAAGCTAAAGGAATAAGGAAAAAGGATCTTTTAAAGTCGAGTACGAGAAGAAGAAAAAGTAGCTCAAATTTGAAGATGTTACGGATAAAAAAAAACCTAATTTGAAGATGAATGAGGAACAAAGTCTTTACACCTGTGATATACGTTTCTGCAAGTGGCCCGCACCCCGAAGCTGCTAGGTATACATCAAAATTATACCCAACTTTTTACACCATTACGTGTCATTCATATCCACCGTAGATTTCATCTTTACCCTAACCAACCAGAAAAAACAGGGGATACATTTTAAAAATGAGCAAATAATAACTTGACACATAGCGGTGTAAGATTTTTGGTGTATACATAGCATTTTCGCGCTCACCCCTCAGTGTCCCCTTTTTGTGAGCCTGCTCTGGTCTTTTAGGGATGTTTCAATTGGGTCAATGAGATAGGTGATGTCTTTGGCCGGTTCTTATGCAGTATGCACCATGTGGTCCATGTTATGAAAATGGTTCATCATTATAATTTTTATCGGCATGTTTAAAGTGTCAATGATAGAGTTTTTATCGCTGGGATTTTATCTATTTCGCCCGATGGAAAGTCTATCGCCATCGATTACTTCTCTGTATAGGTGATTTTCAAACTTAATTATTATACCCAAATTCTTACACAAAAGTTTCTCTCTTTCACTTTTCTCAATTTTAAACATTTTTTTCAAAAAAATTTAAATGGCAGAATTTTATAACCAACTTGATTTGCCAACTTAACTAGATTTTTCTAGAGTAGTACTTCAAGCTACTGTTAAAAAATATGTGATAGTTATAAAGAAATAGGTAAAAAGAGCAAAGAAGTCTTCAAGTTTTGGAGATTAACCAAGCCAATCCTGCAGCTACAAGGCAAAGAAGAGCTCAAGCCAAGGAAAATCAAGGGAAAGACAAAGGAAATTTGAAAGTTAACCATACTAGTACGAAGAAAGGAAAATCCCCTCAAGAACGTATTGAATGGAAGTTAATTCAAATGAAGAAAACCAGGACGTCAAAGATTGCCAAAGATTTTTATTGAAGTCTTTATTTAAGTTTTTGTTATCCAAATTTATATCTTGTAAAATGGCGTAGTATTATGTAAAAAGGCGTAATATTATTAATGAATTCGAAAATTTGACTTAAAACAAGAATTATTGTTGAACATTGGCCTTACATTTTTAATCCATCTACTTAATTAAAACTTACATTTAATTAAAAAAATAAGAAAATTTAAAACTTTCATCCATCCTAAAGTTGAGAATTAAGAAATTAACTAAAACTTTACTAAAAATAACAAGACTGGATTATATTTGGGCTACACTTTTAAGATCTCACAACAACTTCCATATTGAAAGTTTTTTTCTGTTCATGTGGAACCACTTCATCCGACATCTTTTTTCAAGGTCTATCAGACTTTCACCACTTCTTATGTTTCGACGTGCTCGCATTAACGCAACAACATGTGATGTTACTTGGCAATTGATTTGTAGGAAGTGACCGCTCAACATAATTGCATCATGGTTATTGGAGTTCATTGTTTCTTCTTGACTGAAATATGTTTTTCCACAAACTATTACCCTATTGCTGTGTACTATTGATACAATCTTGGGTCAAATAAAACATTCAACTTCAGCGACAATAAATTTTGCAGCCCGGTTTTTTATTCGATATTGCACACTGGCTCAATCAACAAATCTTTGATTTTCGGCGGCATTTTATTTTTCTATGGACCCAGCCGTGGTAGAATTCATACTATGAAAAAATAAAAGATTTTTTAAAGGTATGGAATAGGTGAAAAATTATGAGAAGTATGGAAGAGGTGTGAGTTGAAATGAGTTTGAAATTGAGTATTTATAAATGGATGAAATTGTGACCTTTGGATGATGAACCATAGAGCGACGATCTTAGCGCCGAGCGATAGTCCCCATATCGCTGGAGTTATAATGGCCATCGAGCAATATAGAGACCATAGAGCGATAGAGTCTCCATAGCTCGATAGATTCTCTATTACAGCTGGCTAACTTTAAATATGCCATTTAGCAAGTTATGTTTGCCACTTTGTCCTTCCCATAATAGGTGCAAAGTGGCAAACTTGCGTAAAATCTCTATGCATAAAAACCGGCCTTAGTAGCCGAAAAATGATTTTTTTTTCCTCACAATTAATTATGATAATTTAATTACTTTCTAATCATTAAATTATCTTTTTTTCTAGGTATTTTATTATACATGAAACATCAATTGTAGTTGTTAGAGCATAGCTCAGTTGAACCCACCAAGCGTTGATATGTCAAGTTTGGTTGTCATATTTTAGTGAACCAAAACTCATTTAAAGAGTCGATTGATTATTTACTAGAGTCAACTTCGTATAGGTTAGCTTGAAAGTATTAGGATATGAGACATTACAAGTAATTACGTGAAGACTTGAAGAATGTGAAGAAGTAAGGAGCTACAACGACGACATCATCCTTCCACTTGCAGTTAGTAATATTTGACTTGAACTGTTTCATTCCCTAACGTATCTTTCAAATCGTGCATATTGAAAACATAACTGCGAAGCTGTGAACGATTATACTCTAGTTAGACATAATATTAAGGAATACAATACGAAGTATAAAGCTTATCTTCTGAACTTTGTATATAAGACATCGACATAATCGTATGAATGCTATTGTGATTATGTATGGGTATGGGTGAAGATTTTTTCCTAGGAAACAATGTTTTACATCAGTTTGAAGGAAGTACAATTCATAAACTTGTTTTATGAATCGAAAGGGAAATTGCTAAGCTTATTGGTATTTTTATTCATTTCAAACCTTTGGATTACCAATATGTGTGTTTAGTATAACTCATGACTTGCTTATGTTCTTGGTAAAACTATTCACAAGGCCTGACTTATGTATTGGTATGACTTTTATTAGTGAAACCGATCTTAAGTAATCACCTGAGATGGTATGATCAATTTGTTGTAATTGGTATGACCAACTCTAGATATTGGGGGACCGACCCTAGTAAGAGGTGCAACCGATCACAAAACGGGAGATCCTTGTAAGAGGTGCAACAAGTTTTTAATTATCGGGAACCGATCCTATGAACATGTGCAACACGTTTTTTAGTTATTGGGAACCGATCCTATGAACATGTGCAATAAATAAAAGTTAGATACCATATATATGTGGGAACCGATCCTAGTACCTAGTCAACCAAGTTTTGGTAACTAGCGTGACTAATTCTAGTACCCACATGGAGGTAGAACCGAAACTTGTTTTGGTTGAACCGTGAAACCCATGATTTGTGATTTGATAGGATAATCAATCACATAGTTCTTGGAAGTCAGATGAACCAATTCTAAACTTGTTTGGAAGTGTGGCAAATCGATTCCAAGATTGTAAATATGAAAAAGGATTTACAAAGTAAAGATGTCGACATACTTTGAACATGTGCGGTAACTCTTATCATATTGTTCAAAGATATTCCTTAATAGCTAAAGGAGAATTCCGAATCCAAATAAATTGAGAATCTTTTAATTAAGATTTTTAGTTTTATATGCTTTTAATTTCCAGCAATTAAAATACATATCTTTATAAAATAAAAATTAGTAATGTGCATTTACTAGTTGGAGATTTTCTACTGAGATTTCGGTCATTAATTGGACAGAGCATTTCCAGGAATTATGAAAACCGATTTTGTGTTTATTGCATATATTTGAGAATATTCGGTTTTGGAAATTTCTTGGTGTCCAAACTTCCTTGGTCTATAAATATTGAAGCTTGCATTTCAAGAAAACTAATCTTCAGAGCCAGCAAAACTACCTAGTTGTGTTTTTACTGGTGGAGCCGCCTATTCGGAGAGGAAAGTAACCTAATTAGGCGAAATCTCTTACGGCTGCTCGGTTTAAAGACTTCTTTGGGATTGAGAAGCTCTATTAGTACCGTTGGTGTGAAACTAGATAATTGCAGTTTATTAGTTTTCGATTGATTTGATTGACTAACGGTTATTGAACTTTGATTGCACCTAGTTTGTTTATTCTTGAGAATCTTCTCTTCTGATATAAGATTCAGTCAAACTAGATCGAAGTTCGATGGAGATCTTTAGACTGTTTGTAGTTCTAAAGACGTCTTGTGATAATCAATCGTTAACAGACTTTGTTCTGTGTGTGATTAATCACAAGTGATTCAGTTGATTGTGTGCAGGTGTTTATTGAAGAACAAAGAAGATTTGAAGACAAAGAAGATATTTGGGTTCATAATCTTTGGTGTGCACAATACTTGTTTTGGCTGGAAAAGGATCCAACTATAATCGGTTTATCTTTGTGATAGATTTGATTAATTAGTTGAGTGGATCGACATCAATATAATTCTTTGTGATTCAAAGTATTGATTGCAAAATCTTGACAATTATTTTGGTAATTGTTATTGGATAGATCTAAGGACCCGACAAAGGAGTTTATTGGGATAAACGGAAGAGCTTTTTGTGAAACTCATATCACTTGGTTGAAAAGAGTTGTTACCAAACAGATTTGTTATTCCTTTACTGTTTGGGATAAGAACCAAAGGAATCGTTCCAAGTGCGTGACTTATTACAAGTTGGAGGCGCAAGGATACTGACGGAAATAGGTGAACTATAGGTTTAGTTGCTTGGTCTCAACTATACGAAGTTAGTTTAGATTTTTTATAGCGGCTTAATCATGAGAGTATTCAATTCTGATAAGGTCCCGGGGTTTTTCTGCATTGCGGTTTCCTCGTTAACAAAATCTTGTTATGCCAGTTACTTTTAATTTCTGCATTATAATTGTTTTATTATAATTAAAGTAAATTGCACTTTGTACGTTAAAAGACACTTGATATTGATCCCATTGGTTTCGGTTATTTCCGTACCTTTTATCAAGTGATCACTTTGTTGTTGTATTGTCTCGATTCCATATCCATAGACAATCACACAAAGTGTATTGGTTTTCTCCAATTGCCTTTGATATTTAATTCACGAGTTAGGCCAGTTCGGACCAACCCTATATCAAGTGGACACTGTGTTGAAATAATCCTTGAGTGATTGTATCTCCAAGAGGTTTATACAAAGTGGGTCTTGTATAAGTTGTGATCAAAATACAGTCAAACCTCGATAAATGAATTCCTTCGGGACCAAGAAAAAATATTCGTTTAGCGGGGTTATTTATTTATCGATAAATGAATATTTTATTCATTTTCGACAAACGAATATTTAATCATTTAGATAATATTAATGTTCTAAGGAAAAGGGGTGTCTATGATAGACAAAGGACGGACGAGATCAATCGGGACTTGGACGACAGAGATCTTGCCTCGGCCCGAAAAATAAGACTTTGCCGGACACTAGCTAACCGTGAAGAATTTTTCCGAAAAGTTAGGAGTGAAGAAGAACTTGATGGCGTTGGTCGCATATGATCAATGGTATAGATTGAGCAGTGTTTTAGAGTATAGATTGAGCAGTGTTCTAGAGTTTCAATGGGATTAGAAGAGAATGGTTATTTTCAAAAAATTTGTAGGTATTGGACGGAAACAAGAAACGAGAAATACGGGGGGAAAAATGAACTGTTGTCGTTGAAGATTATGATGAACGGAGTGGGTTAAACTGTTAAGGAAGATATTTTCAATTCTGTGATGATTTTTTTTATAGGAATTCTGTGATGAATTAGAAGTTGGAGGAAAGAAGATTTGATTTTGGAGTGATTTAGAGTTTGAATTATATATGTTAGAAGACTTGGGTTGCTATCTTATTTTGAAGATTTGAGTTTCCACCAAGGCAGCAAGTTTTTATTGTATCTATAAGCTCCAGCAAGAAGACACAATTGACCGCACATACTAATTCTCAAGAGACGAGCTTTGCTCCTCTCCAAAACCCATCATTAGCAGTTGTATTCAGTTCGCAGTCATCATGTTTTTTACCTGCATACAACCATCACCACTCGATCCACCACCATACCACAACCAGTTCAACACCATCAGCGCTACATCCGTCTATATTCACCTGCAACAGTTCAGTCCATCAGTTGCAGTTCAGTCCATCTCCACCGGCTCGCTGCAACTAACACAAGTAAGCACCTGAATCAGCGTGTTCCTCAACTGTCCATCCCACTACCACCAGCTGCCTGGGTTATTGGTTTTGGTTTACATTATTGTTGTTGTTCTAGGTGGTTTCGCCTTCATCCCCACCTTCAACAAAACAGTCAATGTATGATCTTTGCATGTATCAATTCTTCTTATTTTATACAAACATGTTTTTTTTTATAGAAATCGACGATATGTCTCTGTGTTGCATATTAAGGGATGTAGAAGTTATGAAAATATATTCAAAAACGCTGAGAATAACTCCTGTACAGCTAATTGCATCAGTGGGACAGTCGCAGTACCATCCTATGCTCGGATTAGGTCACCTACCTACAAGAACTGTCTTTTCCTTGATAGATCAGAGGGTTTTTCACGAAAAACAGAACAAATTTGGAAGATACTCTGAGAGTAGATAGTAACTCCCGTTTAGATGATTTTACCAAGAGTAGTGGTAATACCATTCAACTCTGGCAATTGGTTAGTATAAACTATTTGAACAAGAGGTATAACAGGTATAACTATCAAATGCGCAATTGTTATCCAAGTTAAAAGAAAAAAAGAAAAAATGGTTTGTTTTCAGATTGGTGTGCAAGAGATTATGTCATGCCCGACCAAAGCTAACTTTAACCATGCTTGGACTCGACCAAAATTAACCTTAACCTAATCAGAGATTATGTCACCCAACCAAAGTTAACTTACGGTAGCCCGGGCAATCCTGGAAGCCGACTACCAACTACCAAGAAAAGGTTGAGCCCGGCCGTAGGCCGAGTGATACCTAGTTTACTTTATTAAAAAGTTAAATTGTATAGGAGAAGATGTACAAATATATGTAAGGGGTAATGGATTGAGTCAGTAATGAATTATGAGAATGATCCCGAACCAGATGATAGTAGCATCGTACCAAATGTGTCATCTAAAAATGCCTTTCAAGGGATGGTCATTTAAAAAAATTACTTGCTACAACACGAGCAAAATATTTCAGAAATTGTGCAAGCATTGCATAAAATTAAGGATGCGGTGCATTTTGGTTTGGGTGGAAGAAAAAGACCATCAATCATAAATGATTTTTTTTTGAGTTTATTCCTACTGTTGATGGTGGTTTTTAGCTTAGGGTTAAAATCGTAAATACGTACAACTGACATGACGTCACTATGACCATTAGCACATTTATTGAATCGATAAGCATGCCTACGTAAGAATTACCAGGGTACCTTTTTTTTATGTGTCATGTTCCATGGCAGAATCCTTAACATTGACCGACATCATATATGCCAAACCCTAATTCTCATGTTACCGCGCCAAGGCATGCCAACCATGCCAACCGAACCACTGTTCCAATGGTAAACCATGCCAGCCACATCTCCGCGCCAAGGCATGCCAACCATGCCAGCCGCACCACTGTGCCAATGGCAAACCATGCCAGCCACATCTCCGCACCAAGGCATGCTAACCATGCCAGCCGCACCACTGTGCCAATGGCAAACCATGCCAGCCACATCTCCGCGCCAAGGCATGCCAACCATGCCAGCCGCACCACTGTGCCAATGGCAAATCATGCCAGCCACATCTCCACGCCAAGGCATGCCAACCATGCCAGCTGCACCACTGTGCCAATGGCAAACCATGTAAGCCACATCTCCGCGCCAAGGCATGCCAACAATGCTTGCCGCACCATGCGCCAATGGCATGCCAAACCCTTGGACCCACCATGCCAAGCCAACCACACCTTGCCTTGGCCCAAACCATGCTAGCCGCACCATGCGCCAATGGCATGCCAAACCCTTGGCCCCATCATGCCAAGCCAACCGCACCTTGCCTTGGCCCCAACCATGCTAGCCGTGCCATGCGCCAATGGCATGCCAAACCGTTGGCCCCGCCATGCCAAGCCAACCGCACCTTGCCTTGGCCCCACCATGCAAAGTCGTCTGTACCAAACCCTTAGCCACACTATGCCAAGCCATCCGCGCCATTGGCCTTGGCCCCACCATGCCGACCTTCCCCATGCGGCTACCAAAACGAAGGCGTGCGACGATCAATGACCACCCTTCCATCCTGGATGCAAATCCTAGCCGCCCAAGGTCGCCAAACAACGCATGGTAACCTTTGGCCCAAAACCCTAGTTTTGGCCACGCCAAACCGCGCCAAGGCATGCCATGCCACATGCGCCAATGGCATGCCAACCACCTTGCCGCGCCACACCATGCCGGCCTTCCTTATGCGGCTAACAAAACGAAGGCGTGCGACGATCAACGACCACCATTCCATCCTAGATGCAAATCCTAGCCGTCCAAGGTCGCCAAACAACGCATGGTAACCTTTGGCCCAAAACCCTAGTTTTGGCCACGCCAAACCGCGCCAAGGCATTCCATGCCACATGTGCCAATGGCATGCCAACTACCTTGCCGCACCATACCATGTTGGCCTTCCCTATGCGGCTACCAAAACGAAGGCGTGCGAAGATCAACGGCCACCCTTCCATTTGGATGCAAATCCTAGCCGTCCAAGGTCGCCAAACAGCGCATGGTAACCTTTGACCGAAAACCCTAGTTTTGGCCACGCCAAACCGCGCCAAGGCATGCCATGCCACATGTGCCAATGGCATGCCAACCACCTTGCCGCGCCACACCATGCCGGCCTTCCCTATGCGGCTAACAAAACGAAGGTGTGCGACGATTAACGGCCACCCTTCCATCCTAGATGCAAATCCTAGCCGTCCAAGGTCGCCAAACAACGCATGGTAACCTTTGGCCCAAAATACTAGTTTTGGCCACGCCAAACCGGGCCAAGGCATGCCATGCCACATGTGCCTATGGCATGCCAACCACCTTGCCGCACCATACCATGCCGGCCTTCCCTATGCGGTGATAGACGCATTTATGTGTCTAATATGTCTCTATTGTATGTATTGTTAGTGCTCAATTTTGTATTTATTGTGTTCTTTTATGTCTTTGTAGGAATTTTTAGAGAAATAAGTCCTTGCGGCGAAATGGGCTCAAAAAGCAGTGTTTTACACCCCGGAGAAATGTATCGTAGGCACCCCAGAAATGCACCGGAAGCATCCCAGAAATGTCCCGGAGGAATCCATAAAAATTACTATTTCCACCCAAAAATTACTATTTCCACCCAATTGCTATTCACACCCAAGCTCTGGTTAAGGGGCATCCATCTTCTCTTTAAATTCAAAAACAGCTTTTTGGCGGGAAAAATATATTCAAAACTGGCAGATTTGTGATCGAGAAAATGAAGGTGTTTTAGTGCGATTCAATAGCTGAAATTTGGTGGGAAGTTGTGATATGGGATGGGGAACACATTGTGGGCATCAGATTCGATCGGAATTGGCTGAAAATCCTGGTTTGAGTCACGAGCTCAAAACAGAGCAACGTGTCCTGTAACACGAGTTTGATTGTGTGTTTGCCATGCATGAAGTGTTTTGGAGGATTTCGATGACTTCGGAGGCGTGGGGAAGGTTAACTAGAGCGTGCAGGATCAAAGTTTACGTGTGTAGAAGCCAAAAATGGAAATTATTGTTAAATATGGGCAGCGAGCAATGACGGATTAAATGGAGAATATACGCAAGTAATGGTCGGATATTTTGGTCCTAAAACACTATAAATACAAGGCAAAAGAGTTTAGAAGAGTTGGAGAGTTTCGGGAGAGAGTTTGGAGTCGAGAGAATCAAAGAAAAAAAAAACATACAGAGAGAAAGTTTCTGCTGGTGCGAGAGAGGAAGAACGCGAAGAACAGACTTGCAACAACAGTCGTTCTTCGCAAGCGTCTGCGACACTCAGTTGTGGGTCGCATTCAACCAGGGAACAGATTTTCATTTCTGTCGCTCTTGTAACGGCAGTGTGTAACGTTTATATGCGTTCCAAACCCGATTATATTTACATTTTCTCTTGATTGTAAACAACTTTTGAGCATCAATGAATCATTTTGAGAGGTTTTTCATCATGAGTAGCTAAACCCAATCCCAGGGGTGACGGAGGAAGCCGTTCTTCCAAAAGTTATGTGGTAAAATTTATTTAAATTTATTTATGCAACTCTTTTATGATTAATTGCACCGAATAAATATGGAGTAAATGATTTTTATTAATTAATTGTGTTTTCTCTTGATGGAATATGCTTAGTAAATTGCTTTTGATACTTCATGCTCGCGATTAACAATGGATGTTTTCAAAATCTAATTTAGGCAATGATTAGAATCACAATTTCCTTTGATTGGAGTTATATTGTCTAGAATTGCATGATAAAAATTGTTATTGAATCATATAAATTTTGGTGGATGGTGGAATCCTGATCCTCAGTAAAAATTCTCTCCCATATTTTGTTAATATTGTGCATATAATTTTATTTATTTAAATCTAGAAAAAAGTTACCTTCACAAGTTCGAAAAGAACCCAGTTTAAAACCACTATCTACAACAACATTTGAAAATACATCAAATTTTTGGCGCCGCCGACGCGGACCTGTGCTTAGGTAGAATTTTTTTTTAGGTTTATTATTTTTTTTTTCCTTTTTACGTTTCTTTTTGTCTTTGATTTGCAGGTTCGAAGTGGAGTACTAAGGACCTTGGAAGGAAAAGCTTAAAGGAAAAGGAGCGAAAGAGGATTTTTTTTTTTTGTTTTGTTTTATATATAGAAAAGAGAGAAAAAAAAAGAGAGATTTTTTATATTTTTTTTAGGTTATTTTTCTTTTTCTTTTTCACTTTACTTTATTTGGACTTTGGAGTGGACTCTTGGACTTTATTATTATTTTTTTTAAACCCTACGGAAGGGTACCCTTAAATACAAACTGTTTGCTGGGAAGGACGAAGATTACTATATCGTCTCGGCCCCTCGGGTTCGCACACGGCATAGGAGTCGTGGCCCGAGTCGACGACAACGGTTCATCGCCCGTCTGGTACGAGAGGTAAGTCCAATCGAAACACCCGCGAATCTCCTGCAAGCGGGTTACTGTCTGCCTTAAGGTGATAATTGTTTGAGGACGAACCAGACTGTCTTTATTTTCCTAATAAAGGGCAAGGCCTGGCCTAAACAAGATAAGGCTTCAGATTTCATCACCGTTCCCTTCTTGCCCGCCTTAGGAAAACGAAACCTAACGCGAACCCAAGCTTAAAATTTGGAATAGAACGAGACCGATAGGGTAACGAGCTTAATAGGAAACTCGTTCGAAAAATATTGGTTTCCCTTTAAGCACACTCCAAAGTTCATGATGGTTTCTATGAGTTGAATGCGTGACTGCGCCGCCTTGTGATAGCGGTGAGGCCTTGGGTATCAAAGCTCCACTGAGCTTCCCTCGCCTCAATTCAACTTACTTTGACTCGGATTGATTCCAGAGGGGTTTGCTCAAATTGCAACGAATTCCCTTTCGAAAGATAGAAGCTGGTCTAGAAACAATCTAAGTGGAGCCATAATACTTTTTGTTTACTAGAAATCTTTAGGTTTGTTTTGGTGGAGTCGAGTCGGCCTTGTTTGTGTTTGTGTAGAATTAACTTGCAATTAAGAATGTCGAACTGGTATGATAGAAGACAATACAATGAGTATCGATCTGAATTTGAATATGGACATCATCAGTTTTATGACCATGGTGGGAATAGTAATTGGGAACGCCAACCTTTTCAAGGTTATGGTTCATATCATAGTGAGCCCAATTACTATCCACACATGCATCAGTCTTACGAGCAAGAAGATTATAGTACTAGTTCTTCGTCTCTAGAGGATACAATCAAACTATTGAAAAGTAATCCTTTTTATGATCCTTCTGATAATTCCTATTTACTAGAGTCAACACGTAAGTTAGCTGAGTCGACGCGTAAGTTAGCTGAGATGAATAGTATAATTATAGACGAAAGAACTAAAATAATGAGTGAACCTTCTTTAGAAGACCACCTCAAGCGGATATCTGAGACGAACGAAAGAATTGCTCGAAATTACTTGAATTGCCAATATAGTGTATCCAATAATACCCTTGAGAATGAAGATAGTTATTTACATAATAAAGATAACAAGGTTAGAATTGGTAGTACTACTTGTTTAGATAAGGTTCAATCATCTTTGTACTATTATGATGATGAGGATAGCATTAATGAAGAATCTGAAATATGTAGGCATAGTGATCAGGAGTCTAGTAATCCAATTGAGCTGTATAGTGATTATATTATTTCTAGTTCAAATCCAAATAATTTTTATGATTATTCACCTATTCAAAAGGACGAGGATTTGATTAGGGATACCACCGTTTTAGACGATGTAGTTTTTCCTTTTGATTACGAAGCCGATAGTGGTTTAGAGGAACGGGTTCATTTCGAAAATACTGTTTTAGAGTCTAGCGACTTAGAAACAATAGTCTTGGAAGAAGAAGATAGACCTGTAGAGATGAGTAAAGATGAACTACCTGATAATAAATTAGAAGAATCAATTGACCATTTTCAAGAATCTAATGATCCAGAAATTAGGGAGATTGTTACTAGTCTATCTAGAGACACTAAAAACTCTAAGTTTGGGGGTGATTATCACCTTCATAGTGCCTTACCTTTAACTCTCAGAAAGTCCCTTCACTTAGGACTTGATATCTCTGCCTCGACAATTTTACAAGATTACCTTCATACTCGTTTTCCCGAACCTAATGATATCCAGAAAGAAGTTCAGTCGTTAGAAACCCATCCTCTGGTTGATGTGGTTTTCCCAGGCTATGATCCCCAGATTGACTTTGTTTTCCCACCAAATAGTTTTCTTCCAACTGTGGGAACGTTTATATTCCAAATGTGTCGAATATTAAGTTGTGAGACTAAACCTAAATGCCTTAGGAAATTAGAATCGACACATTTGCTTAAGAATGACCACTATTCTCATTGTGGTCAATTTTGTAAGTCATATCTGATTGACTTAGAGGATCCGCAATTATTTAGGTTATTACTTTGTGATTCCAAGTTCTTATTTGAGTTTTTCCAGACTCTAGGACCTAATAATTTGGATCCAACCTATGAAGAAACGCAGCCAATGAAAATATTCTATTTAGACCCTTTCATAGAACCTGAACCTGAACCGCAATTAGCGATATTTTTCAGGAAACTAGGTAAGGGCATGCTTTTCTTGTCCATTTTCTTGGTTCACTGCAGTTTCCTATGGTCAGCTCTTTTTGGTTTTGAAGACCCACAGTTATTTCGACTGTTACTTTATGGTTCGAGTTGACCAATCCTTTTCTAAGTCTGGCTGAAAACTTTAAACTTAGCACTTCTTGGGAGGTAACCCAATCTCATGCAACATGGTAATATCTTTCCTTAACTCTTTTGCTTCAAATGGTAACAGTTTCTCCTTGTTCATATGGTTTTAATTTTATCTTTAGAACATTGAGGACAATGTTAGATTTAAGTTTGGGGGTATGGGAGAAACTTTTTAGTATGAATAAATAAACTCCAGAGCTTAGAAATTTATGCCTATTTAGGATTGCACTAACTAATCTAAGTGGATGGAAGCATTTTGATTGTAGGAGTTGAGGAACCAATCTGATTAGATGGCAACATCTAGAAGAGTCTATTCATAAAAGCACAGAGCTCAGGTGTTAAAAATAACATGATAGTTTCACCATATCTCGTTGAGTCCTTTTCACTTCTATTTTTATTTTATTTTGTTTTTAAACTATGTTTCTCTAAGTGATAGGTGGGGCCCACGATTCAAGTTGTTACCAATGCTAGGGTGAATTAGAGTGATTGAGATACCATAAAAAAAAAAGTTGAAAACGTAAAAGAGATGAAAAAAAAATGGTAGTTACCAAAAAGTTGAAAAAAAAAGAGAAAATATTGAGACCAGGCCATTTGACCAAAAGGAATAAATTCAATAAAGTCGACCACTGGTACCCTTGTATATGCCTGTTGTGTTGACCTAGAGTTAGGTTATCGACCACTGGTACCCTTGTATATGCCAGTATGTTGATATTAGTCAGACTAGTATCTCAATCCATTAGGATAGGTTCATTTTGGCGGAGGCCTTCAGACAGATATGGGAAACGCCGTTCACTTAGTAAACATCAAAACCATCTATGTTTTTCTATATCCATCTCTTAATCTTTCCATGTGATTAGTTTGACTCCGAATATGATGTCCATAGTGCAACTATCTGAGTAGAGCTCTGTCACTTATATATGAATTTTAGTATGCTTGAGTGCAAACTCGTGTACATCAATTGGAATTTCGCATCAGGGTACTTCCTCCTATAGTCAATGATTGTATGCCAACCAAGGAGATTCTTTAGTGCCTTCCAAGGTTCTGCGTAGATAGCTAGGGTCTGGAGTATTGGTTTTGTGGGTACACCTCTGGTAAACCCTCCGGAGACAACACTCCGCCACTAGGGCCACCTAGGGGTTCAAATGATTTTCCTTTCTAGAATAAATTTGCTCGAGGACTAGCAAATAATAAGTTTGGGGGTGTTGATAGACGCATTTATGTGTCTAATATGTCTCTATTGTATGTATTGTTAGTGCTCAATTTTGTATTTATTGTGTTCTTTTATGTCTTTGTAGGAATTTTCAGAGAAATAAGCCCTTGCGGAGAAATGGGCTCAAAAAGCAGTGTTTTACACCCCGGAGAAATGTATCGTAGGCACCCCAGAAATGCACCGGAAGCATCCCAGAAATGTCCCGGAGGAATCCATAAAAATTACTATTTCCACCCAAAAATTACTATTTCCACCCAATTGCTATTCGCACCCAAGCTCTGGTTAAGGGGCATCCATCTTCTCTTTAAATTCAAAAACAACTTTTTGGCGGGAAAAATATATTCAAAACTGGCAGATTTGTGATCGAGAAAATGAAGGTGTTTTAGTGCGATTCAATAGCTGAAATTTGGTGGGAAGTTGTGATATGGGATGGGGAACACATTGTGGGCATCAGATTCGATCGGAATTGGCTGAAAATCCTGGTTTGAGTCACGAGCTCAAAACAGAGCAACGTGTCCTGTAACACGAGTTTTATTGTGTGTTTGCCATGCATGAAGTGTTTTGGAGGATTTCGATGACTTCGGAGGCGTGAGGAAGGTTAACTAGAGCGTGCAGGATCAAATTTTACGTGTGTAGAAGCCAAATATGGAAATTATTGTTAAATATGGGCAGCGAGCAATGACGGATTAAATGGAGAATATACGCAAGTAATGGTCGGATATTTTGGTCCTAAAACACTATAAATACAAGGCAAAAGAGTTTAGAAGAGTTGGAGAGTTTTGGGGGAGAGTTTGGAGTCGAGAGAATCAAAGAAAAAAAAAACATACAGAGAGAAAGTTTCTGCTGGTGCGAGAGAGGAAGAACGCGAAGAACAGACTTGCAACAGCAGTCGTTCTTCGCAAGCGTCTGCGACACTCAGTTGTGGGTCGCATTCAACCAGGGAACAACTTTTCATTTCTGTCGCTCTTGTAACGGCAGTGTGTAACGTTTATATGCATTCCAAACCCGATTATATTTACATTTTCTCTTGATTGTAAACAACTTTTGAGCATCAATGAATCATTTTGAGAGGTTTTTCATCATGAGTAGCTAAACCCAATCCCAGGGGTGACGGAGAAAGCCGTTCTTCCAAAAGTTATGTGGTAAAATTTATTTAAATTTATTTATGCAACTCTTTTATGATTAATTGCACCGAATAAATATGGAGTAAATGATTTTTATTAATTAGTTGTGTTTTCTCTTGATGGAGTATGCTTAGTAAATTGCTTTTGATACTTCATGCTCGCGATTAACAATGGATGTTTTCAAAATCTAATTTAGGCAATGATTAGAATCACAATTTCCTTTGATTGGAGTTATATTGTCTAGAATTGCATGATAAGAATTGTTATTGAATCACATAAATTTTGGTGGATGGTGGAATCCTGATCCTCAGTAAAAATTCTCTCCCATATTTTGTTAATATTGTGCATATAATTTTATTTATTTAAATCTAGAAAAAAGTTACCTTCACAAGTTCGAAAAGAACCCAGTTTAAAACCATTATCTACAACAACATTTGAAAATACATCATGCGGCTACCAAAACGAAGGCGTGCGACGATCAACGACCACCCTTCCATCCTGGATGCAAATCCCAGCCGTCCAAGGTCGCCAAACAACGCATGGTAACTTTTGTCCCAAAACCCTAGTTTTGGCCACGCCAAACCGCGCCAAGGCATGCCATGCCACATGTGCTAATAGCATGCCAACCACCTTGCCGCGCTACACCATGCCGCCCTTCCCCATGTGACTACCAAAACGAAGGCGTGCGACGATCAACGACCACCCTTCCATCCTAGATATAAATCCTAGCCGTCAAACGTCTCCAAACAACGCATGGTAACCTTTGGCCCAAAACTCTAGTTTTGGGCACGCAAAACCGCGCCAAGGCATGCCAATGGCATGCCAATCACCTTGCCGCGCCATACCATGCCGGCCTTCCCTATGCGGCTACCAAAACGAAGGTCTGCAACAATCAACGACCACTTTTTCATCTAAGATGCAGATCTTAGCCGTCCAAGGTTACCAGCTAACGCATGGCAACCTTTGGCCCTAGTTTGGTCGCGCCTAAACAAAGCGTAAACCCTAAATTTTGGCCGCGCCTAAACTGGGCCACATTAAATCCATACTGATCATACTTTCATGCCACTTTCTACTAAACGAAAGGTTGCAATAATCAACGGCTAACTTCCTCTTAAGATTCAAAATCTCGACCGTTGAAGGTCACCACCGAGCCGGCAAGTCTCCCAAGCTCAACTTGCCAAACAACAACAACATGCTATATGTTTTCCACGAAAACACTCGATACATCAACACATGTCACAAACTGGGGGATGCTCATTGGGTATTGGTTTGGTGGTTTACAGCGTGCGGCGTACACTGCGCTCGTTATAAGAAAGTGTCATAAGGATGAGGCAGTTAGTAAATAAAGGGAGTAATGGTGAAACACTTTCTTTTATGGAACATCAATTACAAGCGTTACCGATTACCACCTCCTCCCATTTACTCACCCGTTTCCATTTCTTAATGAGACCAGAGTACGTTTCACTTCGACTTGTATAAATAGGCATTACCTATTTCCACCGAACAACAAATTCTGGTCAGGATCATACAACACTCAGAAAACGTTTGCTATCTTTCCCATCTGTTAGCTTACCACTTTCTGATACAAGTCACAAAACAATTACTCTTCCAGAATCAACTATTCTGGTCTCAACAATCTCTTCGCTTCCCTCCCCAAAACCAACCCTTCTCCTCCTCTTTGTGACCGTAGCAAGTCTGGAACGACCATTTCTTGGTTTAGGCCGGATTTGTACAGATTGATCTCTCGAATCTAAAGTAATCCCTTGCAGTATATTGTTTAGGATTTAGACTCGTTTCTCACCCACACGCCCGAAATTACCGAAATCAGCAGAAACTGTTTTCACCCTCAAACAATTGGCGACCATAATGGGATATTGATCTTTCGGTTACAATGTCAATTTTTGACCATCGATCTCATGCTTTGACCCAAACATCAAGGAGGTAGAAGCAGGCGATCCGCTCAGGGATCGACGACCCGATTATCAGTCTTGACACGACAAGGGATGACTGGGGACTGCCTAGAAGTTAAAAGTGAACGATCCTAGGAACTTTCCACAATCACGGCGGCGCCTCCCTAAAACTCGGTCTTACACCTGGAAGATTCCCTTTTCATGAGGAGACCTGAAAAACCGAGTAAGTCTTACCTAGAAAAAATACATGGTTTGTTATTTCAAGTTTTCACGGGAATGATAAAACCGATAGCCATGTTATGTTTCACCCCATGTCATCTACCGACACGCAACGCTCACAGTTCCATGGTTTTCTTGGGATGTTTGCGTCACTTGCAATCGTAACGAAGACAACATCATTCCCAAAACAATCCATTCCAAAACAATTCATTCCAAAAGAATAATCCAAAATCCTCAAGGTAACATTTGTCTATCAACCCAAAAATCCAGGAAATCAAAACCATAAACTAGGCATTTCATTTGCCTTTCAAAAAAAAAAACCTAAAAATAAGAAGTTCAGAAGACAAAAATATATTCAAGGAAAGTTTCTCAACAATGGCTTGCTCTTCTTAGCAAGAGCCTCCTTCGTGCTTTGGAGAGCCGCACTCTTCAACTTCAGCTTCCTGGAAAAATTTCGACTTCCGCTTCCTGTTTCTTCACCATATCCGCAGAAGGACCTTCGACTGTTTCGACCAGAAACTTTTCGACCTCAGAGAAACCGTCAACGATCCAAGGAACATTGAACTCGAAGTTTACACACATGTAACGATGGAACCTCCAGCTCGAGATTACATCCTCAGAAACAGTATTACCGGTCACGTTGCACATGTCGTCAATCGAAGACAAAGCTTCATCCACACGCTTAACCAACGCAAATTGACTAGTAACCTTCTTGGTCGTGGCGATATGTCCATAGCTTTCCCATATCTTGGTGTATAGCGCCGGATGTTTGGATGGCACGCTAAATCCCCCGATCAACACATGATCCGGATAAGGAACCAGGTATGGATGGTTGAAAGTGGCGCCCGCGTCTACATCAGCAACCGACAAGGTATTCATAACAACAATTGCACCTGCGGCCACTGGAGTACTCTCCATTTTCTGAGTCACAACGATGTTTTCATCTCGATCAACATCCATTTCAAGGTCGCGCGGTGCGGCTTCCACAATTAGAGACAAAGATGTATCACCACCAGTCTCCGTCTCAGGGACATCTTCAGAAACGGTTTCCCCCTATGACATCACAGATTAGATATTTTCCAAAGAGAAAGAAAAAAAAACATGCGGGAGACTCAGTGATTCGCTTTCAGACTGGCTAGAGGAAGATTCAACACTTCTGTCGGAAGAACTACTCTCGCGATCACTGAACTCTGAGCTTTCATACTTCTCGGGTCCCCCATCGCCACGGATAGGCTCAGCACCGCAACCCTCAGTCTCGAGAAGCGATGTTTTCTGACTACTTGCAAGTTTGGTAAAGGCGTTCACGCTGCTGAGACCCTAGGCAAGATACAAAGACGGATACTCAGGAAAGAAACAAGGATATACACGATCCAACTAAAGTCAAGAGGAAAATCACACGTACCCGCGTATTGGACGAACTGAAAGTCTGTAGGGCTGTCGAAACTTACTGGGAACCATCTGCACGGCTTTTAAATCTTCGCTCCTTCACTTGGGGACTATCTGCATTCGGGCTAACGGATTTTCGCTTGGACAAAGAAGGATCCCTCAGCAGTGGATGCTCCGCTAAAACCGTAGGAGAAGGCTTACCGCGAAGGTTTTCTACCACATCATTCACGAATCCATGGAAAAAGAGAAACTCATCCTGCCAAAATATGTTATATTTGGAGGTTGTTGATGGATTTCGTTCCGCAAGCAGGAAAGGGAGACTTTTACCCGACACAAGAACGATAACATCGAGAACAGTTGGCAACGAGACTTCTGGAACAACCGGCTGACGAACAAGTGGGACCCCTTGGTCAAAACCCATATGCCGAGCCGCCCTATCGATATTGTAAGAGACTGCTTTGCAAGATCCTCGAAAGAAAGACGGCACATAACCGGGCGTGCAGCTTCGCATGAACGCCATCTCTCAAACACTCATATCCTCTTTATCATAAGACAAAGACATGCTCGGAGCAGGAGAAAAGGTACTGATCTGATTTATGGATGCATGCACCGGAGCCCATGGACGAAAATTGACCGTGTGCGAGTTGTCAAGGAATCCAACCAGGTTCGAACCAATCTTTGGGCGCCTATTTGACCAACGCAGTATCCTAGAGCCACCCCAAGACTCGGGATGTACGACCAACGGTTTTGGAGCATACCTTTAGAAGTGCTCCCACAACCACGCTTGGAGAAAGGCGGCATGAATATACGAATCCACTTTCATGTAACCATTTGAAGCGCACATGTCTGTGACCAGCTGATCCAAGTGTGTGTACAGAGAACCAAGAAACAAGCCGCCAATAGAGAGAACGACACCTTTTGCCAATTTTATGGAAAACTTGATAAGTTCCTGTCTTATATCCTTGTTACCCGCTCCGTCATCGAAAATATCTCTGGACAACCAAAGAGCCAAGAACGCCGCAACATGAACCGTACTATTCTTCTGATTCGGCTCCAACCCATCGAGAAACCACTGAGACACCCACTAGCCATAGAAGCTCCTCGTCTCGTTTTCTTTCCGAACGAATCCTTTTGATTTCGCAACCAGAGCGGTGCGCATTTCTTCTTCATCTACAGACAATTTGACATCGAGGTTTCCTATTACAGGAAGGTTCAGCAACACGACCACCCTCTCTAAGTAGATAGTCATTTTACCCCACCTGCATATGGCCGTATGAGTGTCTGGACACCATCTGGAAATAAAAGAAACCAAGCCTGGAATATCTTTCCTAATTTGAAGCACTGCTGAAGCCGCGACAACATCAATGATCTGCGCCTTGGTCAAACTGGCTTTTACACATTCCTGGCTCATCATGAATCTCATCCATTTCTCAAAGGGACGGAACGGACTCACAGATATTTTAAAGTCAATAGGAGAAGCATGATACTCTTTCCTCTGAAGAAAAAACCTTATTACACCTCCTGGCCGAACCGACCGGGCCTCTCCTTCACTTTCCGGACCAGTCAAAAGAATTGACACAAACTTGGGATGATTTCTCTTAATTGTGGCGGATGTTGTAAAGAACTCATCATCTATGTTTGGCTTGGAATTTTCAACATCTTTCGGTACGGAAAAACTTTTCTAAAATGACATCTTAACGAAAATTCTCTCACGCTACTTCCACCTTCGAAATAACTACAATGGAACAATAAGAAGAGAAATTATTACGGAAAATGCATGGAAATTATTTTATCAGACACAGGGGATCCATCCTGGATGCAAGCCAATTTGTTTCAAAGTCATAATGCGCATAGGCAAAGAAATGGGGACTGACAGACCTTGCATTACCTCCTCATGCCAAGACCGTACCCTGCAGCGGAAAATTTGCGCCTGGCCGAGGAGGCGCACCCCATCACGTTACCATACACACGATCACACCAGGAAAAAAGAGTAAACCCTAGAAGCTAGGTATTCGCGGGAAGGGAATGACAATTACCAGCCCATGCATGCCTACTTTGCACGGTAATTGAGGCGGCCAACATCACTACGGTATTCACTCCTAAATGATACTACAAGTTCATGCAAAGCATACCTACTTCTAGGATTCATACAACGCAGAAAGACAACTTTTGTACAAGTTCACGAAAAGGTACGCCTACAGCTAGGGTTTGCACTAACACAAAAAAAAATAAAAAAATAAAAGAAAAGGAAGTTAAAGAGGAAGTGTTGGAAGACATACCTGGGATTCGCTCGCCCGCTTTACTGTTACCACACGGCCAGAATAAAAAAAAAAAGGTGTAAAGTAAAAGGAGAGGCCGGCATTCCTTTTATAGGCGTGATACTTGGGGGTTTGAATAAGGAAGTGACTTCCTATTTGAGTCAAGTAAGGAAAAGAGGCAACCGGGTCCGCGAAGACCAATCACCATGCCAAGACCGTCCGCGCCATTGTCTTGGCCCTACCACGCCAAGCCGTCCGCCATGCTTACCTCACCAGGACTGCGCCATGCCTTGGCCCCACATGCCAAGCCGTCCGCGCATGCTTTGTCTCACCAAACTACGCAATTTCCTTGGCCCCACCATGCCAAGCCGTCCGCCATACTTGCCTCTCTAACCGCGCCATGCCTTTCCCTACATTCCAAGCCGACCGCATGCTTTGCCTCACCAAACTGCGCCATCACCTTGACCCCACCATGCCAAGCCATCTGCGCCATGACTTGCCGCACCAACACCGACAACTCACCAACCCAGCGTCATGATGTTCCTTAACCCATCCAAGGTGATGCATATCCAGACTAAACCGACGATCTTCATCTCACCACTTCACGGTATACACCACAAATAGAATCTACGCAAGGCCGCCAAACACGTGGATCATTGACTCTCCTTACCTCTCGAAAAAGGTTAGTCGGACCTTCCTGACCATCTTTCCATGACTTGTCGTTTCGATTTTTGTCTTTGCCCGTCACCATCTTATGCTTACGTCGCAACAGTGCTCCTGTTACGAGCTAAGCAGGGGACTTAATGTTGATGGTGGTTTTTAGCTTAGGATTAAAATCGTAAAACCGTACAACTGACACGATGTCACTATGACCATTAACACATTTATTGAATCGATCATCATGCCTACATAAGAATTACCAGGGCACCTTTTTTTTTATGTGTCATGTTCCACGGCATAACCCTTAACATTGACCGACATCATCTATGCCAAACCCTAATTCTTATGCAACCGCGCCAAGGCATGCCAACCATGCCAGCCTCACCACGGTGCCAATGAAAACCATGCCGGCCACATCTCCGCGCCAAGGCATGCCAACCATGCCAGCCACATCTCCGTGCCGAGGCATGCCAACCATACCAGCCGCACCACTGTGCCAATGGCAAACCATGCCAGCCACATTTCCGCGCCAAGGCATTCCAACTATGCCAGCCGCACCACTGTTCCAATGGAAAACCATGCCATCCACATCTCCACGCCAAGGCATGCCAACCATGCCAGCCGCACAACTGTGCCAATGGCAAACCATGCCAGCCACATCTCCACGCCAAGGCATGCCAACCATGCCATCCGCACCACTGTGCCAATGACAAACCATGCTAGCCACATCTCCGCGCCAAGGCATGCCAACCATGCTAGCCGCACCATGCGCCAATGACATGCCAAGCCAGCCGCGCCTTGCCTTGGCCCCAACCATGCTATCCGCACCATGCGCCAATGGCATTCCAAACCCTTGGCCACGCCATTCCAAGCCAACCGCACCTTGTCTTGGCCCCACCATGCCAAGCCGTTCGTACCAAACCCTTGGCCCCACTGTGCCAAGCCATCTGCGCCATTGGACTTGTCCCCGCCATGCCGACCTTCCCCATGCGGCTACCAAAACGAAGGCATACGACGATCAACGACCACCCTTCCATCCTGGATGTAAATCCTAGCCGTCCAAGGTCGCCAAACGACGCATGGTAACCTTTGTCCCAAAACCCTAGTTTTACCCACGACAAATCGCGCCAAGGCATGCCATGCCACATGTGCCAATGGCATGCCAACCACCTTGCCGCGCCACACCATGCCGACCTTACCTATGAAGCTACCAAAACGAAGGCGTGCGACGATCAACGGCCACCCTTCCATCCTAGATTCAAATCCTAGCCATCCAAGGTCGCCAAACAACGCATGGTAACCTTTGTCCCAAAACCCTAGTTTTGGCCACGCCAAACCGCGCCAAGGCATGCTATGACACATGTGCCAATGGCATGCCAACCACCTTGCCGCACCATACCATGTCTGCCTTCCGTATGCGGCTACCAAAACAAAGGCATGAGACGATCAAAGGCCACCCTTCCATCCTGGATGCAAATCCTAGCCGTCCAAGGTCGCCAAACAACGCATGGTAACCTTTGGCCCAAAACCCTAGTTTTGGCCACGCCAAACCGCTTCAAGGAATGCCATGCCACATGTGCCAATGGCATGCCAACCACCTTGTCGCGCCACACCATGACGGCCTTCCCTATGCGGCTACCAAAACGAAGGCGTGCGACGATCAACGGTCACCTTTCCATCCTAGATGCAAATCCTAGTCGTCCAAGGTCGCCAAACAACGCATGGTAACCTTTGGCCCAAAACCCTAGTTTTGGCCACGCCAAACCGCGCCATGCCACATGTGCCAATGGGATTCCAACCACCTTGCCACACTATACCATGCCGGCCTTCCCTATGCGGCTACGAAAACGAAGGCGTGCGACGATCAACGACCACCCTTTCATCTTGGATGCAAATCCTATCCGTCCAAGGTCGCCAAACAACGCATGGTAACCTTTGGCCCAAAACCATAGTTTTGGCCACGCCAAACCGCGCCAAGGCATGCCATGCCACACGTGCCAATGGCATGCCAACCACCTTGCCACGTCATATCATGCCGGCCTTCCCCATGCGGCTACCAAAACGAAGAGGTGCGACGATCAAAGGCCAACCTTCCATCTTAGATGCAAATCCTAGCCGTCCAAGGTCGCCAAACAACGCATGGTAACCTTTGGTCCAAAACTCTAGTTTTGGCCACGCCAAACCGCGCCAAGGCATGCCATGCCACATGTGTCAATGACATGCCAATCACCTTGCCGCGCCATACCATGCCGGCCTTCCTTACGCCGCTACCAAAACGAAGGCCTGCAACAATCAACGACCACTTTTTCATCTAAGATACAGATCTTAGCTGTCCAAGGTTACCAGCTAACACATGACAACCTTTGGCCCTAGTTTGGTCGCGCCTAAACAAAGCCAAAATCCTAATTTTTGGCCGCGCCTAAACTGGGCCACATTAAAGCCATATTGATCATACTTTCATGCCACTGGCTACCAAACAAAAGGTTGCAATAATCAACGGATACCTTCCTCTTAAGATGCAAAATCTCGACCGTTGAAGGTCACCACCGAGCCGACAAGTCTCCCAAGCTCAACTTGCCAGAAAACAACAACATGCTACATATTTTCCATGAAAATACTCGAGACATCAATACCTTGGACCAATTCGGGACCGGAGAAAGTTATTCATTTGGCGAGGTTATTAATTTATCGAACATTCGTTTATCGATGTTTTGACTGTAAAAGATTATAGTGTATTTGGGTACCCTCATCTTTTCAGTAGTGAAGCTTCATTTTACCAACTCCGAGTTGAGTAATAGTAGTCAAAAAATCATATAAGAGATGAAAGTAGGACGTTAATGAAATTTTTATCAGATCCTAAAATTTGTGTTCTTTTCCGAGTCTCTTATTTATATTTTTGTGTTAAGTCATTCCTTCGGTATGGCGCTTAAGATTCCGCTATAATCGATGTTTTTCTGTAAGGATGTGGTAACAATTATATTTTGTTATATAATTTTTGTATGCATTTACACGAAACCTTGAAATATAACTAGTTTTAATCTATGTACTTCCTTTAATCAAAAAAACCTTTTGCTGTAAACCTTTTCAATTTTATTCCGAAAACCTTAAGCTCTATTATATCTTTAACCTGTAAGAATATTTGTACACCGTTAAAAATATTCTCCCAGGCCCATGTAACAATCTAGGATAATCCAGATTATCCCTAAATTTAACTAGTTTCTTTTTAAGGGGTTATTTCATATTTATGCTTTTCCTTGATGTATGGTCGAGATCTAATGTCTAATACTAAAAACTTTAGTAACTTTGTCTTATCTCTACTTAATAATCATCAATATTGCATCTGTGGAATTAACAACTCAATACGGCTAAAGGTCAAGGGAGAGAAACTAAGACCTCCATAAGTTGATCAGTGACTAACTACGAAATAGTTATACCAGGTATTTCCTATTGAAAACTCTTGCATATTTTATCTTTTGATTATTATGAAGTTCAACGGTCTTATATTACGTATGTATAAAATATTTTATATAACCGTATTATTGTTGCACCACTGTGTCTAAGCTATTCTTTACATAATTGATGTATGCGTTAAACTTAATAAACACGTACGAAGTATTCGCCAAAAGTAGATTTCATACATTTCATCCATGGCAATAAGAAAAAGGAAAATAAATCACCCACGATGAATGTTCCATTTTGATATGTTTTCAATATTTACTTCAAATTTGGGTAAGTGGTTTCATTGTTTACCTCAAATTAGAAATAGTTTCTTTAACATAGGTCTCTTAAATCAGCAAAGATGGTAGTTGTCTTTCGTGGGATAATTTACCGTTCAAAGATGATATCAAAAGTTTACTTCACTATTTTTTTTAGTTGGATTTGTTATCATATTAGACGATTTGTGATAAAATAGCAGATATGCTAGGTAAGAATTTTGACAACTTAGTCCTCAGGTCCACATATTTTATATCTAATGTTGTTAATCTCTATAAAATATACATAACAACTAAATATTCGACATATTTAAGAAGCCTCTATCATGTACTTTGATGTATAATATGATACGATTGGATCAGGACTTGAGAGTAACTCTTGATTCAGAGAATCAAGCCTTCTAGTTCACAAGGAAATCATTCTAAAATCAATTTAATTGGTAATATTTATATAACCTTCTTTTACAAGCAGTTAGTTTATATAGTTAGATTTTCTATCCCCAATATCCAATGACTACTACAACTACCAGCGACTCCATCCATACCACCCATTATAACCCGATAGTAATTACTAATTAAGCTAATTAAATATTTACTACTACTAATTGTAATTAATAATAATGAAAGACAACCAACACTATATGGGGTACGTTATTATTAGCTAGGTACATGATAATACCCACCCCTCTTAGAATTCTTGTCCTAAAAAAATGGAGATTTGAGTCGAACTGTTCATGGTAAGATATGAGATCCTTATTTTCATATCATTTATGTTGGGACCCGCAAGTCTTGGCTTAAAAATGAGAATCATATTATACCTCTTAAGACTTGAACCTTGTTTGGACTTCCCGTCCCTCGATTTTAATAATGAGCTTAAGCCTAATATGTTGAACTGTAGCTCCCAAGAGTTGTGCTTTGGATCTTACAAAACCTTAGAACCTTTCTCTACGTATTTATGTACCAGTACAGTATCAGTATTTTTCCTGACGGACCAGTCATTGCGGTGAGTAACTAATTTTTCCAGCTTCTTAATAAGGCTGAGGAGGTGTGCTAATAATTTTTTTTACAACTAGTTAATTAATAAGGCATTACATGCCAAGTGGATTTGGAGATTTGAGTATGAAAAGCAAGCTTTATGGAGAAGTATTATCAAACCAGAAATTTGGAGGGTATATTGAGGCTTTATTTCCAAATCACACTAACAAAGATGTTTATCATAACTTATGGACTGGAATACTGAAGACAAGGGATATTGTAAGAACTGGGACAATCTTAACAGTAACAAATGGTAAAACTATTCACTTCTGGGATGATGTTTGGATGAGTGATGTTTCCTTTAAAAAGTGTGTTCCCTAATCAATTCAGGATTACAAAAAGGAAGCTGCTATGGTGAATAACATGATACCAGCTGAACGAGCTTGAGATTCTCAAGAAATATTAATGACCATGAGATTTTGTATGTTGTTAATATCTTGCAAGTTATTGGTGAACCATGATATCACAAAACAGAGATATGAGGACAATTAGTTATGAATTATAGTGGCGAATGCTTATTCATCTTTTAAAAATTATGGCTTTTGGAGTTTTCCTGATAAGAAATTATGGAACTCTGAAGTTCTACCGAAAGTATCCTTTTTAGTTTGGACTCTTTGCTGTAAGGGTGCTCCAACTCTTGATTACTTATTAGGGTTTGGTTTGATTCAGGATTCTAAATGCATTCTCTGTGATCAATACGAAGAAACAAATGATCATATTTTTATGTTATGCAAATTACATTTTGCTATATGGTCATGTTTTCTAGAAAGCTTTGGAGTTAATTGGGTCTTAAGTGGTGATGTTAAGAGAACTCTATGGGAATAGGGTGTGAAGAAAAGCAAAAACCAGGTAAGAAAAGTATGGAGCTTGCTGCCTTTTTCCATAGTCATTTGGTGGACTATTTGGAAGGAACGCAATAACATGCTTTATAACACCAGAACTTGAACTTTTAAGAAACTTATAACTTCTGTAAAATTCTTGATGTTCAATCGGGTTTTAAATTTAGATATTTTTTTAATGATTTTTCTCTTTCTACTTTGATATGTAACTGGGATGCAGTTCTCCACTGTTCCGTGTATCTGCTAGTCTTTTGTCACTGTTTTAGTGACTTGAGCTATTTTCAATTTAATTTTGACATTTACCGTGATTTTTTTAGCAACATATTTCTTAGGATAAGTAAGATGGTAACTAATATCCCATTCCTTTGATCTGTTACAAAAAATATTTTTGAATATTTCTGCTTCCATGCATGGTAACTGATATCCCAACTAATTCCAGCCCATCCATTGTTACTCATTTTGATGGAGATTGTAGCATTTTTGTTTCCTTAGGTCGTTCCGCTAAACTCTTGCTTTTTTAGCACATAAAACCTTTATCAAAAAAATGCATGGCAATTGAGAAGTATCTCTATAGCTTGAGAAATCTTCGTATATACATCTATCTCAATCTTTACGTATTTTGCAGTCATATTTTATGGTTTTTGTTTAAAGAATGGTTGAAAAAAAAACCCCAGACGGAGACTCTTTTAATGCTTTCACATATTCTGGTTTGTCTTTCAACACTGTACACAAATAATAACCCATGTCTAAAAAAGGTAATAATACAGATTTATATGCTTGTTCTGGCCTTTTCTTTTTACCTGCAAACATACATTATGTTTAATTAAGTATTTACTGTTTACAATATATTTAACATTGAATGAAATATCTGTCTTTACTATTTTACCAGAATTGCTGTATTGAAAGAATATAAAGACTTATATGGATGGTACCATCCTTATGTTTTACTCGTACCTTTTACTGCTTCAACTTCGTCAACGGGAACATTATCGACATACTGGGGTGCCTTGCATTTTGCTCTTGTTGATGATCTTTTCATCTTTTCCTATTTCATTTCAAAGAATAAAAAAAGTTAGTATCGAATCACTTTTGTCCAAATCACAATTTTTATTCAGAAATATAGCTAACTAACACAAGTTGTAAATCAAAAATCGTACATAAACAAGTATCTAAAACAAATGGAGCCAACTAGCCCAGGTTTATACAGATATAGAGTCAAGTAGCACAAGTTGCCTCCAAAACTTGGAACAACTAGCACAAGTTTTTTCCTCTAAATATGAAGGCAACTAGTACCAATTGTTTCCAAAACTGGGAACAACTAGCATAAGTTGCCTCGAAATATGAAGGCAACTAGTGCATGTTGTTTTCCAAATCTGTAGTCAAATACCTTTTCCTATAGAATGTTTGCAATTTGAGAAATTCATACTAACATAATCACTAAGTTTGCAGAAATATTTGACATACACTCCAATAGAACCAGTACAATTTGAGAAATTCATTGATTATTTAATGGTTGAACAATGAAACAAAAACTACCCAAAAACCATGAACAATTAAGTGAACAATGAACAATTCAATGAAGAAAGACCACCAAAAAAACAGGTAACATACTAGCAGAATTACAACACACATAAACCCTCAAACACTCACAGAAGAGGTAGTAAATTTGAAAATCATATATGAAACAGTTATGCTTCAATAGCTGAATCCATAACTACTAATTCAACACCCTAAATCCATACACTAAATGAATCATAAACAAACTATACTACTAATTCAACACCCTAAATGAATCAAAAATAAGTTTAAGAAAATTACTGTGAAAAGTTTTTTTCTTAACTTTCTTAACACCAACGGAAGTCTTCGATTTCTTTATAGCAACAAAATCAGTCGATTTTCTTGATTTTAATTACATGCAATATTAAATCGAAGAAAATTAGTATGAATGAATAACGACTGAAATATAAATCGATGAATTCAACAAATTTTTGAGTAAAATTGTTTTTGAAACCTTAAAAAAGAAACTCAGATGGAGTTTAAATTCAATCGAAACAGAAAATCGATGTTTTACCTTCGATGTTGTTGTTGTTGATTCACAATATCTCTGAAACTTCATTTTTCTCGTTTGTTTTTCAGTTAGATTTGATCTTCTAAATCAAAGAACAGTGTAGATCTATTGATTTCGATCGATTCCGTGTTTGATTTTCGAAGATTTGATCGATGTTTTTCAAAAAAAAATCTGTTTTTTTTACGGTTTTCTTCTAGGAGTGAGATAAAGGGAGAGAGAAAGAAATGCTACCGAAATGAAAAAAATCTGATGTATTAATCAGGTGTCGTAACTATTATGAAAATCTATGTAGGAACTTTTTAGTAATCTGACAATCCGAATATTGGGCTTGTAAAATCCCAGGGATATAATTTAAGTTGGTAAGGGTATATTTCAATGGGTCTCATAGAATGGGTATATAGATAATAGGAAAATATGGGTATTGGCTTATACGAAAGGAACCCGTTTTTCAAATTTGAAAACAACTTCTCCAAATTGGAAATATAAATATAAAAGTATAGCCTTGAAACTAAGATAAGTCGCCATTTGTTTTCAAAATTCCTGTCACTTGGGTGGACACTTATTTGTTAACATAAAAACTCAGTTAAGCAATTGATAAAAACAAACGCCATTATCGACCCATACTTGCAACAGTTATTTGAACAGAGATACTAGGGTGTGAAAAGGAGATGGTACTTAGTACACTACCAAATATTTCATGCGTGAACCTGTATATAAAATTCCTTGTTACAATCAATAAAAATAGATCCAAAAAGATCCTTGTACCTGATTGTAAAACCGGTTCCTTGGACGATCTCAAAAATCAATATCCAAGAAAAACCTAGTATGTATCCAAACTGTAGACGAACAGAATTCCAACAAGAAAAAGTCTTATAATCTGTATTTGAAGATGCATTTCTTGTAGATTTTATATAGTTGAGTTAAAAACCGTCTCGGTTGATTAGCGCACAACTTGTGATATTTCTATTATAGAGATAAACAATATAATACAAAAAAATAAGAACACAAGACAATGTAAATTTTGTTAATGAAGAAACTACATTCTTGTAGAATAACCCCGAGGCCTAGTCTAGTTTGAACAATGCATTGTATTAAGACGCTATAAATACTAGCATACTACCAAACTTCGGACTGGAATATAGCTGATACCATATCAATTCTCCGAACAACTCCGCTTCAGTCGTGATCCTTACAAGAAAAATTGTGTCAGGTTGATTGACTCCAGAGCAAAGGAAAATTTTTCCAATACGAAAGTTGTTACAATATCTTAAAAGAGTCGCCTAAATATGATCTACACTTGTTAAATGTTTTAAATTAAATTAACTTTTAGTTTATTAATTCTCAATTTAATTAGATGTAAGTTTAAGTACTGATATTTTGTGTTTTAAATAGTTCCAATTTTTGAATAATTTACTGCACCTTTTCTTACAAGATCTAAATTAGATAACAAAAACTTAATATAAAGTCTTCAATGAAATACCAGACAATCTTTGGCATTTTGTGTATCTTTTTCATTTGACATAACTTCCAATTAATGCGCTTTTGAGAAGATTTTCCTTTGTTTTTGTGACTTGTATTATGGTTAACTTTCAATTTTTCTTTGCCTTGAATTCTATATGTCTTTTAACTACATATTTGACTTGATTAATATCCAAACCTGACAACTTCTTTGGTTTTTACCTATTTCTTTATAACTATGACATATCTTGTTACTAATAGCTTCAAGTATTACTCCGAAAAAACTAAATTAGGTCGTAATTTCTACCATTGGAAAAATTTGATACTTGGGTTGTAAAATTTGGGAGTAAAAGTTTAATTCGAAATTCAAAAATTTATAGGCAATAGGGAAAAAGTTGTTGGAACTCCACATGTGTAGTTTTTTTTGCACAAAATGTCGCAAGCCAGGATAAAAGAGGAGTGTTCGTAATTGGAGTGTCGAGCAAACGGTAAAACCACAACCATTTCCCTATAAAAATAGGATCGTGATAGGTGTGGTGAGCCAGCGACCAATAGAAGAATTGCCAGTATAGGTGACCGCTTAGTAAGTCCTCATATACCTTTATTTGGTTGAAAACCGGCCATTCCCTTGGAAATGGCAAAACCAGTACCGAGACAGGTGACTGCTTGGGAAGTTCTTGTTTTTTCTTTCTAGCCTATCCTAACTTGTTTGAGACTATAGGCTTAAAAAAGAACAAGAAGAAGAGAAAGAGCAGTTGGAAATAGAGTCTCCACCGGGTGATGGACACTCCACTGCCAGCGGGATAGACTTTGTCACTAACGGCGGAGTCTTCTATTGTTCAACAGGACTTTGTCACTCAGTTTATTTTCCATAGTGGCCGGGCAAGTTTGCCAGGACACCTGACATGACTAATAGTGAATTTTGCCTGTTACCCACACCATAGGAACCTAATAACCACTAACAAAACGAAATACCATATTGGCCCTCCACATTCCCATGAATTGATTTTGAAGTCTCTTTCTCCTCCACCTCTCACTCTCTAGTGTACTATCTCTTCCCAATTCAACAATGGCTCTCTGTTTCTTCTCCAATGGCTTGACAATTCATTCACCAAAAGTCCATAACTTGAAAAGCACATATGTTCTTCAACAACCCATTTCTCAAAACCAATTAAACCTTCCATTAAATCTATCAGAACCCACAAAAATATACAAGAAAAATTCTTGTTTTTCAATTAAAGCTTCAGCTTCTCCTTCTCTTGAAACAACCAAAAGTTCATTCAGAAACAAAAACCCAAAAGACATTAATGTACTAGTTGTTGGTTCAACTGGTTACATCGGTAAATATGTTGTCAAAGAGTTGATAAATAGAGGATTTAATGTTATCTCTGTTGCTAGAGAAAACAGTGGAATTAGAGGTAAAACAAGTAAAGAAGAAACCTTAGAACAATTACAAGGTGCCAAGATATGCTTTTCAGATGTTACTGACTTGGGTGTTCTTGAAACTTCATTACAGAATTATGGTTCATCCATTGATGTTGTTGTTTCATGCCTAGCTAGTCGTTCCGGTGGGATTAAAGATTCATGGAAAATTGATTATGAAGCGACAAAGAACAGTCTACTTGCAGGTAAGAAATTCGGTGCTTCTCATTTTGTTTTGCTTTCAGCAATTTGTGTACAGAAACCATTACTGGAATTTCAACGTGCTAAGTTGAAATTCGAAGCTGAATTGATGGAAGAAGCCCAAAATGAGAATGGTGTAACTTATAGTATTGTTAGACCAACTGCATTTTTCAAGAGTTTAGGTGGGCAAGTTGAGTTAGTTAAGCAAGGTAAACCTTATGTAATGTTTGGTGATGGGAAATTGTGTGCTTGTAAACCTATTAGTGAACAAGATTTAGCTTCATTTATTGCGGATTGTGTATTGAGTGAAGATAAGGTTAATCAAGTTTTGCCGATTGGTGGACCTGGAAAAGCGTTAACTCCATTAGAACAAGGAGAAATGTTGCATAGACTTGCCGGTAAAGAACCTAAGTTCTTGAAGGTTCCAATTGGGATTATGGATTTTGCAATTGGGGTTCTTGATGCACTTGTTAAAGTATTTCCTTCATTGGAAGATACTGCAGAGTTTGGGAAAATTGGAAGATATTATGCTGCTGAGAGTATGTTGGTATTGGATCCTGAAACTGGGGAATATAGCGCTGACAAAACACCTAGTTATGGAAATGATACACTGGAGGAATTTTTTGCTAAGGTTCTTAGAGATGGAATGGCTGGTCAAGAATTGGGAGAACAGACAATTTTCTAAATTTACCCGGATTTGTAAGAATTTGTGATTCAAGAGTTATACTTGCACTTCCATTGAAGTTTCAGGCCAATTTTCTGAATACATCTGGATTCGTGGTATGTGGTTCTCTTTCCCTATGTTTCACATGTTATTGTTATTAAAACCCTACAGTAATCATTGTTTATCGTAAAAGTATAATATGACATATTGATCTTGTAAACTATCTGAAGTCTTCCTACTAATTATGTTCATTTCATGAATGATCTTGTGTTTATGTATACATCTGTACAATAGTATCTAATGATTAGAAGTGATACTGAAGTGGCATAAGTCTTCTCCTGTTAAGGTTAAGTTAATAGGTAAACATATTGCATATTTGCATCATTGGTAATCGAGAACATAACCACACATTACATATTAAGAAAAGGAACAGAAACAGAAAATCTGCCGGAAATTAAGAAACTGATACAAGACATTTACTTTGACATCTGAAACTAAGATTACATAGCTTCAGTTATTTATCTATTGTATCATATATAAGTGTACTGAGCATAAGCTTTCAGAATATCTGACCATGGTACCTAGTGGCAGCCTCATTGCTATTGATAATTGGGGCGTACGCCTTTGCTTCTTTGATTGCCTGAAGTGGTACTGAAATCCCTCCATACCTCTTTGCAGCCTCTTGGCTGTTAATAGATGAAGGGACTGTCTCGTGTTGTATGACCGAAGGTTGTACTACATGTCGGCTCTGTGTTGATTCAGTGACATATCGAACTGGGTGTCTTTCCATCTCATTTCTTCCATGATAACCCTCAAAATTTTGATGGGATCCATGCCCACTATAGGTATTAGTATCAGATCCATGCTTCCAGTTGTCAGTGTTCCCACCATGTCCGTTAGAGTGAGGTCTTTGGCTCCAGATGTCACTGACAAGGCCATCACTTCTTGGATGTCGCTGATGAAGTGGGCTTACAGGACTATGCCCTTCCCAGTTGTGATCTCTGTGAACTTTCATTTGATCATTTGCAGGATAGCTTCCTCCATAATCATGATCCCTGTGAACCATCATATGCTCCCCACTCGCAGGATAGCTTCCTCCATATTTGTGATCTTTATAAACTTGCACAGGTACCCCTAGTGCAGGTGGGCTAGTTCCATACATATTCATCAGAGGTTTGCTTACTTTTTCAACCGTGGTCTGGGTTTGCATCACATGACCATCATTTGGATCACGCACAACCACTGACCGTTTAACAACATGATCTTCATGGCCGTCTGGAAATCCCGTTGTGGTCCATTCATCGACGTGTGTTTCGACCAAATCTTGTGGCATGTACTCTTCCCTTCTAACGTACCTATACTCTTGTGCCATTAGTTCAGTTACTTCTAAGAAATCTTTCTGTTATGAGCTCACTTTCTTTTTGAACAATATAGTAAGCTAATGCTTCTCATTTTATAGTAGAGGTATTCCTGCAGAGTTCCCCCAACAAGAAGTGGTGGGGGAGGAACAGATTCTGCTTTAGGAAAGTAGTAATAGTACCAGTTATTCTCTCTAGATATTTTTTTCCAAATGCAACTCAGCTCTGATGATTTACTTCAGAAAGGATCATATTCTGCTTAATGATGGGTTCCTACCTTCTTTGATAAGAGTATTCACCGTATGATCCTACCTTCTTTGATAAGGATCATACGTGTTATGCATTGCTTAATTAGTTTGGCACTTTTACATGAATCAGATTCTAATTGATCGTTGATTAGCAGAACTTCTTTTAGCCTAACTAATGGTAGTAGAATAAAAAGAACAGTTAGAAGATATAATTCCTTTGGCTTTTTACTGTATGCATGGACTGGAAATTCCTTTTCATGGGTCATGGAGAACTCTATGTATTTCTAGACGAGTACCAAATGAGATTCGCAGCCGATACACCTGGGTAGGATGGACTAGATCACTAGAAATGAAAAGAAAACAAACAGAGTAGAACTATGTAAATTCGAACACTTTACTGTATGTTGCAATTAGTTTACCTGCCAAGACAAGAATGGCAGAAAGCTTATGATTTTATTAACGGAAAAAATCATCGAAGATGGCATGAGGTCGCCGGTTCTTGACAGATATATGCAAGCATCTCGGGGAGGAGGTAGTTTAAAGCAAGGGTGTGCGAGCTAGTTTAAAGCAAGAGTCCCAACTAGAAAATTTCAAAAGTTTCGGGCTTCCCAAGCCCAATTTTACTTTCTTGCACCCCCTAATAAGTTTCTGGATCCGCCCTTGAAGCATCTAATTTCAAACCCCTTGCAAATTCAAAGATTTCTATCAACTTTACTGCAGAATATGGATACACTTCAAGACTTCAAGTTTGAGACCCAAAGAGTTCTGATTACTGTATCTTCCTGTAAAAAGCAAATTATGCTCAGGCCAGAAAAAATACCAGCGATTCTGGACATACCGAGAAAAGTAAACACCAAAATACCCCGAATTTACAGATTTAGTTAGTGGCCTCCCCAAACCCAAGACTAGCCAAGGGTTTCTTTATTGTGGTTCATTTAGAGCATCCCTGGTACAAGGGCTAAAGATCTTAAAATAGTATGACATCTATGATTTAAGTCCTTTTTCATCTTCAATACAAGGATAAAGTTACGGAGGAAAATGACATGGCTAAGTGAGGGCAAAGGAGAAAATCTAGAATCCTTTGTTCATAGCCTTGGGTCTTAAGTACACATCATTATTTTCTCTAAATTTAAATAATGTTTATGAAGTAAAACCTTGAGGATTGGACATGGACTTTTTTTTTATCTTTATTTTTTTTTGTCCTTTAACAATATTAAACATATTTAAAAAAAAAAAGTCTTTGAGCACCTGTTAATATTTACTGGGACCGTTGGTGAAAGGGTTTGTGAACCGTTAGGAAGTTCATGAATCTAGGACGCTATGGTTCGTGAACTCATATGTCAACGGTTCGTGAAGGTTCTCCTACCGTTGGCCTTTTGAAAACGTGGGGACCAAAATATACCACCAACTTTTTCTTAGGCAACCTGTATGGACAAACTTAAATAGAATTCCGAGAGTTCAATTTAATGAATCTCAATCAAGGAATAATATTCAGAGTTATATCTCTTTCTTCCACAATCAGAAAGTTTACAGAGACAAGTCCGTGAACATTATTTGCATGTGAGAGTACTTGGGCGATTCCAAAGATCAATTTTCAAGTATCAATCAAGTCGTATCCAACAAACAAGGATGGATGTATCTACTTTGATTAATTAACATACGAGCTGTGATATTTCAATTATAAAGATAAACAATATAATGCGGAAAATAAATAACACAGACACCAAAACTTTTGTTAGCGAGGAAAACGCAATGCAGAAAAACCCCGGGACCTAGTCCTAATTGAACACCAAACTGTATTAAGTCGCTATAGACACTACCCTATTACCAATTAACATCGTACTGGAATGTAGTTTATACCTGATTAGACTCTCACATGAATTCAGTTACAGTCGCGCTCCTTACGCCTCTTGAATCCCAGTAGGAATCCGCGCAATTGATTCCCTTAGCTGATGTCCTTTACAACCTAAGATTTGCTTCAACTCAGTTGAAGACTTTAAACCAATCTTCCTCCCACGGATGAGCCTATATGTATGATTTCCTTTTTGATCGTAGATCAAGGTGAGACTGGAAATCTATAGCAATAGACAAAGTCTATCTAATCTCAAAATCCGGACTTATGCTTCCCGAAGACCATCCTAGATTATTATTCACCTCACAAGTATTAAACTTGTGGAATCGACAAAATTTGAGACGAAGAGAACTTTGATGATTTCTATCTATCTTGGTTGATGGAGCAAGCTCAAAAATCGATCAAGATCAGGATACTCGAGCTATCAAGATAAAAGATTGGTGGACCTGGCTTGACGAATCCATGTGAATTCTTTATAGTCGCTAAACCTTAAAAGAGTTTTAGAAAGAGAACGACTCTAGTTTACAACTAGGACACACCAAAAAAGTAGTGTGGGGATTCAAAGATCCCAATTGTTTGAGGTTACCAATTTTATAGACTTTCAAAGCGTAGGTTGCTTTAGGTTTAAGCTAAAATAACTTTGGAACCAAGAAAACAATATCCACGGTTAGATGAATCTTTGAAATGTAATTGACATATCAAGATATACATTCTGGTTAGGATGAACCGTAACCGAACTGTGTACAAGGACAACGTTCATAAATGATTAGCCGAAACTAGTCGATGGAGCTATAAGCTTAATCATTTTCATAAACACTTAAGACTTTAAGCTTGAATTACAATCATAATTTATAATGTGATCAATCATGTCTATATAGTATTCTTAGAGATTTATTGAAATGCTAGTTAACTCACAAAAATAATTTTTATGTGCATCTGAAAATATTCGACAGGGCAAGTACGTGTACCAGGTACGTGTACTTCGGCCTTGTTCGTGACTATATTTGTCATGGTACATGTAACGGGTATGTGTACCCTTAAGACAAACATAAGTTCCGGAACATACATAGCTTTTAAGATTTGCGTACCGGGTATGGATACCACACCGGTTTCAGTTCTTTTTCGGTATGCGTACCATTCCTGGTTCATGAGTTTATATATTTTTTGTGATATGGATACCGGGTATGCGTACCACTAAGTCACTGTCGAACTATAGCTACGCCGGTACGTGTACTAGGTACATGTACTACGACTCCATACCTATAACTATTTTCCCAGTTTGTGAAACTGATATGCATACTGTCCTGTATCCAGATTTACAATAGTTTTAGATTTCTCTCTAGATCAATTCGAAACATTCTCAAATAACATCAATGACACATATCACGGTTCCAGGATATTTTCGAATGATAATTTTGAATCATAATTTAGATTATGAACAATAAATTGTTCTTAACCAAAACTAATCAAGTATGAACAAATGTTCATTAAGCTTAGTCATATATATTTTGAGGACTAATTACACGATAAACTTGACTCGAAATTCTTGATATGCTTATGATATTTTAATTAGTTATGCGACAACGTCTCATAGATAGAAAGATGGATATAACTTGAAAAATAGGTGGTTCAGTCTTCACTTACCTTTTGTTGAAGCAAGTTCTCCAAAAGCTTGATTTTCGCCTTCAAACGGTAGAACGCAATGATGACAGCCGTGATGTCCGTTTCTCAACTACACTTTTATCCTAATCTGAAACTTAACTAATTGTAAATTAGAAATCAAGATATAGTTTTGACAACTAAATTTGATAACAAGCTTGATATAGAAACACTTTTGAGTTCGACCGAGCAATGCTCTAACACCTTTCACCAATTTCATATCACCACAGTTCGCGAACTGGGGTGGTGAAAGTCTCAATCAAAACCTTACGGTTTGCGAACGGGTTTCGCCAACCTTCTTATATTTCGAACATCGAATACCTATGGTTTGCGAAGTGGTTCGCAAACCTACACTGAGTCCACATTATAGTAGTTATGATAAACTCTCTTTTGATGTTTGAAACCTTCCCATTTTCCATAGACATAAATATCATTTCTTGGGAAGTTTTCAAATGATACATATGTACAAAAATAGTTCTTGAATAATAAATTGTTTAGAACTAAGATTTCTTAGGACCAGTGAACATCCATTGCTTAAATCATATTTTGAGATGTTTATCAAGACAAGCTTGACTTGATTTTTTTTCTTTGCGATAAATATAATAGAAGTCGTAAGATATAGTCTCATATAATAGAATGTTAAAGCTTATGAGTAAATTTAATGGTAAAACTTGTGAGAAAATAGAATGTTCAGTCTTTACATACCTTTGTTAATGAAGTTCTCCAAATTTCTTCGTCGATCTTTAGTCTTCGAAGGTTATTCAATGATGTCTGATACTCAACTACCAACTTCTATACCCAGTCCGACACTTACATTAAGTAGACTAGAAATCAAGATATAGTTTTGTTCATCTAACATTGACAACAAGTGTGATATGGAAAAACTTGTGAGTTCGATCGAGCAGTGCTCTAACAACTTTTATTGTGTAGGTATTTATTTATGATGTTTTTTTTTCTTAGACCGTAATCTATAAAGGATATTTGCTGGTTAGTCCACATCCTCACTTATAACTTAATATAGGGTTCATCAGAAGAAACAAGTTAACCGAATGTTTAAAAACCTTTTAAAAAGTGAAAATGACTTACATGCGTATCCCCCTAAACGTGTGAACCAACCACATCGTCAAAACCAATTCTCAAAACAGATAACAGATCAAACCTACTTGAATCTCAACATTATTAGGGCATTAAAAAAATAGAAAAATAAAACCAAACCAAAATTATTTATCGGATCTAATTGCTTCAGATCAAAATCATCTTATATAACTTTTGTTACAAGATAGTCTCAAAAAATTTAGCAAATAAAACGAGACCTTTCCTTGAGAGATTTATTAGCCCAAATCAACATGTTTATGTTCAAGGAAGGTCTATTTTTGATGCCATTATGACCATTAGTGAGGTTTGTCATTCTATTAGAAATAAATCAGGTAAAAAGGGATGGATGTCAATTAAGATTGATTTTGAGATGCCATATGATCAGAGGAACTTGCGTTTCATTCTTAAGGTGTTACATGATTTGGGTTTTTGTGATAGTTGGAGGGAGTGGATATACTAATGCATATCCACCGTCTCCTTCCAAGTCTTAGTAAATGGTGCTCCTGGTCAAGTGTTCACATCTATGAAAGGGTTGAAATAGGGAGATCCGTTGTCTCCCTATCTTTTCATTACTGGACCAAAAGTTTTATAAAGGATAATCAATAGAGATATTACTCAAAGGATAGTTATTGACTTCAAAATTGTACCTAATGCTCCAGATGTTAACCATGTTTTCTAAGTTGATGATAGTGTAAGTTTTCTGAAGGCCATATTATCTAATGTTAAGGGTATTCACAATATTCTTGACACTTATTGTGGTTGGGCTGGTCTTCATCGGTTATTTCTCTCCTAAGCTGCATAAAGATTGGCTAAGAATTTAGCTAGAGGTTTGAGAGTGAGACTTAGTAAAAATCTTAGGAAATATTTGGGATGTTACCTGCAACGGGGTAGAATTAGAAATGAGAATTTTGCTGACTTGTTAGTCTCCATGACCAACAATATATAAGGTAGGAAAAATAAATCCTTGAACTTTGTTGTTAGAGATGTGTTGATCAAAGAAGTTCTTGACCCTGCTCTGAATCATCTGATGACTACCCTTGGAGTCCCTAAATGGGTTATAAAAGTTGTGGACACACTTTGAAGAGATACGGTGTGCAAGCCAATAAGGCCATTTATTTGGAAAAATCAATAAGGCCATCGTAGGCTGCGTTCCATTAATTGAGATACGGTGTGCAAGCCAACTTGGATGGAGAGGCCTGGTACGAAAGATCTTGAGTTGCATAATTTAGCATTCTTAACTAAAACTGCTTGGAGAGTACTTATGAATTCTAATATTGTTGTCTCCCAGTTATTTTTATCCATTATCCAAGTATGTCTGACTCCATTTGGTCTTGTTCAAATCCGAAGCATGCTTCATGGTGTTAGAAGAGCATTCTCAAAGGCCCTTATATCTTAAAAACAAGTATAAAAAGGTCTATAGGGAACATAGCTAACATTAACTTTTGGGATGATAATTGGGTTGTAACCATTCCTATTTCTACAGTTTTGGACGGTATTCTAGATGATTTAATGGGGTTAAAGGTATCTCAACTTATAGATGATACCTCCTCTCAATGGGACCTTTCTACCATTGCTATCATGTACAATGTCATATAAAATCTATCCCTATTAACAACTTTTTCCCAAATCAGGATAAATTGGTTTGGAACAAGATTAGGAATGGGGAGCCTACTTAAAAGCACTTACAATTACTTTTGCTTGCAGAATTTTTGTCATCTAGCTGCCAACCCAATTTAGAAAAAACTTTGGAAATTACAAATGCCTTCGCATCTCAAACATTTTTTATGGCTCTTATGTCATATAAAACATTGGTTAGAGAAAATTTATGGAATAAGGGACTTGACATTATTTATACTTGCCATGCCAGTCTTACTGCTAGAGAAATACTTGAAACATCTATTCCAATAATGTACTTGGACGACGCAAATTCAGAATTGGGTTCAACAAATGTTCTAAGAAGGAGATCATGGGTTCAACATTTATACGAAGGAGATTCATGTTAACTGGGTGATCAACAATATAAATATCCACCCTCCTTCCGGTAGTTACAATAACTGGTTTTTCCTTCTTTTTTTTGTTTGGGAAATTTGGTTTGCAAGAAATATGTTAGATCACTCGGTCGAACTCGCACGCGTTGATATCTCAAGCATGTTTGTCAATGTTAGTGATCAAAACTATAAGCCTTGATTTCTAGCCTATTTATAGATGTCTCGGACTAGGACATAGATAGTGTAGTTGAGATTAGATTTCACAGATTTCATCATTTGAAGACGAAGAACTACTAAGGGGAGCTTGTGGAACTTCTTCGAAAAAAGGTATGTGGAGACTTGAACTCATCTATCACTTGGAAAGTTTATGTATACTATCTCCTATATTGAGACATAACTCGTGTTAAGATATAGTTTTCTCTATACACATTTGAGATTTCGAGCTGAGTATATCTCACTTACATATTTCTTGAAATATGTGTTGGTAAGATTTCGCTTCGACCAAGTTCATCTTATATCATGAGAAAATTTCTGAGTAACATCTTACATGGTTTATGTGATACAATCATTTGATGTAAGCTTGGAATGTTTCGATAATGATTATTTCAATATCTTGAAAATTGTTTTGATTCTAATAGTGTGTGAAAACGGCTATTGTCATTATAGAAGAATGTTTCAATGATTGAAATAAAGAGTTGAGAATGTAACCATGTTTGGATATAAGCATATATAGTGTGTTCGCACATTAGTGCACATATCCACAAACCGGGAACCAAGTGTATGCATATGTGTGTATACCAAATTGGTGAAGGAGACAATATAAGTATGCGTACCCGTACGCATACTGTCGGAAGTTTCCGAACCGAAAATATCTGCTGAGTTTGGGAATTACAAACTCCTAAACTAGTCACCTTAAGTATGCGTACCCGTATGCATACTGGCGGAAGTTTTCGAACCGAAAATTTCTGCTGAGTTTGGAAACTTAACGAACTCAAATTCGCTTGCTTAAGTACATACCCGTACGCATACTTAAGCTGGTTACTTTTTCAAATCGATCAGTTCATGGACTTAAACATTTAAATCATAAGGAATGCAATCTTTGCAACCGTGGATATAATGTTCATGATTGATTCAACTGAATCAAACCGATTTGGTTTCAATTGTGTTTTCTATAAAAATTGAACAACTCTTTAACTAGTTTCATTTGAGACATTTGAACTAGTTATAGTTGAGATGAATAAGGTTGATATGAGAGTAATCATATGGTTAACCTCGGTTAACTATTTGTGAACCAACATGGTGTACACGTTTAGGTACGGTTACATAAACCTAAATGTGGATACATTTCATTTGTGTGTAACAAGCTAAGTTCGATCTAACGGTTGAAAGATATTAGCTTGGTTAAATCAGGTTTTTCATCTAACAGTGAATATTTAATGCTTTGTTACCAAGGTAACTTGGATTGCAAACCCTGATTTGAAAACTATATAAAGGAGAACTCTAGCAACAGGGAAACCTAATCCCCACACCTCCTGTGTGTTACTAGTTGCATAACTAGAGCCGATTCTCCTTTAACCTTAGGTTTCTTCTCGAGACCCTGTAGGTTAACGACTTGAAGACTTCATTGGGATTGTGAAGCCAGACCCAACTATTATCTTCGTAGTTGCGTGATCTGATCTTGTCGTTTCTATCGTGTTGAGTAAAATTGAAATAATTGGCTCGAGATTTATTATCTCCTAGGAAAGATAGTAAAGTAATCACAAACACCTTCGTCTCATCGTTTGTGATTCCGCAATAACTTGTTTCGCTAGTCGATTAAATTTATTGTGAGGTGATTGATAATTCTAGGCCGTTCTTCAGGAATATAAGTGCGGTTATCAATTGGTTCATGTTCACCTTGATTTATCAAAAGACGAAACAAAAACTCTTGGGTATTTCTGTGGGAGACAAACTTATTCAATCCTATAAACTTCTCTGTGTGAGACAGATTTGTCTATCAAGTCTTCAACTTTGGGTCGTAGCAACTCTTGGTTGTGGGTGAGATCAACTAAGAGAATCAAGTGAGTAGTATCCTGCTGGGATCAGATACGTAAGGAGCACAACTATACCTTTAATTAGTGTGAGATTGATTAGGGTTCAACTACAGTCTAGTCCGAAGTTAATTGGTAGTAGTCTAGTGTCTGTAGCGGCTTAATACAGTGTGATGTTCAAACTTGACTAGGTCCCGGGGTTTTTCTGCATTTGCGGTTTCCTCGTCAACAAAATTCTGGTGTCTGTGTTATTTCTTTTCCGCATTATATTTTTTTATATAATTGAAATATCACAGGTTGTGCGTTAATATCAATCAATTAGAATATCCAACCTTTGGTTGTTGATTTACATTGATTGACACTTGAACATTGGTATTTGGTACCGTTCAAGTAATTCCTCTTATATTCAATCGGGCTCGCAGATTTCTATTTGCTGATTGCGGATTGAATTAAGAGCTAGAGATATTAAACTCTTTGATATACTTTATTCTAGATTGAGTCTGACTGTCTAGTTGATTCTCTAGAAAGTGTATTGGAGCAAGTCCTCTCAGATTGCCTAACGAATTGTTGGGTGTGGTTGTTAGACCCCGCATTTTCAGAATATGCTACTCTTCCAGCATAAACATCTGACCCCTAAATAGGTTACCAACAATGTTATGGCCAGAATTTTTGAATATCAGACTGCCCACTCCAGTCCATCTAACAATGACCATAACAAGGAGTTGATTCATGTTCGCTGGGAGTGCCCACCTGATAACTATATTAAAGTTAATACTCATGGATCTTCTAACCAATTTGGATTTGCAAGCATTGGAGGGGTTCTTCAAGATGAATATGTTAAATTTATTATGGCATATTTCCATCATATCTAACCCAAAGGGAACAATATGACTGAACTTCGAGCCATCAAGGAAGGACTTCACCTCGCTCACAGCCTCAACAAACAACATGTCATTATTGAAAGTAACTCCACATACATAATAGGTTTATGTCAAGCAAAAAAGCGAGTCCCGTGGTTTTTCGTTAACCTTCTGTGGTGGCTCTCTAAAAGAGTCACAGAAATGATACATGCAAGTGCACAGGGTCTGTTGTAGTGAGTGTGCAAGGCAGGGTCGAACCACAGATACTTGGGTGTGAATTGAAGTAATGAAGCAAGTGACAGTTAACAAGAAAAATCAGTGGCAGTGAAGTAGTTTCAGAGGGAGTGGGAGGAAGAAGATGGGTTCGATGGAAAGAAGGAGGGGAGTGTTTGGCGATGGGTATAGGTGTAGGTTGTTACAGTGTGAAGCGGGTGTAGCCAATTCGATGTCCAGCGAAGCTGAGCCGTGGGATGCGGAAATGATAGATAGATCTAACGGCTACAAGTGAATAGGCTGGTATCGACTGTCGGATGCCTGATACAACGAAACTGACGGCTCAAGATGGGGTTAGGTGCTGTAGTGTTAGACAGGAGCTTCAGACTTTGATGTACTGACAATGCTGCGACCGTAGGATGCTGAGATGATCCAATCCGACGGCTAGAAAGGGAAACGGGTATGGATATAGGAAATGGATTTGGGTGAGGGTTTTGGGCCTTGGGTATGCCAAGCCCATATCTTCTTTAAGAACAATTCTTCCTCTTCAAGCCCAGTTCTAGCCTTTTGGTCTTGCGCACAACATTCTTCGCGGCTTCCTTGTGTGATTCCTCTTGGCTTCCACCACTTTTCTGCTCTTTTTGCTCCGTAATACATCCAAGCTTTATTTAGTACCTAAAAATACAAAATTAATTAATAAAAATATTTATTCTTGAAAACGATGAAAATACAGAATATGGGATAAAATGTAGAATTAATGCACAAAAGATGAGTGAAATGCCAAGAAAAATATATAGAAATATGCACTTTTTAGCACTCATCAAATACCCCCAAACCTGAATTTTACTTGTCCTCAAGTAAAACAAAACTAAGGGAATCCTACCTATACCACTGTCGCTGGTCTCTCGATTGCATTTAGCGAATGCAATAAGCCTTTTAAACCACTAAGTGTCCCTAGTGGACGAGTGAAGTCTCGTGAAGGTTTGCTTAGAACGTACCTACAAAGTTCTAGGACAAAATATGAGCTCATATTCCATCAAATGTGACATGTGCAAGAAAGTTTAAGCTCACAGCAAAATGGAGATGTCAATCTAGCTATCTAAGGCACAATCCTAGCACTGATAACAAATAAAGACATGTGATAAGAGTGTAAAGTGTATCTACACATGTGTAAAGAAAGATCGGATGTTATTACTACTAATCACCAAGAGATAGTTTCTCAGGCTAAGAACCAAGGTCGAAATCTAGCTAGTTGTCCGGACTTTACGAGAATTGTGAATGAGTTGGAGGTATTTCACAATTACTCGCGTTGTACATCAATGGCATACACCCTTCCTTGCTTATTACAATAAAACAAAAGATGACTCTTTACATGACTCTTATTTACATTGACTACTCTCTTTTATTTTTGGAACAAGAGAGGACTATTTTCTTTAAATGACACAAATGGAATTTGATAAATACTTAATTTTTTTTTTTTTTGTTTTTTTTTCTGATATATTTTTTTTCTTCTGAATATACATCATTTTTTTTTTAACATGGTAACAAAAAATTACATGACTCTTAGCAAGAGGTAGCCCTTTTTGATGCACCCAGTTAAATTCGATGGTTGTTTTTCTTAACGTAACCTCCACCTTCTATCCCAACCAACCAAAGAACAAGCTAGTCAAGTCTCGTTCAGTATTCTAAAGTGATTGGCAACTAAAACTTCCGATAGAACACCTCAAGGATGAGGCTATACATGTATTGGTAGATCGTGCGCGTGCAAGTTTCTTATCACTATGTGAATTGTGCTAGAATCAGGGTGCCTAAATATCTAGACTAAGAATCCTAAAAATTACATATTTGCACAAGAGTCAACATTTCAAGGCAAATGAGCTCCATTTTTATGTTTTTATCATTTTCTATTTTTTTATTTTCAATTTTTCAATTTTTTCAAAAAAGAAGGAGTTCTTGTTTTCAATTATGGCATATTATCATGTTATCTACTTTATACCTCCAAACCTAAACTAAACATTGTCCTCAATGTTTCAAAAGATGTAAAGAATTATAATACAACATATGGAGAGGATTATGCTGAGTAGAGAAAAAGGAAAGAGAATACCCGGATGTCGGTGAAAGCAAGATTAGAACTCTGTTATTCAAGGCAAAAATCCAACATTTTCAGCCGAGATCATATTGGATTAGCAAAATATATACAAAAGGAACAAAAGGGTTTTTAAAATTTTTATCTACTGGATTATATACAAAAAATTCACCATACACTAACAATCTAAAGAGTTGAGGATCAACCCAAAAGACGAAGTGTAGAGGTTTCAACAGCTTCACATAAATATAACAGGAAAGAAACGCAAGTGAAACTGTGAAACAAAATGAGCTACCCCCAAACCTGTATTTTTCAACAGATAAAATTTTGGATACAAAATCTCGCAGTTTTGGGGGTTCATCATGCACAAGGTCTAGCTCGAAATGAACTTTGGTAGGGACGGGAAAACATGCTAATTCCAACTGTGGCTCCTTAAAAGTATTGTATTTAGATGCAAAATAGTCCAAAAGGACTTGGGAAGCACACAGTTCCAACCCTAGATTAGGAATTTTCAGAAAAATTGGTTTGACAATATGGGTACAAACCAAATCTAGGTTGGGAGGAAGGCCATTAGTTTGTGACTCAGGCAGGGCGATAGGCACATCATTATTAATCACATCAACATCTCCTAAGTCTTATACACGTGTCACAACATGCTCACAATCATCAAACAAATTGGCAAGATCACAATCAGAGTCATCAACATCATCAACAGATTTATTCTCATGCATCGACAAATCAGGAGAAATATCACAATGTGACCTAGGTAGAGAATCAGACACATCCGTTATATTTTCATGCATAATAACATTAGTGTCTACAGAAGATTCAACTTCTCCTATGTCATGTGCATCTTCACAGAATAATTGTACGAATCCCATGTCAATATCAAAATCATATGAATTACAATGAGTATTAGAAAAAACAACATTCATGAAGGTCGAGGGCGAGAAGCCATATGTTATTGAACCAACAGGTTCCACAATATTTTCATGTTCTTCTAACATATCATCATAATCATCATCATGGTAGCATGCATATTGGTCCTCATTAACAGTGGTGGTGTCATTAGTCGATTCATGTTCCTCTAAATTAGGTTCATATTCAACATCATTTACATGAATAGGACTAGACACTTCATTAGGGACAACATACATTTCCTCGTGAATTTCCTCCTTTTGTAGGTGAAGCAAAATCTGATCTAAACATGCCTGAATTCGTGATGTAGATCTATCGAAGTTTTGCTCACTGAGTGCTTCTATGGTGGAGTCTAAATTCATGGGAGTACAAAATTCTTCATGTTCAAATTGTGGTGAATGGTACATGTGTGCATGGTCATTAGGGTCTACAAAATATTGATCGCAATCCTCAAAGGTTTGATTATGGTCCCAATGACTACCAGCCTCACAATTTATGGGAATTTCATACCTTATATTTTCTCTAGATTGCCTAAAATTATGCAAAATATGACAATTCTCAACAGGGTGGTCTAAACTACCACATGCGGGACATGCATAGATTTCAGGTTGCCTAAGAAAATTAGATGTGACAGATTCCTCATGTGATTGCATTTCTAAAGCTGCGATTCGAGCTTCTAATTGATCCACAAGAGATGATTGTGTGAGTGAGGTATTAGCAAAATGTTCATTTTCACGTTGTGGCGAATGATGCATGTGTGAATAGTCATTAGGGTTCATGTATTGAGGCTCGGGACTTTGAAAATGTCCATAATAATTCCTATGACTATTGACATCATGGTCTATGGGAGGTTCATAACGTGAAGTATGTCCACACGCAAGTTCTCTAAGGGATTTGTTGTATTCCCCAACTGTAGACCAAGATCTAGACATGATTGGGATCAAAAGCTAAGTAACTATGTTACAAAGCCCAAAATTTGGTTTTTAATGGGTTTGGATTTTTGGGAAAAATTTGGTTTTTATGGGTAACATTTGGTTTTGTCGGGTTTGAAAAAGAAATTTGGTTTTTAATGGGTTTTAGAAAAATTTTGGTTTTTTAAAGGGAGCAAAGCCCACATTGATGGAGGATGCATGGCCCAGCTGAGAAGTTTGGACGAAGCCCAACTAACGAGTTGAAATCAGTGAGACGAGGCCCAGCTGCGAGTTTTTTGATTGTTGGGCTCTCAGTTAGCCAAAGATCGAGGCCCTAGCTGTTGGGTTTGGGAGTTGTTTTAAAACTTTGATAGTTGGGGCTCTCACACTGCAACTACCCGCAGAGAAGCTTGCTTAGTGTTTTAAAAAACTATAAGGATATTCAATCCTAGACAATTCAAGCACAACAAGATCAAAGCATGGATAGGATAAAAACAATTGAAATGCACAACATCATTTAAAACAAAAACTAACCCTTGAGGCACTGGCTATTCCAGTCCTCTTGGGTGAAGCACTGGCTAGTCCAGGCATATCCCAATTACATCACAAACACATCTATTTATAGTTACAATCAATTCCACCAAAACAGGACCAAAACAGTCCCCATTAGGGTTTGGTGAAAATCAAAATTAAATCACAATAATCCTACCTAATGTTGATAACAACCCTAATAGACTATCCCATACCTCAATTTAACATTCAATTGATTTCCCCAAAAATTTCCCAAATCAGAAAAATTAGGGTTTTAGAAATTAAAATTAGAAATTTACCTAATCTCTGACTCCAATCAAACTTCGACCCATGCTTAGAATTAGTCTTCTCTTGCTTCCCATACCTTCAATTTGCCTCTAGATCGACCTAATTTACCTATTTCACACTTTAGGGTTTCGGTTGAAAATGTGTGGAATAAGTAAAGTAGACGGACTAGGGAGAGGGGAACAATGATGGGTTATCATTGTTTGACGCTGTAGTAATTATGGTGGTGATAGCGGAGCAGTTGGGATAGCAGGTGGAGGAGATGGTGGCGGACATGGAGGTCGCAGAGGAGGTGAGGGGAGAAAGGGAAGATGGAGTCGATGGAAAAGAGTGAGGGGGGTGTTTGGTTGGGTAGGAATAGGGTTAGGTACTAGGGTGTTGAGCGGATGTATCAGAATTCGATGTCCAGTGAGTTAAAGCGTTGGATCGACACATCTGGATCGAATCTATCGGCTGAGATGGCAATGCTTGCAGCGACCGTAGGATTGTGAGACACAACAAAACTGATGGCTCCAGATGGAGTTAGGTGCTGTAGTGTTAGACATGAGCTTCAGAGTTTGATGCACTGTGATGAAGCGACCGTTGGATGATGGAATGGATCCAATCTGACGGTTAAGAGGGGAAACGGGTTTGGGTATTGATTTTAGGCTTAGAAAATGGGTTTGGGTTTAGGAAATGTGTTTGGGCTTAAACAATCTTGAGCCCATTTCTTCTTTAAGAACAATTTATACCTTTGTGAGCCCATTTTCATCCTTCTGGTCTTGTGCACAACATTCTTCGCGGTTTCCTTGTATAATTCCTCCCGGCTTTTCACCACTTTTCTTCTCTTTTCCGCTCCGCTATTCATCCAAACTTTATTTATTTCCTAAAAATGCAAAATTAGTTAATAAAAATATTTATTCTTGAAAACAAAGAAAATACAGAATATGGGATAAAATGTAGAATTAATGCACAAAAGATGAGTTAAATGCCAAGAAAAATATATAGAAATATGCACTTTTTAGGACTCATCAAATACCCCCAAACCTGAATTTTACTTGTCCTCAAGTAAAACAAAACTAAGGAAATCCTACCTATACCACTGTCACTGGTCTCTCGAATGCATTTAGCATATGCACTAAGCCTTTTAAACCACTAAGTGTCCCTAGTGGACGAGTGAAGTCTCGTGAAGGTTTGCTTAGAACGTACCTACAAAGTTCTAGGACAAAATATAAGCTCATATTCCATCAAATGTGACATGTGCAAGACAGTTTAAGCTCACAGCAAAATGGAGATGTCAATATAGCTATCAAAGGAACAATCCTAGCACTGATAACAAATAAAGACACGTGATAAGAGTGTAAAGTGTATCTACACATGTTTCTAGAATGACCTGAAGTTATGACTACTAATCACCAAGAGATAGTTTTTAGGCTAAGAACCGAATTCTAAGCCAAGCTAGCTGTCCGGCTTTACGAGAATTGTGAATGTTCACCCAATGAGTTGGTGATATTTCAGTTTACCCGCGTTATACATCGATGGCTGCACCCTCCTTGCTTATTACAAGACTATTTACAACAAAAAGATGACTCTTTACATGACTCTTATTTACATTGATTACTCTCTTTTATTTTTGGAACAAGAGAGAACTATTGTCTTTAACATGACAAAACATGGAATAAATAAATACTTGATTTTTTTTTAATTTTTTTCTGATATTTTTTTGATTTTTCTGAATTTTTCTGATTTTTTTCTTTTTTTTTTATTTTGAAGAAATAACTTTGATCTTTACAACATAGTGACACTTTTGATACATGAACAAAAAGAAAAACATAATTACATGACCCTTAGAAAGAGGTGGCCCTTATCGAATGCATCCGGTCAAATTCTATGGTTGCTTTTCTTAACGTATCCTCCAACTTCTATCCCAGCCAACCAAAGAACAAGCTAGTCAAGTCTCATTCAATATTCTAAAGTGATTGGCAATCTAACTTCCTATCAAACACCTTGAAGATCGAGGCTATACATGTATTGGTATATCGTGCACGTGCAAGTTTCTTATCACATGTGAATTGTGCTAGAATCAGGGTGCCTAAATATCTAAACTAAGAATCCTTATGTTTACATACATGCACAAGAGTCAACATTTCAAGGTAAATGAGCTCCATTTTTATGATTTTTTTATTTTTCAAATTTTTTATTTTGATTTTTTCATTTTTTTCAAAAAGAAGGAGTTCTTGTTTTCAATTATAACATGTGATCATGGTATCTACTCTATACCCCCAAACTTAAACTAAACATTGTCCTCAATGTTTCAAAATATGAACAAAATTATAATACAACATGTGAAGAGGATCATGTTGAGTAGAGAAAAAGGAAAGAGAATACCCGATTTCGGCGAAAGCAAGATTAGAACTCCGTTATTCAAGGCAAGAATCCAACATATGTCAGCCGAGATCATATTGGATTAGCAAAATATATACAAAAAGAACAAAAGGATTTTTAAAATTTTTATCTACTGGATTATATACAAGAAAATTTGGTTTTTAATGGGATTGGACTTTTTGGGAAAAATTTGGTTTTGTCGGGAGACATTTGGTTTTTAATGGGTTTTGAAAAGAAAAATTTGGTTTTAAAATCGGGAGCAAGGCCTTTTGGTTTTAATGGGTTGCTGGAATAAAATTTGGTTTTTTAGGGAAAAAGAAAATTTTTGGTTTTTAATGGGATAAGGAGACCAAGCCCACTGTTGGGTTTTGCGAAGCCCAGCTACGTTTTTGAAAAAAAACAGGCCCACTGCTGGTGAGTAAAGCTCACTGTTGATTTTTGGAATTTTGGCCCAATCGAAGTTTGGTTTAGGCCCACAGTTCAGAAACAAGCCCAGGTAACAATTTGAAATTTGGGCTCTTAAATAGCCAAAGGTCGAGGCCCAACTGGGCTTTGAAAACTTTTTCTGTTTTTGGGTCAAGCCCACAGTGCAAATGTTTAGTTTTCAAATGGATGTTAAGCCCACAGTCCCAGAAATTCAGTTGGGCTTTGGCTAGCTACTAACTAAAATATGAGGCCCAACTTCAAAAGTTCAGTTTTTTTTTTTTAATTAAAACAACAGGCCCAAATCAATCTAAAACCACAATCCCACAAGAAATTAAACAAACAAGCCCACACGAAATTAATTACAAACCCAACAGAAAATATAAGCCCAAATGTTGGGTTTAATATTACAAGCCCACAAGAAAAATGGAAGGCCACAGTTTGGGTTCTTTTAATGGGTTTAGGCTTACCTGTGAAGCACATCCCAGCTGTTCAGTTTGGTTGCAAAAGCCCAGTTGGGATTTTGATCATCCTAAGCTCTTGTTGAAGCCCAGTTGGGCTTTGGTCTTTCTTCTTTGGCTTGTATTACAGACCAGTTTGGCTTGGGTTCTAGCTGCAGCTTTGGTTCAGCAAGTTTCAGCCTTAGCAGCACAGCAACAGGTGCAGAAGGCAGCAGCAGTTAGCAGCAACAGGCAGCAACAGGGGAAAGTAACAGCCTCAGTTCCACCAGTTCACCAGCAACAACAGAGGTAGTGCAAGCAGCAGCAGCACCAGGAGGGGCAACAGCTTCAGCAACAGCAGGGGCACCAGTTCAGGTTCAAAATGGTGAAGCCCAAATATGACAAAGCAAGCAAGCAAGGGATTTGAAACAGCAGGTAGCAGCTTCATCAGCAATCAAGGCTCAACAGCTTCACCAGTTCAGGGCTTTGCACCAGCAGCAGGGGCTTTAAGGCAGCACCAGGGGCAGATTCAACTAGCTAGCTAGCAAGCAAGGGCTAGCCAGCAGCTACAATTCAGTGCAAGAGCCTGGTTCAAAGCAACAATTGCACAGCAGCAGCAAGCGCAGCAGCAGCAAGTAGGAGAATGCAACAGTGCAGAGAAGATCAAAAGCAATGTACTTAGTGCACAAGCAAGAAAGTTGCAGGAAAGAAGATGCAACAGCAAAGAGTGACGCAGCAAGCACAGGAGCACCAGCAGCAGCAGGGAGAAGAAGAAAGTAGCAGCACAGCTGCAGCAACAACAACAAGAGCACCAGAGGCTCAGCACCAATTAGTAGCAGCACCAGCAGCAGCACAGGTTCAGCAGTACCTGTCACTCAACCAAGTTCTTAGTTCCAGAAGTTTCAATAACTTGAGAGCAAGATATGCAACTGCTACAAGATAAACATGGCCAGAGATGCTTGCACTACACAGCAGGTTATAGAGCTACTAAGATGCAAGAAAACAGATGATGCAGGATGAATATGCAAATGCAAGATGAAAATGCTCCTAAGTTATGCAAATTATGCAATGATATGCAAGTATGACATGACAGTATGCAATGCAGCTAAGTTACACTACACAGCAGCTAAGTTACACAAAAAAAAACAAAACATCAAAGTAAGATAAAAAGAAAAACAACCACACAACGCCAAGTCCCCGGCAGCGGCGCCAAAAACTTGGTGGCTCTCTAAAAGAGTCACAGAAATGATACCTGCAAGTGCACAGGGTATGTTGTAGTGAGTGTGCAAGGCAGGGTCGAACCACAGAGACTTGGGTGTGAATTGAAGTAATGAAGCAAGTGACAGTTAACAAGAAAAATCAGTGGCAGTGAAGTAGTTGCAGAGGGAGTGGGAGGAAGAAGATGGGTTCGATGGAAAGAAGGAGGGGAGTGTTTGGCGATGAGTATAGGTGTAGGTTGTTACAGTGTGAAGCGGGTGTAGCCAATTCGATGTCCAGCGAAGCTGAGCCGTGGGATGCGGAAATGATAGATAGATCTAACGGCTACAAGTGAATAGGCTGGTATCGACTGTCGGATGCCTGATACAACGAAACTGACGGCTCAAGATGGGGTTAGGTGCTGTAGTGTTAGACAGGAGCTTCAGAATTTGATGTACTGACAATGCTGCGACCGTAGGATGCTGAGATGATCCAATCCGACGGCTAGAAAGGGAAACGGGTATGGATATAGGAAATGGATTTGGGTGAGGGTTTTGGGCCTTGGGTATGCCAAGCCCATATCTTCTTTAAGAACAATTCTTCCTCTTCAAGCCCAGTTCTAGCCTTTTGGTCTTGCGCACAACATTCTTCGTGGCTTCCTTGTGTGATTCCTCTTGGCTTCCACCACTTTTCTGCTCTTTTTGCTCCGTAATTCATCCAAGCTTTATTTAGTACCTAAAAATACAAAATTAATTAATAAAAATATTTATTCTTGAAAACAATGAAAATACAGAATATGGGATAAAATGTAGAATTAATGCACAAAAGATGAGTGAAATGCCAAGAAAAATATATAGAAATATGCACTTTTTAGCACTCATCATTCTGCGAGATATATAATTCTTGTTCAACAGATGCGTTCTGTTATTTTTGTTCACAAATATAGGAAAAGTAATGATGTTGCTGATTTGTTAGCTAAAAAAGCAGCAAATGAATATTTATCTGGTCAATGGTTGTACATACTTCCTCCATTTTTGGTTTTTATTTTGGTGGAGGATGCGAGGGGAAGGGATTTTCCCCGTCTTGTAAAGCCCACGTAGTTCGGCTAATACATCCGCTTAACCGAAGAGAAAAAGCCCCAGTAACATCAAGAATTAGGGTTGGGAAAAAATGGATTTCTATTGTCATGATCAATGGCTCACATGAATCCTAAATTAATGGCTACAATTTTTAATCGGTCGGATATTTACTCATTCGGTCAGTAAGGTGATGCACTGTAATGACCCGATCCTCCACTGATATTGTCCTCACTTAGCCAATGTGGTTATCCGGAAGTGTGGGGTTTTCAACGGACATCGTTGTGGTAATCTAGCAGAATTTTCCTGGGAGGTCACCCATCCTGGGATTACTCCCGCCCGAGCACGCTTAACTGCAGAATTTTCTGGCAACTCTGGAGCCAACTATGCTTAAAAGGCCTCGGTGTTAGGAAAAGACAACCCATTCCTTATATTCCATCCGGCCAACCACTGCCTAAATCGGGGTATTAGATGCACTATAACATATTTAGATCAGATTCGCAATATAAATATCGTTCAAGGTCTTTTGCTTTATCAAGGTTCATATCGGTTCGGTTATTTTTAACACGGGTTGTCCGGGTTGCTCGGCCGGGTCAGATTGGTGTATAGACCTAGATGCATATTATATATGCACCAACTAAACATATAATTACATGTAATATATGCATCTATTGAAATATGATTGAATACATAAAAGATAGAAAAGTGGGATAATTTTAGCAAGGTGTCCATGTACCCTCTGAAAAACGGATGCATGAAGCCTATGCATCCATTTAAAAATTGGATACATGGTGTCTATGCATATGAAAACCTAGCAAGTTTCAGGCATACTATTTTTTTCACCCACATAGATGGGAAGGATAAATGATGTTTAAAAAGGGTGAAATTACTAAGTTACCCTCACTTTTAAAATTTAACAACGTAAATCAAATCTGTTCCACTCTCTTACGTACTTTTCTATCAGCTCATTCCTATAAATTAGGTTTTTGATTGACTCATACATTCAAAATTCAAATTTTAGAAGTTTGTGCTGATATACATCGGCTGATATGCACATACAAGTCACCCGAATGTTCTTGATGTTTTTCATGGTTAAAGAACATCAACCCAGAATCGGTCAATGTGCATTCAAATAAACTGATTATGGTTAAAGTGTTAGAGCACTGCTCGGTCGAACTCTCAAGCGTTGTTATCTCAAGCTTGTTTGTCAAGTTTAGTTTCCAAAACTATAAGTCTTGATTTCTAGTCTACTGATAGCTAAGTCTCGGACTAGGATAGTAAGTGTAGTTGAGCTCTAGACTCCACGTCGTTCATCATGCAAAGACGAAGAACTACTCAAGGAACTGGTAGAACTTCATCGACAAAAAGGTATGTGGAGACTTGAACTTATCTATCACTCAAAAGTCAATCTATTATATCTCCTATCTTGAGACAAAATCCGTAGTGCTATATAGACTTCGATTATACACATTTTCTATTTCGAGCCAAGTTTATCTCCCTTATCTATTTCTCGAAATATGTGTTGGTAAGCTTTCGCTTTGGCCAAGTTCAACTTTACTCGTGACGAAAGTCATGTTGATCATTTCAATTTCTTGAAAATCGCTTTGATGAAAAATAGTTTGTGGATAACAACTATATAACATCCTCTAAGAATGTTTCAATGATTGAAATGAGAGTTTAGAATATATAACCATGAATGGATATAAACATTGTATGTGAAGTCATACTTGTGTAAGTCCAAAATCCTTGAACCAAAGTATGCGTACTTTACTGGTTTAGGATGTCCGGAGCTAAGTCCGCGTACTGTCGGAAGTTCACATCCCGTGAATTTCTGCTGGAGTTTGTGAACCAAAAACAAGCTCAGTCCGGGTACTTAAGTATGCGTACCCGTATGCGTACTTAAGTGGGTTATTTTCTAAAAAAGGTTTCTTCGTGAACTAAGACATTTATAAATTAAGGAACGCAATCTTTGCAAACAGTGGCTATAATGTTCATGAATCGATTCGAGTAAATCAAAATCGTTTTTGCCTCGATTGTGTCTTGTATACTTTTATGGGATCTAAGCAATTGAACAACTCTCTAACTAGTTCATTTGAGTCATTTTAACTAGTTATGGTGAAGATGAATAAGGTTGATATGAAAGTGCTCATATGGCTAACCATTGGTTAACTATTGTTGAACCAACTAGGTGTACACGTTTAGGTACGGTTACTCAAACCTAAATGAAGTTACATTTCATTTGTGTATAACAAGCTATGTTCAATCTAACGGTTGAAAGATATTAGCTTGAATCTAATCAGGTTTTCATCTAACGATGAATATTGAATACTTTGTTACCAAGTTAACTAAGATTGCAAACCATGATTTGAAATCTATATAAAGGAGAACTCTAGCAACAGGAAAACCTAATCCCCACACCTCTTGTGTGATATTAGTTGATTCTCCTTTAACCTTAGGTTTCTCTCGAGATCCTGTAGGTTAACAACTTGAAGACTTCATTGGGATTGTGAAGCCAGACCCAACTATTTTCAATGTAGTTGCGTGATCTGATCTTGCTGATTCTATCGTATTCGAGTACAATTGTAAGATTGGCTTGAGATTAATTTCTCGGACAGGCAAGATAAAAAAGTAGTGACAAACATCTTCGTCTTATCATTTGTGATTCCACAATATCTTGTTTCGCTAGTCGATTATGATTATTGTGAGGTGATTGATAATTCTAGGCTGTTCTTTGGGAATCTAAGTCCGGGTTATCAATTGGTTCCTGTTCATCTTGATTTATCAAAAGACGGAAAAAAACTCGTAGGTATTTCTGTGGGAAACATATTTATCTATTCCTGTAGACTTTTCCGTGTGAGACATATTTGTTTATTAAAGTCTTCGACTTTGGGTCGTAGCAACTCTTAGGTGTGGGTGAGATCAACTAAGGGAATCAAGTGCGTAGTATCATGCTGGGATCAGATATGTAATGCGTGCAACTGTACCCTGGATCAGTGTGAGATTGGTTAGGGTTTCAACTATAGTCCAGACGGAAGTTAGTTTGTAGTAGACTAGTATCTGTAGCGGCTTAATACAGTGTGTGTTCAATCGGACTAGCTCCGGGTTTTTCTGTGTTTGCGGTTTCCTCGTTAACAAAACTTCTGGTGTATGTGTTATTTCTTTTTCGCATTATATTTTTTTATATAATTGAAATATCACAGGTTGTGCATTGAATCAATCAGTTGGTAAATCCAACCTTTGGTTGTTGATTGAAATTGATTGATCCTTAAACATTGGTCTTTGGTACTGTTCAATTTTATCTCTCTTATATTCAATCCGGCTCGCAAATTATTACTTGTTTGATTACGGGTTGAATTGAGAGATTGAGATATAACTCTTTGATATACTTTTTAATATTGAGTTTGACTATCTAGTTGATTCTCTTGAAAGTATATTGGAGTTAGTCCATACAGATTGCTAAGCGAAATATTGGGTGTGGTTGTTACACCCCCGCTTTTTTATTGGTATAAGAGCAGGCAAACACGTTCAAAGACCTCATAAGTCTGTGTTTGTTGCGATTTGACTCTATGGACAGGAATTCTATCTCCATAACGTACCACCAATCTTCGAAGGCTCAAACTCCTTGTGGTGGAAAATCGCTATGCGTGCTTTTATTCAAGCTCGTGATTTTCAAACATGGGTACGTGTTGTTAATGGCTATAATCCTCCGATTAATACAAAAGGCGATGTATCTATACCTAAGGATATTGGTAGATACAGTCCAGAAGAAATCCTTGCTGCAAAGAAAATTCTGACGACTTAAATGTTATAATACATGCCATTACCCCAGACCTTCAGCATTATGTGATTACCTGCACGAAGTTTAAAGAAGCCTATGATATCTTAGAAACTGTATTTGAAGGGAATACTTGTGAAAAAGAAGCTAGGATTCAAAACCTAAATTATGATTGGGAAAACCTTCGTATGGCAGAAGAAGAATCATTTGATGAGTTTAATCACAAAGTGAATGAAATTGTTAATGCATCCTTAGCAGTGGGTAAGACTATTCCTGAAAAGGACATTGTGATGAAGATTCTAAGATCTCTGCCATCCAGATACGATTCTAAGAAGCATGCCATCGTTGAAGGAAATAATCTCGCAACTCTTTCCAGAAAAACTCTGTTTGGGAAGTTAAAGATCTTTGATCATGAGCATACATACAAATCCGGAAAGGATGTCGCTTTCAAAGCACAAAAGAACACTAAATTACTTGATAAAATTAAAAGTGTTTGCATCTCTGAAGATGATCTTTCTGAGGCTGATTCATCAGATGAAGATCTGGACTAGTCAGTCTCGATGATCACATGACAGTTTAGGGACCATCTTTTAAAGTGAAGTAACTCCAGAGATAAATCCAGGTCATCAGATAAACCCCATAATCGTGTTCCTCCTAAAAACAAGGATAATGATGAAACTGATGACGAGAATATGCCTCAGTGCTTTAAGTGTAAAGGTTTTGGTCATTTTGCAAATGAGTGTCCAAATCGGAAAAAATACATTGGGAACAAAGGTCTAGCTGCAACTCTTGATGAAATGTCTCACAACTATGACTCTAATGAAGACGTAAAATCAAGTATTGCGCTTCTTTGTGAAAGTATTGATTTTAATAATTGTAGCAATACATACATCAATCTTGATATTCTTTCAGAAGAGAACTCAACCAGTCTGGAAGAAAAAATTGACCTTTCCATTAGAAACTCTCTGTCTAATTTTTCAGGTTCCACTATGTGTCTAGCAGCTTGCACAACTTGGGCGTCTGAATCACATTCCAGGTTGACATACTCATATTGTCCACTTAAAGGTCATGAACTGTCAAAGTGTCTCAAGTACAAACACAAATTGAGGCATGTCAGCAAACTTCAACGAAGAGCAAATCGATTAGAAAACAAGCTCAAACTTGTTCAGAAGACCGCTGAAGTATGTAAGATTTTATCTTTGTAAAAGAAGTTAGTTTCCAAGGATAAGACAAGCCCATTAGGAAGAAATTTATTGTCTAAACACTACAAGAAACATGGTTCTATGAATTCCGATCAAAAAGGATATGGTGGACAGATTATTTTTGACCCCAGCACAAATTAAATTGTGTTGGTTAGTGCATCTTGTCTCATGTGCCTGATCAAAAGAGACAAGATTCTGCACATCTCAGGCTTTAGAAAAAGAGAAATGTTTTTAAGTTTGTTTCTTTTCAGTTTTAGCTTTTCCTATTTTGCAAGATTGGAATTCTTCCATATCTAATTGATATTGGAAAGGACTTACCTAGTCCATCAACAAAAAGAGGGTTATTCTCTACAGTTCTACCCCTCTTAGGGTTGTGAGTTGTGCGTGCACGAACCTGTGTTTAAAGGTATCGTAACCCTACATTCCTTTTTCCTTCTCTAAAACTCTTTCTAACTTAAGACTGCTTGTTGAGTTTAAATTGTGATTTCTTCTCACAAAGCCGTACACATATGGAAACTCCAAGCATCATGTATTTTGATGGAAAAGATGTTAGTATGATTGTTAAGCCATCAATCATGAAGGAAAAAGAATAATCTCCGTACCTCCAACTTTGAAAAGAAAAAGAAGGAATGTGAGGAAGCCAAGAGTTGTTCCTTCAAATTCTCAGAAGTTTTATGATGTTCTTGAAAAGTTGAAGAAGACAAGGAAGGAGATTCAACAAATAAAGGCTTTTTTATGAGAACTCTTGAAATTCAGAAGGCACTGGTTCGACATCATCAGCCTAGAAGGTTTGTTGGAATTGACTCCTTTCTTCACGAACCATATGTTCCCATGGAGTTCGGGGACGATAAAGAATTTTTCAGAGGTCTTAATGTCTAGAAAACTTCTTATGAGAATTTATATTTGTTTTTAAGAAGGATAACTAGGGTTTGGAATAGCCACTGTTGTGAGTACGCATAGCTATGTCCAACGTTTTTCATCTTGCAATGTTTTTAGATTTATTTGTTTAAATTCTAAAATTTATTTGGAAGATGATTTTGCAGTATTAATCTTTATGATTTCACATATTGCAATTTATTATGGGATATGTGTGTTTGCGTCCGTGAACTATAATTGTCCCGTACGTGGTCAAAAGTTAAGTCTTTCATATGTTGATATGCAAGTATTGATGAAGGATTGAATGAACTTTTGACAAACAAAAGTTAACCCTTTTATGTCATTATGAAAATATTGATGAAAGAAAGGATGGACTTTTTTCTACAAAGATTAAGTCTATTATATGTCATTGTGCAAATGGTGACGAGAAATTCCGCAGTATTGATCTTCCCTGATTCATATTTTTATGTAAATACTGTGCGGCTCCGTAAGTTCTCTTATGTGAGCATTTCCGATTGAATTAATCATGGGTTCTCTTGTGGTTAATTTAATTGAGATTTTTGGATACAAATTCATATTCTTATGTGATTTGTTAATGTCCAAAGAAATCCTTCTTTTCTTGTGAAAGTAAGGTCGCTCTTGTTGTTCTTTCGGGAATGACATTTTATGGGGGAGAGTTCTTAATTGAACTTGTGCTTAATTGCCAAATCTTTGTGGGGAGTGAAGTTGTGGAATATTATAGGGGTTATCATGTATCTTTCTAAACTCCTTGATGAATGCATTTAGTTTCGGCTATATGATTGCATCTAAAAAGTTGATATGTGCTTTCTTTTGGTCATGAAGTGTCTGTGTTAAAATTTCATTAGGATACCACTAGTTTTCGTACCTTTGCCAATTTTATTGACAAAAAGGGGGAGAATTAATGTGTAGTTCACACTAGAAATACATATGGTTTTCGGATCATTATGTAAGGGGGAGTGGTTTCACGTGAGATGAATTACTGACTAAGGGGGAGTGATACATATCACCATAGTATTGTTGTCGAAGTTGTGATACAATTGAAATTTGATGCTGTGTAATAATACTAAGACACTGTGTAACAATGATTGAGAGCTTTTGTTTTCTCATTGTTATGGCCACAGATCTTCAACAACGATAATGCTGAATTAAATATCTTCGGAATCATTAGAGTACTTGGAAGTGACGAAGATTTCGAGTAATGTTGAAGAATCAAGGAGATCAAGCATGTGGACGAGAAGCTGCAAAGTTTATTTATTTTTTTATTCCATATGTATTGATAGTTTTGTCACTAAAATCGACAAAGGGGGAGATTGTTAGAGCACTGCTCGGTCGAACTCGCAAGCATTTCTATCTCAAGCTTGTTTTTAAAGTCTAGTTTCCAAAACTATAAGTATTGATTTCTAGTCTACTTATAGCTAAGTCTCGGACTAGGATAATAAGTGTAGTTGAGCTCTAGACTCCACGGTGTTCACCATGCAAAGACGAAGAACTACTCAAGGAACTGGTGGAACTTCATCGAAAAAAAGGTATGTGGAGACTTGAACTTATCTATCACTCAAAATTCTATCTATTATATCTTCTATCTTGAGACAAAATTCGCAGTGCTATATAGACTTCGATTATACACATTTGCTATTTCGAGCCGAGTTTATCTCGCTTATCTATTTCTCGAAATATGTGTTGGTAAGCTTTCGCTTTGGCTAAGTTCAGCTTTACTCGTGACGAAAGTCATGTTGATCATTTCAATTTCTTGAAAATCGCTTTGATGAAAAATAGTTTGTGGATAACAACTATATAACATCCTCTAAGAATGTTTCAATGATTGAAATGAGAGTTTAGAATATATAACCATGAATGGATATAAACATTGTATGTGAACTCATACTTGTGTAAGTCCAAAATCCTTGAACCAAAGAATGCGTACTTTACTGGTTTAGGATGTCTGGAGCTAAGTCCGCGTACCTGTACGCGTGCTGTCGGAAGTTCACATCCCGTGAATTTTTGCTGGAGTTTGTGAACCAAAAACAAGCTCAGTCCGGGTACTTAAGTATGCGTAACCGTATGCGTACTTAAGTGGGTTATTTTCTAAAAACAGTTTATTCGTGAACTAAGACATTTATAAATTAAGGAATGCAATCCTTGCAAACCCTGATTTAAAGGCTATAATGTTCATGAATCGATTCAAGTAAATCAAAATCGTTTTTGATTCGATCGTGTCTTGTATACTTCTATGGGATCTAAGCAATTGAACAACTCTCTAACTAGTTCATTTGAGTAATTTGAAATAGTTATGGTGAAGATGAATAAGGTTGATATGGAAGTGCTCATATGGATAACCATTGGTTAACTATTGTTGAACCAACTAGGTGTACACGTTTAGGTACGGTTACTCAAACCTAAATGAAGTTACATTTCATTTGTGTATAACAAGCTAAGTTTAATCTAACAGTTGAAAGATATTAGCTTGAATCTAATCAGGTTTTCATCTAATGGTGAATATTGAATGCTTTGTTACCAAGGTAACTAAGATTGCAAACCCTGATTTGAAATCTATATAAAGGAGAACTCTAGCAACTGGGAAACCTAATACCTACACCTTCGGTGTGATACTATTTGTGTAAACTAGAGTCGATTCTCCTTTAACCTTAGGTTTCTCTCGAGACCCTGTAATTAACGACTTGAAGACTTCATTAGGATTGTGAAGCCAGACCCAACTATTTTCTCTGTAGTTGCATGATCCGATCTTGCTGATTCTATCGTATTTGATTACAATCTTAAGATTGGCTCGAGATTAATTTCTCCGATAGGCAAGATAGAAACGTAGTCACAAACATCTTCGTCCCATCGTTTGTGATTCCACAATATCTTATTTCGCTAGTCGATTAAGAGTATTGTGAGGTGATTGATAATTCTAGGATGTTCTTCAGGAATATAAGTCCGGGTTATCAATTGGTTTCTGTTCACCTTGATTTATCAAAAGACGGAACAAAACTCGTAGGTATTTCTGTGGGAGACAGATTTATGTATTCCTACATACTTTTCTATGTGTGACAGATTTGTTTATTAAAGTCTTCGACTTTGAGTCGTAGCAACTCTTAGTTGTGGGTGAGATCAACTAAGGGAATCAAGTGCGTAGTATCCTACTAGGATCAGAGACGTAAGGAGTGCAAATGTACCTTGGATCAGTGTGAGATTGATTAGGGTTCAACTACAGTCCAAACCGAAGTCAGTTTGTAATTGGCTAGTGTCTGTAGCGGCTTGATACAGTGTGTGTTCAATATGGACTAGGCCCTGGGGTTTTTCTGCATTTGCGGTTTCCTCGTTAACAAAACTTCTGGTGTCTGTGTTATTTCTTTTCCGCATTATATTTTGTTATATAATTGAAATATCACAGGTTGTGCGTTGAATCGATCAATTGGTAAATCCGACCTTTGGTTGTTGATTGAAAATTTATTGATCCTTGAACATTGGTTTTTGGTACCGTTCATGTTTATCTCTCTTATATTCAATCGGGCTCGCAAATTATTATTTGTTTGATTGCGGATTGAATTGAGAGATTGAGATATAACTCTTTGATATACTTTTTAAGATGGAGTCTGATTGTCTAGTTGATTCTCTTGAAAGTATATTGGAGTTATTCCATACAGATTGCTAAGCGAAATATTGGGTGTGGTTGTTAGACCCACGCTTTTTCATAAAGGAAATGCCCAATTTTTCTTTAAGGGTTTTAGGCTACAATAGGCCAATGTATATGTCGTCTGTTACAATCAGTTCATAGATACAACCACATCCGCCGATTGTTCTAATCGGTCTTTATATAAATAGATGGCACAATCGGTTTATGAATACATTTATATCCACTGAATGCTGCAATAGGCATATATATAGATAAATGTATACCAATTCTAGGTGATCATCACATAGGGAGAACATCAACCCTTAATCGGCCTACTAGTACATCAACAACGACCAACTCTTGGTTGAGGCTTTTGGAAAAAGATCCCAATTAAAAAAATAAAAAAAAACTCATGTTTGGTGATCAATAAACATGAGTCGACTTGGGTTAAAAAGATTAAACATCTATTAATCAACCAAATTAACACTAATTAATCAGGAATAGATTACCCATATCAAAAATAATTGTTTAAAAGGTTTTTAACATTACTTCAAAATGACCATTTTTGTCTTCTAGTGGTAGGCCTCAGATAATTGAAGTAGACCTCAAATTAGCTAGATGAATAAAATGATGTTATTTATGCATTTACTAAATAACAAATGCATTGTGTACGCATTCATTGACCTGCCTTAAAAATTAAATTCTCGATATTTCTACATCCTTTATTTACCTGGCCAAATTGGGGTATACCCAGATTAATTTGTTATACCTAACGAGATAAAAATGAGATCATTTTGAAGTAAAACACAAAACCCCGTAACCATAAATTTACAAAATGGCTAATTTACCCTTGCTTAATTAACACTAAAAAAATCTGATTAGGTTAATTAGTTTAGTTGATTAAAATTTTGAAATTAGGTTTTATTTAGATTGAACTCATGGATTATGTGGGTATATTTTTGAGATTTTTTTATTTTTTGAGAATTTTGTTTGTAGCGGAAATGAAACTATACTACCCAAACACTTGTAAATATGGGATTGTAGAGTTGTTGGGTGATTTCATACTCAAAATTACAGAAGGAGTCAACACTTTCATTTCTGAAACTATGAAAAGTCGGCAAGGTCGGCGATTTTGGAAGATAACAACCACAAATACCTAGCGGTTTAGTAAGAAAACATTATGCCGACCGAATGTTTTTTGACCTATATGAAAGCTGTTGTAAATGCTTGATTAGTCGACATGATATTTATTTCTGAACCTGCCGACTTGACATTAGTCGGCATTGTTGTCATTACAAAAAATGATGACCATGGTTTTTGTTTCCCCCATATGCCGACCATTTTTAGTCGTAAAGGTCGTAATTTTGTTACCCTGACGGATAATAGAATTTTCACACACACAAGAGAAGGTCATATTCTGCTGCATATAGGCGGCAAGATATTTGTTTATTACAATGACGACTAACATATAGTTTGTTTCGTAACATTGTTAAGCTAACAATTATTGGCAATTTAGCACAAAGGAAAAAGTCATATTCATTGAACATTAGTTGGCTCGATAGTGATTTAAGAAGATGTCGATTAACACCAGGTCGTGTAGGTCATAATTTTCTTACCCTGACGACTACTAATTTTCACACACAGGATAAGGTCAGTTCCAACTGCCTGTTAGTTGGCATGGTAGTGGTTTAATATGATGACGACTAAAGTATAGTCGGTTAGGTCATAATTTTCTTAACATGATGACCCTGGCAACTACACCATTTCTGCTGTCAGGGACGACAGTCTGCCAGTTTACAACCTTGCCGACCCTGATTTAGTCGGCACTGAAACTAAGCAAACCATTCATTCAACACCCTGCTGGCTAAATTATTGAAACTTAACATAGCTAACACAAACCATGCATTCAACAACTAGCAATCCTGCATTTGTCCAAAATAAGAAAATATATGTACCATAAAGTTTTAAAAAATATTTGTCTAACCATTACATAAAGAAACAAACTAAAAATTCATTAATTCACGAGCACGACCACTACCACTACCACCACCCCGTTTAGCATTTTCGTGACGACCACTATTACCACCATGGTTACGAGGCCTCTTTAGTGCAGCATTAGCTCGCTGGAACATTTCTGTGGCATCTTCATTTTCAACATTCTTAGCATAGTCAATGTGCTTAGTTTTCTCTTCAACCGACAAAGGCTCTCCTCTATCTCTCGCGCAATACATCATCTTCACAAGAGTGTTTAAGTGGTCCATCTATTTTCATTTAAACAACAAACAATTAATAGACTGATTCGATAATATAATTTTAGAACAATAAGAGCAACTCTAAAATACTTACAAAGTTCTTAAGACTTGTTGTTGGGTCTTTCGCGGTGTTCTTCCTCTTACGAGCCGGTTGTTCGACAATCTCTTCCCTAATCATAGTAGGATGAGCAAAAACCATTGCACCACGACATGTAATTTTCATGAGCTTCATGACCTTCAGTTACCTCGTCCAAAAGAATCATATCGATTTTATGGTCACGTCTATCGTTCTAATAAGCAATCTCTGGTGGTGGAGCGTAATGGACGTCAATAGTTTTTTGGGACGTGCTGCACTCCTCACTTACCACTTTATAGAACGGATCATCACCGAGATGAGGTACTTCTTAGAAGTAACCCACTTTTCGGATTACCCAATGTGGAACGCACATTGTAAATTCTTGGGGGGGTAAAACAAGGGACCGTAGTAAAATGAAACATTATTTCTCGTTACGATTATTCTATATTTTCTGTTATCTCGATACAGATCAAATATTACCTCATCCGCAGTCATTTTGTCTAAGTCAACTCACATGGTGATAATCTGCTGAGGCATATCCTTTTCTTGAGCACCAGTAAAAGTGTATCAATATCCTCTTGTCTTTTTCTTCGCAAGCTTAGTGCTGGATTTGATGTTGGGGTTGGTTTTCACCAAATAAAGGAAGTGCTCATATATCCAAACCTATGCAGACACAAAGTTTAGTAAGAATCATATTTTATAAGAATTTTGCGAATATAATGATTTAGACAATTGAATTACCTGGAAGAGACATAGATTTATGTTAACTTTCTTAGTGAGTGCCTTTAAATCCTTTGTCAACTCTACATTCAAGAAACCAACCACCGCAGTACCCAAAGAATACGTATGCATCTGATCAAATGGATGCAATAGTTGAAGATACTTGTCGTCGACCAAGCTTCCGGAACTGTCGGGGAAGATACAGTTTCCCAGGACATATAGAAGATAAGCTGACGCATTAGCATTGGTTCGCACCAAGTCCACACTTCCTTCCCTATCATAGATTTTCTGTATCCCAGAGTATGTATCCCTCAACTCCTTCAGACTTAACTTCTTGCTTCTATAACCATCCTTTAACACAAACATAGACACTGAATGCTTCTCATCCAAAACGAACAATATCTTGGAAAATTTGAAGAGATTCTCTCAAGAAATATCCTCATCGTAGCCATCTTGGATGACTTTTCCCTCAACCTCGAGGGCTAGAATTTGATGAGCATCATCGGGAGTTACCGCCATGTCACCGAGTGGGAATAACATTGTATCAGTCTCTCCGTAGAACCTCTCACAGAATGCAGATATGGTAACTTTGTTCATACTCAACAGCCGAAATCTTCACCGCAGGACATAGTCCGAAGTTCTTGACAATCTCTTTGACCTCGTCACATTCCTTGTCAAGTGACCATTTCTTCATCATAGTATTTGAATCTTGGCTCCTCAAAATATGGATGACATGCTTATGATCCTAAATACCAATAACACAAAATTAAAAGAAATACAAACACTTAAAAAAATTTTAATATAGGTACACTTAAATAAATCCAAAGTTGGATTGAGATTACTTATGATAGTATTGCGGATTTCACATGCCCACGAGTCTTTGTATCCAAAAAGAACATGTCCACCATCTTCTGGTAACCCTAGTGGATGCTTACCATCTTTCAGTTGCTTCTTCAAGTGAGGGAGAGGCATGTGGGAATCAGCTAGTTTATTGATAACCCTCTTCTTCTTTCCGATTGTTGTTCAACCCCAACACTTGCTACTTGATCATTATCTTTTTCTTGTCCACCTTCTTCTTCCTCTTCTTTATCCTATTCCTCTTCAATAATTTCATCTTGTCCATCATTATCTTTATCTCCATTATTGTTATAACCATCTGTAGATGGTGAAATTTGGATAAGGGTCAAAAATGTCATTTCAAGACCATGGACAAAATTCAACTCTCATGGAGAAATATTAATCCCTTGGCCCTCAAGGCACCCTTATCCACGATTTCTAGTATACATCCCCACGAGACATTGTTGGTCGTGATGCCTTGGCTCCTAGCACACATCCTCGACGAGATACTGCTAGTCACATAGGTTCTGTAGAGCGTATATGGACATGATTCCTATTATACATCCCCACGAGATACTGCTGGTCATGTAGGATCTGTAGATGCGTAAAAACGTCTCCGTCGGACTTATGACCCAGAGCAGAGGCACACATGTCTCCTGTAAGCATGACTCACCGTATTTGAGATCAAAGACGGATTCCTAGTACATAATCGCGAGATACACTGGTCATGTCTACTTTAGGCTCTGATTCGACATACTCAGGCTTTATAATAATTCCTAGGACATCCCCGCGAGATACGCTGGTTATTCTGCCTCTGGGCCCGTTCGACAGACTCCTAGAACATCCTTCCGAGATACATTGGTCATGTCGGCCCCATAAATACGGACACAATTGATTCCTAGCACATTTCTGCAAGATACGATGGTCAAAGACAAGTGAGCCAAAGTCTCGCAGATACATTAACCTGGCGCACAAATCCTTTTCTCTCTCTTCAGGACGAGTCCAAGCTGACCATAGAGAGATTTTGATCCGTTAATGAAATCTTCGTAGAGATTTTGATCCATCCGTAAATATCGAAGAGATTAAAATCTCTCTGCAAAATATCGAAGAGAGAGATTCAAATCTCTCAAAATCTCGGAGAGATTCAAATCTCTCTGCAAAACCTCGGAGAGATTCAAATCTCTCTGTAAAATATGGTAGAGATTCAGATGTCTCTTCAAAATCTCGGAGAGATTCAAATCTCTCCTCAAAATCTCGGAGAGATTCAAATCTCTTGGGATATCTCCAAATATTCCCCAGGCACGAGCCTCATGTAGGAATAGAGTCTCCTTTCATACTCCCCACACAAATTCTGAGGCATCCCATGACTTTTCACCTGACTCATCCTAGTCATTCTTACAAATCGGAGAATATCTCACTGTCTCGGCCAACTCGGCTAAATAAAATATTTCTCTCTCTCAACACGTCATCACAAAGGCTGACTCAGCTTCACACAAATGGGGGTATAACAATTAGGGTTTTGGTCTGGCGGTCTACGACACATGTAAGAAATACCCGACTTATTTCTCACTGCAGAGGAGAGTAAAGGCGGTCGAATAATGAGATAAACTCAACCTAGTTTATATTTATCTATTCCTGAAGAGATGTGTGAAAATACGAGGGTACCCAAATATACCTCAATCTAAAACTTTTACACCTATAAGTCCTTTCTCCTAAAGTGATTGTCTATGGACTGAGTCGAGATAATAAAACTCATCGGTTCACACTTCGCGTGATCGTCTATGGATTCGAGATCGAGACAATATGACAACAAGATAACTTGTGTGATTGAATATGGATACAAGATCGAGACAATACAACAACGAAGTATGATTACTTGATAATAGGTTCAGACTTAACCAAACACAATAGGATTGCTATCAATTAATTAGGAATTAAAGTTTGTGTATTTTACTTATAATTATAATAACAACAATTATAATTGCGGAAATAGAAAAGTAAAATACACAACAAGATTTTGTTAACGAGGAAACTACAAATGCATAAAAACCCCGGGACCTTGTCCAGAATTGAATATTCTCAGAATTAAGCCGCTAAACAAAATCTAAACCAACTTCTTATAGTTGAGACCAAGCAACTAAACCTATAGTCACCTAGTTTCCTCAGTATCCCTGCGCCTCCAACTTGTAATGAGTAACGCACTTGAAACAATTCCTTTGGTTCGTATTCCAAACAGTAAAGGAACAACAAATCTGTTCGGTAACAACACTTTTCAAACAACGTAATATGCGTTTGACAAAAGGCTCTTCCGTTTATCCCAATAAACTCCTTTGTCAGGTTCTTAGATCAATCTATTTAACAAATACCTAGGTAATTGTTTAGACTATGCAATCAATATTATTAATCACAAAGAAATGTATTGATGTCGATCACTCAACTAATCAAGGTTATCACAAAGATAAACCGATTATAGTTGGATCACCAGCCGATCAAGTTTTGTGCACACCAAAGATTATGAACTCAAATAAGAAATCTTCTTTGTCTTCAAATCTTCTAAGATCTTCAATAAACACCTACACACAAACAACTTGAATCTTTTGTGATCAATCACACACAGAACGGAGTCTGTTAACGGTGGATTATCACAAGACGTCTTTAGATCTACAAACAGTTCTAAAGATCTTCGTCGATACTTCGATATAGTTTGAGTGAATCTTATATCATAAGAGAAGATTCTAAAGCATAAACAAACTAGGTGCCATCAAAGTTCAACAACCGTTAGTCAATCAAATCAATCGAAAACTAATAATAAACTGCAATTATCTAGTTTCCCACCAACAGTACTCGTAGAGCTTCCCAATCCCAAAGAAGTCTTTAAAACGAGCGGTCGTAAGATATTTCGCCTAATTAGGGTACTTTCTTCTCCGAATAGACGGATCCACCAGTAACAACACAACTAGGTAGTTTTGCTGTCTATGAGGATTAGTTTACTCGAAATGAAAACTTCAATATTTGTAAACCAAGGAAGTTTGGACATCAAGGAATTTTCAAAACCGAATATTCTCAAAGATATGTAATAAAGACAAAATCGGTTTTCATAATTCCTGGAAATGATCTGTACAAATATAGACCGAAATCTCAGTAGAAAATCTCCAATTAGTAAATGCACATTACCAATTTTTATTTTCTAAAGATATGCATTTAATTGCTGGAAATTAAAAACATATAAAAACTAAAAACCTTAATTAAAAGATTTTCAATTTATTTCGATATGGGATTCTCCTTTAGTTATTAAGGAATATTTTTGAATAATAAAAGATAAGAATTACTGCACATGTTCAAAGTAGGTCGACATCTTTACTTTGTAAATCGTTTTTCATATTTACAATATTGGAACCGATTTTCCACACTTCCAAACGAGTTTAAAATTGATTCATCTGACTTCCAAGAACTATGTGATTGATTATCCTATCAAATCACCATTAATGGGTTTCACGGTTCTACCTAAACAAAGTTTCGGTACTACCTCCATGTGGGTACTAGGATCGGTCATACTAGCTTTCCAAAAATTGGTTGACTAGGTACTAGGATCGATTACCATATACTTATGGTATTTTACTTGTGATCGGTTGCACAAGTCATAGGATCGGTTACCAATTACTAAGACTTGTTGTACCTCTTACAAGGATCGATTCCACATACTTGTGATCCGTTGAACCTCTTACTAGGATCGGTTCCCCAATGTATAGAGTTGGTCATACCAATTACAATATATCGATCATACCATCTCATGGGATTACTTAAGATCGGTTTCACTAATAAAAGTCATACCAATAATAAATTCAGGCATTGTGAATAGTTTTACCAAGATACATAACAAGTTATGAGCGGTTATACTAAACACACATATTGGTAATCCAAAGATTTGCAATGAATAACAATACCAATAAGCCTAGCGATTTCCCTTTCGATTCACAAAACGAGTTTATGAATTGTACTTCCTTTAAACGAATGTAAAATATTGTTTCCTAGGACGAAATCTTCATCCATACCCATACATAATCACAATAGCATCCATACTATTATGTCGATATCTTATATACGGAGTTCAAAAGATAAACGTTATACTTCGTATTGTAATTCCTTAATACTATGTCTAACTAGAGTATAATCATTCACCGCTTCGCAGTTATGTTTTCAATATGCACGACTTCAAAGATACGTTAGGAATGAAACAGTTCAAGTCAAATATTACTAACCTCAAGAGGAAGGATGATGTCGTCGATGTAGCTCTCTACTTCTTCACATTCTTCAAGTCTTCACATAATAATTGTAAGTCTCATATCCTAGTAACTTTCTAGCTAACCTATACGAAGTTGACTCTAGTAAATAATCAAGCGACTCTTTAAATGAGTTTTGGTTTACTAAAATATGACAACCAAACTTGACATATAAACGCTTGGTGGGTTCAACCGAGCTATGCTCTAACAATCTCCCCCTTTGTCAATTTATTTAAAAAACTCTTACATCATATGGATAAACAAATTACAAGAATTCATTACACATACGCTTGGTTCCAAGTTTCAACAATACAATAACTTGTATACATTCAATCCATAAATGTCGTTGTTGACATTATAATAACAAATCTAATACTCCCTCTAAAGGTAAGATAAATATATTTTCAATCCGCACGTCTTTGTTATTCCCTTTGTAGTTAATATAACCACAAGTATCAATATGATATGTTATTCCCCCTTAGTCTATGCTTTACTCTTTCGTTAGATATAACGTTTAAGCACCATTGTCCTTTCCTTAGTGATACCAAATCACTTGTTTACTCCATATATTTCTCCCCCTTTTTGTCACAAAATTACCAAGGTATGAGCAAATAAAGGACAAACCGAAAGGATCTTACAAATCTTAAAGAGACTTGCATAACCTATAAGACTTAAGCACGAGGGTTCCACACACCATTTTAGGTAACCAATATCAAAACTGAAACTATAAAGCAATTTTGTTTTGATATGTTACCAAGGAAACAATTGCCCGAAGCAATTTTTCCTAATAGTTTAGAAAATTAAAAAATTGACTAAGCACCTTAATTATTTTGCTAAACCGATTGTACAAATACAATCGCTTTTTCGATAAGACCAAAATAAAGATCAGAATTAACTTTATTTTTCTCATCAAGTTCTAATTATTCAAATAATAACTCAGACCTTTCACTTTTAAACAAGATAAGTACTAGTTTAGTTAACTAGCATTTCTTGTTAAGGCATTCGATTAGACTTGAATAACCAAAACCTCCACTTTGGTAAGTCTAACGAAGATAAAAAAAAACTTAGTTTCTCTTACCGGAATCGAATTTGACTAAACAATTGATCCCGAAAACCTTTTTGTTAAGCCATAAAAAATTCATACAAACCAAATAAATCAACTTGCATAATTATTTATCTCAACCGGAAGCAATTGGAACAAACATAGACATTATAGTACCGCAATTGCACTGAAATTTCGTAAGCCTAAACAATTGATACCATACCATACCATAAAGAAAGATAACAATAGTTTATCTTATCCGGAAACAATTGAATCACACACACATCCATACACAAATAATGGAATAAACATCAATTGTACCGAAATTTTGTTAAGCAAAAGCAATAAATATATGCAATAAAATCAGGCTTTTCTTAAACAGGAAAACGATTAACTAAAAAATTCCTTACCTCAAATTCTGCATCCTCTTCACCATTTTTTTGCATCTTTCAGGGGAGGAATATCACTATGTTGTCATCCTCTTGCAAGACAAAAGAACAACAACAAACACCAATCTTTACCAGAGAAATTTTGAAAATCGGTTTTAACTTATGCGATGCAAAAGTAGAAAACCCAAAACACATATTCTTTTATGCTAAACCAAAGAAGATTCAACATATTGTGACTTTTTCACACATGATTTCCAATCGGAACCCCTTATGAACCTTTGATAAAGCCTACCAACATGGGATAGAACTTAATCCTGCTAAACCAAAAAGTCACCCAAACCATAAGGGTTCACACCATATGAGATCGAATATTAAGGTTATGAAAACCGAAATCAAACATCCCATAAACATACATAGCAATAAAATAAAGAATTCAAGCACAAGATATGTAATCGAAAACTATCACAAGAAAAATTATAAAATAATCATTTTATTGATAAATAAGATAGTTTTATTCAAAATAGATCCTATACAATTATTGAAAGAGATCAAAAACTGATGTCTATTTTCTTAGATTAAATCTTACATCATGTAACTTAATCTCTAGTGATACTCTCATTGTTTACTGAAGATTCTTCAGAAATCAGGTTCTTCAGTCTTCTCTTTTCTTTTAGAAGATTGAATCTTGTCTTCAAGAGGTTCACCTCAACGATCAACTTTAACAGAGTTGATCCAAGCCATTTTTCATTCTTTACAGAGGCTTCCAATTGTTCTTGAGAAATTCAAAGTCCCTCATTAAATAGAACATGAGATCACGAGATATGTGATTCTTTTTGTGTTCCATTGAGAAGTAACACTCAATCTCAGCGGAGGACAGGTTTCAAGCTTCTGTAATTGTGAACCAATGTCAATAGTGTTTTTATCCATCTTGAACCTCAGCAAAAACTTGAGAAAGGAATCGGTTCTTAAGATGGTTTTTATAAATATCAAACAGAACTTGGTTTCCAAGTTTTACTCATACCTAATCAAGGTATTTTTATATGACAAATATATACTTATAGAAATAACATTAAGAGTTTCCCCAAATTAATGCAATTAAGAGGTTTTGACAATATCTTGCCCAATTTTGTCATGAATTCTCCAACATCGAAAGTATGTTTCTAAAAGTAGAAGAAGTATTCCATTTCTATAAAAAATTCTTTAGATATTCATGATACAGGTAGATTGTGTAGTATTTTACCCCCTTCATGTTCTTGTGCTCTTTTTAAGAACTTCCCATTTATTTGAGTCGAGCACATCTAGGGAAATTCCGATCACCAACATCAGTTGTTGGAGTGAGCTTGTGATAGCTCAAATTTTGTGGAACATGATCCATCATGATATTTTCGAATATCTTCCCTTTTGGGATTATTCCAAGAATAAAATTCTTTTAATAAGTCACAACTGGAGTGATATGATTTAACAGAATGACCAGTTTGATGAACAACATCATAAGCGTGACATGAATTCTGATGAGTCGTGAAATAATCAGAACTCTTATATCGACCCAGGAATTTCTTGGAATATGACAACATCATTTGATGAGATTGTTTCTTGGATTATGTTTTTGACAGTTGATCAATAACAAAACAACATGATCTGAAATCATTTTTTTTTGTATACTTGAGATGATCTTTTCCTCTGTCTAAGAGATAATCATTGTCATAATGGATGAAAGAAGGTCTTGACCAGATACTAGTCATAGGATTACCCCTTGAAGCACATCTATTTTGATTCTTGTAAGCGGTTAGACTATTAGAATCACAACGTTGTATGTTAGTTAAGAGATTCCGGAGATTAGAATCACATATCCTTGTTTTGAATAATACATCTCTTTTGGCTTGAACAAAGTCAAGTACATTAGATTCAGCATCTTCATGAATTAAAGATTCTCTGACGTTCTTCTCGGCAGATGGATAATATATATTATCTTTTAGATTATATTTTTCTGCAAGCTTTATGAAAATTTAATCTCATCACTATTATCTGAATCTGATTTGTTTGTCACAAGTATTTGTTTTCTTAGTAACTCATCATGGTTAATATTTCCTGAGTTGTGTTTCACTAGTGCACTAACACTGCAGAGCTGTTTATCAGGTTTTGAAAACAAACAACCTTTCTGAGGTATATGATTTTCTTGCTCTACGTTAACTGAATCACACATTAGATTCATTTCTTATAGGTTGGATCGCACCAAACACAGATTGTTAAATCTTTTCGTGTTTGCCTTCTCTGATACTAATTGAAAAGACGAGGGTACCCAAATATACCTCAATCTAAAACTTTTCCACCTATAAGTCCTTTCTCCGAAAGTGATTGTCTATGGACTGAGTCGATACAACACAACTAATCGGTTCATACTTCGTGTGATCGTCTATGGATATGAGATCGAGACAATATGACAATAAGATAACTTGTGTGATTGACTATGGATACAAGATTGAGACAATACAACAATGCAGTATGATTACTTGGTAATAGGTTCGTACTTAACCCAACAATTGCTATCAAGTAATTAAGAATTAACGTTTGTGTATTTTACTTCTAATTATAATAAAAACAATTATAATTACGGAAATAGAAAAGTAAAAGACACAGAAAGATTTTGTTAACGAGGACACTGCAAATGCTTAAAAACCCTGGCACCTTGTCCAAAATTGAATACTCTCAGAATTAAGCCGCTATACAAAATCTAAACCAACTTCGTATAGTTGACACCAAGCAACTAAACCTATATTTCACCTAGTTTCCTCAGTATCCCTGCGCCTCCAACTTGTAATAAGTCACGCACTTGGAATAATTCCTTTGGTTCGTATTCCAAACATTAAAGGAACAACAAACTTGTTCGGTAACAACTCTTTTCAAACAACGTGATATGAGTTTGACAAAAGGCTCTCCCGTTTATCCCAATAAACTCCTTTGTCAGGTTCTTAGATCAATCTATTTAACAACTACCAAGGTAATTGTTTAGATTATGCAATCAATACTATTAATCACAAATAAATGTATTGATGCCGATCTACTCAACTAATCAATCAAGTTTATCACAAAGATAAACCGATTATAGTTGGATCCCAACCGATCAAGTTTTGTGCACACCACATATTATGAACTCAAATAAGAAATCTTCTTTGTCTTCAAATATACTTAGATCTTCAATAAATACTTGCACACAAACAACTTGAATATCTTGTGATCAATCATACACAAAACGGAGTCTGTTAAAGATGGATTATCACAAGACATCTTTAGATCTACAAACAGTTCTAAATATCCCCGTCGATACTTCGATCTAGTTTAAGTCGAGACAACACAACTAATCGGTTCACACTTCGTGTGATCGTTTATGGATACGAGATCGAGACAATATGACAACAAGATAACTTGTGTGATTGACTATGGATACAAGATCGAGACAATACAACAACGCAATATGATTACTTGGTAATAGGTTCAGACTTAACCCAACACAATAGGATTTCTATCAAGTAATTAGGAATTAACGTTTGTGTATTTTACTTCTAATTATAATAAAAACAATTATAATTACGGAAATAGAAAAGTAAAAGACACGGAAAGATTTTGTTAACAAGGACACTGCAAATGCATAAAAACCCCGACACCTTGTTCAGAATTGAATACTCTTAGAATTAAGATGCTATACAAAATCTAAACCAACTTCGTATAGTTGAGACCAAGCAACTAAACCTATAGTTCACCTAGTTTCCTCAGTATCCCTGTGCCTCCAACTTGTAATAAGTCACGCACTTGGAACAATTCCTTTGGTTCGTAATCCAAACAGTAAAGGAACAACAAACTTGTTCGATAACAACTCTTTTCAAACAACGTGATATGAGTTTGACAAAAGGCTCTCCCGTTTATCCCAATAAACTCCTTTGTCAGGTTCTTAGATAAATCTATTTAACAACTACCAAGGTAATTGTTTAGACTATGCAATCAATACTATTAATCATAAATAAATGTATTGATGCCGATATACTCAACTAATCAATCAAGGTTATCACAAAGATAAAGCGATTATAGTTGGATCCCAGCCGATCAAGTTTTGTGCACACCAAAGATTATGAACTCAAATAAGAAATGTTTTTTGTCTTCAAATCTTCTTAGATCTTCAATAAACACCTACACACAAACAACTTGAATCTTTTGTGATCAATCACACACAGAACGGAGTCTGTTAACGATGGATTATCACAAGACGTCTTTAGATCTACAAACAGTTCTAAAGATCTTCGTCGATACTTCGATCTAGCTTGAGTGAATCTTATATCATAAGAGAAGATTCTCAAGCATAAACAAACTAGGTGCAATCAAAGTTCAACAACCGTTAGTCAATCAAATCAATCGAAAACTAATAATAAACTGCAATTATCTAGTTTCCCACCAACGCTACTGGTAGAGCTTCCCAATCCCAAAGAAGTCTTTAAAACGAGCGGTTGTAAGATATTTCGCCTAATTAGGGTACTTTCTTCTCCGAATAGACGGGTCCACCAGTAACAACACAACTAGGTAGTTTTGCTGTCTATGAGGATTAGTTTGCTCGAAATGAAAACTTCAATATTTATAAACCAAGGAAGTTTGGACATCAAGGAATTTTCAAAACCGAATATTCTCAAAGATATGTAATAAAGACAAAATCGGTTTTCATAATTCCTGGAATGATCTGTACAAATATTGACCGAAATCTCAGTAGAAATCTCCAATTAGTAAATGCGCATTAACAGTTTTTATTTTCTAAAGATATGCATTTAATTGCTGGAAATTAAAAGCATATAAAAACTAAAAACCTTAATTAAAAGATTCTCAATTTATTTCGATCCGGGATTCTCCTTTAGTTATTAAGGAATATCTTTGAATAATAAAAGATAAGAATTATTGCACATGTTCAAAGTATGTCGACATCTTGGAACCGATTTGCCACACTTCCAAACGAGTTTAGAATTGGTTCATCTAACTTCTAAGAACTACGTGATTGATTATCCTATCAAATCACCATTAATGGGTTTCATGGTTCTACCAAAACAAATTTTTGGTTCTACATCCATGTGGGTACTAGGATCGGTCACACTAGCTTTCCAAAAATTGGTTGACTAGGTACTAGGATCGGTTACCACATACTTATGGTATTTTACTTGTGATCGGTTACACAAGTCATAGGATCGATTACCAATTATTAAGACTTGTTGTACCTCTTACAAGGATCGATTCCACATACTTGTGATCGGCTTCACCTCTTGCTAGGATCAGTTTCCCAATGTCTAGAGTTGGTCATACCAATTACAATATATCGATCCTACCATCTCAGGTGATTACTTAAGATCCATTTCACTAGTAAAAGTCATACTAGTACAAAAGTCAGGCACTGTGAATAGTTTTACCAAGATACGTAAACAAGTTATGAGCGGTTATACTAAACACACATATTGGTAATCCAAAGATTTGCATTGAATAACAATACCTATAAATCTCGCGATTTCCCTTTCGATTCACAAAACAAGTTTATGAATTGTACTTCCTTTAAACGAATGTAAAATATTGTTTCCAAGGAAGAAATCTTCACCCATACCCATACATAATCACAATAGAATTCATACGATTATGTCGATGTCTTATATACGAAGCTCAAAAGATAGTTGTTATATTTCGTATTGTAATTCCTTAATACTATGTCTAACTAGAGTATAATCATTCACAGCTTCGCAGTTATGTTTTTAATATGCACGACTTGAAAGATACGTTAAAAATAAATAGTACCAGTCAAATATTATTAACCTCAAGAGGAAGGATGATGTCGTCGATGTAGCTCTCTACTTCTTCACATTCTTCACGTAATACTTGTAAGTCTCATATCCTAGTAACTTTCTAGCTAACCTATACGAAGCTGACTCTAGTAAATAATCAAGCGACTCTTTAAATGAGCTTTCACTAAAATATGATAACCAAACTTGACATACCAACGCTTGGTGGGTTCAACCGAGTTATGCTCTAACAACTTGAATTGCTCCGCACAGCACGGAAATCAATCCTTATCTTCACCGACCAGAGATTAGAGAATTCAGCTATAAATAGGTCCTCTATTTCTCCAAGATATTAGGATCTTTCTCATAACCTCTCATAGAAATTCTTCTTCAAACCCTAGAATTCTCTGATCTCTCGTCGTCTGCTTCCTTCCCTAAGACCAGCTATAAATATCTTCCCTGTGACTGAAGAAGCTTTTGAACGACCACTATGCATGGTTAGGCGAAGAATGTTCGTGCTCAACCTCCCGTAACTCACTTTCAGAAACCCTAGAATCCCACCTTAGCCTCTCTCAGATTTTAGGTAACTACATTTTGGAGACCATAGTGGGAGGTTGTTCACTCAGTTACAGATCTCAATCATGGTCAATATTACGAAGGAAGCCGATTCCACCAATCCAAACACAAAAAGGTTTCGTTGATTCAGTTTTTGTAAATCCATTACAGACATTGTCGAGAGAGTTATCCCTACGAGCACTTTCTTCCTCTTTCGAGTTTGACCTTAGTTAATAATTTAGTGACGTCCTAGTAAACTATTTTCACAAAAATCTACTACTAATCCTTGAAAATGTTGGGTAAGGACCAAGGCGAGCTCCTGGGGACTCAACAGAATCTTCCAAAACCTCACATCGATATCTAAGCTTATCTAAAAATTCCTTTAGAGTTACCAGTAGGGATAGATCCAACAAAATTAGATCGAGTACACGTTTCCTAAAGAAGGAGTACTAAAACTGATGAGAATATATAGCACGGACATGATCTTGTCTATCTGCAATCGACCTCAGTAGAGAAGATGAAGCCCGTTATGAACGCGACATATCAAAGTTGAAACCATCCAGTCGAACTTATCACTCTCAAGTACTTCAAAGACCATATGATGCTCTAAAATTAGAGATTCTGATGAATATTTGCTCCAAATTTTGTTTAGGTCAAGGACCCTCAATCTGATCACATGGGACTCGGGAAGTTTACCTAACTTTATTATTTTACTTATAAATCTTTCATTCTGTAACCGATTGACCTAGTTATTTTTTCGTCGTTTACATGATGAACTTAGCAAAAACTTGGAAATGATCCAAAAAATTTGTGACCTAGTAAAAAGCGTTGCAGAGCCATATAGGGTCATATATCGCCAGCTAAGATAAATCTTATCGTTATTCCTGCTTCATAGGATAATGACCATAACGCGATAAAGTATAAGACGAGACTAGATTCCAGGACGCCGCTCGAACAAAGCTCATACTTATCCAAAGTTGTAAATCCGCCGGTCGATATGCTATCTCAACACTCATCCCGTCAGAAAGAAGGGGAGTCTTAGCGATTATACGACCAAGTGTCGATGAACCTCTATCTCAGCTACACAAACGATTATCCAGTATCATTTCTCGATAGGACCTCAGTTCACCCAAGATAGAGAAGCAGAATATCTTTGCAGTCGAATCTATCAAGGAAAAAGAGATGTGTAGTGATACTCGTGAGGTTAACTATTCAGGATACTCATCCAGACGTTTGCTAGCAGTTCCCACAGTCAAAGCCTCTTTTCTTCGAAAGACCAGCTCGATAAGATAGCCCATGTTTCAGAGTCAGACATGACGTCTGAAGAACAAGATGCACGACCAATTATGGCTCCCAAAATCATAAAACCACTTCCTCAAGTTAGGATGTACCGCGGGGACTTTCGAAGAACTCTATCATCAACAACCTTAAGGAAAACCATATTTCTATTATCCTTAAAGCACGTCCCTTGCATTACTAGGTATATAATGCGTTCACTGTTGCACTGGTCCTATAACGTGTCTACTTCTCTTAATTTTGGTTTAAAATCTCCCAGAAGAAAGATAGAACTCTATAGATGATTTAGCTAAACAAATTCACATGAATCCCTGTCAAGACACCTAGTAGAGACGGAACAACAACTTCATCTTGTCTAGTAAGATACTTGTGTCCAGACACTCTACACGACTCTCCACAGACGTCTCCAACCCGTAGAGTATCGCTTTCTCGCCTTTAAGACTCAATCTCTTACACATAAGGGTTTTACTTCATTTTTCCAAGCATCTCGAGTCGATAAGAATCCCTAGTCATATATCAACCTGGGGATTAGCGAAAAACTGTGTTACATACCTTTGCATGACTAACAAGATGTGACCATGACATCCAATTTCCAGATAAATATTTAGTAAGAATCAACGCAAGAGTCTCTAAAGATTGGGACATATCGAGACCATTCGACTCCTCAAACCCACATCACAACATGTTATTACTTGGGGACTATGAGATTAGAGTTCGGCCTTTAAAATCGTGAAAGGGAATCATCTGTGACTCAATAAATCTCGCATCTCTCTTCATTATCGTCGAATTCTCCTTCGTCAGCACCTTCTCTGTATTCAACAATTGCAACTATGTCCCGGATCCTGACTGAAGATGTGACAGTTCAAATCTGGATAGTTTCGTCCTTATAAGATGTTTTAGAGTTTTATATGCGTGCAACATGACTATATCAAGTAAAAGAAGCATTCAAATTATTCTTCAGCAATGAACGCATGTAGGAGACAAACTAGGGTTCACAATCGGTTTGAATATGAGTATGCAATTTCTAGTCTACTCGGAAGCGGCTCATACTTTAGTCACATAACTCGACGAACTGGAACAAATGGGTATAGAATTTGACAACGTTCCATTGATAAAAATACCCGTCCATATCTCTCCTACCATGTGTTAAAAGGGAATGATTTTTCGAAATACGGTCCAAGAGATGCCATCAGAACACTTGAAGGAATTGCTGCCAAGTATTTGAATTATCGGGATTAACTTCACTGGATTTATCACCAGAAAAACAAGCTCCAAATCCTAATGAAACTCAGGTCTTTTATATTCAATAGTTTGGGTCAACCATTGAAATCGGATGTCGAACGAACTTCTACGGCTTCTAGAGTGAAGGCCGTGCAAGGGAGGAACACCTATTACGAAATTAACTTAGGTTTTTCACATACTCGCATACCCGATGAAGAAATCTATGGTTTGCATCAAGTTCGAACTCAAGAGGGTCATCTTCCTTTAACAACATATGAGAAAGGTTCAGAGAGAGAAAATATCAACCCTGAAGAAAATCATCCAGCAAAGGCCCATAGATAAAATCTCTTGCTTCACTTCGGCCTATGCATCTCGAGCCGCCTGCTTAGCATGTTCCATCTCTTCATCTACCATACACAACTCAGATTAAGAACCTCTCTGAACTCAATTCACCCAAATGAACCCTGACAGAATCGAGTCACTCTCGCAACCACCTCATATTGAAAGCAAATATTCTCACGGGTTGTCACCAAGTTTCCCAGGTTTACAAGATCATCAGAATAAAAACCGTTCGGAGTTATCATTCTCATGATATAATCCGTCGCCCTCCTCATACGCATTCTACCAAGGTCGAACTCGTTCTCACCATGAAGAGTACTCTACAAACAAAGAGAAGATCAGATAAGGCTGCAAATTTCAAATTACATAAGTTAAAATCAAGGGAGCAACAACACAGGACTATGGTTTGATTTACATGAAGACCGGTCTTTTTCCCTAAAGCCTTGTCCTCTCCTAATCTCTTCAAGCCTTGTCTTATCCTAATCCCTTCAAGCATACCCTCATTCCTAGAGTCCTATTCTTATCAAGAAATCCATCTCACATCTCAATAGATACTCGTGTAATTGTTTGGGTCCACACTTTAACAAAGGATCAAGGAAAAGACGTTTTCTTCATGACAAAGGGTATAAACATAAATCAAATGATGGTCATGTCTCTGACCTAATGATGCAAAATTCACGAACTAAACCAATCTAAGGAATGGTAGTGAAGTCATAATACTCCAAGGGGTTTTGCTTGAAGCAAGATAGTGCTTTAAAAGTCCAACTGAAACAAGGATTCCTTCGGTAATTTGGATTGATGTACATTGCAACGCGGAGACTTGAAAGGTGATGTCAAACCATAAGGAATTTCGGGGTACTTCCTGAAAAAAAAATGTTCCTCTATGTCTTACAAGAAACATACCAAAAGTGCGCCTCAAATGGACATATGATCTAGGAGATGTGGTCCCAACACCGAAGTAAGTGCAATCTGAAAACTCCTAAAAAAATTATACGGAATTTTTGAACTCAAAAGTATACACGGATATGATTGACCAAACAAATTCGAAATCAAGTAATTGCATTAGAAAGATTATCCTTGAAAAGACGAGGGTACCCAAATATACCTCAAACTAAAACTTTTCCACCTATAAGTCCTTTCTCCGAAAGTGATTGTCTAGGGACTGAGTCGAGAAAATACAACAAATTGGTTCACACTTCGTGTGATCGTCTGTGGATACGATATCGAGACAATACAACAACGAAGTATGTTTACTTGATAAAATGTTCGGACTTAACCAAACACAATAGGATTACTTATCAAGTAAATAAGAATTAACGTTTGTGTAATTTACTTTAAATTATAATAACAACAATTATAATTGCGGAAAATAAAAGTCAATGACACAACAATATTTTGTAAACGAGGAAACCGCAAATGCAGAAAAACCCCGGGACCTTGTCCAGAATTGAATACTCTCAGGATTAAGCTGCTATACAAAATCAAACCAACTTCGTATAGTTAAGACCAAGCAAATAAACCTATAGTTCACCTAGTTCCATCTGTATTCCCATGCCTCTGACCTGTAATAATTCACGTACTTGGAACAATTCCTTTGGTTCGTATTCCAAACAGTAAAGTAACAACAAATCTGTTTGGTATTATTTGTGGGTAAAAACCATTTTTGCTGGTTTTGGTAAATTTGGGTTTGTGGATGAGAAACAAATCTAAACCTAAAACAAATGCACTACAAGGGAGTACTTTAAATTCGAGAGATCAATCTGTACAATCTGTCCTAAACCAAGAAATGGCCGTTCCAGTCTTGCTTCGCTCACATAGTGAAGGAGAAGGTTGGTCTTAGGGAGGGAAGCGAAGAAGATGTTGAGAAAAGAATGGTTAATTCTGAAGGTGTGATTATTTTATGACTTGTATCAGAATTTGGATCTGTCTTGCGAAATATAAGCTATCGGTTCTTTTGGTGTTTTCTGGATACTGTGTTGTTGACCAAAAACTTGTTATTTGGTCGAAAATAGGTAAAACCTATTTATAAAGTTATATTGAACGCACCCTGATCTCGTAGAAAGTGGGAGTGATTAAGTGATGGAGAAGTGGGGTTATATTTAACTGTCAGAAACCATGTTCCCACTATGGAGGAAAATGGTTAGTTTACACCCACTACTTCTTGTCTCCACTAACTTCCCTGCTTTCTGACACTTTCTTATAATGGGCGTGTTGCACGCCGCACGCTATAAACCGCCAGACCAATACCCAGATGAGCATCCCCTAGTTTGTGACATGTTTGATGGAAAACATGTAGCAGGTTGCTATGTGTGGCAAGTCAAAGTCAGGAGAATAACACGTGATGCTATTTGGCTTGTCTTAGTTGGTTGCCCAAAACTTACCACGGGCCTGTCAATTCTGTGGCGAATTTGGACGGCTGAGATCGTAACTCATGAAAAAAGGTGGCCATTGATTATGGCCAAACTCTGTTGGCTCCTGATGGTAGCACAATGGCGTCATTGGCACATGCCAATCGTGTAGTGGCATATAGTGGCATGCCCGTGGAATGGTGGCGCTTGGCGTAGCCGTGGCAGCTATTTTGGCATATTGGTGTTATACCTAAATATGGCTCTTGCAACATTGGCCATGTTGCTATATCAAACTTAAGTCCTTAGGAGAATTACTCGACTTAGTTGGCGTGACAAGTTTTCTAAATTAGGGTTTGGCATATCGAAGCCCTAATTAGCGCGTGTGGCATGGCCGCGACACGGTGGTGCTTTATGCAATCGGTGCCATGGCCACATTGAAAAAATTATGGTAGGCCATAATATGGGAATAACCACAGGCGCAAGGATAACCACAGGTGATTATAGAATGACGCCATTTTTTGGGTTTGTCGGGTCCCACATGGATGGCATGTTATAGGGCCAAAGTGGCGTAATTGGGCCACGATTGGAAATTAGGGTTTAGAATAATGCCACTAAGGCAAAGCCATTTAGAATACCCTAATTGGAATATGTTATGGCGTTTGGCCACGAACAAGAAGTGGGTTAGCACGTTTGGCGCGCTATTTATGGCATGTTAACACGATCGACATGCTACTGCGGCAAAGTGGCACGTTTGGCATGTTCGACATGCTACTGCGGAAAAGTGGCACATTTGGCATGTTTCACATGCCAATTAGCGTATTGGCGCGGCATGGCATGTTCAGCATGTCACTAGCATGCCAGAGTGGAATGGCACGTTTGGCATGTTTGGCATGCCAATTAGCATGTTGGCGCAACTTTTGGAAATCCAATTTGGCATTGTGGCCTTCTGGTGCAACTTTTCCTGTTTTGATACCGTGGCAGGTCTAAAGCAACCTGATTGGTCGAAAAAGAGGGGTCGTCCAAGAATGGACGTGGCCACACTTCTAGTGTGCGTGTGGCGGATTTAAAGCGACTTGATTGGCCGATGGGAAATAGGGCCGGAAAGTATGGGCCCATCCACAACTCATGTGCGTGTGGTGGGTTTAACGCGACCTGATTGGTCGACGGGAAATAGGGGACGGTTTGAGCAGCATGGGGTGTGGCCACTTGCAAGTGGCGCCGGCTGGCCTATGGCAGGTCCACACCTCCCTTTGTTGCTGCTCCTATTCCGCGACTCATTTTTATTCCTTGTTTTCTGATTGTGGGTAGGATTTTTCACCTACTAATCCATGGCGGATTAACTGCCTAGTTCGTCTAGGCTTAATTTTGACAGGCGAGGTCTAATATACTGTGCAGGGTGCAAAACCCTAATTTTGTAAATTAGTTAGGGTAATATCTGAATCTTGTGAATTATCACAAAATTGATTGAATGCACAAAGTTCTTTAAGTTTATTTCCAGTGAGCAGTATGCTTTCCAATTGAGTACTTTTATGCAAGGACCTTAAACTTGATACTTGGAAATCCGTGCTACTCTGCTACGAGTGAGCACAAATTGTCATGCCATATCAATATTAAGGGTTCAGCCGGGGAACATAGCATAAAAAGCATTCAAAGAAACTTATATTAATTGAATAATACAGGCAAGGTGCCAAAATTTACAGAATATCTGGGATTGTTGTTACATGCACCATTCTGGGTAAATTTCATGTGAATATATGTTGCTCAATAAATGAGCCAGTGAAGAGGTTGAACACTCATCACTTTTACATGGCTCTGTTTTTTTGCAGAGTGACGGCATATTAAATACAAGGTCTTACAATTTTAATCCTGAACTGAAAACCACCATCAACATTAAGTCCCCTGCTTAGCACGTAACAGTGGAATTGTTGTGGGGTAAGAATGAGATGGTGGCAGACAAGCGATAAAAGGCCAAGCTAGAGTAAGTAAATATTACCAGGAAAATGGCTGCCTCATATCCTCAGGATGTGTTTTTTTCCAGGGATTCAAGCTGGAGAAACGCATCTGTCCTTTGACAATCTAGCTGTTTCCTTCCGGTCTTCCTCAGGGTTTCGATAAGAAGCGTTACCTAGTCAGGGTTGAATCCTTGTCTATCGGATAAGTCCCGTTGGGGTTGTTCGGCATCCGTTTCTTCTTAGGGTTTCCTCAATATATATACAAGTGAAACTAGATTGTTCCTCTCAGTCCAAAATAAAGACTCTTCTCGTTGAATTCATATTGTTAGAGCATTGCTCGGTCGAACTCGCATGCGTTGCTATCTCAAGCATGGTTTTCAATGTTAGTGATCAAAACTATAAGTCTTGATTTCTAGTCTATTATAGCTAAGTCTCTGACTAGGATAGAAAGTGTAGTTGAGCTCAAGGACTTCATGGCGATTCATCATACATTAAGAAGAACTACTCAAGGAACCGGTGGAACTTCTCGATAAAAAGGTATGTGAAGACTTGAACTTATCTGTCACTCAAAAGTCTATCTCCTGCTCTTTGAGAAAAGAAGTCGTATGCTATATATATAGACTTGGATTATACATATTTGGTATTTCGAGCCGAGTATACCTCGCCTATCTATATCTCGAAATATGTGTTGGTAAGCTTTTCGCTTCGATCAAGTTTATCTTTACCTAGTGATGAAAATCATGATATGTTTCAATCACTTTGAAAATTGCTTTGACGAGAAATAGTGTAACAACTATATAACGTCCTCTAAGAATGTTTCAATGATTGAAATGAGAGTTTAGATTACATAACCAATGGTGGACATAAGCATTGTTGTGGAAACACATTTATGTATAAGTCCTATTCCTTGAACCAAAGTTTGCGAATTGGTTGATCAAGAGAACCGGAAGAATGGCGTGAGCCAAGTCCGCGAACTCAGTCCGCGAACTGCCGAAGTTCTCAAACCTGAGAATTTCTGCTAGAGTTGACAAACTAATTGCGTGAAGCTAAGTCTGCGAACTCAGTCCGCGAACCGGCGAAGTTCTCAAACCCGAGAATTTCTGCTAGAGTTTCTAAACTCTACCCGGTAACTTAAGTCCGCGAACCTAGTCTGCGAACTTGAGAAGGTTATATATCTGAAGATGATTTATGAACTTAAACTTAAAAAGACTAAGGAATGCAGTTTTCAAACCATGGCTATAAAAGTTCATGAACCGATTCAAGTGAATCAAATCATCTTTGCTTCAATTGTGTCTTGTGTAGTTGTTGATGGTGGTTTTTAGCTTAGGGTCAAAATCGTAAAACTGTAAATCTGACATGACGTCACTATGACCATTAGCACATTTATTGAATCAATCAGCATGCCTACGTAAGAATTACCGGGGTACCCTTTTTTTTACATGGGTCATGTTCCACGGCAGAACCCTTAACACTGACTGACATCATCTATGCCAAACCCTAATTCTCATGCTACCGCGCCAAGGCATGCCAACCATGCCAGCCGCACCACTGTGTCAATGGCAGACCATGCCAGCCACGTCACCGCGCCAAGGCATGCCAACCATGCAAGCCACACCACTGTGCCAATGACATACCATGCCAGCTACATCTCCGCGCCAAGGCATGCCAACCATGCCAGCCGCACCTCCGCGCCAATGGCATGCCATGCCAGCCGCACCTCCGCGCCAAGGCATGCCAACCATGCCAACCGCACCACATGTGCCAATGGCATGCCAACCACCTTGCTGCGTCATACCATGCCGTCCTTCCCTATGCGACTACCAAAACGAAGGCGTGCGATGATCAACGGGCACCCTTCCATATTAGATAGAAATCTTATCCGTCCAAAGTTGCCAAACAACGCATGGTAACCTTTGGCCCAAACCCTAGTTTTGGCCACGCCAAACCGCGCAAAGGCATGCCATGCCACATGTGCCAATGGCATGCCAACCACCTTGCCGTGCAATACCATGCCGGCCTTCCCTATGCGGCTACCAAAACGAAGGCGTGCGATGATCAACGGCCACCCTTCCATCTTAGATGCAAATATTAGCCGTCCAAGGTAGCCAAACAATGCATGGTAACCTTTGGCCCAATGCCAAAACCCTAGTTTGGCCGCGCCTACACCACGCCAAGGAATGACGACTATGCCACATGTGCCAATAGAATGCCGCGCCATCCATCTTGCCGCGCCTAAGCCATACCATGTTGTCCTTCCCTTCACGGCTTCCAAAAAGAAGGCATGCGACAATCAACGACCACCCTTCCATCTTAGATGCAAATCTCAGCCGTCCAGGGTCACCAACCAACGCATGGTAACCTTTGGACCAACGCCAAAACCCTAGTTTGACCGCGCCTAAACTATGCCAAGGCATGCCGACCAAGCCACATGTTCCAATGGCATGCCGCGGCATGCACCTTGCCGCGCCTAAGCCATGCCATGCTGGCCTTCCCTTCACGGCTGCCAAAACGAAGGCGTGCGACAATCAACGACCACCCTTCCATCTTAGATGCAAATCTCAGCCGTCCAAGGTCACCAACCAACACATGGTAACCTTTGTCCCAATGACATAACCCTAGTTTTGGTCACGCCCAAACCGCGCCAAGGCATGCCGGTCATGCCACATGTGCCAATGGCATGCCAGCCACCTTGTCGCGCCATACCATGCCGGCCTTCCCTATGCGGTTACTAAAACAAAGGCTGGCGACGATCAACGACCATCCTTCCTTCTAAGATGCAAATCTTAGCCGTCCAAGGTTGCCAACCAACGCATGGTAACCTTTGTCCCAACGCCAAAACCGCGTTAAGGCATGCCAACAATGCCACATGTGCCAATGGCATGCCAACCACCTTGCCGCGCCATACCATGCCGTCCTTTCCCGTGCGGATACCAAAACAAAGGCTTGCGAAAATCAACGACCACTTTTCCATCTAAGATGCAGATCTTAGCCGTCCAAGGTTACTAGCTAACGCATGGAAACCTTTGGCCCGACGTCAAGCCCTAGTTTGGTCGCGCCCAAACAAAGCCAAAACCCTAACTTTTGGCCGCGCCTAAACTAGGCCATATTAAATCCGTACCGGCCATGTTTTCATGGCACTGGCTACCAAACGAAGGGTTGCAATAATCAACGGCTACCCTTCCTCTCAAGATGCCAAATCTCGACCGTCGAAGGTCACTACCGAACCGGCAAGTCTCCCAAGCTCAACTTTCCGAACAACAACATGTTACATGCTTTCCACAAAAACACTCGAGACATCAACACATGTCACAAACTGGGGGGATGCTCATTGGGTATTGGTTTGGCAGTTTACAGCATGCGGCATATACTACGCCCCTTATAAGACAGTGTTATAAGGACAAGGTGGTTAGTAAATACAGGGAGTAACGGTGAAACGCTTTCTTTTATGGAACATCAATTCCAGGCGTTACCGGTTACCACCTCCTCCCATTTACTCATCCGTTTTCCACAGAGTACGTTTCACTTTGACTTGTATAAATAGGTCTTACCTATTTCCACCGATCAACAAGTTCAGGTCAGGAGGATACAACACTCAGAAAATATTTGCTAGCTTTCCATATGTTAGCTTCCCACTTTCTGATACAAGTCGTGAAACAAATACTCTTCCAGAATCAACTATTCTGGTCTCAACACTCTCTTCGCTTCCCTCCCCAAAAAAAACCCTTCTCCTTCACTTTGTAACCGAAGCAAGTCTGGAACGACCATTTCTTGGTTTAGGCTGGATTTGTACAGATTGATCTCTCGAATCTAAAGTAATCCCTTGCAGTAAATTGTTTAGGGTTTAAACTCGTTTCTCACCCACACACCCGAAATTACCAAAATCAGCAGAAATCGTTTTCACCCTCAAAAAGTTGGCAACTACTGTGGGAGGTTGATCTTTCGGTCATGATGTCAATTTTCAATCCTCGATCTCATACCTCGACCCAGACGTCAGGAGAGTAAAATCAAACGATCCGTTCAGGAATCGACGACTCAGCTACTAGGCGACTCGATTACCAGTCGTCACACGGAAAGGGACGACTGGGGACTTCCGAGGGGTTAGAATCAAATGATCCGCCTAGGGATCGGCAACACGAAAAGAAATGACTGGGGACTTTCCACATTCACGACGATATTTCCCAAAAAACTCGGTCTTACATCCAGGAGATTCCCTTTTCATTAGAAGATCGAAAAACCGAGTAAGTCAATACGTGGTTTACTACTTCAGGTTTTCACGGTAATGATGAAACCAATAGCCATGTTATGTTTCATCTCATGATCTCTGTCGACAAGCAATGCTCATGATTCAGTGGCTTTTCTGGTATGTTTGCACCAATCGCAATCGTAACCAAAAAGCATCGTTATTCTAAAAACAATTCGTTCCAAATAATAATCCAAAACTGTCAAGGTTACATTTGTCTGTCAAACCAAAAATACAGGAAATCAAAACCGTAAACTAGGCATTTCATTTGCCTTTCAAAAAAAAAACCCTAAAATTAGAAGTTCACAACACAGAAATGCGTTCAAGGAAAGTTTTTCAACAATGGCTTGCTCTTCTTGGCAAAAGCCTCTTTCGTGCTTTGGAGAGCCGCCCTCTTCAACTTCAGATTCCTGGAAAACTTTTCGACTTCCGCTTCTTGATACTTCACCATATCCGCATATGGACCTTCGACTGTTTCGTCCAGCAACTTTTCAACCTCAGAGAAACCTTCAACGAACCAAGGAACATTGAACTCGAAGTTTACACACGTGTCATGATGGAACCTCCATATCGAGACTACATCCTCAGAAACAGTATTACCAGTCACATTGCATATGTCGTTAATCAAAGACAAAGCTTCCTCCACATGCTTAACCAATGCAAATCGACTAGTAATTTTCTTGGTCGTGGCGATATATCCGTAGCTTTACCATATCCTGGTGTATAGCGCCGCGTGTTTGGATGGCACGCTAAATACCCCGATCAACACATGATCCGGATGAGGAACCAGATATGGAGGGTTAAAAGTGGTGTCCGCGACTGCATCAGCAACCAGCAAGGTATTCCTAACGACAATTGCACCTGCGGCCACTGGATTACTCTCCATTGTCTGAGTCACAATGATGTTTTCATCTCGATCAACATCCATTTCAAGGTCGCCCGGTGCGGCTGTCACATTTGGAGACAAAGCTGTACCTCCGCCAGTCTCCGTCTCAGGGACATCTTCAGAAACGACTTCCCCCTATGATATCACGAATATCATATATTTTGCAAAGAGAAAGGAAGAGAGGAAGAACAAAAAACATGTGAGAGACTCACTGATTTGTTTTCAGACCGACTAGAGGAAGATTTAGCACTGCTGTCGGAAGAACTACTCTCTCCATCACTGGACTCTGAACTTTCATCCTTCTCGGGTTCCCCATCACCATGGATAGGCTCAACACCGTCACCCTCAGTCTCGAGAAACGATGTTTTCTGACTACTTGCAAGTTTGGTAAAGGTGTTCACGCTGTTGAGACCCTGGGAAAGATACAAATACGGATACTCAGAAAATAAACAAGGATATACACGATCCAACTAAAATCAAGAGGAAAATCATACGTACCCGCATATTAGAAGAACTGAAAGTCGGTAGGGCTGTCGAATCTTACTGGGAACCATTTGCACGGCTTTTAGACTTTCGCTCCTTCACTTGGTGACTATCTGCATTCGGGCTAACGGGTTTTCGCTTGGTCGAAGAAGGATCCATCAGCAGTGGGTGCTCCGCTAAAACCGCAGGAGAAGGATTACCGCGACGGTTTTCTACCACATCATTCACGAATCCATGGATAGCGAGAAACTCATCCTGCCAAAATATGTTATATATGGAGGTTGTTGATGGATTTCGTTCCGCGAGCGGAAAAGGGAGACTTTTACCCGACACAAGAACACTAGCATCGAGAACAGTTGGCAACGAGTCTTCTGGAAAAACCGGCTGAAAAACGAGTGGGACCCCTTGGTCAAAACCCATATGCCGAGCCGCCCTATCGATATTGTAAGAAACTAATTTGCAAGATCCTCGAGAGAAAGACGGTACATGACCGAGCGTGCAGCTTCGCATGAACACCATCTCTCCAACACTCATATCCTCTTTATCAGAAGACAAAGACATGCTCAGAGCAGGAGAAAAGGTATTGATCTGAGTTATGGACGCATTCACTGGAGCCCATGGACGAAAATTGACCGTGTGCGATTTGTCAAGGAATCCAACCAGGTTCGAACCAATCTTTGGGCGCCTATTCGACCAACGCAATATCCTAGAACCACCCCAAGACTCGGGAAGTACGGCCAACGATTTTGGAGCATACCTTTCGAAGTGCTCCCACAGCCACGCTTGGAGAAAGGAGGCATGAATATATGAATCCACTTTCATGTAGCCATTTGAAGCGCACATGTCCGAGACCAGATGATCCAAGTGTCTGTACAGAGAACCAAGAAACAAACTGCCAATACGGAGAACGACACCTTTTGCCAATTTTATGGCAAACTTGATAAGTTCCTGTTTATCTCCTTCTTACCAGAGCCATCATCAAAAATATCTCTGGATAACCAAAGAGCCAAGAACGGTGCGACATGAAGTGTACTATTTTTCTGATTTGGCTCCAACTCATCAGGAAACCATTGAGACACCCACCAACCATAGAAGCATCTCGTCTCATTTTCTTTCCGAGCGAATCCTTTTGATTTCGCAACCAGAGCGGCGCATATTTCTTCTTCATCTGCAGACAACTTGACACCGAGATTTCCTATTACGGGAAGGTTCAGCAAGACGGCCACGCTCTCTAAAGAGATAGTCATTTCACCCCACCTGCATAGGGCCGTGTGAGTGTCCGTACACCATCTGGAAATAAAAGCAACCAATCCTGGAATATCTTTCTTAATTTGAAGCACTGCGGAAGCCGCGACAGCATCAATAATCCGCGCCTTGGTCAAACTGGCTTTTACACATTCCTGGCTCATCATGAATCGCATCCATTATCAAAGGGACGCAATGGACTCACACAGATTTTAAAGTCAATGGGAGAAGCACTCTTTTCTCTGAAGACAAAACCTTATTACACCTTCAGGCCGAACTGACCGGGCCTCTCCTTCACTTTCCTGACCAGTCAGAAGAATCGTCACATACTTATGATGATTTTTCCTAATTGTGGCGGATGTTGTAAAGAACTCATCGTCTGTGTTTGTCTTGGAATTTCCAACATCTTTTGGTATGGCAGAACTTTTCTCAAATGACATCCTAACGAAATTCTCTCACGCTACTTTCACCTTCGAAATAACTACAATGGAACAATACGAAGAGAAATTATTACGGAAAGTGCATGGAAATTATTTTATCAGACACATGAGATCCATCCTGGACGCAAACCAATTTGTTGCAAAGTTATAATGCGCATGAGCAAAGAAATGGGGACTGATAGACCCTGCATCACCACCTCATGCCAAGGCCGTACCCTGCAGCAAGAAATTTGCGCCCGGGGGAGGAGGCGCGCCCCACCATGGGAACAATACACACGGACACACCATAGGAGCTAGGTTTTCATGGGAAGGGAATGACAGTTACTAGCTCATGCATGCCTACTTTGCACAGTAATTGAGGAGACCAACATTACTACGGTATTCACGCCTAAATGTTACTACAAGTTCACCCAAAGCATAGTTACGGCTAGGATTCATACCAACACAAAAGAACAATATTTTTACAAGTTCATGAAAAGGTACGCCTACAGCTAGGGTTTGCCATAACACAAGAAAACAAGAAAAACAAGTTAAAGTGCTGGAAGACATACCTGGGATTCGCTCATCCGCTCTACTGTTACCACACGGCCAGAATAAAAAAAAAAAAAGGTGTGAAATAAAAGGAGAGGCTTGCCCCATTTTATAGGCGTGGTACTTGGGAGTTTGAATTAGGAAAGGACTTCCTATTTGAGTCAAGTAAGGAAAAGAGGCAACCGGGACCGCGAAGACAAATCACCATGCCAAGCTGTCCGAGCATGCTTTTCCTCACCAAACCGCGCCATTTCCATGGCCCCACCATGCCAAGCCGTCCGCACCATGCGTTGGCCCCACCACGCCAAGCCGTCCACATGCTTTGCCTCACAAAACCGCGCCTTGCCTTGGCCCCACCATGCCAATCCGTCCGCGCCATTGCTTTGGCACCACCTTGCCAAGCCCTCCGCGCCATTACCTTGGCCCCACCATGCCAAGCCGTCCGCGCCATGACTTGCCGCGCCAACACTAACAATTCTCCAAGCCAGCGTCATGATGTTCCCTAACCCATCCAAGGTGATACATGGCCAGACTAAGCCGACGATCTTCATCTCACCAGTTCATGGTCTACACCACAAATAGAATCTACGCAAGGCCTCCAAATATGAGGATCATGAACTCTCCTTACCTCTCGAAAAAGGTTAGTCGGACTTTCCTGACCATCTTTTCACGACCTGTCATTTCGATTTTTGTCCTCTCCTGTCACCATCTTATGCTTACCTCGCAACAATGCTCCTGTTCCGAGCTAAGAAGGGGACTTAATGTTGATGGTGGTTTTTAGCTTAGGGTCAAAATCGTAAAACTGTACATATGACATGACGTCACTATGACCATTAGAACATTTATTGAATCAATCAGCATGCCTACGTATGAATTACCGGGGTACACTTTTTTTTACATGGGTCATGTTCCACGACAGAACCCTTAACACTAACTGACACCATCTATGCCAAACCATAATTCTCATGCTACCGCGCCAAGGCATGCCAACCATGCCAGCCGCACCACTGTGCCAATGGCAGACCATGCCAGCCACGTTGCCAAGGCATGCCAACCATGCCAGCCACACCACCGTGCCAATGGCATACCATGCCAGCCACATACCCGCGCCAAGGCATGCCAACCATGCCAGCCGCACCTCCGCGCCAAGGCATGCCAACCATGCCAGCCGCACCTCCGCGCCAAGGCATGCCAACCATGCCAGCCGCACCACTGCGCCAATGGCATGCCATGTGAGACGCACCTTCACGCCAAGGCATGCCAACCATGCCAGCCGCACCACTGCACCAATGGCATGCCATGCCAGCCGCACCTCCGCGCCAAGGCATGCCAACCACGCCAGCCGCACCACATGTGCCAATGGCATGCCAACCACCTTGCTCCTCCATACCATGTCGGCCTTCCTTATGCGGCTACCAAAACGAAGGCGTGCGATGATCAACGACCACCCTTCCATCTTATATGCAAATCTTAGCCGTCCAAGGTCGCCAAACACGCATGGTAACCTTTGGCCCAAACCCTAGTGTTGGCTACGCCAAACCGCGCCAAGGCATGCCATGCCACATGTGCCAATGACATGCCGACCACCTTTCTGCGCCATACCATGTCGGCCTTCCCTATGCGGCTACCAAAACGAAGGCGTGCAATTATCAACGACCACCCTTCCATCTTAGATGCAAATCTTAGTCGTCCAAGGTCGCCAAATAATGCATGGTAACCTTTGGCCCAACGCCAAAACCCTAGTTTGTCCGCGCCTAAACCACGCCAAGGCATGCAGACCATGCCACAAGTGCCAATGGCATGCCGCGCCATCCACCTTGCCGCGCCTAAGCCATGCCATTCCGGCCTTCCCTTCACGGCTGCCAAAACAAAAGCGTGCGACAACAAACGGGCACCCTTCCATCTTAGATGCAAATCTCAGTCGTCCAAGGTCACCAACCAACGCATGGTAACCTTTGACCCAATACCGAAACCCTAGTTTGGTCGCGCCTAAACCACGCCAAGGCATGCTGACCATGCCACATGTACCAATTGCATGCCGCGCCATCCACCTTGCCGCGCCTAAGCGATGCCATGCCGGCCTTCCCTTCACGGCTGCCAAAACGAAGGCGTGCGACAATCAACGGCCACCCTTCCGTCTTAGATGCAAATCTCAACCATCTAAGGTCACCAACCAACACATGGTAACCTTTGTCCCAACGCCAAAACTCTAGTTTTGGTCACGCCCAAACCACGCCAAAGCATGCTGGCCATGCCACGTGTGCCAATGGCATGCCAGCCACCTTGTCGCGCCATACCATGCCGTCCTTACCTATGCGGTTACCAAAACAAAGGTTGCGACGATCAACGACCATCCTTCCATCTAAGATGCAAATCTTAGCCGTCCAAGGTCGCCAACCAACGCATGGTAACCTTTGGCCCAACACAAAAACCTTTGTTTTGGCCACGCCCAAACCGCGCCAAGGCATGTCAGCCATGCCACATGTGCCAATGGCATGCCAACCACCTTGCCGCGCCGTACTATGCCGGCCTTCCCTATGCGGCCACCAAAAAAAAGGCTTGCGAAGATCAACGACCATTTTTCCATCTAAGATGCAGATCTTAGCCGTCCAAGGTTACCAGCTAATGCATGTCAACCTTTGGCCCGACGCCAAGACCTAGTTTGGTCGCGCCCAAACAAAGCCAAAACCCTAACTTTTGGACGCACCTAAACTAGGCCATATTAAGTCCGTACCGGACATGCTTTCATGCCACTAGCTACCAAACGAAGGGTTGCAATAATCAACGGCTACCCTTCCACTGAAGATGCAAAATCTCGACCGTCGAAGGTCACCACCGAGCTGGCAAGTCTCGAAAGCTCAACTTGCCGAACAACAACATGCTACATGTTTTCCACGAAAACACTCGAGACATCAACACATGTCACAAAATGGGGGATGCTCATTGGATATTGGTTTGGAGGTTTACAGCGTGCGGCGTACACTACGCCCGTTATAAGACAGTGTCATAAGGACGAGGCGGTTAGTAAATACAGGGAGTAACGGTGAAACGCTTGTTTTATGGAACATCAATTCCAGGCGTTACCGGTTACCACCTCTTACAATTTACTCATCCGTTTTCGATTTCTTATGAGATTAGAGTACGTTTCACTTCGACTTGTACAAATAGGTCTTACCCATTTTTTGAGGATACAACACTCAGAAAATATTTGCTAGCTTTCCATCTATTAGCTTCCCACTTTCTGATACAAGTCGTGAAACAACTACTCTTCCAGAATCAACTATTCTGGTCTCAACACTCTCTTCACTTCTCACCCCAAAACCAACCCTTCTCCTTCACTTTATGACCGAATCATGTATGGAACGACCATTTCTTGGTTTAGGACGGATTTGTACAGATTGATCTCTCGAATCCAAAGTACTCCCTTGCAGTACATTCTTTAGGGTTTAAACTCGTTTCTCAACCACACACCCGAAATTACCAAAATCAGCAGAAATCGTTTTCACCCTCAAATAATTGGCGACCACAGTCGGAGGTTGATCTTTCGGTCACGATGTCAATTTTCAATCCTCGATCTCATACCTCGACCCAGACGTCAGGATAGTAAAATCAAAAGATCCATTCAGGAATCGACGACTCGGCTACTAGGCGGCTCGATTACCAGTCGTAACACGACAAGGGATGACTGGGACTTCCGAGGGGTTAGATGCAAACAATACACCCAGGGATCGGCAACACGACAAGGAATGACTGGGGACTTTCCACAGTCACGGCGATGTATCCCACAAAACTCGGACTTACATCCGGGAGATTCCCTTTTCACTAGAAGATCCAAAAACCGAGTAAGTCTTGCCTAGATAAAATACGTGGTTTACTACTTTAGGTTTTTAATGGAATGATGAAACCAATAGCCATGTTATGTTTCATCTCATGCTCAGTGTCGACAAGCAATGCTCACGATTCAGTGGCTTTCCTGGGATGTTTGCACCAATCGCAATCGTAACCAAAAAGCATCGTTATTCAAAAAATAGTTCGTTCCAAATAATAATCCAAAACCGTCAAGGTAACATTTATCTGTCAAACCAAAAATACAGGAAATCAAAACCATAAACTAGGCGTTTCATTTGCCTTTAAAAAAAAAACCTAAAATAAGAAGTTTAGAAGACAGAAATGCGTTCAAAGAAAGTTTTTCAACAATGGCTTGCTCTTCTTGGAAAAATCCTCTTTCGTGCTTTGGAGAGCCTCCCTCTTCAACTTCAGCTTTTTGGACAACTTTTCGACTTCCGCTTCATGCTTCTTCACCATATCCGTAGAAGGACCTTCGACTGTTTCGGACAACAACTTTTCAACCTCAGAGAAACCTTCAACAAACCAAGGAACATTGAACTCGAAATTTACACACGTGTCAATATGGAACTCCAGCTCGAGACTACATCCTCAGAAATAGTATTACCAGTCACATTGCACATGTCGTCAAACAAAGGAAAAGCTTCCTCCACACGCTTAACCAATGCAAAACGACTAGTAAATTTCTTGGTCGTGGCGATATGTCCGTAGCTTTCCCGTATCCTGGTGTATAGCACCGCGTGTTTGGCTGGCACGCTAAATCCACCGATCAACACATGATCCGGATGAGGAACCAGATATGGAGGGTTAAAAGTGGCGCCCGCGACTACATCAGCAACCAACAAGGGATTCCTAACGACAATTTCACCTGCGGCCACTGGAGTACTCTCCATTGTATGAGTCACAACGATGTATTCATCTCGATAAACATCCGTTTCAAGGTCGCCCGGTGCGGCTGTTACAGTAAGAGACAAAGATGTATCTCCGCCAGTCTCCGTCTCAGGGCCATCTTCAGAAACGTCTTCCCCCTATGATATCACGGATTAGATATTTTCCAAATAGAAAGGAAGAGAGGAAAGAAGAAAAAACATGTGGGAGACTCACTGATTCGCTTTCAGACCGACTAGAGGAAGATTCAACATTGTTTTCGGAAGAACTACTCTCACCATCACTGGACTCTGAACTTTCATCCTTCTCAGGTTCCCCATCACCATGGATAGGCTCATCACCGCCACCCTCCGTCTCGAGAAACGATGTTTTCTGACTACTTGCAAGTTTGATAAAGGTGTTCACGCTGCTGAGACCCTGGGCAAGATACAAAGACGGATACTCTGAAAAGAAACAAGGATATACGCAATCCAACTAAAATCAAGAGGAAATCCATACGTACCCGCATATTAGAAGAACTAAAAGTCGGTAGGGCTGTCGAATCTGACTGGGAACCGTCTGCACGGCTTTTAGACCTTCGCTCCTTTACTTGGGGACTATCTGCATTCGGGCTAGCGGATTTTCGCTTGGTCGAAGAAGAATCCCTCATCAGTGGGTGCTCCGCTAAAACCGCAGGAGAAGGCTTACCGCGACGGTTTTCTACCACATCATTCACGAATCCATGGATAGCGAGAAACTCATCCTGCCAAAATATGTTATATTTGGAGGTTGTTGATGGATTTCGTTCCGCGAGCGGAAAAGGGAGACTTTTACCCGAAACAAGAACACTATCATCGATAACAGTTGGCAACGAGTCTTCTGGAACAACCGGCTGACGAACGAGTGGGACCCCTTGGTCAAAACCCATATGCCGAGCCGCCCTATCGATATTGTAAGAAACTACTTTGCAAGATCCTCGAAATAAAGACAGCACATGACCGGGCGTGCAGCTTCGCATGAACACTATCTCTCCAACACTGATATCCTCTTCATCATAATACAAAGACGTGCTCAGAGCAGGAGCAAAGGTATTGATCTGAGTTATGGACGCATGCACCGGAGCCCATGGACGAAAATTGACCGTGTGCGAGCTGTCAAGGAATCCAACCAGGTTCGAACCAATCTTTAGGCGCCTATTCGACCAGCGCAGTATCCTAGAACCACCCCAAGACTCGGGAAGTACGACCAACGGTTTTGGAGCATACCTTTCGAAGTGCTCCCACATCCATGCTTGTACAAAGGCGTCATGAATATACGAATCCACTTTCATGTAGCCATTTCAAGCGCACATGTCCGCGACCAGATGATCCGAGTGTCTGTACAGAGAACCAATAAACAAGCCGTCAATAGGGAGAACGACACCTTTTACCAATTTTATGGCAAACTTGATAAGTTCATGTCTTATCTCCTTCTTACCAGAGCCATCATCAAAAATATCTCTGGATAACCAAAGAGCCAAGAGCGCTGCGACATGAAGTGTATTATTTTTCTGATTTGGCTCCAACTCATCAGGAAACCATTGAGACACCCAACAACCATAGAAGCACCTCGTCTCGTTTTCTTTCCGAATGAATCCTTTTGATTTCGCAACCAGAGCGGCGCGCATTTCTTCTTCATCTGCAGGCAACTTGACATCGAGGTTTCCTATTACGGGAAGGTTCAGCAAGACGGCCACGCTCTCTAAAGATATTCATTTCACCCCATCTGCATATGGCCGTGTGAGTGTCCGGAAACCATCTAGAAATAAAAGCAACCAAGCCTGGAATATCTTTCTTAATTTGAAGCACTGCGGAAACCGCGACAGCATCAATAATCCGCGCCTTGGTCAAAATGGATTTTACACATTCTTGGTTCATCATGAATCACATCTATTTCTCAAAGGGACGCAATGGACTCACACAGATTTTAAAGTCAATGGGAGAAGCAGAGTACTCTTTCCCCTGAAGACAATACCTTATTACACCTCCAGGGCGAACTGACCGGGCCTCTCCTTCACTTTCCATACCAGTCAGAAGAATCGACACATACTTGGGATGATTATTCCTAATTGTGGCGGATGTTGTAAAGAACTCATCGTCTATGTTTGGCTTGGAATTGCCAACATCTTTCGGTACGGCAGAACTTTTCTCAAATGACATCCTAACGAAATTCTCTCACGCTACTTTCACCTTCGAAATAACTACAATGGAACAATACGAAGAGAAATTATTATGGAAAGTGCATGGAAATTATTTTATCAGACACAGGAGATCCGTCCTGGACGCAAACCAATTTGTTTCAAAGTCATAATGCACATGAGCAAAGAAATGGGGACTGATAGACCCTGCATCACCACCTCATGCCAAGGCCGTACCCTGCAGCAGGAAATTTGCGCCCGGGTGAGGAGGCGCGCTACGGTCACACCAGGAAAAGGGAGTAAACCCTAGGAGCTAGGTTTTCACGGGAAAGGAATGAAAGTTACTAGCTCATGCATGCCTACTTTGCACAGCAATTGAGGCGTCCAACATTACTACGATATTCACGCCTAAATGTTACTTCAAGTTCACGCAAAGCATATTTACGACTAGGATTCATACCAACACAAAAGAACAATATTTTTACACGTTCATGAAAAGGTACGCCTACAGCTAGGGTTTGCACTAACACAAGAAAAAAACAAAAACAAGTTAAAGAGGAAGTGCTTGAATACATACCTGGGATTCGCTCGTCCGCTTTACTGTTACCACACGTCCAGAATAAAAAAAAATATAACGGTGTGAAATAAAAGGAGAGGCCGACCCCTTTTTATAGGCGTGGTACTTGGGAGTTTGAATAAGGAAAGTACTTCCTATTTGAGTCGAGTAAGGAAAAGAGGCAACCGAGCCCGCGAAGACAAATCACCATGCCAAGCCGTCCGAGCATGCTTTTCCTCAACAAACTGTGCCATTGCATTGGCCCCACCATTCCAAGCCGTCCACACCATGTCTTGGCCCCACCACGGCAAACCGTTCACATGTTTTGCCTCACAAAACCGCGCCTTGCCTTGGTCCCACCATGCCAAGCCGTCCGCGCCATTGCCTTGGCCCCACCATGACAAACCGTCAGCGCCATTTCCTTGGCTCCACCATGCCAAGCCGTCCGCGCCATGACTTGTCGCGCCAACACAAACAACTCGCCAAGCCAGCGTCATGATGTTTCCTAACCCAGCCAAGGTGATACATGGCCAGACTAAGCCGACGATCCTCATTTCACCAGTTCACGGTCTACACCACAAATAGAATCTACAAAAGGCCACCAAATATGAGGATCATGAACTCTCCTTTCCTGACCATCTTTTCACGACCTGTCATTTCGATTTTTGTTCTCGCCTGTCACCATCTTATGCTTACCTCGCAACAATTCTCTTGTTCCTAACTAAGCAGGGGACTTAATGTTGATGGTGGTTTTTAACTTAGGGTCAAAATCGTAAACTGTATATCTGACATCAGGTCACTATGACCATTAACACATTTATTGAATCAATCAGCATGCCTACGTAAGAATTACCGGGGTACCCCTTTTTTTTACATGGGTCATGTTCCATGGCAGAACCCTTAACACTGACTGACATCATCTATGCCAAACCCTAATTCTCATGTTACCGCGCAAAGGCATGCCAACCATGCAAACCGCACCACGGTGCCAATGGCAGACCATGCCAGCCACGTAACCCGCCAAGGCATGCCAACCATGCCATCTACATATCCGCGCCAAGGCATGCCAACCATGCCAGCCGCACCACTGTGCCAATGGCATGCCATGCCAGCCGCACCTCCGTGCCAAGGCATGTCAACCATGCCAGCAGCACCACTGCGCCAATGGCATGCCTTTCCAGCCGCACCTCCGCGCCAAGGCATGCCAACCATGCCATCCGCACCACTGCGCCAATGGCATGCCATGCCATCCGCACCTCCGCTCCAAGGCATGCCAGCCATGCCAGCCGCACCACTGCACCAATGGCATGCCATGCCAGCCGCACCTCCGCGCCAAGGCATGCCAACCATACCAGCCGCACCTCCGCGCCAAGGCATGCCAACCATACCAGACGCACAACTGCTCCAATGGCATGCCATGCCAGCCGCACCTCCGCGCCAAGGAATGCCAACCATGCCAGCCGCACCACATGTGCCAATGGCATGCCAACCACCTTGCTGCGCCATACCATGCCGGCCTTCCCTATGCGACTACCAAAAAGAAGGCGTGCGATGATCAACGGCCACCCTTCCATCTTAGCCGTCCAAGGTCGCCAAACAACGCATGGTAACCTTTGGCCCAAACCCTAGTTTTGGCCACGCCAAACCGCGCCAAGCCATGCCATGCCACATGTGCCAATGGCATGCCAACCACCTTGCCGCGCCATACCATGCCGGCCTTCCTTATGCGGCTACCAAAACGAAGGCGTGCGATGATCAACGACCACCCTTCCATCTTAGATGTAAATCTTAGTCGTCCAAGGTCACCAAACAATGCATGGTAACCTTTGGCCCAACGCAAAAACCCCAGTTTGGTCGTGCCTAATCCACGCCAAGGCATGCCGACCATGCCACATGAGCCAATGGCATGCCGCGCCATCCACCTTGTCGCGCCTAAGCCATACCATGCCGGCCTTCCCTTCACGTCTTCCAAAACGAAGGCGTGCGATAATCAACGGCCACCCTTCCATCTTAGATGCAAATCTCAGCCATCCAAGGTCACCAACCAACGCATGGTAACCTTTGGCCCAACGCCAAAACCCTAGTTTAGCCGCGCCTAAACCACGCCAAGGTATGCCGACCATGCCACATGTGCCAGTGGCATGCCGCGCCATCCAACTTGCTGTGCCTAAGCCATGCCATGCCGACTTTCCCTTCATGGCTGCCAAAACGAAGGTGTGCGACAATCAACGACCACCCTTCCATCTTAGATGAAAATCTCAGCCGTCCAAGGTCACCAACCAACACATGGTAACCTTTCTCCCAACGCCAAAACCCTAGGTTTGGTCACGCTCAATCCGCGCCAAGGCATCCCGGCCATGCCATATGTGCTAATAGAATGCCAGCCACCTTGCCGCGTTATACCATGCCGGCCTTACTTATGCGGTTACCAAAACAAAGGCTGACAACAATCAACGACCATCCTTCCATCTAAGATGCAAATCTTAGTCGTCCAAGGTCGCCAACAAACTCATGATAACCTTTGGCCCAACGCCAAAACCTTTGTTTTGGCCGCGCCCAAACCGCGCCAAGGCATGCCATCCATGCCACATGTGCCAATGGCATTCCAACCACCTTGCCGCGCCATACCATGCCGGTCTTTCCTATGCGGCTACCAAAACAAAGTCTTGCGAAGATCAACGACCACTTTTCCATCTAAGATACAGATCTTAGCCGTCCAAGGTTACCAGCTAACGCGTGGCAACCTTTGGCCCGACGCCAAGCCCTAGTTTGGTCGCGCCTAAACAAAGCCAAAACCCTAACTTTTGGCCGCGCCTAAACTAGGTCATATTAAAGACGTATCGGCTATGCTTACAAGCCATTGGCTACCAAACGAAGGGTTGCAATAATCAACGGCTACCCTTCCTATCAAGATGCAAAATCTCGACCGTCCAAGGTCATTACCGAGCCGGCAAGTCTCCCAAGTTCAACTTGCCGAACAACAACATGCTACATGTTTTCCACGAAAACACTCGAGACATCAACACATGTCACAAACGGGGGGATGCTCATTGGGAATTGGTTTGGAGGTTTACAGTGTGCGACGTACACTACGCCCGTTATAAGACAGTGTCATAAGGATGAGGCGGTTAGTAAATACAGGGAGTAATGGTGAAACACTTTCTTTTATGGAGTATCAATTCCAGGCATTACCGGTTACCACCTCCTCCCATTTACTCAACCGTTTTCCATTTCTTATGAGACCAGAGTACGTTTCACTTCGACTTGTATAAATAGGTCTTACCTATTTCCACCGAACAACAAGTTGAGGTCAGGAGGATACAACACTCAGAAAATATTTTCTAGCTTTCCATATGTTAGATTCCCACTTTCTGATACAAGTCGTGAAACCACTACTCTTCCATAATCAACTATTCTGGTCTCAACACTCTCTTTGCTCCCCTCCCCAAAACCAACCCTTCTCCTTCACTTTGTGACCAAAGAAAGTATGGAACGGCCATTTCTTGGTTTAGGCAAGATTTGTACAGATTGATCTCTCGAATCTAAAGTACTCCCTTGCAGTACATTGTTTAGGTTTTAAACTCATTTCTCACCCACACACCCGAAATTACCAAAATCAGCAGAAATCGTTTTCACCCTCAAACAGTAGTACATGAGATTTCCTTGCAATTTAAAAACTCTCTAACTTGTTCATTTGAACTAGTTATGGTGAAGAAGAACATGGTTGATATAGAATGCTCATATGGATAACCTTTTGGTTAACTATTGTTGAACCAATAAGTGCATACGTTTGGGTACGGTTAACAAACCTAGAAGCGTGCATTGTCAAGTATGTGTAACAAGCTAAGTTTTCAATCTAACGGTTGAGAAATATTAGCTTGAATCTAAATCAGGTTTTCATCTAACGGTGAATATTGAATGCTTTGTTACTAAGCTAACATTGATTGCAAACCATGATTTGAAAGACTATATAAAGGAGACATCTAGTGTAACGCCCTGTGTTTTTAGCATGGCGCATGCTAAAAGATGCGCCATGGCCTGAGATGAAGGTTCATTGAAAGCTTCTGTTGCGTGGTACGCGGTAGATTGGCTTAAGGCCAATGTCGCGCCTAAATGACGCATTATGTTTGGCATTTGGCCAAGGGTCAATGTTGCATCATCATGATGCATTAGGCCAGTTGGGTAGGTGTCCTTGAGCTTGCAGCGTGATAATTGCGCATTACGAAAGTTATTGGCCTAGATCCAATATTGCACAATTATTGTGCATCAGGCCAGAGAGGGCTGGCCGAACGAGTGTTGCGCAATCATTGCGAAGTAACGCAATCATTGCTATGAACAGTGAAGCAAGCTTGTCAATTTTCTTCCCTAAACATACTTGTAGAAATTCCATTAAGACATATATAGGGAGGGGTACTTGGTTGAAAGTGTATGTGGACTATGTACCAAGTAAGCTTCATAGCTTAGCTGAAAGAGTATAAATGATGCGTAAGCCTCATTTATAGTTGCGTAGCCTTGCGAAGAGGGAATTTGATGCTTAGGCATCACTATGCCATGCTGCGGACCTGATGATGCATAATCATTGTGCATCTTGACGGAACGGCCTATGCGGACTAGGTCATTACCATTTTTGCTAGGCTACGGCCTTGCAAACAAGTTGGTTAAGTTTCCGTCCCTTCGTGGATGAACTATGGTCTGTGCTTGATCACTTTAGAGTAGGGAAGGGTACGTAGGCAGCCGCAATAAGTTGCAGCATTGCCGGTCCAACACTTTCTCGCTCATATCATCTAATTATGAGATGATTGCGATATTCTGGCCTCTCATATCATCTGGCTCGGAAGCTCGACGCAAGAGATTATTGCAGCCATACCTGATGAGTCTTAGTTACATGCCAGCAAGTGGATGTTCATACTTCCTATCAAGCTACGTAGAGTTGGTAAACGAAATAAGGTAGGGAATGACAAGGGCTTGGTGCGGCCTATGACAAAGTCCAAGGCTCACGCCTGGACAAGACTCGGTGGTATGACGGTTTCTCAGCAAGATAGGAAATTCAGTGATGAATTCCCTACGTAGAGGAAAGCCAGTGATGCATGCAATGTGCATTGGCCCTGGCCTTATGGCCTTACACCCTTTTGTGGACAAGGGTAAGTTTGGAACAGTGTGGAAGCTAAGTTAGATGCATCATGCTCCAAAAGCATGCTTGCAAGGGCAGATGGACATGCATTTTCCTATATTTGCGGACCGGATCGTAGCTTCATCATGGCGCACCGGGGGAGTTATGGCTTGCGGGGCAATGCGCCAAAGGCATAATTTTGTTGGTCCGACACAGTTGGTATCAGACCAAGTTCCGAGAATTCTAGGGACTTGTGCGGAATGGACTCATTGGCGAGTATTTTCCTTAATGGAAATTTTAAGGTGGATAGTAGGCCAACTTTTGCGCGGAAAAGAGTTTGTAACTACTATGTCAGTTACTATGCGAATCGAGTTGAGCTTGTTTGAGTGTTGTGAGTTTTCCTGGCCTCAGTGGCACCCCACTTACGAGTAGATATCCGGAAGACTGTCTGAGATGGTGGGCAGACAATGGGACCGATCTTCCCCACACGTTGGAAATTGTCCAACGGTGTGCGTTGTCAGGCCCGACTAGCATCCCACTTACGAGTGGCAACCTGACCGTCAGGGATGGTGGGCAACTAGAAACTGTTCCACACAATACTGTGCTAAAATATTGTAATTTTGATGACATCTTTAAATTTTTGAACCTTAGGGATTCCTTGGTGGTAGTATGGGATGCCATCTAGGATACCTGGTCGAGATATCCTCTTGGCACTGGCCAATTGCGATTCTTGGTATTGTTGTGGGCACTTTTGGATTCCTGGGCATGAGGTATGGGACGGTTGCTCAGAAGGTCTAAATTGTTGTTCACGATAACTTGAAGAAATCCGTGATTTCTGAGCATCTAGTATGAGACTTTTGCTCAGGAAATACAAACCGAAGAGATTGTCCACAATAGTTTTTGTTTTTGAATTTCGGGGAAGAAATTATTTAAAGGGGTGAAGAGTGTAACACCCTCTGTTTTTAGCATGGCGCATGCTAAAAGATGCGCCATGGCCTGAGATGAAGCTTCATCTAAAGCTTTTGTTGCGTGGTACGCGGTAGATTGGCTTAAGGCCAATGTCGCGCAAAAATGGCATTATGTTTGGAATTTGGCCAAGGTTCAATGTTGCATCATCATGATGCATTGGGCCAGTTGGGTAGGTGTCCTTGATCTTGCAGCGTGATAATTGCATATTACGAAAGTTATTTTCCTAGAGCCAATACCGCACAACCATTGTGCATCAGGCCAGAGAGGGCTGGCCAAACGAGTGTTGTGCAATCATTGTAAGCAATCATTGCGAAGTAACACAATCATTGTGAAGTAACGTAATCATTGCGATAAACAGTGAAGCAAGCATGTCAATTTGCTCCCCCAAACATACTTGTAGAAATTCCATTAAGACATATATAGGGAGGGGTACTTGGTTGAAGGTGCATATGCGTACTATGTACCAAGTAAGCTTCATAGCTTAGCCGAAAGAGTATAAATGATGCGTAATCCTCATTTATAGCTGTGTAGCCTTGCGAAGATGGCATTTGATGCTTAGGCATCACTATGCCATACTGCGGACCCGATGATGCGTAATCATTGTGCATCTTGACGGAACGACCTATGCGGACTAGGCCATTACCAGTTTTGCTAAGCTACGGCCTTGCAAACGAGTTGGTTAAGTTTATGTCCATTCGTGGATGAACTATGGTCTGTGATTGATCCATTTAGAGTAGGGAAGGGTACATAGGCAGCCGAAATGAGTTGCAGCATTGCCGGTCCAGCACTTTGTCGCTCATATCATCTAATTATGAGATGATTGTGACATTCTGGCCTCTCATATCATCTGGTGAAGCTTGACGCAAGAGATGATTGCGGTCATACTTTATGAGGCTTAGTTGCATGCCAGCAAGTGGATGCTCATACTTCCAATCAAGCTACGTAGAGTTGGTAAACGAGATAAGGTAGGGAATGGCAAGGTCTTGGTGCGGCCTATGCCAAAGTATAAGGCTCACGCCTGGACAAGACTCGGCGGTATGACGGTTTCTCAGCTAGATAGGAAATTCGGTGATGAATTCCCTACATAGAGGCAAGCCAGTGATGCATGCAATGTGCATTGGCCTTGGCCTTATGGCCTTACACCCTTTTACGGACAAGGGTAAGTTTGGAATGGTGTGGAAGCTAAGTTATCTGCATCATGCTCCACAAGCATGCTTGCAAGGGAAGATGGACGTGAATTTGCCTAGCTTTGAGGTCCGAATCGTAGCTTCATCATGGCGCACCAGGGGAGTTACGGCCTGCGTGGCAACGCGCCAAAGGCGTAATTTTGTTGCTGATAGGCACATTTTTGTGTCTTATATAATCTCAATTGTATATATTATTAGTGCTCGATTTTATATTTATTATGGCTTTTTATGTCCCTGTAGGTATTTTTGGAGAAATAAGCTTTTGCGGCGAAATTGGCTAAAAAAGTGGTTTTTGCGCTCGTGGGAGAAAATTACTATACGGACTCTCACTTTGGATAAGGGGTAACCTATTTCCAGGCAGATACTAAAGGGAGAACATCACAGGATAAGGGGACACCCACCTTCTTCACGATTTCAATCAAAAAGATTTGGCGGGAAAAGATACCTCACGTATGCAGATTTTGTATGTGAAGCTTTGGGAAGTTTTAAAGAGATTCAACACCTGAAATTGATTGGGCTGGACTTGATATGACTTAACAAGTTCATTGGAAGCAATTGGACCGATCAACTTGGGCTAGAATAACCGGGAATTGGAATCAAAGTCAAATAAGGAAACACGGCTTCATGGGTTCAAAATCTGTTATTCAAGGAGATTAAAGGCAAGTAAACTCTTTCCAAACATACATATATATCCAAGGAAGAGTTTGAGATAAGTGGGAAACCTCAGAAACGCGTAAAACAAATTTGGGAAACGATTATTGCCGTGACTGCCAAGAAAGGAAAAAGGGAACTTTGATGCGATTTGGGAAAGATTCAATGACCCTTTTGTGTATAAATAGGATTCTTATGTCCCTAGAAGAAGTATGAAGAGTTTGGGGAAGGTTTGGGACGCAGAGGAGCGAAGAAGAAGGATTAACAACAATTCCCACCTGCTGCTGCTGCTGCTGCCATTAGAGGACCTTGAAGAACACGAAGAACAGACTGCACAGAGCAGTCTTATTTTCCACAGCGTCAACATCATCAGCGGTGTGTCGTTAATTTACTGCAGTTACCTGGTATCGTTTCTTTCTGGACGTATTATGTGGGTCACAGAATCACTGTTTTATAACTTTTGACTCTTTTGATCATACTTTGATCTTTGAATTAATATTTTGAGTGTATGATTAATATGAATAGCTAAACCCAAATACTGGGATGATGGAAGAAACCATTCTTTATGCATGAGTAATTTTTATTTAATTCTTTTATGACTATTTGCATTGGTTTTTAATCGATTTTTGGCGCCGCCGACACAGATTTGCTTTTAGGGTTTTTAGACTTAGTTTTCTTTTATTTTTTTTTATTTTTTAAGTTTTCATTATTTTTGTTCTTTTTTACGTTTTTGGGTATTTGTCTTTTGTCTACAGGTTTTGGATCATAAAGCGAATTGAGCCAAGGAGTTTGGTGATTTCGTAAAGACTGGAACTTAAAGCATAAATACTTGGAGCAAAAGATTAAAGCGAAAAGAACGAAGAAGAAGACAATTTATTTTTAGATATTTTTTTATTTTTTTAGGGTTTGTTTATTTTTCTTTATAAAAAAAAAGAAGAGAGAGAGAGAACTGTATTAGGGTTTGCTATTTTTGTAATTTTTCTTTTCTTTTTGGACACTTGGACATTGGACTTTGGAAATTATTATTTTTAAACCTTAAGGAAGGGTTGGTTTAAATACAAACTGTGTGCAGGGAAGGACGGTGATTACGATATCACCTCGTCCCCTCGGGTTCGCACATGACATAGGAGTCGTGGCCCGAGTCGACTTCAACGGTTCTTCGCCCGTTTGGTACAGGAGGTAAGTTTTTCGAAACAACCGCGAATCCCCTGTCAGCGGGTTTACTGTATTCCTTAAGGTGAAATATGCCGAGGACTTGAATACGGTTGCTTTTAATTCCTAGTAAAGGGCAAGGACTGGCCATACAAGATAAGGGTTCGGATTTCATCACCGTTCTCTTCTTGCCCGCCTTAGGAACACGAAACCAAACGCGAACCTAATCCTAAAATTTTGACTAGAACGAGACCTATAGGGTAACGAGCTTAATAGGAAAGTCGTTCGAAGAATATTGGTTACTCTTTTGAGCATACTTCGAAGTTCTTGGCGGTTTCTGTGAGTTAAATGCATGACTGCGCCGCCTTGTAACCGGTGAGGCCTTGGGTATCAAAGCTCCACTGAGCTTCCCTCGCCTTGATTCAAATTACTTTGACTCGGATTGATTCCAGAGGGGTTTGCTCAAATTGTAACGAATTCCCCTTCGAGAGATAGAAGCTAGTCTAGAAACAATCTAAGTGGAGCCATCATGCTTTTTGTTTGCTAGAAGTATTTAGGTTTGCTTTGGTGAAGTCGAGTCGGCCTTGTTTGTGATTGTGTAGAATTTCCTTGCAATTAAGAATGTCGAACTGGTATGATAGAAGCCAATACAATGAATATAGACCCGAATTTGAATATGGACATCATCAGTATTATGACCATAGTGAGAATAGTGTTTGGGAACCCAAGCTTTTCAAGGTTATGGTTCATACCATAGTGAGACCAATTACTATCCGCATGTGCATCGGTCTTACGAGCAAGAAGATTATAATACTAGTTCTTCGTCTTTAGAGGATACAATCAAACTTTTGAAAAGTAGTTCTTTTTATGATCATTCAGTTCCTATTCCTTCTCTAGAAGAGTCTCTCAGGAAATTAGAGGAGTCGACACATAAGTTAGCTGAGATGAATAACTTAGTTTATGAAGAAAAAGAACTTTCTATAGAGGAATCCTTCAAGTTGACAGCTGAGACGAACGAAAGAATTGCTCGAAATAATCTTAATTTCCAATACAGTGATTCCAATAATACCCTTGAAAATGAGGATAGTTATTTGCATAATCAAGATGACGAGGATAAAATTGGTAACACTACTTGTTTAGATGAGGTTCAACCATTTTCATGTTATTATGATGATTATGGTGTAGATAGTGTTGATGAAGAATTTGAAATATGTAGGCATAGTGATCAGGAATTTGTTACTCCAATTGAGCTTAATAATGATAATATTTCTAGTTCAATCCAAATAATTTTAATAATTATTCACCTATTCAAAAGGACGAGGATTTGACTAGAGATACCCCCGTTTTAGACGATGTAGTATTTCCTTTTGATTACGAAGCCAACGATGGTTTAGAGGAACGAGTTTTTTCTGAGAATATTGTTTTAGAGTCTAGCGATTTAGAAACATTAGTTTTAGACAAAGAAAGTGAACTCGTAGAGATGAGTGAGGATGAACCATACTTATAAGAATCAATTGACCATTTTCAGGAATCTAATGACCTTGAAATTAGGGAAGTTGTGACTAGTCTTTCTAGAGACACTGAAAACTCTAAGTTTGGGGGTGATTATCATTCTCCATGTGCTTTAACTATTAGAAAGGTCCCTCACTTGGGACTTGACATATGTGCCTCAACCATTTTACAAGATTATCTTCACACACGTTTTCCTGAACCTAGTGATGTCCATAAGGAAGTTCAGTTGTTAGAAACCCATCCCCTGGTTGATGAGGTTAGACCAGGCTATGATACCAAGATCGACTTTGTTTTCCCACCAAATATTTTTCAACCAATTGTGGGAACGTATAAATTTCATCTGTGTCAATTATTAAGTTTTGAGACTAAACCTAAGTACTTTCAAGAAATAGAACTGACATATTTGCTTAAGATAGACCACCACTCTCATTGTGGTCAGATGTGTGAGTCAAAACCGATTGACTTTAAGGATCCATAATTATTCAGGTTATTATTATGTGCTTTTAAATTTTTACTTGAGTTTCTTCAGACTCTAATACCTGAACTGGATCTTAGCTTTGAGGAATTCCAACCCATGAAAATATTTTATTTGGACCCAGTTATAGAACCTGAACCTGAACCACAGCTAGATGTAGTTGTCTTAAACAGGAAACTAGACAACGGTGCGCTTTATTTGTTAATTTTCTTGGCAGGTTGCAGATTCCTTTTATTTGTGATAGCTCTATTTGGTTTTGATGACCCACAGAAATTTCGGCTATTACTTTATGATTCTATGAGGTGACTAATCCTTTCTTAGTCTGGCTGAAGACTTTAAACTTAGCACTTCTTGGGAGGTAACCCAACATTCATGCGACACGGTAATATCTTTCCTTATCTCTTTTGCTTCAAATGGTAACAGTTTCTCCTTGTTCATGCTTTTAATTTCATCTTTAGAACATTGAGGACAATGTTAGATTTAAGTTTGGGGGTATGGGAGAAACTTTTAGTTGCAGTATGAATAAATAAACTCCATAGCTTAGAAATTTATGCCTATTTAGGATTGCACTAACTAATCTAAGTGGATGGAAGCATTTTGATTGTAGGAGTTGAGGAACCAATCTGATTAGATGGCAACATCTAGAAGAGTCTATTCATAAAAGCACAGAGCTCAGTTGTTAGGAATAACATGATAGTTTCATCATATCTCGTTGAGTCCTTTTCACTTCTATTTTTATTTTATTTTATTTTGTTTTTAAACTATGTTTCTCTAAGTGATAGGTGGGGCCCACGATTCAAGTTGTTACCAATGCTAGGGTGAATTAGAGTGATTGAGATACCATGAAAAAAAAAATGTTAGTTACCAAAAAGTTGAAAAAAAATTATTATTATGAAAAAAAAAAAAATGAGACCAGACCATTTGACCAAAAGGAATAAATTCAATAAAGTCGACCACTGGTACCCTTGTATATGCCAGTTGTGTTGACCTAGAGTTAGGTTATCGACCACTGGTTCCCTTGTATATGCCAGTTGTGTTGACTTAGAGTTAGGTTATCGACCACTGGTTCCCTTGTATATGCCATTAGGATAGGTTCATTTTGGCGGAGGCCTTCAGACAAATATGGGAAACGCCGTTCACTTAGTAAACATCAAAACCATCTATGTTTTTCTATATCCATCTTCTTGATCTATCCATGTGATTAGTTTTGACTCCGGATATTGATGTCCATAGTGCAACTATTTGAGTAGAGCTCTGTCACTTTATATGAATTTTAGTATGCTTGAGTGCAAACTCGTGTACATCAATTGGAATTTCGCATCAGGGTACTTCCTCCTGTAGTCAATAAGTATGCCAACCAAGGAGATTCTTTAGTGCCTTCCAAGGTTCTGCGTAGATAGCTAAGGTCTGGAGTAAAGGTTCTGCGTAGATAGCTAAGGTCTAGCAAATAATAAGTTTGGGGGTATTTGATAGGCACATTTTTGTGTCTTATATAATCTCAATTGGATATATTATTAGTGCTCGATTTTATATTTATTATGGCTTTTTATGTCCCTGTAGGTATTTTTGGAGAAATAAGCTTTTGCGGCGAAATTGGCTAAAAAAGTGGTTTTTGCGCTCGTGGGAGATATTACTATACGGACTCTCACTTTGGATAAGGGGTAACCTATTTCCAGGAAGATACTAAAGGGATAACATCACAGGATAGGGGGACACCCACCTTCTTCATGATTTGAATCAAAAAGATTTGGCGGGAAAAGATACCTCACGTCTGCAGATTTTGGAAGTGAAGCTTTGGGAAGTTTTAAAGATATTCAACACCGGAAATTGATTGGGATGGACTTGATATGACTTAACAAGTTCATTAGAAGCAATTGGACCGATCAACTTGGGCTAGAATAGCCGGGAATTGGAATCAAAGTCAAATAAGGAAACACGGCTTCATGGGTTCAAAATCTGTTATTCAAGGAGATTAAAGGCAAGTAAACTCTTTCCAAACATACATATATATCCAAGGAAGAGTTTGAGATAAGTGGGAAAGCTCAGAAACGCGTAAAACAAATTTGGGAAACGATTATTGCCGTGACTGCCAAGAAAGGAAAAAGCGAATTTTGATGCGATTTGGGAAAGATTCAATGACCCTTTTGTGTATAAATAGGATGCTTATGTCCCTAGAAGAAGTATGAAGAGTTTGGGGAAGGTTTGGGACGCAGATGAGCGAAGAAGAAGGATTAACAGCAATTCCCACCTGCTGCTGCTGCCATTAGAGGACCTTGAAGAACACGAAGAACAGACTGCACAGAGCAGTCTTATTTTCCGCAGCGTCAACAGCAGCAACGGTGTGTCGTTAATTTACTGCAGTTCCCTGGTATCGTTTCTTTCTGGACGTATTCTGTGGGTCACAGAATCACTGTTTTATAACTTTTGACTCTTTTGATCATACTTTGATCTTTGAATTAATATTTTGAGTGTATGATTAATATGAATAGATAAACCCCAATACTGGGATGATGGAAGAAACCATTCTTTATGCATGAGTAATTTTTATTTAATTCTTTTATGACTATTTGCATTGGTTTTTAATCGAATTAAAATTTTTATTGATCATTTGTGATTTTGTCTGATGATGTATGCTTAATCAATGAGATTCTTGATGCATCATGCTTATGATTTACATATATAAGAGTCGATATTTTTTATCAATATAAGCTTTAATTGTCTAGAATTAGTAATTGAATCGCATGAGTATAAGAATTGGTGAAATCCTGAGTCCCAGTATCTCTTGATCCTGTGACATATTTTTTATATATAATTTTGTTTTAAATCTTTTCAAGTCCGGGCAACAAACTCTTATTTACCGCAATCTTAATACTACAACAGTTGCTTCGTCATATCTAATATTGTGCAAAACTAATCCCCACACCTTACGTGTGATATTAGTTTGCGTGCTAGAGTCGATTCTCCTTTAACCTTTGGTTTTCTTCTTCTAAATCCAGGTTAACGACTTAAAGACTTCATTGGGATTGTGAAGCCAGGCCGATGCTACTTTTATCGTAGTTGTGTGGTCTGATCTTGCATCTTCTATCGTACGAGTACAATCAGATTGATTGGCTTGAGATTAATATCTCCGATATGCAAGATATAAAAAGTAATCACAAACATCGTCGTCTCATTGTTTGTGATTCCGCAACATCTTGTTTCGTTACCATACGATTAAGATTGTTTCGAGGTGATTGATAACTCTAGGGTGTTATTCGGGAATATAAGACCAGATTATCGATTGGTTCCTGTTCACCTTGATTATTATCAAAAGACGGAACAAAACCTTTAGGGTTTATCTGTGGGAGCCAGATTGATCCTTTGATAGACTTGTCTATGGGAGACAAATTTGTTTATTGTCAAAGCCTGCGATTTTGGGTCGTAGAAACTCTTAGTTGTGGGTGAGATCAGCAAATGGAATCAAGTGCGCAGTATCCTGCTGGGATCAGAGGCGTAGGAGCATAAATGTACCTTGGATCACTGAGAGATTGATTGGGTTCAACTACATTCCAGTCCGAAGTTAGCTTGGAGTAGGCTAGAGTCTGTAGCGGCTTAATACAGTATGTGTTCAATCTGGACTAGGTCCCGGGGTTTTTCTGCATTTGCGGTTTCCTCGTTAAAAAAATTCTGGTGTTTGTGTTATTTCTATATCCGCATTATATTGTTTATCTTTATAATTGAAATAATACAGGTTGTGCATTGTAGATCATCAATTAGAATATCTAACCTTTGGTTGTTGATTTAAATTGATTGATCCTTGGATATTGGTCTTGGGTACCATCCAAGTTATTCCTTGTGTTTGATTAAAGACTCGTTGATTTCTCTTAGCTCGAGTAAATCAAAACAAGAGAGAGATATTAACTCCTTGAGATACTTTTACCTAGATTGAGTCTGACTGTCTAGTTGATTCTCTAGAAAGTAATTCGGAGTTAGTCCATACATATTGCTAAGAGAAATATTGGGTGGTGTTGTTAGACCTCCTCTTTTTTAATTGGTATCAGAGCAGGAAAACACGTTCAAGATCTTACAAGTCTGTGTTTGTAGCGATCTGACTCTATGGATAAGTACATCTCTGATAACGCAACACCAGTTCAGAGCCACTCACGTGAGTCTCAAAGGGTTGAAAATTCTGAGAAAAACTCAAGAACTTGTCCATTGACTGAATATACTTTTGACTGGAAAAAATCTCTTGAGGAACAGTTGGATGATCTTTCAGATGATAGTGATTCAAAAGAAGGAAAAAGTATTGATGAAGAAGTCTCTTAATATATCAAGTTGTTTGATCGTGCCTTGAAAGAAAAGAAGTCAACAACCTGCTTGAGTAAATACATGGGTCCTCTTTGTCAAGAAAACATAAAGTTGAGAAAACTCTTTAAAGGATACGATGATGGATATAAACTCTTAAAATCTATCGTTAAAGATCATGAAGAAGATGTACGCACAAAAAAATCTGAATGTGATAATCTTTTTCGAAATCTCTTCGTGTTGAAAGAAAGACTTGTAGAAACTGAAGCAAGATATGACTCTCAAAAAAAACGTTTTTGCGACAAAGAGCACAGTCTTCTCACCAAAGAAAAATCCTTGGAGACTGAGCTTAGAGATTCTCTTAATAAAGTAAAATCATTGGAAGAGAGTCTGAGTAGATTCAATTCTAGATCTACAAAATTATCTTCTATGCTTGAAGCATGTAAAGAACACCGTGATACACGTGGTCTGGGCTATAAAGGAATAGACGCTCCAAAAACTAGTAAGATCAACTTTGTTAAAGCTAGTGATAATTCTCCATGTGAAAAACCTTTAGCAGCTTGCAATGGTCCCAAAAACAAGGATTCTGCTCCTTCTAAATCTGCTCACAAGAGAACAGTTAAAAATAATTCCTTTAACTGCTATTACTGCGGGAATAAAGGACATTCTGAGCAAAGATGTCGCTATCGGTTGAGGAATGAAAAGCTTCATAACATTCTTACTTGGATGTCTAAAGAAGTTAGCAAATCGGTTTCACACATTGTTGGAAAAGGCAATTTAAACACTCCATTAATGTACTGTGATAAGTACTTTCTTAGTTGTGTGTTCAAAACAAAAAATTCCTACAATGGAAGAAGGAAGAATGAAAAAAGGGTGACTGACCCTGCAAAGAGAAAAAGGCATCGGAGAAAGAAATAAAAGATGATTTCCTCATATCTCCCTGAAGAAAGCTACAAATCCAAGAACTCCAGTCCAGGTTTCCTACATATTAACAATCGAGTCTCAGATCTAAAAATAAGTATAAAGAGATTCAAACGGAGCTTCAAGAAAACATGGAAAACAGTTGACTCAGGTACTCCTAACTCTTTTATTGATAAAACTTATTTAGCTATGACGAGTAATGTCTCTCTAAATACCCTTGATAAAGGAAAAGAAGGAGTGAATATTGATGATCAAGATGCTCATCTTAATACACCATGACTGCTTGGAGCTGCATCCCTCTTTTATGTAAAAGGTGGATGCTCTTTGTTCTCAAGATGACTCATCTTGAGAAACTTGTCGGGTTTGTATTAAATTCGTTATTAATTTTTTATTTTTTATTTTTTAAAAAGAAAATTTGGTCCTCGTGTTCCTTCATCCCTTCTCGGAGTGTCTGTCTCTCGGAAATTCTTTGAATAATTGGGCTTTTCCTTTTCCCGGGTCTCACATGTGTGATTGACTAAGTACACATACCGGACCCACACGAACGTCATAGTTACTAGGGTTTCTTGGAACACCTTATAAATACAATGTTCTATAAGGTCAAAATATTCTACTGGACTCTTTCTGTACACAATGGTTGGAAGCAAAAAGGTTGATGAAGTCGAGAAGGACAATATTTTTGAGTTGAATCCTGTTTCTATAACATGCTTTCATGTTGTTGATCATGAAAACAAACTACCAGTTCAGATGTCATCACAACTGGTAGGAAATCTTCTTCGATACTTTGAAGTAGTACGTGAACAACTCGGTATTGCAACAAGGAATCTTGATTTTATGAAAAACAAACTAAAGAAGGCAACTGATGAGCTCGTCCATGTTCAATCCCTAGTTGCTGACAGAATTTAGAGTGTTTTAATCATGTTTCTTGTTTTATCTGCCTAGTATGTCTTCTTTTTGGTTTAGTTGGAAGAATAACTAGTGCTTTGAATAGAAATGATTGTGACTACACACAATGTAATCGATCTCGGATTCCGGTTTGTCTCGATCACTGATACAATGTTGTCCAGGACATTTCGGTTCCAAAATTTGGTGTAATCTCAGTTCCAATTTTTATATCCTAGTGTGAATGATCACTTAAGAAAAGCATAATACATTTTATTTACTTTAAGATTTATGCTATAATGTATGTTTACCGATTAATTTCCACATTGTTTATATACCTATTAAGCTTGAATAGACATAAAAAATGCTTTATCATTGAGTATATCACAAAATATAATGGACTAATAGTAGTATATAGGACTAAGAACGTGTCAATCAAACATTCTACACTTGAGACACGATCTTTGTTTACTTACTATGTGTCCTATTTGTTCCATGGTGTAGAACAGATCAACATTCTGAGATTCGTAGCCTAATAAGCTATTTGTTCAAGCAAAACAAAAGAAAGAGAGTTTTCAGTCGGTCCCCTCCTCCCTCTTTCTCGTCTCGTACGTCTTCTCTATCTGATCAAGATCCCCCATGAAAAGATAGATCGAATGCTTGTTATTATTATTCTTCTCATGACCTAATCCTACAGTGCATGTCTGCTTAACCTGTACAATCATCTAAATTTACAAAAGTCTGTGAAAAACCTAATTTCCATTTAAATTTTGCTTAACCTAGGATTATCAGACAATCGCATTCCTCATGATCATCAACACAACAAGAATAGTAATACTAGTGCATTAATTTTTGCATATGGGAATCAGCAAAAACATGTTCTTCTTAATTTTTGTATATGAAATTAGTCCCTGAAAAAACGAAATCCTGTTGAGATTTACCGGTTATGACCGAGTTAGGCAGATTTCGGCCGAGATTTCTGCCAACATTTCGTCCTGGAGAAATTACAAGAATCGTCCCTTCTTGGGCCGAGATTAATCTCGCTGGAATTTCGTCTGAAATCACCGAAATTGACTACATAGACTACACGTAGCTATTATTTTTCATCTTCTTATTCTTTTTTTAGGTTTATTGGTATTAATCTAAAAATATTTGGAGATGATGTCTGTATTAATCTTTATGATTTGATATATTGCAATTTTTTATGGGATATTGGTGTTTACGTCTGTGAACTATGTTTGTCCCATACTTTGTAAAAAGTAAAGTCGTTCGTGTTCGGTATTCACGTACTGGTAAAAGAATAAATGGACTTTTGGAAAATACAAAAGTTAAGCCTATATTGTCAAACATTTGTTTGAAGATAGGTTAAAATCTTTTGTTTTCAAGGACTATGTCTATTATTGTCGTTATGAAAATAATGATTGAAGATAGAATGAATCCTTGTGTATTCTGCAGTATTGATCATCCCTGATTCATATTACTGTGAAGATCCGTAATGTATCTTATGTTGAGCATTATACAACCAAGTTGAATTTCTTAGCTTAGTTGTTGTTTCGTGATTTGTTATGTCGAGCATATTGAACTAAATTAATCATCTTGTTTGGTTATTTAGTTATTGCTCCGTAAGCATTCTTATGTCGAGCAAAACAAATGACAATTAAATTGATTACTTTTGTAATTAGTTTGGTTGTGTATTCCAATTAGATTAATTATGGTTTCTCTTGTAATTAATCTAGTTGAGTATTTTCGTGACTCCATAAGGTTTTCTTGTGTTGAGTAGATGAACGGTTAAGCTAATCATTTCCTTATGGTTAACTTAGTCGTAGCTCCGTAAGTTATCTTATGTTGAGCACAATCAATTGAATTGATCACTTTTTATGTTTAATTTGGTTGCGTATTCCCATTAAATTAATCATGGGTTTACTTGTGATTAACTTGATTGAGTTTTTGGATATAGAAAATCATTCTCATGGTTTTTGGTGTCCAATAAAAATCCTTAGTTTCTTTTGAAATTAAGGTCGCTCGTTGTTGTTCTTTCGGGAATGACATCTAATGGGGGAGAGTTCTTTTGAACTTGTACTTAATGGTCACATCTTGAGAGGTATGTGGCTGTGGAATTTTAGAGGGGTTATCTTGTATCTTTAAACTCCTTGATGAATGCATTTAGCTTCGGCTTTATGATTGCATCTAAATTAGTTGGTATGTATTTTTTCTTTTAGTCATGAAATGTCTCTTTCGGAATTTTCATTATGATCCCGTTCTTGTACCTTTGACAATTTTATTGACAAAAAAGGGGAGAATTAATATGTAGTCACACTACAAATACATATGGTTTTCAGATCATTGTGTAAGGAGGAGTGGTTTCCATGTGAGATGGAGTATTGACTAAGGGGGAGTGACACCATAGTATTATTGTTGAAGCTGTGATACAATTGGACTTTGACACTGTGTAATGATACTATGACACTGTATAACAATGATCGAGACCGCTGCTTTCTCATTGTTATAGCTACGGATCTTCAACAACGGTGATGCTAAACTTACAACCTTTGGGATCATTGGAGTACTTGGAAGTGACGAAAATTTCAAGGAATGTTGAAGATTAGACATGTGGAATAGGAGCTACTAAAGTTTCTTTATCTTTTTTGTATTCCATATGCATTGATAGTTTTGTTACTAAAATTGACAAAGGGGGAGATTGTTAGAGCATTGCTCGATCAAACTTGCATGTGCTATCTCAAGCATGTTTGTCAATGTTAGTGATCAAAACTATAAGTCTTGATTTCTAGTCTATTATAGCTAATTCTCGGACTAGGATAGAAAGTGTAGTTGAGCTCAAGGACTTCATGGCGATTCATCATACAAGAAGAAGAACTACTCAAGGAACCGGTGGAACTTCTCGACAAAAGGGTATGTGAAGACTTGAACTTATCTGTCACTCAAAAGTCTATCTCCTACTCTTTGAGACAAGAAGTCGTATGTTATATATATAGACTTGGATTATACACATTTGGTATTTCGAGCCGAGTATACCTCGCCTATCTATATCTCGAAATATGTGTTGGTAAGCTTTTCGCTTCGATCAAGTTTATCTTTACCTAGTGACGAAAGTCATGATATGTTTCAATCACTTTGAAAATTGCTTTGACGAGAAATAGTGTAACAACTGTATAACGTCCTCTAAGAATGTTTCAATGATTGAAATGAGAGTTTAGATTACATAACCAATGGTGGACATAAGCATTGTTGTGGAAACACATTTATGTATAAGTCCTATTCCTTGAACTAAAGTTTGTGAACTTTGTTGATCAAGAGAACCGGAAGAATGGCGTGATCCAAGTCCTCGAACTCAGTCCGCGAACTGCCGAAGTTCTCAAACCCGATAATTTCTGCTAGAGTTGACAAACTACTTGCGTGAAGCTAAGTCCGCGAACCGGCGAAGTTCTCAAACCCGAGAATTTCTGCTGGAGTTTGTAAACTCTGCCCAGTAACTTAAGCCCTCGAACCTAGTCTGCGAACTTGAGAAGGTTATATATCTGAAGATGATTTCTGAACTTAAACTTAAAAAGACTAAGGAATGCAGTTTGCAAACCGTGGCTATAAAAGTTCATGAACCGGTTCAAGTGAATCAAATCATATTTGCTTCAATTGTGTCTTGTGTAGTACATGAGATTTCCTTGCAATTGAACAACTCTCTAACTAGTTCATTTGAATTCATTTGAACTAGTTATTGTGAAGAAGAACATGGTTGATATGAAATGATCATATGGATAACCTTTTGGTTAACTATTGTTGAACCAACAAGTGCATACATTTGGGTACCGTTAACAAACCTAGAAGCGTGCATTGTCAAGTGTGTGTAACAAGCTAAGTTTTCGATCTAACGGTTGAGAAATATTAGATTGAATCTAAATTAGGTTTTCATCTAACGGTGAATATTGAATGCTTTGTTACTAAGCTAACATTGATTGCAAACCCTGATTTAAAAGACTATAAAAAGGGGACATCTAGTATTGTGCAAAATTAATCCCCACACCTTACGTGTGATACTAGTTTGCGTGTTAGAGTCGATTCTCCTTTAACCTTTGGTTTTCTTCTTTTAAAACTAGGTTAACAACTTAAAGACTTCATTGGGATTGTGAAGCCATACCGATACTACTTTTATCGTAGTTGTGTGATCTGATCTTGCATATTCTATCGTACGAGTACAATCAGATTGATTGGCTTGAGATTGATATCTCTGATATGCAAGATATAAAATGTAATCACAAACATCTTCGTCTTATTGTTTGTGATTCCGCAACATCTTGTTTCGCTACCATACGATTAAGATTGTTGTGAGGTGATTGATAACTCTAGGATGTTCGTCGGGAATATAAGACTGTATTATCGATTGGTTCCTGTTCACCTTGATTATTATCAAAAGACGGAACAAAACCTTTAGGGTTTATCTGTGGGAGACAGATTGATCCTTTGATATACTTGTCTATTGGATACATATTTGTTTATTGTCAAAGCCTACGATTTTGGGTCGTAGCAACTCTTAGTTGTGGGTGAGATTAGCTAATGGAATCAAGTGCACAGTATCCTGCTGGGATCAGAGGCGTAGGAGCATAACTGTAAGTGGGAGATTGATTGGGGTTCAACTACAGTCCAGTCCGAAGTTATCTTGGAGTAGGCTAGAGTCTGTAGCGGCTTAATACAGTGTGTGTTCAATCTGGACTAGGTCCCGGGGTTTTTCTGCATTTACGGTTTCCTCGTTAACAAAATTCTGGTGTCTGTGTTATTTCTATTTTCGCATTATATTATTTATCTTTATAATTGAAATAATACATGTTGTGCGTTGTAGATAATCAATTAGAATATCCAACCTTTGATTGTTTATTTAAATTGATTGATCCTTGGATATTGCTATTTGGTACCATCCAAGTTATTCCTTATGTTTGATTAAAGACTCGCTGATTTCTATTAGCTCGAGTAAATCAAAACAAGAGAGAGATATTAAATCCTTGAGATACTTTTACCTAGATTGAGTCTGACTGTCTATTTGATTCTCTAGAAAGTAATTCGTAGTTAGTCCATACAGATTGCTAAGCGAAATATTAGGTGGTTTTGTTAGACCCCCGCTTTTTCACATATCTCTTCATTATGTCGAACAGAAGTGAATCATGCTCGAGCCTGCCGGATTCCTCAGTCAAACGTTGGCGGCTCGCTTCCAGAGTATGATTCTAATTACCTCCTGATTTTTAAGTGATAATTCCTATTTTCCTCATAACATCACTGATTTTTTTTAGAGTGCGCAAACTCCTGGATCTTGTGACAACTACCCCATCCGGATCATCCGAGTCAAGAAGATCATTCCAGTATGCTTTTCACTTTCAAATAGATATTTTCTTGCCACCATCAATAGTTTAAAAAGAGAGATTTTCTTTTCTGTAGAGGTACCCAGTTGGAACATGCGTGACCGTGGTTGATGACGACGATCTGTCCACACCTCTTCCTTCAAACTCGAGTACGCCAACTGCTGCAGACCTAGAAAATGATGATTTGGGTATTTCTTGCTACGAATATCCCAATGCATGTTTGTCGTTTGATATCCACATGAAGTGTTTATCTTCTAGCTACCGAGATGTAGGTAGATTCTTAGTGCAGAAGGAGTTCGTGGCTTTGTACACGAAAATATGGAGAAGATACTGCCACATTGCAACCAGGAACGTGGTGCAGCATTGCTCGTCTGCGTTGGTCACCACAGTGAACTGCCTTCTGCCCATGATTGTTGAAAGGAAGGAACATCCATTCGCGATGTCACTGAAGCAACTGTTGAAAATTGGGAAAACATGGTATCTACCTGTGAATCCCTGGAGTTTAACGTAAGATGGCTGCGGCACCATCTTGACATTGTTAAAGTTGATCGAGTTGGCATCTTTGCCAACGTCGTTCCTGCTACAAAGCCTATTTTGGAAGAGGAAAAGGCTCTGACTGCTGAATCTCAAAAGGTGAAACAGGCAATCCGGGATTTGAAGAGTAGGACTGAAAGGTACCAAAAAAGGCTGAAGATGATGCTTTTAAGAAACTACAACTTATTGGATGGTCTTTTCTGAGTTGTTATTTTGAATGTGCAGCCATGAGAATGTCTGATTTTTCTTTTGGGTTCTGAACATTTTTTTTTAATTGTATTGGCTTTTGGGAAAAGCAAATGGAATTTTCATTAATACGTTGTGATTAAATGAAATTTTGATAACCCAAATACGAGGGAAACGGAAAAATTCCTGGTTGGCCGTGTCGTGAAACGACGAGAGATAAAGTGATGGTCACGTGTAGTATGCCTTGAACCATTTTCCATTGATGACCGCTTCCAATTTTCCTCCATCTTCTTTGACAATCTTGTAGTACTCACTGTTATATGCTTTGGTAGCCACATAAGGTCCTTCCCATTTTGGAGAGAATTTCGGTGCAGACATGTCTTGTTGAATGTGCTTAGCAGTCTTCAATACCAGATCTCCTGTTTGAAAAACTCGAGGTTTTACGGCCTTATCGTATTTCCTGGAAACCCTATTTCTGTATACCTAAGCATGTTCTTCCGCCTTAGTTCTCTTGGAGTCCAGATTATCTATCTATGCTATTCTGGAACTTGACTCTTCAGCTTCATCCCATTGAACTCCACTTGCTGCTGCAATTCTGGACGACGGAATTTTAATCTCTGCTGAGAGAACTGCATCCGTTCCATAGACAAGTGAATAGGGGGAGGCGCCTTTGGATCTTCTAGGTGCCGCTCGATATGCCCATAGTTCTATAGGCAGTTGTTTGTGCCATGTCCGTGGATTATCATGCACTGTTCGACTGAGAATTCGGATTAAAGTATTGTTGGTACTCTCGGCTTGCCCATTCTTTTGGGGATAGTTAGGAGTAAAAAAGACTTGCTTAATTCCATATTCTTCTAGTAACTCTTGTACTTGCTTGTTGACGAAGGGAGTGCCATTATCAGTAATGATGTGCTTAGGCATGCCAAAACGAAAAATGATGTATTCCTTAATAAATGCTGCAATTGTCGCTCCAGTAGTTCCTCTCAGAGGAATGGCTTCAACCCATTTAGTAAAGCAATTTGTTGCGGTTATAATATATTCATGATACTTTGATGATGGCGGCTTAATATTCCCAATGATGTCAAGTCCCCAGCTGTAAAATGGCACGGACTACTTACCGAGTGCAGGGGAGTAGAAGGTGCGTGGATGAGGCTTCCGTGAATTTGGCTCTCGTGACACCTTTGAAAAAACGTCGCTGCATCATCTTTCATAGTAGGCCAGTAATATTTCTCGTGTATATGGAGGAATAGTTTCTTCTTCCCTTGGTGTTCACCTTCATGCGTCTCTTTCAACATAATTGGGATTTCCACCTTTGCCAGACATCATAGCAGATCACCTCTGAAGATTTTACGGTACATAGTTACTTCATGAAACACAAATCTTTTGGCTCTTTGTTTCATCTTGGCTGCGTCCTTCTTATTAGCAGGGAGTACACCATCGCGGAGGTAATTAATGTATGTCTCTCGCCACTCCCCAGCATGGAAAATGTTAAAGACCTCCAATTGATGTGGAGGTGCTTTACAGTTGGGTCAAGACCCTTGGACTAATCGAGATTGAGTCTCCGTATCTGGCCAATAGTAGTCGAGGCGTTTAAGGCGACGATAAAGAGTCACCACCAACGTTTGTCTATAAATTTTTCCATGAACATGGTTAAGCTGTAGATGTGCTTATTCGTCTCTGAGACATCTTGACAGGGAACCATCCGGTTTTCGATGATATAACACTCCGTGAAGCATGAAGAAATTTTATAGGGTTTTGAGACTAAACTTTCCTTGGGAGAGGGAAATGTTAAGCTCTTGGATAATCGGGGTCCTCCAATCATTGGATTCAGTATCCTTAAACCGAAAAATCCACGTCGACGCTACAGTCCGTCTCTTCACCACTAAAGTTTCTTCTAAACCTTCGAATTGCATCTTCGAGGCTAATGTGTCTAGGCAATCGGCGTGCTTGTTGTTGCTTAGAACGACATGAGTTATGGTTGCACCAGCGAAATAATTCAATAATTTTTGTGCCTTAGACCTATATGGCGCCAGTGTTACCTCTTTTAATGCATAAACTCCATTCATTTGGTTAACCGGTAATTTAGAGTCGCATCTCACTTCCAGGTGCGTATCGTCTGCTTGTTTGGCCAGTGACAACCCTATGATAAAAGCCTCATATTCCGCTGAATTATTGGTGCACTGAAAGTCCAGCTTGAAGGAATGCGAAAAGACTTCACCAGCTGGAGACACCAGAACTACACTCGCTCCTCCAGTATTATTGCCAGGGGTGGCGGATCCATCGAAATAGAGTAGCCACGCTTCTTCTTTAACAAAAGAGATTTCCGGAAATTCCCCAGGGAGGTTTTCATGTAGTGCGGTGGTTCCTTTTCCCGGGAAAGCTGCTAGTAAATATACGACTGCTTGTCCTTTGATAGCCCTTGGGGAAGCGCATGTTATATCTGACTCTGACATTTGGAGGAGACATTTGGCCGGCCTCTCTATCAAGACCGGTTTTGAAAGCAAAAAATTCACAGGATCAGCCTTAGATATCAGCACTACTTTGTTTGACAGCAAATAATGCCTAAACTTCTGAATGGAGTGAGTTAGGTCTAAGCACGCTTTTTCTAATTTGGGATATCTGAGTTTAGCATCCCTTAAAGTTCGACTGAAGTAGTATATAGGATGTTCAATTCCTTTATCATCTTCTTGGGAAAGGATAGCTCCAACGGCAACATCACTGAAAGCAGTGTAGAGTCACAATGGTCTTCATTGTACAGGAGATCTCATGATGGCTGGGGATGATAATATTTGTTGGATCTTCTGAAATTCCTCTTGCTGTGGTGCTGTCCATACAAAACTTGCTCCCTTCTTCAATAAAGGGGTGAATGAAGCAATAAACTGGGCTAAAACCAGGTATAAAACGCCGAATGTTGTTTACCTTTCCCATGAAGCTGTGGAGTTCTTTCACAGTTCGTGGAGGTGGCATCGTGAGGATGGCTTGGGTCTTGGACGGATTAACTTTGATTACCTCATCAGTTACCTGGAATCCTAGAAATTTACCCGAGGAGACGCCGAAGGCACACTTCAAAGGGTTCATTTTCAATTTGTACTTGTGTCATCTTTCAAACACTTGCCGCAAAACCTTTGTGTTGGCTTCTCGAGTTTTTGATTTGACTACTATGTCATCCATGTAATCTTCAACTTGCTTGTGCATCATATCATGGAAAATTGCAGTCATGGCGCGTTGGTAGGTTGCGCCGGCATTTTTCAAACCGAAAAAAATCATAGTATAATAAAATTTTCCGAGAGGAGTTCGAAAAGATGTCTTACTTGCGTCGTTCTCGTACATATTTATCTGATTGTAGCCATTGTACCCGTCCATGAAGGATAACATGCCATGTCCACTGGTGGCGTCGACTAGCATATCAATGTTGGGAAGAGGAAAATCGTCCTTGGGGCAGCATTTTTTCAGATCTCTAAAATCGACATAACACCTAATTTGACCGCTCTTCTTTTTTACAGGAACCACATTGGATAACCAAGTAGGATGGTGAATAGGTTTGATGAAACCGGCAGTTAGCAACTTCTGAGTCTCAGTCTTGATTTGTTCTTCCACATCGTGTCTTAACTTCCATGGGGATTTCTTGACTAGTTTGGACCCAGGTATTACATGTAGATGATGAGTGACCAGTTTTTTATCCAAGCCAGGAATTTCCCTGTACGTCCATGAAAATACATCTTGATATTCCTTAAGAAGGTCCACAAGTTTTGTGCGTTCATCTGTACATAGAGCCGAGCTGATGGAGACGGGCCATGGAGATTCTTCAGTTCCGATGTTGACAACTTCTAGTTCATCTTTGATGGAGTTGGTTCCGTCTTGTAATTGTCATGGTGCGTCCGAAACTTCTTCTTGTGGCTTGCTGTTGTGGTTGCACTCTATTGGGAGGAGAGACTGGGTGGAAATCTCCCCTACTAATTGCTAACAGCGGCGCCGATATACAGTTTTCCCTTTTTCGTCACGACTTGCAACAAAAGCGCGCTCTCTCTTGGTTGATGAGGGAAAATTAGGGTGTCCTGTCGCAGGAGGTGTTCCACAAGATTGGGTTCTTTTGTTTAGCGACGCAAGTCTGTCCTCCTCTTCAATGGAGGTCCATGTGGGGAGTGGAATGCAGTGAACCTTGCCTGATGAGTCTCGCGAATTCTCCTTCGGCTCGAACAGCTCTACACTACAAATTGGTGCATAAGGAGACAATGACGCGGGGATGCGGAAAACTTCTTCATTCAGCGTGGTCTTCAGGCATTGGTGATATGTTGAAGGGACGATTCGGTTATCATGGAGCCACAGTCTCCCCATTATCATGAGGTAGTCTGGCTTCTTCTCTATCACTTCGAGTTTCACCTTCGACTGGACTGGTCCCACTGACAGATTCAGACTGATGTATCCATACATGCTAGTTCGGTTTTCTTTGAAATCTGTCATCATGGTAGGTTGCCGTACGATTTTACTTGACCGCACCTTAGATGTCCTGAGTGTTCTAAGGGTGATAACATTTGAGGATTCTCCCGTATCAATGAGATCTCTTTTGAATTCTGAATCCTTGATGCGAGCAGTGACATGTAGGGCTCTGTTATGACCTTCTTCTGCCATCATGTCATCTTCAATAAATGTAACATTGTTGACTGACATCTCTGATATTATTGAAGTGTACGGTCATGAAGGAACTAAACGTGCGTCTAGGGATATTTGATTGATTGCAGCAAACGTCTCTGATCGTTGATTCTTTGAAAGGTGTAGAAGTTCACATAAACTTTCTACCAAAGAGGATGTTTCCTGGTCTACCGGCCTCTGGTTTGTGGTGAAACTGTTGATCTGAGGACGATCATCCGGGGCATCACTCCCTAGCACTGGAATTTCTGGAACAGGTGAGCCGCTCCAATCTGACGTTAACCTGACAAGAAAACTGGGTATGTTATTTATCGTTTCCTTCATCAGGTCCATGTTCCTTGTGTGGATCTCATGGACGCGTGCCAACTCGACCAATCTTGGGATTTCTTCATTTAGCTGCACAACTAGGTATAGCGTTGGGAGGAGGGATGCTGCCATTCGTCAGGATTTGAACGGAACTTGAATTTGTGGAATCAGTTTTAAGACCGACCATCTTTTGAAATTGGAATTGCAACCGAGAGATTAATCTCCCACTGTGGTCGCCAATTGTTTGTGGGTAAAAACTGTTTCTGCTGGTTTTGGTAAATTTGGGTGTGTGGATGAGAAACAAATCTAAACCTAAAATAAATTCACTACACGGGTGTACTTTAGATTTGAGAGATCAATCTTTACAATCCTGGAATGGCCGTTCCAGTCTTGCTTCGGTCACAAAGTGAAGGAGAAAGGTTGGTCTTAGGGAGGGAAGCGAAAAAGGTGTTGAGACCAGAATAGTTAATTCTGAAGGTGTGGTTATTTTATGACTTGTATCATAATTTAGAACTGGCTTGCGAAATGTAAGCTATCAGTTCTTTTGGTGTTTTCTGGATACTATGTTGTTAACCAAAAACTTGTTGTTTGGTCAAAAATAGGTAAAACCTATTTATACAAGTCATATTGAACGCACCCTGATCTCGTAGAAAGTGGGAGTTATTGAGTGATGGAGAAGTGGGGTTATGTGTAACTGTCAGAAACCATGTTCCCACTATGGAGGAAACTGGTTAGTTTACACCCACTAGTTCTTGGCGCCACTAACTGCCCTTCTTTCTAATACTTTCTTATAATGGGCGTGTTGCACGCCGCATGCTGTAAACCGCCAGACTAATACCCTAATAAGCATCCCCCAGTTTGTGACATGTTTGATGTCTCGAGTGCTTTCATGGAAAACATGTATCAGGTTGCTATGTGTGGCAAGTCAAAATCAGGAGACTTGCCACGGGGGAATAACAGTGATGCTATTTGGCTTGTCTTAGTTGGTCGCCCAAAACTTACCACAGGCCTGTCAATTCTGTGGCGAATTTGGACGGCTGAGATCGTAACTCATGAGAAAAGGTGGCCATTGATTATGGCCACATTCTGTTGGCGCCTGATGGTAGCACAATGGCGTCATTGGCACATGCTAATGGTGTAGTGGCATATAGCGGCATGCCCGTGGCATGGTGGCGCCTGGCGTAGCCGTGGCAGCTATTTTGTCATATTGGTGTTAGACCCAAATATGGCTCTGGCAACATTAGACTTGTTCCTATATCAAACTTAAGGCCCTAGGAGAATTACTCGACTTAGTTGGTGTGGCAACTTTTGCTAAATTAGGGTTTGGCATATCGAAACCCTAATTAGCGCGTGTGGCATGGCCACGACACGGTGGCGCTTTATGCAATCGGTTCCATGGCCACATTGATGGAATTATGGCAGGCCATAATATGGGAATAACCACAGGCGCAAGGATAGACGCAGGTGATTATAGAATGGCGTCGTTTTTAGGGTTTGTCGGGTCCCACATGGCTCGTGGCATGTTGTAGGACCAAAGTGGCGTAATTGGGCCATGACTGGAAATTGGGGTTTCGACTAATGCCGCTAAGGAAGAGCCGTTTAATATACCCAAATTGGAATATGTTATGGCGTTTTTCCACGAACAAGAAGTGGGTTAGCACGTTTGGCGCACTATTTATGGCATGTTGACACGATCGGCATGCTACTGCGGCAAAGTGGCATGTTTGGCATGTTCGGCATGCTACTGCGGCAAAGTGGCACGTTTGGCATGTTTGACATGTCAATTAGCGTATTGGCGAAGCATGGCATGTTTAGCATGTCACTAGCATGCCGGAGTGGAATGGCACGTTTGGCAAGTTTGGCATGCCAATTAGCATGTTGGCGCGGCTTTTGGAATGCCAATTTGGCATTGTGACCTTCTGGCGCAACTTTGCCTCTTTTGATACTGTGGCATGTTTAGAGCAACCTAATTGGTCGAAAAAGAGGGGCCGGCCAAGCATGGGCGTGGCCACACTTTTGGTGTGCGTGTGGCAGATTTAAAGCAACCTGACTGGTCGATAGGAAATAGGGATGACAAGTATGGGCCCAATCACAACTCATGTGTGTGTGGCGAGTTTAAGGCGACCTGATTGGTCGACGGGAAATAGGGGCCGGTTCGAGCAGCATGGAGTGTGGCCACTTGCAAGTGGCACCGGCTGGCCTATGACAGGTCCAAACCTCCCTTTGTTGTTGCTCCTATTTTGTGGCTCCTTTTTATTCCTTATTTTCTGATTTTGGGTAGGATTTTGCACCTACTAATCCATGCCGGATTAACTTCCTAGTTCGCCTAGGCTTAATTTTGACAGGCGAGGTCTAATATACTGCGCAGGGCGTAAAACCCTAATTTTGCAAATTAGTTAGGGTAATATCTAAATCTTGTGAATTATCACAAATTTGATTGAATTCACATAGTTCTTTAAGTTTATTGCCACGGATCAATATGCTTTCCGATTGAGTACTTTTTATGCAATGACCTTAACCTTGATACTTGGAAATCCGTGTTACTCTGTTGTGAGTGAGCATAAATTATCATGCCATAGTAATATTAAGGGTTCATCCGGGGAACATAGGATAGAAAGCATTCAAAGAAACTTATATTAACTAAATAATACAGGCAAGGTGCCAAAATTTACAGAATATTTGGGATTGTTGCTACATGCACCATTCTGGGTAAATTTCATGTGAATATATGTTGCTCAATAAATGCGTCAGTGAAGAGGTTGAACACTCATCACTTTTACATGGCTCCGTTTCTTTGCAGAGTGATGACATGTTAAATTCAAGTTTTTACAATTTTAACCTTGAATTAAAAACCACCATCAAAAGGTATCAACTCTTTTCAACCAAGTGATGTGAGTTCGACAAAAGGCTCTTCTGTTTATCTCAATAAACTCTTTTGTCAGATTCTTAGATCTATCTTATTATCAACTACCAAAGTAATGTTAAGATTTTGCAATCAATACTTTTAATCACAAAGAATTGTATTGATGCCGATCTACATAACTAATCAATCTAATCTACCACAAGGATAAGCCGCTTATAGTTGGATCCTCTTTTACCGAAACAAGTATTGTGCACACCAAAGATTATGAACCCAAATCAGAAATCTTCAAAGTCTTCTTTGTCTTCAAATCTTCTTAGATTTTCAATAAACACCTGCACACAATCAACTTGAATATCTTGTGATCAATCATGTACAGAACGGAGTCTGTTAACAATGGATTATCACAAGATTTCTTTAGATCTACAAACACTCTAAAGATCCCGTCGAAACTTCGATCTAGTTTGAGTGAATCTTATATCAGAAGAGAAGATTCTCAAGCATAAAAAAACTAGGTGCAATCAAAGTTCAACCACCGTTAGTGAATCTAATCAATCAAAAATAAAAGATAAACCGCAATTATCTAGTTTCCCACCAGCGGTACTAATAGAGCTTCTCAATCCCAAAGAGGTCTTTAAACTGAGCGGTCGTAAGAGATTTCGCCTAATTAGGTTACTCTCCTCTCTGAATAGGCGGCTTCACCAGTAGCAGCACAACTGAGATAGTTTTGCTGTCTCTGAGGATTAGTTTGCTCGAAATGCAAAATTTGATATTTATAGACCAAGGAAGTTTGGACACCAAGGAATTTCCAAAACCGAAAATATTCTCAAGATATGCAATATATTCCAGATTCGGTTTCCATAATTCCTGGAAATGCTTTGTCCAAATAATGACCGAAAATCTCTTAGAAAATCTCCAAATAGAAAATGCACATTACTAAGTTTCAATTTCCAAAAATAAAATTAAAAACCTACGCGTATGATTCTCAAATCGGTGTTTTGTGCAAACAAAAATTGAATCGTATCAATCGTGTTGTTCTATCTTCTAAAGAGAGCCTTGGGTTCTGCTAGAAGATATACGACAAGAATTCCTAAAGACAATCGATGTTGTGCTAGGAGTTTTTGATGAAGCAGGTATTACATCTAGTCCAAATAGGTAGTAGGAAATTGGTCTAACAACTTATAATCAGTGTGTGTTTATTCTGGACTAGGTCCCGGGGTTTTTCTTCATTTGCGGTTTCCTCGTTAACAAAATTTCTGGTGTTTATGTTATTTCTTTTCCGCATTATATTTTTATATAATTGAAATATCACAGGTTGTACGTAAGTTCAATCAATTGTGAATCCGACCTATAGGTTGTTGATTAAATTGATTGATACTTGGATATTAGTTTTTGATACCATCCAAGTTATTTCTTACATTCAATCGGGCTCGAAAATTCCTATTTGTTTGATTGCGGATTGAATTGAGATATAACTCTTTCATATACTTTTCTTAAGATTGAGTCTGACTGTCTAGTTGATTCTCTTGAAAGTATATTGGAGTTAGTCCATACAGATTGCCAAACGAATTATTGGGTGTGGTTGTTGTACCCCCGCTTTTTCACATAATAAGATAGTTTTATTCATAATAAACCTAATGCAGTCACTGAAAGAAATCAAAAATTGGAGTCTATCGTCATTCTCTTCTCAGTTCTTGTGAATATTGCTTTCCAAAACTGGATTCAAATTCTTCTGAGCACTTCCTTTTTCAGTAGATAATTTGTTCATCTCAAACAGTTGAGAATGAATATTAGCTAGTACTTTTTTTGAATCTATTATCATCAGCTCATGATATCTAATGCAACCTTTAACAGTAAGAATCTGTTTCCTTAGAGAATATTGAGAGTTATCATGAAGAGATACATCATGAGTTTCAGTCATAACTGATGCACGAAGTGCTAAATCATCAAGAGATGACCCTTCTTTACCGATTTCTCCACTAAAATAAAATAGTCTTCTTTCAAATATGAAGAAGATATATAAGATGGGAGAAAGTCACGGAATAGTTTTGTTTAGGAAACCAAAACTATTTTTCCCAAAAATAAAAGTGAAAAGACGAGGGTACCCAAATATACCTCAAACTAAAAAATTTCCACCTATAAGTCATTTCTACGAAAGTGATTGTCTATGGACTGATTCGAGAAAATACAACAAATCAGTTCACACTTCGTGTGATCGTCTATGGATACGAGATCGAGACAATAGAACAACGAAGTATGTTTACTTGATAAAAGGTTCGGACTTAACCAAACACAATAGGATTACTTATCAAGTAAATAAGAATTAACGTTTGTGTAATTTACTTTAAATTATAATAACAAAAATTCTAATTGCGGAAAATAAAATTAAATGACAAAGCAAGATTTTGTTAACGAGAAAACCGCAAATGCAGGAAAACCCCGGAACCTTGTCTAGTATTGAATACTCTTAGGATTAAGCTGCTATACAAAATCAAACCAACTTCGTATAGTTGAGACCAAGCAACTAAACCTATAGTTCACCTAGTTCCGTCTGTATTCCCACGCCTCCAACTTATGAATAAGTCACGTACTTGGAAAAATTCCTTTGGTTTGTATTCGAAACAGTAAAGGAACAAAAAATCTGTTTGGTAGCAACTCTTTTCAACTAAGTGATGTGAGTTCGACAAAGGCTCTTCTGTTTATCTCAATAAACTCCTTTCTCAGGTTCTTAGATCTATCTTATGATCAACTACCAAAGGTGATTGTTAAGATTTTGCAATCAATACTTTTAATCACAAAGAATTGTTTTGATGCCGATCTACACAAATAATCAATCTAATCTACCACAAGGATAAACCAATTATAGTGGTTCCTCTACACCAAAACAAGTATTGTGCACACCAAAGATTATGAACCCCAAATCAGAAATCTTCAATATCTTCTTTGTCTTCAAATCTTCTTAAATCTTCAATAAACACCTGCACACAACAACTTGAATCTCTTGTGATCAATCACGCACAGAACGGAGTCTGTTAACAATGCAAGCAAAAGTTGAAAACCCTCGAAAAACATATGCCTTTATGTTAAACAAAAATCAATTCAACATATTGTGACTTTTTCACATATTGTTTCTATCAGAATCCCTCGTGATCCTTTGATAAATCCTACCAATATGGGATAGAACTTAATCATAAATCATGTAGGAAATTAAATTACGAAACCAATGCAAAAAGAATGAGGTCATTCCGAGTTCGGACGAAGAAGTTATAGGAAAAAACAGTTTTACACTCCTTCGTATTGCACCTCTCACTAGGATCAGTACCCATGTGTTGCTAGTGAAGGATCACAATACTAAACTGTTTTTGACATAATACGATGTCCGAATTTAGCGATTTTGGGCTTGTTTTAACCGTAAAAACAAGAGTTATACATATATGATCAGTAAATATCAACATCATAAACTCAAAATTACCGTTTCTATAAAAAGCAAATATAGATAGATAAGGTATGAGGATAGAAGAAAAACAATCTCCCTAAAGATCTTAATTAGTCATATTATAACCGAGATATCATGTGCTTCCTCACTTTTCAAAAGATTGAGAACCAAGGTGAGTATGCACATTCTAACACAACTAGGTTGTGTTTATTTGATCCTTGTCTTCTTTGTCACTAGAGACTAAGACAGAATCATCATTCTTGACCTCTTGCTTGGTTTGTTTTCTCTTGTTTCATCTCTTTTTTTTCTTCTTTGACTTGTGATGAAGAGTGTCATTATCACAAGGTTTACCAGTACAAGAGATTTCAGAAATGATGTCTTTCTTTAGTCTTTCAAGAATACTCTTGTAATTATTGTCACCAACAATTAACAGCTGAGAGTCATTCTTGTGACTAACTTTTGGTCCCTTCTTGGCTATGGAGGACTCCAGGACCCATTTAGAGTTGGGTTTCACAAGAGCAGCTTTCTCCTTCATACCATTAGGATCATTGTCCTTTTGAATATTTTGCGAAACACCCTTTCTCCAATTTGGAATATCAGATCTTGTTTTTGCATTTAAAAAGTAACCTCTCTTTCTATAATTGGGTCTTTTATGAAACGACCTTGTCGAGTGATATGCAAAATTTGAACTATCATTATAATAATTCTTTTTCCTAAAATTAGGACAATACTGATATGAGTTCATTTGGGGAGTAATCTTATCCAATTTGTTTGATAAAAAAAAAGTGTGTCTTTTAACTTATGAATATTGCATCCCCATTCCACATGCCCTTTATTACCACAAAAACTACAATGCTTAGTAACATACGAAGTGCGAGTTTTAATGTTACCTTTTTGTGGATCCTCTTGCATTGGAGCTCGATGATTTTTCATCTTCTTCTTCTTCTTATCTTTGTTCAACATTGTTGGTTTATTGAAATTAGCAGAAGTGCTCTCTTTGATTGCTGCTGGTTGAACACAATTATTAGGCTTGACTGTTTTTACTTCTTTACAAGAAATACGAGCATCTTTTACATCGGTGGAAACCTCTGGTTTAAAATAATTTGTAGCTTTAACGAATTTTACCTCTTTGCTAATATTTGAAGCATTTATTCCCTTATAGCCCAATCCTCGTGTATCACGATGATTTCTACTTGTTTCTAACATTGAGGTTAGATTGTTTGTGCTATCATTGAACTTTTTCAAGTACAAATTTTCTTCTTCCAAGTCTTGATTTTATCAAGAGAAACAGCTAGCTCAGCCTCAAGGCATTTTTCTCATGAGATTATGTACCTTGCTTCTCTTAAAAACTCTTTTGTTGAGAGTTAATCCTTGCTTTAGATTCAACAAGTTTCTCTTCCAAGGATTGAATCTCCAAGGAAGATGTATTCTTGAGAGAATGTAATTCCGATGTCAAGGAGGAAAGATCATGAACAAGTTGTTTATTTTCATCTTGCAAATAACCTAATTCGTATAGAAGTTTTCCTTTTCTTTTTAGCCCAAGAGTGAGTTCAGTTGCATAAGAGTCAGAGGATTCTTTTAAATCTTGTAGATCAGAAGTTTTTACTCTCACATGATCAACCTTTTCATCTCCTACAGAAGATTTTTCAGACTCGAGGTCCTTGATCAGCAGTACATGGCTTAACTTAATCTCATCTTAAGAATATTCAGAAGTATTTTCAACTAAGCTCGTAGAACTCGATGAGGATGTCCCTTCTAAGCATTTTTTAAAATAAAAACTTCCAAAGTCTTGCGATACGTTAACAGAGTCCTTCTTAAGTTTTCGCTCTTTCTTAACTCTACTTTGACTCATGTATTATAGGTTGGATCGCATCAAACACAGATTGTTAGATCTTTTCGTGTTTGTCTGCTCTGATACCAATTGAAAAGACGAGGGTTCCCAAATATACCTCAAACTAAAACTTTTCCACCTATAAGTTTTTTCTCCAAAAGTGATTCTCTATGGACTGATTCGAGACAATACAACTAATCGGTTGACACTTCGTGTGATCGTCTATGGATACGAGATCGAGACAACACAACAACGAAGTATGTTTACTTGGTAAAAGGTTCGGACTTAACCAAATACAATAGGAATACTTATCAAATAAATAGGAATTAAAGTTTGTGTAATTTAATTTAAATTATGATAACAACAATTATAATTACGGAAAATAAAAGTAAATGACACAACAAGATTTTGTTAACAAGGAAACCACAAATGCAGAAAAACCATGGGACCTTGTCCAGAATTGAATACTCTCAGAATTAATCCGCTATACAACATCAAACCAACTTCGTATAGTTGAGACCAAGCAATTAAACCTATAGTTCACCTAGTTCCGTCAGTATTCCCACGCCTATGAATAAGTCACGTACTTGGAACAATTCCTTTGGTTCGTATTCTAAACAGTAAAGGAACGACGAATCTGTTTGTTAGCAACTCTTTTCAACCAAGTGATGTGAGTTCGACAAAGGCTCCTTTGTCATGTTCTTAGATATATCTTATGATCGACTACCAAAGGTAATTGTTAAGATTTTGCAATCAATACTTTTAATTACAAAGAATTGTATTGATGCCGATCTACACAACTAACCAATCTAATCTACCACAAGGATAAACCGATTATAGTTGGATCCTCTAGACCGAAACAAGTATTGTGCACACCAAAGATTATGGACCCCAAATCAGAAATCTTCAATATCTTCTTTGTCTTTAAATCTTCTTAGATCTTCAATAAACATCTTCACACACAATAACTTGAATCTCTTGTGATGAATCACGCACATAACGGAGTCTGTTAACAATGGTTTATCACAAGACGTCTTTAAATCTACAAATAGTATAAAGATCCCTGTCGAAATTTCGATCTAGTTTGAGTGAATCTTATATCAGAAGAGAAGATTCTCAAGATGTTAGAGCATTGCTCGGTCGAACTCGCATGCATTGATATCTCAAGCATGTTTGTCAATATTAGTGATCAAAACTATATTTATGGATTTCTAGTTTACTTATGAATAAGTCTCGGTCTAGGATAGTCAAGTGTAGTTGAAGCTCCAGACTCCATGGCGATCATCTTATGAAGACGAAGAACTACTCGAGAAACCGGTGGAACTTCATCCGACTAAAAGGTATGTGGAGACTTGAACTTATCTATCACTCAAATGTCTATTCTATCTCCTACTCTTGTGAAAAAGTCGTTTAAGTATGATAGTTTTCATACATACACATTTGCTATTTCGAAACGAGTTTACTCGCCTATATTTTTCTCGAAATATGTGTTGGTAAGATTTCGCTTTAACCATTTTCATCTTTACCCATGACGAAAGTCATGATGACGTTTCAATCTTGAAAATAGATTTGATGACGATAGTCGTGAATAACGATTGTTATAACATTATAGAAGAATGTTTCAATGATTGAAATGTAGAGTTGAGATTACCATATATGGATATAAGCATATATAGTGTGTTCGCCCATTAGTGTATAAATCCATGTACCGAAATCCAAGTACGTACACATGTGTGCATGCGGTATTGGTGAAGGAGACAGGTTGAGTACGCGTACCCACAGAAGTTTTCGAATAGAAAATTTCTGCTGGAGTTTGTAAGTTTGCAAACTAGTAAACCAGTCACCTTAGGTACATGTACCCAAGGAAATTTTCGAACCGAAAATTTCTGCTGAGTTTGTAAACTCAAATCTGGTAGCTAAGGTACGCATACCCGTACGCATTCTCAATCTGGTGATATCTCAAATCGGTAGTTCATGAACTTAAAACAATAAACTATAAAGAATGCAATCTTTACAAACCGTGGCTATATTGTTCATGAATTGATTCAAGTGGATCAAACCGATTTTGTTTCAATTGTGTCTATGAATAAAGACCTAAGAAATTGTACAACTCTTCAACTAGTTCTTATGAGTCATTTGAACTAGCTATGAGAAAGATGAATACGGTTAACATGAAAGTGCTCATATGGCTAACCATTAGTTAACTATTTGCAAACCAACTAAGTGTACATATTTAGGTACGGTTACTCAAACCTAAATGAATACATTTTATTTGTGTATGTGACAAGCTAAGTTTCGATCTAACGGTTGAAAGATATTAGCTTGGTTGAATTAGGTTTTTCATATAACGGTGAATATTGAATGCTTTATTACCAAGGTAACTTAAATTGCAAACCCTGATTTGAAAACTATATAAAGGAGACATCTAGCATCTGGAAAAAATAATCCCCACACCTTTGTGTGATACTAGTTGGTTTACTAGAGTCGATTCTCCTTTAACCTTAGGTTTCTTCTCGAGACCCTGTAGGTTAACGACTGAAAGACTTCATTGGGATTGTGAAGCCAGACGAAACTACTTTTCTTGTAGTTGAGCGATCTGATCTTGACATTTTCTATCGTACGAGTTCAGTTAAATAATTGGCTTGAGATTATATCTCGGATAGGGCAAGATAAAAAGAAATCACAAACATCTTCGTCTCATCGTTTGTGATTCCACAATATCTAGTTTCGCTACCATACGATTTAGATTATTGTGAGGTGATTGATAATACTAGGTTGTTCTTCGAGAATATAAGACAGGTTTATCAATCAGTTCATGTTCACCTTGATTTATCAAAAGACGGAACAAAAACTCTTGGGTATTTCTGTGGGAGACAGATTTATTCAATTATATAGACTTTTCTGTGTGAGACAGATTTATTTATCAAGTCTTCGACTTTGGGTCGTATCAACTCTTAGTTGTGGATGAGATCAGCTAAGGGAATCAAGTGCGTAGTATCCTACTGGGATCAGAGACGTAAGGAGCGCAACTGTACCTTGAATCAGTGTGAGATTGATTAGGGTTCAACTACAGTCTGGACCGAAGTTAGTTTGTAATAGGCTAGTGTCTGTAACGGCTTAATACAGTGTTCAATCTGGACTAGGTCCCGGGGTTTTTCTGCATTTACGGTTTCCTCGTCAACAAAATTTCTGGTGTCTGTGTTATTTCTATTCCGCATTATATTTTGTTATATAATTGAAATATCACAGGTTGTGCATTGTATCGATCAATTGTGAAATCCAACCTTTGGTTGTTGATTGAAAATTGATTGATCCTTGGATATTGGTATTTGGTACCATCCAAGTTTATATCTCTTGTAGTTAATCAAGGCTCGCAGATTTGCTTGAGTAAGAATTAAATCAAGAGATAGAGATACGAAACTTTTTGATATACTTTTCTATTGATTGAGTCTAACTTTCTATTTTATTCTCATAAAAGTATATTGGAGTTTGTCCATACAGATTGCTAATCGAAATATTGGGTGAGGTTGTTAGACCCCCGCTTTTTCACAAGCATAAACAAACAAAGTGCAATCAAAGCTCAACCACCGTTAGTCAATCAAATCAATCGAAAACACAAGATAAACCACAATTATCTAGTTTCCCACCAATGGTACTAATAGAGCTTATCAAACCCAAAGAAGACTTTAAACTGAGCGTCCGGAAGAGATTTCTCCTAATTAGGTTACTCTTCTCTCTGAATAGGCGGATTCACCAGTAACAACACAACCGAGGAAGTTTGCTGTCACGAAGGATTAGTTTGCTCGAAATGCAAACTTTCATATTTATATACAAGGAAGTTCGGATACTAAGAAATTTCCAAAACCGAAAATATTCTCAAGATATGCAATATATTCCAAATTCGGTTTCCATAATTCCTGGAAATGCTCTGTCCAAAATATTGACCGAAAATCTCTTTGGAAAATCTCCAACTAGTAAATGCACATTACTAATTCTCATTTTCCTAAAATAAAATTAAAAACCTTAAATAAAAGATTCTTAACTTATTTATGTTTCGATCCTGGGATTTTCTTCCTTTAGCTATTAAGGAATAACTTTGAACCATTAAAGATTAGCGTTACTGCACATGTTCAAAGTATGTCGACATCCTTACTTTGTAAGTCCTCTTTCATACTTACAACCTTGAAAATGATTTTCCACACTTCCAAGCAAGTTTAGAATTGGTTCATCTGACTTTCAAGAACTATGTGATTGATCAAGAACACTCAATCACAAATCATGGGTTTCGCGGTTCTACCAAAACAAGTCATCAGCGGTTATACTAATCACACATATTGGTTGTTCACAAGATATACAATGAATAACAATACCAATAACGCCTGGTGATTTCCTTTTCGATTTACAAAACAAGCTCATGAATTTACTTCCTTAAAACACATGTAAAACATTGTTTCCTAGGATGAAATCCTCACCTCATACATAATCACAATAGCATTTAAACGATTATGTCGATGTCTTATCTATAAAGTTTAATGGTTAAGCAATAAACCTCTTATTGTATTCCTTAATACTATGTCTAACTAGAGTGTTCATGCTTCGCAGTTTTGTTTTCAATATGCACGACTTGAAAGATACGTTGGGGAATGAAATAATTCAAGTAAAATATCACTAACCTTAAGTGGAAGGATGATGTTTTCGTTGTAGCTTCTTACTTCTTCACTTCTTCAAGTCTTCGCAATGCTTGTAGTGTCTCATATCCTAATACTTTCAAGCTAACCTATACGAAGTTGGCTCTAGTACATAATCAAGCGGCTCTTTATATGAGTTTTGATTCACTAAAATATGACAACCAAACTTGACATACAAACGCTTGGTGGGTTCAACAGAGCTATGCTCTAACAAAAAGATATCCATTATTTTTCACTAAAGAAACATACATGAACAACTTTCCCAGATTTATGATTCCTCACAATCAGAATTTTGGGAAACAAGTGAAAATGCATATTTCAACATAATAAGTGTGTGTTGATGTAAGAGTAATTCTCACCATAGTTAACAAAGACATCCTTAGGATGACTTATAAACACAATAGAATGTGTTTCCTTTTGTTCTTTCTTTCTCTTGTAATTGCAAAAGTTTGCAATTTCCTTTTAGGATCTTATAAACTTACCAGTCTTCTTTATCCCCTTACGAAATGTTTTGATAAGTTTATTTCCAAGGAAGATTGCAGTGCGATTATTTCTTCCACATGAAGAACCTATCATGTTATTAGAAAAACTAGTTTCTGATTTTCTTGGTTTTTCACCCATCTTTTCTTGTTCATATTTTACCCTACGGGTTTTATCTGAAACGAATTTCAAAAGGTTTTCAAGTACCATGCTTAACCTTTTATTTTCCTTAATTTCCAACTCAAGTCTTTCTAGGAGTTGATTAGACTCACCGGATTCATCACTGTTAGAGTTGGAAAGAAGTGTATTACAATTAGATATTTCTTCATTGGATTATTCCTTCGGAATATCATCAAGAGTGGAGACATACCCCTTATATAACTTCTGAGTTCTTCTGCTGGGACAATGTTTTGCCATATGTCCGAATCTGCGACACTTGAAGCATTGTACTTCATCATTACCCTTTTTATGGAAAAATGATAATGTATCAGAAACACGTTTATCAATAGATAAAGTTACTTAATTAGTTGCACTAGGAGCACAATAGTTGAGTCAAGGTCTTTTTCAACAGGTACCTCGTCCTCTTGGAAACATTTCTCAGTTTGATTCTCCAGCAGAATTTCTCTATCAAAGATCTTTAACTTTCCTACAAGAGAGCTTTGGGAAAGTATAGAAAGATTATTTCCTTATAAAATGGCATGTTTCTTAGACTCGTATCTGGATGGTAACGATCTGAGAATTTTGCATACTATTTCCTTTTCAGGTATAGCCTTTCCAAGAAAGAAAGATGCATTGACAATATCAAAAAGTTTAGAGTTGAAATTATCGAAAGTATCGTTATCATCCATTTTGAGATGTTCCCATTCAGATGAAAGGGAAAGAAGTCTAGATTCTTTTTCAGATTCATCTCCCTCGAATATGCTCTCAAGAATATCCCATGATTCTTTAAAAGTTCTACAGGTCAGCACATGATTTAGAAGATCATGACTAACTGCGTGTATGATGGCATTCAAACCATCAGAATTCTGCTTTACAAGAACTCTTTCTTCAAGAGTATAAGACGCTAAGTGTTTAAACTCTGACTCCGAATAATCCATCGGTTGTTGGTATCCGTATTCGATTAATAACCACGTATTAAAATCTCGGGATTGAAGAAAAGCTTTCATAGCCGATTCCCATAATGGGTAGTTCGTCCCATTAAATCTTGGTGGTACGTTAACTGAATCACTCATTAGATTCATTCTTATAGGTTGGATCGCACCAAACACAGATTGTTAGTGAAAAAGAGAGGGTACAACAACCACACCCAATATTTCGATTAGCAATCTGTATGGACTAACTCCAATATACTTTCAAGAGAATCAACTAGAATCAATCTTAATAAAGTATATCAAAGATTTATATCTCTCTTTCTCGATTTAATTCTTACACAAGCAAATAGAAATCTGCAAGTCTAATTGAATACAAGAGAAATCACTTGAATGGTACCAAATACCAATGTTCAAGGATCAGTCAATTTCAATCAATAACCAAAGGTCGGATTTTCAAATTGATTGATTCAAATGCACAACCTGTGATATTTCAATCATATAACAAAATATAATGCGGAAAAGAAATAACACATACACCAGAAGTTTTGTTAATGAGGAAACCAAAAATGCAGAAAAACCCCGGGACCTAGTCCAGATTGAACACACATTGTGTTAAGCCGCTACAGACACTAGCCTACTACAAACTAACTTCGGTCTGGACTGTAGTTGAACCCCAATCAACCTTACACTGATCCAAGCTACAGTTTCGCCCCTTACGTCTCTGATCCCAGTAGGATACTACGCACTTGATTCCATTAGCTGATCTCACCCACAACTAAGAGTTGTTACGACCCAAAGTCGAAGAATTTAATAAACAAATCTGTATCACACAGAAAAGTCTATAGTAATAGATAAATCTATCTCCCACAGAAATACGTACGAGTTTTGTTCCGTCTTTTGATAAATCAAGGTGAAAAGGAACCAATTGATAACCCGGACTTATATTCCCGAAGAACAACCTAGTATTATCAATCACCTCACAATAATATTAATCGACGTGGCGAAAGAAGATATTGTGGAATCACAAACGATGAGACGGAGATGTTTGTGATTACTTTATATCTTTCCTATCGAAGATATCAATCTCAAGCCAATCGTTACGACTGTACTCAATACGATAGAAACAACAAGATAAAATCACACAACTACAAGAAAGTAGTATCGGTCTGGCTTCACAATCCCAATGAAGTCTTCAAGTCGTTAACCTACAGGGTCTCGGTAGAAACCTAAGGTTAAAGGAGAATCGACTCTAGCTTATACAACTAGTTTCACACAGGAGGTGTGGGGATTAGGTTTCCCAGTTGCTAGAGTTCTCCTTTATATAGTCTTTCAAATCAGGGTTTGCAATCAATGTTAGCCTAGTAACAAAGCATTCAATATTCACCGTTAGATGAAAACCTGATTAGATTAAAGCTAATATCTTTCAACCGTTAGATCGAAACTTAGCTTGTTACATACAAATAAAATGCACATTTTAGGTTTGTGTAACCGTACCCAAACATGTGCATCCGTTGGTTCAACAGTAGTTAACCAAAAGGTTAGCTATAAGATCATTTTCATATTAACCATATTCTTCTTTACCATAACTAGTTCAAGTGACTCAAATGAACTAGTTAGAGAGTTGTTCAATTTCTTAGATTTCATAGATGTATACAAAACATAATCGAAGCAAAAACGATTTTATTCACTCGAATCGATTCATGAACTTTATAGCCACGGTTTGCAAACTTGCATTCCTTAGTTAATATAAGTATAAGTTCACGAATAATCGTTTTTAGAAAATAACCAACCTAAGTACGCGGACTAGGTACGTGTTAAGTACCCGGAATAAGTTTGTAAATAGTTCACGAACTCCAACATATATTCTCGGGAAGAGAACCTCCGACAATACGCGGACTGGGTTCACGGACTCTGTTCTGGTTTTCCTGAGCAGCAAAGTACGCATACTTTGGTTCAAGGAATAAGGAATTATACATGTATGTGTTTCCACACAATTATTATATCCAACAATGGTTATATAATCTAAACTCTCATTTCAATCATTGAAACATTCTTAGAGGACGTTATATAGTTGTTTTTCACAAACCATTTTTCGTCAAAGCCATTTTCAAGTGATTGAAACATAACATGACTTTTGTCACTAGGTAAAGATGAACTTGGTCAAAGTGAAAGCTTACCAACACATATTTCGAGAAATAGTTAAGCGAGATAAACTCGGCTCGAAATAGAAAATGTGTATAATCAAAGTCTATATAGCAAAACGACTTTTGTATCAAGATAAGATATAGAGTAGATAAACTTTTGAGTGACAGATAAGTTTAAGTCTCCACATACCTATTAGTCTATGAAGTTCCACCAGTTCCTTGAGTAGTTCTTCGTCTTGTATGATGATCGTCATGGAGTTCTTGATCTCAACTACACTTTCTATCCTAGTCCGAGACTTAGCTATAGTAGACTAGAAATTAAGACTTATAGTTTTGATCACTAACATTGACAAACATGCTTGAGATAGCAACGCATGCGAGTTCAACCGAGCAGTGCTCTAAAAATCTCCCCCTTTGTCAATTTTAGTGACAAAACTATCAATACATATGTAATACAAAAATAGATAAATAAACTTTTGTAGCTCTTCTTCCACATGCCTAATCTTCAACATTACTCGAAATCTTCGTCACTTCCAAGTACTCCAATGATTCCAAAGGTTGTAAGTTTAGCATCATCGTTGTTGAAAATCCATAGCTATAATAATGAGAAAACAAGAATTCTCAATCATTGTTATACAGTGTCATAGTATTATTATACAGTATCAAAGTTCAATTATATCACAACTTCGACAACAATACTATGGTGATATGTATCACTCCCCCTTAGTCAATACTCCATCTCACATGGAAACCACTCCCTCTTACATAATGATCCGAAAACCATATGTATTTGTAGTGTGAATTACACATTAATTCTTCCCGTTTTTTGTCAATAAAATTGGCAAAGGTACAAAAACGGGATCCTAATGAAAATTTCCATAGAGACATTTCATGACCAAAAGAAAACACATATCAACTTACTTAGATGCAATCATATATCCGAAAGCTAAATGATTTCATTAAGGAGTTTATAAAGATACAAGATAACTCCTATAATATTTTACAGCCGCACTCCCCACAAAGATTTGGCAATTAAGCACAAGTTCATTTAAGAACTCTCCACTATAATATGTCATTATCGAAAGAACAACAAGGTCGACCTTAATTTCATAAGAAAAGAAGGATTTATTTTGATAAAGCACACTAGGAAACCTGACAGAAAATCAACCTACGAAAACAAATGCAGAATTGAAGTAAACACTTACTGGAGTTCCAAACTCAATTGAACATATTAGATAGACATAGTATTAAGGAATACAATATGAAGTTTATTGCTTAACCATTAAAATTTTTAGATAAGACATCGACATAATCGTTTAAATGCTATTGTGATTATGTATGGGTATGAGGTGAGTATTTCATCCTAGGAGACAATGATTTACATGTATTTGAAGGAAGTAAGTTTGTAAACTTGTTTATGAATCGAAAAGGAAATCGCCAGACGTTATTGGGATTGTTATTCATTGCATATCTTGTGAACATCCAATATGTGCAATTTAGTATAACCGCTCACGACTTGTTTGTGTTCTTGGTAAAACTATTCACAAAGGCCTGACTTATGTATTGGTATGACTTTTATTAGTGAAACCGATCTTAAGTAATCACCTGAGATGGTATGATCGAGTTTGTGATTTGTTGAACCGAATCTGGGTAAAGGGGAACCGATCCTATGAAGAGGTGCAACACATCACAAAGGGGAATCGATCCTTGTATGAGGTACAACAAGTTTGTAGTAGAAAGGGGAACAGATCCTATGGACATGTACAACACGTTTTTAGGAAAAGGGGAACCAATCTTATGGACATGTGCAACACATATAAGTTAGATACCATATATATGTGGGGAACCGATCCTAGTACCTAGTCAACAGAATTTTGGAAAGCTAGTGTGACTATGCACAGTACTCACATAGAGGTAGAACCGAAACTTGTTTTGGTAGAACCGTTAAACCCATGATTTGTGATTGAGTGTTTCTTAATCAATCACATAGTTCTTGAAAGTCAGATGAACCAATTCTAAACTTGTTTGGATGTGTCGCAAATCGGTTTCAAGTTTGTAAGTATGAAAGAGGACTTACAAAGTGAGGATGTCAGCATATTTTGAACCGTACGATAATGTTTATCTATTATTGTTCAAAGTTATTCCTTAATAGTTATAGGAAAAAAATCCCAGGATCGAAATATAAATAAGTTAAGAATCTTTTAATTAAGGTTGTTAATTTTATTTTAGGAAAATGAGAATTAGTAATGTGCATTTACTAGTTGAGATTTTTCGAAGAGATCTTCGGTCATTATTTTGGACAGAGCATTTCCAGGAATTATGAAAACCGAATTTGGAATATATTGAATATCTTTGAGAATATTTTCGATTTTGGAAATTCCTTGGTGTCCAAACTTCCTTGTCTATAAATACTTTAAGTTTGCATTTCTAGCAAACAAATCCTTCGTGACAGAAAACTTCCTCGGTTGTGTTGCTACATGTGTATCCGCCTATTCGGAGAGGAGAGTAACCTAATTAGGAGACATCTCTTACGGCCGCTAAGTTTCAAGTCTTCTTTGGGATTGATAAGCTCTACGGGTACCGTTGGTGGGAAACTAGATAATTACGGTTTATCTTGTGTTTTCGATTGATTTGATTGACTAACGATGGTTGAACTTTGATTGCACCTAGTTTGTTTATGCTTGAAAATATTCTCTTCATATATAAGATTCACTCAAACTAGATCGAAGTTTAGACAGGGATCTTTAGACTTTTGTTATTTCTAAAGACGATCTTGTGATAATCCATTGTTAACAGACTCCGTTATGTGCGTGATTGATCACAAGATATTCAAGTTTTTGTGTGCAGGTGTTTATTGAAGATCTAATAAGATTTGAACACAAATAAGATATTGAATATTTCTGATTTGGGGTTCATAATCTTTGGTGTGCACAATACTTGTTTCGGCATAAGAGGATCCAACTATAATCGGTTTATCCTTGTGGTAGATTGGATTGATTAGTTGTGCAGATCAGCATCAATACAACTCTTTGTGATTAAAAGTATTGATTGCAAAATATTAACAATTACTTCGGTAATTGAGAATAAGATAGAACTAAGAACCTGAAGAAGGAGTTTATGTTAAGATAAACAGAAGAGCCTGATAGACACATTTTTGTGTCCGATTTGTCACGATTCTATATATTGTTAGGGCTCATTTTTGTACTTATTATGGTGTTTTATTTATTTCTAGGTATTTTTGGCTAATAAACATTTTTGGAAAAAATTGGCTCGAAAAGTTGTCGGAAAGCACCCAGATGACATTTGCTATTCGGACTCTCACTTTGGATAAGAGGTAACCTAATTACTAAGGGGCATACCATTTCCAGGCATCTTCTAATCGCACCCCTACTCTGGATAAGGGGCAACCATCTTCAACATTCAAAAACCAGAAAATTGGCGGGAAAATAATGCAGTTAAAGAACAGTTTTGGTGATCGTGATTTGGAGGAGATTGAGGTCGATTAAACCTCTGATTTTCATAGGATAGACTCCTTATGGGTCTAGGAACCTGATATGGGTGTTTAAATCGATTAGAATGGGCTCAAACGACGGATTTTTCTCACAACAAGAAAATATGGAAAGTCACGTGTGTGACCTGTTTTAGGGAATTTTATAGTGATTAAAACGCTGTAAACCTTCCCAAAGATTTGTATCTATCTAAGGAAGAGTTTATAATAAAAAGGAAAGCTCAGAAACGCGTAGAAATCCTAAAACAAGAAATTGTCGCAACTTGGCCGTGAAGAGAAGGAAAGAGATTTTGGAAGATTTGGGAGAGATTTAATCGGTATTTTTGATATAAATAGATGTCTTGGGTCATATAGAAGGGGTGTCGAGAGTTTGGGAACCTAAGGAGAGCCAGAGAAGAAGAAATCAGAGCTTTACCAAACTCTGTTTCTGCTGCTGCTGCCGTAGAAGAAGAAGAACAATTGAAGAACATTGACCCTCAGTAGACAGTCGCAGAAAAGTGTCTCTGTTTAACAGCTGAAGACATTAAGCTATTCAGGGCAGTCTTATTTCAGGGCAGTCTTAAATCAGCGACAAAGCAACAGTTTTTCTGTAACAGTTCCATTGTAACAACTGTTTTGCAACACCAATACACTGTTGCAAACAGTCTGTGTTATTACTTTTCACTTTTTTAATCACATTTTGAGCAACAAACACATATTTTGAGATCATGATTAGTATGAGGAGCTACACCCCATTGCTGAGGCGATAGAGGGAGTTATTTTTCCAACAAAAAGTGGTATATTCTATTTTATCTTTTTATTTGCAATAATTATATGATTATTTGCCTTGAAATAGAATATGATTTTTATTTGAGTGATTGTGATCTATTTTGATGGAGTATGCTCAGTTTTAAGACTTTTGATGCTTCATACTTGGTATTTACAATTATTACTTTTGAAAATCTACTTGTTGCAATATTTTAGAAACAAATTAAACAAGGAAATTGCATAAATATAAGTATTGGTTTAATCACTTTGAACTTGGAAAATAGTGGAATCTTAGCCTCAGTGTTTCTTTTAGTATTGATATCATCTTTGATTGAATTTGCTATAATTTTTAGTGAGTTTTCTATTTTTATATTAGGATTTAAGTCTAATTAATATCCTTCACAAGTCTGAGAATCGAACCACTTTTACCACTATCTACAAATCACATCAATTTTTGGCGCCGCCGACGCGGACTGGTTTTTAGGGTTTTAGATTATTTTTTTTTATTATTATTATTTTTTTTTTTTGTCTTTTTTTATGTTTTTGGGTATTTATCTTGTGTCTACAGGTTCTGGATCATAAAGAAAATTGAGCCAAGGAGTTTGGTGATTTCATAAAGACTTGGAGCTAAAGATTAAAGCAAAAAGAATAGAAAAGAAGACAATTTTATTTTTTTAGACAATTTTAGTTTAGGGTTTGTTTATTTTATTTTTAAAAAAAAATTGTATTAGGGTTTATTATTTTTGTAATTTTTCTTTATTTTTTTTGGACTTTTGGACTTTTGGACTTTGGGACATTATTTTTCTTTATTACCCTACGGAAGGGTACTTTAAATATAAACTATTTCTAGAGAAGGAGGACAATTACGATATTGTCTCTGCACCTTGGGTTCGTACACTAGACATCGGAGTCAGTGGCCCGAGTCGACTACAACCGATTCATCCCCCGTCTGGAACGGGAGGTAAGATTCTAAACACTCGCGAATCCCCTGTCAGCGAGTTACTGGACTCCTTCGTATGCATATATGTTGAGGACTGAATACGGACATTTATTTTTCTAGTAAAGGGCAAGGCCTGGCCATACAAGATAAGGGTTCGGATTTCATCACCGTTCTCTTCTTGCCCGCTTTAGGAACACGTAACCTACGCGAACCTAAGCCTAAAAGTTTGACTAGAATGAGACCGATAGGGTAACGAGCTTAACAGGAAAGTCATTCGAAAAATATTGGTTACTCTTTTAAGCATACTTCGAAGTTCGTGACGGTTTCTGTAAGTTGAATGCGTGACTGAGCCGCCTTGTAATACCGGTGAGGACTTGGGTATCAAAGATCCACCGATATCCCCTCGCCTCTATTCAACTTACGTTAACTCGGATTGATTCCAGAGGGGTTTGCTTAAATTGTAACGAATTCCCGTTCGAAGGATTAGAAGCTGGTCTAGAAACAATCTAAGTGGAGCCATCATGCTTTTTGTTTGCTAGAAATCAATAGGTTTGATTTGGTTGAGTCGGCCTTGATTTGTGTTTGCTTACCCTTCCAATTTAGAAAATTCTATTGTATGCCTGAACGTAAAAGAGAAGCACTAGGTAGATTTGTTAAAGAGAAACCTAGTAGTTCGAAGCGTCTCGATTACCTTAATATAGAAAGTACGGCTTTTGAAGAGTCTGTTTTTGAACGTTCTTTGACTGAGAAGAGAATCCATGTTGCTCCGATAGCGCCAGAAATGGCAACTTTGAAAGATTTGTTGAACCCAACTAGGACTACCCGTCCTTCGTGTATTAAGTTAGCTGAAACGGAGGCACCCTATGAACTGAAACCTGGGACCTTACAGATGCTCCCAATCTTTTTAGGGAAAGAAAATGAAAACCCTTATTACCATGTTAGGGATTTTGAGGAAATTTGTAGTACTCTAAGAATTAGAGGCTTAGATGATGATGCTTTGAAACTTAGGTTATTCCCATTTTCCCTGAAAGATAAGGCCAAGTCGTGGCTGTATAGTTTGGACTCCGAGTCAATTGAGACATATGAACAACTTACATCTGCCTTTTTCAATAAGTTTTTCCCTAGGCACAAAACATCGTCTATTAGGACGCAAATATGCACATTTTCACAACAAGAGGGAGAATCTTTTATAGGTATTTGGAAAGGTTCAATGATTTATTATCCCAGTGTCCTCATCATGGTTTAGAAAAGGTTAGGCTAGTTCAGATCCTTTATGAGGGTTTAGATTATTCCACAACGACCATGGTTGAGTCTCTATGCACTGGTGGATTTGAAAACCAAACTGTTGATGCGGCGATGGAATTTTTTAATGAAATCGCCGAAAAAACCCAGCAATGGGAAAATAGTAGGGCACCCCAGAAAACAATTCTTTTAAGTAGAGGAAACGTTAATAGGGTAGAAGGAGGCTATGAATCAGATGCCAAAATTGCTGCTATAGCAAAAAGGTTAGAAGCCTTAGAAGTGGGCCAGACTAGTGGTAGAGTGGAGCCTTTTTGGGAAGGCCAGAATATTGAAGAGCAGGCCAATGCTCTTTATAATAACACTAGATTTGATAACCGTCAAAAGATTGACCCATATTCAGAAACCTATAATCCTGGTTGGAGAAACCATCCGAACCTTTCGTGGTCTAAGGGCCAAAGTCAAGGTCAGTTTAGTAATTCTAATGCTCCCCCAGGTTTTCTATACTAAGAATCCTTCAGGACTAGCTCAGTTTCAGAATCAGTCAGATAAGAAAATCCTAAGTTTAGAGGAATCTCTCGCCTTGTTAACTCAGCAAACTGCAAAATTCCAGTTATCCGTAGAACAAGTCTACAAGCTAGTAACAGGATAGGACAAGAAAATAGTCAGGCTATTTCCGAGTTAAAAACCCAGGTTGGTCTGATAAGTGATTCTTTGAGAGAAAAAGGTAAGTTTCCTAGTCAAACACAACCCAACCCTAGAGGAGTTCATGAATTAGGTGCAAAACCATCGAATCAATTGAATGTGTTAGAACCCTTAGAAGTGGTAGAGTTGTAGACAATAAGGTAACCATGCCCGATAGTGAACATACTGTAGTTCACCCCTCAGGATCTCACCTCTCAGGACCAGTAGCTGAAGAGACTGATAAAGTTTCTGATGATGTGAATTCGGTTCCTGAAAGGTCTGATTTTAGGCCTAGAGCCCCATTTCCTCAGCTATTAGTACCAACAAAGAAGGAATCGAACTTTAATGACATAGTGGAGGTTTTTAAGCAAGTTACCATAAACCTTCCCTTATTAGATGCAATTAGGCAAATTCCTGCTTATGCCAAGTTCCTTAAGGATATGTGTACGCGAAAGCGAAAACTTAGCGTCCATAAGAAAGCCTTTTTAGCTAGTCACGTAAGTTCAATCATTCAGAACACCACAACTCCAAAGTACAAAGACCCAGGTTCTCCTACCATTGCTTGCACAATAGGTAACTTCCGGGTAGAAAAAGCTTTACTTGACTTAGGAGCCAGTGTGAACTTACTGCCATTCCATGTATACTTACAGCTAGGACTTGGTGAAATGAAACCTACTCAGATGACACTGCAGTTAGCTGATAGGTCTGTTAAAATCCCTCGAGGTGTTATCGAGGATGTTCTTATTGAGGTCGACAAGTTTATTTATCCAGTGGATTTCGTGGTCCTAGATACCCAACCTGTCCCTGACCCAGAGAACCAGATACCTGTGATTTTAGGTCGCCCATTTTTAGCTACGTCTAATGCGATCATTAACTGTCGAAATGTGTGATGAGTTTATCTTTTGGTAATATGACTATGGAGATGAACATTTTTAATGTCAGTAAGCAACCTCATGAGCTAGATGACACATGTGTTGAGGAGGTGAACATGATAGAAGCCTTAGTTCAGGAGTCATTACCAAACATCTTGTCTGAAGACCCATTAGAAAGTTGTCTATCATTTTTGGTTTAGATTTTGACGACGATAGCACTATTGAACAGGTGAATGCTCTATTAGATTCTACCCCTGTGTTAGACACTGATAGATGGAAAGCTAGGTTCGAACCGTTACCAGTTTCTGAGACTACCCTAATTCCTTCTTTAGAAGAGCCCCCAAAGTTGGACCTTAAACACACCCGATACTCTAAAGTATGTGTTTTTAGGCCCATCTGAGACTTTACCTGTGATTGTAGCTTCCAATTTGGATAGTGATCAGGAAAGTAGGCTAGTAAATGTACTTCAAGACAATAAGGAAGCTTTAGGGTGGACTATAGCAGACATTAAGGGTATAAGTCCTACTGTGTGTATGCATCAGATTCATTTAGAGGAAGACTCCAAACCTTCTAGGGAGATGCAACGTCGACTGAACCCTAACATGAAAGAGGTAGTTCGAAAAGAGGTGCTTAAGTTGTTAGATGCGGGTATTATTTACCCAATTTCAGACAGTAAGTGGGTCAGCCCTGTTCAGGTTGTCCCCAAGAAATCAGGTATCACTGTAGTCCAGAATGATAATAATGAATTAATCCCAACCCGAGTGACCACGGGATGGCGTGTGTGTATTGACTATAGGAAATTGAACAAGGTCACAAGGAAGGATCACTTTCCCCTTCCTTTTATCGACCAAATGCTAGAGCGATTAGCTGGACATAGTCACTATTGCTTCTTAGATGGCTACTCCGGTTATAATCAGATCGTTATTGCCCCAGAAGACCAAGAGAAAACCACTTTTACCTGTCCCTTTGGTACCTTTGCGTATAGACGCATGCCTTTCGGGCTATGTAATGCCCCTGCAACTTTTCAGCGTTGTATGATGAGCATATTTTCTGATATGGTAGAACGGTTCTTAGAGGTCTTTATGGATGATTTTTCAGTGTTTGGTTCATCTTTCGATGAGTGCTTGCATCATTTGACATTAGTGTTGACTAGGTGTAAGGAAAAAAATTTAGTGCTTAATTGGGAAAAATGCCATTTCATGGTTAAATCAGGAATTGTATTAGGGCACATCGTCTCTTCAAAGGGTATAGAGGTAGACAAAGCCAAAGTTGACCTTATTAAGACTTTACAGGTCCCAAAAACCGTAAAAGATATTAGGTCATTCCTAGGGCATGCAGGTTTTTACCGTCGATTCATTAAGGATTTTAGCTTGATTTCTAGACCTCTTTGCAATTTGCTTGCAAAAGATGTTAAGTTTGTCTTTGATGATGCTTGTTTAGAGGCTTTTGAGAAGCTTAAAACTTTACTCACTACTGCCCCGATAGTCCAGGCACCTAACTGGAACCTACCCTTTGAGATTATGTGTGATTCTTCAGATTATGCTATAGGCGTCGTTTTAGGACAACGAGAAAACAAATTACTTCATGTGATTTATTATGCTAGCAAAACAATTGATGCCCAAATGAACTACACAACTACCGAGAAGGAACTTTTAGCCATCGTGTTTGCCTTGGATAAGTTTAGGTCCTACCTATTAGGTTCTAAGATCATAATCTATACAGATCATGCTGCTTTGAAATACCTTTTATCTAAGAAGGATACCAAACCTAGATTGATTAGATGGATCCTATTGTTACAGGAATTTTCCCCAGACATTAGAGACAAAAAGGGTGCAGAAAATGTAGTAGCAGATCACTTGTCTAGGCTAGTTGTTAGTTCCCCTAGTGATTCCCTTCCTATAAGGGATAGCTTTCCTGATGAACAATTGTTCTCTGTTTCCCAATCACCTTGGTATGCAAATATAGTGAATTATCTTGTTACTGGTCGAACCCCTCAACATTGGGGTAAGCAAGATCGTTCTAGGTTTTTAGCCGAGGTTAAGCATTTCTTTTGGGACGATCCTTATCTGTTTAAGTATTGTCCGGACCAGATTATTAGGAGATGTGTATCTGAGAGTGACCAGTCTAGTATTATCTCCTTTTGTCATGAACATGCATGTGGGGGTCATTTTAGTGCTAAGAAGACTGCTGCTAAGATTTTGCAGTGTGGATTTTACTGGCCTTCGTTGTTTAAAGATTCCCATAGTCATTGTGTTTCTTGTGAGCGTTGCCAGAAGTTAGGAACCATTTCCCGTAGAAATATGATGCCTTTGAACCCTATTTTAGTGATTGAGGTCTTTGATGTGTGGGGCATTGATTTTATGGGTCCATTTCCTATTTCGTTTGGTTATCTTTACATACTTGTCGCTGTAGACTATGTGTCTAAGTGGGTTGAGGCGGTTCCGTGTAGAACGAATGACCACAGGGTCGTAGTCCAGTTTTTGAAAGAGAATATACTTACACGTTTTGGTACGCCGCGAGCTATAATTAGTGATGGAGGTTCACACTTTTGTAATAGACCGTTTTCTCTTTTAATGAAACAATACGGTATTACCCATAAAGTAGCAACCCCATATCACCCTCAGACTAGTGGTCAGGTAGAGGTTTCCAATAGGGAAATTAAACGTATTCTAGAGAAAACAGTTAATCCAAATAGGAAAGACTGGTCGTCGAGGCTTACTGATGCCTTATGGGCTTACCGTACTGCGTTTAAGACACCCATTGGAATGTCACCTTATCGTTTAGTGTTTTGGAAAGGCGTGTCACCTGCCTGTTGAGTTAGAGCATCGAGCCTATTGGGCTATTAAGAACTTAAACTTTTCACTTGACAAGGCAGGAGCTCAAAGAAAGCTCCAGCTCAATGAGTTGGACGAGATTCGTAGAGATGCATACGATAGTGCTAAGGAGTATAAGAACAAAATGAAACTTGTGCATGATAGGAATATTTTACGAAAGTCATTTTCTCCAGGTCAAAAAGTTCTTCTGTATGACACTCGTTTGCATCTATTCCCCGGGAAGTTGCGCTCTCGGTGGACCGGTCCTTTTGTGGTCCGTACTGTTTTTCCTCATGGCGCTGTTGAGATTGAGACACCAGATGGTAGTAGTTCTTCGAAGGTTAACGGTCAGCGATTGAAGCCCTTTTTAGAGCCTTTTCCTACAGGTGATGTTGAGGAGGTCCCTCTGGAGGACCCTGTTTACCTTGATTGACCATCGAGGCGATTTTGTATGTTGTATAATATTTTTGTAGGTTTTTTTACACTTCACCCAGGTACTATCTTTCCGACTTCTCTCTTTACTATTTCCTCATGTTACTTATATTTTTGGTACTGTTCTTTGATTAGAAACATTGAGGACAATGTTAGATTTAAGTTTGGGGGTGGGGTAGAACTTTTTGTTACCTTTTCGTTGCAATAAATAAACTCCAGAGCCTAGAAATTTATCCCTATTAAGGATGGCACTAACCAATCTAAGTGGATGGAAGCATTTTGGTTGTAGGAGTTGAGGAACCAATCTGACTAGATGGCAACATCTAAAGAGTCTATTCATAAAAGCACAGAGCTCAGGTGTTAGAAATAACATGATAGTTTCACCATATCTCGTTGAGTCCTTTTCACTTCTGTTTTTATTTTTTTTGTTTTTAAACTATGTTTCTCTAAGTGATTAGGTGGGGCTCACGATTCAAGTTGTTACCAATGCTAGGGTGAATTAGAGTGATTGAGATACAAAAAAAAAAAAAAAAAAAAAAAAAAAAAGACCAGACCATCAGACCAACTGGAATAAATTCAATAAAGTCGACCACTGGAACCCTTGTATATGCCAGTTGTGTTGACCTAGAGTTAGGATTATCAATCACTGGTTCCCTTGTATATGCCAGTGTGTTGATATTAGTCAGACTAGTATCTCAGTCCATTAGGATAGGTTCATTTTGGCGGAGGCCTTCAGACAGATATGAGAAACACCGTTCACCTAGTAAACATCAAAACCATCTATGTTTTTCTATATCCATCTTCTTGATCTATCCATGTGATTAGTTTTGACTCCGGATATTGATGTCCATAGTGCGACTATCTGAGTAGAGCTCTGTCACTTCATATGAATTTTAGTATGCTTGAGTGCAAACTCGTGTACAACAATTGGAATTTCGCATCAGGGTACTTCCTCCTGTAGTCAATAAGTATGCCAACCAAGGAGATTCTTTAGTGCCTTCCAAGGTTCTGTGTAGATAGCTAGGGTCTGGAGTAAAAGGTTTTGTGGGTATACCTCTGGTAAGCCCTCCGGAGACAACACTCCGCCACTAGGGACACCTAGGGGTTTAAAGGCTTATTGCATACGCTAAATGCAATCGACGATGCCTGCGACAGTGAGTTAGGATTTTATTTCTATTTTATTTTTGCTCGAGGACTAGCAAATAATAGGTTTGGGGGTATTTGATAGACACATTTTTGTGTCCGATTTGTCTCGATTCTATATATTGTTAGGGCTCATTTTTGTACTTATTATGGTGTTTTATTTAGTAGTATTTTTGGCTAATAAAATTTTTGGAAAAAATTGGCTCGAAAAGTTGTCGGAAAGCACCCGGACATTTGCTATTCGGACTCTCACTTTGGATAAGGGGTAACCTAATTACTAAGGGGCATCCCATTTCCAGGCAGTTGCTAATCGCACCCCTACTCTGGATAAGGGGCAACCATCTTCAACATTCAAAAACCAGGATTTTGGCGGGAAAAGTGCAGTTAAAGAACAGTTTTGGCATCGTGATTTGAGGAGTTTGAGGTCGATTAAACCTCTGATTTTCATAGGATAGACTCCTTATGGGTCTAGGAATCTGATATGGGTGTTTAAATCGATTAGAATGGGCTCAATCGACGGATTTTTCTCACAACAGAAAATATGGAAAGTCACGTGTGTGACCTGTTTTAGGGAATTTTAGAGATTAAAACGCTGTAAACCTTCCCAAAGATTTGTATCTATCTAAGGAAAGTTTAGAATAAAAAGGAAAGCTCAGAAACGCGTAGAATCCTAAAACAAGAAATTGCCGCAACTTGGCCGTGAAGGAAGGAAAGAGATTTTGGAAGATTTGGGAGAGATTTAATCGGTATTTTTGATATAAATAGATGTCTTGGGTCATATAGAAGAGGTGTCGAGAGTTTGGGAACCTAAGGAGAGCCAGAGAAGAAGAAATCAGAGCTTTACCAAACTCTGTTTCTGTGCTGCTGCTGAAGAAGAAGAACGCGAAGAACATTGACCTCGGTAACAGTCGCAGAAAGTGTCGTTGTTTAACAGCTGAAGAACATTAAGCTGTTCAGGGCAGTATTCTAGGGTCTTAAAATCAGCGACAAAGCAACAGTTTTTCTGTAACAGTTCCATTGTAACAGCTGTTTTGCAACACCACACTGTTGCAAACAGTCTGTGTTATTACTTTTCACTCTTTTAATCATCTTTTGAGCAACAAACACATATTTTGAGATCATGATTAATATGAGGAGCTAAACCCCATTGCTGAGGCGATAGAGGAAGCTATTTTTCCAACAAAAAGTGGTATATTCTATTTTATCTTTTTATTTGCAATAATTATATGATTATTTGCCTTGAACTATTATTGAATATGATTTTTATTTGAGTGATTGTGATCTATTTTGATGGAGTATGCTTAGTTTTAAGACTTTTGATGCTTCATACTTGGTATTTACAATTACTTTTGAAAATCTACTTGTTGCAATATTTTAGAATCAAATTAAACAAGAAAATTGCATAAATATAAGTATTGGTTTAATCACTTTGAACTTGGAAAATAGTGGAATCTTAGCCTCATTGTTTCTTCTAGTATTGATATCATCTTTGATTGAGTTTGCTATAATTTTTAGTGAATTTTCTATTTTAATATTAGGATTTAAGTCTAATTAATATCCTTCACAAGTCTGAGAATCGAACCACTTTTACCACTATCTACAAATCACATCAGAGCCTTTGTCCGACTCACATCACTTGGTTGAATAGAGTTGATACCAAACAGATTTGTTGTTCCTTTACTGTTTGGAATATGAACCAAAGAAATTGCTCCAAGTACGTGACTTATTCATAAGTTGGAGGCATGGGAATACAGATGGAACTAGGTGAACTATAGGTTTAGTTACTTGGTCTCAACTATACGAAGTTAGGTTTAATTTTGTGTAACGGCTTAATCCTGAGAGTATTCAATTCTGCACAAGGTCCCGGGGTTTTTCTGTATTTGCGGTTTCCTCGTTAACAAAATCTTGCTGTGTCATTTACTTTATATTTCCATATGATAATTGTTTTATTATAATTAAAGTAAATTACACAAACATTAATTCCTATTTACTTGATAAGCAATCCTATTGTGTTTGGTTAAGTCTGAACCTTTTTATCAAGTAAACATACTTCGTTGTTGTACTCTCTCAATCTCGTATCCATAGACGATCACACGAAGTGTGAATCGATTAGTTGCATTGTCTCGACTCAGTCCATAGATAATCACTTTCGGAGAAAGGACTTATAGGTAGGAAATGTTTTAGCTTGAGGTATATTTCGGTACCCTCTCCTTTTCATTGAGTGCTCAACGAGATTCTCAGTGATTCGAATCGCGCTAGAGTTATCACAAAAGATCTTCATTATTCCAGTATCAATTCCATAATCAGCCAGCATTTGTTTCATCCATAGAAGTTGAGTGCAACATGAGCCAGCAGGAATATATTATGCTTCACATGTAGACAGGGATTGTGAATTCTGTTTCTTCCTATGCAAAGCCACAAGATTCGGTCCTACGTAGTAGAAACCCCTGATGTACCTTTTATGTCTTCTGCACATCCTGCCCAATCAACATCTGAATAAGCAGAAATGTCAGTGTTAGTATCAAAAGTGTAAGATAGACCATACCCGACAGTGTGATTGACATATCGTATGATCCTTTTTGCAGCTGCAAGATGAGATTCCTTTGGATTAGCCTGAAATATAGCACAACAATCAACACTAAAAGAAATATCAGGTCTAGTAGCTGTAAGATATAAAAGGCTACCAATAATAGATCGATACAATTTTTGATCCACTTTTACTCCTTTCTCATCTCTGTGCAGTGTACCAGTAGTGGGCATAGGTGTCAGTTTTGGAGTTGACTTATCCTGACCGAACCTTGAGACAAGATCCTTTGCATATTTTTCTTGGGATAAGTAAATTCTATCCTTATGTTGTTGAATTTGTAATCCTAAGAAGAACTTCAATTCACCAACATTGCTCATTTTAAATTATTTAACAAGAGAGACTTGGAAATCCTTTGCAAGTTTCTCAGAAGTTGAACCATAGATGATATCATCTACATGAATTGAGAAATGACAACATCTACAAAGTTTATCAGCTCTGCCTCTTGAAAAACCTTTCATAATAAGAGAAGTGGTAAGTTTTTCGAACCAGGCTCTAGGTGCTTGTTTTAACCCATATAATGCCTTTTTGAGCTTAAGAACATGATCTGGGAAATCAAGGTTTTCAAAACCCTTAGGTTGAGTGACATAGACTTCCTCCTTTAAAATTCCGTTTAGGAATGCGGATTTTATATCCATTTGGAACAGCTTAACCTTAAAAAAACAAGCATGAGCTAATAATAGTCGAATGGACTCAAGGCGTGCCACAGGAGCAAAGGTTTCGTCAAAGTCGATACCTTCAAGCTGTGAATATCCTTGGGCGACAAGTCTGGCTTTATTTCTGACAACTGTACCAAATTCATAAGACTTATTCTTAAATATCCATTTAGTACCAACAATATTAATATTTAACGGACAAGGTACAAGTTCCCATACGTATTGTCTTTGAAATTGATGTAACTCTTCATGCATTGCATTCACCCAAAAGGGATCGCTAAGAGCTTCATCAATAATACTGTTGGGATCATGATTCCTTTGAACCCAGAGGTGTCGTGGAGGGACACGTTCTTGTTCATCAGGAGTAGCCTGATCAGTACTCTTCTCCTCGTCACTAGAAATATCAGGATCAGTAAAATTTGGGATAACTTCAACTGAATCTGGGATTTCTTTGACTTTATCAATTGTCTCAGTTGGAGGCAATTTAACAGGAGGATTATCATGATGAAAATTACTAATATCATCGATGATAACATTAGCAGATTCCATCATGACCTGGATTTTGAGATTAAATACTCGAAAACCACGGCTATCAGAAGCATAGCCAAGGAAGATACCTTCATCACTTTTGGTATCAAATTTCCCTCTCTGTTCTCGATCTTTTAGAATGTAGCACTTACTTCCGAACACTCTGAGATAGTGTAACTTGGGTTTTCTTCTGTATCACAACTCATAAGGAGTGTTTAGGGTTTTAGACCGTAGGTAAACACGGTTGATGAAATTGCATGCTGTAAAGATAGATTCTCCCCAAAATCTTAATGGTAAGTTTTTGTTATGGAGCATTATCCTGGTCATTTCCTGAATGTTCCTATTTTTTCTTTCTGCAACTCCATTAGCTTGAGGAGTAATGGGTGGTGAATATTATTGAATAATCCCCAGTTCGTCACAAAATTCAAACACCTTAGTATCTTTGAATTCAGTTCCACAGTTGCTTCTAATTTTCTTTAGTTTGCGACCTTGCTCGTTATGGATTCTTTTAACAATAATCTTGAATTCATCAAGGGTTTCATTCTTATGAGATAGAAATGAAACCCAAGTGAACATGGTGTAATCATCTACCATAACTAAAGCATACTTCTTACCAGCAACCGTGGATTATTGAATTAGTACGAAGAGATCCATATGAATTAAATCAAGTGGAGCTTTAGTGAGAATATCTCGAGATGATTTATGGTGAACTTTCGTTTGTTTACCCTTTTGACAGGCACCACATACACCATCAATCTTTTCATTGATTTTGGGAACGCCTTTAACAAGTTCTTTGTTAATGATCTTAGTTAGAAGACGATAATTGATGTGACCAAAACACTCATGCCAAAGATGTGTAGATTCCACCTTAGTCAAATTGCAACACTTGCCGAACTGAGTAACCAAAAGATAACAGTTGTTTTTACCACGAGTTCCTTGAAAAATTACTTTCCCAGTTTTTTCTACAATGTCACATCCATTTGCATAAAAGACAACTCGATGGACTTTGTCACAAATTTGACTAATAGAAAGAATATTTGCAGTCATACCTTTTACGTATAATACATCATGGATTTCAGGTACGCCGGGTAGTTTGATCGTCCCCTTCTTGCTTATGTAGCAACAACTCTCATCTCCAAATGTCACCGGTCCTCCTTCATAGTCGTTTGAAGAAACAAACCATGTGAGATCACCTGTCATATGTATGCCACATCCACTGTAAAGAAACCATTGAAAGGGTGATATTGATTTTAAAGCAAAAGCTCCCATACTGTCAGTACTTTCCTGTTTAGGGTTTCTTGTTAGTTTTATACATCCTTTTAGAGAAGCAACCAATTGTTTAGTTTTCTTATGAAGATTACTTGCAACTTTCAGGCTCTCTTGGAAGGACATACAAGTATGTTGAAAGTGATTGGAGGAATCACAAAACAAACATGGCCCAACACCTTTAAGCTCGTATGAGCAATTCTGAGTCATATCAGTTTTCACAACATATGAACGTTGTTTATCATCTGACTTACGACTGTTCTTCATAGAAGAACAACTGGAGTTATTCAGATCTATCAAAGAAATTTTGATAGATTTCAAATCCTTAAGTACTGCAATTTCTGCAACAAGATCAGAGTTGATCCGGATTTGTTCATCCAACTTTTTCTAGAGAATAACAAGTTTATCAGAACTTCTTATACGATTGGTTTTTAATCTTGGTGAAGCGTTTCTAGAGACTTTACTGTCCATATAGTCAGATCGCTACAAACACAGACTTATCAGGTATTTAAACGTGTTTGCCTGCTCTGATACCAATTGAAAAGGCGGGGGTACAAAAACCACACCCAATATTTCGATTAGCAATTTGTATGGACTAACTCCAATATACTTTCAAGAGAATCAACTAGACTCAATCTTAATAAAGTATATCAAAGAGTTATATATTTCTTTCTCGATTCAATTCTTACTCAAGCAAATAGAAATATACGAGTCTAATTTAATACAAGAGAAATCATGTGAACAGTAAAAAAGACCAATGTTCAAGGATCAATCAATTTCAATCAACAACCAAAGGTCGGATTTCCAAATTGATTGATTCAAACGCACTACCTGTGATATTTCAATTATATAACAAAATATAATGCGGAAAGAAATAACACAGACACCGGAAGTTTTGTTAACGAGGAAACCGCAAATGCAGAAAAACCCCGGAACCTAGTCCAGATTGAAAACACATTGTATTAAGCCGCTACAGACACTAGCCTACTACAAACTAACTTCGGTCTGGACTGTAATTGAACCCCAATCAATCTCACACTGATCCAAGGTACAGTTGTGCTCCTTATATCTCTGATCCCAGCAGGATACTACGCACTTAATTCCCTTAGCTGATCACCCACAACTAAAAGTTGCTATGACCCAATGTCGAAGACTTTAATAAACAATTCTGTATCACACAGAAAAGTCGACGGTAATAGATAAATCTGTCTCCCACAGAAATACCTACGAGTTTTGTTTCGTCTTTTGATAAATCAAGGTGAACAGGAATCAATTGATAACCCGGACTTATATTCCCGAAGAACATCCTAGTATTATCAATCACCTCACAATAATCTTAATCGACGCGGCGAAAGAAGATATTGTGGAATTACAAATGATAAGACGAAGATGTTTGTGATTACTTTTATATCTTGCCTATCAGAGATATCAATCTCAAGCCAATCGTTACGATTGTACTCAATACGATAGAAACATCAAGATTATATCACACAACTACAAGAAAGTAGTATCGGTCTGGCTTCACAATCCCAATGAAGTCTTCAAGTCATTAACCTACAGGGTCTCAGTAGAAACCTAAGGTTAAAGGAGAATCGACTCTAGCTTATACAACTAGTTTTACACAGGAGGTGTGGGGATTAGGTTTCCCAGTTGCTAAAGTTCTCCTTTATATAGTCTTTCAAATCAGGGTTTGCAATCAATGTTAGCCTAGTAACAAAGCATTCAACATTCACCGTTAGATGAAAACCTGATTAGATTAAAGCTAATATCTTTCAACCGTTAGATCGAAACTTAGCTTGTTACATACAAATGAAATGCACATTTTAGGTTTGTGTAACCGTACCCAAACATGTACATCCATTGGTTCAACAGTAGTTAATCAAAAGGTTAGCCATATGATCACTTTCATATTAACCATATTCTTCTTTACCATAACTAGTTCAAATGACTCAAATGAACTAGTTAGAGAGTTGTTCAATTGCTTAGATCTTATATAAGTATACAAGACACAATCGAAGCAAAAAAGATTTGATTCATTCGAATCGATTCATGAACTTTGTAGCCACGGTTTGCAAACTTGCATTCCTTAGTTAATATAAGTATAAGTTCACGAATAATCGTTTTTAGAAAATAACCAACCTAAGTACGCGGACTTAAGTACCCAGAATTAGTTTGTAAATAGTTCACAAACTCCAGCATATTTTCTCGTGAAGTGAACCTCCGACAGTACGCGGAATGGGTACGTGGACTGGGTTCGCGGACTCTGTTCCGGTTTTCCTGAGCAGCAAAGTACGCATACTTTGGTTCAAGGAATAAGGACTTATACATGTATGTGTTTCCACACAATTCTTATATCTAACAATGGTTATATAATCTAAACTCTCATTTCGATCATTGAAACATTCTTGGAGGACGTTATATAGTCGTTATTCACAAACCATTTTTCGTCAAAACCATTTTCAAGTGATTGAAACATAACATGACTTTTGTCACTATGTAAAGATGAACTTGGACAAAGCGAAAGCTTACCAACACATATTTCGATAATATATAAGCGAGATAAATTCGGCTTGAAATTACAAATGTGTATAATCAAAGTTTATATAGAAAAACGACTTTTGTCTCAAGATAGGAGATAGAGCGGATAGACTTTTGAGTGATAGATAAGTTCAAGTCTCCACATAACTTTTAGTCGATGAAGTTTCAACAGTTCCTTGAGTAGTTCTTTGTCTTGTATGATGATCGCCATGGAGTTCTTGAGCTCAACTACACTTTCTATCCTAGTCCGAGACATAACTATAGTAGACTGGATACCAAGACTTATAGTTTTGATCACTAACATTGACAAACATGTTTGAGATAGCAACGCATGCGAGTTCGACCGAGCAGTGCTCTAACATTTAGATCTTTTCGTGTTTTCCTGCTCTGATACCAATTGAAAAGACGAGGGTACCCAAATATATCTCAAAATAAATCTTTTCCACCTATAAGTCCTTTCTCCGAAAGTGATTGTCTATGGACTGAGTCGAGACAATAAAACTAATCGGTTCAAACTTCATGTGATCGTCTATGGATACGATATCGAGACAATACAACAACGAAGTATATTTACTTGATAAAAGGTTCGGACTTAACCAAACACAATAGGATTACTTATCAAGTAAATAGGAATTAACGTTTGTGTAATTTACTTTAAATTATAATAACAACAATTATAATTGCGGAAAATAAAAGTAAATGACACAGTAAGATTTTGTTAACGAGGAACCCGCAAATACAGAAAAACCTCGGGACCTTTCCAGAATTGAATACTCTCAGAATTAAGCCGCTATACAAAATCCAAACCAACTTCGTATAGTTGAGACCAAGTAACTAAACCTATAGTTCACCTAGTTTCCTGAGTATCCCTGCGCCTCCAACTTGTAATAAGTCACGCACTTGGAACAATTCCTTTGGTTCGTATTCCAAACAGTAAAGGAATAACAAATCTGTTTGGTAACAACTCTTTTCAAACAACGTGATATGAGTTTGAAAAAAGGCTCTTCCTTTTATCCCAATAAACTCCTTTATCAGGTTCTTAGATCAATCTATTTAACAACTACCAAGGTAATTGTTTAGACTATGCAATCAATACTATTAATCACAAAAAAATGTATTGATGCCGATCTACTAAACAAATCAATCAAGGTTATCACAAAGATAAACCGATTATAGTTGTATCCCCAGCCGATCAAGTTTTGTGCACACCAAAGATTATGAACTCAAATAAGAAATCTTTTTTGTTTTCAAATCTTCTTAGATCTTCAATAAACACCTGCACACAATCAACTTGAATCTCTTGTGATCAATCACACACAGAACGGAGTCTGTTAACGATGGATTATCACAAGACATCTTTAGATCTACAAACATTTCTAAAGATCCCCGTCGATACTTCGATCTAGTTTGAGTGAATCTTATATCAGAAGAGAAGATTCTCAAGCATAAACAAATTAGGTGCAATCAAATTTCAACAACCGTTAGTCAATGAAATCAATCGAAAACTAATAATAAACTGTAATTATCTAGTTTCCCACCAACGGTACTCGTAGAGCTTCCCAATCCCAACGAAGTCTTTAAAACGCGCGGTCGTAAGAGAATTCGCCTAATTAGGGTACTTTCTTCTCCGAATAGACGGCTCCACCAGTAACAACACAACTTGGTAGTTTTACTGGCTCTGAGGATTAGTTTACTCGAAATGCAAACTTCAATATTTATAGACCAAGGAAGTTTGGACACCAAGGAATTTCCAAAACCGAATATTCACAAGGATATGCAATAAAGCCAAAATCGGTTTTCATAATTCCTGGAAATGCTCTATCCAAATATTGACCGAAATCTCAGTAGAAAATCTCCAATTAGTAAATGCACATTACCAATTTTTATTTTCTAAAGATATGCATTTAATTGGTGGAAATTAAAAGCATATAAAAACTAAAAATCCTTAATTAAAATATTCTCAATTTATTTCGATCCGGGATTCTCCTTTAGTTATTAAGGAATATCTTTGAACAATAAAAGATAAGAATTACTGCACATGTTCAAAGTATGTCGACATCTTTACTTTGTAAATCCTTTTTCATATTTACAATCTTGGAACTGATTTGCCACACTTCCAAACGAGTTTAGAATTGGTTCATCTGACTTCTAAGAACTATGTGATTGATTATCCTATCAAATCACCATTAATGGGTTTCACGGTTATACCTCCATGTGGGCACTAGGATTTGTCACACTAGCTTTCCAAAAATTGGTTGACTAGGTACTAGGATCGGTTACCACATACTTATGGTATTTTACTTGTGATCGGTTGCACAAGTCATATGATCGGTTACCAATTGCTAAGACTTGTTGTACCTCTTACAAGGATTGATTCCACATACTTGTGATCGGTTGCAACTCTTACTAGGATCGGTTCCCCAATGTCTAGATTTGGTCATACCAATTACAATATATCGATCATACCATCTCAGGTGATTACTTAAGATCAGTTTCACTAATAAAAGTCATACTAATACAAAAGTGAGGCACTATGAATAGTTTTACCAAGATACATAAACAAGTTATGAGCTGTTATACTAAACACACATATTGGTAATCCAAAGATTTGCATTGAATAACAATACCAATAAGCCTAGCGATTTCTCTTTCGATTCACAAAACAAGTTTATAAATTGTAGTTCCTTTAAACAAATGTAAAACATTGTTTCCTAGGACGAAATCTTCACCCATACCCATACATAATCACAATAGCATTCATATGATTATGTCGATGTCTTATATACGAAGTTCAAAAGATAGACGTTATACTTCGTATTGTAATTCCTTAATACCATGTCTAACTAGAGTATAATCATTCACAGATTCGCAGTTATGTTTCCAATATGCACAACTTGAAAGATACGTTAGGAATGAAACAGTTCAAGTCAAATATTACTAACCTCAAGAGGAAGGATGATGTCGTCGATGTAGCTCTCTCTCTCTTTCGAGTTTGACCTTAGTGAATAATTTAGTTTGATCGAAATGCAAACTTTGATATTTATAGACCAAAGAAGTTTGGACACCAAGTAATTTCCAAAGCCGAAAATATTCTCAAGATATGCAATATATTCCAGATTCGGTTTCTATAATTCCTGGAAATGCTTTATCCAAATAATGACCGAAAATCTCTTAGAAAATCTCCAACTAGCAAATGCACATTACTAAGTTTCATTTTTCCAAAATAAAATTAAAAACCTTAAATAAAATATTCTCAATTTATTTTATTCGATCCGGTATTTTCTTCCTTTAGCTATTAAGAAATATCTTTCAACAACTAAAGATAAGCGTTACTGCACAAGTTCAAAGCATGTCGACATCTTTACTTTGTAAGTCCTCTTTCATACTTACAATATTGAAACCGATTTGCCACACTTCCAAACAAATTTAGAATTAGTTCATCTGACTTTCAAGAACTACGTGATTAATAAAGAACACTCAATCACCAAACATGGGTTTCACGGTTCTACCAAAACAAGTTTCGGTTCTACCTCCATGTGAGTACTTTGCATAATCACGCTAGTTACCAAAATTCGGTTGACTAAGTACTAGGATCGGTTCCCCACATATATATGGTATTTAAATTGTACTTGTTGCACATGTCCAAAGGATCGGTTCCCCTTTTCCTAAAAACGTGTTGCACATGTCCAAAGGATCGGTTCCCCTTTCTACTAAAAACTTGTTGCACTGCATACAAGGATCGATTTCCCTTTGTGATAGGTCGCACCTCTTACTAGGATCGGTTCCCCTTTACCCAGATTCGGTCATACCAATAAAACTAAATCGATCATACTATCTCAGGTGATTACTTAAGATCGGTTTCACTAATAAAAGTCATACCAATACAAAAGTCAGGCCTTTGTGAATAGTTTTACCAAGAACATAAACAAGTCATGAGTGGTTATACTAATCACACCTATTGGTAGTTAAAAAGATATGCAATGAATAACAATATCAATAATGCCTGGCGATATCTCCTTAGATTCACAAAACAAGTTCATGAATTTACTTCCTTAAAACAAATGTAAAACACTGCTTCCTAGGATGAAATATTCACCTTATACCCATACATAATCACAATAAAATTCGAACGATTATGTCGATATCTTATATACAAAGTTTAATGGTTAAGAAATAAACCTCGTATTGTATTCCTTAATACTATGTCTAACTAGAGTATAATCATTCATGCTTCGCAGTTTTGTTTTCAATATGCACGACTTGAAAGATACGTTGGGGAATGAAATAGTTCAAGTCAAATATCACTAACCTCAAGTGGAAGGATGATGTTGTCGTTGTAGCTCCTTAGTTCTTCACTTCTTCAAGTCTTCGCAATACTTTTAATGTCTCATATCCTAATACTTTCAAGATAACCTATACGAAGTTGACTCTAGTACATAATCAAGCGACTCTTAAAATGAATTTTGGATCACTAAAATATGACAACCAAACTTGACATACCAACGCTTGGTGGATTCAACCGAGCTATGCTCTAACAATCCTCTTACCTTTAAATTTTGGGCCAGGACTCAAATCGGAGTGTGAATGAAAAGTTTACGGTCATTCTATGCAAGCCTCTCAAAACTGAAGTTTTCAGACGAACACCTAAACGAAGAGTCCTAATACAAATAGAACGTATGAAAGAAGGATGGAACGTCCTCCATAACTAGGTCACACCCAAAAGAGGAGGAAAAGAGTTTTATTTTCAAGCCTAGCTCAAAACGGAATCCATCAAGAAAAGGGAAAAAAGACAAAGGAATTGGAGCTAAAAGAGGAAATTAGAGGAATTTGGATCAAATAAGGAAACAAAGGATTTTCTTTCTTTTAAAATCCCTCCAAGTCGTGGCCAAGCTCTTCCCATACATGAGAATTCCCTTCTAAGCCAGTGGGACGTCACTTATTCTCTCGGGGTTTTTTCAGAGGGATAAAGTCGAAGGGAATTAGGGTTTTGACGAAAAATAGCCCTAATTTCAAAACATTTACGGAAAAGGGATTTATTCTAAAAGAGAAAGCACCGAGTCTCTCCCTATTCTATTGTACGGTTGTCTACATCTCTATCAATCCCCTTCATTTCATTACTCTTCAACAAAAACGAGTTCATAAGGGATTTTAACCAAAATACCCTTATTTCGTAATTCTGAGTATTTTTAAAGAACAAAGCCCTAATACAGCCAGAGACCGTCCAAGCCATCATATACTCATTCCAAAGGCCTCATACACGTAAATATTGAGTTCTCTAAGTGTTCTAAGAAGAACGAGATTAAAACGGAATCCAGAAAAGCAGAATTTCAGAGAAAATAAACGGAATTTAGCTCAAACAGGGAAGTTTGAGTTCATAATTTTCAAAACCAATACCAGACATGCGCCTCTCTCCCTCTATCAAGATGTGACCATGCCTAAGGAATCTCACGAAGTCTTTCATGTTAGAAAAAAATCAGACTCATATTGGTTTTTGAGGAAAATACCCTTGGTTTCAAAGATAGACATTTTCTCTCGGAAAAAGGGTGTTTGATTAGTATAAGGTATTGAACGAGCTCTCGTCATACAAGGTGCTAACCTTTCGAGACATATGTATGTGTTCCAAACCTCTTCAACCATCTCTAGAGTGTCTGAAGGAGTCAGATGAAGACAAAAAGAAAAATTAGGGTTTAGGCAGAGTACAAGCCTGAATTCAGAATTTACATGGGATAGGGACTCCGTAACTTCAAAAGTAAATTCCAATTTATTCTCATAGCATTTTTCCAACCTCATGGACATCCAGGAAGCCGCTCAAATACCTATCTTCCCCAAATACTCACTTGCACAAACTCGGAAGCTCAAGGATGCACAAAGAGAGGAAATTAGGGTTTTTTCCAAGTAAACCCTAATTTGCAAATCCCATTCGACCGAGATGGAAATTTTATCTCTACAAGACTCTTTTCCCATTTCCGATGGGTCTTCCCCATGTGAGATCCTAAAGGGATTCCAAGTCCAGGATCAATTCCAAAACCATATTTGCACAGAAGGAATGAGTTAAGGTTTTGACTAAAAAAACAAAATAAAAAACCTAATTGGAAAGTCTAGTATCTCAAAACCGAAATTTTACTTCATCAAGGCTCAATTATCATGCTACTAACACAAAGTCCCAGAAAGCTCCCAGGTCCAGAGTTGATTCGAAGTCCAGAATCAGCGCAAGCAAAGACTAAGCAGCAATTTAGGGACTCCGCAAGTGGATTGTAATTTCGTGCATGAACGATTCGTAACCATATATATACTCATCATAGAACAATCAAAGTTCTACTCTGAGTATGGACTTAATGTAGATGTTGAAATTTGGATAAGGGTCAAAAGTGTCATTTCAAGACCATAGACAAAATTCAACTCTCATAGAGAGAGATTAAGCCCTTGGCCCCCAAGGCACCCTTAGCCATTATTTCTAGTATACATCCCCACGAGACATTGCTGGTCGTGATGCCGTGGCTCCTAGCGCACATCCTCGAAGAGATATTGTTGGCCACGTAGGTTCTGTAGAGCGTAAAACGTCCCTGGAAGACTTATGAACCAGAACAACCACAATTCCAGCATGTCTTTGCGAGACGCAACTAATTGTAATGCCATGATTCCTAATATACATCCTGCGAGATACCTCTGGTCATGTAGGCTCTGTGGATGCGTAAAAACGTCCCCGACGAACTTATGACCTAGAGCAGAGACATACATGTCTCATGTAAACACGACTCACCATATTTGAGATCAAAGACTGATTCCTAGTATATCATCGAGGGATACACTGGTCATGTCTACTCTAGGATCTGACTCGACTTACCGAGGCTTCAGAATAATTCCTAGGACATCCCCGTGAGATACGCTGGTTATTCTGCCTCAGGGACCATTCGACAGACTCCTAGAACATCCTTCTGAGATACACTGGTCATGTTGGCCCCATAAATACAGAAACAATTGATTATTAGCACATCTCTGCAAGATATGTTGGTCAAAAACAAGTGAGCCAAAGTATCACAGAGACATTAACCGGGCGTACAAATCCTTTTCTCTCTCTTCAGGACGAGCCCCAGCTGACCATATAGAGATTCAGATCCATTAAGAAAATCTTCGTAGAGATTTTGATCCGTCCATAAATCTCGGAGACATTCAAATCTTTCTGCAAAATCTTGAAGAGAGAGATTCAAATATCTCTTCAAAATATCAGAGAGATTCAAATCTCACTGCAAAATCTCAGAGAGATTCAAATCTCTTGGGATATCTCCGAATATTCCCCAGGCACGAGTCTCATGTAGGAATCGAGTCTTCTTTTATACTATCCACACGAATTCTGAGGCATCCCATGGCTTTTCACGGGACTCATCCTAGTCATTCTTACAAATCGGAGAATATCTCTTTGTCTCGGCCAACTCGGCTAAAGAGAATATTTCTCTCTCTCAACACGTCATCATAAAGGATAACTCAGCTTCACACAAATAGAGGGATAACAATTAGGGTTTTGGTTTGGCGGTCTATGGCACGTGTGAGAAATACCCGACATATTTCTCACAACAGAAGAGAGTAAAGACAGAGGAATAATGAGATAAACTCAACCTAGTTTATCTCTATCCATTCCTGAAGAGACGCGATAATTGCTCCGCACGGAACGGAAATCAATCCTTATCTTCACCGACCTGAGATTAGCGAATTTGGCTATAAATAGGTCCTCTATTTCTCCAAGATATCATGATATTTCTCGTAACCTCTCGGAGCAATTCTCCTTCAAAACCTAGAATTCTCTGATGTCTCTCTTTATATGCTTCCCTCCCTAAGACCAGCCCTAAATCTCTTCCATGTGACTGAAGCATCCTTTGGACGGCCACTGTGCGTGGTTTAGGCGGAGACTGTTCGTGCTCAACCTCCCGTAACTCACTTTCATAAACCCTAAAATCCCACTTTAGCCTCTCTCAGATTTTAGATAACCATACCATCATCATTACCTCCTCCAACATGTGGCATGTCTTGATCATCATTATCGTTATCTCCTCCAGCAGTCGGAGTTCCTTCAAGATCATCATCATCATTACCTCTTCTACCATATGCAATTGGTTGGTCTTCATCTGGATTTTCATCTGAATCTCTTGGTTCCGGTGGTGGTTGAGAATCATTCCGTTTACGGATCTTGAGCGTTCCCGACTCAGTGAATGCCCCATCGATGTGTTGCAGTCAAAATTTTGTTACCAAAAAGAACAATGGAAGGTTTTGAAGGTGGAGTAATAATTTTCTTCTTTTATTGATTGACCTTTTGCATCCTAAACAAAAACAATGAATAAAAAATCAACGAGTAGTCTGGGTCGATATTTGAACAAGAAAACGACTAAGTAACAAATAGTCTTAGTCATCAGGGACGACAACAATATTCTGTGTCGACTAAAAAATAGTCGGCAGGGAAGTATTCAAATAACATGCCGGAAAATATCAAAATGAAATACAAGAACACGAGAATTTCTACATAATTAGTCGGTAGGGGTCGATAATCTATAGAGTGCCCACTAATAATCAGTCGACATGGTTGTATTCAAATAACATGCCGGCATATAACTATATGGATCTCAGGAAACACATGATTTTTCACAGAATTAGTCGGCAGGTTAGAAATCTCAAGAACCTACGACTAATAAAACTACATTTAGTCGTCATGGTTTTAAGGTTGAATACCGTGACGACCCTGTAAATGACACTTCCAGATATGAAAAGCCGACATGATATTCAACTTAGGAAGATAACGACTACTCCTAGATATGAAAAGTCGGCAAGGTCGTGCATCAGAAACCCTGCTGGCTAAGTAACTGCAGATTCACAAATTCGATTTTTCTGACCGAGTTTGACATGAAAACATAAAATTGAAGTACTGGAGTGATTTTAAGTAGGTCTTTACTTTTTCAAGCGCGTCAGTTCTTCGATATTTCAGCAGTTTCAGTGATTTCTTCTTTGTCAACTGTTTTTGAATTCCGTTTGTGTTGAATTACTTTTCCAAATCCAGGGTCTTCAGTACTTGGTCTTCAATGAGTGTTTTTCATACGCTTCGGATTATGCATTATTGAAGAAATTAATCGACGAACGAATCGACGATTACGACGAATTAATCGACGAGTTTTCAATCGATTTTGATGAAGGGGGACCAATTTCAGCCGGTATGGTAGAGGAGAAGAGGGAAGGGGAGAAGATAAAATGAAAATCAAATGAGAAGGTGGATTAGGTTTAGTTTTAATTATAATGGGAAAGGATAGTTTTGTAACTTCACCCATTATAACACCCCATTAGGTTTATTTATGTTTTTTTGTAAATTTCTTCTGAAGCGATAAAACTTGTAAGGAGTGATGGTATATTGATAATGTAAAATGTAAGTGGTACCAATAACCTTTGGATGGTCACATGTTTTTATATTCACAGAAAGATAATGGTGGAGACCGGCGAGGTTCTACTGTTGACTTTTGAGACTAGTTCCAAGTAATATGTCAAAATAGGGTGCCACTCGATTCATACACCCATCCCACCAACATTATGCCCGCATGACTTTCCGTGGTTGTCTGTGATAACCGCAAAAAAACAGTCACCATATATTAACATATAGCATTTGGAGCTATGTGTTATTTTCAAAGAAAAGTCCGAGCCAACAATCGTGGGATTTTGTTGTTAGATTTGTCAACTCAAGGATTGAAGTTGTAGCAGTATTTTGATTGAAACCTCTCAAGTTCCCAATACGCAATAGCAGCTCATAACCAGCTAGTCATCGTGAGCACACGTCTTCTCTCTGAACAATTAGCTATTTATGTGAAGACGTATATGGTCATAGAACTATAGAGTCAGAACATCAAAGAAAATGGCAGAGTTAGGAAGAATTCACAATTTTGTCATTAAGTTATTTAGCATGTGTGCACTATGCTCGTTTCTGTTCCCTTGTTGCACCGTACATTGCAGTCCTCCACCAAATCCCATTAAATGTGCATCGAAATCATCACTAGCAAGCAATAGTAGTAGTTACTGCACGATTTCGAACGCAATAGGTGCATTTCCGGATCGATCGATTTGTAAAGTTGGCCATGTCGTTTATCCTAAAACTGAAGAAGAACTTGTTTCCGCAGTAGCCATGGCTTCTAAAAACAAAATGAAAGTGAAGATAGCAACTCGTTACGGTCATAGTATACCAAAATTGGTATGCCCCGATGGTAACAACGGCTTACTCATAAGTACGCTACATCTTAACCGTATTGTGAATATCAACGCGTCAACAACTATGATCACTGTTGAATCTGGTGTACTTCTAAGGGATCTGATCAAACAAGCTGCAAAGTCTGGCTTGGCACTGACAGCTGCACCTTATTGGTGGGGTCTGACTGTTGGTGGGTTGATTTCCACCGCTGCACATGGTAGCGGCCTGTGGGGGCGTGGAAGTTCTGTTCACGATTATATTGAAAGCATCAGAATAGTGACCCCTTCGGGACCTAATGAAGGTTATGCAAAGGTTCGGACGCTTTATAGCAGTGACCCTGATATTAACGCGGCCAAGGTGTCTTTAGGAGTCCTTGGAGCCATTTCACAGGTACGTATTTGGCTTCTTTTTTTTTTCTTTATAAATGAGTAAAAATTAATTTTGGCTGCTTTGCATATCTCTTCTAAACATAGAATATTAGGCGATTGTCCATGAAAGAAAGCTACACAAATTTTCCACGTATATACAGGTGAACTGTACCACAAGCCTTTGAATTTACACTGGATTTTAAACTTGCACGTTATACTATACATATGTAGGTTACCCTAAGACTGGAACCACTCTTCAAAAGATCCATCACTTTTGCAGAGAAGAGCGATTCTGACTTGGCGACACAAGCAGCCACTTTCGGCAATGAGCATGAGTTTGGCGACATGTATTGGTACCCTAACCAACATAAAGTGATTTACAGAGTTGATGACCGGGTCTCGTCTCACGTATTTGGTAATGGACTCAATAACTACATCGGCTATCGTTCTACCCCGTCAGTTGCACTGGCTGCATTAAGAACCTCAGGTATAAGAGAATTGATGATTATATACTTGTGTTGCATTTTATTTTATTTTTTTGTTACATTATACCTGTGTTTTCCTCCTCCTAATGGAGTTTCAAAGTGTGAGAGCATGTCGATGATTTTGGATTTGTTCAATAGAGGAGATTCAAGAATCAACAAGCGATGCTAATGGGAAATGTATTAGTGCAAAGTCAACTACAACGGCATTGGTTACTAGTGCATTTGGCTTCACCAACGACGGCATTGCATTCACTGGATATCCAATTATTGGTTATCAAAATCGTCTACAGTCGGCAGGTAGTTGTCTAGATAGCGCAAATGATGGTCTTGCCACAGTATGTCCAATCGATCGAAGGGTTAAGGGCGTGTTTTATCATCAACTAACTTTCAGCATTGCATTGTCAAAAGTTCAGAACTTCATTGAAGATATACAAAAATTGAGAGATTTGGAACCTAAAGCATTTTGTAAATTGGAATTCTACACTGGAATACTGATGAGATATGTAAAAGCTTCAAATGCTTACTTGGGTAAACAAGAAAATGCGGTAGATTTTGATGTGACTTACTATAGAAGTACAAACCCTGGTACACCTCAACTTTTCGAAGACGTTTTTGAAGAAATAGAACAAATTGCTGTATTCAAGTACCAAGGAATACCGCACTGGGGTAAGAATAGGAACGTTGGGTTTATTGGTGCAGTCACCAAGTACAAAAACGCAGGAGAATTTTTGAAGGTAAAAGAAACTTTTGATCCATTTGGCTTGTTTTCTAGCAGATGGACTGATCAAATTCTTGGGCTAGATCAAAGTGGAGTCACCATAGTTGAGGAACACTGCGCCTTAGAAGGGTTGTGTATATGCTCCGAGGACATTCATTGTGCCCCAGCAAAGGGCTATTATTGTCGACCCGGCCGAGTCTATAAAGAAGCTAGAGTTTGTTCACGTCTCAATGTGGTTACAGATCTTGTATGATCAAGGCTCTTTTTATGATATTCTTATTTTATGCAACTAGCCTCATAAGTTTCTAATTCCCTCTTACAAATTTTCAATTTACAATTTTCAATAATAAAGAAGTTTATTATTATTAGCTTATACTTGAATATTACAAAACACAGCACAAGTAAAACATAATCACAAATAACATTATTATTATTATTATTATTGAGGACAAGATTATTTATGTACAATCACCTCATACATATCTAGCGCCGCAGCATCACATTGCAACCTCCAATGGTGGAGTTATTATCATTGTGCTTCAAACTGCTGCCGCAGTCACCGTACCGGCACCACTTTTCGCTATACTTCCACAACCTCCACCACACCCACCAGTTCCACTGCATCCACCACTCTTAACCATCTTTCCGCATCCACCACCTCAACCGCTTCCACAACCACCACTCTTTGCCACCATATTTCCGCACCCACCACCACAGCCACTGCCACAACCACCACTCTTTACCATATTTCCGCATCCACCACCACAACCGCTACCACATCCACCACTCTTTACCATATTCTTCCCACATCCGCCACCACAACCACTGCCGCACCCACCACTGTTGACCATGTTCCCGCAGACACCTCCGCAACCACTACCGCAGCCACCACTATTGGGAACATTTTCGTTCTCTTTGTTACCTGTTGTTCCATACCCGTAGACTCCAGACCCACCTTTTTCTGGCACTACGACACTTCCTTGCTTGGCTGCCTCTTCCTCCTCTGATGAAGCGACTTTGTTACTTTCAGCTTCAACTTTAGACCCTTCAACATTTTCTTCAATTAAGCTGTCCATCTTCTCTGAAATTTCTTCATTGCCAACTAGCTCAATGTGACCATTTTTTTTCAGGATGTCAGAGAGTATGAAAGTCAATGTAATTCCAGGCAAAGCAAACCACTCTTCTTTTACCTACGTTAGATTTTAGGTGTTATAAGCACGCCAATTGAACAAACTAAATTGCAAGACAAATACAAAAGTGATGCGCAATACCTTCAGAAACCCAGATTTCAGGTTAAGTAATGCTAGTGCCTTTCCATATGGATTTTCTTCAGAGAACTCCACCACTGTAACAAAGTCGGATTCAGTCTTCTGCCTTTCGCAGTGTTTGGGTTCATACTCTAGCGCTCTACCAGGGAAAAGTTTCACCTGTATCACAAAGAGAGATAACTCGGTTACAACAGTAAAAGGAGAAGGAAGAAGAAAAATACAATGGCGGGGACACATACCATCCGGTCACCACAGAGCTCAATGACATCACCTTGTTCGTTGGATTTGGTCTGAAGCTGAAAGAACCCACTAGAATCTAACAACGACCACCCTGTTCCCACAAATTCCGCTAGAATTTCTGTTTCATCAGTGAGTCCTACAATTCCAACAACCTCTTTCTTTGAAACTGAACTAGTTTTTGCATCTGCTTTCTTTGATTCCCTGAAATGCATAAGATTATGTAATACGGTTCAGGCCTTATATTAAATTGTTTGCAAAGGTTCTGGGAAAAATCTGAAATTCCCAAGAGGTGTTCATGAAGGAAATATTAGAATTTGATAGTCACCTCATTTGAATTTTGAGGATCTCATTGCCAACTTCATCCACAATAGATGTCCAACTTTTAGCATGCTGATTACTTCCAGGAAATGAAAAGAAACAGGAGTTCTTTGTGAATGGACGTTGCCGGACCATGCTAAGCACATGTGAACTAGGTGTTGGAGCAGTAGTGGAGACAGCAATACGCAGAGAGATTGGGTCGAAGTTATCAGTGGCAGAACTTGGCTCCAACTGAAACCATTTCTCTAATGACAACTTATTGACTGGATCAGTCAAATCCTTCAAAGAGATTGATGTTGTGCCAATAATTTTGGGTCGCTTTGATATGGGTAAACTGGAGGCTGATTGGAAAGCAAGTTCAAAGAAAAGCTCTCCAGTAGGTTCGCACTGGAAGACAGCAACCTGCTTTTCCCTAGTCACGGAAAAAATATTAAGTTTTCTTTTTGCGTCAAATAGAGAATCTGGCGTTCTCTTACTGAATTGAACATGAATTCTACCCTTGAGTCCTACTGGTAAATCCTTTATTGCCACAATCTCCAAACAAATCTGAAATTTGAAAGAGAAAAAGAGGACTGAGACTCACTAGCAACAAACTCCACTTTAAGTGTCGAAACACACGACAATTTAATCTCATACATTCAAGCACAAACTCTCATATATTCAGATAATAAAAAGATAAAAATTTTTGGAAGGTATTAGTAGCCTACCTCTATATTCTTTGCATCAGGAAGCTGAACTGCTTTGCGGGAGTCACTCAAAGGAACAACTTTCTTGCTCATTATATTTGATTGCCATGGAACATGAGTAACAGGTGATGGAGCAGTGCCTCTATACATTGCCCCTGCCCTCCAATACCTAGATCCAAACAACTCTTCCCATTTGTTAGTAGTTCCTGAAAATCCAACATCAAGCTTCTGTCCTTTGCTTCTGTTTGAATCTGTGTCATCATGCTCTAACAACTTGCCTGTGACTTGAACCACATCTTTACAGTAGGCAACTGGATGAAGCTGGTGAGTGTGCCATATGAGATCAATATCATAAGTTGGCACACAAAAAAGATTAATAGACCTCTCCTTGTTTCTCTTAATCAGATGAAGAAATCCTTTATATCTGGCTACAGCTCCTTCAAGAAAGAGTTCGTGATTCATGTTGGGTTTAGATACCTGACAAAAACATGTCATGGGAGATTAATCATGGAAGTACATAATGCATGGTAAATACATACATACAGCAAATGGTTTGGATTTTGATCATTTATGCTGATAAGCAAAATCGAACGGAACACCACTAATATCCCCTCACTTACCTGGTAAAAGAAAGAGTTCTGCCTCTTAACAGCGGAAACTAGATCATATGTGGTACTTTCTGGAGCATGTGAAAGGATTTCAGAAGTCTCATGTTCGACAGTGGCTCTCAGGTCAAGCTCATACGGCTCATTGGGATATAACTGATTCCAGATTTCTTCAGTTTGTTTCGTGGATCCCCCTTGAACCTTTGATATAACATTAACATTGTCCAAAATCTGTCCGTAAAATTCTTCACAATCAGTTTTGTACCTTACCTATAGAGAAACATCCAATAGAAAAGCTTAGCAACCTGCATGACTAATCTGATCATTCCTAATACCAGATAACTAAAGAAATACAATAAATTTGAAATCCTATATACAAACTTACCGGATTCAGTCTATGACAGTGCCAAACCCATTCACAATCCAAAGGAACAACCAAAGTCCCTTCTGAAATCTCACCCTTAGCATGCTTGGCAAGTAAAGGAAGCCAACAAGTCTTGTACCTGAAGTACACCAGTTGCCAAGATTAGAAGACAATCACGCAAACAAAACAACCATTACACAATCCCCAACTCCCTGAAAAAAGCATAGCTTACGATATCCCATCAGAGAAAATGCTATCTATATCATGTCGAGTGGATGAATTGAGTTCTCAGTGCATATTTAAAGTTAGTAGTAAAATGCAGTAATAACTTGCTTATTTGGTGTACTAGTTGGCCGCTTGCACAGTTGGGTTCGATAAAAGTTATGAGCTAACAATAAGGGAATCATGAAGCATCATATCAAACGCCTCACTGCAATGACTTCAGTTGACATGCTGATAATTCAACATGCGACTTAGGAAATGGTAGACAAAAATCTGAACTGTAACAGAGGGTTCTGGGCCAAATATCAATATTTGACTGTTCTCCTGAAAGAGGAATCTAAACCTTAATCGACTGCAAGTCTGTAAAACATACTGCAATTCTAAAATAGGTGTGTTATGTCATCACGGTGCCTATTATATCGTTCCCTTAATCTAACATTTTCCTATAGATTCGCTGCTGACCAACGTATTAGGCACCGCCATATGCATCATAGTTACATTTGCACTGTAACTATCTACATTCAGTTACCGTACTGATAAACTATTATCTTCAACACAATAGACAAAAAGAGTCATAGGTGTAACATTAATATTGTACAGCATCAAATCTAAAGGACCACCATAAAGACAAATCTAATTCCTTAATCTAACAGCAATGTGACAATGTCCCTCCTACTTCAATCATGTCAACCCTTATAAATTGATCCTTGTACTTGTATTACTAACACACTGTTGGAAATTTAAAAAAGGAAGATGCACTCTATTCGTATTGGCGCGTAAACATACCCATTCTGTAAAACAAGTCAGTCACTCTCTCAACCAAATCTTAACAATAAATTCCAGTCCATGAGACCAGAATTCCCTAGAATTACTCATAAAAGGGTACTACATACGACTTAGCTAAAGTATAGCCTAGGATGACACTGAGATATCCTCACAGGTGTTTCATCAAACAGTATGAAAAGCAACTTCCAAATTATACGTCACATGAGATCAGAGGCCGTGGTTTTGAGGTATACCACAGACAAAATAAGAAAAATATACAGATCAAACTAAAAAAGTTTGGGTTGAAGCAAATAACAAGAAGATGCAAAAATTGATTGTGCAATTGGGATGATTCTCTGTAGCTTATCCATAAAGTTGTATTAGCGAACAAATAGACACTAAAATATATACAGATATTCAACCTTGCTTGTTTGGTGTATCGTACCTGTGAATCGCCCTCCGCAAAACCGGCCCGTCGACGTAAAGACATCCATATCGATCAATAATTGCTAGAAACTTAAGTTGATTTTTAGCTGCATCAAAAAGGTTTACACTCGTAACAATCTTTTGTGCTTCAATCCACTCTGATTCTTGTTCCTTGTCCATTTCTCACTGAAGAAAATTGTCTAAATAAAATTATGATTTCCCCCGATTCTGTATACAAATTTGAACATGCAACAGTAAATTCAAACTCTAATCAATAATTTAACAGAAAAATAATCAGGAATTTAAGAGATCACTAATCAGAAACCTTTTCAAAGTTGTGTTGTGTTGAGTATCATGGTAAAGAAATCTAGTGAAAGGAGTAGAGAAATTTCAAAACGTTACTTACCAGGAAAGTAAGTGTGATGGAGTCAAACAATGTATCTGATTTTATCTTATTCTTTGGTTTGAACTTGTCTCCTCTTGAAATCTCAATTTGATTTCCAGAGGGAAGAATATCACCCTATATTTATACAACTGTTTCGCGAGTCGTACTCTAGAAAATTACCTATTATACCCTCGTGTTTCTTGATAAAGACACTACTAATATGACGCTCTCATAAGAAGATGCTTGTGCTCGTGTTGTTTGATTGATCGAGTTATGGGAGAGTTGTATATCTAACTGATTCAAAACCAATTCTCCCTTTTTTCACATGGAAACCTCTTCTACTCGGAAAAGTTTTCCGTTTTTTCTCCTCAACAGAAAAGAATTACAAAATCACCCTGTTGTTAAATCACTTTAAGCTCGAAACCTGAGAGTCTGCGACTAGAACGTAATAAAGCACAACAAGATTGAAGTTAGTTTTGTGCTCCTTACACATTTGAGCCTTTATTGGGAGGAACTCGTGTAGAAATACTTGTTTTCATGAACTTGCTATTCCTGCGAGAATTATATTCAATTCATTTCCATTGCCAAAGAATGGACTTGATATTGTCACCTTCAACCTCCAGTCTCAGGAAATGACAGACAGCCCAACTGATCAAATCTTTCATCATTCACATTTACGTGCTTAATGACTGCAACCAAAATAGTAATATCATGATTGCCTACCCCACCTCTCGACTGAGTTTCACAATTTCCCACTAAATTCACTCGGTGTAGTATGACTGGTTACAAATGTTCACAAATTGTATATTTGTTCTATAGTTGATCTGTAAAATCCCATCCTAAACTATAACTATGTGGTCATTTGAAGCACATCCTCTTAGTAAGGAAGAAAAACCTTGAAACCTGTACAACCTAAGGTTCAAATGTAGGAATTTGATCAAGGGGGGTATCAAAGGTCTTGTACAATGTCCTTTCGACGATGCCTCTGTATGGGTCTTCTTCTCTCTGCTTTACCAAATAAGACATCATGTTTTCTACCTCTGATTTTATCTGCAAGTAAAGTACATTTGCATTGTCTCTGTCTTTTAATTCTTTTTTCTTCCCTTTTGTTTCGATCGGTGTCCCAAACAAGTAATATAGACGACCTGGTATCTTAGGTAAAAGCCCAGGAATGAACATGTTCTGGTTTCCAACTTCCCCTGTTGCATCAGCTCTGCAAGAAAAACGGTATAACCGGTTAACTGACATGTGAGAAAATTCATTTCACTCATCTAACAAATTACAAACTTCGGACATTACTTGTACAAATTATTACCTCAGTTTTATAGCTTGTTCATTTTGTTCTCTCCAGAAATCTCCCAGGAAAGGAATCTTCATTTGATCGTCATAGTCGAGAACATACTACAATCAAAAGCAACAACGATTAGACCCTTTGAGAAATAAGCATCTCAAATTGAATCAAACTAGCGAGGGACATTCAATACTCAAGAAAGAGTTGCAACAAGAAATGTAGAAGGCGAATTGAGCATTCAATAGTCCTCTGTCTGTTTATCTAGAAGGAGCTTAGATAAAGGGGTTTTAAGACGTAAATATTCATCCAAACATAAAAGTAGAAGAGTATAAACTATAAGTTTTCAGTGCATGTATATGCTTACTTGTGCTAAATCATCTTCTCCAACAGCTCCAAACGGAACAATTGTAGCCCCAAACTGTGCTGCCATTCTCACAAACTCTGGCTGCTCTGGCCAAAAACACTTATATTCTTCACCCTAGCAATCATGAAAGAGAACAGAATTCAGTTTTCTATTTGCTCCACAAGAGCAGTACACGCAAGAAATCTCTGTGTTTTCATTTTCTTAAGAAAATGCTCTTGGTGCAAAACAAAAAAAACACTAGTCAAAATGTACAAGTAAATCTTATGCACCTTACTATGAAGAGCCTCACGCGCACCACCGGGATACAGAAGAACAACCGAATTAGTTGACAATAACTTGAACATGTAACTTGCCGAGACAGGTACTGCGCCGAACAAGCTGACTATGTCATTATTTGAAAACTCCTGTTTTGCAGTTTCACTTTTTGTACTAAACAATATTGGGTGCGCAATACCGCGAACCATAACTTTTTTCACTCTCAGGAATTCTTCGATAAGTAAAGGAAGTTCTAATCCCATCAGCATATGATAACCCACTAATAGGATAGGACCTTCAGTAGGAACCCCTTCAAGACCCCTCACTATTTTACCATCTCCTAAAGTTGAAAACATTGCTGCGCTAGCAGCCGTACGAAATAATCTGCAGTTTAAATGTTGACAGAATATGAATTTTCTGAAGAAGTTAGAATAAATATTACTGTTTATGGAGATAATTACTTACGCATTTCCTTCTACAGCAAATTTTCTGTATTCTGACATACTAGGTGGAAGATAATCTGAGATGTAATCATATCGTCTAGAATGACGATACATATGAGTAGCTTTGATTACAGACAACAAATTTACACCATCTTCCTGCAGCATTTCAATGATCTCTTCAATAATAATTTTTAAGCGAAATACATAATGTTGCAAGGACTAGAACATGTATGGTTTTGAAGGACACTCACACAAGGCATGCTAAAGAACCTTACAAAGTTTTGCATAACAAATTTAATCCGAACACAAGTGGTTGAACAACTACTTTAAAGAGATTCATATAATGCCATATGAAGTATGAACATATTGCAGTTTAGGCTTTTAGCGACAAGACTCGGATTCGGCTTACTTGGGTCGGATAAAACCTAAATTTGCATATGTTACTCCTACTAAGCAAATATTCAATACTGCACTCAAAGGTAAAACAGTTTTTTACCTACCAATAAAAGGGTATGGCCGTTGTCCTTAAAGTAGCGTACTCGGCAATTCTTTAGTGACATCTTAAGCCGCTGAGCTTCATCTCCGCTTGGTAACATATTATCTTTTCCACTGTAACATGGACACACTGTTTAATGTTAGAATCCACAGGAAAAAGAAAAGGTCGCATAGAAAGGATAACATAAGAAGAAGAAAAAATAGCAACAGGAAACAACAACTATGGCATAACCCAAACTAGGAAGTGAGACATCAATGATTAAAAGTGCACACCTAGCAAGGACTAGCACTTCAGCTTTGATGGCATGCAGACGAGAATTAGTGTAAGCAGCAGCAGAATTGAGCAGTTTTATTTTCCACAGAAGTGCCTTCTTAGGAATAATATCAGCCAATCCCTGCAGGAAATGGTGTAAAACATATCCATAAATACAGGAGGGTTGTTTTTTTTTTTTAATAGTAGAATTCATGCATGTCTTTGCCAGTTCCGCGGAAGATTGCCGTTATGTGCTTAGCGGGCCTGAAGATTGTTTGGGTTCGTTTGGAAAGCAACTATACTGCGGAGACTGAAGTTAGGAACACAAATGAGGTGTGGTACGCTACAGTTTCACTATCGATAGACAAAATTGCAGAAAAGCTGCACAACAGATACCAAGAAAAAAGAATTGTATAGCAAAGCCAGATAGCTAAAAGATGCTCATAGTCATAAGTCGTGCAAAAATTGGAAAAAGACATGTATAACCACCAACCGGAGAGCATTCTTACAGAGAGACGAGGTAATAAACCAGTCAGGTTTTCCGAAAGATTTTCAACTGTTTTCACAGGAGAGAGGCCCTTTTCAATATTGACTGTCGCCATTTTCACTGGTTCCCCTGAAATTCAAGAAGAAAACTTGAAATTACTCTCTGAACAAGTTTCTGAAGACAAGTAAAAGCTGACTTGTTACGAAAAAAGAAAAGAGAACATAAATAATTTTGTAAGATTTCAGTAAGAAGAACATGTACCCATAACAAAACTGAGAAGATATGGAACAGTAATATGGAGTTCATTGGGCAAAGCCTCCAAGATAGGGAGCAAAGGCTGCAACTGCGACTTGCCAAATGATGTTGCTGGATCAAAACACAGAATAAGTCAGCATCTAAGCATCCTAAAGCAATCGACAATGAACTGAATCTTAGAAACTGACCTGGATTTGATAATATCAGTACTAAGTCAATAGTTGGGTTACGTGCTGCGACAGAGAGTGCTAAGCAACCTCCCAATGAATCACCAACTAAATAAATTGGTCTATTTGGAAACAAAGAGTGCTCAAGCCTCACGGCGTCTTCAACGATTTTCAACAACCCTTAAGATACGAAAACCCATTCATCACTTAAATTATATTATAAAGCATCAAAATATTATAAAGCTAAGAAACAGGTAAGAACCCAGACCTTCAAATGGAGTGCGGTCACTAGTAGGAATATGCATGCACCTAACTTCAAAAGCCCTGTAATTCAAAACAAAAGGATGAAATCTACAATAATATAAGGTAACCCAATTAACTTCGGTTATGTAAAACTTACTTCCCAAGAGCCTTGTGGTGCAAAATGAGTCCCAACCCAATACCATCCATTCCTGTTAGAACCCATTAACACAACCAATCAGATTTTGAAATTGCACAACACATGTAACAACAGGTATAACAACAGAATTCCAGTGACTAAAAAATACACATTCTCGATGATTGAGCCATTTCAAGTCTAGTTAAGCAATTATTACCAGGCAGAAAAAGAAGAACAGGTGAGTTCTTAAGTGGCTTCCCACACTCAAGAGGTGTAAACCACCTAGGTGGTCCACCATCCAGCTTAACCATATCCTTTGCAATATCAAGATAATCTTTCACACTATTAACTCCATACCCATCATCCCACAACACATCCAAATCCTCCGAACTTTGATTAGTACTGTCAATGTCTTTCTTTTCAATTCTGGAACCAAATAATCCATTCATCACTCCATTATTTACAGACCCTTTTTCTTTTTCTTCCTTCTCTTTGACTAATGAAGATGACCCATTTATCCCAATTGATTCAGATGATAATGAAGCCGAATTACTAGTCGCTAAGGTAATGAATCGAGGTTTAATTACACGAAAACTAGGTAAAATTCGAATACAAGAGGTTGAAGAAGAAGGAAACAATTGTAATGTTGACACCATTGATTCTACAACTAAGGAAGACAGAACAAATTCTTAACAGTGTACACAGAGAAATGAATCTTACAATCAATGCAATTAAATCACAATAAAATCTCTAGATTTCCCTTCAGAAAACAAGCAACAACAAAAATAAGATAAAAAAATAATGAAAATGAACAAATTCTTGTTAATAATAATAAGAACTACCAAATAATTTGAAGGGATCTATAGTCTTGAATGGTGACCTGTGTAGACTTATGTACACTGATAACTCAAATGAGAAGGAAAAAAGTGAACTTTATCAATACTCAAAACAAAATTGAACTATTATTATTTTATTTATTTTTTCCGAATGGAGCCAAAAATTGAGAAATTTTCCTTAACCCATTGTTAAATTTGGATAAACGAACACCAGAAAAATTCAAGAATTTTAAAAAAAATGATAAAAATAAAGGACTGAGATTCATATTTGGGAGAGAAGTACAAAACAAACTTTACAGAAGAAACCAAAATAGGAAAAGAGATTGACAAATTAAACAAGTAAGTGAGTACATGAATTTTTGGGGTTGAAGTTGTAAGTCGTAAGAAAGACGACAGAAAGGTGGTTGTTTTTTTGTTTCTGTGGTTTTGGCGGGAGACACCACCATGCGTTCCTCTGTGGTAATCTCTCTTCCACCACTTCATTGTTTGAAGAGTGAAGAAAATAGCAGGATTTGTTCACTAATTGTTACCACTTAACATAAATCGGATACTGGATAATAACAATTTGCATAGCCGCTAATAGGGATGCCAATTTACCTGGAGGTGTACCATTCCGTAAATGAAAGGTGGTTTTTCTTATACCGAAATTTTAATATCACCCCTAATAAATTGATAACCTTATTAGCAATCTTGATTGGACTAAGAGAGACGAAATCAGGAATTTAGGGTCGGGCAAAAGTATAAAAAGTGAAAAAGGCGTTGGCAGCTGCTTTTCATTTTCTTTATATTGAGGTTCAACTTAGACTCAGTCTAATGGAAAGGCAAGATTCAAGTTTGTTGCTGAATCCACGTCACGAAAATTCAACACCGGGACGCAGTGGGATCCAACTTTTTGCCTCCATACGCCCTTTGAAAAGGCGCGGTACGCCATTAGAAATGGCGTGACATTGTATGACGCAGACACGCAGTTCCTAATGGCGTATTGACCTTGTTGACTGGTCAGTACGCCATTCCTAATGGTGTGCCTAAGTGTTACACAGTAACACGTGCACATCAGAACTTCTTCTTTTCTTTTTTCCTCTACCAAACCGAAAACCCCTCTTTTGCATGGATGGATTGATGATGCTTTAGTGATTTTTTGCGAATAATCTTTCAAGGATTTGTTCTAGTTGTTGTGGAGAATATTTTGATGGTATTTGGGGAGATTTTCATCAACAAACCAAGACTAGGTATGAAATTTAAGTTTTCATTGATTTTGTTGATTTAGTGTTTTTGATTTTAGTCATAAACGATTGATTTCGATCCTATTGAATGTATAAACTTGATTGTGTTGTCATGGAGCAGTAGGACAATGTTTGAATTGATTTGAAAAATTGGAATGTGAATTTAGGGTTTTGGATATTTGGGTTCATATAGGTGAAACACAAATCAATTGATTCATTCATGATTGTAGTTGAATGATTTAATTGTGTTTTTGCAGGGTAGAATGTATTGGTAATTTGTAATTTGATAAGCATGTTAACAAATTTATTTTGAGCAATTTGTAATGAGTTTGAGGATTAACTTGTGTATTGTTTTAAGTTGATGTTGAGATGATTATATGGGTAAAATTGATTTTGTTAATATGATTTTGTTGGAGGTTTTCATATGAGCATTGTGCATACCTTCATGTGATGTGAATTTGATTGTGGGGATTCATATGTTGATTGTGCATAGATTAATATATGTGGATGATTGTTTGTTGTTCACATGTTGATTGTGGTTCCCTTACTCTTTGCTTTTTTAGATAATGGAGCATATCGATTTGTCTAGGTATGAAAAGTTATCAGAACTATCTCAAGTTGTCGGGCGGATACAACATAAATGTGAGGACTTAGTTCGTAAGAGAAATTTTAAATTTAGGATTAGTTGATGGTAAATAAATTTTACAAGATAGTGGCTCATAACCACCCTCGTGCACTACTCATTCTTCATATGTGTGGTTTTGAGTCTGTATTCCAATTTAATTTTAAGTATGCGGATAATGGATTAGTTGAAGCTTTATGTGAGAGGTGGTGGAAGAAGATTAAAAGCTTTCACTTCAGTAAGTTTGAGATAGATTTGACCCCTCTAGATTTCTTCCGGTTGACTGGTATTCCAATCGGAGGAGGTAATCCAATCCCAGAATTACCTAAGGAAACACTAACACCGCAAGAAATTGAAGCTCTGGATGATAAGTATTTCCGGGGTGTGTTAGATAATTTTGGAAATAGAAAAGATCAGGATATGAAAAGTGGAGATTATGATTCAAAGGCATGTACGATACATCTTTCTCATTTGGCTAATTATATTTTAAGTAGGAAACCTCCGGCTATCAACACAGACATTGCCGATGAATTGGCTAGAATGTTCTTTCTTTGGTGCATCAGTGCTTTTTTGTTTGCTGACTGTAGTCTTAGAGTAGATAAACGATGGTGTGTAGTGTTGGATAATTTGGAGGATGTTGGGTCTTATGATCGGGGTACTCCCTCTTTGGGTAATTTGTATAAAATTTTGGATGATTGGAGTTCGTGCAAACAGAAAGATATGGGTGGGATGTGGATGATCTTAGAATTCTGGTATTATTTTTATTTCGGTAATTGTCTACCAGTTTTGAAGGATAACCTAAGAGATGACGAACTTGATCCACACCCTGTTATTTGTTTATTTCATGAGTCGAACCTTAAGTCATGGGACAGATAGATCTTCACAAACACTCTGTGACTGATTCACGCGCTCAGATAGACATGAGGATGGGAGATGCGGTTATATGGGATAGTTGGTTCAAGGATAGTTTACACCAACAGACTGAAGAATTTCAAACAACACTTGAGATGTCTAAGAGGAGATTTCTTTTCAAGGATGTTAGTAAGGGAACAAGAGTTTCTGCTTATCTGGCCGAGATATGTATGAAGCAGGTGGTAGGGGCGATAGTTATCCCATGCAACCCCCTTAGTTTGGAGGACGTATCTGATATGACAGTGCTTTAGATTAGTGACCACTTTCTTCGTGTCCCGGAAGAAATGTATTCCCAGTTTTGGAGAACTCATAGCATGGGACCTCTTAGGACAAAAACAACTCACATAAACACACGTGATGACATCGGAGTGGTTCACAGTGGTGTACCCCGAAGTTTGATACCCTAATACCCACCTCCTACCATGTCATCCCAGACATACACATACGACCAAGCCGTAAAGTCCATGACACAACTCCCGAACATACAATGGGACATGCCTTTCTACAAAGAATCATTTGAAGATCTAGTTCCAGTCCGCAAGAAACCACCAAACCCATAAATTTTTTCTGATATCAACGCCTCACCGGTTATTCCTTTTATATTTCATTTTCATTTGGAGATAATTTATTGTTAAATAAGTATGTTAAAAAAATTATTTTAATTTTCTAGGAAGAGGTACTCCAGTTTGCGACGGAGGCTTACTGGTGCCTACAATCTACCAGACAGGGAGTGTACAATGAGTCTCGTCGTCGAGCTTTATATAACACCCCCACAACACATCGTAGTTCCGAAACATCTGATGGCCTCTTCAATTCAAGTCAGGAAGAACAAACATTTTCTAGCACTTATAACGCAGGTGTATCGTTGCAGGAAACCCAACACCGTCGTAAGCGTCAGGCTGGAGACCCCTCCACATCGAATGCGTATTACGTCCCTCACGGTATTGAAAGTAACGTTCCTGTAGACCCCGACACGTCAATGGTGCATGCCTCTCCAATCTATAGTGATTTACCAAACTCTAGTGAATTTTTAGGCCTGACTTAGGTGGGAGTTCGCAGGGTTGTGTTCATGGTAGTGGTCAGAGAGGTGATGATGGTGCTGATATGGAAGTTGTGCCAGAAAGTCAGTTTTTCCCTTTGTCTAGTAAAACTTGTTAAAATGGTGTTGATTAGCGAGGGTGTAGTACATGTTTGTTATTTTGTTCTTGTTTGAACTATTTTGTTTCTCCTAATATAAGTTGGACATCATATTATCCGTTGTAGATGGTGGATTTTCGACAAGGGTTAAAATCGTAAAACCACAATTATACATGCTCCCGATCCAGCAATAAAATGAGTATTGAGGCTCATGTCTCTCATTGAAGCATGAAAGCTCGTGCCATAAAATCTCTGACTAAGAATATTGTCTCTCATAGTATATGTAGATGTGTAGTCTCTCAGCTGAGGCAACGTCACATCTCATGAATACTGAGCAATTTCACTAATTACTTCTATATAGAATTGAAAGATTGGACGGCTCCTAGACAGCTTTCCTGCTAGTATAGAGAAATAACATCTTCAGGATGCAACAAGGTTTTCCCTGACTATATAAAGGAGATATGACATTTCAACAAGCTCATCTTTCTCAATTCTCAGATAATTAATGCTCCTAGACAGCATGCCTGCTAGTATAGAGCCATCAATTAATTATCTCTAATCGTTAACTGAATATTCAACAATATTCTACGATTCTTTGTAATATTTCGTCACTTCAATTCGTGGTTCTTCCCAGCAGAATTCCACGGGTTAGTGATAAATATTCAACGTATGCGCATCTGAGCAGCTATCGAGTAAGCCCCGACTAAAACAGTGCATGTGTACTCAGCAACAATGCACAAACGAGCACATGAATGCGCAAACGAGCATTCCGAAACACGAATGAATGATGAACCTATGCAAAATAAGAAAAAAATAATAATAATAAAATATTAGCAAAGGCGCTAGGGGACTGGGCTCACCAACCGGCCAGTCACGCTGTGGCCAGTCCCACGCCCAATTATATATGTTATCATACTTTGTTATTTTTCTCTGATCTCATGAAAATCTCTTCATTCGAGCAAATCTTCTTCGTTTCAAGGTAACTCCCCAGTTTCATGATGTTTCCTCGCATCAAAGAAATAAAATAATTGGGAAAGGCGTCGTCGGACTGGTCTCACTAGCCGCTGGCCATGCCCTAGCCGTGGCCGGTCCCTTACCTCATGGTTCCTTATTATTTTTGTTATTTCTCTCATCCCATGAAAATTCCTGATTTCATGATATTTCCCTAAACTCATGAAAATTATGTAAAATTAGGGAGAAAAACGCACGGGACCGGGCTTATTGGTCGGCCGGCCATGCCCTAGCCGTGGCCGGTCCACTTGCTATTGTCTCATTATTTTAATATTATTTGTTTCCTTCATCCCATGGAAACTCCTTCACTTCAAGGAAACTCCCTAGTTTCAACAAATTCCTTGAATTCATGAAATTTCCCTCAAGTCATGAAAAAAATATAAAATTAGGGAAACTCGTGGGAACGGCCTAGCCGTCCGGTCATGCCCTAGCCGGTCCTACACGCCCCTTATTTTATTATTATTTTTTATGTTTCCCTCATCTCATGGAAACTCCTTGATTTCAACAAATTCCTTGGTTTCAACAAACTCCTTGATTTTATGATATTTCCCTAAAATCATGAAAATATTATAAAATTAGGAAAAATGTCTTGGGACCGGGCTCTCTGGACGGCCGGCCATACCTTGGCAATATCCGGTCCCACACTTCATGATTCCTTCATTATTCCTTCATCTCATGAAGTTTTCCTGGTTTCAGCAAAAATCCTTGATTTCTTCATATTTTCTCAAAATGTTGCTCAAACGCACACCTGAAAATATCGAAACTATCAGGACTGAGACACAGACATTATGGTGACGCAGGCATGTCTCTTTGACCTTCCAAGGCCGGACCTAAGGCTTGCAAATAGGCGGTCCCACATGTTTTAATAATTTTGACCTAATTTGCTCAATTGCTCATATTGGGTCCAAACTCTTCTCAAATAACCGGGAGTTTGCTCAAACAACCATCAGTTGGTCCCAAGACCACCAAGAGCCGGTCCCATGACCCCTTGGTCGGTCCCTCATCTCTCCATAATCAGGTTTTACTACCTAACGCTCACACGAGCATTATTTTAATAAATGATTAAACCAGCATTTAATCATCTTTTCACCAACTAGTCTTCAGGAGACTTTGGTATTTTGCTTATTTAAGCATCTGGGCGTTACATGTTCGACTCGTCATCCCATGTAGTCGGTCCCTCTTTCACTCTGTGGTTGATTTTCAATAAATCATCAATTAATCAAAAATTAGGGTTTCGAATCCAGAGCTCCGCAGAAACATAATCCTGAGCAGATTCAAACACCAATAATTTTATGTTGATCCCGTGACCAATAATTTTATCATTATGCTCGGCCTAGTTGGCAGTATCTTAAATTAATATTTTATTTGGTCCTGCTACCAATAATTCATCAAATGAGCAACATTTGCTCAGATGAGCAATATTCGCTCAGACCATGAATATTGGTTCAACTATCAATATTCAATAATTCATCAAATGAGCAATATTTTCTTAGATGAGCAATACTTGCTCAGTCCATGAATATTGACTCTCAATATTCAACAGTTTATCAAACGAGCAACATTTGCTCATACGAGCAATATTTGCTCACCTTAACAATCAACATAATTATATCTTTGTCTCAGCAGACATGTTCAATTCGTGAGTCTCAGAACATTTTCAAATCCCGTTCAACTTAATAATACAAGGACTCATCGTCCCATAAAGTCAGCAACTGACTAACTAAACCACGAAATATCAATCGTGTCACATGGGGGATATTAACTAGGATTTTGGTCTGGCGGTCTACGGCACGTGTGTTCATACACACGATGAGAATGTGAGCAAGTTGCAATCAGTTGAAGGAGTTAGCAAATTAGTGGGTAGAAAATCAACCAAGTCTCCGCACGATGAGCAGCTGGTTTTAACACGATTTCCACTTCCCCACTCTTTGACTTCATCAACTTTCACACTTCATAGGATCATGGTGTTTACAATTCCAGCAATATAAAAGGCCTCTGAATCATGATTGAAACAGACAAGAATTTCTCGACAAGTTCACACAGATAATATTTCGTCTACACGAACTCGTCGTCTGAGCAATCACTCTCAACTGAGTAAAATTCAATCATTCGGAACTTTCTTACGTAGAATACACTACACACCTACAATCTCGATCACCATTGATCTCACACATTTCTCAGCTTCCCTCCTACCAATCATCCATCCTCTTTTATGACCGAATTGACTCTGGAACGACCATTGTCTTGGTTTAGGCCGGATTCCTACAGATTGATCTCTCAAAATTAAAGCACTCCCTTCTTGTAGTGTATCTGTGTGAGGTTGAGAATTTTCTAGGTTCAAGGAGTCTCTGCACGGTCATCTCATCAATTCCGTAAACATCAGCAAATCGTTTTTCCCCATCTACAGATTGGAGACCACAGTGGGAGATCATTCTCTCGGTTGCAATCTCAGTATTCACAAAGATGGATGGTCTTAGGTCTGGGTTAGTTACAGGTTCCAACACAAATGACGCTAGCACTAGCAATAATAACAATGAGGATATCCCGGAAACCATTTCGGCTTCCAACACTGACGGTGGTGATGTTATTCCTCCTCATGCTAACATGGAAGGTCACCTCCTGTTCGTCCGACACCCTGAGGAAATCAGGTGGAATTCACCACCTACCATGGATGATCTCATCAAGGTGCAAGAGACACTTGCATAGAATCAAATTGACATGGCTGCAACACATAAGGAGCTATTCAATTATCTCAAGACTCTCACTGACAAGATATCATAGAAGACTCAAGGAAAAGGAAAATAAAAGGAAACATCCTCAGATGCTGATCCTGGAGTAGTTCCAATCCATACAGTGGATGACAACGAAGTCCGCAAAGCTGCAGACGATCCATCAACGAAGGAATCATCAAATTTCATTACCCGGGAAGATTTGGAACGCCTCTTGGAGAACCATGGAAAAGACAAGACATCGCATATCCATCGTCACCAGCATTCATAACCTGCTGCTACGCAAAGGATTCCTCTTCCAAAAGTTTATATCTTTCCAACCTTCACTTTATATGACGGAACAGGCAATGCTCGGGAGCATGTTTCTCGGTTCCTGGAAGCCTTGGGCGAACATGAGCACAACCATGTTGTTCGCCTCAAAGAATTTTCAAAATCCTTGAAAGGCAGCGCATACATCTGGGACAACAACATCACACCAGGAACCATTAATAATTGGGGAGAAATGATTAACGCCTACTACAGAAGGTACTTCTTTGTGTCAGAGCAAGTTACTCTATATGATCTTGGGGGAATGTTTCAGAAGAACAATGAACATCCCAATGACTACGTAAAAATATTCAGAGTCCAGGCAATGGACTGTCATGATCCAAACGTCACGGAGCAACAACTTGTAGACTTGTGTATCAACGGCATGATCCCGTTCTACAGAGCTTTGTTAGAAAATCTTCGTTTCCATACTTTCTCAGAGTTTCATGAAGCGGCGAAGATATCGGCAACTACTGCACCCGCTTTACTGGAAAGAACAAATGCTACAAAGGCTGAAGAACCGCGAGATGCTCGAAGCAGCCGACGCCTAGTCAACAATCAGTACAATCTCCATCCTTCAACAAACATTGTTGCTGAAAGGAATGAAAAAAATCCGAGACACAGCATCGAAGCGCTTCTCCAACATCCCAGGATCCTCTGAAAGTGCAAATAAAAGATAACCAATCCTGAAATGCATAAACCTCGACCCGGCATCAACGAACGGGAAATGATCAGACAGACTCAAACTTCTCTCTTCCCATGAAGGAGTGATCGAGTTACTAGAAGTCTGGGTTCAATATGGTGCGATCAAATTGTCTTTCATCAAGAGAGAGCCAACTGAAGAAGAAATGGAGAATTCCAAGAGTACACAAGAATCCTCTCCAGTCAGAACCTTTACGCTCTCTGAACAACCAGTTCTGAAAAAGCGGGCGTCTAACAGCACCACCCAATATTTCGCTTATCAATCTGTATGGACTAACTCCAACATACTTTACTAGAGAATCAACTAGACAGTCAGACTCAATCTAGACTAAATTATATAGAGGAGTTAATATCTCTCTCTTGTTTTGATTTACTCGAGCTAATAGAAATCAGCGAGTCTTTAATCAGACACAAGGAATAACTTGGATGGTACCAACGACCAATATCCAAGGATCAGCCAATGACAATCAACAACCAAAGGTTGGATTACTCTAATTGATGATCTAACGCACAAATTGTATTATTTCAATTATAAAGATAAAACAATATAATGCGAAAATTGAAATAACACACACTAGAAATTTTGTTAACGAGGAAATCGCAAATGCAGAAAAACCCCGGGACCTAGTCCATATTGAACACACACTGTATTAAGCCGCTACAGACACTAGCATACTCCAAGCTAACTTCAGAATGAACTGTAGTTGAACCCAATCAATATTCCACTGATCCAAGGTACAGTTATGCTCCTATGCCTCTGATCCCAGAAGGATACTACGCACTTGATTCCCTTAGCTGATCTCACCCGCAACTAAGAGTTGCTACGATCCAAAATCGCAGGCTTTAACAATAAACAAATCTGTCTCACACAGACAAGTCTATCAAGGATCAATCTGTCTCCCACAGATAAACCCTAAAGGTTTTGTTCTGTATTTTGATAAAAATCAAAGTGAACAGGAACCAATTGATAATCCGGTATTATTCCCGAAGAACAGCCTAGAGTTATCAATCGCCTCACAACAATATTAATTGTATGGTAGTGAAACAAGATGTTACGGAATCACAAACGATGAGACGAAGGCGTTTGTGATTACTTTTTATATCTTGCCTATCGGAGATATCAATCTCAAGCCAATCAATCTGATTGTACTCGTACAATAGAAGATGCAAGATCATATCACACAACTACGATAAAAGTAGTATCGGTCTGGCTTCACAATCCCAATGAAGTCTTTAAGTCGTTAACCCGGTTTGAGAAAATAAAACCAGAGGTTAAAGGAGAATCGACTCTAGTATGCAAACTAGTATCACACGTAAGGTGTGGGGATTAGTTTTGCACAATATTAGATGTCTCCTTTATATAGTCTTTCAAATCAGGGTTTTCAATCAATGTTAGCTTAGTAACAAAGCATTCAATATTCACCATTAGATGAAACCTGATTTAGATTCAAGCTAATATTTCTCAACCGTTAGATCGAAAACTTAGCTTGTTACACACACTTGATAATGCACACTTCTAGGTTTGTTAACCGTACCCAAACATATGCACTTGTTGGTTCAATAATAGTTAACCAAAAGGTTAGCCATATGAGCATTTCATATCAACCATGTTCTTCTTCACCATAACTAGTTCAAATGACTTCAAATGAACTAGTTAGAGAGGTTTTCAATTGCAAGGAAATCTCATGTACTACACAAGACACAATTGAAGCAAAGATGACTTGATTCACTTGAATCAGTTCATGAACTTTTATAGCCACAGTTTGTAAACTGCATTCCTTAGTTTTTTTTGAGTTTAAGTTCAGAAATCATCTTCAGATATATAACCTTTCTCAAGTTCGCAGACTAGGTTCACGGGCTTAAGCAACCAGGCAGAGTTTACAAACTCCAGCAGAAAATCTCTGCAAGAGACCTTCCACCGGTTCGCGAACTGGTCTAGTTTGTCAACTCCAGCAGAATTTCTCGGGATAAGAAGTTCGGTAGTTCGCGGACTGAGTTCGCGGACTTGACAACAAGCCATTCTTCCAGTTTCTCTTGATCAACAAAGTTCGCAAACTTTGGTTCAAGAAATAGGACTTATACATAAATGTTTTTTCACAACAATGTTTACGTCCACCATTAGTTATGTAATTTAAACTCTCATTTCAATCATTGAAACATTCTTAGAGGACGTTATATAGTTGTTACACTATTTCTCGTCAAAGCAATTTTCAAAGTGATTGAAACATATCATGACTTTCGTCGCTAGGTAAAGATAAACTTGATCGAAGCGAAAAGCCTACCAACACATATTTCAAGATATAGATAGGCGAGGTATACTCGGATCGAAATACCAAATTTATATAATCCAAGTCTATATATATAGCATACGACTTCTTGTCTCAAAGAGTAGGAGATAGAGTAGATAGACTTTTGATTGATAGATAAGTTCAAGTCTTCACATACCTTTTTGTCAAGAAGTTCCACCGGTTCCTTGAGTAGTTCTTCTTCTTGTATGATGAATCGCCATGAAGTCCTTGAGCTCAACTACACTTTCTATCCTAGTCCCAGACTTAGCTATAATAGACTAGAAATCAAGACTTATGGTTTTGATCACTAACATTGACAAACATACTTGAGATAGAAACGCATGCGAGGTTGACCGAGCAATGCTCTAACAATCTCCCCCTTTGTCAATTTAAGTGACAAAACTATCAATATATATGGAATAAAAAAAAGATAAAGAAACTTTAGTAGCTCATATTCTACATGTCTAATCTTCAACATTCCTCGAAATCTTCGTCACTTCCAAGTACTCCAATTATCCCAAAGGTTGTAAGTTTAGTATCACCGTTGTTAAAGATCTGTAGCTATAACAATGAGAAAGCATCGGTCTCGATCATTGTTATACAGTGTCATAGTATTATTACACAGTGTCAAAGTCCAATTGTATCACAACTTCAACAATAATACTATGGTGATATGTATCACTCCCCCTTAGTCAATACTCCATCTCACATGGGAACCACTCCCCCTTACATAATGATCCGAAAACCATATGTATTTATAGTATCAACTACATATTAATTCTCCCCCTTTTTGTAAATAAAATTGGTAAAGGTATAAGAACGAGATCATAATGAAATTTCCGTAAGAGACATTTCATGACTAAAAGAAAATACATACCATTTAATTTAGATGCAATCATATAGCCGAAGCTAATAGCATTCATCAAGGAGTTTAAAGATACAAGATAACCCCTCTAATATTCCACAGCCGCACTCCCCTCAAGATATTACCATTAAGCACAAGTTCAAAAGAACTCTCCCCCATTTGATGTCATTCTCGAAAAAACAACAAGAGCGACCTTAATTTCAAAAGAAAAAAAGGATTTTATTGGATACCAAAAACCATGAGAATGATTTTCTATATCCAAAAACTCAATCAAATTAATCACAAGTAAACCCATGATTAATTTAATCGGAATACTCAATCAAATTAAACACAAAAAGTGATCAACTTAATTGATTATGATCGACATAAGAGAACTTACGGACCATACGACTAACATAACCATTAGAAAATGAATAGGATAGTCGTTCATATACTCAACATAAGAGAAATCTTACAAAGTATGAAGATACTCAACTAGATTAATTACAAGAGTATCCATAATTAATCTAATTGGAATACACAACCAAACTAATTATAAAAATAATCAATTTAATTGTCATTTGTATTGCTCGACATAAAAAGACTTATGGAGCAATAACTAAATAACCAAACAAGATGATTAATTTAGTTCAAAAATGCTCAACATAAAGTACCTTACGGAACAACCAACAAAGTTAATAAAAAATTAATCAACTTGGTTGTATCGTGCTCAACATAAGACACATTACGGAGCCTCACAGTAATACATAAAATATGGGTTAGGGATGATCAATACTGCGTAATACTCAAGGATTTATTCTATCTTCAATCACTATTTGCATAACGATATTAATAGACATAATCCTTGAAAACAAAAGATTTTAACCTATCTTTCATCAATTGACAATATAGGCTTAACTTTTGAATTTGTCAAAAGTATATTCATTCTTTTACTAGTACGTGAATACCGATCACAAACGACTTTACTTTTGACAGAATATGGGACCTTCAAGTTCACGGACGCAAACATACATATCCCATAACAAATTGCAATATAACAAATCACAAGGATTAATATTGCAAAAACATCATCCTCCAAATACTTTTAGAATTTAAACCAAATAAACCTAAAAAAAAAAAGATGAAACATAATAGCTATGTGTAGTCACAATCATTGCTTTTCAAGCACTAGTTATTCTTCCAACTAAATCAAAAAGAAGAGATACTAGGTAACTAAAAAGCAACAAGCTAAAGAAAAACAGACTCCAGCGTATGCCCGAACACGAACTAAGATCATATGGACGGTTCAGGAACCTCATGAGGCATAGTGTCTTCAAGCTTGTGATGAATAGATACCATTGCATCATCGGAGAGATGATTCTCTTTGCGAAGATCATTGATTTGATGTGTTATGAGACCAAGGTCAGAGACAACCTTTTCTAACTCAGTTTTCAACTTATCAAGACCTTTTAGAGTATCAACGAGCTGTTGTTTTGCTTCCCCAAAGTACTTAAGAAAGTCATGAACAACTTCAGCAGAGATCATATCATCCTTCTCAGCATCTTCATGATCATAGGCAAAGAAACATGAAGCATTAGGATGATCTTCATCTACAACTGTTCTCTTCCTCTTAGATTCAACAACAATCTCTTTGTCAAGGAATCCTTTTGAAAAACCAACGTAGCAAGATGAGGAGGAAGACATTCTTGAAAACCCAAAATCTAACCTGGAGTATACGTACGTGACTTGTAAACAAGAGGTCGGATATTTATTCTTGGGTAAGCTATTCCAGGGTTTCTTAGAACCGTTGACTCGGTCCAGAACAGGTATCCGTTCGAGTACAACATTACCCAAAAAAAAAAAGCCGTAAAAAATTTTGTTACACAAAAAGGGCTCAATAACTTCATAACTCAAAGAAGAAATTTGGATCACTATAGTAGCTAGAGACAACTTTCAAGAAGGAAAAAAAATCTGAAAAAAAAGAGAGACAACAAACAATACTTTGACCATAGTAAGTCTGCAACCAATAGTTTAGCTATAGACGATAAGAAGATAGCTTAACTTAACAAACACAAAAGTCAAAAGTATACCTAATTATTAACACATCTTACTCAAGAAGATTTTTATGAGTAAGTCCTTTGAACCTTGTGATTAATTAGCACAAGTATGAGCAACCAGCTCATCAAGAGATTTGTGTTCATGATCAAGTCTTTTTTTCCTCCTAAAACTAGGGAGAAATCCCTTTTGATGTGAGAAATTATCATAAAACTTACTGTCATCAAAATACGAGACATAGTTGGAGTTCTTACCAGAAGGATTTTGACATGAGGCGGAAGACATCCTGTTGACAATTTCTTTATATCATTCAATTAACTCTTTTAGATTATCTCTCAACTCATCAATTTTCCTTTTTTATCCTGGGATTTCGTTCACGTTAGGGGTAATGTTGCTTCCAGAGAACATGACACGATCTTCCTTTAGATAATGTTTATTAAGATGTCTGTTCTGCTCTTGAGAATTCGAGGAACTCATTGAACTGACTTTCCTGGTAACATACACAGGGTAGGTACGAAAACCAATTGGTCTAGACATACGAATGTCAGTTACACCTTTGAGAATTAAATCTAGGGTGTGTTGAAGTTAAACCAAGGATTTTTTCTTCAACCTAGAGTTTCCCTTTCGTTTAACAGAACTCTTTGTCTCACAGAAAAGACATACTTTCTGATCATCAAAATGATTTGAAAGTACGGTCTTAATATCATCGTTAGAAGATTTCTTTTCTTCATTAGATGTGCAACATCCTTGATTGATAGAGACTTTAGGCACATCTTTTTTTACTTCTGAGTATACAACACCAGCAGTGTCAGAAGTACTTGGCATGTCAGATTGCTTTGAACGTCCTTGAATCATGAGCTTACTCAAGCGATGTTCAATTTCCAAGGCATCTCTTTCGAGGCTAGCCTCAAAAGTCGTGCACGAAGACTGATATTCAGCGTTACCTTTGAGTTTGAAATCTCTTATAACGCCAAGTAGAACATTGACATGGTGTTTTAATCGATTAAATCTATCATCTTGGATTCTAGAAAGATTTAGAATCAATTTACTCTCTTCAGCTGCATCCCATTCTTTAACAGAGAAAGTTTCTTTAGAAGGGTAATCGGAATCACAGATGTCAGTGTTTGTCTGTCTTGTCAGAACACAAGGTTCGTCTATATTCGAGATTGAAGTATCTTTCTCTTTATTATAATTAGACGAGAGAGAACTTTTATTTCTGGCGACGCGTTTATCAGAGATAATACTCTTGTCCATAGAGGCAGATCGCTACAAACACAGACTTTTTAGGTCTTAAACGTGTTTGCCTGCTCTGATACAAATTGAAAAAGCGGGGATCTAACAACACCACCTAATATTTCGCTTAGCAATCTGTATGGAATAACTCCAATATACTTTACTAGAGAATCAACTGGACAGTCAGACTCAATATAGACTAAAGTATAACGAGGAGTTAATATCTCTCTCTTGGTTTGATTTACTCGATCTAATAGAAATCAGCGAGCACAAGGAATAACTTGGATGGTACCAAAGACCAATATCCAAGGATCAATCAATGACAATCAACAACCAAAGGTTGGATTACTCTAATTGATGATCTAACGCACAACCTGTATTATTTCAATTATAAAAATAAAACAATATAATGCGGAAATTGAAATAACACAGGCACCATAAATTTTGTTAACGAGGAAACCGCAAATGCAGAAAAACCCCGGGACCTAGTCCAGATTGAACACACACTGTATTAAGCCGTTACAGACACTAGCCTACTCCAAGCTAACTTCGGACTGGACTGTAGTTGATCCCCAATCAATTTCCTAATGATGCAAGGTACAGTTATGCTCCTATGCATCTGATCCCAGCAAGATACTGCGCACTTGATTCCCTTAGCTGATCTCACCCACAACTAAGAGTTGCTACGATCCAAAATCGCGGGCTTTGACAGTAAACAAATTTGTCTCACACAGACAAGTCTATCAAAGGATCAATCTGTCTCCCACAGATAAACCCTAAAGGTTTTGTTCCGTCTTTTGATAATAATCAAGGTGAACAGGAACCAATTAATAATCCGGTCTTATATTCCCGAAGAACAGCCTAGAGTTATCAATCACTTCACAACAATCTTAATCGTATGGTAGCGAAACAAGATGTTACGGAATCACAAACGATGAGAAGAAGACGTTTGTGATTACTTTTTATATCTTTCCTATCGGAGATATCAATCTCAAGCCAATCAATCTGATTGTACTCGTACGTTAGAAGATGAAAGATCAGATCACACAACTATGATAAAAGTAGTATAGGTCTGGCTTCACAATCCCAATGAAGTCTTTAAGTCGTTAACCTGGTTTCAGAAAAGAAAACCATAGGTTAAAGGAGAATCTACTCCAGTATGCAAACTAATATCACACGTAAGGTGTGGGGATTAGTTTTGCACAATACTAGATGTCTCCTTTATATAGTCTTTCAAATCAGGGTTTGCAATCAATATTAGCTTAGTAACAAAGCATTCAATATTCACCGTTAGATGAAAACCTGCTTTAGATTCAAGCTAATATTTCTCAACCGTTAGATCAAAAACTTAGCTTGTTACACACACTTGACAATGCACACTTCTAGGTTTGTTGACCGTACCCAAACGTATGCACTTGTTGGTTCAACAATAGTTAACCAAAAGGTTAGCCATATGAGCATTTCATATCAACCATGTTCTTCTTCACCATAACTAGTTCAAATGACTTAAAATGAACTAGTTAGAGAGTTTTTCAATTGCAAGTAAATCTCATGTACTATACAAGACACAATTGAAGCAAAGATGATTTGATTCACTTGAATCAGTTCATGAACTTTTATAGCCATGGTTTGTAAACTGCATTCCTTATTCTTTTTAAGTTTAAGTTTAGAAATCATCTTCAGATATATAACCTTTCTCAAGTTCGCATACTAGGTTTGCGGACTTAAGAAACCGGGCAGAGTTTACAAACTCCAGCAGAAAATCTCGGTAAGAGACCTTCCGCCGGTTTGCGGACTGGGTTTGCGGACTGGTCTAGTTTGTCAACTCCAGCAGAATTTCTCGGGATGAGAAGTTCGGCAGTTCGTGGACTTGGCAACAAGCCATTCTTCTGGTTTCTCTTGATCAACAAAGTTCGTAAACTTTGGTTCAAGGCATTAGGACTTATACATAAATGTGTTTCCATAACAATGTTTATGTCCACCATTGTTTATGTAATCTAAACTCTCATTTCAATCATTGAAACATTCTTAGAGGACGTTATATAGTTGTTACATCATTTCTCGTCAAAACAATTTTCAAAGTGATTGAAACATATCATGACTTTCATCACTAGGTAAATATAAACTTGATCGAAGAGAAAAGCTTACCAACACATATTTAGAGATATATATAGGCGAGGTATACTCGGCTCGAAATACCAAATGTGTATAATACAAGTATATATATATATCATTCGACTTCTTGTGTCAAAGAGTAGGAGATAGAGTAGATAGACTTTTGAGTGTTAGATAAGTTCAAGTCTTCACATACCTTTTTGTCGAGAAGTTCCACCGATTCCTTGAGTAGTTATTCTTCTTGTATGATGAATCACCATGAAGTCCTTGAGCTCAACTACACTTTCTATCCTACTCCGATACTTAGCTATAATAGACTAGAAATCAAAACTTATAGTTTGGTCACTAACATTGACAAACATGCTTGATATAGCAACGCATGCGAGGTTGACCGAGCAATGCTCTAACAAGTTCAAGTTCAATCCTTGGTCGAAGGCACAAAGGAGAGACATGTTCACAGCACTGAACCATATCGTGTCAAGAAGTCCATTCCGAAAATACTTCTTGAGCCTCCATCCACAGACCAAGAGATGTACGACTGGGAACTTCTTACCACAGTCAATCTCAGAAGAAACAAATTTGGAAGAACGTTGATCGATGCTGGCACAGCCATCAACAACATTCCACTGAAAACCATCGGATCCACAGACATCACTCGACAAGAAGCTATTCATGCTCCCATCTCAATCAAAGACCTTGAAGGAACACTCGGAAATACTTATGGTTACATCACTCTCAAAGTGAACATAAGTTCAACCTGGATAGAAAACAAGTTTCACATAATCAGGAAGATCAAGGATATGACATGTCCTTCAGATGAGCATGGATCCACGCTGAAAAGATGAATACTTACAAAGTGCCTTTGGTTACACATCTCTCCAACGAAGAAAGTTCTGATCCAGAAGATTTGGCGGGCGTTCCATCATCAGAGCACTTGGAGGAATCTTTGACGAGGTTGAAACAAGAACCTGCAAAAGGTGCATAGACATTCATCAAAAGGTCATGTACTCAGGCAAGTCTCGTTCCTCCCATGTCTATGTCATTTATTTCCTCACATGCTATTCTAGCATGAGGACTCAATTCTGCTAGCATCTATGCTATTGCAAGACGCCATAAGTGGGTAATCTCACTTCAACAATATTTTACCAAGTGGTTGAATCTGACATTTATCCGAATCGAGCATCTCACTAAGACATTCATTACTGAGATGATTTTCAAGCACGACAAAGAACAATTTGGGAATTTCTCCATAGCCTTGGAGGAGTGTTCATGTGTGCCACAAAACCAGAAAGCTCTGATGTCTGCACAAGTGTTGAATCCCACTACCGCGACTAAAGAAATGCTGAATCAACAAAAGATAGTTTGGACCAAAACGATCAAACCTAAGACATACTCAAGGGATATGACGCTTCAACGCTCAAGCATCTAAGAAGCCTTCAAATTGTACTCCCAATCAAAGGGTACACCTCCTATAACGGCGCATGCACAAATATCTCGACGATGACACACTGATTCAACACCAGCGCAATCAAAGTGTAACTAAATCACAATCGCTAATTCTTCATTATCCCATGATAAGGCTTATGAAGCAGATGCAACATCATTCATCCATGGATGGCACAAATTCCTTCAACATACACTGGGGACTTGATCTTATTGGAATTTGCAATCTCATGTGATTCCATGAAACTTCATCAACGGAACCTCTCTACATCACAAGCCTTGCACGACCAAGGAAGTTTTTCTCCTCACATCCAGAATGGAGACTGCCGCTGTTATCTGCCACAACAACATCGACTCCCTGATGAAGCCACTTCACAGTGAAGTCATATTCAGGAGAATTTGGGTTGAAGTCCTAGAACATCTTCATATTAGGAATGCTCAACTCACCAACTAGTTCGTTAAAGGCTCACTGGATGAAGGAGCAAAGGATATATCAATAATTATGGATCTAGCCTTTTTTGGTCTCTGGAGAAAATCCAAACATAGTATCGGCATCAACAAGGATATCTGGAGGAGATTTTTTCATGGTCTCAGCATCAGCAAGAATTTTGGAGAAATTTCAATCGTGATCTAGCATCAACGACGGTCTTAGGGGTAACATCCTCATGACCAGCTTCATCAACTATCCGTTCTCTGAAGTGTTACTCGATGGATCGGACTTCTCCAAGCACTAATGATTCATATCAAGGTGTGTAGACATAAAATATTTTCACGTGAAATTCTTTCCGTAGCTTGCAAACAGGCGGGCACAATCCCAAGTCTTCTACAAGATGTTCTCATCACCTCTACAAATTAGATACAACATACTTCAGCCCATGGGTTTACAAAAATGTAAGAATGAGTGAGGAATGGGACAATAATTACTCAACAAAAAATGTTAGTATATGTCTCTTCTACAACATACCAAAAGGGCGCATCAATCGGACATACGAACTGAAAGATATGGCTTTTACTGTCAGGCCTATGAAATCTGAAAGTCTTGTGCGGGATTACAAATTACAAATGTGCACGTTTCGTTGGATGACCTATGCAACTCCAAATTGAGTTATTCTTTTATTATATGATGACTCAGTCTCTTAGCTTCAAAAATTGGGGTCAAGCACCGAATTCCGACGTCGTATGAGCTTCCTACAGCTTCTAGAGCGTACAACATGCAAGCAACAATTCTTAGACGGGATTCATAACTTCCACAGTCGATCGGTGTCCACTAGGTCTTTACACTAAGTCCTTCATCAAGGTACCTTTAACTTCAATCACCTAGGTCTTTAGATAAATTTTTCTACATGGGTCCTCTATCCAAGTCTTGCCAGAATAAGAGAAAACGAAAAGGAGAGATTTGACAAAATACTGGGGACTGACAGTCCACTGATCATGACGATTAGTTTCACAGTCCAAGACCCATGACACCAGACTCTCATGTTCTGATCATTCATAATAAAAGGAATGCTACCACCGGTACATGCAACCATGGTCATTACATCACCCCTTCTTGAGAGCAACCTCAATTATGGTCCTGTGACCAGGGTTTCAGAAGTGATGTTTCTACGACTGACAAAAACAAGATGGCACCGCAAGCACCATGCTCATGTATCAATCAAGGGGTTCTGATCTCAAATGAATCAATGACATCAAAATCATTCACCAACCGTTTCACACACAAGCGAATGGTCGAAAGACAGAACATAAGTGTTTTAGAAGAAGCTCGCCTGAGATGATTTTACACTGTCACGCACAAAGCAGCGAGCTGGGATAAATTGGTGAAGAATCTAGGGATGGGTCATATACCATTCTGTTCATATGGATGTCATATACAACATATACAAAATTAATAGCAATTGGATAAACGATCAAAAAGATGTGGCCAAAACATTGGACTACATACCAGCTGAAAAATTTCTAGAAGTCTCCTGGAAGTTTACTGTTTCGTCAATTTCGGCCCTTAAACGTTCTCAAAAGCCTAAAATTTTCTTTGCTAAAGCTTAGAAATTTTCTGAGGATGAATAAATATGGGTAGATCACGAAAATCTGACATCGTATGAAGATTCTACAGTATTTTCAATGAAGACCTGACTTCTGAATTTTCTGATGACGAATTATGAAGAAATTCTTCATTCATCTACATATGAATCAGAAGCTACGCCTTCCGCGCGAGATCAAACTTCACCTTCAGCCGCTAGTCTCATTTTCTGAAGCCGTCGGCGTTTTGCTGATAAGATGCAAGCCTTTCATCTTCAGCTTTCCTTTTCAGTAATAACTCATCTCGTCCATGCTTCTCTTCTACATCCTCTAAGGCTAAGAAAGAGTTGATTCCATCACGACGACTCCCATATGATCGAGAGACATACAATGCATCATCTTTCCAGCGTCTCTGAAAGGTTGATTCACCTCGGCATGAACATCTGCAGAAGTCTTCATCTTTGACTTGATATTTTTGGAGCGTTCCCCGGAAGGGCCAGAAGAGTGGTTGTAACCAGAAGTCACCACTATCTGAGGTGAAAGACATGGACTCATGGATATACCAATAACAAACGCGTAACAAAATGGTAACAATCCAACTCTTACCTATTTACAATTTCACTAGCTGTAGTGATTATAACGTCAGAATTTCGAAAACATGCTCGTTCCCTTAAACCTGCAAAAACGAGCAAAATTCATTATTCAAAATCATGACTTGATTTTCATAAAACCGTGAACAACCCACGTGAATTTTAACATCCACTGGTTTTTCAAAAACTAGACAGACGTCCATTCTACAATTGTGAAAACTCACATACATACATTATTTCACCATGTATAACTCTCTACTTTCAATAATTGTTCAAAATCAAACACATGATTTTACAAAATATATAAATATTTAACATGAAACTCACGTAAATTTGAAAAATATATCTATATATTTTTGCTCCCTCGCACGAGCATCTGTCTTTGAAGCGAGAGTATATTTTCAAAGATTTCTGAAAGCTCGTAACCAAAATTTTATTACTAACAGACGCGCGTCTATTAAAAAAAAAACTTTTCTCTCGTACGAGCATCCACCTTTAAAACGAGAGTTTATTCCACTTTGTGAAATCTCACATATTTAAAAAAAAAATTGGTTTTCGTGAAAGCTCATAGACAAAATTTTATATCATCAGACTGAGGTCTATTTTGTTTGTTCCTTAAACTAACAAAGGAACGAGCGTTTGTTCCTAAAACAAGGATTTCTTTTCTTGGGCCCGGACCCATGAATCCTAAATCAAACAAGGTTCCATCACCAAGCCAGCGGTTCTACATCAATTTAGGCTCAGTAGACGACGGTCTATCATGCCACTGGGATCTTCGTTCAAGCCATGGTCCGTTCATGCAATCGAAAATCCGGTAATATCTTAATTTACGACTAAGTTCAACTAGTTATTTTCGGCTGTAACTGTAACAAGAAAATCACCATTCAGTGCTGACTGAGGAACATGACTGTCCCTCACTAAGCAGGGGACTTAATGTAGATGGTGGATTTTCGACAAGGGTTAAAATCGTAAAACCATAATTACACATGCTCCTGATCCAGCAATCAGATGAGTATCGAGGCTCATGTCTCTCATTGAAGCATGAAAGCTCGTGCCATGAAATATCTGAATGGGAATATTGTCTCTCAGAGTATATGTAGATGTGTAGTCTCTCAGCTGAGGCAACGGCACATCTCATGAATACTGAGCAATTTCAGTAATTACTTCTATATAGAATCGAAAGATTGGACGGCTCCTAGACAGCTTTCCTGCTAGTATAGAGCAATAACGTCTTCAGGATGCAACAAGGTTTTCGCTGACTATATAAAGGAGATATGACGTTTCAACAAGCTCATATTTCTCAATTCTCAGATAATTAATGCTCCTAGACAGCATGCCTGCTATTATAGAGCCATCAATTAATTATCTCTAATCGTTAACTGAATATTCAGCAATATTCTACGATTCTTTGTAATATTTCGTCACTTCAATTCGTGGTTCTTCCCAACATAATTCCACGGGTTAGTGATAAATGTTCAACGTACGGGCATCTGAGCAGCTATCGAGTAAGCCCCGACTAAAACGGTGCAAGTGTACTCAGCAATAATGCACAAACGAGCACCTGAATGTGCAAATGAGCATTCCAAAACACGAAGGAATGATGAATCTATGCAAAATAGGAAGAAAAATAATAATAAAAAAATATTAGCAAAGGTGCTAGGGGACTGGGCTCACCAACCCGCCAGTCACGATGTGGCCAGTCCCACGCCCACGCCCAATTCTATATTTTATCATACTTTGTTATTTTTCCTTGATCTCATGAAAATCTTTTCATTCGAGCAAATCTCCTTCGTTTCAAGGAAACTCCCCAGTCTCATGGTGTTTCCTCGTATCAAAGAAATAAAATAATTAGGAAAGGCATCGTGGGACCGGGCTCACTAGTCGGTCGGCCATGCCCTAGCCGTGGACGGTCCCGCAATTCATGGTTCCTTATTATTTTTTTATTTCTCTCATCCCATGAAAATTCCCTGAGTTCATGATATTTCCCTAAACTCATGAAAATTATGTAAAATTAGGGAGAAAAACGCACGGGACCGGGCTCATTGGACGACCGGCCATGCCCTAGCCGTGGCCAGTCCCACACGCTCTTGTCTCATCATTTTAATATTATTTGTTTCCTTCATCCCATGGAAACTCCTTCACTTCAAGGAAACTCCCTAGTTTCAGCAAACTCCTTGAATTCATGAAATTTCCCTCAAGTCATGAAAATAATATAAAATTAGGAAAACTCGTGGGACCGGGCCTAGCCGGCCGGTCATGCCCTAGCCGGTCCCACATGCCGCTTATTTTATTATTATTATTATTTATGTCATGGAAACTCCTTGATTTCAACAAATTCCTCGGTTTCAACAAACTCCTTGATTTTATGATATTTCCCTAAAAGCATGAAAATATTATAAAATTAGGAAAAGTGTCTTGGTACCGGTCTCTTTGGCCGACCGACCATACCTTGGCCATAGCCGGTCCCACACTTCATGATTCCTTCATTATTCCTTCATCTCATGAAGTTTTCCTAGTTTCAGCAAAATTCCCTGATTTCTTCATATTTTCTCAAAATGTTGCTCAAACACACACCAGAAAATATCGAAACTCTCAGGACGGAGACACGGACATTATGGTGACGGGGGAATGTCTTCTTGACCGACCAAGGCCGGCCCTAGGGCTTGCAAATAGGCGGTCCCACATGTTTTAATAATTTTGACCTAATTTGGTCAATTGCTCATATTGGGTCCAAACTCTTCTCAAACAACTAGGAGTTTGCTCAAACAACCATCAGTTGGTCCCACGACCACCAAGAGCCGGTCACATGACCCCCTGTTCGTTCCCTCATCTCTCTATAATCAGGTTTTACTACCTAACGCTCACACAAGCATTATTTTAATAAATGATTAAACCAGCATTTAATCATCTTTTCACCAACTGGTCTTCAGGAGACTTTGGTATTTTGCTTATTTGAGCATCTGGGCGTTACATGGTCGACTCGGCATCCAATGTAGTCGGTCCCTCCTTCATTCTGTGGTTGATTTTCAATAAATCATCAATTAATCAAAAATTAGGGTTTCGAATCCAGAGCTCTGCAGAAACATAATCATGAGCAGATTCAAACACCAATAATTTTATGTTGATTTCGTGATCAACACTTTTATCGTTATGCTCGGCCTAGTTTTCAGTCTCTTAAATTAATATTTTATTTGGTCCTGCTACCAATAATTCATCAAATGAGCAACATTTTCTCAGATGAGCAATATTCGCCCAGACCATGAATATTGGTTCAACTATCAATATTCAATAATTCATCAAATGAGCAATATTTGCTTAGACGAGCAATACTTGCTCAGTCCATGAATATTGACTATTAATATTCAACAGTTTATCAAACGAGCAAATTTTGCTCATACGAGCAATATTTTCTCACCTTAACAATCAACATCATTATACCTTTGTCTCAGCAGACATGTTCAATTTGTGAGTCCCAGAACATTTGCAAATCACGTTCAACTCAACAATACAAGGACTCATCGTCCCATGAAGTCAGCAACTGAATAACTAAACCACGAGATATCAATCGTGTCACATGGGGGATATTAACTAGGGTTTTGGTTTGGAGGTCTACGACACGTGTGTTCATACACACAATGAGAATGTGAGCAAGTCGTGCAATCATTTGAAGGAGTTAGCAAATTAGTGGGTATAAAATCAACCAAGTCTCCACACGATGAGCAACTGGTTTTAACACGATTTCCACTTCCCCACTCTTTGACTTCAGCAACTGTCACACTTCATGGGATCAACGTGTTTACAATTCCAGCAATATAGAAGGCCTCTGAATCATGATTGAAACAGACAAGAATTTCTCGACAAGTTCATACAGACAATCTTTCGTCTACACGAACTCGTCGTCTGAGAAATCACTCTCAACTGAGTAAAATTCAATCATTCAGAACTTTCTTACGCAGAATACACAACACACCTACAATCTCGATCATCGTTGATATCACACATTTCTCAGCTTCCCTCCTACAGATCAGCCCATCCTCTCTTGTGACCGAATTGACTCTGGAACGGCCATTGTCTTGGTTTAGGCCGGAGTCCTACAGATTGATCTCTCGAACTTAAAGCACTCCCTTCTTGCAGTGTATCCTTGTGAGGTTGAGCATTTGCTCGGTTCAAGGAGTCTCCGCACGGTCATCTCATCAATTCCGTAAAAACCAGCAAATCGTTTTTCCCCATCTACATATGTATTATGTTTTCTTCATTATTCATGTTTATGTGTCTTTTATAGTATACTTCAATGACATTTATGAAACAATACACAGTTTTATCGTTGTGGCGTTACTGATAAAAATTAAAATGTTAAACTTTTTCATAGCTGTAAAATGGGTCAGCTATCGTTAGATATATGCGACGACGGAGAGAGGCAGTATACCCTCAACGATACCACAATGATAGTCATGGAGATTACGCAATCATGTATCAGGAAGTGTTGCATGAGGTGCATGATTTGCACCAACCCGAACTAATTCAAGTTTTAAGTAGAAGAACCATTAACAGATGACGTGTTGATGCAGATGCCACGATGATGCAGGACTACTTCAACCCCGGTTGCAGATACGGACCTCAGCGTTTTAAGGGACGTCACGGTTTTCCCAGAAAACTTTTTCTTAAAATATCGCCAGAAATTTGCGCCAGAGATCTTGATTTTCGACAGCGAAGAGACGCTTATAACATCTCGGGTCACTCTCCTCATATGAAAATGCTTGCCGTCATGAAACACCTAGCAAAGGGGGTATCTCCAGATAGCCTAGACGATTACACTTCGATGGATGCGGAAACGATATACATGTACGTTAAAAAGTTTATGGATGCACTACTTTGGGTTTTTAACGACCGTTACATGAGGCAACCAACAACCGAAGATACTAACAGGCTATTAGCTAAGAACGCAGCTCGTGGTTTTCCTGGAATGCTTGGAAGCCTCGATTGTACCATTGGGAGTGGAGGTGTTGTCCTACTGAAGAATCCGGCCGACACGTGGGAAAAATTAAGAAACCAATTCTTGTTTTACAGGCTGTGGCATCATACGACAGATGGTTTTGGCACTGTTATTTTGGTGAGGCTCGGTCTAATAATAACCTAAATGTTTTGGCGCAGTCGGGATTATTTGATAGAGAGATGAACGCGGTATCCCCTACTTGCAATTTTTGCATCCACGGTCACGAGTATAAACATGGATACTATTTGGTGGACGGGATCTATAATGAAATGTCGGGGGTGGTCCATGGATATAAGAGATGCCAGATTATGCCGGCGATCCATAAGAAATTTAATGAATACCACTCCGCAAAGAGGAAGGACGTGGAGCGTGCTTTTGATGGTCTAAAGTCCAAATGGGGTATAATTAAGAATCCTTGTCGTTACTGGTTTCCTCGTGACGTACATACAATTATGAGAGATTGTTTAATAATTCATAACATGTGTGTGGAGTATGAATATCGTGATACGGAATGGGTGGGGTTTGATGAACGAGAAGAAACACCGATAGTACAAGGTAACGTCGAAGAAGCGTGTGCGTATTATAAAACCCATGCCCGGTGGAGACACTTACAAGCAGATATAACCGAGCACATTTGGCAGCGTCACGTGTAAGGATTGCGAGACGGTGAAGTCGGCTTCACTGAGGTGTAGGATGCCCTCCCCACTTCCGATGAGGGTACTACCGATGTGGATGAAGACGAAGATGTTTATCCAACTGATGGTGATAACTTTTATGAGAACGTATAGTAGAATGCACTTATGTTTAATCTCCTAAGACTTTTTCTGCAGTTATGTTTTATTTCCTAAGACTTTTCCCGCACTTATGCTTTATTTCCTATAACTTGTTGTGCAATTTTTTTTTTTAATTTCCTATAACATTTTTAGTTTTTAAATTTAGAATTAAATTACACTTTAAAGACCAAGTATTTTCTTTTTGGATTACATTAGCACTTTTATTATAAATTAAGCTTAGATGTTCACATGTCTATGATTTTACCGGAAACGTCCCTGGATCTTTCACCCTTTTCAATTGTGATGGTACAACATATGTATAGCTAGTGATCAACATACACGGTACCAGTAAACGACCTAACCTTTATGGAAAGGGTATTTTCACTATTAACAAATGACCAGTTATTGTCACCAACGTGGTAAACTTTTTATGAACAACCTTTGTTGTTCATAAGCGTCCCTCTTGCATTTGGCTAACACTATAAAAACGTCTGTACGGTTACCCTTGAATATCACATCCACAAAGTATCTTACATCCCTACAAAAATAACCTGGGTAGAAACACAATCCTCGGAAATGAATTATAATCGCAAGTGAAAACAAATTATTTGTGAGACAAACCAGTCCATAATTTAAGGTCAACCAAATAACCCAGTCCACTTATATAACCTGTGAGACAAACTAGTACATAATTAGAATTATATAAACCATGCGCTTCAGTAGTGAAGAAGATTTAGGTGTTGTGAGAGCATGGATTGCAGTAACAAATGAAGGTCCATCGGGTGGGGTAGTAAATGATCAGAAAGTTTTCTGTAACCGTGTTTTTCAAAACTTTGAAGATCTTACCGGAAACGATAACGCCAGAAATAAATCCTCGGTTAAACAAAGATTTGCTTTGATAACCAAGGATTTTGATGCTTTTGTTACATGTCTACTTTATGTAAACATAAGCCATCCCACGCTATCATACGAAGCTCGGGTTAGTAAACATATCCTTCCATATATACTCAGTGCTAGCTCTCTAATTATACATACGTACGCTGTATAACTTTATATTTTTTTAATTAATAATTACTGAAAACAAGAGCCATGATCGATTTTCGTGCGTATTCAAAAAGGCCTTTCATGTATGATGATCTGTACAAGATCCTAAAAGATATTGTGCCGGCATATAATGTCGAATGATTAAATACTTGTAATGGAATGCTTATAAAAAAATTCTTGTGTTTTCTAATGCAACTAGGTTCAAAGTGGTTTGATTCAAATTAAATATTTAAAGAACAACAGGGGTACAACGACTCAAGTTACTGCAACATTGGAAATTTATTATAAATGGGAAATTAAGTACTACAACGAGGAAAATAAAAGAAAATTACATACTGTCACACGAATAATTAAATAGTTAAATTAATAATAATAGATAAATGCAACTAATTGTTCGCCATTATATATAACGACGACTTGACCCCTGACGAATCACAATCTCATTTTTCAGTCCCACGAAATACTCTCTTTCAATTTGGTTGGATATTTTTTCCAAATCAATATTCATTATCTTGATGTCCGTTTCACGCTGGTTGTTCATTGCTAACAACTCATTGCTGACCGCTAAATTTCTAATAGATGGACCACCATTGTCTGTTCGAAGAAAATTCATCCTTTCTTGAGATTCATGTTGCTCCCATTGTAACCTTTGTTCATCCCTATGTTTAAAATATTCTAATGTCTGTTTCACTCCTTCAGTTGTTCTTCTCTCTTCCAGTCTATTTCGTTTTTCCTTTTCCCTCCCAGGGCCACGTCTGGGACCCTCTTCCCGATAAAATGCGTAGGAAAGTGTTTTTACCCTTCACGAGGTTGACCATCCTTTGGTTCCCGCTAATACGGTTTGGAACCGCATATTCGAAAATAACACACAACAATTCACAAATATTCATTAGAGAACATCAGCAGCTATAAAGGGTAGGCTCGGAGTGATGCGTATCGTAACCATAAAAAATTAATTAAGATATTTCCCACTAATTAACTGGTAATATAACGGTAGTAAGAGATCGTTCCCACATAAAGCTGTGTAATTGATAGGTTATTTGAATTAGCAAAACAAAGTAAAAGACGATGGGGGATTATTTGTAAGATAAATAAAAAGAAACAAATAAGAAAAGAAAGGGATGATCAAGGAATCCTTCCCCGTTACCAAGTGATAACTTAATTATAATACTTATCTATCTTTCGTTAGAACCATTCATCACCAACCGTAGGAAAACAGCTAGATCAGTGTTATCCCCAAAACGCTTTCTATCACTGAATACGGAAGTTCTCGACTACCAGATTATATTCAACGAACCACCAAGTAGTTTATTACTCAAGGTGTAATCCAATCGAATGTTTTAAGCTTTGTGAATTTAGGTTGATCCCAGTAGTTGAACTCTTAGATCAAGGTCCACTTGCTGATGTTATCTTCACTTGTAATATCTCCACAGAATCCCTCTGCAAGGTCTCGCGATGTATACTTGTGTATAAAGTCAATCGACGATTACTTATCTCATAACTTCCACTAGCAATAGAACAATCAATAGACTAATCTAGTAGGCCTCCCAAATCAATCTAAGAATCATTCATAAACCCTAAATATAGTAAAGACAAACGATGATGATAAAAACTCCAAAAAAACTTGTATAATAATAAAGCTTCACGCTAGCACATTGAATTCATCCTTAATCAACAAAGGTTTAGCAACTCATGATTACACAATTACCCGGTTTCCCCCTAAAGGGGCAAACCCTAGAATATTTTATGAAGAACAAAAGTATAATATGAGATGTGATCCTTCTAATTGTTTTGGAAGTCCTCTTATATAGTTTTCATGAGATCTAGGTATTAGAATCCATCCGGGACCATGTTTCCTTGATTTGGAAGTCAAAATACGTCAAAAGGGACCCCATAGCTTTGTCTCAGTCGGCATTGTCGAATACCCCAAAGCAATACCGAAAGTTGGTGTCTAAAATACACCTTCTCTGTCCGAAATATGTCTACTTTCGGTATTGCTTTACCAATGACGAAAGTGGGGGTCTAAAATACATCATCTCTTCCCGAAATATGGCTACTTTCGGTATTTCTTTAGCAATGCCGAAAGTAATGCTGTAGATTTCCATTTTTCATATCGACTGTTTTTGCCGTAACTTCTTCGCCCGAACTCGGAATGACCTTATTATTTCGCCGTTCTCTTTATAATTGAATTCTCTTCAATATGGTGATAAGAAATACCGAATTTGGATGAGTTGAACTTGGTATTTTAGTCCTTCTTATGATCTTGAGCATTCTTTGCTCCTTTTCGTCGCACTTCTTCCACTTCTTTCGGATTTAGACACTTGGATCTTTGAGAACTTCACTTTATAGCTCTTTTCACTCTTCTTAGGATGATTTACCTGATATGACACATAAACTAGAAAATAATCATAATAACAAGTAATATGCAAGAATTATAGCTAAAACAAGTATGTAATTGACATTATAAACATGTAAATTAAGCACTTATCAAGTTCCCCCACACTTAGCTTTTGCTATTCCTCGAGCAAAATACCTAAAGTACAACAACTCCATGTCGTCGAGGATATGGTTACAGTTAGCGCGTATAACAAGCCTTTAAACTCCTAGGTGTCCCCAGCGAACGAGTTATAGTTACGTGAGGGCTTACGAGAGATATACCCACAAAACCTACTCCAACTCAAATCATTCCAGCTTCCCAAGCATCCAAAGAGCTATGAAAACATAGAGTTTCTGCACGCTAGTAATAAGAAGTTAGAAATACCAAAGAACATATTCTCATTCTTAAATGTTGAGTGAGAAATAACCACACCATAATGAGAGAACGTGTGTTTGAGAGCGATCAATAAGCATTTCTCCTCGACTTCTGCCTCACTTAAAAGGATTTTATGATAATTGCACTCAATAAGATGGTTTTTTATGGGTATCACGCGTGTGTAGGTAGGAATGAAAAGAGAATCCTACACACGTTGAATGGTGGGAAGGAAACCTTCTGAATTATTTCTGGAGACCCCACAAGATCGTGGGAAATAAAAGACTTTTTCTGAAAATAGGTAGTCTCCACTAATGATTAATTAGAGACTCTAATAATTCATTTCTCCCTGCTCCTAATTTGCATCACCGACATGATTAAATCCATTATTTAACACTCTAACAAGAAAGAAATCCAACGTAGTTCCCTAACACTTCCAAGTTCAGTTATGTCGCTCAGAATTCTCTATGTAAACATACCTAGAAGCATGCTAGTGACTCTAAAATCTCTACAAGGTGGAGGTTTTTTATGCAAAAATTTTGAAAAATCGACTCAAAAATGCTAAAAACTCTATATGCCAAATATCCAAACACTCCCCCACACTTAAACTATACATTGTCCTCAATGTAATTGACTTGTCCTAAGTAAAGTCAAGGTGGGAAATCCTAATATGATATGCAAAAGAAAAAGAAAAAAAACTAAAAACAAAAGGATAAAAAATACAAAACCTATGGGTTTCCTCCCATTCAGCGCTTAGTTTAACGTCCTCAGCTTGACCGTCTTGTTATCGGCCATACACCAACAATCTGAAAATCTGGTAGTCCGTCCAGACAAGAATATGCAATTCTAATAACAACTTCATTAAAATATTAGCACAAGATATAAATATTGAAGCTATCATTTTATTGAAGTTTCCCCCACACTTAGTCCTTTCTACACTCGAAAGTGGATAAAGAACATAAAATTCGGGAACTTCAAAAGGTTCTTCAGCTTGGTGAACCTGCACAATTCTAGAATCAAACACATCAAGTGGTGGATACTTAGAAGCAAAATAATCCGTTAAAACTTTGGAAACTCACAACTCCAATCCTAAGTGAGGTATTTTCCTAAAATATGGATTAACAACTCTTTGAGAATCTACTTCAATTGGATGGAAATGATCAATAGATATAGAATTATGCAAAGGATTAGACAAACCTTGTATCGGATCCTCATCTTGCTTAATTAATAGTGAATTATTTACCTCAAGTATGTCGTGGTCCTCTATCAAACTTTCAATATCTGCTTCAACTGAAATCTTAGCATCATTATGTTCTTTAGCAAGTTCAATTGGGTCTTCCACAACTTCAATCAATTTGGTTTCATTATCAATCTCTATCTCTTCAACACTCTCATCATCTGAATCAAATTCCGCTCTCATGAACTCTTCCTAGGTATAAATTTTTGGGTATTGTTCACTAGTCTCAGTCGAGGAAATGATTGGGTATACTTCTTGCAAATCAACCGGACTAAAAACATTGTAATGCGGATATTCATTATAACGTTGATATGCATTCGAGTATGTTACACCGTTCATAAAAATGGTTCGGTTATACCAAGGATCCTCCTTTTGAATAGGCGAATGATCATTATTACGATCCGGAGCTGGGAAAACTTCATCATCATCACAACAATTCTCCAAGGGCTGCTCGACCTCAAAATATTCTTTTTCGTCCATAAGAATATCATAATCGGTTTGGTTTTGAGGCCAAATTGCTTCTTCATTCCTTGTCTCTCTGAGTTGAGCCATTTGTAGGTTAAATTTTTCCATATCCCTTCGAAGTTCTTGGTTTGATTCAGCAGTGGTTCTTCGAAATTGTTCAGTTTCTTCTTGCAAATTTTTGATAGAATCTGCAAGACTATAGAATTGTTGATCAGTAGCATAACTATCCTCCCATCCTTGTGGTTGCTCACTTACATGCCCGTCATAAAGTTGTTGACATGTATGAGAGTATCCATGAAGTTCCGTAGGATATTGATCATAGCCAAAAGATTGGTTTTGATTATACCCATAGGATAGTTGGTAGTTGTCGTAACTTTGAGATTGAAAATCATATTGATTACCACTATAATGTGATTGATCTTGTTCTCCGTACATGTTATTTCCGAAAAAAAACATGACGACTCACAATATAGAGAAAATAAAAATAAAAACAAAAAAGTAACAAATCAAGTAGCAACTGCTCCTCCGCAACGGCGCCAAAATTTGATGCGTGTCGTAACCACAACAAATTAATTAAGATATTTCCCACTAATTAACTGGTAATATAGTGGCACTAAGAGATCGTTCCCACAGAGATCTGTGTAATTGATAGGTTATTTGAATTAGCAAAACAAAGTAAAATACAATGGGGGATTGGTTGTAAGATAAATAAAAAGAAACAAATAAGAAAAGAAAGGGATGATCAAGGAATCCTTCGCCGTTACCAAGCGATAACTGGATTAAAATACTTATCTATCTTTTGTTAGAACCATTCATCACCAACAGTAGGAAAACAGCTAGATCAGTGTTATCCCCAAAACTCCTTCTATCACTGGATACGGAAGTTCTCGACTACCAGATTCTATTCAACAAACCACCAAGTAGTAGATCACTCAAGGTGTAATCCAATCAAATGCTTTAAGCTTTGTGAATTTAGGTTGATCCCAGTAGTTGAACTCTTAGATAAATGTCCACTTGCTGATGTTATCTTCACTCGCAATAGATCCACAGAATCCCTATGCAAGGTCTTGCGATGTCTACTTGTGTATAAAGTCAATCGACGATTACTTATATTATAACTTCCACTAGCAATAGAACAATCAATAGACTAATCTAGTAGGCCTCCCAAATCAATCTAAGAATCATTCATAAACCCTAAATATAGTAAAGACAAACGATGATGATAAAAACTCCAAAAAAACTTGTATAATAATAAATCTTCACGCTAGCACATCGAATTCATCCTTAATCAACAAAGGTTTAGCAACTCATGATTACACAATTACCCGGTTTCCCCCTAAAGAGGTAAACCCTAGAATATTTTATGAATAACAGAAGTATAATATGATATGTGATCCTTCTAATTGTTGTGGAAGTCCTCTTATATAGATTTCATGAGATTTAGGTATTAGAATCCATCCGGGACCATGTTTCCTTGATTTGGAAGTCAAAATACGTCAAAAGGGACCCCATAGCTTTGTCTCAGTCGGCATTGTCGAATACCCCAAAGCAATACCGAAAGTTGGTGTCTAAAATACTCCTTCTCTACCCGAATTACGTATACTTTCGGTATTGCTTTACCAATGCCTAAATTGAGGGTCTAAAATACATCATCTCTGCCCGAAATATGGCTGCTTTCGGTATTGCTTTAGCAATGCCTAAAGTAGTGCTGTAGATTGCCATTTTTCGTCTCGACTGTTTTGTCCATAACTTCTTCGCCCGAACTCGGAATGACCTCATTCTTTCGCCGTTCTCTTTATAATTGAATTCTCTAAAAGATGGTGATAAGAAATCCCGAATTTGGATGAGGTTAACTTGGTATTTTAGCCCTTCTTATGATCTTAAGCATTCTTTGCTCCTTTTCGTCGCACCTCTTCCACTTCTTTCGGATTTAGACACTTGGATCTTTGAGGACTTCACTTTATAGCTCTTTTCACTCTTCTTAGGATGATTCACCTGATATGACACATAAACTACAAAATAATCATAATAACAAGTAATATGCAAGAATTATAGCTAAAACAAGTATGGAATTTTCTAAACATGTAAATTAAGCACTTATCACGGAGTAATAAAAAAAGGGGGTGAGGGTTTACGTACGTTACCAGAAAGAAATTTATATTTCCCGGAACCGATCTCCTCTATGGACCGTTGAGAAGTTTGTAAGTATTTTATCTTTTTACTCCGACCACTTGGTCGTATTCTTCACCAAAAACACTAACCAGCTTATGACGTTTTTTTTTGTATGAGAAATATGCAGATATTAAATACGCTCGTGATACAGGAAAAAAATTCATGTTTTATCAATGCTACTTAATCATGAAGGCTAACTTCCCGGAACTAAACACGATACAACCACCACCAAATCCTCCTCAAGATTGAGAGAAAGATTAAAACAACCGCATCAACGACCTGGTTTTGTGGGTATACCTCTATGTAAACCCTCACGAGACAAAACTCGTCCGTTATAGCCACTAACGGTTTAAAGGCTTTCCGCACATGCTCTGGGTTTCCGAGCTTTGGGCGAAATTTATCCAAGTTTAGGATTAAATTATCGCTTAGAAATCTGTAATCATTCCATCCATGTATCCCCAAGGTCAATATCAATTTATTCGTAATGGTTTATGTTTTGTTGTATAACATAAGAGTGTAATCGTGGTGTATGAAAAAAAAAGGTCAAACAAATATAAAACTGGGATGCCATTTGTAATGGCGTATTGGAAATACGCCTTTACGATTACCGTGGCACGCCATTCTTAATGGCGCATCAGAGAATATTTCGACGAGATATTCGCTGGTACACCATTCCTAATGGCGTATGGTGCTTTTTGGATATTCCATTTCTAATGGCGTGCCAGGGTTGCTTCCATTTCGCATCCAAGAAAATTTATGGACTCTCTGGGAATCAAGCAAATAGTGCTCCAATTAACGACACTTCAACGGTCCAAATCTTGAATCTTGGACACTATTAGACTGAGTCTTAGTGATGGAGTCAAGTATTTTAACCTGAACTGACAGTTATGTAAAGTAAAAGATAGTATTATTAGACTAATAACGATGAAGGCCAGGAATTTTGTATCATATAAAATCATGAATTTTGTATCATATAATATATTATTATTAGATAATAGCGATGAACACTAATAGCAAGGAATTTTTTATTTTTATTTGCTATGTCTTTGCATAAATTTCATATAAGATCATGAAATTAATTATGAACTTTACTTGAAATGCAAACACAAAATTACAGATTAAGAAAATTACAAACACCAATTTTGTATCATATTCTAACATCGCGTCAACCAATTAGACATAAAATCAAAATAAACCAACAAAAATATAAACCATTAGTTTTACATGAAGGTGGAAGAGGAAAAAAGAATAGAAGTTTTTAGATATTAGAGATTTTTCCAGCCAAAGTTTGATCGATCATCAACTGCTCAAATCTAGAATCGCCAATTTTACCTCATGACAAAAGTAGAAGATGAATGAATAAGAACAAAAAGAGAATGTTGCAAAGAAATTATGGGGTTCGTCTATTATCTTAGGATGTGCTAAAGTTTTTTATTTGGGACTTTTCTATGTTCAAAACAACTTTTATAACTAGTTTCGAAGAATCCAACCGATTAAACAGAAAACTTATAACCTAGATAGTATCTAAGTTTCTATTTTCCCTTTTAGTCATGAAATCATGGAATGTACAAGGGATTACCTCCCTTCTTATTAAGAATCATCTTAGACATCTAATTTTCTTAGCAGAAACAAAATCTTCAATAAACAATATGGGTTAAAACTTTAGGATTCTTTGAGTAGTCCTCAGTGCCTAGGATTGGTCTAACAGGTGGAATATTATATTAAAGTTCACAGTTTTCTTTCATATATGTTTTTCATTTTGAAATTCATGATAACTTTACGATAAGTAGAACCTTGTATGGATGTATGGCTCCCTTAATGTTTTAGGAAAAAGGATTGATGGAATAAAATTTAACTCTATATGTCATGATAATATATATAGTAAACATGTGTTGTACCAGTCTAACATTGAACATCAATAAGAAAATTAACCTACATGCTTCAGAAAATCAGAGCTTCTCTAGCTTATAGAACTAGCTTGAAACTTAAAACGGTTTGGTGATTAATTATTTGATAGTTTCTTCATTACAAACTCCAACTTAAATATCTCATAAATATCACTCTTCCTTCCGACAACCAACATAAACCGTGTGGTTTTTATCTAACCATCCCTTTACACTAATATAGTCACCTACTCATAAGCTAAATACTACCAACTATAGCTATTATGAAAGACTGACATATAACATGATAAGGGATACCATTTTTCCTGGCCAGGTACATGACATTCCACACTTCTTCAAAACATCTTTGTCTCCAAGGATGAGAAAATCAATCCCTGTTATACACATCCTGATAGGATATCAGAAGCACCACTTATAAAGACTCAAGCGAGAATCCATGTTGAGTTTGAGCTACCATCAATAAAAACCAGCAAACTACTGTTGAAAACTCATCATCTGGACCCAAAATTTAGTGATGCATCACTTGTGCACACTTCCCAGAATAGCTATGAGCTATAAATAACGGCTTGGTGTAAACTTTAACTTTTTGAAAGAAGTATAAATAATTGAAAAGGACCCGGGGTACAAGTACACCACCAAATTTTTCGTTCGGAAAACTGAATGGACTAAACTCTAATACAATGTCGAGAGTTACTCTCAATCAAGGAATAATATGAAAAAGCGGGGTATAAAAACCAGATCCAATAATGTGTTCGGCAATATGTATGGACTAACTCTAATATAACTTAGAGAGCACCAACATATAAAGCGAGCTCAACCAAGAAAGATATCATAGAGTTATGTCTCAATTTCAATAAATCTGCAATCGAACAGATAGAAATCTGTGATCCCGATTAATATGAGAAATAACTTGGACGGTACCAAAGACCAATTCCCAAGTGTCAATCAATTTATATACAACAAATAAAGGTCGGATTTACCAATTGATTGATCTACGAACAACCTGTGATATTTCAATTATATAAACAAATATAATGCGGAAAACAAATAACACAGACACCAGACGTTTTGTTAACGAGGAAACCGCAAATGCAGAAAAACCTTGGGACCTAGTCCAGATTTGAACACCACACTGTATTAAGCCGCTACAGACACTAGCCTACTACAAGTTAACTTCGGATTCGAATGTAGTTGAGCCCTAACCAAGTCTCACACGATTAAGGTACAATCGCGTTCCTTACGCCTCTAGAATTATATGAGAGATGATCAAATGAATCTAATTGTGTTTCACATAGAGTTGTTCAATCGTTTACTATCTCATAGAAATATATATGAACCAATTGAAACAAAATCGGATTGATTCGTAATTTTTAAAAGTACTTATATAAGAATCAATTCATGAACATTAAGCCACGGTTTGCAAAGATTGAATTCCTTAATTCATAAATGTTTTTGTTCATGAGTATGAAAAACACACTTAACCGATTTTAGATCTGAAAAAGCTGGGGTCTAACAATCACACCCAATATTTCGTTAGGCAATCTGTATGGACTAACTCCAACATATTTCTAAGAGAATCAACTAGACAGTCAGACTCAATCAAGGAAAATATATCCAATAGTTATATCTCTGTTTCTGAATGTAATCAGCAAATCAAACATATCGAATTCGTAAGCCTGATTGTTATGAGAAACAACTTGTATGGTACCAAAGACCAATATTCAAGTGTCAATCAATTTCAATCAACAACCAAAGGTTGGATTTACCAATTGATTGAACTACACACAACCTGTGATATTTCAATTATATAAACAAATATAATGCGAAAAAGAAATAACACAGACACCAGAAGTTTTGTTAACGAGAAAACCGCAAATGTAGAAAAACCCCGGGACCTAGTCCAGATTTGAACAACACACTGTATTAAGCCACTACAAACTCTAGCCTACTACAAGTTAACTTCGGACTGTAATGTAGTTTATCCCTAACCAATCTCACGTTGATTAAGGTTCAATCACGTTCTTTATGTCTCTGAATCCCAGCAGGAATCTACGCACTTGATTCCCTTAGATGATCTCACCCACAACTAAGAGTTGCTACGACCCAAATTCGAATACTTTACAAACAAATCTGTCTCCCACAGAAAAGTATATTCTGATTGATAAATATGTCTCCACAGAAAAGTCTATTCTGTTATAGTCTTCAAATCAGGGTTTGATAACTTTGAGACAAAGCAATCAATATCCACCGTTGGATGAAAACCCTAATTTAAGATTCAAACTAAGTTTGCACCGTTAGATGGTCTTAGCTTGTTACACACAAATGAAATATACCTTCATTTAGATATGGGTAACCGTACCTAAACGTGTATATTGAGTTGGTTCAATAACAGTTAACTGGAGTTAGCCATATGAACGCTTTTGTATTAACCATGTTCATCTTAACACTTCTAGATCAAATAATAATCAAATTAATCTAATTGTGTTACTCATAGATTTTTTTAATTGTTTATATTCTCATAGAAGTATACAAGAGACAATTGAAGCAAAATCGGATTGATTCAAAAGAATCAGTTCATGAATATTTTAGCCACGCTTTGCAAAGATTGCATTCCTTAATATATAAATGTATTTTTTCATGAGTATGAAATCATACTTAACCGATTTTAGAAATTAACCACATAAGTTTGCAAACGGGTACGCAAACTTAAGTTCCGGACTTGATCTTTTCCGACAGTTCGCAAACGGGTACGCATAATGTCGTTCCAGAACGAATTCAAGTGAAAAAGTTTGCGAACGGGTACGCAGACTTAGTTCCCGGACTTTGACAGTTAAGACCGTTCACATACGGGTATGCATACTTGGTTCCCGGACCCGATCATTCTTACAACAGTTTGCATATGGGTATGCATACTGTGCTATATCCAGACAATGATTTATTGTTCTAAACTCCCATTTCAATTATTAACACATTATTAGAAGACGACGATAACTGAATCACACAAACTATTAGCTTATAATTTTTTTTTCAAATGATCGAATGATCAGCACGAAACATTCTGAGTCTACACCAAATGACTGTCTCCCACAAATCATGTAAGATGTTACAAGGCGATTTTTACATGATCATCTTTTAACTTTCGTCAAGAATAATGATGAACGTAGCTAAAGCAAAAAGCTTTCCAACACATATTTCGAGAAAGATATAAGTGAGTTAATCTCAAGTAGAAATATCAAATATGCATAATGTAAAGTCTATATAGCTATACGACTTAGTCTCAATAGGATATAGAATAGAATAGACTTCTGAGTGATAGATGAGTTCAAGTCTCCACATACCTTTTGTTGATGAAGTTCCTCCAATCTCCCCTTAGTAGATCTTCGTCTTCAATCGATGATCGGCGTGAAGTCTAAAGCTCAACTACACATTCTATCCTAAACCGGGACATAGTTATAAGTAGACTAGAAATCAAGACTTATAGTTTTGACAAATAAACTTGACAAACAAGCTTGAGATAGCAACGCTTGCGAGTTCGAACGAGCATTGATCTAACAAGAACTTTAACCACTAAGTTTTCAAACAGGTATGCAAACTATAGCTTACGGACTTTGGTCCTGCCCAGCCGTTCGTAAATGGGTATGCAAACAGCCACCCCGGACCTAACTTAGGTAAAACCGTTCGCAACACATTCGCAAACAGGGTTCTCAGATTTAAAAGTTAAAACCTTTCGCATACTAGGTATGCAAACAAGGTTCCCAGACCTAAATCATATCAAAAAGGTTTGCATACTAGGTACGCATACTGTGTTGTATCCAGACAAAGGTTTTTGTTCTAAACTCCCATTTAAATCATTGAAACATCCTTAGAACACGAGAATAAATGTCTCAGACAAACTATTAGCTTCAAGTAATTTTCAAGTGATCGAATGATCAATACAAAACTTTCCGACCCGACATCAAATGATTGTCTCACACAAATCATGTAAGATGTTTCAAGGCAAATTCCACATGATCATCTTTTGACTTATTATTTAGTTTACAACAAAACTTGTCAAGAATATGATGAACGTAGCTAAAGAAAAAATCTTCCAACACATATTTCGAGAAATAGATAAGCGAGATAAACTCGCTCGAAATATAAAATGTGTATAATATAAAAGTCTATATAGATATACGACTTAGTCTCATTAGAATATAGAATAAAATAGATCGACTTCTGAGTGATAGATAAGTTTTAGTCTGCACATACCTTTTGTTGATGAAGTTCCTCAAAGATCTCCTCAATAGATCTTCGTCTTCAATCGATGAACGCCGTGAAGTCTAAATCTCAACTACACATTCTATCCTAATCCAAGACATAGATATAAGTAGACTATAAATAAAGATTTTAGTTTTGATCAACTAAACTTGACAAACAAGCTTGAGATAGCAACGCTTGCGAGTTCGACCGATAAGTGCTCTAACAATATCCCCCTTTGTCAAATTTAATGACCAAACTATCTATACATATGGATTACAAAATAAATAAACTTTGTAGCTTCTCATCCATCATGCTTGATTTCCTTGGCTCTTCAACATTACTTGAATTCATCGCCACTCCAAGTACGTCAGTGATTCTGAACGTGTTCAACTCATCATCATTGTTGTTGAAGATCTGTAGCCATAACAATAAGAAAACATATGAAAAAAAATATGTTCTCAATCATTGTTATACAGTGTCATAGTATTATCACACAACATCAAAGTCAAATTGTCTCACAACTTTGACAATAATACTACGGTGATATGTGTCACTCCCTCTTAGTCAATACTTCCATCTCACAATGAAAACCACTCCCCCTTACATAATGATCCGTAAACCATCTGTATCTAGTGTGAACTACCAAATAATTCTCCCTCTTTTTGTCAATACAAATTTGTAAAGGTACAAAAACTACGGGATCATAATGAAATTCTCAAACAAATAATTCATGACTAAAAGAGAATATATCAACTTTGTTTAGATGATTTCACATAGTCGAAACTTAGTGTATTCATCAAGGAGTTTATAAAGATACAAGATAACTCCTACAATATTCCACAGCCGCAATCCCCACAAAGATTTGGCAATTAAGCACAAGTTCAATTAAAAACTATCCCCCATATTATGTCATTCCCGAAAGAATAACAAGAGCGGCCTTAATTTCACAAGAAAATAAGGATTTCTTTGGACATTAATAAATGACATAAACCATGAATTTGCATCCAACAAACTCGAATAAAGTAACCACAAGAGGACTTTATTGATTAATTTAATCGGAAATGCTCAACATAAGAAACTTATGGAGCCATACAGTACTTTCACATAAAAGTGGATCAGGGAAAGATCAATACTGCGGAATATTCAAAAGTTCATAATATCTTTTATCAATATTTTCATAAAGACATAATAGACTTAACGGTTGAGCATATATGAGATAACTATGACATAGCTGCAAGTTTCGTACAATGATTGTGCATTACAGTGTTGCATGCCAAGTCAGTACTCTGCCGTAATGGCGCAATGCAAATCCATAATAGAGGTATACTGTTGTTTGAGGTTGAAAACGATTTCTGCTGATTTTTGTAATTTCGGGTGTGTGTGTGAGAAACGAGTTTAAACCTTAAACAATGTACTGCAAGGGAGTACTTTAGATTCGAGAGATCAATCTGTACAAATCCGGCCTAAACCAAGAAATGGCCGTTCCAGACTTGCTTTGGTCGCAAAGTGAAGGAGAAGGGTTGGTTTTGGGGAGGGAAACGAAGAGAGTGTTGAGACCAGAATAGTTGATTCTGGAAGAGTAGTTGTTTCACGACTTGTATCAGAAAGTGGGAAGCTAACAGATGAAAAGCTAGCAAATATTTTCTGAGTGTTGTATCCTCCTGACCTTAACTTGTTGTTCGGTGGAAATAGGTAATGCCTATTTATAACAGTCAAAGTGAAACGTACTCTAGTCTCATTAAAAAATGAAAAACGGGTGAGTAAATGGGAGGAGGTGGTAACCGGTAACGCCTGGAATTGATGTTCCATAAAAGAAAGCATTTCACCGTTACTCCATGTATTTACTAACCGCCTCATCCTTATGACACTGTATTTACAGTGTACACCGCACGTTGTAAACCGCCAAACCAATACCCAATGAGCATCCCCCAGTTTGTGACATGTGTTGATGTCTCGAGCGTTTTCGTGGAAAACATGTAGCATGTTGTTGTTGCCTGGTAAGTTGAGCTTGGGAGACTTGCCGCCTCGGTGGTGACCTTCGACGGTCGAGATTTTGCATCTTAAGAGGAAAGGTAGCTGTTGATTATTGTAACCCTTTGTTTGGTATCCACTGGAATGAAAGCATGATCAGTATGGCTTTAATATGGCCTAGTTTAGGCGCGACCAAAGGTTTGGGTTTTGGCTTTGTTTAGGCGCGACCAAACTAGGGCCAAAGGTTGCCATGCGTTAGCTGGTAACCTTGGACGACTAAGATCTGCATCTTAGATGAAAAAGTGGCCGTTGATTGTTGCAAGACTTCGTTTTGGTATCCAGTGGAATGAAAGCATGATCAATATGGCTTTAATATGTCCTAGTTTAGGAGCGGCCAAAATTTAGGGTTTTGGCTTTGTTTAGGCGCGACCAAACTAGGGCCAAAGGTTACCATGCGTTGTTTGGCGACCTAGGACGGATAAGATTTGCATCTAAGATGGAAGGGTGGCTGTTGATCATCGCACGCCTTCGTTTTGGTAGCCGCATAGGGAAGGCCGGCATGGTATGTCGCGGCAAGGTGGTTGGCATGCCATTGACACATGTGGCATGGCATGCCTTGGCGCGGTTTGGCATGGCCAAAACTAAGGTTTTGGGCCAAAGGTTACCATGCATTGTTTGGCGACCTTGGACGGATAAGATTTGCATCTAAGATGGAAGGATGGTCGTTGATCATCGCACGCCTTCGTTTTGGTAGTCGCATAGGGAAGGCCGGCATGGTATGGCGCGACAAGGTGGTTGGCATGCCATTGGCACATGTGTCATTGCATGCCTTGGCACGGTTTGGCGTGGCCAAAACTAAGATTTTGGGCCAAAGGTTACCATGCATTGTTTGGCGACCATGGACGGCTAAGATTTGCATCTAAGATGAAAGGGTGTCCGTTGATCATCGCACGCCTTTGTTTTGGTAGCCGCATAGGGAAGGCTGGCATGGTATGGCGCGGCAAGGTGGTTGGCATGTCATTGGCACATGTGGCATGGCATGCCTTGGCGTGGCCAAAACTAGGGTTTGGGGCCAAAGTTTACCATGCGTTTTTTGGCGAACTTGGACGACTAAGATTTGCATCTAAGATGGAAGGATGGACGTTGATCATCACACGCCTTCGTTTTGGTAGCCGCATAGGGAAGGCCGGCATGGTATGGCACGGCAAGGTGGTTGGCATGCCATTGGCACATGTGGCATGGCATGCCTTGGCGCGGTTTGGCGTGGCCAAAATAGGGTTTTGGGCCAAAGGTTACCATGCGTTGTTTGGTGACCTTGGACGACTAGGATTTGCATCTAAGATGGAAGGGTGGACGTTGATCATCGCACGCCTTCGTTTTGGTAGCCGCATAGGGAAGGACGGCATGGTATGGAGCGGCAAGGTGGTTGGCATGCCTTGGCGTGGAGGTGCGGCTGGCAAGGCATGCCATTGGCGCAGTGGTGCGGCTGGCATGGTTGGCGTGCCTTTGCGCGGAGGTGCGGCCGGCATGGTTGGCATGCCTTGGCGCAGAGATATGGCTGGCATGGTATGCCATTGGCATAGTGGTGCGACTGGCATGGTTGGCATGCCTTGGCGCAGAGATGTGGCTGGCATGGTCTTCCATTGGCACCATGGTGCGGCTGGCATGGTTGGCATGCCTTGGCGCGGTAGCATGAGAATTAGGGTTTGGCATAGATGATGTCAGTCAATGTTAAGGGTTCTGCCGTGGAACATGACCCATGTAAAAAAAAAGGAACCCCGATAATTCTTTCGTAGGCATGCTGATTGATTCAATAAATGTGCTAATGGTCATAGTGACGTCATGTAAGATGTACAATTTTACGATTTTGACCCTAATCTAAAACCACCATCAACATTAAGTCCCCTGCTTAGCTCGGAACATGAGAATTGTTGCAAGGTAAGCATAAGATGGTGACAGGCGAGTACAAAAATCGAAACGACAGGTCGTGAAAATATGGTCATGAAGGTCCGACTAACCTTTTTCGAGAGGTAAGGAGAGTTCATGATCCTCGTGTTTGGCAGCCTTGCATAGATTCTATTTATAGTGTAGATCGTGAAGTGGTGAGATGAAGATCGTCGGCTTAGTCTGTCTATGCATCACCTTGGTTGGGTTGGGAAACATCGAGACGCTGGCTTGGCGAGTTGTTGGTGTTGTTGCGGTTTGGAAGGGGGCCACATGCATTGCGTTGGCTTGGGCTCGGTACGGCGCAAGTGTGGGAATGGGCTTGGTTGATGGCTTCGCGTGGTAAGCATGACATGGACGGTGGTGCAAGGCGTGCGCGTACGGCTTGGCATGGTGGGGCCAAGGTATGGCGCGGTTCTGGCAAGGCAAGCATCGCGCGGACGGTGGTACAAGGCACGACGCGGTTTGGTAAGGCAAGCATGACGCGGATGGCTTGGCACGGTGTTGGCTTGTCTTTGCGGGCATGGTTGCCTCCTTTCCTTATTTGACTCACATAGGAAGTCCTTTCCTTATTCAAAACCCCACAAGTGTTATGCCCGTAGAAAGGGAGCGTCATTCCTTCTCTTCATGTCACCTTGTCGGTTTTGTATTTTCAAGTCTCGGTGCTGGCGGAAAAGAAGTAACAACGTGGGCAAGCGTGTCTTAAACATGTACTTCCACGTTTTTTCACCAAACCCTAATTCACCTCACGTCCAGGCATTTCCTCATGTTCGCTGGTAGAAAACGGTTTCATTAGAATATGATGTCACGCCTCAATCCGCGGCTAGTAGAAGGCTTTCCTTTTCGGGACCTCATCGCTCTGCTGGATATAAGAGATGATCTTGAATCCTTCATTCGCACAGGTTGTCCTGAAGTCGTGTCTATCCTCTATCCTTTCTCTGGTTTTGTAGCGCATAATGGGATCTTCCAGTGACAGACGTGCCTCCAAATCTTTGGGAATAAACTTTGGAATCGGCGAAAACCAGTCTTCTTCTCATGGGGAGACGTTGAATATAATTGAATCTCTGTTCCGTGAATCTGGTGAAATTATTCGGAACATATCTTTGGAGGAAGAACGGGAAGGCGGCGAAGCATCCCAGTGCGTTGGGAGGCTTTGGCGCAACAAAACCTCTTCACAACCCACTGTTAGGGCGGGACAGTTTGCTTCTCAGTTGAAACGGCGAAAGACCGAGTTTATGAAATTTTTAGGGGAAAATCAATGTAGCTCCCCTGTCCAGGTTGGTTTTATAACCCATGGTTCTGATGTAAATGAATCAGGAAATTCTCCTCGAAAGGTCGCTGAGAAGACTTCCGAGGAAGATGATGATGCTGCGGTCGATGAAACTGAAACAACTTTTGGAGTAGATGACGAAACTGTTGTCTGTGACATTGGGGAAGTCGTGGTGGCATATTCCGGGTCGGTTGTCGAGGCGGATGTCGGTAAATAGACGGATGTTGTTGCTGCTGAGACGACTTCCGGGTGGGATGTTGAGGCTGCTATTGTTGATGTGGCTTCCGGATGGAATCTTCGCTGCCTGAAAGACTGTTTGGGAAAGTGTTTGAAAGAGATCTGACCGAGGCATTGGTGATTCACACATTAACTTTCAATGAATATCTTCTCCCTTTTTATTGTTTTTATTCGCCTCTTAGTTGTCCCGATGTTTTGCAGACTTATTTTTTTTACCTTCCTTGTATACGTGGCGAAGTTAAGGTTTCTTCAATTAGCATCCCACTTGCGGTTTTATCTTTGAATAAAACTTCTAAATTTGAAAGACCCAAGTCTTCCATTAGAATGGGTTGATGTTTCTGGTTGTGATTGGATGGTTAATGGCTTCTCCATGATTTGGGATTTATTTGGTGTATGTTTTTTTTTTCTTTTTTTCTGAGATTCAGAAAACTCATTCGGAAAGAAAGGTATGCTTTTGAATAAAAACGAAACCCTAATGAAGAATACAAACGGTGCATTCATCTCGGGGAAATACAAATATCAAGTGGAAGGAGAAATTGCCGAAGAAAATACAAAAGGGAGAGTGCTGGAAGAGAGTAGTACATCGTTTTAGGGATTGAAGGGTTTCAGCCATCGTGAGTGAATTATCACACCTCCCAGCTTTTCTGTGTTGATGAGCTTACAGTAAACCCTCAGAAGGACGTCTGCCACCAGATATGGCTCGTCTTCTTTTTCCTTGGGTGAATCGGTCCGAACAGGAGTCTTCACCGTCATCTTCCCGACTTGAAACGAGTTCGCTTTGACCACCATATATTCGGTTTGAAAAGAGTTTGGGTGTTGTGTAACCGCTTGAATCCTGGTCTCATCGGTTTCGATTGCAGCTTCCAAATTCTTTGCAAAGCGTTTGAATGGCCCAGCGCCCCACTCACATCTTTTGACAGCGTCCCCGCCGGTAATCGCGATGAGTCCCCATGATGAAATAGGAGAAGAAATGACTGTTTGTAGAGAAGATCGTTCGGCCAAACTTACTTGCGTTTGGAACCTATGAGTTAGCGCCAACGGGTCTTCTCCAGGTGACCGAGTTCCATCGGTAGCTCGTCGATGCGGCAGCAGGTGGGAAGGTTTGTTGGAGATTCTTTCGTGCGTTAACATCGGTAGAGAAATGTTCCCAATTTCGTCTTGTTGTCGAGTACCCAAAAGTGCCCCAATATCATGTCGTAACCTAGTTCTTTGACAATGTGGAATTTTCTATATATTATAGCGCCTCCCATCCTGATCTCGAGGTTAATGTAGCCGTACGCGTACAAGGCTTCCCCTACCGGGCTCTCAATCACGGATGCGGAATGGGTAGCCTCTTGTTTCGTAAATGCCGCAGCTTTCAGAGTCTTGAACGTAACAATGTTGAAGTCAGAGGCCGCATCGTTTAGCGTGTTGTCGAATTCAATACCTCTTAAATAGGATGTGGTCAGCAGTCCCCAGTTGTCTTTTTCGATTCCGCTTCCTGAGAGATCTTGGGCTCTTGGCGTGGCTTCCGTAGTGGGAAAAAGCCGTTTGCCCGACACGACATGATTGAGTGCCATGAAGATATCTTGGCGGTGTACCTTGGAAAGGTAGAGAATTTCGCATACGTGTTGCATCATGGATCGTACAGTCTCGTGCATAGAGTCCCCAGAGACTCCACAATTCCTCACAGGAAGTGGGTCTCGATGTACTCCCTCGTTTCCTAGCTGAAGTTCTCCTGCCTCTATCTTTTCTTTGAAAATATGTTTTAGTTTGTTGCAATCACTGGTTGGGCGATGAACAAATCTGTGGTAGTGGCAGTATTTGGGGTTTTCCATCTCGGCCTCAGTAGGTGGGCGTCTGGGAGATGGTAGTCTGATAACTTCATCTTGAATCCATGCTTCTAAGATATCGATTACCTCCTCAATGGGAAACGGAAAATCCAGGGCATTTCCTTCAGCTTCGTGATGACGCATGGGAGCTTTAGCGGCGGCCTTCCGTGGTGGAGTTGCTCTTCGTGCTGGTGCTTCCCGTTTAGGCTGCTGGTCTGCAGCGGGGGCCTTCCTTTTTACTCCCTCGTATACTACGCTCACAGAGGAGGGACCAGCGTTGTACTGCTTGTTGGTGAGACGTCTATTCACGCGAGTTTCGCGCACGTCTTTGGCTCTGGTTGGTCTAGATCTTTCTAATAATATTGGTGCTGCCGTTGTTGATCGCCTGGTAGCTTCATGAAGCTCAGAGAATGTCTCAAAACACAGTTTCTCTAGCAAGGCGCGGTAAATTGGAGCCATACCGTTGATGCATGAATTCACCAGCTGTTGTTCGGTCACGTTTGGGTCATGACAGTCTAGTGCTTGAACCCTGAATCTCTTAACAAAATCATTTGGATGTTCATTGTCCCGTTGGTACATCCTTCCTAGGTCCGAGAAGGTAACTTGTTCAGACACAAATAAGTACTTTTTGTAAAATGCGGTAACCATGCCACCCCTGTTGGGGATGTTGTTTGGCGTGATGATGTTGTACCATGTGTATGCTATTCCGGTAAGCGATTTCGAAAACTCCCTCAGACGAAGAACGTGATTGTATTCATATTGGCCTAGGGACTCCAAGAATCGAGAGACATGCTCACGTGCATTTCCGGTGCCATCGTACAGGGTGAATTGAGGATAGGAGTATCCTCTTGGAAGATGAATTCTTTGTATTTCTGGTGGGTAAGGAGGTTGATGCTGATGCATGTCTATTTCATCATTCTTGATTCGATTCTGGAGAATTTTCTCCAGATCCTATCGTGTAAAAAAATTGGACGGCTGATTTCTTTCCAATGGGGTTCTGGCACGAATCTCCTCGTCCGCGGAGATGCGTTCGTCGAGGTGCTGGAGCCATGGGTGTTGGAGGCGTCTCTCATTGGCTCTGGAGGGCGTGACTCCTGCGGCAGCCGTTCTGTCAGGGATTTGAGAAAAACAAGTACTTCTTTCTGTGTCGAGACCATGTCCTTTTGGGCTCTAGCGAGAAATTCTTGTTGTTCCATAAAATCAGCGATGGTGATATAAGGTCGGCTTCCTCTGGTTTCTCGTCCCGTTGGTGGGGTAATCAGAGTCTTAGTGAAGGTTGGAGGCGCCATGCTTGACGAAGCATTAGGAGCGGTAGCGGCCGCTCTGGCCCTGGTGATTGGTGGCGTAACACCTGAAGGAGAGCTCTCAGTACTGCCAGGATTAGCAAGTTGCGCAGGAACATTAGAGGCGGCAGCGGCTCTGGCCCTGGTGATTTGTGGTGTTACATCTGAAGGAGTGCTTTCGGTGATGCTGGGGTCAGTAGGCAGCGTAGTGATGCCGTTGGAAATAGCGTTAACACCAGAGACAGATTCTGTGTTGGTGTTTTCGGCGGCTGATCCAGATCTGAGTTCCACCATGTTGGAGTTGGAAGTGAAAGGTGATATCGGAAATTTGGAAGTTGATATTACAACCGAGAGATTGATCTCCCACAGTGGTCGCCAATTGTTTGAGGGTGAAAACAATTTCTGCTGATTTTGGTAATTTCGGGTGTGTGGGTGAGAAACGAGTTTAAACCCTAAAAAATGTACTGCAAGGGAGTACTTTAGATTCGAGAGATCAATCTGTACAAATCCGGCCTAAACCAAGAAATGGCCGTTCCAGACTTGCTTTGGTCGCAAAGTGAAGGAGAAGGGTTGGTTTTGGGGAGGGAAACGAAGAGAGTGTTGAGACCAGAATAGTTGATTCTGGAAGAGTAGTTGTTTCACGACTTGTATCAGAAAGTGGGAAGCTAACAGATGAAAAGCTAGCAAATATTTTCTGAGTGTTGTATCCTCCTGACCTTAACTTGTTGTTCGGTGGAAATAGGTAATGCCTATTTATAACAGTCAAAGTGAAACGTACTCTAGTCTCATTAAAAAATGAAAAACGGGTGAGTAAATGGGAGGAGGTGGTAACCGGTAACGCCTGGAATTGATGTTCCATAAAAGAAAGCATTTCACCGTTACTCCATGTATTTACTAACCGCCTCATTCTTATGACACTGTATTTACAGTGTACACCGCACGTTGTAAACCGCCAAGGTTACCATGCGTTGTTTGCCGACCTTGGACGGCTAAGATTTGCATCTAAGATGGAAGGGTGGTCGTTGATCATCGCATGTCTTCGTTTTGGTAGCCGCATAGGGTAGGCCAGCATGGTATGGCGCGGCAAGGTGGTTGGCATGCCATTGGCACATGTGGTGTGGCTGGCATGGTTGGCATGCCTTGGCGCGGAGGTGTGGCTGGCATGGCATGCCATTGGCGCAGTGGTGCGTCTGGCATGGTTGGCATGCCTTGGCGCGGAGGTGTGGCTGGCATGGCATGCCATTGGCGCAGTGGTGCGGCTGGCATGGTTGGCATACCTTGGCGCGGAGGTGCAGCTGGCATGGCATGGCATTGGCGCAGTGGTGCGGCTGGCATGGTTGGCATGCCTTGGCGCGGAGATGTGGATGGCATGGTATGCCATTGGCACAGTGGTGCGGCTGGCATGGTTGGCATGCCTTGGCGCGAAGATGTCACTGGCATGGTCTGCCATGGGAACCGTGGTGCGTCTGGCATGCCTCGGCGCGGTAGCATGAGAATTAGGGTTTGGGATAGATGATGACAGTCAGTGTTAAGGGTTCTATCGTGGAATATGTCCCATGTAAAAAAAAAGGGTACCCCGGTAATTCTTACGTAGGCATGCTGATTGATTCAATAAATATGATAATGGTCATAGTGACGTCATGTCAGATGTACAATTTTACGATTTTGACCCTAAGCTAAAACCACCATCAACAATTGTATAGACTCTCAAGTGCTAAGAATGGCAAAACCCTGCAGGGCCAGTGAAGCGCAAAGGTGGCGCTACACTTTAAAGACATTTGGATAAGTAATGAAGCTTATTGGCCGACACAATGAGGCTTCATTGAGGGATTGGCAAGACATGGCCAAAGTTGACAGATGCAACATGTGATGTTGGCATTGATGCATATCCGTGGAATTGAGTTGGCCCAAACTCAAGGATGATGCAAGAGTGAAGAATAGGTCGAGAGTTGGTCTATGACATTAGTTAAAGGCTGTCCAAAGCTTTAACAATGCAAACAAGCTAGTAATGCAAGAGTGGCATTACTATTGTCATGCAAATTGGCTAAGTGAAGCATATGACGCATGAGAAACTAGAATGAGCTTAAGGAGTTGGCCTCGATGGTTGAAGCACAAGGATTGTCTGTGCATTAGCTTAAAGTGATAAGCATGCAGGGCCAAGATGGATGAGCTTTGGAGCGAGGCAGAATTCAGTAAAGCACAATAGTGGTGCAATATGGCTCAAGTGACGGTTAAGAGTTGGTTATTGGCTTTGCAAGCATGCCAAAGGTGTGAGAGAAAGGTGAACGGTTATAAAGAGAGTTTATAACCATATGAGAGTGTCCAAAACCGTTTGGGACAGGTGTGGCATGATGTGGCACAAATCAGAAGAGGCTAGTTAGTTATGCACACTTTATGCGGTTATGGAAACTACTTGGACACTTGGCTGTCCAAGGCTTGTGCAGGCGGTTTCACAGAAGTTTTGGCCTGATCCTAGTTAGTATAAATATCTTATGGATCAATAATGTTGGTGTTGTTCAATTGGAGAAGAACCACTGATTTTGTAGAGAGAGTTAGGCATTCACCAAGAGGGTGAATGGCCTGTTTTGATCCATGTGATGGACGAGTTTTGTAATCTTCCTTTAGTGCAATAAAATGGGTTTGTTGTGGTATTCTTTGTGTTCAAATTTTTTGCTGATATTATGTGAGATTTGGTTAAGTACATGGAAGAACCTCTTATGCTTATGGGGGCATGAAGAGTTAGAGAGAAAGAAGATGAAGACTTCTGTTGCGTATTGCCTTATGAGTAAAGGCAGATGCATACTTTGATGCAAGTGTGCAAGGCTGAGTAGTTGTGGGTGAAGTTGATTCACTGAACCACATAGTATTACCGGTCATGTCCCATGAAAATTTTAGGCGATTGAATGGGCATGTGACAGCTGGTATCAAAGTTGTGTTTGGGGACACAGTTGCTGATTTTTCTTTCTTTTACTTAAGTTGGTGTCATTTGTTTGTCAAATTCAGTGGTGAATTGTTTGGGTTTCACTAGTATGGAGACTAGAAGAAGTTTGTCTTGTGTGGAAAGATAAATTGGAATGAACTTTGAAGCTTGAAGTAGCAACAGGCTAAGAAAGTTCATGGCAAAGGTGCCTGAATTCCATCCCAAAGTGTTAGACGAACATGCGAGAATCATTGAAAACCGGGTTTTCAAGTGATCGCATGACATAACTAAGGAGTATGTTGACTTCTATGGTGCAAATTCAGGTCTTAAAGTCCATGTTTTTCACAAGTATGCAAATATTACGCATTTGGAATGCATATATTTGTGGTGTTATCAGTAGCGAATACATTATGTATTGTAATGGAAATTTTGTGAAAATTCTTGAACTAAAAAAAGTTGATGGCCTTTGCAGTGGAAAAGTAGATGAAGAATATTTCTATGCGATAGATTGAAGGTGTTTTCATCGTATCCAATTGATGGAAGATTAATCTTATCTCTCTCGAATGCATGTACCTTGGTGGTAATGCAAAGTCTGGTTGAAAACCAGCATGTTTGTGGCAATGTGATGCCATGAAGGAAGAATTGGATGGCCAATTCTTATCTAGCATAAAGCTTGTGGAAAGGCTGAAGATAAAAGTGCAAGTTAGGGGAAAACCGATATACCACGGTTTTGCGTTTGCAAAGAGTTCTTCGTTGATGCTAGATAAGAAAAAGTAGTGTGCTTGCACCTAGTTTATGAGTGGGATCAGTATGCTTAGACAAGGGTTTCCAAAGACATGCATTTGATCATAACCGCAAGCGGATGTTCTTATCGACTGCAAATCAATAATTGTTGCTACTGAAGTTGATTTTGGAGAAGGGGAAAGACAAGAGTAACCAGATGTACATGGGAAGTAAAAATGAGTTCCAAGTTTGAAGAAGAATGTGGCATTCTTGCTTCATGGAATGCAGGCAGTGGCGCCTCATTTGCAAGGATTATGGCCTTGTTTGCAACTGTCCAGAGTGTTTATCCGCGGAAGTCATTGAGTAATATGACTTTGCTGAGCTCTATGGTGATGATCAGAATCACCAAGTTAAGTCTGTTGTGCAAAGGTGCACAAGTTTGTGTCAAGATTTGGGTGCTAATTAGCGTAACAAAAATGCAACAATAGCATGCACCAAATAGGATTCGGGCATGGCCAGAATGCATAATGCGTGAAGAAATGCAAGTTAGACGAATTTTAAATGCATGGAAAATAAGGACAAAGTAGCGGTGATGCATAAAGATGGCATGTGGCCATATTGAAACAATCTTCATGAAAGCTAAAGCAACATGATGACATCAATTATAGACTGTCAAGTGCTATGAATGGAAAAACCCCGCAGGGCCAGTGAAGTGCAAAGGTGGCTCTACACTTTAAAGACATTTGGCTAAGTAATGAAGCTTATTGTCCAACACAATGAGGATTCATTGAGGGATTGACAAAACATGGCCAAAGTTGACAGATACAACATGCGATATTGGCATTGATGCATATCCTTGGAATTGAGTTTTCCCAAACTCAAGGATGATGCAAGAGTGAAGAATAGACCGGGAGTTGGTCTATGGTATTAGTTCAAGGCTGGACAAATCTTGAACAATGCAAACAAGTTAGTAATGCAAACGTGGCATTACTATTGTCAAGCAAATTGGATAAGTGAAGCATATGACGCATGAGCAACTAGAATGAGCTTAAGGAGTTTGCCTCGATGATTGAAGTACAAGGATTGTCCATGCATTATCTTAGAGTGATAATCATGCAGGGACAAGATGGCTGAGCTTTGGAGCGAGGCAGAATTCAGTAAAACACAATAGTGGTGCAATATGGCTCAAGTGACGGTTAAGAGTTGGTTATTGGCTTTGCAAGCATGCCAAAGGTGTGAGACAAAAGTGAACGGTTATAAGAGAGTTTATAACCATATGAGAGTGTACAAAACCATTTGGGACAGGTGTGGCATGATGTGGCACAAATCATAAGAGGCTAGTTACTTATGCACACTTTATACGGTTATGGAAACTACTTGGACACTTGGCTGTCCAAGGATTGTGCAGGCGGTTGCACAGAAGTTTTGGCCTGATCCTAGTTAGTATAAATAGCTTAGGGATCAATAATGTTGGTGTTGTGAAATTGGAGAAGAACCACTGATTTTGTAGAGAGAGAGTTAGGCATTCACCAAGAGGGTGAATGGCCTTTTTTGGTCCATGTGATGGACGAGTTTTGTAATCTTCCTTTAGTGCAATAAAATGGGTTTGTTGTAGTATTCTTTGTGTTCATTTTTTTGTTGATATTATGTGAAAATTGTTTAAGTACATGGCAGAACCTCTTATGCTTATGGGGGCATGAAGAGTTAGAGAGAAAGAAGATGAAGACTTTCGTTGCGTATTTCCTTATGAGTGAAGGCAGATGCATACTTTTATGCAAGTGTGCAAGGCTGAGTACTTGTGTGAAGTTGATTCATTGAACCACATAGTATTTCCGGTCATGTCCCATGAAAATTTTAGGCGAATGAATGAGTATGTGACAATAACCATAGTTCATGGACGTAAACACAAATATCCCACAAAATATTTTTGCAATATATAAAACCAATAAAGATTAATACTGCAAGGTTTTTACAAATAAATTAGAATTTAAATAAATAAATATCCCAACATTGCAAGATGAAAATCGTTGGCAATAGCTATGTGTAATCACAATATTTGCTATTCGAAACCCTAGTTATCCTTCTTAAACCCAAGAATAAATTCTCATAAGAAGTTTCCTAGACATTAAGATTCTTGAAAAAAAAAATTTATCGTCCCTGAACTCCTTGTCGTCAACAGACATTGGAACATAAGGTTCATGAAGAAAGGAGTCAATTCCAACAAACCTTCTTGACTAATGCCGAACAAGGGCCTTCTTAATTTCAAGAGATCTTAAAACAATAGACTTAATTTGCCGCATCTCCATCCTTGTTTCTTTCAACTCTTCAAGAACACCAGAAAGCTTCTGAAGATTTGAGGGTGTAGATGGTGGTTTTTAGATCAGGGTTAAATTTGTAAAACCTTGTATCTGACGTGACATCACTCTGCGAGGAAACGAAACCATGAGTGGCAATCTCTCCACTGTCACATTTATTGAGCCGTTCAAAATATTTACATGAAATTTATCTAGACTGGCGCATGTAGCAACCATCCCAGATGTTCTGTAAATTTCGGCGCCTTGCCTATATTCTCTTAATATAAGTTTCTTTGAATGCTTTCTATGTTCCCTGGCTGAACCCTTAATGTTGATATGGCATGACAATTTGTGTTCACTCGCAGCAGAGTAGCAAGAATTTCCAAATATCAAGAATAAGGTCTTTGCATAAGGTATTCAATCAGAAAGCATGTTGCTCTCTTGCAATGAACTTAAAGAACTCTGTGTCAACACATATAATTCAATAAATTACTTTTGCTCCTTGTGCAGTATGCCAGACCTTGCTTGTCGTATGTAAGCCTAGGAAAACTAGGAAATTAATCCTCCATGGATTAGTAGGTACAAAACCTTGCCCAGAAACAGAAAACAGGGAGCCGCAGCAGCAAAGGGAGGCGTGGCCACGCCTTAGGACAGCTGGCGCCACTTTCCATTGGCCACTCCCCATCAAAAATCGTCCCTATTTCCCTCGACCAATCAGGTCGCTTTAAACTCGCCACACGCACATAAGTTGTGTCTGGGCCCATACTTGTCGGACCCATTTCCCATCAACCAATCAGGTCGCTCTAAAACCGCCACACTCATACCATAAGTGTATCCACGCCCATGCTTGGCCGACCCCTCTCCTTCCTATCGACCAATCAGGTCACTTTAAAATGCGCCACAAGCACTAGATATGTGGCCGCACCTTATGTTTGGCCGGCCCCTGTTCTTGACCAATCAAATCGCTCTAAAATCGCCACCATACATTAAAGGACAAACGCGTCCTGTCGCGCCACCATACTAACTGGCAAGCCAAACGTGCCCTGCCGCAACAACATATTAATAGGCATGCCAACATGCCACTAGCCACTTTAGCCTTGGCATGCCTCCAAGCCCTAATTTTGGCCACGGCGCCAAATCCTAGACTTGGACACGCCTCCAAGCCCTAATTTTGGCCACGACGCTAAATCCTAGCCTTTGCCACGCCGCTAAGATCTAATTTTTGCCATGGCACCCTTGGCCATGCCGCCAAGACCTAATTTTGTCCAAGACGCCAAATCCTAGACTTGGCCACGCCGCCAAGCCCTAATTTTGGCCACGACGCCAAATCCTAGCCTTGGCCACGCCGCCAAGCCCTAATTTTGTCCACGAGGCCAGATCCTAGCCTTGGCCACGTCACCAAGCCCTAATTTTGTCCACGACGCCAAATCCTAGCCCTTGCCACGCCGTCAAGCCCTAATTTTGGCCACGATGCCAAATCCTAGCCTTGGCCACGCCGCCAAGCCCTAATTTTGGCCACAGCGCCAAATCCTAGCCTTGGCCATTTCGCCAAGCCCTAATTTTGGCCACGGCGCCAAATCCTAGCCTTGGCCACGCCGCCAAGACCTAATTTTGGCCACGACGCCAAATCCTAGCCTTGGCCCGCCGCCAAGCCATAATTTTGGCCAAAGCGCCAAATCCTAGCCTTGGCCACGCCGTCAATCCCTAATTTGGCCACGCCGCCAAATCCCAGCCTTGGCCATGCCGCCATGCCATGGCTCCGCCAGACGCCACTATGCTAACGACGCCACTTTGCTATACAACGAGATATGTCCATAATCAATGGCCATCCTTCCTCATTATATGCAATCTCAGCCATCCAAGTTCGCCACCGAACTGACAGACTCGTAGCGAGTTTCAGGCGACCAGCTGCCTAAATCTAGTGGCCATGGCTACGCCGGGCGCCACTTGTATCAACATGCCACTGGCATGCATGAGCTATGCCAGTCATGCCACATTGCAACTGGCGTAAACCAAAATGCCACTGCGCCATTATCAGGAGCCAATACAAGGTATCCATAATCAACGGCTACCCTCCTTCATGAGATGCGATCTCAGCCACCGAAGTTCGCCACCGAACTGACAAACTTGTAGCAGGTTTTAGGCGACCAGCCAAAACGAGCCTAATAGCCTTACATGATATTTTCCTGCAGTAAGTCCCTTGAATTTGACTTTCCACACGTATTAAAGTGCTACATGTTTTCCACGAAAACACTCGAGACATCAAACATGTCACAAACTGGGGGATGCTCATCAGGGTATTGGTCTGGAGGTTTACAGCGTGCGGCGTGCAATGCGCCCGTAACAAGAAAGTGTCATGAAGTGGGACAATTAGTGGTGGTGAAAATTAACGGTGTAAACAATTCATTTCCTTCATCATGGAAGCATAATGTCTGACGGTTACACGAATTCACTTCCTTCATCATGGAAACATAACGTCTGACGGTTACACGTTACTCTATTCTTCCACCACTCAATCGTTTCCACTTCCTACGAGACCAGGGTACGTTTCAATATGACTTGTATAAATAGGCTTCACCTATTTTCACCAAACAACAAGTTTTGGTCGACAACAATACAGTTTCTAGAAATCACCTGGTAGCTTTCCACTCTGCTAGCCAATTCTACTTTCAGATACAATTCATAAACAACCACACCTTCAAAATTAACTATTATGGTCTCAACACTCTCTTCGATTCTCTCCCTAAGACCAACCCTTCTCCTTCACTTTGTGACCGAAGCAAGCATGGAACGACCATTTCTTGGTTTAGGCCAGGATTGTACAGGTTGATCTCTCGAATCAAAAGTACTCTCATGAAATGCATTGCTTAGGGTTTAGATTTGTTTCTCATCCACACACCCAAAGTTACCAAAATCAGCAGAAACGGTTTTCACCCACAAATAATTGGCGACCACAATAGGAGATTAATCTCTCGGTTGCAATACCAATTTCCAATTTCATTTTTGAACATGGTAGAGCTCAGGTCCGGGTCAGCAACAAAACCTGATGCCACAGGCGCTGAAAACCCCCTTGATATCAACGTTTCTTCCAGTGACATCAATGTACCACCTGTCAGCATGATCAACACCCGCGGCGCCGCAAACTCTACCACCAACACCAGCGACATAGGAAACATTCCCTCAGGCGTTACACCTCCGACCACCATATCCAGAGGAGGCCAACCCCTTATTACCATTGCTGATTTGATGGAAATACAGAAGTTTTGCTAAGGCTCATACGGACATGGCCACAACTCAAAAGGAGCGGAACAATGAATATCCGAATGATTAGTCAAGGGATTCAGAATTCAGGCGTTAGATTGTCATAAAACGAATGTGACCGAACATAAATTGGTGGAGTTATGTATTAATGCTTTCTGGGGACTCTGTTCATAAAACCATGTAATCTATAATGGAGCATGTGTGTGAGAATTTTTATTTCTCCAAGGTGCAGCGCCGAGATATATTTTCAATCTCTCAGCCGTGTTGCGTTGGCGGTTCGAACTTTTCTCCAGGAGTCGCTTCTACTTTTCTCTCCCGAAGCCGCTCCGCTTCAACGTTCCCTCCAGAAGCCGCTCCTCTTCAGCGTCTCACCTCCAGAAGCCGCTCCTCTTAAATGTTTCACTCCAGAAGCCGCTTCAACATTTCTTCCAAGAGCCGCTCCGCTTCAACTTTTTTTCCAGAAGTCGACACTCCTCCCTGTCAAGGGTCGTGATCACAGCCAGCAAAGGTTCGTAATTGTGTCCACTTTTTGATCCATCCAGCTAAACCTCGTGGTCGTGGGCAGTTTACTCGCTTACGCATCCAGCCAATCCCTTTTCTTCCATGGACGCCCATGCAATTCCTGCCAACCTATTTTGTTTCCACGAGAATGTAGTCTCTTCGGATCACGTCTACTGCCAAGAACTGTTGATGCTCGTTTGTTGATACCATCCAGAGGTTTACCATAAAAACAACCACTACAAAGGAGACACGGTCAACCCAAAGTCATAACCACGACAAGGTCATCTATTATTCAAGGGTGTAGTGTAAGAATATCACCACCTATCTGTCTAGAAGGCGCCTGCAACACTTTACGAGGCCGCGGCCGATCCCAAGCCTGCTCGGAGAAAACAATTTCAGAAACTAAAGAGAAGTGCGACTGGGGACTGCTCATTGCAGTCCATCCTGACAACCATCAAAGACTCCAAAAGCAAGCCACGGAGATACATTCACATATCCGTTCACGCCATCGGATCTAACAGAAGTATAACTGGGGACTGCTCACCACATCCCGTTCCATGCAATAGTCCAAGATTCATAGGATGGTTCAAAGGACGTCATCGCTTGGAACGAAGTCCTTGAAGACTTGATAGCAACACGTCGGCAACGGAACGTCTCTCAACTCATCTATTTCACCCAATGGCTCCGGAAGATTTCGACCATACAAGCATCCACATCATATCATCATCGCAATCAGAAAGTCTAGGTACCAAATAACCTAAAGTCAAGGATGAACCAACAACGTAACCACAATCTCCAAGATTAGCCCTGACATTATTTCATCCATCCATCCCAAGAGCGCAATAGAGTTTGTTAAATTTTGAAATCCACTAGAGAGGTTAGATACTCATTCTTCTGGATTCAGAACCTTATTACACATTCTGGAGAAGATCGATGGTACTGTTGGGTGGATACATGCGAGAGCACCTACCTTGAGTTCTCTTGGATTTCCTTGTTGTTGATTATATTTATTGGAGATTGATTTGTTGCTATTAATACTCACTTTACAACCGCTAACAAATGACGAAGAGGAGCCAAATGCTGCAGATGAAAGCACGAGGAACACCAGTCGCTCAACCTACAATTCTCCATGGCTCCAGCACTCTATGGTTAAGTTAGCGCCAATGCTCCATCATTCCATGATCCATCCAGCAAGCCTTCCAAGTGAAATTTCCACTACTGAAGCCATCAGCGCCATCATCACCATTTGGTACCCAAAATTCCAGCGCCATCATCACTGTTTGGTAGCCAAAGTTCCAGCGCCATATTTTCACCATTCCACGGACTGAAGCCAGTTTTCACCATTCCACGGACTGAATCCAGTTTCCACCATTCCACGAACTGAATCCAGTTTCCACCATTCCATGGACTGAAGCCAGTTTCCACCATTCCGCGGACTGAAGCCAGTTTCCATCATTCCGAGGTCAGTAGTGCCATCTCCGCACAGCCAAGACTGAAGCGCCATCTCTTCCAGGGTTGCAACGCATTCCACTGTTCCATGAACCAAAGCCACTGGCGCCCTCTTTGCCATTCTGTGTTTGGGCCATCCCACAACGTTATCATTACCGTTCCATGACTAAGGTAGCAACGTCAGCATCAGCGGTTCATGGAAGAAGTCGCAGCGCCAAGACCGGCACTACGGGGCCAAGCCAAAAGTATGTCAAGCCACCAGTACAAAGATTATGAATTCCTCATGCCTCTTTCCAAAGGGGACTGAAGTAAGCTACACTTGGAGACTGAAGCCTTCTTCAGGTTTAGAAGTTTAAACGCAGTCACCGCCTCACCAGCAAATGCAACGGAAGCACATCTTCCACGAGAAAATAAGCTTAGGACAATTACACATGGAAACTTTTGTCACGCTGCTTACTCACGGGAGAGCCTGATACACCTAAATCCCAATCATGCACGAAGGACATGCCTAGCGGAAACAGATCTAAGTAATTATCCTTAAACTAAATATTTTATATCTATTAGGCATGTCAAATAAATTTTAAATCTCTTAGTGTTGAGACGTGAAGATTCCTCAACACTCACCACTGTATTTCCAGGCAAACTGCCTCAACACATTTTTTTTCCTCTTAGTGTTGAGACGTGTAAATTCCTCAACACTCACTACTGTGTTGCTAGGCATGCTTCCTCAACACGTCATTTCCGCTTAGTGTTGAGACGTATAAATTCCTCAACAGTCACTACTGTATTGCTAGAAATGCTTCCTCAACACATCATTCCTCTTAGTGTTGAGACGTATAAATTCCTCAACACTCACTACTGTGTTGCTAGGCATGCTTCCTCAACACATCTTTCCTCTTAGGGTTGAGACGTGTAAATTCCCCAGCACTCACTACTGTGTTGCTAGGCATGCTTCCTCAACACATCATTTCCTCTTAGTGTTGAGACGTGTAAATTCCTCAACACTCACTACTGTGTTGCTAGGCATGCTTCCTCAACACATCTGATGAGTGCCAAATATTGTATATATTTATCCCTTTTTGTTGGCATTTTAACTCATCTTTTGCGCATTAATTCTACATTTTATCCCATATTCTGTATTTTCATTGTTTTCAAGAATAAATATTTTTATTAATTAATTTTGCATTTTTAGGTAATAAATAAAGTTCGGATGAGTCGCGGAGCGAAAAGAGCAGAAAAGTAGTGAAAAGCCGGAAGAAATTACGCAAGGAAGCCGCGAAGAATGGTGCGCACAACCTCATTTTCTACACACAAAAGCGCCTCCGTTCTCAGCCATCAGATCATTTCTCAGAAGCATCTGACGTTTGCTCCTTCATAGAGCATCAAAATCTGAAGTCTCTGCCGAGCACCACAGCTGAAATTCCAAGCCTTCAGATTAGATGGTAGTTGAATCCAACGGTCGCTCCCTTGCTGTTCATCAAAGTTTGATATCTCCGCCTAACACTACAACACCTAACTCCATCTGGCATCGTTGATTTTGTTGTATCATATAATCCAACGGTCGCTCATCGCTTACCTCCGCATCACCGTCCGATCTACCTACCATCTTCGCATCTCGCGGCTCAGCGTCACAGAACATCAAGATTGGATGAAGCCGCCTAACACTCTATCACCCGAGCCCTACCACCTAACCAAACAACCCCCTTCTCCCATTCTATCGAACCCATCTACCACCATCACCCCCCTCTCTGCAGAACCACCTCCTTCCCTGCCGCACCACCATCATCACCACCCCTCCTGCAACAGCCACAAAACCACCAACTCTCCACAACAACCGCAACCCATCACTACTATCATCACCCCTATCACCTATTAAGCTATTTCAACAACTCCACCATCCTCTTCACTGTTAGGATTGGATTTGGTGAATTAGATTGATAGATGAAGCAATTGGAGGCGTGGATAGCATGAGGGGAGTCAGAGGAAGATTGGGTCGAAGCTATTGAGTGCTATCAGTGATTAGGTAAAACCTAATTTCAATTTTTGTAATTTGGGGAAGAACAAACCCTAATTTTGGGGGAATTAGGTAATTTAGGGAATTTGGGTCTGTGACTATAAATTGGAACTATGGGTTGTGTTAGAAAGCATGCTTGGAGTAGCCAACATCCAGGACTTTCATGTCCTGTTAATTTTCAATTTCATTTTCACTGTTAAATGTGCTTATGTGTTCTTACTTTGTCACTGTTAATTTCTTGCTTATGTTATTCACTATTAATGTTAATGTGTTAAGTATCATGTTAGGTTAAATTAATTCCTGTTAGATTTCAGTTTTGATCATTGTTAGTCAGTTAGTTATGTTCATGTGTGTGCTGCTCACTGCCATGTAATGTTCACTGTTTTATGTAATTTGCTGTCACATTTGTTGGAATGCTAGGCTAGATATCTTAGAGCTTTGAACTAATTGTGTATGGAAGAAATCAGTGCTTAAAGCAAGCTGATTTTCTTGCCATTCCCTGTGTATGCTTAGGTTGCACTTTGATTGAGCATTGGGAGAAACTAGTGCTCATAGCAAGCTAGTTTTCTTCCCATTCTATTTGTTTGCCTGTATTCTGCCTAGCCTTGCTTCATTTCAGCTTCACCACATCCCTGCCCTTGGCCTTAGGCCTTGGTTATCTTGTTTTGTTCTTGCTTTTGCTGTTGCCCTGTTGTATCTTTCATTTTGTTTTCTGTTGCTTTTGTTCATCTTTGCTTGCACTGTTTTCTGTGGCTTAGGCCTTTGCTGCTATTTGCTTTCCCCTGCTGTGTTCTCTTGTGCTGTGCACTGCTTGTGTATCTGCTGTTGCTTTTGCTCTGCAATTGCTGTTGCTGTTGCACTTGCCCTGCACTTCTTTCTCCTGCACTGCTTCTGAGCAGCACTTGTGCTGCTGCTGCATTGCTATTCTTTTCTTGTTCTGCTGCCTTCACTTGCTGTGCAGCCCTTGCTCCTGCTGCTTCTACTACCTGCTGTGTAGCTGCAGTACTGCTGCTACTGGTGCCTGCTGCTGAGTTGCCTCTGCCAAGGTTGCTGCCAAGGTTGCTGCTGCTGTGGTCACTTCTTCTCCTGCCAAGCCAAGTCCAGCTCCTGCAGCCAACTGAATCCAAAGCCCAGTTCACAACAAAAGACACTGAGCCCAATTCACAAGTGAACTGTTGAGCCCAAGTTCAGTTCCCTGTAAGGCCAAAGCCCATTTGCACTTCAAAGATAACTGAGCCCAAGCTCAGTTCATTTTATCTTTAACAAACCCACTAAGCCCAATTCATTCAAAGGGCATTCAAACCCATTAGTACTCAAAGCCCAATCTAAGCCAAAAGGCTTCTAAGTCCAAAGCAAACTAGAAACCCAATTAGCTAAAACACTTCCGAAACACACCCGATCTCTGTGGATCGACCCGTACTTGCACGAGCTATAACTGACGACCGTGCACTTGCGGTATTACTGTAGGCCCCCGTTTTTCTGCGCTTCATTTTATACACCCTTTCAAGGCCTGCCAAGTTTTTGGCGCCGCTGCCGGGGAATGTTTTGCATTTAAATATAATACCTTTTAGAAGCCTATCAAGTTTTTGGCGCCGCTGCCGGGGACTACCAAGTTTTTGGCGCCGCTGCCGGGGACTATCAAGTTTTTGGCGCCGTTGCCGGGGATTGGTGTTGTGTTTTTCGTGTGTTTTATTAGCTATTTTTGTATTTCACTGCATAGCATTTGCATCTGCATCTGTTTCACTTCATTTGCTGTTGGACCTGCCGTTCTGAACCTGTTTTTCCTCTGCTGGGACGCCACCAAGGAAAAGAACCAAAACCCAACTGGGTTTTTGCAACAATATCAGAGCAGCTGGGCTGTGCTAAAAAGGTAAGCCTAAACCCATTCATTGAGAGAACCCAACCTGTGGGCTTCCAAATTTCTTTAATTGTGGGCTTGTAATAATTAACCCAATTTTTTGGGCTTTTTATTCTTCTCTATTTTGGGTTTGTAATAATTTATTTGTGGGCTTGTTTGTTTAATTTGTGGGCTGTGTTTATTTTGTGTGGGCTTGTTTAAATTCTTCCATTGGACTTGTATTTTGGACTCTGGGTTTAAACCCAGCTGAGCTTATAACCGATGTGGGCCGCAGCCTTCCTTCCATTCCATTAGAGGAAACAGTGGGCTTGCTCCCATTTCAAAAACCAAATTTTATTTTCTTTTTTTTAAAAAAAAAAAAAAAAAAAAAAAAAGTTTTATTTTTCTCCCATTTAAGTCCAATTTTAGTGTTTTGAAACTTTCCTGTCTCTACACTTTCTTTTGGGTTGATCCTCAACTCTTTAGATTGTTGTGTATGGTGATTTTTTGTATATAATCCAGTAGATAAAATTTCTTAAAAACCCTTTTGTTCCTTTTGTATATATTTTGCTAATCCAATATGATCTCGGCTGAAATATGTTGGATTTTTGCCTTGAATAACGGAGTTTTAATTCTGCTTTCGCCGAAATCGGGTATTCTCTCTCCTTTTACTCTACTCAGCATGTCCCTTTCCATATGTTGCATTTTAATTCTTTCCATATTTTGAAACATTGAGGACAATGTTTAGTTTAGGTTTGGGGGTATAGAGTAGATACCATGATAATTTGCCATAATTGAAAACGAACTCCTTCTTTTTGAAAAAATTGAAAAATTCCAAAAAAATTGAAAAAAAAAAAAAAAAATTAAAAAATTGAAAAAATCATAAAAATGGAGCTCATTTACCTTGAAATGTTGACTCTTGTGCAAATATGTATTTTTATTAGGAGTCTTAGTCTAGATATTTAGGCACCCTGATTCTAGCACAATTCACATAGTGATAAGAAATTTGCACGCGCACGATCTACCAATACATGTATGGCCTCGATCTTCAAGGTGTTTGATAGGAAGTTACGATTGCCAATCACTTTAGAATACTGAACGAAACTTGACTAGCTTGTTCTTTGGTTGGTTGGGATAGAAGGTGGAGGTTACATTAAGAAAGACAACCATCGAATTTAACTGGGTGCATCAAAAAGGGCTACCTCTTGCAAAGTGTCATGTAATTTTTGTTTCTTTTGTATGTATCAAAAGTGTTTCCTTGTTAAAAAAAAAAAAAAAAAAAAAAAAAAAAAAAAAAAAAAACGATGTATATATTCAGAAAAAAAAAAAAGAGAAAAAATATCAGAAAAAAAAAAAAAAAATCAAGTACTTATCAATTCCATCATCTCTTGTTCCAAAAATAAAAGAGAGTAGTCAATGTAAATAAGAGTCATGTAAATAGTCATCTTTTGTTGTTTCTTTGTAATAAGCAAGGAGGGTGTATGCCATTGATGTACAACGCGAGTAATTGTGAAATACCTCCAACTCATTCACAATTCTCGTAAAGTCCGGACAGCTAGCTAGATTTCGACCTCAGTTCTTAGCCTGAGAAACTATCTCTTGGTGATTAGTAGTCATAACTTCAGATCTTTCTTTACACATGTGTAGATACACTTTACACTCTTATCACATGTCTTTTTTTTGTTATCAGTGCTAGGATTGTGCCTTCGATAGCTAGATTGACATCTCCATTTTGCTGTGAGCTTAAACTGTTTTGCACATGTCACGTTTGATGGAATCTGAGCTTATATTTTGTCCTTAGGTTTTGTAGGCACACCTCTGGTAAACCTTCACGAGACTTAACTCGTCCACTAGGGACACTTAGTGGTTTAAAAGGCTTAGTGCATACGCTAAATGCATTCGAGAGACCAGCGACAGTGGTATAGTTAGGATTTCCTTAGTTTTGTTTTACTTGAGGACAAGTAAAATTCAGGTTTGGGGGTATTTGATGAGTGCCAAATATTGTATATATTTATCCCTTTTTGTTGGCATTTTAACTCATCTTTTGCGCATTAATTCTACATTTTATCCCATATTCTGTATTTTCATTGTTTTCAAGAATAAATATTTTTATTAATTAATTTTGCATTTTTAGGTAATAAATAAAGTTCGGATGAGTCGCGGAGCGAAAAGAGCAGAAAAGTAGTGAAAAGCCGGAAGAAATTACGCAAGGAAGCCGCGAAGAATGGTGCACACAACCTCATTTTCTACACACAAAAGCGCCTCCGTTCTCAGCCATCAGATCATTTCTCAGAAGCATCCGACGGTCGCTCCTTCATAGAGCATCAAAATCTGAAGTCTCTGCCGAGCACCACAGCGCTGAAATTCCAAGCCTTCAGATTAGATGGTAGTTGAATCCAACGGTCGCTCCCTTGCTGTTCATCAAAGTTTGATATCTCCGCCTAACACTACAACACCTAACTCCATCTGGCATCGTTGATTTTGTTGTATCATATAATCCAACGGTCGCTCATCGCTTACCTCCGCATCACCGTCCGATCTACCTACCATCTTCGCATCTCGCGGCTCAGCGTCACAGAACATCAAGATTGGATGAAGCCGCCTAACACTCTATCACCCGAGCCCTACCACCTAACCAAACAACCCCCTTCTCCCATTCTATCGAACCCATCTACCACCATCACCCCCCTCTCTGCAGAACCACCTCCTTCCCTGCCGCACCACCATCATCACCACCCCTCCTGCAACAGCCACAAAACCACCAACTCTCCACAACAACCGCAACCCATCACTACTATCATCACCCCTATCACCTATTAAGCTATTTCAACAACTCCACCATCCTCTTCACTGTTAGGATTGGATTTGGTGAATTAGATTGATAGATGAAGCAATTGGAGGCGTGGATAGCATGAGGGGAGTCAGAGGAAGATTGGGTCGAAGCTATTGAGTGCTATCAGTGATTAGGTAAAACCTAATTTCAATTTTTGTAATTTGGGGAAGAACAAACCCTAATTTTGGGGGAATTAGGTAATTTAGGGAATTTGGGTCTGTGACTATAAATTGGAACTATGGGTTGTGTTAGAAAGCATGCTTGGAGTAGCCAACATCCAGGACTTTCATGTCCTGTTAATTTTCAATTTCATGTTTCACTGTTAAATGTGCTTATGTGTTCTTACTTTGTCACTGTTAATTTCTTGCTTATGTTATTCACTATTAATGTTAATGTGTTAAGTATCATGTTAGGTTAAATTAATTCCTGTTAGTATTTCAGTTTTGATCATTGTTAGTCAGTTAGTTATGTTCATGTGTGTTGCTGCTCACTGCCATGTAATGTTCACTGTTTTATGTAATTTGCTGTCACATTTGTTGGAATGCTAGGCTAGATATCTTAGAGCTTTGAACTAATTGTGTAATGGAAGAAATCAGTGCTTAAAGCAAGCTGATTTTCTTGCCATTCCCTGTGTATGCTTAGGTTGCACTTTGATTGAGCATTGGGAGAAACTAGTGCTCATAGCAAGCTAGTTTTCTTCCCATTCTATTTGTTTGCCTGTATTCTGCCTAGCCTTGCTTCATTTCAGCTTCACCACATCCCTGCCCTTGGCCTTAGGCCTTGGTTATCTTGTTTTGTTCTTTGCTTTTGCTGTTGCCCTGTTGTATCTTTCATTTTGTTTTCTGTTGCTTTTGTTCATCTTTGCTTGCACTGTTTTCTGTGGCTTAGGCCTTTGCTGCTATTTGCTTTCCCCTGCTGTGTGCTCTCTTGTGCTGCTGTGCACTGCTTGTGTAGCTGCTGTTGCTTTTGCTCTGCAATTGCTGTTGCTGTTGCACTTGCCCTGCACTTCTTTCTCCTGCACTGCTTCTGCTGAGCAGCACTTGTGCTGCTGCTGCATTGCTACTTCTTTTCTTGTTCTGCTGCCTTCACTTGCTGTGCAGCCCTTGCTCCTGCTGCTGCTACTACCTGCTGTGTAGCTGCAGTACTGCTGCTACTGGTGCCTGCTGCTGAGTTGCCTCTGCCAAGGTTGCTGCCAAGGTTGCTGCCAAGGTTGCTGCTGCTGTGGTCACTTCTTCTCCTGCCAAGCCAAGTCCAGCTCCTGCAGCCAACTGAATCCAAAGCCCAGTTCACAACAAAAGACACTGAGCCCAATTCACAAGTGAACTGTTGAGCCCAAGTTCAGTTCCCTGTAAGGCCAAAGCCCATTTGCACTTCAAAGATAACTGAGCCCAAGCTCAGTTCATTTTATCTTTAACAAACCCACTAAGCCCAATTCATTCAAAGGGCATTCAAACCCATTAGTACTCAAAGCCCAATCTAAGCCAAAAGGCTTCTAAGTCCAAAGCAAACTAGAAACCCAATTAGCTAAAACACTTCCGAAACACACCCGATCTCTGTGGATCGACCCGTACTTGCACGAGCTACAACTGACGACCGTGCACTTGCGGTATTACTGTAGGCCCCCGTTTTTCTGCGCTTCATTTTATACACCCTTTCAAGGCCTGCCAAGTTTTTGGCGCCGCTGCCGGGGAATGTTTTGCATTTAAATATAATACCTTTTAGAAGCCTACCAACATCCTTCCTCTTAGTGTTGAGACGTGTAAATTCCTCAACACTCACTATTGTGTTATCAGGCAAACTGCCTCAACACATTTTTCCTCTTAGTGTTGAGGCGTGAAATTTCCTCGACACTCACCATTGTGTTACCAGGCAAACTGCCTCGACACATTTTTCCTCTTAGTGTTGAGACGTGAAATTTCCTCAACACCCACCACTGTGTTGCCAGGAAAACTTCCTCGACACGTTTTTCCTATTAGTGTTGAGACGTGAAATTTCCTCAACACCCACCACTGTGTTGCCAGGAAAACTTCCTCGACACATTTTTCATCTTAGCGTTGAGACGTGAAATTTCCTCAACACTCACCGTTGTGTTTCCAGGAAAACTGCCTCCACATTTTTCCTCTTAGTATTGAGATGTGAAATTTCCTCAACACTCACCGCCGTGTTGCCAGGCAAACTTCCTCAGCACATTTTTTTCTCTTAGTGTTGAGACGTGAAATTTCCTCAACACTCACCACTGTGTTGCCAGGAAAACTGCCTCGACACATTTTTCCTCTTAGTATTGAGACGTGAAATTTCCTCAACAATCACCACTGTGTTGCCAGGAAAACTGCCTCAACACATTTTTCCTCTTAGTGTTGACACGTGAAATTTCCTCAACACTCACCGCCGTGTTGCCAGGAAAACTGCCTCGATATTTTTTCCTCTTAGCGTTGAGACGTGAAATTTCCTCAACACTCACCACTGTGTTTCCATGCATAGTGTCTCAATACATTAGAGTGTTGACGACTCCACCACCTCAACACTCGTCTTTGTGTTCAAGGCTCGCTGCACCAACAATACGTGGCACCTATACTCCATGGCCAAGACAGAAGTACGTCAGTATACAGATTGCAGACTGCTCATGCCTCTTGCCAAAGGTCAATCGAATTTTCATGGTAATCTTCTCATGTCTTGCCTTTTCGATTTTTATCCTCGTCTGTCACCATCTCAAGCTTACCCCGCAACAATACCAATGTTACGAGCTAAGCAGGGAACTTAATGTTGACGGTGGTTTTTAGATCAGGGTTAAATTTGTAAAAACTTGCATCTGACATGACATCACTCTGCGAGGAATGAAACCATGAGTGTCAATCTCTCCACTGGCACATTTATTGAGCCGTTCAAAATATTTACATGAAATTTATCCATACTGGAGCATGTAGCAACCATCTCAGATGTTCTGTAAATTTCGGCGCCTTGCCTATATTCGCTTAATATAAGTTTCTTTGAATGCTTTCTATTCTCCCCGGATGAACCCTTAATGTTGATATGGCATGACAATTTGTGTTCACTCACAGCAGAGTAGCACGAATTTCCAAATATCAAGGATAAGGTCTTTGCATAAGGTATTCAATCATAAAGCATGCTTCTCTCCGGCAATGAACTTAAAGAACTCTGTCTCAACACATAGAATTCAATCAATTACTTTTGCGCCTTGCACAGTATACCAGACCTTGCTTGTCGTAAGTAATCCTAGGCAAAATAGGAAATTAATCCGCCATGGATTAGTAGGTACAAAACCTTGCCCAGAAAAAGAAAAAAGGGAGTCGCAACAGCAAAGCGAGGCGTGGCCACGCCTTAAGCCAGCTGGAACCACTTTCCATTGGCCACGCCCCATCCTAAACCGTCCTTATTTCCCTCGACAAATCAGGTCGCTTTAAACTCGCCACATGCACATAAGTTGTGGCTGGGCCCATACTTGCCGGCCCCATTTCCCGTCGACCAATCAGGTCACTCTAAAACTGCCACACTCATACCATAAGTGTATCCACGCCCATGCTTGGCCGGCCCCTCTCCTTCCAATCGACCAATCAGGCCACTTTAAAACGTGCCACAAGCACTAGAGATGTGGCGGCGCCTTATATTTGGTTGGCCCCTGTTCTTGACCAATCAAGTCGCTCTAAACTCGCCACCATACATTAAAGGCCAAACGTGCCCTGCCGGCACACCATACTAACTGGAAAGCTAAACGTGCCCTTCCGCAACAACATATTAATCGGCATGCCAACTTGCCACTCTGCTGCAGTGACATGCCACGATCCACTTTATCCTTGGCATGCCGCCAAGCCCTAACTTTGGCCACGACGCCAAATCCTAGCCTTGGACACGCCGCCAAGCCCTATTTTTGCCACGACTCTAATTTTGGCCACGCCGCCAAATCATAGCCTTGGCCACGCCGCCAAGCCCTAATTTTGGCCACGGTGCCAAATCTTAGCCTTGGCCACAGTGTCAAATCCTAGCCCTGGCCACGCCGCCAAGCCCGAATTTTGTCCACGCCGCCAAATCCTATCCTTGGCCACGCCTCCAAGCCCTAATTTTGGCCACGACACCAAATCCTAACCTTGGCCATGCTGCCAAGCCCTAATTTTGGCCACATCGCCAAATCCTAACCTTGGCCATGCCACCAAGCCCTAATTTTGGCCACGGTGTAAAATCCTAGCCTTTGCCACGCCACCAAGCCCTAATTTTATCCACGACGCCAAATCCTAGCCTTGGCCATGCCGCCAAGCCCTAATTTTGGCCACAGCGCAAAATCCTAGCCTTGGCCACGCCGCCAAACCCTAATTTTGGTCACGGCGCCAAATCCTAGCCTTGGTCATGCCGCCAAGCTCTAATTTTGGCCACACGCCAAATCCTAGACTTGGTCACGCCGCCAAGCCCTTATTTTTTCCACGACGCTAAATCCTAGCCTTGGACACGCCGCGAAGCCCTAATTTTGGCCACGACGCCAAATCCCAGCCTTGGCCATGCCGCCATGCCGTGGCTACGCCAGGCGCCACTATGCTAACATCACCACTTTGCTATACAACGATATATGGCCATAATTAATGGTCATCCTTTCTCATGAGATGCAATCTCAGCCATCCAAGTTCGCCACCGAACTGACAGACTTGTGGCGAGTTTCAGGCGACCAGCTTCGTAAATATCGTGGCCATAGCTATGACAGGCGCCACTTGCATAAATATGCCACTGGCATGCACGAGCCATGCCATCCATGCCACATTGCCACTGGCGTACACCAAAACGCCACTGCGCCATTATCAGGAGCCCATACAAGGTAGCCATAATCAACGTCTACCCTCCTTTATGAGATGCGATCTCAGCCACCGAAGTTCGCCACTGAACTGACAAACTTGTGGCAGGTTTTATGCGACCATCCAAACGAGCCTAATAGCCTTACATGCTATTTTCCTGCAGTAAGTCCATTGACTTTGACTTGCCACACGTAGCAAAGTGCTACATGTTTTCCACGAAAACACTCGAGACATCAAACATATCACACACTGGGAGATGCTCATCAGGGTATTGGTCAGGTGGTTTACAGCGTGCGGCGTGCAATGCGCCCGTTACAAGAAAGTGTCATGAAATGGGACAATTAGTGGTGGTGAAAAGTAACGGTGTAAACAATTCATTTCCTTCATCATGGAAGTGTAATGTATGACGGTTACACGAATTCACTTCCTTTATCATAGAAACATAACGTCCGACGGTTACACGTTACTCTATTCTTCCACCACTAAATCGTTTCCACTTCCTACGAGACCAGGGTACGTTATAATATGACTTGTATAAATAGGCTTCGCCTATTTTAACCAAACAACAAATTTTGGTCGACCACAACACAGTATCTAGAAATCACCTAGTAGCTTTCCACTCTGCTAGCCAGTTCTACTTTCAGATACAAGTCATAAACAACCACACCTTCATAATCAACTATTCTGGTCTCAATCCTCTCTTTGCTTCCCTCCATAAGACCAACCCTTCTCCTTCACTTTGTGACCGAAGCACGCCTGGAATGACCATTTCTTGGTTTAGGCCAGGATTGTACAGATTGATCTCTCGAATCAAAAATACTCCCATGCAGTTCATTGTTTAAGGTTTAGATTCGTTTCTCATCCACACACCCAAAATTTCCGAAATCAGCAGAAACGGTTTTCACCCACAAACAGAAGGTTTAGCCCTTGGTTTCTTCATATTCTTCCTTTTGCTCTTCAAAGTTGTACATGAATGAGATTTACAGTTTTTCTTCATGATTAATGGCTTAACAATCATGTTAACATCTTTTCCATCAGAAGATATGATGTTTGGAGTCTCCATTCAAATATGGGATTGTAAGAGAAATACACAAAACTAGCTGCACATGCAATCTTTTGATAAAAAGAGTTTTTACGGGAGGAAAAAAGGAATGTAAGGTTACGGAACCTATATACAGAGTAAGTAGGATTCACGTACGAACAACTCTTAACCCTAAAAAAGGTAGAATTGTCGATTTTAACCCCCTTTTTTTAATGATCAAACAGGGTAAACCTTTTTAATACCATTTGAGGATATGAAAAGATCAACAGAATTCCAGGAAACAACAAGAAAAATAAACAAAATATTTTCTTTTCCTAGAACCCGATTGTGCATATCTCCCGTCTCTTTGAATTCGGGCACATGAGATAAGATGCACTTTCAGCACAACTAGGATGTGTTGGGGTGAACAATAATCTGTTCACCATGTGATTCCAATATGGAATTCAGTTCCCTTTTTCATGGGTCGTTTAGACCTATATTTCTTTTATGTAGAGGTGTAACCTTTTCTTTAGAAATTAACTTCTTCATAGATGAGTTAAATAAATTTACATACCTCAGAAGGATTCAACTTCAGAACAGGTTTGATCTTGTTTGGTAATCGATTTGCTCTCCGTTGAAGTTTGTTGACATATCTTACTTTATGTTTGTACTTGAAACAATTTGAGAGTTCCTTAATAGAATAATAAAAACATGTGCTGCTAAACAAAATGAAGTACCTGAAACATGTGAGATAGAATTTTCAGTAGATAGAGTAAAGTCCATTTTATCCTCCAAAGTGGTCGAAGAAGTTTCTCCAGTAAGAATATCAAGATTCATGTACGTATTGCTACAATTATCAAAATTAATATTTTCGCTGAGGAGTGCGACACTTGATTTTTCATCTGCATTTGAATCATAGTGATCAGACATTTCATTAAAAGTTGCAGCAAGACCTTTGTTTCCAGTGTATTTTCTACGATTTGGACACTCATTAGCAAAATGACCAAAACTTTTAGAATTGAAGCACTGTGGCATATCCTCATCATCAGTGTCGACAGTGTCCCTGTTTTTAGGAGGGGAACGATCATGAGGTTTAACTGATGATCTGGGTTTATCTTTGGTGAACCGTTTACTTTTTTTTTTTAAAAGAATATCTCTAAACTGTCTAGTGATCAAAGATAGACTGAATTTTCAAGATCTTCATCTGATGAATCAGTCTCAATAGGATCATCCACAGAGTTGCAAACACTTTTACTTTTGTCAAGTAGTTTAGTGTTCTTTTGTGCTTTGAAAGAAATATCCTTTCCAAATTTGGATATATGCTCATGATAAAAGATCTTTAACTTCCCAACAAGAGTATTTCTGGAAAGTGTATCAAGGTTATTTCCCTCAATGATGGCATGTTTCTTAGAATCGTATCTAGCTGTGAACGATCTAAGAATTTTCATCACAATGTACTTTTTTAGGAATAGTCTTACCTAATACAAAATATGCATTAAAAATTTCAGACACTTTGTGATTAAACTCATCAAATGAATTTTCATCAGCCATACGAAGGTTTTCCCAATCAGAATTTAGGTTTTGAAGCCTAGCTTCGTTTTCAGGTATATTCCCTTCAAATGCGGTTTCTAAGATATCCCAAGCATATTTAGACCGAGTGCACGTAGTCATATGGTGCTGAAGATCTGGGGTAATGGCATGGATGATAACATTCAATCCGTCAGAATTTTGCTTTGTAGCAAGAATCTCGACATGCTCATACTCACCAAAATCCTTTAGAATAGTTACACTGTCTACTATAACCATTGGATGATTATAGTCATTAACAACGCGAACCCATGATTGAAAATCACGTGCCTGGAGAAAAGGCACACATAACAATTTTCCACCATAAGTAATTCGAGCCATTGAATACTGGCGGTACGTTTATAGAAATAGTATTTCTATCCATAGAGTTAGATTGCTACAAAAACAGACTTATGAGGTCTTAGCGTGTTTGCCTGCTCTGATACCAAATGAAAAATCGGGGGTATAACAACCACACCCAATAATTCGTTCAACAATATGTATGGACTAACTCCAATATAATTCCGAGAGCACCAGCTAATAAACCGAGCTCAACTAGGAAAGATATCAAAGAGTTATATCTCAATTTCTCAATACAATCTGCAATCACACATATAGAAATCTGTGAGCCCGATTGATATGAGAAATAACCTGGACGGTACCAAAGGCCAATGCCCAAGTGCCAATCAATTCTTATCCAACAATCAAGGTCGAATTTACCAATTCATTGAACTACGCACAACCTGTGATATTTCAGTTATATAAACAAATATAATGCGGAAAAGAAATAACACAGACACCACAAGTTTTGTTAACGAGGAAACCGCAAATGCAAAAAAAAAAACCCGGGACCAAGTCCAGATTTGAAAATCACACTGTATTAAGCCGATACAGACACTAGCCCACCAAAAGTTAACTTCGGACTGGAATGTAGTTGATCCCTAACCAAGTCTCACACCGATTAAGATACAGTCGCGTTCCTTAGCCTCTAGAACCATGCCGTATTCTTCACACTTGATTCCCTTAGCTGATCTCACCCACAACTAAGAGTTGCTACGACCTAAAGTTGAAGACTTATAAACAAATCTATCTCCCACACATAAGTCTATTTTGGTAGATAAATCTATCTCTCATAGAAGTACCTACAAAGTTTTTGTTCTGTATTTTGATAAATTAAGGCCAACAGGAACCAATTGATAATCCGGTCTTATACTCCCGAAGAGCAGCCTAGAAATATCAATCACCTCACAGTAACTTAACTATATGGTAGTAGAAGAATTTATTGTGAAATCACAAAAGAATGAGACGAAGATCTTTGTGATTACTTTTTATATCTTACCTATCGGAGATAAATCTCGAGCAAATCTTAGACAAGATAATACTCAATACGACATAACAAGTAAGATCGGAATACGCAACTACAGAGAAAATAGTTGGATCTGGATTCACGAATCCCAAATGAAGTTTTCAAGTCGTTAACCTATAATGGTTTTGAAAAAACCTAGGTCAAAGGAGAATCGACTCTAGTTTCAACTAAGACACAGGAAAGTGCCGGGATTAGGTTTTCCAGTTGCTAGAGTTTTCCCTTATATAGTCTTTAACATCAGGGTTTGCTTTCAATCAAATCTAAGATAGCTTAGTAACAAAGCACTCAATATTCACCGTCATATGAAATCTTGATTCAAGATTAAAGATAAGTTTGCTTAAAATCAAAGCAATTTCTTTCCACTGTTAGATGGTCTTAGCTTATTACACACAAATGAGATATACCTTCATATGGGTAACCGTACCTAAGAGTGTATATTGATTTGGATCAATAACAGTTAACTGAAGTTAGCCATATGAACACTTTTGTCTTAACCACATTCATCTAAGAATTCTAGATCAACTATGATTATCAATCAATCATGAAAGATAATCAAATGAATCTAGTTTTGTTTTAGATAGAGTTGTTCAATCGTTCACTATCACATAGAAATATATATGAACCAACTGAAACAAAATCGGATTGATTCGTAATCGTACAAAGTACTTACATAAGAATCAATTCATAAACATTAATCCAAGGTTTGAAAGATTGCATTCCTTAATTCATAAATGTTTTTGTTCATGAGTATGAAAAACATACTTACCGATTTTAGAACTCTTACCACCATGTTTGCAAACAGGTACGTAAAATGCTTCCGGACTTTGGTCTTGTCCAGCCGTTTGAAAACGGGTATGCAAACAGCCGTCCCTGACCTAACTCAGGTAAAACCGTTTGTACACTGGTATGCAAACAAGGTTCCTAGACATCAACAGTTAAAACTGTTCGCATACTAGGTATGCAAACAAGGTTCCCGGACCTGAATCATACCAAAACAGTTTGCATACTAGGTACACATACTGTGTTGTATCCAAACAAAGGTTTTTGTTCTAAGCTCCCATTTCAATCATTGAAACATCTTTAGAATACGAAATAGTTGCCTCACACAAACTATTAGCTTCAAGTAATTTTTAAGTGATCGAATGGTCAATACGAAACTTTCCGAGTCGACATCAAATGATTGTGTCACATAAATCATGTAAGATTTCAAGGCAATTTCCAGATGATTATCTTTTGACTTAATATTTAGTTTCCAACAAATAAATTGTTCTCAAATAAATTCGTCAAGAATATGATGAACGTAGCTAAAGCGAAAATCTTACAACACATATTTCGAGAAATAGATAAATGAGAAAAACTCGGCTAGAAATATCAAACGTGTATAATATAAAAGTTTGTATAGTTATACGACCTAGTCTCATTAGGAGATAGAATATAATAGACTTCTGAGTGATAGATAAGTTTTAGTCTCCACATACCTTTTGTTGATGAAGTTCATCCAAGCTCTCCTCAGTAGATCTTCGTCTTCAATCGATAGACGTCGTGAAGTATAAATCTCAACTACACATTCTATCGTAATCCGAGACATAGCTATAAGTAGACTAGAAATCAAGACTTATAGTTTTGATCAACTAAACTTCACAAACAAGCTTGATATAACAACGCTTGCGAGTTCGACCGAGCCATTCTCTAACAGTATCCCCCTTTGTCAATTTTAGTGACAAAACTATCAATACATATGGATTACAAGATAAATAAACTTTGTAGATTCTCATCCATCATGCTTGATTTCCTTGTCTCTTCAACATTCCTTGAAATCTTCGCCACTCGAAATACTTCAGTGATTATGAACGTGTTCAACTCAGCATCATTGTTGTTGAAGATACGTAGCGATAACAATAAGAAAACATATGAATAACATGTGTTATCAATCATTGTTCTACAGTGTCATAGTATTATTACACATCATAAAAGTCCAATTGTATCACAAGTTTGAAAATAATACTACAGTGATATGTATCACTCCCCCTTAGTCAATACTTTCATCTCACAATGAAAACCACTCCCCCTTGCATAATGATCCCTAAACCATATTTATATAGTGTGAACTACCAAATAATTCTCCCTCTTTTTGTCAATATAAATTGGAAAAGGTACGAAAACTACGGGATCATAATGAAATTCTCAAAGACATAATTCATGACTAAAAGAGAACATATCAACTTTGTTTCGATGATTTCACATAGTCGAAACTTAGTATATTGATCAAGGAATTTATAAAGATACAAGATCAATCATGCAATATTCCACAGCCGCAATCCCCACAAAAATTTGGCAATTAAGCACAAGTTCAATTAAGAACTCTCCCCCGTAATATGTCATTTCCGAAAGAAAAATAAGAGTGACCTTACTTTTACAAGAAAAGAAGGATTTTTTTGGACATTAATAAATTAGATGATTTTGTATCCAATAAACTCGAATAAATTAACCACAATAAGACCTTACAGAGCCATACAGTACTTTCACATAGAAGTGGATCAGGAAAAGATCAATATTGCGTAATATTCAAAAGTTCATTTTATCTTTTATCAATATTTGCATAAAGACATAATAGACTTAACTTTTAAGCATATATGAGATAATCATAGTTCACGAACGTAAACACACATATCCATAAAATATTTTTGCAATATATAAAATCAATAAAGATTAATACGCAAAATTATATTCCAAATAAATTATAATTTAAATAAATAAATTTAAAAACATTACAATATGAAAATCGTTGGCAATAGCTATGTGAAATCACAATATTTGCTATTCCAAACCCTAGTTATCCTTCTTAAACACAATAGTAAGTTCTCATAAGAAGTTTCCTAGACAAAATAAAATCAACTTTTAAAACCAAAAACAAACTCAAACAAAGGTCAAAGAACACTCCTGGAACCCTCACAAGTCTTAAGACATTTGTTCTTGTGACTGACAACATCCACTCCTTCTTCGGAGAAGATATCCTCATTGAGAAGATCTTTAACATGTGTCTTCATGATAACAAGGTTAGAGTAAACCTTTTTCAACTCAGTTCGTAACATATCGAGACCCTTCATAGTATCAACGAGCTGCAGTTTTGCTTCATCAAAGTATTTAAGAAAATCATGAACCACTTTAGCAGAAAGCATTTCATCATGCTCTATATATTGATGAGTATATGCATAATAGCATGAGACATCAGAATAATCATCAGGATTTCGAGCTTTGACATCGTCAGCAGCTACTAGGGTTTTTTTCTTCTTCCTTTTGGAACCATAACCCATATCTTTATCAAGAAACCCTTTCGTAAAATCACAAATGTGAGAAGGAGATGACATCCTTGATATGAGAAAAATAACCTAGAGTGAGATAACTCAACTTCAATATGTTAGGTATATGAACGGTTTATCAGGAAGTATATTTTTTAAGGTTTTTGGAGTCGGTTCGTGACATGTCACAAAGGTACCCGTACGAACACAAACTTAACCCATAAGAGGAAACTTATAAACAAAAACTATAAAGTTCTTTTCACAAAGTAAAAAAAAAAACAGTAAAATTTTGCTATGTGAAATTTTTTTCACAATTCTTTGCTCAATAAATTTTATTTTCTCAAAGGAGGAAAATTTAGAGCACAATAGAAGCAAACTAAGCATAAAAAAGACTTAATTTTTCAAAGTTTTAAAAGGTAGACAGTAGAAGAGATTCACGACACAAAAGAAATACTTATGCAAAGTTGTTTCTTGACAATAGTATAGCTATGAACGATAAAAAAATAGCTCAACTAATCCGAGGACACTTTACCAATAAGTATACCTGATTATTAACATGTCTTACTCAACAGGATTTTTCATGAATAATATTTCAAACCTTGTGATTAATTAACACAAGTATGATCTTTATGCTCATCAAATAAAAATTATTCATGGTTAATCCTCTTTTTCTTTCTAATTTTTGGAGTAAATCCTTTTTGACGTGAGAAAGTATCATAAAACTTACTATCATCAAAGCACGAGACTAAGTTTGAATCCTTTCCAGAAGAAGTTTGTTTGGAGGATTTTGAAAGCATGTTGATAAGATCCTTGTATCATTCAATTATCAGATATAGGTTGCCCTTCATATCTCCATCGTTGTTTTCACCTTCTAGTACCTTTCTCACCTTTTGAACATCATCCCCTACCTTAGTTTGAGGAGGACCTTTATAAAATCTCCTTGACCGATTTGTGTTAACGCTACTATTACAAGTTTGAAAGTTAGACGAGCAGATTGAATTGGCTTTCCTGGAAGGATTCACAGGGTGAGTACTAAAACCAATTGGTTTAGACATCCGAATGTCAGTTACACCTTTGAGTATTAAATCTAAGGTGTGTTGAAGTCGACCAGAATAGTTATCATTCAACCTCAATTTCCACATCCGTTGAACACGTCCTTTTGAATCACAAAACAAACATACTTTCAGATCACCGGAGTGATTCGATTGAGTAGTATTAACAACATTGTTAGAAGATTTCTTCCTTCCATGACATGTGGTGATTCCTTGATTGGTGGAAGTTACAAGCACATCTTTACCAATAGGAAGGGTTTGCAATTTAGCTTCTGAAATTGGTTTCATCAGAAAAAAATGATTACATGTAGTCACGTTTTCTAACATCATAGTTGAGTCAGAATCAGTTGATATAGTGGACATCTCTGAACATCCTTTACATTGAATGGAGATATTACTCAACAGATGTTCGATTTCCAAGGCATCCTCCTTGATTTTAGCCTCGAGTAAGGTTCGAGATGAACAAACTACGACATTTTCCTCAAGATGAATGCTTAATCGGGAATCACGATCCTTTACCATACCAATTGATTTTGTGTTGCAGCCTATTGATTTCAACTACCTGGATTCTAACAAGTTTTAGCATCGCTGCACTTTCTTGGGCTGCTCCCTTTTGTACTTCAGAGCCAGACTCATCAGTAAGATAATCAAGGTAACACTTATCAGTACTTGTATGTTTTGTGGGAACATAATGTTCATCTATATGTGAGATCGACAAGTATTTTTCTTTAATAGATTTCATAGAAACAAAACTTTTATTTCTGGTGATGCTTTTGTCAGAGATAACACTTCTGTCCATAGAGTCAGACTGCTACAAAAACAGACTTATGAGGTCTTACCGTGTTTGCCTGCTCTGATACCAATTGAAAAGGCAGGGGTATGACAACCATACCCAATAATTCATTCGACAATCTGTATGGACTAACTACAATATAATTCCGAGAGCACCAGCTAATAAAGCGAGATCAACCAAGAAAGATATCAAAGAGTTATATCTCAATTTCTCAATACGATATGCAATCGAACCGATAGAAATTTATGAGCCCGATTGATATGAGAAATTACCTGGACGGTACCAAAGTAGTCCTGTCAACGGTACCTATCGAAACGGATATGGCCTCTACCATATACGTTACCGATAAGATTACCGGATATCCGACGGATATTCAAAAATATTTCCGTTATCCGTTCCGATAATATTGTCGGTTATCCGATAATATCCGATAGTAATTCATTATAATAAAAATAAATTTAAGTTCTTTCTCTAGTCTTTATCTAATTTCATAAATTACAAAAAAAATCTAAGAAACCCTAAGGAAATTCAACAAAATAAAACAAATACCTTGATCAAATGCACAAACTTGACTTTAAAATTATTATATTAAATTAGATTTAAAAAAAACTCAAATCTTCTCCATCAATACTGAAAAATTCTCCGCTTTTCTCACAACCAGTAAAACTAGTTGTGTTTTTGTTCTTCCATAATATTTTTATTTCTACCACTCTTCACATACTACCAAGCTAACTACTAAATATATTACTCAAAAAAAATATAAAAAATTTGCATATGCATTCTTTAGCGGATATCGGTATTATCCTATAGGATAATGCCTTTTCCGTATCCGTTTCGTTAAAGTAAGAATATCCGATAAGGTGTCCGTAACCGATATCCGTTATCTGAAATTTCGGATAATATCCTAACGATTCGGATGGACTCAAATGGATATCGAATATTCAGTTATCCATTAACAACCCTATACCAAATACCAAAGCCCAAGTGCTAATCAATTCCTATCCAACAATGAAGGTCGGATTTACAAATTGATTGAACTACGCACAACCTGTGATATTTCAATTATATAAACAAATATAATGCGGAAAATAAATAACAAAGACACCATAACTTTTGTTAACGATGAAACTGCAAATGCAGAAAAACCCCGGGACCAAGTCCAGATTTGAACACCACACTGTATTAATCCGCTACAGACACTAGCCTACTACAAGTTAACTTCGAAATGGAATGTAGTTGAGCCCTAACCAAGTCTCACACCGATTAAAGTACAGTCGCGTTCCTTACGCCTCTAGAACCACGCCGTATTTTGAGCACTTGATTCCCTTAGCTGATCTCACCCACAACTAAGATTTGTTACGACCCAAATTCGAAGACTTATAAACAAATCTGTCTCCCACACATAAGTCTATTCTGATAGATAAATCTGTCTCCCACAGAAGTACCTGCGAAGTTTTTGTTCCGTGTTTTGATAAATCAAGGTGAACATGAACCAATTGATAATCCGATCTTATACTCTCGAAGAGCATCCTAGAAATATCAATCACCTTATAATAACTTAACTATATGGTAGTAGAAGAAGTTACTATGGAATCATAAAGAATGGGACGAAGAGCTTTGTGATTAATTTTTATATCTTACCTATCGGAGATAAATCTCGATCAAATCTTAGAAAAGATAGTACTCAATACGACAGAACAAGTAAGATCAGAATACACAACTACAGAGAAAATAGTTGGATCTGTCTTCACGAATCCCAAATGAAGTCTTTAAGTCGTTAACCTATAATGGTTTTGGAAAAACCTAGGTTAAAGGATAATCGACTCTAGTCGCAACTAGGACACATGAAAGTGTCGGATTAGGTTTTCCAGTACTAGAGTTCTCCCTTATATAGTCTTTCAAATCAGGGTTTGCTTTCAATCAAATATAAGATAGCTTAGTAACAAAGCATTCAATATTCACCATTAAATGAAATCTTGATTTAAGATTCAAGCTAAGTATGTTTAAAACCAAATAAATATCTCTCCACCGTTAGATGGTCTTAGCTTGTTACACACAAATGAAATATACCTTCATTTATATATGGGTAACCGTACCTAAACGTGTATATTGAGTTGGCTCAATAACAGTTAACCGAAGTTAGACATATGAACACTTTTGTCTTAACCACATTCATCTAACACCTCTAGATCAAATATGATGATCAATCAATCATGAAAGATAATCAAATTAATCTAATTGTGTTTCACATAGTTGCTCAATTGTTCACTATCTCATAGAAATATATATGAACCAATTGAAACAAAATCGAATTGATTCGTAATCGTACAAAGTACTTAGTTATATAAGAATAAATTCATGAACATTAAGCCATGGTTTGGAAAGATTGCATTCCTTAATTCATAAATGTTTTTGTTCATGAGTATGAAAAACATACTTAACCGATTTTAGAACTTTAACCAGTAAGTTTGCAAACAGGTACGCGAACTATAGCTTCAGGACTTTGGTCTTTTCCAGCCGTTTGAAAATGGGTATGGAAGCAGCCGTCCCGGACCTAACTCAGGTAGAACCGTTCGCATACTGGTATGCAAACAAGGTTCCCGGACCTGAATCATACCAAAACGGTTAGCATACTAGGTATGCATACTGTGTTATATCCAGACAAAGGTTTTTGTTCTAAACTCCCATTTCAATCATTTAAACATCCTTAGAAGACGACAATAGATGTATCACACAAACTATTAACTTCACGTAATTTTCAAGTGATCGAATGATCAATACGAAACTTTATAAGTCGACATCAAATAATTATCTCACAAAAATCATGTATGATGTTTCAAGGCAATTTTCACATGATCATTTTTTGACTTAATGTTTAGTTTCCAACAAATAAATTATTTCCAACTAAATTCGTCAAGAATATGATGAACGTAGCTAAATCAAAAATCTTCCAACACATATTTCTAGAAATAGATAAGCGAGAAAAACTCGAATCGAAATATCAAATGTGTATAATATAAAAGTCTATATAGATATACGACTTAGTCTCATTGGGAGATATAATATAATAGACTTCTGAGTGATAGATAAGTTTTAGTCTCCACATTCCTTTTATTGGTGAAGTTCCTCCAAGCTCTCCTCAGTAGATCTTCGTCTTCCGTTGATGAACACCGTGAAGTCTAAAGCTCAACTACACATTCTATACTAATCCGAGACATAACTATAAGTAGACTAGAAATCAAAACTTATAGTTTTGATCAACTATACTTGACAAACATGCTTGAGATAGCAACACTTACGAGTTCGACCGAGCAATGATCTAACAATTTTACAACCATCATGGCTGTAAATATTGGAATTGGCCTATGAGCCAGAAAAAAAACACAACTATCATCATGGATGGAAATTATAGTTGGCCTATGTGTCAAAGTTAGAAATGCATCCATCATGGCGCTTCATAACACTTGGCTTTGGAAATGGCCATGAATAATGAAGCAAGCACCTCAAAGTTAAACTGGTGAGTGTTAAACGGGTCCCCAAGTTTATGTTGTAGAAATATCAATAAGACATATATAGGGAGGGGTAGTTGGTTGATGGTGCATATGCGGACCAAGCACAAGTGAGCTTCATACCCTAGGCGGAAGGGCATAAATGATGGTTTAGGTCTCATTCTGCATAGCCTTTCCAATATGGCATATGATGCGAAGGCATCACTATGCCATTTGAAGAACTAAGTAATGCATTAACTTGATATATTTTTGACGGAATGGCCTATACATACTAGGCTACTATTGCATGGCCACGACTTTGCAACACAAGTTGGTTTAAGTTAATTGTCTCTTTATGGATGAACTACGGTATATGCTTATTCCATTTACAGTAGGGAAGCGTACGTAGGCAGCCACAATGAGTTGCAGCATTGGAGGTCTAGCACATTGGCGCTCATATCATCTAATTGTGAGATGATTGCGACATATTGGCCTCTCATATCATCTGGCCTAGGTGATGCAATGCAAGAGATTATTGTGGCCAAACTTGATGAGGCAAGTTGAATTCCATTCATTGGATGCTCATACTTCCTATCAACGCGTTCGACGTAAGCATGTACTAATGGTGCATTGAACATGGACAGGAAAGTAAGAAATATCGATATGCAAGTGAGCGGAGCTTGCATAAGCCTAAGGAAAGTAAGTGCATGAGCCTGATTGATACACCCTTGGCACGAGAAATATCATTGCATGCTCTCAGCAATGCCTAAGCTATTAAAGAAGATGAAAATATGCTTATAGTGGCCAATGCACAATTTCAAGGCATTCCTATGTCTAGAAAAGACTCAGAAGCCATTGATGCATGCAATAATGCATCGATAATAGCCTTTAAGGATTTATACCCTTACAAAACAAGGGTAAGTTGGAACGGTGTGGAAGCTAAGCTAAAGGCGACATGCTTTCTAAGCATGCTTGCAAGGGAAAATTAATGGACGTGCATTTTCCTGGCACGAAGAAAATTTTTAAGGCCCGGTTAGAAGCATCAGAATGGCGCATCGGGGAGTTATGGCTTGCGCGCACTGGCACGTTAGGCGTAATTTTACGGTCTGTCACAGATTGCTCACACAAAACAATCTTAAGTCTTTGGGACTGAAAAAACATAGAGGAAAAGAGAAAAAACATAAGAGAAGAAGAGAATAGCAAGGTAGTCAACATCGGTTGTACCAGCCGATATTATAAGTTTTTATTGTGTATCAGAAAATACCTTTATGACATCTAAAGTATCGGCGATACACGGATTGAACGATAAAAACACTAATATCGGCCGGAACAAACCAATATATCGGGTTCACCGATATACTGGTAATATCGGTAAGAGTAATTTGGTAGAATAAATTATTTAGATCTGAATATTTGTAAACAAATCCTTGTTTATCGTAAATTCCATGTGTTTCTGTCAGTGAATTTTGTAGATTTTGAGCGCAAGAAGTAATTTGCAGGAGCATGCTGATTCCAATGTAGGTTGAAATTAGCTGAGACGATAGTGAAAATCAAGGGGAAATTACTGGGAATCGATATAGTATAATGGGATTGAATTTGTATTGTGAAGCTTTTGATCTTGAGAATTAATGCATAACATGGCACCAAATTCTTTAGACTGAACATTTATAAATATTTAAAATTTATTCTTAATTATGTATTACCGACAAAGACCGATATAATCTTTTGTATCTGTGTATCGTACCCGGTCGATACGATACCGATACACGATATTAATAACTTTGGAGAAGAGAACAAAATGAAGTCATCTTCAAACCGTTTTGAGATAAAACCAATGAATATTACTAAAGCACCCAATTGACTTGATATGGGCAGCCCAAAGAGAATAGATATATAACTTACGACCGGGATCAACTGAGCGAACACATAATTTCCAATAATGCTTGCCTGGAAAATGACTATTCCACCCTTCTCACAATTAAGATAATCTTTTCCCCGTCCGATATCCGAAAAGCACGTTCAAGTAGTTTATTTCGCGTAATTTTCGATATATATCCAATGGTGTTAATTTCATATCCAGATTATTATTTGATTGATTTTTATTAATTAAAACACATATTTAGGGTCTGTTTGGGAGCTTGGAAATTGGAAACATACTCTTGGACAGTTTATCTTAATTTAATTTATGATAATCTTGTTATTGGTTAGTTTTAATGTTGTTTTTTAAAATTCTATCATATTTTGGGCTAGGTTAATTTGTGTTTATTTGACTCCAGAACTAGGTTGATGTAAATAATTATTTTTAAGGCAACTACTTATTTTAAAGGAAAATAACTATCTAACGCAGGACAGGATATAGGTATCCCAGGTATATGAAAGAATATCATAACCTCCCTTTCTTACCTTCCTAAAATCAAGGAAGGTTTAGTAGTCCTTATACAAGACTGGATTTGCAGTGAGACAAACATTTTTAATCGTTTTTTACTTGTGTTGATGGTGGTTTTTAGTTCAGGGATAAAATTGTAAGACCCTATATTTAATGTGCTGTCATTCTGCAAAGAAACAGAGCCATTTAAAAGTAATGAGTGCCTAGGCCTCTTTACTTACATATGTATTGAGAAAATCAGTATATTCATATATAAAATTTATCTAGAATGGTGCGTGAAACAACAATCCCAAATAATCTGTAAATTTTATTAATCTCCCGCCTACATTATTTACTAAGGCATGGCTTACTGAGTATTTATTCTACGCCATGTTCCCAGCCGAACTCTTTATGTTGACATGACATGAAAATTAATGTTCGCTCGCAACGGAGTAGCATGAATTTCCCGAAGTGTCAGGATTAAGATTGCATAGAAGTACTCAATCAGAAGCACGCAAAGTTATGCTGCTCTCTGAAGCATAATTAGTGATTTTGTATGAACGCACAAAATTCACCAGAAATTGATCGATTTTGTGTCAGCCCGCAAAATTAAATCTTTATAACCTAATTAATTTACAAAACTTAGGTCTTTTGCGGCCTGCGCAATATCTCGAACCCCATTAGTCGAAACTAAACGTAGAAAAGCTAGGAAATTGATCCGCCATGGACTAATAGGAGAAAAACCCTACCAAAATATGAAAACAAGAAATAAAAGGAAGCTACGGCAAATAAAGGCAGCAGCACAAGGAGGCGCGTCCACGCCGCTTGACCGGCCTGCGTGCCCTAGTCGGCGCCGCCCATGGCCGACCGGCTCTCCCAGTATGAATGCATGCTGGCCCCTCTTTCCCATCGACCAATAAAAACACTCAAAATTCTCAGCATACACTTTTAAATTAAAGTTGGAAGTTGTTTTTGCGCTTCGGAATAGCTTGATCCCTATTGGTCGATTTAACTAGGTTGAACGACATCCAAAAAGTCATCCAAGGTTGGCCAAACATTTGGGAGCAACTACTAAATAATATGGACATGATATATATGCGAAAAGTTTAGTTTGTATGTCTAGTATAACATACTAAAAAATCACATCAATCGGATTAACGAGCTAAAATATACATCTTAAAAGACGAGCTAGGTCATGGATGAAAACTGACAAAATTCCTCCTGAATTCTTCCTGAGTTTTACTGTGGGGCTGTTTTCACCTCCTAAACGAGGTCCAAACCTAAATATTCCCTCGTGAGAAGATAGGAAATTCTTTTCAAATAAGAATGGAGGTGTGGATCATCAAAATCCGAGTTCGTATGAGAATTCTACAACAGTTTTGGTACGGTCCCTCTGTTATTTCAACCAATCATAATTCTCCAAACCCGCAGCCAGCATTCACAATTTCTAGTCAAAGTAGGCTAGTCACGCTGCCTACAAGGGTCTTAAATAAATTAGCGGAAATCAATAACTGTCGTAAATCACCCCATCCATCCAACTTGGATAGCCAATTTAACTGGTTTAGATTTAATCTGGGCCAACCAATATGATGTCAAAATGGCTACCAGCCATCATTCTCCTATAGGGACCGACCACCACATCTTTTATGTACATGGACAACTCCTGGTATCTGATCCAAGATGGCCGACAACAAGTCTAATGGCTTGACTTGTAACAAATGGTCTCCCGCCATCTAGCTCACGCGTGATTGGTCAGAATAATTAGGTCTTGCAAGCAAGACCCACTCAGCATCCTGCTGCATATTTTTCTACAAAAATACTCAAGACATCAAACATGTCATAAATTGGGGGATGTTCATTAGGGTATTGGTTTGGCAGTTTACACCATGCGGCGTGCAACACGCCCATTACAAGAAAGTGTCAGGAAAGGCGGACAGTTAGTGGCAACAGAGAAGTAGTGGATGTAAACCAACCAGTCTTCCCCTCATAGTAGGGACGTGGTTTTCAATATTTTACATGATACCACTTCTCTATCACTCAACTACTTCCACTTCCTACGAGGTCAGGGTGAGTTGAAATTATGACTTGTATAAATAGGTTCCTAATCTATTTTCAAAAAACAAGTGTTATCAACACAAGTATCCAGAAAACACCGAGAACTTATAGCTTACATTCCGCAAGCAAGTTCCACATTTGATACAATTCATAAACAACCACACCTTCAGAGTTAACCATTCTGATCTCAACACCTTCTTTGCTTCCCTCCCTAAGATCAACCCTTGTCCTTCATTTTGTGACCGAAGCAAGACTGGAACGGCTATTTCTTGGTTTAGGCCAGAATTGTACAGATTGATCTCTCGAATCTGAAGTACTCCCATGCAGTGCATTTGTTTAGGATTTAGATTCGTTTCTCGGTGGCACACCCAATTTACCACTTCCAGCCGAATCAGTTTTTACCCCAAAACAATTGGCGACCACAGTGGGAGCTTGATCTCTCGGTTGCAAGATCAATTTTTCGATTTCATATCAATTTTCCCAAATTCAAGATGGTGGATCTTAGGTCTGGATCATTAACTAATCCTGATACTATTGGCGTTGACAACACTCTTGGCGTCAATATCCCTGCTGCCGGCACCAATGTACCATCTTCCAGCACAATCAACCATCTCATGGTGTTACATCCTCTAGCACCAACACCAGTAGCGCCGGAAGCATCCCCTCTGGCGTGACGTCTCCTATCACTAGAGCCAGAGCTGCTGCTACTCCTAATATTTCTTCGAGATTGACACCCCCAATCGTTACCAGAGATGCTACTACTTCTTCATTAGGTCGGAAGACTGGAGGAGCCAGAGGAAACCAGCCTCCCATTACCATTGTTGATTTAATGGAGAGACAAGAAGTTCTTGCCAAAGCTCAGACGGACATGGCTACAACTCAGAAGGAGGTACTCACTTTTCTCAAGACATTAACAGAAAGATTACCACCAGAACCGCGCCAAACCCAAATGGAGCAGACAAGAAATACTTTCATGACTCCTGGTGCAAGAACTTCAACACGGCCATCAGAAAGGAACCAACAATCCATTTTTATCACACGTGAAGACCTGGAACGACTTCTCCAGAATCGAGGCAGGGAAGCTACCATTCATTAGCACCAGCCTCCTTATCCTCCCGATGTACAAAGAGTTCCTCTTCCAATAGGATATTCCTCTCACCAGTTCTCCCTTTATGACAGTACTGGTAACAATCGTGAACACATCTCTCATTTTTTGGAATCACTGGAGGAGCATGAGCACAACCACGTCGTCCGCCTGAAAGAATTCTCAAAATCACTCACTAGAATAGCTTATACCTGGTACAACAACATTGCACCAAACATCATAGACAATTGGTGTGAGATGGTTACCGCTTTCTACAAGAAATATTTCTTTGTGTCTGAGCAAATTACTTTATCAGACTTAGGGAGAATGTTTCAATGAAACAATGACCATCCAAATGATTATTTCAAGAGATTCAAAATTCAAGCGCTAGATTGCCATGATCCAAATGTGACCGAACATCAATTGGTGGAGTTGTGCATTAATGGCATATCTATCGCTCTCTAATGGAGAACCTGCGCTTCCAGACATTCTTTGAAATTCATGAAGCTTCCAAGTAGTCAGCCACAACAGCACCAGCCTTGCTAAAAAGAACCAGGCCCGCCAAGAATGAAGATGCACGAGAGACTCGAGGAAATAGAAGTCTTATCAACAAACAATACAAAACTCAAACCTCTGTAAGCGTGGTGAGTGAAGGAAGAAAAAGAAAAGATCCATCCTCTGAACAACAACCCAAGCGTGTGGAACCAGCGCAGCAGACAACTCAACCCCGAAAGGCTGCGACTAAGACGCCTGCACATCAACAAGAAACTGGAGAGGCTGCTATAAATTTCCCATTTCCAATTGAAGAGGTAATAGAATTCTTAGAAGCATGGGTTCAAGATGATGCCATCAAGCTACCTCCTCTCAGACGTCCACCAACTGAAAAGGAAATTGCGGATCCCAAATATTGTCGTTACCATAGGTTCGTCAATCACCCAACCAGTGACTGCAAAAAATTGAAGCGCATTTTCAAAGACAAGGTGGATGCAGGAGAACTTCAATTAGGCACTGAGGGAGTTCACAGAGATCCCCTTCCTGTCAGGAGCTGCATGATTTCTTGGGACTCCGTCCACAAAATCGTACAGTCTATGATGGAGCATTTATGCGAGATTCTGTATTTCTCCAAGGTGCAGCGTCAAGACATATTTGAAGCCCTCAACCATGTTGTATCAGGCAAGCGGTTATTTCCAGCCAGGGAAGCCGCTCCCAAACCCCAACCTCTTCTGGAAAGTACAAATGATAGATGCAACTGGGGACTCCTAACCACAGCTCACCTGAAAGATGTCGAGTTTGACAGAATGTTGATTGACGTGGCCACTGACCTTAATATTGTCATCGTCGAAACTCTGAGAGCTGCAAGGATTTCAAAGCAGGAAGTCGTTCACTACCCAACCATAATAAAAAACTCGAAAGGAGAATCTTGAGACGCTTACGGGTACATAAATCTCGAAATCAAGGTGAGAGATGCTCTAACACACGCCAAATTTCATATAGTCAAGGAGTACCCAAATTATGATATGGTCCTGGGCGCTCATGGATACACGACAACAAGGCGAAGCTGGGAGTATATCCTTTCCCAGTGTCTATACTTTAAAAGGTCTCCAACAAGCCATCCAATCCTGAAGATTATTTGTTGACGTATCAATAACTTGCGAATGTGACGCAACTGCATGGAGAGAACACATCAACATTTGTTCGCAGATTCCGGACACAAGTAAGTCTAATTGAACAACCTCTTTTGTAACCAGTCACTCCTCCTTCCGTCAAAGTTTGGGTACTCGTTATCAACCTAACTGCCACAAGGAGATGTGAATGGGATGCTGGTCCTTTCAAGTATTTTATCAAGGGTTCAGAAGCTTTCTCGGTCAAAGATAACGAATCTAAGAATCAAGTAGTGACGCAATTCCCAAACCCATTTCAAGTAGGGGATATGGTAGTAAGGATTTCTTCTCAACCTATTTCGCCCGATTCCGCAGAAGGAAAAGACGAGCCGTATACGGTAGCATAAGTTATCCTTGGAGGCTACTGCTTTTTTGGGGTAAAAATTGTTTATGCCGGTTTTGGTAAATTTGGGCGTGTTATTGAGAAACGAATTTAGACCTAAAAAAATGCACTGCATGGGAGTGCTTTAGATTCGAGAGATTAATCTGTACAATCCTGGCCTAAATCAAGAAATGGTCATTCCAGTCTTGCTTCGGTCACAAATTTAAGGAGAAGGGATGGTCTTAGGGAGGGAAGCGGAGAAGGTGTTGAGACCAGAATGGTTAATTCTGAAGGCGTGGCTGTTTTATGAATTGTATCAGAATGTGGAACTGTCTTGCGGAATGTAATCTATCAGTTCTTTGGTGTTTTTTCTGGATACTTGTGTTGTTGTTAACCAAAAAATCTTGTCTTTTGGTCGAAATAGGTAAAAACCTATTTATACAAGTCATAATTAAACGCACCCTGATATCGTAGGAAGTGGGAGTAGTTGAGTGATGGAGAAGTGGGGTAATGTGTAAATGCTAGAAACCACGTCCCCACTATGAAGGAAACAGGTTAGTTTACTCCCGCTACTTCTTGCCGCCACGAATTGCCCGCTTTCCTGACATTTTCTTATAATAGGCGTGTTGCACGCCGCACGCTGTACACCGCCAGAACAATACCCTGATGAGCATCCCCCAGTTTGTGACATGTTTGATGACTCGAGTATTTTCGTGGAAAATATGCAGCAGATTCCTGAGTGGGGTGTTGTGTGCAAGACCTGGCTATTCTGATTAATCATTTGCCAGCTAAATGACGGATAATCATGTGTGGCAAGTTAAGTCATGAGAATTTCCATAAGAAAATGACATGTGACGCTATTAGGTTAGTCTTGGTTGGTCACCGGAGACTTTTTATAGGCCGGTTAACTTCATGGCGAAGTTGGACGGCTGAGATTGCAATTTATGAAAGAAAGTGGCCGTTGATTATGGCCACATCTTGTTGGCGCCAGTAGTGGCATAATAGCGTAATGGCGCCTGTCAGTGGCATAGTGGTGCAGTGGCGCCTGCCTAAATTAGGTTTTGGCATGCCGCAACCCTAATTAGTGTGTGCGGCATGTGGCGTAGCGACCCTGCCTAAATTAGGGTTTGGCATGTCGCATCCCTAATTAGCGCGTGTGGCATGTGGTCGTGACACGGTAACGTTTTTTGTGCAGATGGTTCCATGGCCGCGTCAAAGGAATTATGGCAGGGCCATAATGTGGGAACAACCACAGGCGCAAGGATATCCATGGGTAGCCATGACATGGAGCCTTTTTTAGGGTTTTATGGGTCCCGCATGGCTCGTGGCATGTTGTGGGGCCAAAGTGGCGTAATTTGGGCCACGATCAAAAATTAGGGTTTCGACTAATGCCACTAAAGCAAGAATCGTGTTCTGATCGGAATACCCTAACTGGAATCTGTTATGGTGTTGGCCACAAACAAAAAGTGGGTTAGCACGTGCTGCGCTGTTTGTGGCATGTTGCTGCAGCGGAGTGGCGTGTTGGAATGTTGCTGCCACAGCATGGCATGTTGGCATGCCGATTAACATGTTGGCGCGGTTTGGCGAATTGTTTAACCAATTGACATGGTGGCCGTTTGGCATAGTTCAGCCTTTTAATGCGTGCGGAGGTTTTAGAGCGACCTGATTGGTCAATAGAAAAGGGTCCGGCCAAACATAGGGTGTGGCCACATCTCTAGCGCGTGGCGCATTTAAAGCGACCTGATTGACCAATAGGAAAGAGGGCCGGCAAGTATGGGCCCGACCACATTCCATGTGCATTTGGCGGATTTAGAGCGACCTGATTGGTCGATGAGAAAGAGGAGGGCCGGAAAGCAGCATGGGGGCGTGGCCACATATCTAGTGCGCGTGGCGGCTTTAGAGCGACCTGATTGGTCGATATGAAAGAGGGGGGACGGTCAAGTAGCATGGGGCGTGGCCGTCCGCGGGTGGCGCCTAAACTGGCCGGCCATGTGACGTGGCCACGCCTTCTTTTGTTGCTGCTCCTATTTTCTGCGGATCCTCTTTTATTTCTTGTTTTATGGTAGGAATTTGCTTCTACTAGCTCCATGGCGGATTAGTTTCTTAGCTTTCCTAGGTTTTACCTCGACCAATAGGATTCGAGATATTTGCACAGGCGAAAAAAGGCCTAATTTTTGCAAATTAATTAGGTCAAAACTTGAACTTTGTGAGTTATCACAAAATTGAACAAATTTAACAAATCCTGTGTGTTGATACAAAATCCTTTTATTCTCAGAGAGCAGTTAGAGCATCTTCTGATTGAGCATTTTCATGCAGACCTTAATTTTGATACTTCGGGAAATTCATGTTACTCAGCTATGAGTGAACACTAATTGTCATGTCATACCAATACTAAGGGTTCAGCTGGGGAACATAGCATAAGAAAATACTTAATAAACCATACACTAACGAATAATGTAGGCGAGGGTTTACAGAATGTTTGGGATTGTTGCTACATGCACCATTCTGAATAAATATACTGAATTGCTCAGTACATGTGTGAGTAGAGAGGCCCGGGTACTCATTACTTTAATATGGCTCAGTCCTTTTGCAGACGGTGCATTAAATATGGGATTTTATATTTTTATCCCTGAATTAAAAACCACCACCAACAACTGCATGCTCATCAATACTGACAAGCTAGAAGGCGTAGTAATGCACGCCAGGTGGCTCAAAACCTTTCAATACCTAAAATATCATGATGCCTCTTCCCTAGAGTTTCCTTTAGCATTTCCTTTTCATGCAATATTTGTAATTCCTCTAAAATGATTGCACCAGCTTCCATTCATAATTAGGATTTCAATTTATCGGTATTATTTCTTTTCATTGCCCTTGAATCATTTCAAAACAGAACCTAAAATAAACTCAAAACTCTCAAAAAACAGTTCCCTACAAGCTCAAAACCAGAAAATCGAACTACAGAGGAAGCATCTCTTATCTTCCAAAGCATGCCCAAGAGAGGAATAGGCAAAAGAAAAAGGAAGGACAAAATATTCAAGGGAAATTTTCCAGCAGCAGTACATCCCTCTTAGAGAAGACGTCTTTCATGACTTGAGTAGCCTGCTTCAAATTCAAACCCTGAGACAATCTCGACTACCGCTCACGTGGAATTCGTGGAAGGGACTTTATTCTCTTCAGTCTACAAATTTCGTATTTTTGGAATCCTTTCACAAAACCGGAAAGCAGCATGCAACTACTTCTTCAGATCGGCGTCCATGCTCCGACTATAACACCACAAATCTTCAAGAATCATGTAATCTATAAAGGGAAAACCTAACAGAAGGTTGGTCCAACCTTAACCATTATTGTTATTTTCCCTATTTTGAGTTGTCGTCGCCAACATTGCATGTGTTGAAATATTATGGTGGAAGCAGTATCCCTTGCCATGGGAAGAAAACAAGACCTTCCGACCATCACTATTTGTGTGCCATCTTCCTATCTTCCATGTCGCCTCAGTAGAATGGGAAGAACTCGGTTTTTACAATCAAGATACTAATCGCGGCATTCGTGGAATGAGTATAAGGCTCCGCTGCAACCCTACCTAAGAGTGTTGCGTCTAAAGTTTCAAGATATTGCGAGACTCTTTTTTTCCTAAGGATTTGGATTTTTTAGCCTCGGGATTTCATTTATTCATCCAACTGGAAATACAAAATCATCAAAGCAGCATGAATGAAAGATTATTATTCGATGAAGTCCTGGCTCTAGCCACATAAACAAAAACCATGAAATATCAAAAAGCATCTGCAAGCTACGAAAAGAAATAACAAAGTGGGAAATCTAGTTATCAACATCAACGCCAGGGTTAATGGCGCCTTCACTGGAATCCTCTTTAGAAGTCGCTTCAACTTCCTCTCTAGGAGCCGCTTCAACGCCCTCTCCAAAAGCCACTGCAACATCCCTTCCAGAAGCTACCTCAACCTCCCTTCCAGAAGCTGCCTTAACCTCCATTTCAGAAGCTGCTTCAACCTCTTCCTTGGAAGCCGCTCCAGCATCTCCTTCAGAGGTCACTCCTATATACTCTTCGGAAGCTGCTCCGACATCCTTTTCAGAACCTGCTCCAACAGCCTTTTGAGAATATTCCGGTTCGTCCACGTCAGAGTCGAGAATTATGACTCTGTTATGAATAGGGTAATCATGTTTATTTTCACCTGGAGAATGCTCGTGCTCAATCCTTCGTCGCTTTAGCCGAGCCGCAAATCTTTCATCCCTGGCGCTCGTTGGATGAGATGCTTCATCGTGTCTCCACTTCTCCTCCATGCTGACCGAAGCCATGAAAGCTTGAACACGCCCTCGAACGATGCTCAGATGTGCAAGGGACATACCTTGTATAGCCCGTCCAGCTTCACAAAATGGATGATCTATCTTAGCCAATACCTCTTCAGATGCAGTTATCATGTGATTGTCAGCTTCAAATCCTTCTCTGGGGAGTTGGAAGAATAATCATCACCAGAAGCTTCCATCATAAACTGTAGAAAAGCGTTACGGTTATGTCAACAACTGACACGGCAAAAACAATTACAAGAGAATAGTAACACGTAGCTGAAAGAAGAAAAGTGCAATTATGTGAGGATCGGTATGAAAAGAAAGGCTCAAGTTCTTCCAATTATATTCCGCAAATTGACAAGATCCGGGAAGGTAAAGTACTCTCTATCTGTCGTGTATAAAGGCTTTATATGTGGGATAAAAATCGATTAGATGCTTATACACCTGGAGATAATTGGTGTATGCTAGGAGGACGATCACTCTGCACCTTGATACTTCATCAAACGTGTACCAAGACGGCCTCTATCCTGGTAACGCGTGTCAAACATTTCTCGTGAATTTTCTTGACTAAAACCATTTAGTTCTTACCCCGCAACAATGTCATTTTTCGTACTAAGCAGGGAACTTAATGTTGATGGTGGTTGTTAGTTCAGGGTTAAAATTGTAAGACCCTATATTTAATGTTCTGTCATTCTGCAAAGAAACATAGCCATTTAAAAGTATTGAGCAATTCAGTATATTTATATATAAAATTTATTCAGAATGGTGCGTGCATCAATAATCCAAAATACTCTGTAAATTTTATTAATCCCCCGCCTGCATTATTTACTAACGCATGGCTTACTGAGTATTTATTCTACGCCATGTTTCCTAGCCGAACTCTTGATGTTGACATGACATGACAATTGATGTTCGCTCGCAACTAAATAGCATGAATTTCCCGAAGTGTCACGATTAAGATGTGCATAGAAGTACTCAATCAGAAGCACGTAAAGTTATGCTGCTCTCTGAAGCATAATTATTGATTTTGTATGAATGCACAAAATTCACCAGAAATTGATTGATTTTGTGTCAGCCCAAAAAATTCAATCTTTCTAACCTAATTAATTTACAAAAATTAGGTCTTTTGCGGCCTGTGCAATATCTCGAACCCCATTGGTCGAAACTAAACCTAGGCAAGCTAGGAAATTGAACCGCCATAGACTAGTAGAAGCAAAACCCTACCAAAAGTAGAAAACAAAAAATAAAGGGAAGCTACGGCAAATAAAGGCAGCAGCACAAGGAGGCGCGGCCACGCCGCTTGACCGGCCGGCGTGCCCTAGTCGGCGCCGCCCATAAACGACCCCCCCCCCCCCCCCCCCCCCCCGTATGACTGCATGCCGGCCCCTCTTTCCCATAGACCAATAAAAACACTCTAAATGCACAGCCTACACCTTTAAATTAAAGTTGTAAGTTTTTTTTTGTGTTGTGCAATAGGTTGATCCCTGTTGGTCGATTTAACTAGGTTGAACGACATCCAAAAAATCACCCAAGGTTGGTCGAACATCTGGGAGGAACTCCTAAATAATATGGACATGATCTATATGCCAAAAGTTTTGTATGGATGTCTAGTATAACATACTAAAAAATCACATCAATCGGATTTACAAGCTAAAAGATACATCTTAAAAGCCGAGCTAGGTCATGGCTGAAAATTGACAGAATTCCTCCTGAGTTTTACTGTCAAGCTGTTTTCACCAACTAAACGAGCTCCAAACCTAAATATTCGCTCATGGGACGTAGGAAATTCTTTTTGGATAAGAATGGAGGTGTGGATTATCAAAATCAGAGCTTGTATGAGAATTCTACACCAGTTTTGGTACAAGCGCTCTGTTATTTCAACCAATCAGAATTCTCCTAACCCGCAGCCAGCATTCATAAATGCTAGTCAAAGTAGGCTAGTCACGCTGCCTATAAGGGTCTTAAATAAATCAGCGGAAACTAATAACTGCCGCAAATCATCTCAGCCATCCAACTTGGCTAGCCAATTTAACCGGTTTAGATTTAATCTGAGCCAACCAATAGGATGTCAAAATGGCTACCAGCCATCATTATACTATAGGGACCAACCACCACATCTTTTATGTACATGGATAGCTCCTGGAAGCTGATCCAAGATGGTCGGCCACAAATCTCATGGCTTGACTTGTAACAAATGGTCGCCCGCCGTCTAGCTCGTGCGTGATTGGTCAAAATAATTAGGTCTTGCAAGAAAGACCCACTCAGCATCCTACTGCATATTTTTTCTACAAAAATACTCGAGACATCAAACATATCAAAAACTGGGGGATGTTCATCATGGTATTGGTCTGGCGGTTTACAGCGTGCGGCTGTAGATGGTGGTTTTTAACTTAGGGTTAAAATCGTAAAACCGTACAACTGACATGACGTCACTATGACCATTAGCAAATTTATTGAATCGATCAGCATGCCTACGTAAGAATTACCAAGGTACCTTTTTTTTAATGTGTCATGTTCCACGGCAGAACCCTTAACATTGACCGACATCATCTATGCCAAACCCTAATTCTCATGCTACCGCGCCAAGGCATGCCAACCATGCCAGCCACATCTCCGCGCCAAAGCATTCCAACCATGCCAGCCGCACCACTGTGCCAATGGCAAACCATGCCAGCATCATCTCCGCGCCAAGGCATGCCAACCATGCTAGCCGCACCACTGTGCCAATGGCAAACCATGCCAACCACGTCTACACGCCAAGGCATGCCAACCATGATAGCCGCACCATGCGCCAATGACATGCCAAACCCTTGGCCCCACCATGCCAAGCCATCCGTACCAAACCCTTGGCCCCACTATGCCAAGCCATCCGCGCCATTCGCCTTGGCCCCACCATGTCGACCTTCCCCATGCGGCTACCAAAACGAAGGAGTGCGACGATCAACGGACACCCTTCCATCCTAGATGCAAATCCTAGCCGTCCAAGGTCGCCAAACGACGCATGGTAACCTTTGGCCCAAAACCCTAGTTTTGGCCACGCCAAACCGCGCCAATGGCATGCCAACCACCTTGCCATGCCATACCATGCCGGCCTTCCCCATGTGGCTGCCAAAACGAAGGTGTGCGACGATCAACGACCACCCTTCCATCCTGGATGCAAATCCTAACCGTCCAAGGTCGCCAAACAACGATGGTAACCTTTGGCCCAAAACCCTAGTTTTGGTCACGCCAAACCACGCCAAGGCATGCCATGCCACATGTCCCACTGACATGCCAACCACCTTGTCGCGCTATACCATGCCGACCTTCCCCATGCGGCTACCAAAACGAAGGCGTGTGACGATCAATGACCACCCTTCCATCCTGGATGTAAATCCTAGCCGTTAAAGGTCTCCAAAAAACGCATGGTAACCTTTGGCCCAAACCCTAGTTTTGGCCACGCCAAACCACGCCAAGGCATGCCATGCCACATGTGCCAATGGCATGCCAACCACCTTGTCGCGCCATACTATGTCGGCCTTCCCCATGCGCCTACCAAAACGAAGGCGTGCGACGATCAACGACCACCCTTCCATCCTGGATGCAAATACTAGCCGTCCAATGTCGCCAATTAACGCATGGTAACCTTTGGCCCAAAACCCTAGTTTTGGCCACGCCAAACCGCGCCAAGGCATGCCAATGGCATGCCAACCACGTTGTCGCGCCATACCATGCCGGCCTTACCCATAAGGCTACCAAAACGAAGGCGTGCGACGATCAACGACCACCTTTCCATCATGGATGCAAATCCTAGCCGTCCAAGGTAGCCAAACAACCATGGTAACCTTTGTCCCAAAACCCTAGTTTTGGCCACGCCAAACCGCGCCAAGGCATGCCATGCCACATGTGCCAATGGCATGCCAACCACCTTTCCGCGCCATACCATGCCGGCCTTCCCCATGCGGCTACCAAAACGAAGGCGTGCGGCGATCAATGGCCACCCTTCCATCTTAGATGCAAATCCTAGCCGTCCAAGGTCGCCAAACAACGCATGGTAACCTTTGTCCCAAAACCCTAGTTTTGGCCACGCCAAACCGCGCCAAGGAATGCCATGCCACATGTGCCTAAGACATGCCAACCACTTTGTCGCGCCATACCATGCCGACCTTCCCTATGTGGATACCAAAACGAAGGCCTGCAACAATCAATGGCCACTTTTTCATCTAAGATGCAGATCTTAGTCGTCCAAGGTTACCAGCTAACACATGGCCACCTTTGGCCCTAGTTTGGTCGCCCTAAAAAAAACCAAAACCCTAACTTTTGGCCGCGCCTAAACTGGGCCATATTAAAGCCATACTGATCATACTTTCATGCCACTGGCTACCAAACGAAAGTTTGCAATAATCAACGGCTACCTTCCTCTTAATATGCAAAATATCGACCATTGAAGGTCACCACCGAGCCGGCAAGTCTCCCAACATACTACATGTTTTCCACGAAAACACTCGAGACATCAACACATGTCACAAACTGGGGGATGCTCATTGAGTATTGGTTTGGCGGTTTATAGCGTGCGGCGTACACTACGCTCGTTATAAGAAAGTGTCATAAGGATGAGGCGGTTAGTAAATACAGGGAGTAATGGTGAAACGCTTTCTTTTATGGAACATCAATTCCAAGCATTACCGGTTACCACCTCTTCCCATTTACTCACCCGTTTTCCGTTTCTTAATGAGACCAGTGTACGTTTCACTTCGACTTGTATAAATATGCATTACCTATTTCCACCGAACGACAAGTTCTGGTCAGGAGCATACAACACTCAGAAAACGTTTGCTAGCTTTTGCATCTGTTAGCTTCCCACTTTCTGATACAAGTCACAAAACAACTACTTTTCCAGAATCAACTATTCTGGCCTCAACACTCTCTTCGCTTCCCTCCCCAAAACCAACCCTTCTCCTCCTCTTTGTGACCGAAGCAAGTATGGAACGACCATTTCTTGGTTTAGGCTTGATTTGTACAGATTGATCTCTCAAATCTAAAGTACTCCCTTGAAGTACATTGTTTAGGGTTTAGACTCGTGTCTCACCCACATACCCGAAATTACCGAAATCAGCAGAAACTGTATTCACCTTCAAACAATTGGCGACCACAGTGGGAGATTGATCTTTCGTTTATAATGTCAATTTTTTACCATCGATCTCATGCTTCGACCAAGACATCAAGCCGTAGAAGAAGGCGATCCGCTCAGGGATCGACGACTCAGTTACCAGACGACCCGATTATCAGTCTTGACACGGCGAGGGATGACTGGGGACTGCCTAGAGGTTAAAAGAGAACGATACAACCAGGGATCGATGACTCGATTATCATATGAGACGACTGGGGACTTTCCACAATCACGGCGGTGCCTCCCGTAAAACTCGGTCTTACACCCGGAAGATTCCCTTTTCATCAGGAGACCTGAAAAATCGAGTAAGTCTTACCTAGAGAAAATACATGGTTTTCTATTTCAAGTTTTCACGGGAATGATAAAACCGATAGCCATGTTACGTTTCACCCCATGTCATCTACCGACACACAACACTCACGGTTCCATGGTTTTCCAGGGATGTTTGCGTCACTTTCAATCGTAACCAAGATAACATCATTCCCAAAACAATCCATTTCAAAACAATTCATTCCAAAAGAATAATACAAAACCCTCAAGGTAACATTTGTCTATCAAACCAAAAATCCAAGAAATCAAAACCATAAACTAGGCGTTTCATTTGCTTTTCAAAAAAAAAACCTAAAAATAAGAAGTTCAGAAGACATAAATACATTCAAGGAAAGTTTTTCAACAATGGCTTTCTCTTCTTAGCAAGAGCCTCCTTCGTGCTTTGGAGAGCCTCCCTCTTTAACTTCAGCTTCCTGAAAAAAAATTCGACTTCCGCTTCCTGCTTCTTCACCATATCCGCAGAAGGACCTTCGACTGTTTCGACCACCAACTTTTCTACCTCAGAGAAACTGTCAACGAACCAAGGAACATTGAACTCGAAGTTTACACACATGTCACGATAGGACCTCCAGCTCGAGATTATATCCTCAGAAACAGTATTACCGGTCACGTTGCACATGTCGTCAATCGAAGACATTGCTTCCTCCACACGCTTAACCAACGCAAATCGACTAGTAGCCTTCTTGGTCGTGGCGATATGTCTGTATATTTCCATATATTGGTGTATAGCGCCGCATGTTTGGATGGCACGCTAAATCCCCCGATCAACACATGATCCGGATAAGGAACCAGGTATGGAAGGTTGAAAGTGGCGCTTGCGTCTACATCAGCAACCGACAAGGGATTCCTAAAGACAATTGCACCTGCAGCCACTGGAGTACTCTCCATTGTCTGAGTCACAATGACGTTTTCATCTCGATCAACATCCATTTCAAGGTCTCCCGGTACGGCTTCCACAATTGGAGACAAAGATGTATCACCAACAGTCTCCGTCTCAGGGCCATCTTCAGAAACGTTTTCCCCCTATGACATCACATATTAGGTATTTTCCAAAGAGAAAGAAAAAAACATGCGGGAGACTCACTGATTCGCTTTTAGACTGTCTAGAGGAAGATTCAGCACTGCTATCGGAAGAACTAATCTCGCCATCACTGAACTCTGAGATTTCATTCTTCTCGGGTTCCCCATCGCCACGGATAGGCTCGGCACCGCCACCCTCCGTCTCGAGAAGCGATGTTTTCTGACTACTTGCAAGTTTGGTAAAGGGGTTCTCTCTACTGAGACCCTAGGCAAGATACAAAGACAGATACTCAGGAAAGAAACAAGGATATACACGATCCAACTAAAGTCAAGAGGAAAATCACACGTACCCGCGTATTGGACGAACTGAAAGTCGGTAGGGCTGTATAAACTGACTGGGAACCATCTGCACGGCTTTTAGATCTTTTCTCCTTCACTTGGGGACTATCTGCAGTCGGTCTAACAGATTTTTGCTTGGGCGAAGAAGGATCCCTCAGCAGTGGATGCTCCGCTTAAACCGCAGGAGAAGGCTTACCGCGACGGTTTTCTACCACATCATTCACGAATTCATGGAAAACGAGAAACTCATCCTGCCAAAATATGTTATATTTGGAGGTTGTTGATGGATTTCATTCCGCAAGAAGGAAAGCAAGACTTTTACCTGACACAAGAACAGTATCATCGAGAACAGTTGGCAACGAGACTTCTGGAACAACCGGCTGACGAACAAGTGGGACCCCTTTGTCAAAACCCATATGCCGACTCGCCCTATCGATATTGTAAGAGACTTATTTGCAAGATCCTCGAAAGAAAGACGGCACATAGTCGGGCGTGCAGCTTCGCATGAACACCATCTCTCCGACACTCATATCCTCTTTATCAGAAGACAAAGACATGCTCGGAGCAGGAGCAAAGGTACTGATCTGAGTTATGGACGCATGCACCGGAGCCCATGGAAGAAAATTGACCGTGTGCGAGTTGTCAAGGAATCCAACCAGGTTCGAACCAATCTTTGGGCGCCTATTCGACCAGCGCAGTATCCTAGAGCCACCCCAAGACTCGGGAAGTACGGACAACGGTTTTGGAGAATACCTTTCGAAGTTCTCCCACAACCACGCTTGGAGAAATGCGGCATGTATATACGAATCCACTTTCATGTAACCATTTAAAGCACACATGTACGCGACTAGCTGATCCAAGTGTGTGTACATAGAACCAAGAAAAAGCCGCCAATAGGGAGAACGACACCCTTTGCCAATTTTATGGAAAACTTGATAAGTTCATGTCTTATCTCCTTCTTACCCGAGCCGTCATCGAAAATATCTCTGGATAACCAAAGAGCCAAGAACGCCGCGACATGAAGCGTACTATTCTTCTGATTCGGCTCCAACCCATCGGGAAACCACTGAGAGACCCACAAGCCATAGAAGCACATCGTCTTGTTTTCTTTCCAAACGAATCCTTTTGATTTCGCAACCAGAGCGGCGCGTATTTCTTCTTCATCTGCAGACAATTTGACATCGAGGTTTCCTATTACATGAAGGTTCAGCAAAACGGCCACGCTCTCTAAGGAGATAGTCATTTCACCCAACCTGCATATGGCCGTGTGAGTGTCTGGACTCCATCTGGAAATAAAAGCAACCAATCCTGGAATATCTTTCCTAATTTGAAGCACTACGGATTCCGCGACAGTATCAATGATCTCCGTCTTGGTCAAACTGGCTTTTACACATTCCTGGCTCATCATGAATCTCATCCATTTCTCAAAGGGACGCAATGGACTCACAGAGATTTTAAATTCAATAGGAGAAGCATGATACTCTTTCCTCTGAAGGCAAAACCTTATTACACCTCCTGGCCGAACCGACCGGGCCTCTCTTTCACTTTCCGGACCAGTCGGAAGAATCGACACATACTTGGGATGATTTATCCTAATCGTGGCAGATGTTGTAAAGAAATCATCATCTATGTTTGGATTGGAATTTCCAACATCTTTCGGTACGGCAGAACTTTTCTCAAATGACATCATAACGAAAATTCTCTCACGCTACTTCCACCTTCGAAATAACTACAATGGAACAATACGAAGAGAAATTATTGCGGAAATTGCATGAAAATTATTTTATCAGACACAGGAGATCCATCCTGGACGCAAGCCAATTTGTTTAAAAGTCATAATGCGCATAGGCAAAGAAATGGGGACTGACAGACCCTGCATCACTTCCTCATGCCAAGACCGTACCCTGCAGCGGGAAATTTGCGCCCGACCGAGGAGGCGTGCCCCACCATGGGAACCATACACATGGTCACACCAGGAAAAAGGAGTAACCCTAGAAGCTAGGTTTTCGCGGGAAGGGAATGAAAATTACCAGCTCATGCATGCCTACTTTGCACGGTAATTGAGGCGGCCAACATCACTACGGTATTCACGCTTAAATGTTACTACAAGTTCGTGCAAAGCATACCTACGACTAGGATTCATACCAATACAGAAGGACAACATTGATACAAGTTCACGAAAAGGTACGCCTACAGCTAAAGTTTGCACTAACACAAAAAAAAAGTAAAATAAGAAAAGAAAGTTAAAGAAGAAGTGTTGGAAGACATACCTGGGATTCGCTCGTCCGCTTTACTGTTACCACACGGCCAGAATAAAAAAAAAATATAGGTGTGAAGTAAAAGGAGAGGCCGGACCTCCTTTTATAGGCGTGATACTTGGGGGTTTGAATAAGGAAAGGACTTCCAATTTGAGTCAAGTAATGAAAAGAGGCAACCGGGACCGCGAAGACCAATCACCATGCCAAGACCGTTCGCGCCATTTCCTTGGCCCCACCACGCCAAGTCGTCTGCCATGCTTGCCTCACCAGGACCGCGCCATGCCTTGGCCCCACATGCCAAGTCGTCCGCGCATGCTTTGCCTCACCAAACTGCGCCATTGACTTGGCCCCACCATGCCAAGCCGTCCGCCATGCTTTCCTCGCCAGGACCGCGCCATGCCTTGTCCCCACATGCCCGTATGCATGCTTTTCCTCACCAAACTGTGCCATTGCCTTGGCCCCACCATGCCAAGCCTCCCGCTCCATGACTTTTCGCACCAACACCAACAACTCGCCAAGCCAGCGTCATGATGTTCCCTAACCCAGCCAAGGTGATGCATAGCCAGACTAAGCCGACGATCTTCATCTCACCACTTCACGGTCTACACCACGAATAGAATCTACGCAAGGCCGCCAACCAAGAGGATCATGGACTCTCATTACCTCTCGAAAAAGGTTAGTCGGACCTTCCTGACCATCTTTCCACGACTTGCTGTTTCGATTTTTGTCATTGCCCGTCACTATCTTATGCTTACCTCGCAAAAATGCTCATGTTCCAAGCTAAGCAGGGGACTTACTGTTGATGGTGGTTTTCATCTTAGGGTTAAAATCATAAAACTGTACAACTGACATGACGTCACTATGACCATTATCATATTTGTTGAATTGATCAGCATGCCTACGTAAGAATTACCAGGGTACCTTTTTTTTATGTGTCATGTTCCACATCAGAACCCTTAACATTGACCGACATCATCTATGCCAAACCCTAATTCTCATTCCACCGCGCCAAGGCATGCCAGCCGCACCACTGTGCCAATGGCAAACCGTGCCAGCCACATCTCCACGCCAAGGCATGCCAACCATGCCAGCCGCACCACTCTGCCAATGGCAAACCATGCCAGCCACATCTCCGTGCTAAGGCATGCCAACCATGCCAGCCGCACCACTGTGCCAATGGCAAACCACGCCAGCCACATCTCCGCGCCAAGGCATGCCAACCATGCCAGCCGCACCACTGTTCCAATGGCAAACCATGCCAGCCACATCTCCGCGCCAAGGCATGCCAACCATGACAGCCGTACCACTGTGCCAATGGAAAACCATGCCAGCATCATCTTCACGCCAAGGCATGCCAACCATGCCATCCGCACCACTGTGTCAATGGCAAACCATGCCAGCCACATCTCCGCGCCAAGGCATGCCAACCATGCTATCCGCACCATGCGCCAATGGCATGCCAAACCCTTGGCCCCAACCATGCTAGCCGCACCATGCGCCAATGGCATGCCAAACCCTTGGCCCCACCATGCCAAGTCAACCGCGCCTTGCCTTGGCCCTAACCATGCTAGCTGCACCATGTGCCAATGGCATGTCAAACCCTTGGCCCCGCCATGCCAATCCAACCGCACCTTGCCTTGGCCCCACCATGTCAAGCCATCTGTACCAAACCCTTGGCCCCACTATGCCAAGACATCCGTGCCATTGGCCTTGGCCCCAACATGCCGGCCTTCCCCATGCGGCTACCAAAACGAAGGCGTGCGACGATCAACGGGCACCCTTCCATCCTGGATGCAAATCCTATCCGTCCAAGGCCGCCAAACAACACATGGTAACCTTTGGACCAAAACTCTAGTTTTGGACACGCCAAACCGCGCCAAGGCATGCCATGCCACATGTGCCAATGGCATGCCAACCACCTTGCCGCGCCATACCATGCCGGCCTTCCCCATGCGGCTACCAAAACGAAGGCGTGCGACGATCAATGGCCACCCTTCCATCCTAGATGCAAATCCTAGCCGTCCAAGGTCGCCAAACAACGCATGGTAATCTTTGTCCCAAAACCCTAGTTTTGGCCACGCCAAACCGCGCCAAGGCATGCCATGCCACATGTGCCAATGGCATGCCAACCACCTTGCCGCCATACCATGTCGGCCTTCCCCATGCGGCTACCAAAACGAAGGCGTGCGACGATCAACGGCCACCCTTCCATCCTAGATGCAAATCCTAGCAGTCCAAGGTCGCCAAACTACGCATGCTAACCTTTAGCCTAAAACCCTAGTTTTGGCCACGCCAAGCCGCGCCAAGGCATGCCATGCCACATGTGCCAATGGAATGCCAACCACCTTGTCGCACCACACCATGCCGGCCTTCCCTATGCTGCTACCAAAACGAAGGTTTGCGACGATCAATGACCACCCTTCCATCCTAGATGAAAATCCTAGCCGTCCAAGGTCGTCAAACAACGCATGGTAACCTTTGGACCAAAACCCTAGTTTTGGCCACGCCAAACCGCGCCAAGGCATGCCATTCCACATGTGCCAATGGGATTCCAACCACCTTGACGCACCATACCATGTCGGCCTTCCCTATGCGGCTACCAAAACAAAGGCGTGCGACGATCAACGGCCACCCTTCTATCCTTGATGCAAATCCTAGCCGTCCAAGGTCGCCAAACAACGCATGGTAACCTTTGCCAAGGCATGCTATGCCAAACTGCGCCAAGGCATGCTATGCCGCATGTGCCAATGGCATGCCAACCACCTTGCCGCGCCATACCATGTCGGCCTTCCCCATGCGGCTACCAAAACGAAGGCGTGCGACGATCAACGACCACCCTTCCATCCTAGATGAAAATCCTAGCCGTCCAAGGTTGCCAAACAACGCATGGTAACCTTTGGCCTAAAACCCTAGTTTTGGCCACGCCAAGCCGCGCCAAGGCATGCCATGCCACATGTGCCAATGGAATGCCAACCACCTTGACGCGCCACACCATGCCGGCCTTCCCTATTCGGCTACCAAAACGAAGTTGTGCGACGATCAATGACCACCCTTCCATCCTAGATGCAAATCCTAGCCGTCCAAGGTCGCCAAACAACGCATGGTAACCTTTGGACCAAAACCCTAGTTTTGGCCACGCCAAACCGCGCCAAGGCATGTCATACCACATGTTCCAATGGGATTCCAACCACCTTGCCGCACCATACCATGTCGGCCTTCCCTATGCGGCTACCAAAACGAAGGCGTACGACGATCAACGGCCACCCTTCCATCCTGGATGCAAATCCTAGCCGTACAAGGTTGCCAAACAACGCATGGTAACCTTTGGCCCAAAACCCTAGTTTTGGCCACGCCAAACTGCACCAAGGTATGTCATGCCACATGTGCCAATGGCATACCAACCACCTTGTCGCGCCATACCATGTCGGCATTCCTCATGCGGTTACCAAAACGAAGGGGTGCGACGATCAACGGCCACCCTTCCATCCTAGATGCAAATCCTAGCCGTCCAAGGTCTCCAAACAACGCATGGTAACCTTTGGGCTAAAACCCTAGTTTTGGCCACGCCAAGCCGCGCCAAGGCATGCCATGCCACATGTGTCAATGGAATGCCAACCACCTTGCCGCGCCACACCATTCCGGCCTTCCCTATTCGGCTACCAAAACGAAGTTGTGCGACGATAAATGACCACCCTTCCATCCTAGATGCAAATCCTAGTCGTCCAAGGTCGCCAAACAACGCATGGTAACCTTTGGACCAAACCCTAGTTTTGGCCACGCCAAACCGCGCCAAGGCATGCCATGCCACATGTGCCAATGGAATTCCAACCACCTTGCCGCGCCACACCATGCCGGCCTTCCCTATGCGGCTACCAAACCGAAGGTGTGCGAAGATCAATGACCACCCTTCCATCCTAGATGCAAATCCTAGCCGTCCAAGGTCGCCAAACAACGCATGGTAACCTTTGGACCAAAACCCTAGTTTTGGCCACGCCAAACCGCGCCAAGGCATGTCATCCCACATGTTTCAATGGGATTCCAACCACCTTGCCGCACCATACCATGTCGGACTTCCCTATGCGGCTACCAAAACGAAGGCGTACGACGATCAATGTCCACCCTTCCATCCTAGATGCAAATCCTAGCCGTACAAGGTCGCCAAACAACGCATGGTAACCTTTGGCCCAAAACCCTAGTTTTGGCCACGCCAAACTGCGCCAAGGTATGCCATGCCACATGTGCCAATGGCATACCAACCACCTTGTCGCGCCATACCATGTCGGCATTCCTCATGCGGCTACCAAAACTAAGGGGTGCGACGATCAACGGCCACCCTTCCATCCTAGATGCAAATCCTAGCCGTCCAAGGTCGCCAAACAACGCATGGTAACCTTTGGCCTAAAACCCTAGTTTTGGCCACGCCAAGCCGCGCCAAGGCATGCCATGCCACATGTTCCAATGGAATGCCAACCACCTTGCTGCGCTACACCATGTCGGCCTTCCCTATGTGGCTACCAAAACGAAGGTGTGCGACGATCAATGACCACCCTTCCATCCTAGATGCAAATCCTAGCCGTCAGAGGTCGCCAAACAACGCATGGTAGCCTTTGGCCTGAAACCCTAGTTTTGGCCATGCCAAGCCGCGCCAAGGCATGCCATGCCACATGTGCCAATGGAATGCCAACCACCTTGCCGCGCCACACCATGCCGGCCTTCCCTATGCGGCTACCAAAACGAAGGTGTGCGACGATCAATGACCACCCTTCCATCTTAGATACAAATCCTAGCCGTCCAAGGTTGCCAAACCACGCATGGTAACCTTTGGACCAAACCCTAGTTTTGGCCAAGCCAAACCGCGCCAAGGCATGCCATGCCACATGTGCCAATGGAATGCCAACCACTTTGCCGCGCCACACCATGCCGGCCTTCCCTATGCGGCTACCAAAAAGAAGGTGTGCGACGATCAATGACCACCCTTCCATCCTATATCCAAATCCTAGCCGTCCAAGGTCGCCAAACAACGTATGGTAACTGATTAAATTTTTTGATTGTGATTGTAGTAAATAGGATTCGTTTCAGACTTGTGAAGGACATTGAATTTTTAGATTTAATAAAAATATATATACAAAAAATATTAGCAATGGGCGAGAGGTACTGGGACTAAGGATTTGGCCGAATTCACTACACAGGGTTCATTCATATATTCTTTGACAAATAAAACTCAATAAAATTAACATAGACTCTGATTTTGCCAAGATAGATTCTTAAAACATTGATTGTAAGTCCTAAGCATGATGTATCAAAACAACTAAGCTAAGTATACATCATCAAATTAAATAACAACCAATTAATTCAAATCACATTTCAATTTTAGATTAATGCAAAAGTCATAAAAAAGAATAAAATAAATTACCCCAAGGATGAAATTCAGCCTCCTCCGTCGTCCCAGTGTTGGGTTTTATCTCCTCATGATGAAAACACGCTCAAAATATATTTTTATAGCTCAAATGGTGTTTACAATGGAGAGAAAAGGAGAAAATGGTGTAAAATTGTAATCTGCGACGCACAAAAAGCGTCACAGAATGAACGATAAAACACAAGTGCTGCTGATGTTTAGACTGCACTGCGACCCACCGCTGTGCGTCTTAGACACCGTTGATAAACCACTGTCCTCGCGAGTCTGTTCTTCGTGTTCTTCATCATCAGCAGCAGCAGAAACAGAGTTTCATCAACTCTTGATTTCTGCTTCTCTGGACCTTCTCTCGACCCCAAACTCTCGACACCCTTCTCTTGTACCTTGATAAATATATTTATACTCCTAATCCTCATTTAATCACTCTATATCTCCCAAATAATCTTCATTTATCAATATTATTCTCCACGGCCAAAGTTTCCATTTTTTGATCTTCCACGCACATGCAGCTGAATTTCTTTCCCTCTATACCTTCTTCACGCTACATAATATCGATTAACTCTTCCAAACACGTGCAGTACACGTTTAAATTCCTCACAACCCGTGCAAGCTCATGTTTTTCCTCTAACTCCCTGTTTAGATTAAAACCAAGTTATCTAGCCAAATTCGATCGAAACAAACACCCATAATAGATTTGTTAGGACATATCACAACTACCCATGAAGTTTCAGCCCTTTAGTCTACCCAGAACTCCTTCAAACTTTGATCGAAAAATCACACAGTAGATGAGAACCGTTTTCCCGCCAAAATTCATTTTTGAATTTTTGGGAAGAAGATGCCCCCCCCCCCCTAATCCTCTACGGGTGTCCCTTTAGCACTTGCCTTATGGGGTGCAAATAGTAATTTTTTTTGGGCGTGAATAGTAATTTTTCTGGGGTTTCTCCGGCACATTTTTGGGGCGCTTTTAACACTCCTCTGGGGTGTTTCCTGGGTGCCTTTAGTACTTTATCCTGGGGTGTAAAACACCAATTTTCGAGCCAATTTTGCCGCAAGAGCTTATTTCTCTAAAAATACCTACAAAGACATAAAATAACAAAATAAATAGAAAATCGAGTACTAACAATACATACAATTGAGACATTTTAGACACATAAATGTGTCTATCAACATCCCCAAACTTATTATTTGCTAATCCTCGAGCAAAACTAATATGGAAAATAAAATCCTAATTCACTAGGTGTCCCTAGTGACCGAGTTAGTCTCGGGAGGGTTTATCAGAGGTGTACCCACAAAACCTTTACTCCTAATTGGTCACAAGTATCCAAAGAGCTATGAGGACATACATATTCTCAACCTATCTCCAAGTAAGTAGAATGCCAGAGAAATTAAAGGTGTCAGCTCTAAAGCTGACTGAAGAAAAGGGGAGACACATCCACACGACTGCTAGATAAAGAGATATCTGCTACACAGCTAGATAAACATTGTAAGATGCGTCCGCTGCTTTATAGCTGGATAAGATTAGGAGAGAGATAAAAATGAGAGGGACATCTGCTACACAGCTGGACTAATTACGTGTGATGAGTTAAACCAGTGCTAGAAAGATCTTGTGCCAGATTGAAAGCAGACTAACAAAGCAACCAAAATGCATCTTTCTTCGACTCTCTCACAGTGCTCAGTAGAAATAACGTCTTCTTCGGTCTTCAACTGTTGATGATAAACTCTCGAACCTCATAGAACCTTGACAATTAACTCTTTTCTTCGATTTCTTGCTTGACTTATAAATTTCTTCTTCCCTATGGCCTTATTGAACAAAAAGAACGTAATGATGTTTCATTTTTTATTTTATTTTATTTTTCATTTTTCATTCATTTTTTTTTTTTTTGATGAACAAAAAGTTACAAAACAAAAATTTACATGGCCATGAGAGAAGGACTTTCAAAACTTGGATCTTCGCAACTTGTGATGTCTTGATATCATGGATTCTAACAACTTATATCATTTGCTCTTATAACTTCAACTTTGATTTTTGAATTATTCTCTTCTATTGTTGCTTCTAAACCTAAAACTTCTTCACTTTCTTCATAGATTTTGATGTCGCTCCGCTTGTTGATGATGATAAGTTTCTACTGAGAGAGAGTCGCAATCCAGTAACTAAGACTATATTGTGAGGTTGCTTTGTCTTTCTGGAATTTCCCTGACCTACTTTCCTTTCCATCATGTATGGTTAGGTCCATCACGGTTACCCTCTAAAAGGAACAAGTTCTCTCCTGAATTTCAAGGATCTCAATGTCTTTTTCTCTAATGTCTTAATAAGTTGTTATCTCTAGTATTCCAATTTCTATCTTTTCGGTGAGAAACAGTATGTAAACTTAGCTAATCGGATACCATGTGGTGCTAGAAGTTTCAAAAATGCAACTAAAAAGTTTCTCCCATACCCCCAAAATGATTAATGATTTTCTGGGTTGTAATAATGAAGTGGTAAGGATGGTTCGAACTGTAAGACTTGTGAAGGTGAAGGATTTTTAGATTTATAAAAATTATATACAAAAATATTGACAAATTGGTAGAGAGGTACTGGGACTAATGATTTGGCCAATCTTCATAAAATAGGGCTCAATGAATTATTCTCGACAATAATCGCTCAAAACATAAGTTATATGGTTAGGTCCATCACGGTTACCCTCTAAAAGGAACAAGTTCTCTCCTGAATTTCAAGGATCTCAATGTCTTTTTCTATAATGTCTTAATAAGTTGTTATCTCTAGTATTCCAATTTCTATCTCTTCGGTGAGAAACAGTATGTAAACTTAGCTAACCGGATACCATGTGGCGCTAGAAGTTTCAAAAATGCAACTAAAAAGTTTCTCCCATACCCCCAAACTTAAATCTAACATTGTCCTCAATGTTCTAAAGATAAAATTAAAAGCATATGAACAAGGCGAAACTGTTACCATTTGAAGCAAAAGGGTTAAGGAAAGATATTACCATGTTGCATGAGATTGGGTTACCTCCCAAGAAGTGCTAAGTTTAAAGTCTTCAGCCAGACATCGGAAGGAATTATTCACCTCATAGAATCATATAGAAGTAGCCGGAATAACTGTGGGTCTTCAAAACTAAATAGAGCTGACCAAAGGAAACTGCAATGAACCAAGAAAGTGAAAAAGACTAGCATGCCCTTACTTAGTTTCCTGATTAAGAAATTTATATCTAATTGTGGTTCAGGTTCAGGTTCAGGTTCTATGGAAGGGTCTAAATAGAAAATTTTCATTGGTTGCGTTTCTTCATAGGTGGGATCCGAATCATTAGGTCCTAGAGTCTGGAAAAACTCAAATATGATCTTAGAAGCGCACAATAATAACCTAAATAACTGAGGATCCTCTAAGTCAATAAGATTTGACTTAAAAAATTGACCACAATGAGAGTAGTGGTCATTCTTAAGCAAATGTGTTGATTCTAATTTCCTAAAGCATTTAGGTTTAGTCTCACAACTTAATATTCGACACATTTGGAATATAAACGTTCCCACAGTTGGAAGAAAACTATTTGGTGGGAAAACAAAGTCAATCTGGGGATCATAGCCTGGGCAAACCACATCAACCATAGGATGGGTTTTTAACGACTGAACTTCTTCCTGGATAGCATTAGGTTCGGGAAAACGAATATGAAGGTAATCTTGTAAAATTGTCGAGGCAGAGATATCAAGTCCTAAGTGAAGGGACTTTCTGAGAGTTAAAGGTAAGGCACTAGGAAGGTGATAATCACCCCCAAACTTAGAGTTTTCAGTGTCTCTAGATAGACTAGTTACAATCTCCCTAATTTCTGGATCATTAGATTCTTGAAAATGGTCAATTGATTCTTCTACTTTATTATCAGGTAGTGCATCTTAACTCATATCTACGGGTATATCTTCTTCATCTAATACTATTGTTTCTAAGTCGCTAGACTCTAAAACAGCATTTTCGGAATAAACCCGTTCCTCTAAACCACTATCGGCTTCGTAATCAAAAGGAAAAACTACATCGTCTAAAACGGTGGTATCCCTAATCAAATCCTCGTTCTTTTGAATAGGTGAATAATCATAAAAATTATTTGGATTTGAACTAGAAATAATATAATCATTATAAAGCTCAATTGGATTAATAGATTCCTGATCACTATGCCTACATATTTCAGATTCTTCATTACTACTATCCTCATCATCATAATAGTACAAAGATGATTGAACCTTATCTAAATAAGTAGTGTCTTTTATTCTAGCCTCGTCCTCTAAATTAGGCAAATATTCACTATTGATACCAAGGGTAGAATTAGAAACACTATTTTGGAAATTTAGATTATTTCGAGCAGCATTAGCCAACTGTTCATTTTCTGCCTCTAGACGTGCCTGAATTTCACTAAGCATAACACTTATACGTTTACCACTCTCGTTTATCATCTCAGAATATCGTGTACACTCTTCTTTTGAACTATTCATTGCAACTAAACGTTTATACGTCCTTTCAATCCGTTGTTGGGTCTCTTCTAGAGATGGAACAGGTTCAGAAATATCATAATCAGGACTAGTTTCGAAAAACGAGTAACCAGTACTACAGTGTTCCTGATTTTCTTGCTCGTAAGACCAATTCGCGTATGGATATTAATTGGGCTCACCATGGTATGAACCATAACCTTGAAAAGGTTGGCGTTCCCAACTACTATTCCCACCATGGTCATAAAAATGATGATGTCCATATTCAAATTCAGATCGATACTCATTGTATTGGCTTCTGTCATACCAGTTCGACATTCTTAATTGCAAGGGAATTCTACACAATCACAAACAAGGCTGACTCGACCAAATCAAACCTACTGATTTCTAGCAAACAAAAAGCATGATGGCTCCACTTAGATTGTTTCTAGACCAGCTTCTAATCCTTCGAAAGGGAATTCGTTATAATTTAAGCAAACCCCTATGGAATCAATCCGAATCAAAGTAAGTTGAATCGAGGCGAGGGAAGCTCAGTGGAGCTTTGATACCCAAGGCCTCACCGCTATCACAAGGCGGCGCAGTCACGCATTCAACTCACAGAAACCATCATGAACTTCGAAGTATGCTAAAAGAGTAACCAATATTTTTCGAACGACTTTCCTACTAAGCTCGTTACCCTATCGGTCTCGTTCTAATCAAATTTTAAGCTTGGGTTCGCGTTAGGTTTCGTTTACCTAAGGCAGGCAAGAAGGGAACGGTGATGAAATCCGAACCCTTATCTTATATAGCCAGTTCTTTCCCTTTACTAGGAAATTAAAGCAGCCGGTTCAGTCCTCAACATATAATCACCTTAAGGAAGACAGTAAACCCGCTGACAGGAGATTCACGGGTGTTTAGAAGTTTACCTCCCGTACCATACGGGCAAAGAAACGTTGTAGTCGACTCGGGACACTGACTCCGGTGTCAGTGTGCGAACCCGAGGGGCCGAGACGATATTGTAATCGTCGTCCTTCCCTGCAAACAGTTTATATTTAATTTTTTTTTATATAACCCTTCCGTAGGGTTTAAAATTAAAATAAATTGTCCAAAGTCCAGTCCAATGAAAAGAAATGCAAAAAATAATAATAATAATTACAAAAAATAAAATAAAATGGAAAGTCTCTTAAAAAAAATAACAAAAAAAAAATCTCTCTTTTTTTTTCTCTCTCTCTTTTTTTTTTTTTTTTTTTTTTTTTTTTTTTTTCCTTCTCTTTTAGATTTATGTTTTGATTCCAAGGTCTTTAGTATCCAACTTCAAACCTGCAATACAAAGACACAACCAAAGAGACGTAAAAAGAACAAATGGAATAATAAAAAAAAAAAACCTAAAAATTCTACCTAAGCACAAATCCGCGTCGGCGGCGCCAAAATGATTAAAATTTTTGATTGTGATTGTAGTAAATAGGATTCGTTTCAGACTTGTGAAGGAAATGGAATTTTTAGATTTAATAAAAATATATATACAAAAAACATTAACAATGGGCGAGAGGTACTGGGACTAAGGATTTGGCCGAATTCACTACACAGGGTTCATTCATATATTCTTTGACAAATAAAACTCAATAAAATTAACATAGACTCTGATTTTGCCAAGATAGATTCTTAAAACATTGATTGTAAGTCCTAAGCATGATGTATCAAAACAACTAAGCTAAGCATACATCATCAAATTAAATAACAACCAATTAATTCAAATCACATTTCAATTTTAGATTAATGCAAAAGTCATAAAAAAGAATAAAATAAATTACCCCAAGGATGAAATTCAACCTCCTCCGTCGTCCCAGTGTTGGGTTTTATCTCCTCATGATGAAAACACGCTCAAAATATATTTTTATAGCTCAAATGGTGTTTACAATGGAGAGAAAAGAAGAAAATGGTGTAAAATTGTAATCTGCGACGCACAAAAAGCATCACAGAATGAACGATAAAACACAAGTGTTGCTGATGTTTAGACTGCACTGCGACCCACCACTGTGCGTCTTAGACAGCGTTGATAAACCACTGTCCTCGCGAGTCTGTTCTTCGTGTTCTTGTATTCTTCATCATCAGCAGCAGCAGAAACAGAGTTTCATCAACTCTTGATTTCTGGTTCTCTGGACCTTCTCTCGACCCCAAACTCTCGACACCCTTCTCTTGTACCTTGATAAATATATTTATACTCCTAATCCTCATTTAATCACTCCATATCTCCCAAATAATCTTCATTTATCAATATTATTCTCCACGGCCAAAGTTTCCATTTTTTGATCTTCCACGCACATGCAGCTGTATTTCTTTCCCTCTATACCTTCTTCACGCTACATAATATCGACTAACTCTTCCAAACACGTGCAGTACACGTTTAAATTCCTCACAACCCGTGCAAGCTCATGTTTTTTCTCTAACTCCCTGTTTAGATTAAAACCAAGTTATCTAGCCAAATTCGATCGAAACAAACACCCATAATAGCTTTGTTAGGACATATCACAACTACCCATGAAGTTTCAGCCCTTTAGTCTACCCAGAACTCCTTCAAACTTTGATCGAAAAATCACACAGTAGATGAGAACCGTTTTCCCGCCAAAATTCATTTTTGAATTTTTGGGAAGAAGATGCCCCCCCCCCCCTAATCCTCTACGGGTGTCCCTTTAGCACTTGCCTTATGGGGTGCAAATAGTACTTTTTTTGGGCGTGAATAGTAATTTTTCTGGGGTTTCTCCGGCACATTTTTGAGGCGCTTTTAACACTCCTCCGGGGTGTTTCCTGGGTGCCTTTAGTACTTTATCCTGGGGTGTAAAACACCACTTTTCGAGCCAATTTTGCCGCAAGAGCTTATTTCTCTAAAAATACCTACAAAGACATAAAATAACAAAATAAATAGAAAATCGAGTACTAACAATACATACAATTGAGACATATTAGACACACAAATGTGTCTATCAGTAACCTTTGGACCAAAACCCTAGTTTTGGCCACGCCAAACCGCGCCAAGGCATGCCATGCCACATGTGTCAATGGGATTCCAACCACCTTGCCGCACCATACCATGTCGGCCTTCCCTATGCGGCTACCAAAACGAAGGCGTGCGACGATCAAAGGCCACCCTTCCACCTGGATGCAAATCCTAGCCGTCCAAGGTCACCAAATAACGCATGGTAACCTTTGGCCCAAAACCCTAGTTTTGGCCACGCCAAACTGCGCCAAGGAATGCCATGCCACATGTGCCAATGGCATGCCAACCACCTTGCCATGCCATACCATGTCGGCCTTCCCCATGCGGCTACCAAAACAAAGGCGTGCGACGATCAACGGCCACCCTTCCATCCTAGATGCAAATCCTAGCCGTCCAAGGTCACCAAACAACGCATGGTAACCTTTGTCCTAAAGCCCTAGTTTTGGCCACGCCAAGACGCGCCAAGGCATGCCATGCCACATGTGCTAATGGAATGCCAACCACCTTGCCGTGCCACACCATGCCGGCCTTCCCTATGCAGCTACCAAAACGAAGGTGTGCGACGATCAATGACCACCCTTCCATCCTAGATGCAAATCTTAGCCGTCCAAGGTCGCCAAACAATGAATGGTAACCTTTGGACCAAACCCTAGTTTTGGCCACGCCAAACCGCGCCAAGGCATGCCATGCCACATGTGCCAATGGTATTCCAACCACCTTGCCGCATCATACCATGTCGGCCTTCCCTATGCGGCTACCAAAACGAAGGCGTGTGACGATCAACGACCACCCTTCCATCCTGGATGCAAATCCTAGCCGTCCAAGGTCGCCAAACAACGCATGGTAACCTTTGGCCCCAAACCCTAGTTTTTTCCACGCCAAACCGCGCCAAGGCATGCCATGCTACATGTGCCAATGGCATGCCAACCACCTTGTCGCGCCATACCATGTCGGCCTTCCCCATGCGGCTACCAAAACGAAGGCGTGCGACGATCAACGACCACCCTTCCATCCTAGATGCAAATCCTAGCCGTCCAAGGTCGCCAAACAACGCATGGTAACCTTTGGCCTAAAACCCTAGTTTTGGCCACGCCAAACCGCGCCAAGGAATGCCATGCCACATGTGCCAAATGGCATGCCAATCACCTTTCCGCGACATACTATGCTGGCCTTCCCTATGCGGCTACCAAAACGAAGGCCTGCAACAATCAACGACCACTTTTTCATCTAAGATGCAGATCTTATCCGTCCAAGGTTACCAGCTAACGCATGACAACCTCTGTCCTTAGTTTGGTCGCGCCTAAACAAAGCCAAAACCCTAACTTTTGGCCGCGCCTAAACTGGGCCACATTAAAGCCATACTGATCATACTTTCATGCCGCTGGATACCAAACGAAAGGTTGCAATAATCAACGACTACCTTCCTCTTAAGATGCAAAATCTCGACTGTTGAAGGTCACCACCGAGCCGGAAAGTCTTCCAAGCTCAACTTACTAGACAACAACAACATGCTACATGTTTTCCACGGAAACACTCGAGACATCAACACATGTCACAAACTGGGGGATGCTCATTGGGTATTGGTTTGGCGGTTTACAGCTTGCAGCGTACACTACGCTCGTTATAAGAAAGTGTCATAAGGATGAGGCGGTTAGTAAATACAGGGAGTAATGGTGAAACGCTTTCTTTTACGGAACATCAATTCCAAGCGTTACCGGTTACACCTCCTCCCATTTACTCACCTGTTTTCCATTTCTTAATGAGACCAGAGTACGTTTCACTTCGACTTGTATAAATAGGCATTACCTATTTGCACCGAACGACAAGTTCTGGTCAGGAGCATATAACACTCAGAAAACGTTTGCTAGCTTTCCCATCTGTTAGCTTACCACTTTCTGATACAAGTCACAAAACAACTACTCTTCCAGAATCAACTATTCTGGTCTCAACACTCTCTTCGCTTCCCTCCCCAAAACCAACTCTTCTCCTTCTCTTTGTGACCGAAGCAAGTCTGGAACGACCATTTCTTGGTTTAGGATGGATTTGTACAGATTGATCTCTCGAATCTAAAGTACTCCCTTGCAGTACATTTTTTAGGGTTTAGACTCGTTTCTCGCCCACACGCCCGAAATTATCGAAATCAGTAGAAACCGTTTTCACCCTCAAACACCAGGGTACCAAATACAGTCTTAGTTAATCAGGTTATCGGCCAAATAGTCTCTTGATCGGTCAGATAACCTTGACGAGCTTATGTGTCTCTACATGTTATATGGATAGTCGTTAAGCTTGAAGCTCTTAAGAGCCTCTTCCCTGTTTATTATTAGACATGTTTTGCTGCATGAAAATTAAGACTACCGAATGACAAAACAAGACTTGAACAATACTAGAAGATGATTTAGATTTATACTTCTAGTTGATAAGAAAAATTGAAAAATATTTATAGGGTTTGTTCTTCGCAATTGTAGTTTTTTTTTTCTTTTTTCTTTGTGAATAAGATTTCATTAAAAAAAACCAAGAATCATGAAGAGATTTGACAGAGGTAACAGAGCCATCTAATATAGAGGAAGGAGTTCCTCTTCATATTAGATTTATCTATTTTTTTTTTGGAAATAAATCGATTTATATTAATAAATCGGCTAAGTGACTAGAACCTGATCATTAAAGGTTTCCCTAGGCAGGGATATACCTCCAATGTCATCCCAAATCACCAGTACAATAAGAAATATATGGGAAATAAAATTGACAACTTGGAAAGAATGACTAGCTTTTGTTACCTCGTTAAAAACCTTGTCAAGGAAAACCCATTGTGGTAAACCCCTGGCTAAGGAAAAGAGTGCAACGTCGAAAGTCCATAAAACTATATTAAGACTACCTAAAAAGATAAAAGTACATTTATAATTCCTCAAGTTCATTGAAAATCTTTGTTCTCCATCAGTACCCAATGAGTTGTCTTCTAATATTGGTTGTATGTATGTCGCCACAAGCAAGTTGTGGAAGATGAGTATCTTCACCCGCGATAAAACTATCAAAGTATGGTCCTGAGCCCTTCTATCAATAGCAAGATTAACATAAGTGTCACGATGGCTTGTACAGGATAAGTAATTCGTCCTCTTGGAGATTATAGATGTCATTTTAGGCTTTTCTGCAATCAAGAACTTAGAAAATGAGAAATGTATCTCCAAAGAAATACAAGTAGAATGGTCAAGGTTCATAAAACCAGACCGAGACAATACAAAACCAGCATTGATTTCAACATCATGTTGTTTCACAGGATCAGTCATATTTTCTTGAAAGGAAGAATTACCGATGGAAACACTAAATACTACAATACTAAGAATATAACGAAGCATTAAGACAAAATATAATGAGAATTGAAAGATTAGCAAAAAACCTTATTCAAAGAATTAAAATGATGAGAAACTTAACTATTGATATTTTTTCATTCAGTAGATCTAAGATTTCTAAGCTAAATGAACAAGTGATAATTCAAAAATATCTAAAGTTCTAGAAAAACTCCTAATAATGCAGAAATCAGAAGTATCCAGACTAAGGTATGTTGATATAATTCAGAGACAAAACTATTGAACTTAAATAATAAACATATGAAATAACATTACTAATATAGCAGGGCAAAGCATATAATATTTAAGAAGATTAAAAAGAAAATGGCCCCTGTATAGCCCAAAGCTTGGTCCCGTTCGATGCTTTTTACTAGTGAACTTGAAATGAATTCATTTTGCGACTTAGTCGTGACCACGTCTTTACTGAATAAGTTGGATTCAAAGACTAAAAAAAAATGAAATATTTATAATATAGTTTTTTTTTCCTAAAAAAAAATAAAAGAGAAAAAAAAACAGATAAAACAACAAGCCTTTGAAATCTGAAAAGTCAGCGGAGCAAAGGTGTGGATATGAGTTACTATACATTATGCAGATGACAACTAATAATAGAACCAAAGACACTGACAATCAAGAAAATAAAGATAAGAAAAAACGAAGAACAAAAAACCTAACATGTAGATAATCATATAGGCCAACGGGCAAATACATCTAATAGCACTAAGGCAGGCTACACAACACCCTAAGAATATAAAATCACAAAAAACGGAAAAGGGCACAAGATGAACTAAACAAAACAGAAATCCTAAGCATTTTAACTAAAATTTGTTGAAAACAGCCAACTCCTAGGTTAAGCAACAACCAAGCGGCCCAAAGGGTAATAAGGAAACAAAACAATAAACATTGTCAATGAGAGGCCCAAAGGGTAATAAGAAAACAAAACAATAAACATTGTCAATGAGAGGCAACGATGCCATAAAAAGAAAAAGAGGCCAGGAAAGGGAAAAAGATTTGCACAATCAATATGAATTGTCTAGAGTCGTCTATGGAATCGGTAAATTGAATGTCCTTGCATTCATACAAAAACATAAACTTACTACCCAAATGATAAAAAATTTTGAAAACCAACTTAACCTTAAAATCGTAGGACTTCCCTTTTGTTTTTGTTTTTTTTTTTAATTTAAGAAAATTGATAACCAAAGCAAGATCCTCTTCCCTTTTCGATTGCTACAGGCAACAACACTAAAGTGTTGAAAGAGAGATCAACCCCCTACCCATAATCTTCCTTTCCAACTTCTGAATCCGTAGTTTTGTTTTTAAAAAAATAAGGCAAAAACAGTTTTCATTACTTATCTAAATAAGAAAAATTGTTGATCTCCTTCCTCTTTAAATGCTACCATACCACAACCTCAATACATACTGTGGTGAAGGAGACCAAGCAAACTATAAGGATATTTTCTAAAAGAAAACCCAAAGAAAGATTTTGGTTACAAATGAAAAACAGTCAAAATAGAAAACCAAATAAAATTTGATTTAGATAATCATGGGAGGAAAATAGGAAGATCATCAAAACCAATAGAGTAGGTAGCAATACAAAATCCCTAACCCAATCAAAATTGGGATGAAGCCAGCAAACATTTTAAGATTGTTAAGCAAAATTAAAAACATATCCAATCTATAAAGGAATGGAGAGGTCAGAGACATATTCAGAACCAAGGAAACAAACTAGAAGGACTCTGATTCGAATAACTGACGGGCAATAACCAACTAATCCTGTCCAAAGACACAACACATTCAAAAGACTGATCTAAATCCGACCCTAATTCCTACTTAATTTCAGAAATTTCCATCCAAAAGTAACGAATCAAGCATTAAGAGCATAAATTAAAGATAAGATAAGAAAAGATACCCGAAAATAGGTATAGCCATCTACAAAATTCTGTAGAAAGTCTTGTGCTTGAAGAACAACAACTCACTTTCTCTAATGAAGTAAAGACTATTTAGATTTCACACATCCAAAATAAAGTAACGAATCAAAACAGAGAGAAACATAAGATTAAAGACAATAATAGAGAAAGAAAAAAATCCTGAATAGGTAAAGCCTCCTACCAATTCCATAGAAAGTCTTGTGTTTGAAGAATCAACACCGCACTTTCTCTATTGTTGATACCGGAATAGGTAGATTCACTTTCCCCAAATTAATCTAGACGAAAAGGTTAAAAAATAACCCGTCACTGCCAATCATAGAAAAAATTTGTGTTTGATTGAGCAAAACACTTTCTCTTCAGATCTTAAGAAAACCCAAGATAATCTAGGATGCAGAGAAACTTCAGAAAAAATATAAAAATTATGATGAATCCCTAAAATAAATTAAAAACATGTATCCTAATACTCAGATACGTGACTCTTTGCTCATGACTGATTCATTGCCCAAAGGCTAGAATATTACTCCATTTTCAGGGAGAAGATAACGAAGAGACTAGGGGAAAAGAAAAGAACTGTTTGGGAGCTAGGATTAGATTTATCTATTGAGAGTTTAAGTTTAATACAACTCAGGGATTAAGGTCCCAATTTGTTTATTTCGCTAAAGGGTCCGCCACTGCATTTCCTGTCGTAGGAACAAAATGAAAACCTAAAGAGGTTGTACATGAACATGCTACTTTGTCTACTTCATCCAATAAATTTTTACTGTGCGAAGAGATTTCTGAAGTAGAACCATTAAGATACAAAACAAGGCTTTCACAATCGCCTTCAATACTGAATTCGCGGTTGTAGTTACGAGGGGCAGAAGAGAATTTTTTTCGGTGATTTCAGAAGGAATCATGCAATATGTTTTTTGTATTAGCCGAGAGTAAATTTGTCAGATTCAATAGATAGTTTAGACTCGGTTCCATTCAACGAGTCGAGCACGATCTTCCTATACACCCGTGATCCAATAGCCCTTCCCCATAACAAAAGTGTTTAATATTTAAAGAAGCTGATGAAGATGGGTCCTGATCACCCTCGTTAAACGAGTTTAACAATATATGGTCCATTAAGAAAAGGGGTTAGTCATTGCTTTGCATCTTTGTCCAATCATTTTCCAGCACTAGTCATAAAGCATCTATATGGTTGAAGTATGTGTAAACACAAATTCGAGGGGGTCAAAGAAAGATATGGATTAGGTTTGCTGATTTGTTTGTAAACACTAAACCGTTGAAACCTAACGCCATTATTTGAAACAAATCTGAATATACATACACACACGTACATGATTTACAAACTCAATAAACAACATTAATGCATCATCACAACCACTCTCACATCATCAAACCATACAAAACCCCAATAAATGAAGTTCGGGAAAAAAAAATGATCATACATGACAGACAAATACTATAACAATCAAGTTTACAGATTTACAAAAAAATGATCAGCAACGGGTTTGTATGGTCGAGAGCGTTATGATGATGAGAAGGATCACTAAGGCGACTAATGAGAGAACAAGGGAAGCTGCAATATGTCGACAAAATTTGTCATAGATGTTGCAAATTTTAAACCATCCTATATGAGAATTTCCTTTTAAACCGATATACGCTACACCACCAGCAGCCCCAGTAGCTGAAGCCAGAATACCAAACACCAACTACACCAAATAAAAATGAAATGAGTATCCTAATTATAAAAGCTACCTAGTAAACTTATTTTGCTAATTGAAAATTAAGAGTTAATGAAAGAACACGTACCACGTCCGCCAATACTGTTTGGATCAAGAACTTATTTGTAGCGCATTTCTTACGGCAGACTAGTGTGTTTAGCATGGAGGAAACACTGTATCCACAAACACTCCAAAGAGCGGATATGAAGAATCTGCAAAATGATTTTAAGAAAAAATTTACACAAACTTGGTTAAAAAGATCAAAATCAACAATTTCTGGGTGAAAAAGTCATGTAAAATTTGATACTGTTTAGATGGACAAAATTTTAAAAATAGACAGGATGTAAACAGTTGCATCCTGTCCATTTTCAAGTATTTTTTCTTGTTTTAAATTTACATCAGGATGCAACCAGTTTCATCCTCGCTCTTTCTAAGTTTAAGACAGGATGAAATCAGTTTCATTCTTGCTATTTTTTTGTGTCCATTTCACCCATACTAATTTCTACTCGCCCATTTGAACCGTGTTTTAAAAATATTTGGACAAATGATCAATTTTCCGAAAAATTTGCGTGTGTAAAAAGTTACAGTTCTAATGCCAATTGACAATTGTGGGTGCTAGGCAAGTAGTTCGCCTTTTGACTTTGAGAGGGAAAGTTTCCAAAGAAACGAAATCGTTAAATAACTTACATGAAGGCTGGAGAATAATTCCATTTGGCAGGTCGAAGTTCCCGCGTTCTTGTCAGAGGCGATCTAACATATTCAGTTTGCTTAGCAGTAATCATGAGGATGACGGAAGTGAGTGTTAACGCAAACAGTAATCCCCTAAGGATTATACCTAGCAAGAAATATTTCGAAGTTTTAGCACTGGTCGTGGCTGTGCCATATGCTCGAGATTCGGTTTCCATTGGCTCGGTGATCTCTTTTTTCTCGGTAACTTCTGCCATCAAGATAGAATCCTTACTTCAACAGGAGCTTAATTAACCGAAGTTTATATGAGAAGAAATCTGGCTGTGAAAGTTTTGGATGAGTATTAAAGATTGGTTAAGTAAGAGATGTTTTTTATAGAGTGAGAAATCAAGAGAATTAAGGATAAACATTTGGGTCAAATGAGAAGGCACACACGCATCCTGAAACTATATTAAAACATGAAGGCCCTTGTTTGCGTGTTCGGGGACTGGAGACTTTATTTTCAGCATTCAAACCTACCGAATAGTATTTGTTTAAGCGATAAAAATCGGATATGGCTTTACTTTGAATGGTGTTTAGGTAGAGGAAAACTAAACTAACATTGAGTTCTTGCAATCTTTTTGAAACTGTGTTGGTGTTGTAAATTTCAAAGTACATGGGAGGCTGTTGGCTTACTGACCAATCTATTGTACAGTTAATTAGTTTATCTTCATATTCTGCAGCCTATCAGGAAAACAGTTTTCTCACATTTCACATTTGTAAATAAAAATGTTGGATAATGTTGAATTCAACACATATTTTCTTCAGGAAATCTTATCTTAATTAGCAGCCAACTCGTGATTTCAACCAGAAAAAGATATGTCATCATATTAAATACTATCTAATCATAATCGAGATGATTCTAAAGAACTCAATCAAGACTGTGACCTCGCCTGCTGAGAAAAAAACTTCATTTCGTATATATCGTTAGGGGTTTCTACGAGGGTTTGGGGTCCGTTTCTGTCCACCCCTATCCCAATACAGACAGGGTGACATTTCTACCGTTGGATCCCCTTTCTATGTACACAACGTTGTGTAATGATCATCTAGTAAAACTTGACCGATACGTGGACTTTAACGTAGCCGGCATTGCTCGTTCGCAGCAATTAAGCTCTGAGAATTGTAAAACTAAAGCTCTGAGATTTGTAAGTAAAGCTGAGTGTCAGTGTCCTATATGAAAATGACGTGTCTAATTTTGATTATTTTATCGTATTTTTTTGAGGTCTGATTACCAAATTGTCCTCAGATTATGTATAATTTTGACAAAGAATAAGGGTAATATTAGTACAACGTTATTTCCAAGAGAGGACTGTTCACTGTTAGCAGAGTTGCAAAGTAACGTGGAAATAAATACGCAGGTAGTGGTCCTAAATTCCTAACCATTAATCATCAAGACTGTAATGCTGCTAATGCTCTACCAAATAAGGAAAGATTTTCTACAGAAAATATTCACAACAGTTTCTGTTAATCATCAGATCAACACCCACTCACCGCCATGATTCTGTTACAGTAGATATTAAAATCAACAATTTCACAGATAAACCCCAAATATTTCTTTCTAGTTTCTCTACTCTATTTCAATTAGTTATTCAGCAAAATGAAAACCCCTGAAACTAATGGATAAAAGAAGAGAAGAAGAAGAAGACATAAAGGAATTGTTTAAGAACATCATGGAAGGTTACAGTGACAAGGTTATACCATTTTCGTCTGATTTAATTACTGACAACGACGACAAAAATATCACCGACGGAAATGCTAGTGCCGATCATCAGATGGTGAAAACTTGTTTTTCAATCAAGAAGAAAGGTAGTACTAAAAGAGTAAAAGCAGAAGTTTCCCATCAATCGTTAGTATCAATGGAGACTATTCAGAAAAAAAAAGTAAGAGAGATTTGATCCAACCACATTTATCTGAGAAAGAAAGAAGAATTAAAATGGCTGAAAAATACTCTGTTCTTCAATCTCTGCTCCCTAATCTAAAATATATATAAGGTAAAAAAAATTCATCTCAATTATGCAAATTCCTTGTATGGGTTTCTCTATTTGCTTGTTTAACATTCTGGGTCACTCTTAGTTTTCTGTAATTCCTTTTCCTTTGATCTGATTCGACATTTTTTTTCAATTTTTTTTTCAGAGATCACAAACTGTGATAATAGAAGAAGCAATAAAATACATAAGGAATCTCGAAGAAGAATTGGAAAAATTAGAAGAATCAATTTCAGGTTAGAAGAAGAAGAAGAAGAAGAAGCTTTTTTCAGGTCAGAAATTCTACTGCTGATGTAGAATCATCTAAAACAACAACAACAACAAATTCATTCAGAAATTCTATTGTTGATGTAACAATTTCAGGTCAGGCAGCTTTTTTTGGAATACAAGTAGTAATTAACAACAGTGCTGAAGAACCATTTTTATTTTCTAGTGTGATGAAAGTGTTTGAATATTATAAAACAGAGATACTAACAACAACAATCACTACAAGAAATGAGTTGAAGATGAAGATCATAAGATTAAGTATGACTGTTTTGATTAATGAAGCCGAAGGAGGGGGCAGTATTATTGAGGAAATCAAAAAGGGTATTAATAGATTATTTGTATGAAGTTAATTACTAGTATTAATCATTAATCAGGGTCTCTCTTTTACTTGCTCTAATATAACTTGACTGTGTAAAACAAAGGTATCTCTAGATATAGTCAATTCAATGGTTATTGTTTTGCCTAAACTGGACCTCCTCCCGCCTTACTCTCTTCTTCTCCACCTGATTAAATGCTTCTCTCAATCCTCCGAGTCCGATTCTTAACCTTCACTATCTGATCCACAGAATGCTTCACCGTCTGCACCACAGTATACTGGGTGGTGTCCTGCGCAGTAGTAGTTTCTAGTCTCGGGTTTCTCAAAACATCTCCAGTCAGCAACCCGATAAGGATCTGCAATCTCTTTCCGTATGGAACCCCAGTTGATATCATAATCATTCTCATAATACTTCATATCAGCAATGTCACACCTGTCTTTTATGAAATCGAGCTTGTCTATGGGAATTGAGTTGATTTGAACCAGATCACAAGCTAAGTCCCGCAAAACAACAGTCCGGTTTAGACAACTCCCGTTTAAGCCTCAGATGAACAACCATTATCTCATGTAGGTCGACCACAACGAAAGGTTCATCTACAAGCCCAACTAGCGTAGAAAAAGTCAGGCCGAAGACGGTTGGGGCCTTGGAGGGATGATTTCCTTGAAATTCATCCACATTACAAACCTCAACTTCATCAAATGGAAAGTAATTGAACCATAATATTGGGCATACCAAAATCTTCCAAGACATACTGAATGAAGACAAAAGAGGTTGTGAAATAGCAAAATCAGATAACCCCTTAACCCAAAATTTTTAATGGCAAATCTGCCCTTTACGTATTAGTGTTAATAATCTTGATTAGTGATTAAATATTTTATTTAGTGATTAAAATAATTTTCAGAATTATAAGAGTTGTTTAGATGAAAAATTTGAGGAAAAAAAAAATCAAAGTTTAGGTTTGGTTAAGAAGGAGAGAAAGAGAAGGAGAAAGTGAGAAAATTCTAATTCTTGACTCAATGGAGGATGAGGAGGGTCATCATTCATCTAAAAAACCTAGGAAAATACATATCAACTACAACAATGATCCAGAAATGGCTGATTTCTTAGATTATGAGAATGATTTTACTCAAACTCAAGCTCAAACTCAAACACAAACTCAAGATGATGATTTTTATGAGCCAAATCCTGATGATGAAGACATTGATGAGGAACCCAATGCTTCTAATACACAGGTACACTTATATCCTATACTTAATCTCACATCTATAGCTCTCAATTATCAAAAGTTAGGTTTTTTGAATCATGGTTCGGCGAAACAGGATGAGGTTCGGCTCACATCTATGAGCCGAATCTACCAATTGATGAACGGTTCGGCTTACTGAATCTGTTTACTGCATGCGCCGAACCTATAATTTCTAATTCCAACCCTTTTGCTAGACACTAGTTCGGCTTATATGAAAGTTTCATAGTAAGCCGAACAACATCCTGAATAGCCCGGAATAGAATCATTACTAATTCGACTTATATATCCAAAATTGTATGTGCCGAACATAATTTTTTAATTTTTGGGTTGAAATATTGTTACTAGTTCGGCACATATGGAGAATATCGTATCAGCCGAAACCTCTTATGTTCAAGGTTCGGCACATAATATGATTATCGTTTGAGCCGAATATGAATTTGTTAATTTTTGGGTTAAAATATTGTTCGTGGTTCGGCACATATTGAGGATATCGTATAAGCCGAAAACTGTAAATGTTTATAGTTCGGCACATAATGTGATTATCGAATGCGCCGAACCTTGTTATTATATTCCCTTTCTAGTGTTTAACCTTGTGATATTCTTTGTAGATCGTGCTTGGACCCATGGAAAATCAACCTGATCCAGTAGACATAATTCACGAGGATACCAAAGGATCACTTCCAAAATGATTTGGTATGTAAGAACCTTTTGTTTACCTTAATGTTGTCAGAATATTCCAAAGTTTTTCTTACAAATTACTTGTTTTGGAATGAACGTAGATATGGAAAACTAAACCAGAAGTTCTGGATTGGCTTGAGGAACACGCGATGAAGATAAATTGTGTACTAGTTAAAGGACAGCAAAGCCGATGGGATCAGTTTGAAATGATTTGTGAGCGTAGTGGAACCGGCGCTAGCAAGGTTAAAAAGGGTACTATATACGTTGGGAAGACCGGGAGAAAGAATAGTCCGAAGAAGAAGAAAAGAAATTGCCCTTTCAAGATCGTTTTCAACCTCAAGAATAAGTCCATGAACAAAGAAGATCAATATTGGATAATGAATTAGATCTTATCTTCAACGTTGGATTAGAATATTGGATACCAAGGTCCATATTAAACTCATTAAAATCAATTAGATCTTATCTTCAACTTCAAGAGAATGAAAAGAAAAACACAACGCAAAAAGAATGAGGTCATTCCGACATCCGACAAAAAATTTATGGCCAAAACAAGATCGAAAAACTTGAGTGTGCAAAGAGAAGGTTCGGCTGATAACTCAACAACACGAACTAGCCGAACCTAGAGCCTGCAAATCAATATTTTCGAAGTGTTTACAGAGAGAGGTTCGGCTTGAAAGTGATCTAATCGAGTCAGCCGAACCTGATAACTACCTGGGGTAAATTTCACTTCTCAGGTTCGGTCGGGAAGGTTTGCAAGGTATTAGCCGAACCTGACACTGTTCTGGGACGTATTCAATACACATTTTGGGGTTCGGCTAAAAATTGACATTTACGGTTTAGCCGAACTGTTCATAGACACTTTTAGGGTAAAATTTCAAGAACAGTTCGGCTCAAAACTCAACTCAATTATCAGCCGAACCCGTTACTGTAATCGTCAAAAACTGTAAGTTTTTAGCAATTTAACCCATTCAATCCATGAAAAACAACAAATAAAAGATTGGGTTTCTAGGGAATACCTTCTTATCCTCATTTCAGTATTTGGAGCTTCAAATGGTTGAATTTACGATTCAATTTCTGGTTCAATTATAGTTTTTATACCTTCATCTTCAATTGATTCTTCTTCTTTAATTCATGGATTGGAAGAGGATTTAGAACACCTGACGTTTGCTTTTTTCTTTGTACGATCTATTATATAGTTCAATTTAACCGATGACCGAAATTTCACGCATCGATAATTAATTACAGTGATGAAAAAAAATAATTCGAGAGAAAAGGAAGGTGGTTTAGCCGGAGGAAGAAGAAGAGATGTTTAGTATAGTTTATTTTTTGATTTAGGTTCAAGGTTATATAGGTAATTGAACTACTCAATAGACACCCCTTATAAGGTCACCTAGGATGGGAAAACTATTTTGTATGCCTTTAAAGTTTTTGGTATGCCTAAAATCATAGTTCAAATAATTGACTTTAGGTACGCCTCTCCATTTTTCTCGAACATCGTGGATAAAGTTCTTTAAATCTTCATTAATCTTATATGAATCACTATAAGATCTCTTCTGTCCCACACGGGTCTGTACCAAACGGAATTGTATATTCTGTCTCTTTTCTCTCCCCACCATGATGCGGTCATGAAAACGGAAGTGTAAGAGAGGTAACATCTTCTCGTCTCCAATACGAAATAAGTACATCTGCGTAAAAGAAAGTAAAACATAAATTGGGACTGACATAGTAGAACCCGTTTGCATGGACTTCAAGGGTGTCAACAATGGACTTTCCAACTCGTTTTCCTACCCTGGGAAATATTTTGAGGCCAGCTAAAGTTATAACATTGGCCTCTTTCTCCCACAGCAGTGTTTTGGTGTTTGATATTTCATGTTTTGGATCATCCTCAGTCGTCCACGAATATACACTTACCTCTTCTATCAAATTCCTATCCTGCGGTGCGGGTGAATCCGCGGATTCACAAAACTAACCGCAACCAAACCGCTAAACCTTGCGGATTTGAAAACTCAACCGTGTCCGACCCATTGACTCTTGCGGATTGGTTTCACCCGCACTTTTGCGGATGGTTGCGGGTGAAATCAGGGGTTTTGGTTTTTCTGCACACCCATAGGTGCGTCATCTTGGGTATATTTAAGATTCACCCGTACCCGATTATGAACCACGATTCAAGCACAAGTTAAACAAATGTGAGTCTAACGAGGAGGAATTAGTGGTTGTTTACGAACCTGAACCTAAAACTAAGCATTTGGATGATAGGCACAAGCATGATAGCAAGATAGACATCTCTTTTGGGGAGCATGTAAATGAAGGTCACGAGTCCACAACAGATTACTTGGAATGGTATGCGCTTCTATCGCTCTCGGGTTATCCGGATAGATCCTCCTGGAACTCGAAGGAGCAACAAGGCATCTTCATCGGCTTCTACATCTGACACCAGAGATGATTCCACCATTCTTAAGATTGTGGTAAGTATTTATTTTTGGTATTGTGTTATTCATAAACATACAAATACAAGTTATTTAACCTCAGGTTATTTGAATGCAAATAGAGGGAACGAATGAAGATTCTTATCAAGGCATTTTGTTGCACGTCCGACAAAGGATAAGTGGTGGAACCCGAGCGACATCGTAAGTACGCTGATTATTGCAGCCACATTGAAAATCTACAATCGAAGAAGATGTTTGCTGATTTGGCTAAGCAAATTAAGAGGCCCAGGAAAACTCGAGAAAAATTGAGACAAGAACATGCTCAACATGCTGAAGCAAGTTAAGGTGGAGGAAGCCAAGGTGAGGAAATCCCGGAGGAAACAGAAGATGTTGATTCCCAAATTTCTAGTCAAGGTCGTCGTAAGAGAAGCCGTACATCAGCTGGTGAAGGAAGTCAGGGAACTCAGGGAGGGCGATATGGAGGTCGTATTGTTGAGTGAGGAGATGTTCTTATAATGTAATCATGGAAGACCTTTAGTTTCAAAGACCTTGAACTTTAGTTTGTTTGTTTGGTTATTCAGAAGCTACAACTATCTACTTCTTGTTAAACTTGGTTTGTTAACACATTGCCGCTTTATTTTATATGTTAGTAGTTTTATTTCAAAAATTAGTGTTAATGTTTTCAAATAATAAGACTCAAACTAATGATTCACCATAGGTGTCGTCATCTTATGACTTTGTAGGATGACGACTGTTAACAAATTAGTTGAAACATAACAAGAGTCGTCATAAGACTCGTATAAAATAGTAACGCCCCTTACTGAATATTATCCAGAATGTGCATCTGTTTTTCAAAAATAGAGTCGTTACTACTTATATAGAAATAAGTGACGACACTAGTGAACCAAAACATCCAGGATATCAAGCTAATAGTTCTCCTCTACAGTCGTTATGTTATTGATATAGTAGATTAACGACTCTTACGGAAATTTAAACAGAGAACTCGGTTTATTTTCAAAGCTAGATTCGTTACTTTTTAAATGGAAACCATGACGATCTTAAGTTACAAAAACATCCAGGAGGTGAACTAAATTTTCTATTTTAGAGTCGTTATGTTGAATATATAAAAAGTAACGACTCTATCTGTGGATTAAATCATGGGAACACCACTTTAAGGCATATAGAGTCGCTTCTGTTTATATGGTTGTTGATGGTGGTTTTTAGCTTAGGGTCAAAATCGTAAAACTGTACATCTGACATGACGTCACTATAACCATTAACACATTTATTGAATCAATCAGCATGCCTATGTAAGAATTACTTGGTTACCCTTCTTGTTTTTTTTTTACATGGGTCATGTTCCACGGCAGAACCCTTAACACTGACTGACATCATCTATGCCAAACCCTAATTCTCATGCTACCGCGCCAAGGCATGCCAACCATGCCAGCCGCACCACTGTGCCGATGGCAGACCATGCCATCCACGTCACTGCGCCAAGGCATGCCAGCCACAACACTGTTCTAATGGCATACCATGCCAGCCACATCTCCGCGCCAAGGCATTCCAACCATGCCAGCCGCACCTCCGCGCCAAGGCATGCCAACCATGCCAGCCGCACCACTGCGCCAATGGCATGTCGGCCACCTTGCCCCTATGCGGTTACCAAAACAAAGGCTGGCGACGATTAACGGCCATCCTTCCATCTAAGATGCAAATCTTAGCCGTCCAAGGTCGCCAACCAACGCATGGTAACCTTTGGCCCAATGCCAAAACCTTTGTTTTGTCCCAATGCCAAAACCTTTGTTTTGTCCATGCCCAAACCGCGTCAAGGCATGCCAGCCATGCCACATGTGCCAATGGCATGCCAACCACCTTGCCGCGCCATACCATGTCGGCCTTCCCTATGCGGCTACCAAAACAAAGGCTTGAGAATATCAACGACCACTTTTCCATCTAAGATGCAGATCTTAGCCGTCCAAGGTTACCAGCTAACGCATGACAACCTTTGGCCCGACCCAAGCCCTAATTTGGTCGCGCCCAAACAAAGCCAAAACCCTAACTTTTGGCCGTGCCTAAACTAGGCCATATTAAAGCCGTATCGGCCATGATTTCATGTCACTGGCTACCAAACGAAGGGTTGCAATAATCAACGGCTACCCTTCCTCTCAAGATGAAAATTCTCTACCGTCGAAGGTCACCACCGAGCCGGCAAGTCTCCCAAGCTCAACTTGCCGAACAACAACATGCTACATGTTTTCTACGAAAACACTCGATACATCAACACATGTCACAAACTGGGGGATGCTCATTGGGTATTGGTTTGGCGGTTTACAGCGTGTGGCGTACACTACGCCCGTCATAAGACAGTGTCATAAGGATGAGGCGGTTAGTAAATACAGGGAGTAATGGTGAAACTCTTTCTTTTATGGAACATCAATTGCAGGCGTTACCGGTTACCACCTCCTCCCATTCACTCATCTGTTTTCCATTTCTTACGAGACCAGAGTACGTTTCACCTTGACTTGTATAAATAGGTCTTACCTATTTTCATCGAAAAACAAGTTCTGGTCAGGAGAATCAACACTTAGAAAAACATTTGCTAGCTTTCTCATCTGTTAGATTCCCACTTTCTGATACAAGTCGTAAAACAACTACTCTTCCAGAGTTAAATATTCTGGTCTCAACACTCTCTTCGCTTCCCTCCCCAAAACCAACCCTTCTCCTTCACTTTGTGACCGAAGCAAGTCTGGAACGGCCATTTCTTGGTTTAGGACGGATTTTTACAGATTGATCTCTCGAATCTAAAGTACTCTCTTGCAGTACATTGTTTAGGGTTTAAATTTGTTTCTCACCCACACACCCGAAATTACCAAAATCAGCAGATATCATTTTCACCCTCAAACAATTGGCGACCACAGTGGGAGGTTGATCTTTCGGTCACGGTGTCAATTTTCAATCCTCGATCTCATACCTCGGCCCAGACGTCAGGACAGTAAAATCAAACGATCCGTTCAGGAATCGACGACTCAGCTACTAGGACGCTCGATTACCAGTCGTGACACGGCAAGGGACGACTGGGGACTTCCGAGGGGTTAGAAGAAAACGATCCTCCCATGGATCGGCAACACGACAAGGAATGAATGGGTACTTTCCACAGTCACGATGATGTTTCCCACAAAACTCGGTCTTACATCCGGGAGATTCCTTTTTCACCAGAAGATCCAAAAACCGAGTAAGTCTTGCCTAGACAAAATACGTGGTTTACTACTTCAGGTTTTCACGAGAATGATGAAACCAATATCCATGTTATGTTTCATCTCATGCTTTCTGTCGACAAGCAATGCTCACGATTCAGTGGCTTTCCTGGGATGTTTGCACCATTCGCAGTCGTAACCAAAAAACATCGTTATTCTAAAAAAAGTTTGTTCCAAATAATAATCCAAAACCCTCAAGGTAACATTTGTCTGTCAAACCAAAAATCTAGGAAATCAAAACCATAAACTAGGCATTTCATTTGCTTTTCAAAAAAAAAAAACTAAAATAAGAAGTTCATAAGACAGAAATGCGTTCAAGGAAAAATTTTCAACAATGGCTTGCTTTTCTTGGCAAAAGCCTATGTCGTGCTTTGGAGAGCCACCCTCTTGAACTTCAGCTTCCTGGACAACTTTTTGACTTCTTTCTTCTTCACCATATCCGTAGAAGGACCTTCGACTGTTTCGGCCAGCAACTTTTCAACCTCAGAGAAACCTTCAACGAACCAAGGAACATTGAACTCGAAGTTTGTACACGTGTCACGATGGAACCTCTAGCTCGAGACTACATCCTCAGAAACAGTATTACCAGTCACATTGCACATGTCGTCAATCGAAGACAAAGCTTCCTCCACACGCTTAACCAACGCAAATCGACTAGTAATTTTCTTGGTCGTAGAGATAGGTCCTTAGCTTTCCCATATCATGGTGTATAGTGCCGCGTGTTTGGCTGGCATGCTAAATCCCTTGATCAACACATGATCCGGATGAGGAACCAGATATGGAGGGTTGAAAGTGTCCCCCGCGACTGCATCAGCAACCGACAAGGGATTCCTAACGAAAATTGCACCTGCAGCCACTGGAGTACTCTTCATTGTCTGAGTCACAACGACGTTTTCATCTCGATCAACATCCATTTCAAGGTCGCCCGGTGCGGCTGCCACAGTTGGAGACAAATTTGTATCTCCGCCAGTCTCCGTATCAGGGCCATCTTCAGAAACGGCTTCCCCTTATGATATCACGGATTAGATATTTTCCAAAGAGAAATGAAGAGAGGAAAGAAGAAAAAACATGCGGGAGACTCACTGATTCGCTTTCAGGACGACTAGAGGAATATTCAGCACTGCTGTCGGAAGAACTACTCTCGCCATTACTGGACTCTGAACTTTCATCATTCTCGGGTTCCCCATCACCATGGATAGGCTCAGCACCGCCACCCTCCGTCTCGAGAAACGATGTTTTCTGACTACTTGCAAGTTTGGTAAAGGTGTTCACGCTGCTGATACCCTAGGAAAGATACAAAAACGGATACTCGGAAAAGAAACAAGGATATACGCGATCCAACTAAAATCAAGAGGAAAGCATACGTACCCGCATATTAGACGAACTGAAAGTCGGTAGGGCTGTCGAATCTGACTGGGAACCGTCTTCACGGATTTTAGACCTTCGCTCCTTCACTTGGGGACTATCTGCATTTGGGATAACGGATTTTCTCTTGGTCGAAGAAGGATCCCTCAGCAGTGGGTGCTCCGATAAAACTGCAGGAGAAGGCTTACCGCGACGGTTTTCTACCACATCATTCACGAATCCATGGATAGCGAGAAACTCATCCTGCCAAAATATGTTATATTTAGAGGTTGTTGATGGATTTCGTTCCACGAGCTGAAAAGGGAGACTTTTACCCGACACAAGAATACTAGCATCGAGAACAGTTGGCAACGAGTCTTCTAGAACAATCGGATGACGAACGAGTGGGACCCCTTGGTCAAAACCCATATGCCGAGCCGTCCTATCGATATTGTAAGAAACTGCTTTGCAAGATCCTCGAAAGAAAGACGGCACATGACCGGGCGTGCAGCTTTGCATGAACACCAACTCTCCAACACTCATATCGTATTTATTAGAAGACAAAGACATGCTCGGAGCAGGAGCAAAGGTATTAATCTGAGTTATGGATGCATGCACCGGAGCCCATGGAAGAAATTGACCGTGTGCGAGTTTTCAAGGAATCCAACTAGGTTCGAACCAATCTTTTGGCGCCTATTCGACCAGCGCAGTATCCTAGAACCACACCAAGACTCGAGAAGTACGGCCAACAGTTTTGGAGCATACCTTTCGAAGTGCTCCCACAGCCGCGCTTGGAGAAAGGCGACATGAATATACAAATCCACTTTCATGTAGTCATTTGAAGTGCACATGTCCACGACCAGATGATCCAAGTGTGTGTACAGAGCACCAAGAAACAAGCCTCCAATAGGAAGAACGACACCTTTTGCCAATTTTATGGAAAACTTGATAAGTTCCTGTCTTATCTCCTTCTTACCAGAGCCATCATCGAAAATATCTCTAGATAACCAAAGATCCAAGAACGCTACGACATGAAGTGTACTATTTTTTGATTTGTCTCCAACTCATCAGGAAACCATTAAGACACCCACCAGCCATAGAAGCACCTCGTCTCGTTTTCTTTCCGAACGAATCCTTTTGATTTCACAACCAGAGCGGCGCGCATTTCTTCTTCATCTGCAGACAACTTGACATCGAGGTTTCCTATTACGGGAAGGTTCAGCAAGACGGCCACGCTCTCTAAAGAGATAGTCATTTCACCCCACCTGCATATGGCCGTGTGAGTTTCCGGACACCATCTGGAAATAAAAGCAACCAAGCCTGCAATATCTTTCCTAATTTGAAGCACTGTGGAAACCGCGACAACATCAATAATCTGCGTCTTGGTCAACTGGCTTTTACACATTCCTAGTTCATCATGAATCACATCCATTTCTCAAAGGGACACAACGGACTCACACAGATTTTAAAGTCAATGGGAGAAGCATGATATTCTTTCCTCTGAAGACAAAACCTTATTACACCTCCAGGCCGAACTGACCGGGCCTCTCCTTCACTTTCCGGACCAGTCAGAAGAATCGACACATACTTGAGATGATTTTTCCTAATTGTGGTGGATGTTGTAAAGAACTCATCGTCTATGTTTGACTTGGAATTGCCAACATCTTTCGGTACGGCAGAACTTTTCTCAAATGACATCCTAACGAAATTTCTCACGCTACTTTCACCTTCGAAATAACTATAATAGAACAATACGAAGAGAAATTGTTACGGAAAGTGCATGGAAATTATTTTATCAGACACAGGAGATCCATCATGAACGCAAACTAATTTTTTGCAAAGTCATAATGCGCATGAGCAAAGAAATGGGGACTGACTGACCCTGCATCACCACCTCATGCCAAGGTCGTACCCTGCAGCAGGAAATTTGCGCCCGGACGAGGAGGCACGCCCCACCATGGGAACAATACAAACGGCCACGCCAGGAAAAGGGAGGAAACCCTAGGAGCTAGGTTTTCACGGGAAGGGAATGACAGTTACTAGCTCATGCATGCCTACTTTGCACAGTAATTGAGGCGGCCAACATTACTACGGTATTCACGCCTAAATGTTACTACAAGTTCAAGAAAAACATATTTACGGCTAGGATTCATACCAACACAAAAGAACAATATTTTTACAAGTTCATGAAAAGGTACGCCTACATCTAGGATTTGCACTAACACAATAAAAACAAGTTAAAGAGGAAGTGTTGGAAGACATACCTGGGATTCGCTCGTTCGCTTTACTGTTACCACACGGCCAGAATAAAAAAAATATAAAGGTGTGAAATAAAAGGAGAGGTCGGCCCCCTTTTATAGGCGTGGTACTTGGGAGTTTGAATAAGGAAAGGACTTCCTATTTGAGTCAAGTAAGGAAAAGAGGCAACCGGGACCGCGAAGACAAATCACCATGCCAAGCCGTCTGCGCATGCTTTGCCTCACCAAACCGCGCCATTGCCTTGGCCCCACCATGCCAAGCCGTCCGCACCATGCCAAGCCGTCCGCACCATGCCTTTTCCCCACCACGCCAAGCCATCCACATGCTTTGCCTCACCAAACCGCGCCTTGCCTTGGCCCCACCATGCCAAGCCGTCCGTGCCATAACTTGCCGCGCCAACACCAACAACTCCCCAAGCCAGCGTCATGATGTTACCTAACCCATCCAAGGTGATACATGGCCAGACTAAGCCGACGATCTTCATCTCACCACTCACGGTCTACACCACAAATAGAATCTACGCAAGGCCGCCAAATATGAGGATCATGAACTCTCCTTACCTCTCGAAAAAGGTTAGTCGGGCTTTCCTGACCATCTTTTCACGACCTGTCATTTCGATTTTTGTCCTCTCCTGTCACCATCTTATGCTTACCTCGCAACAATGCTCCTGTTCCTAGCTAAGCAGGGGACTTAAAGTTGATGGTGGTTTTTAGCTTAGGGTCAAATTGTACATCTGACATGACGTCACTATGACCATTAGCACATTTATTGAATCAATCAGCATGCCTACGTAAGATCAGGGTACCTTTTTTTTTACATGGGTCATGTTCCACGGCAGAACCCTTAACACTGACTGACATCATCTATGCCAAACTCTAATTCTCATGTTACCACGCCAATGTATGCCAGCCGCACCACTGTGCCAATGGCATACGATGCCAGCCACATCTCTGCGCCAAGGCATGCCAACCATGCCAGCCGCACCACTGCGCAAATGGCATGCCATGCCAGCCGCACCTCCGCGCCTAAACCACGCCAAGGCATGCCGACCATGCCACATGTGTCAATGGCATGCCGCGCCATCCACCTTGCCGCGCCTAAGCCATGCCATGCCGGCCTTCCCTTCACGGCTTCCGAAACGAAGGCGTGCGAAAATCAACGACCACCCTTCCATCTTAGATGCAAATCTAAGCCATTCAAGTTCACCAACCAACGCATGGTAACCTTTGTCCCAACGCCAAAATCCTAGTTTGGTCGCGCCTAAACCACGCCAAGGCATGCCGACCATGCCACATATGCCAATGGCATGCCGCGCCATCCACCTTGTCGCGCCTAAGCCATGCCATGCCGGCCTTCCCTTCACGGCTGCCAAAACGAAGGCGTGCAACAATCAAAGGCCACCCTTCCATCTTAGATGCAAATCGCAGCCGTCCAAGGTCACCAACCAACACATGCTAACCTTTGGCCCAACGCCAAAATCTTAATTTTGGTCACGCCCAAACCGCGCCAAGGCATGCCGGCCATGCCACATGTGCCAATGGCATGCCAGCCACCTTGCCGCGCCATACCATGACGGCCTTCTCTATGCGGTTACCAAAACAAAGGCTTGCGACGATCAATGACCATCCTTCCATCTAAGATGCAAATCTTAGCCGTCCAAGGTCGCCAACCAACGCACCTTTGGCCCAAAATCCTAGTTTTGGTCACGCCCAAACCGCGCCAAGGCATGCCGTCCATGCCACATGTGCCAATGGAATGCCAGCCACCTTGTCGCGCCATACCATGCCGGCCTTCCCTATGCGGTTACCAAAACAAAGGCTGGCGACGATCAACGGCCATCCTTCCATCTAAGATGCAAATCTTAGCCGCCCAAGGTCGCCAACCAACGCATGGTAACCTTTGGCCCAACGCCAAAACCTTTGTTTTGGACACGCCCAAACCTCGCCAAGGCATGCCAGTTATGCAAACATGTGCCAATGGCATGCCAACCACCTTTCCGCGTCATACCATGCCGTCCTTCCCTATGAGGCTACCAAAAAAAAGGCTTGCGAAGATCAACGATCACTTTTCCATCTAAGATGCATATCTTAGCCGCCCAAGGTTACCAGCTAACGCATGGCAACCTTTGTCCCGACGCCAAGCCCTAGTTTGGTCGTGCCCAAACAAAGCCAAAACCCAAACTTTTGGACGCGCCTAAACTAGGCCATATTAAAGCCGTATCGTCCATGCTTTCATGCCACTGGCTACCAAACGAAGGGTTGCAATAATTAACGGCTACCCTTCCTCTCAAGATGCAAAATCTCGACCATCGAAGGTCACCACCGAGCCGGCAAGTCTCCAAAGCTCAACTTGTCGAACAACAACATGCTACATATTTTCCACGAAAACACTCGAGACATCAACACATGTCACAAACTGGGGGATGCTCATTGGGTATTGGTTTGGCGGTTTACAGCGTGCGGCGTACACTACGCCCTTCATAAGACAGTGTCATAAGGATGAGGCGGTTAGTAAATACAGAGAGTAATGGTGAAATGCTTTATTTTATGGAACATCAATTCCAGGCGTTACTGGATACCACCTCCTACCATTTACTCATCCGTTTACCATTTCTTACGAGACCAGAGTACGTTTCACTTCGACTTGTATAAATAGGTCTTACAACAAGTTCTGGTCAGGAGCATACAACACTCAGAAAAATATTTGCTAGCTTTCACATATGTTAGCTTCCCACTTTCTGATACAAGTCGTAAAACAACTACTCTTCCAGAATTAACTATTCTGGCGTCAACACTCTCTTCTCTTCCCTCCCCAAAACCAACCCTTCTCCTTCACTTTGTGACCTAAGCAAGTCTGGAACAGCCATTTCTTGGTTTAGGCCGGATTTGCACAGATTAATCTCTCGAATCTAAAGTACTCCCTTGCAGTACATTATTTAGGGTTTAAATTTTGTTTCTCACCCACACACCCGAAATTACCAAAATCAGCAGAAACCATTTTCACTCTCAAACAATGGTAATAAATAACGACTCTAGGTTACACCAACATCCTGGAAAGAACCAACTGATGAGTCGTTATGGTTACCCCCTATACGTAGACGACCCATTTTTGTACATTGTAATGGTCGGATACTTTGAAATCCAGAACAAAGGTCGTTACGTTATAAATATGTATGTTGACGACCCTTGTATAGAATAAAAAAGAAACTTCATTTTTTCAGAATAAATGTAAACTCCATTTAGTTGAAACTACAATACATCAAGTCTACCATAAATCGTACTCAACAAATTACATGTTACTTATTTCCTGGTGTTAGATTGATCTACCATTGCGGCTTCGATGTGATAAAACGGCTCTCATCTCCATTTGGTATATGCATCATGGGCGTCACGCCGATCCCGTTTGTGCCTCGCGAGAAACTCGTTGTACTTGGTGCACAATCTCATAACGTGAATCGTCCTATCACGAATGTGTGACGGTAAATAATCATAGCGTAGTTTCTTTTTGTAATTAACGAAAGGACTCCAACCAACTTGAGTCCAAAATATACTCTCATCTTGATGTTATTCGGGAAGATCTTTAACGATGTAATAATTTTTTAACCATTCGGTCTCTTCCTCGACTTGCTTGAATACTTCCCGGAGATGCGCTTTTTCTTTTCCTCTTTTTTCGGCCTCGCGCTTCTCTTCTTCTTCCTTCGTAGGATATGGCGTGTAAGTGTATGGTTTTTTAGTAGGTCGCATGGTTCTTTTGCGTATCTCTTCTTCTATTGCCAATATTGATTTGGTTGGTCGCTTGCATCTTTTAAGTATGTTTTTAATTGAATTGGTAGTTGAAGATGAACCTGACATTGAAAATTTGATTTCCTTTGATTATTTTCGGTTGTATTTCCTATCTAATGATCGATTCTTTATATAGAATATATCCCAACAGCTCAATTATTTGGGAAATGTGTTTTCAGAAATAGCCGTCGAAGACAAAAAAAAAATGGAAGAGTCGTTACTTAATATTATATCCAGGTAACGACCCTAAGTGAGGAAAACATCCAGTAGATGAACTTACCAGGACCCTTAGAGTCGTTACAGGTTATTGGTATCGCGAGTAACGACTCTAACTTAAATCTAATGCCTAGTTTGGGTTGTTGTTTTTTTTGATTAAAGGCTGACGACCCTAAGTGAGGAAAACATCCAGGAGATGAACTTACCAGGACCCTTAGAGTTGTTACAGTTTATGGGTATCGCAGGTAACGACTCTAACTTAAATCTAATGCCTAGTTTGGGTCGTTGTTTTGTTTGATTATAGGGAAAACGACCCTAAGTGAGGAAAACATCCAGTAAATGAACTTACCAGGACCCTAGAGTCGTTACAGGTTATGGGTATCGCGGGTAACGACTCTAACTTAAATCTAATGCCTAGTTTGGGTCGTTGTTTTGTTTGATTATAGGGCTGACGACCCTAAGTGAGGAAAACATCCAGGAGATGGACTTACCATGACCCTTAGAGTCGTTACAGGTTTTTGGTATCGTGGGTAACGAATCAGTAAAAAATAATAATGGCAGGTGTATGTCGTTATGGTTTAGCCGTTAAACATTAACGACTGTTGGTAAAGAAAAAACAACATTAACATTTGTTATAGGTGTGAGATGGACTTACCAGGACCCTTAGAGTCGTTACAGGTTTGGGTAGCGTGGGTAACGAATCAGTCAAAAATAATAATGGCAGGTGTGTGTCGTTATGGTTTAGCCGTTAAACATTAACGACTGTTGGTAAAGAAAAAACAACGTTAACATTTGTTCGCAAAGATAAAACACATTGTATTCACTAAGCATTCTTCAAAATTCAAACGTACATGTTCTAAGTACAACCATGTTCTAAAAGTATGCTTCAAAATACAAAGCTCAAAATAAACATGTCGAAACCATTAAACACTCATTCATTCTTTCATCTCATCACCCATGTCAACAAAATTCGGCATTGGATCCAAAGCATTCCAGAAGTTCATGTCGTACTTGTACTGGTTTGTCCACTCCTTAGAGAACTCTCCCTAGTGACCATAGCCCACCCGTGGAAAAGGACATTCATCATTTATCTTCAAACCTATATAATGGTAACTGTTGACATGTGCCATTACAATTCTTCTTTTCTTTATCGCTGGCTCACACCTAGTTCTTGAGAGTACATATGTACAAGAGCCGCCGGGGAACCCTTTGCTGAATACATGAACGACACAAGAGAAAGTGTCCGCTAAAAGTTGGCCACAAAAATGCATTTGCATCCAAAACTTATAACCGCCTGTCTTCGACCCCTTTCGCCATTTGACGTTGGAAACCAATTCCTTGAACTTTATTTCTCTCTCTTTTGAATCTCCTTGCATGATCATTGTTAGATATAGTTGCTTGTCTTCAATGAGTTCAGCTGCCATTTGTTTTCTTGCATATTCAATTTGGGTGAGTTTAGTTTGTCCGCTTCATCGAAATGCCCTAACTGTTCCGTTGCAACATGGTAACCACAACTGCCATCGCCGTCAACGTCGTCGGTGGATATAAGGTGATCCAGGATGACGTAAGGAAGTTGATCGGTATACTCTTTATAAAATGTGTAAGCTACACGATGTGGTCTTCCTTGAGAATCTCTAGGGGTTGCGCGGATTACCCTTTATTCCTCTTATCATCATCATTCCGCTTGTTTGGCTTTGCTGGGTACCGACCGTATACTCAACAACATCCATATCCTCCTTTTCTTTCGCTTGTCGACTCCTTTTTTTGGTAATCAAAGACTTCTCATACTCATTATATTCCTCCTGGACTAACTCATGGCGACACAGGTCTCTTGTGAAGCTCTTTTCTTCGTTCACAGTTTCTCTAAATGACATTTTAGTTGATGGACGCCATGGGGGTTTTTGTTTTACTGGATCTTCTTCTACCCCCAAGATCTTACGGGCCGCCGGACACGAGTTAGAAACCAATATTTGTCTTCCTGCACATTTCATTCTCCGGTATTTTTCGGTGATGTACTTTCCAATCTCCAAGTCTACGAATTCTTGCTCAGCGTCTCCTGTGGGATTTGGGGTGAATGAAATTTTCTGCCATAATGGTTCGATATTTCCAAGAGGAATGATATCTTTGTGCCCACCAAGTTTATGTTTACACGGGAGACCGAGTCATGTCTCGATTGTACAATAACACTTCATCACCTTTCCAGTGGCTGTATTGGCTCTAAACTTTAGAAGTTCTTCCATCATATGGGTTATTGCCCACCATGATACTTGGTGTGCTACACCCCATAACAAATCTTTGTCTTTAACGTATTGCATCAGAAAACGGTCTTTACTTATCTCCATCTGGGCCACTATTTTTCTTAGATCATTCTCTGCGTGCTCGTGAATAACTTGATGTACCGTAACTACCCCACCATTGTTCTCTTCGAGAATTTTTTTCAAACGTCCTTGAGACTGCTCTGCAATACTTGTAGACTCATTCTTGAAGTGCTTGTATCTATTGGTCCATGCATAAACAAACTTCTCCTTCCAAGGATTCAACCATGTATTCAGGAAATACTCGACAACCTTTTTGTGATCCGTGCTCCAATCATCAATAAACTTCTGCAAGTTAGCATAATACTTAACCTCGGTCTTCGAATAAGACAAATGGTCCCAATCTTTGCAAAAATATTTTCATAGATGCCCCTCTTCTTCGTATTTTTTTTTTCCTTTTCTATTCCGCTCGCTCCTTTTTGGAAAGCTTACTCAGACGCTCGTCTTCCTCCTTCGAACGTTCAGTACCCTTCTTAGTATGGATCTTTTGGATTTTATTCTTGCAATTTGAAAGAAGATTGGTTTGGATGTTCCACGTACAAAGAAAATGTTGAGCTTCGGGAAAAATCTGACGGACGACACTCATAACTGCAAAATCCCTATCGGTAAATATAACCTGCGGTGTCTCTTTGCCACGGTAAATAAACCTCACTTTCTCAAATGCCCAAACATAATCTTCTATTTCTTCTTTCTCCATAAATCACCATGCCACGGTGAATGATTGTTTATCCGAAGTATGACTGACAACGTTCAACATGGGCATGTTATACCTGTTTGTCTTGTATGTGGAATCTATGAATAGAACCTGGTAAAAACACTGAGCCAAATCCATCATCTTTGGGTGCGCAAGAAAAATATGAGTAACCTTTTCTCCCGGACCAACTTTTGTTTGCATGGCGTAGTTAAGTTTTTCTGCTAACCACTCGGATTATTGCGTGATTAACCTACCATTCCATTCGGTTTTCTTAATCGTTTCTTTGGCAGCATATATTGTGGAAATGGTCTACAAGTTATCCTTATCTTCCGCCCTTATTGCATTTAGTATCTTAATATGCCTACATTCCTTCATCTTTCCAACCTTCTCCATTTGACGCGGCTTCAACCGGGCATATGCAGGGTGTCCATATAAACTTTTAGGTGGGGGATGGTTGTGACGACCGTCTGGAATACTATCCAATCTCCATAGATCGGTTTCGTGATGCCTTTGAAATAAATCCTGAACGAGCATCCACACTTCTTCGACGCAGTTCTGTAGACCCTAGTTGTCTTCTTCTCATATTTGTAATTCTTACCTTTGTGACTTTCTCCCTTTTTCCCAGCTCTCTCACATACCATCTCCATCCTCTTAAAATCGACGTGTTTGCTTTGAACAATCACGCACATCTTCTCTTTTGCCTTGGAGATAACCCATTCCTTGGCTTCATCCATGTCTCTCCATGTTTACACTCACCAAAGAAATTACACATCCATGAGATCACTAATTAAACTATTTAAAATAAACGGTTAAGGGAAACATACCAAATCAGTAATATAGTGTTGGGAGGTATCCGGACCCATCGTAGAGACCGGTTCTGGATCATAGCTTGGTTGCACCACCAACTACAACAATACACAAAACCTTAATTATATAGTCGACAATGTTAAAATACCAAAATGACCACTTTCTGTATACCAGTATTCCTGGTCATTCTAAAATTTCCTAGGATCGTCATCTATATTTTTTAGCAGGTTGACGACGAAATCAAGTCTGTATACCTGGGATAGAGTCGTCATGGTTTTATAGCAGGTGAACGACTCTTTTGGTAAATTAGGACGACCATAGCATACAACTAACGACTCTTTATTATAAACACACATCATTCTATTCAGTTTTGTTAAAGGGTCGTCACCCTATAAACATAACAAAATGAAGACTCTTTTGATCTGCAAGACTCGTCACTTTGTTAGTATATGTTTAACGACCCAGATAGCAGTTAATGTGAATTTTGAATTCACCAGATATGGTTAAGTCGGGAAAAGATTAAAAATTCAAAAAAAAAATGATTGTTGGGCCATTAATCTCTATAAATAGAGACCTATATTTCACCCCTTCTTCACCAAAACCATAATTCCCAACTTTCACATTCATTCCCAATCATTTATCACCAAAAGGAGCAAAAACAAGAGGAAACGCCATGACTACTCCCTACACTCCCGAATTACGCCATTGCGAGAGCTTGGTTGACAGTCACAAACCACTTTGAAGCTCAAGGAAAAGACATTGATGAAACATCGGATTCTTGGTAGAACCGTGTATTCATCGTTTTTGTGGCGTTAGACGGAAATTGCAACTCAAGGTCTTTGAAACTCGTCAAGGAACGGTTCGAGGAGATAAACTTGGAATGTGAAGCTTTCAAAAGATAAATTAAGTCCGTAAGGAAAGCCATGCCCGATATGTTGGGTGTTACAAGAGTAAGTATTTAAACAAGAGGTCAAACTTATCGAAAGTTTTCAACAACACTAACTAAGTTTTTCTTTTGCGTTTTCAGTTGGGGAAGGCGTATTGCAGATACGAGGTGCTTCGCGGAAAAAAGTTTGAGTTCGACGATTGCTACCTCATCTTGCACGGCACTACCTATAATTACAACTTTTATGGTTAAGTGTTTAAGTGTACCGTTATTATCTATTGTATTTCATTTCCTTCAATGCAACGCTATGCAAGATGTATGCCTTTTACGATTCAATGAAGTGACTCTATGAAATCAAAAATTATGAAAATCCAGTGCAAGAGTCGTTACACCATATTACTACGGCGGCTAACGACCCTTGATAACATTTGCAATGGCTATCCAGGATCGTTATGGCATATGACCAAAAATATGACGACCCCAAGTGTTGAATTTTACAGGGAGTTTTGGTTTTAGAGTCGTTCCTCTATTAACCAAAAAACATGACGACTCCAGATGACCAGTCTAAAAAGGGTCGTCAGTCTGTATCACACTACCCTAACGATTTTTCATAACCTGGAAAAGTTGCAGGTTTGAGTCGTTATTGGGAGTGTCAATATACTGACGACCTCATAGAGTCGTTTGGGTATACACATCCCGACTGTGACAACCCTTACACTGAGTTGTTCCATGGTAGGGATGATTCTACTACTTGGAGCAACAAACACACAAATTGAAAGGTATAAGATGTTTACCTGATTTTTTTGAGCTTGGGTTTCCTCATTTTGTGGGTTGGTTCCTTCATTTTAACAAATGGGATCTTCATTTGCACCAATATTCATGGCTTCCTCTATTAACATCTCTTCATCAAACATCCAATCCATGGGATTAGTTGAGACAATGAGACCATCAACACAATCATGTTTGTTATTTGAAGCTTTACCAGCATTATTTCCTCCACTAGAATCACTCATTTCAAATAACCCTAACTTTCCCCCAAAAACTCAACTGCTCCTTCCACACAACACAAAAACACAATATTTCTTTTATCATAAGATTTACCCAAAATCTGATTTTAATCTAACTAAACTAATTAACATCTTAATTTACCTAATTAACTTAATTAACACTAATAATTTAGGGATATATAGTTTAGTCATTTCAAAAAAATTGGGATAAGGGATAACCCATAATTGCTATTTCATGTTCCTTTTTTGTCCTGTAGTGCAGGGCCCCTAATTGTTTCTAGGGGGCCCAATTAAACGAGGAAGTCTATATATGTGCGTTCATTTTTTGATGGGCTTTTCGATACATGGACTTTCTAAGTTCTAAGCCTAATGTCAACCTAAAAGAAGCTTCGGAATGACAAGTCACAAGCCTCAAGTTGTTAGGGGCCTTGGGAGTTGGGGAAAGTACAAATAGTTTGGAAAGTTGTTCCGAGGCATACCAATCATTTTCCTATCTAAAGTCTGTTTATAGGAGGTGTCCTAACCGCAAGAAAATTACTATGTTACTCTTAAATAACTTAAATTACATAAATAACCTTCAACCAAACGAAAAATATAAGCCTAAACTAATCAAATTCAAATCAATTTAGCTATTCTTCTTCTCATTATCAGCCAACTCTCTCTCTCCCAAAAGTTATAAAAAAAATCCATCGCCAGTTAATTGTTTACTAACGGATCTTTGATCGTCGATTAAAATCACAATTATAAAATGCATACTATTAGAACGATGCGTCTCTAGCTTTGCTTTCAGATGCTATAAGTCAATCCAATAAGGAAAGTAAACAAGCAAGTGAATCACAAACCGAAGTGAGTGAAGTTGGAGAGCGAAATCCAAATAGATTTTTCATAAATTTTTAATAGAAGGTATTTCTAACAAGGGGAAAATATCGTTTGGTTCTTTTTTATCGGGACCACAACAGTTTAGTCCAGCGGGGAAAAACGTTTCCTGTTTGGTCCACAATTATTTGAAAATATTTAAATGGACACAAATACCCTTCCGCGTTAATTCCTACTTATTTTTTTGTAGCAGTTCATTATGTTCGATGAACTATCAAGTTTTTTTTGTAGATTTGAGTTCATTCTATTTCATGAAAGTTCTACATTTCATTATATTCTATGAACTTCATTTTACTTCATTAAATTCTACAAAAATTTCGTTATTACAAAAAATCAGAGTTCATTCTTTCAAATGAACACCTAATAAAACCTACAATAAAACGAGTTCATTCTTTCAAATGAACACCTAATAAAAACATATAAAAAAAACCGAGTTCATTCTTTCAAATGAACATCTAATAAAAACCTATATGAAAACCGAGTTCATTCTTTCAGATGAACACCTATATGAAACCAGAGTTCATTCTTTCAAATGAACTCCTAATAAAACCTAAATGAAACCAAAGTTCATTCTTTCAAATGAACTCCTAATAAAACCTATAAGAAAACCGAGTTCATTCTTTCAAATGAACTCCTAATAAAAACCTATATTAAACCAGAGTTCACTCTTTTAGATGAACTCCTAATAATAACCTCGATGAAACCAGAGTTCATTCTTTCAAATGAACTCCTAATAAAAACATATATGAAAACCGAGTTCATTCTTTCAAATGAACTCCTAACAAATACATATATGAAACCAGAGTTCATTCGTAAAAATGAACTATAACAGCATCATCTTCGTCGTCTTCAACAACAACAACAAATATCATCTTCTTCGACATCAGCAGCAACATCGCATTCATCGTCTTCGACATATTTATCATCTTCATCATCTTTAATAGCAGCAACAAACAAACAGAAACGAAAAAGAAATGCAAAAAACTTCATCCTCTTCATCATCTTCATCGACTTCTACATCATCATCAGCATCATCAACACCAGTACAGAAGAAAAACCCTAAAAACTTCGTCGTAATTCATCGTCTTTATCATATTCATCCTTTCCACATCTTCGTTTTCAACAACAATAATCTTTATAAAAAAGTCTGTTAATCAATCACCGTCTTCAACAACGGCAGATCTCGAAGTCTTCATCATATTCGCCGTCTTCAACAGTAGAAGATCAAATCTTTCAAATCAAGATTCATCTTATGCAAAAAAAAAAAACAGCAAAAAGAAAAGGAAAAAAGAAATGGAGAGAAGAGAAACTAGATCTGAAATAAATATGAGAGAGAAAGTAAATATGAGAATGAGATATTTTCTACTTTATTTTTGTATATATATGGTCCCAAAAGGGTATTTTTGCCACTACAAGATGACAATTACATCACCTAGGACCAAACCTTAATTTCTAGGACCAAACAGAAAGTTGACTAGGTCAACTGGACCAAACTCACTCTAATTTATTATTTCTAGGACTAAATGGTATTTCTTACTTCTAACAAACCCATCTTGTTTTTATTTTGTTTAACTGATATAATAGGTATGCATGGATGCGAAAAGAGACAAAAACATTGGGAGTTTACTTTGTTCATAACTAGCGAGTAATTAAGTTTGTTAATGTCCAAAGAAAATTATTCTCTTATGATTAAATTAAAGGTCGTTCATGTTGTTCTTTTGGAAATGACATCAAATGGGGGAGAGTTCTTTTTAAATTTTGCTTAAACGTAATATCTTCATGGGGAGATTGGATGTGTAATTGTAGGAGGTTCTTGTACATGTACGTCTCATTGATGCAAATTGAGTTCTTTTGGTAAAATCTCTAAAATAAAAGATATTTAAGTGTTCTATAGTCTTGACACTTGATTCATTGTGATCCATGTTTTTCGCCTTTGCCAATTTTGTTTACGAGAAGGGGGGCAATTATTATGTAGTATCATACCAAAACATATGGCTTTTCCGGGAATCATGTAAGGAGCAGTGGGTTATTATCTATAGGTTTTACCTATTTTGCAAAAGATGTAACTACTGACTAAGGGGGAGAAAAAACCGCCTTAGTATTGCTTCAAAGTTGCGGTGCAATTGAACTTTGAGGAAGGTATAATCAATATTATGTTTCTTTATAACAACCAATGAGTAGAGTGATCTTTCATTCTAAGAAAGCTCTTTTTGAGTATTCTCATAAGTTTTTATCGCTAAGGATCTTCAATAACAAAGGTTCTAAACGAAGACATGGAGAACCATAAAAGAACTTGAGGTACGAAGAATTCAAGACGTTTGTTGAAGAATCAAAGAAATCAAGCATAGTGGATTTGAGATGAAAAGTCTATTTATTTTGATTCCATATGTATTGAATAGTTTTGTCAACTAAGAGGGAGATTGTCAGAGAAATGCTCGGTTAAGGCCACAAATTTTACTATCTCAAGATTGTTGTAAATGTTAGTTGATCAAAATTATATCTTAATTTCTAGTCTATTAAGTCAAATCTCGGACTAGGTTAGAATTTGATAGTTGAGTATCAGACATAACCCTCGAAGACTGAAGATCGACGAAGGCATTTGGAGAACTTCTGTATCGGGTATGTGAAGGCTAAACCATTCTATTTTACTCACTATCTTACCATTCTATCTGTTGAGACTATGTCGTATGACTTCTAGTAGATTTACAAAAGAAAACTTTCGAGTCAAGCTTGTCTTGTGAAAAATCTCAAAATATGATTTTAGCAAAGATGTTCAACAATCCTTAAAAATATTAGTTCTAAGCAATTTATTATTTGCAAATTAATTTGTGGATCAACTGAAAATTTCCCTTGCAAGTTATTTTATCACTTGAAAATGTTTCAAATATTAAAAGAAAGAAATTCAGAAATTTTGTTATTTATGCTCAGGGTAGGTTGGCGAACCACTTTGCAGATCATAGATATCCGAATTTCCGAAATACAGGGAAGTTACTTCAGTTAGGGACAATTCACGAACCCCGTTCATAAACCTTCGCCATCTAAGTTCGAAAGTCTTGTAGGGTTGGCGAACCTGGTTCACGAACCATAGATGAAAAGACGAGTTTACCCAAATACACCACAATCTTTTTATTTTAACATATACGTATGATACCAAGTGTGATCGTCTATGGAAAAAGTCGAGACAATACAATAACTTGATATTCACTTGACAATAGTTATGGTACAAGACCGATTGACTATTGGATCAAAGTCAAGTGATTAGGATTAACGTACAAGTGTAATTTACTTTATTATAATAAGACAACTACAATGCGGAAGTAAAATAAATGACATAGCAATATTTATTTAACGAGGAAACTGCAAATGCAGAAAAACACCGGGACCTAGTCCAGTTTTGAATAATCTCAGAATTAAGTTGTTATACAAAGAACAAAATCCAACTTCGTATAGTTGAGACCAAGTAAACTACCCCTAGTTACTTAGTTCCCTCAGTATCCCTGCGTCTCCACCATTTAGTCACGCACGTGAATCTCAAGAAAGAACTAACTATCTCGAGTTGCTTTACAAAGTAATGTCTTTATGTATTCAACTCCTTTTGATCGTATTCCAAATAGTAAAGGAACAAATCTGTTTGGTAACCACTCTATTCAATCTTTAAGAAAATATATGTTGAGTCGTTGACAAAGGCTCTTATGTTTAATCTAATAAACTTCTTTGCCTGGTTAGATCAGTCCAAATATTAATTAACGAAATAATCAATTTCCGGATTTTCAATCAAACAATATAGAACACAAAGAGAAAGTATAAAGTGATGTCGTTCTTATCAACTAGATAATCACAAGTCTATCAAAGATAAACAAGATCTAGTTGGATCCCAGATGATCAAGATGTGTGCACAAAACTCACAAGATAAGAAAACTAATTAGATAAATCTTCTTCATCTTCAATCTTCAATTGCCTTCTTAAATAACCTGCACAACACAACTTGAATCATCTTGTGATCAATCACGCACAAAACGAAGTCTGTTAAAAATGATTATCACAATATATCTTTAGATCTAACAACAGTTATAAAGATCCCGTCGATACTTTGATCTAGTTTGAGTGACCCTTATGTCAGAAGAGAAGGCTCTAAAGAATAATCAAACTAGGTGCAATCAAAGTTTCAACAACCGTTAGTCAATCAAATCAACAATCAAAAAATAAAATAAAAATGCAATTATCTAGTTTCCCACCAACGGTACTCGCGGAGATTCTTAATCCCATATAAGTTTTTAAATGAGTGGTCTTAAGAGATTTCACCTAATTATGTTACTTTCCTCTCTAGATAGACGGATTCACCAGAAACAACACGAATGAAGTTTTCCTGGCTCTTAGGATAGTTTGCAAAATGCATAAAGTTAGGTACTTATAACCAAGGTTGTTTGGACAACAAGAAAATTCCAAAACCGAAAATATTCTCAAGATATGCAATAAAGTACCTAATTTCGGTTTTCCTATTTCCAACTAAAGTCAAACAATTTCGAAATCTCTCATAGAAAATTTCTATTATTAGTTTAACACATTAACTAGTAATCCTTTTCTAGTGTATATTCTTTAATTGCTGGTAATTAAAACATATAAAATCCAAAATCATAATAATGCTTTTCAATTATTTTGGTTTGGGATCACCTTGAGCATCAAGGAATATTTTTGAACAATTAATGATAAGAGTTATGCGCATGTTCAAATAATGTCGACATTTAGAAGTTTCCTATCTTAGCAACCCCTAATTCCAAATTCACACACAACATAAAGAAATGTGTGAATATTGGAAACTTGGTTTTGCTCTTGGGACCGGTTCTACCATGAATCCAAAACTAAGTTGGGATCGGTTATACCATGACTCTCAATATAGGTTATGACCGGTTATACCTTGCTTCCCAATACTAGTTAGGATCGGTTATACCATGTCACCGGATATAAGTTATGACCGATTCTACCTTGTCTCCCAATACTAGTTAGGATCAGTATACCTTGTCACGCAATATGGGCTATGACCAGTTCTACCTTGATTCTCAACATAAGTTTATATTGATTCTACCTTTTCATCTTGCATTGGTCATTCAAATAATCTTCAATGAAAAACAAGACCAACACACTTATTGATTTCCCTTTCGATTACGAAACAAGTTCGTACATCTACTTCCTTAAACAATTGTAATAATACATAGTTTCTTAGGATGAAATCACACCTATATCCCATACATAATCAAGTAACTATATACGTAGATTATGTTGATATCGTATTTACGAAATTCAAAAGATAACATTATACTTCGTAATTCAATATAATTTCTTAATGTAGCATAGATCAGGATTGATAGAGGTGAAAGAATAATGCTCAACTACACACTTCTATCCTAATCCGAGACTTAGCTATAAGTAAACTAGAAATTAATAATATGGTTTTGCTCAACTAAACTTGACAAACAAGGTTGAGATAGCAATGCTTGCGAGTTCGACCGAGCAATGCTCTAACAGTACTGTTGTATAACATGCCACTACATAGATGATGAATGGAATTTGAAAAGGAAGACATTAGCTTATATGGTAGTGCCATCACCACATACAAGAGATTTTCTAAAAGATTGTATCAAAAATTGCACATTTGAATGGAACATAGATAGGAAATTATCTGTTGTAACTGCTAATAATCATTCTGCAAATGGCGTTATGATGAGAAATTTTATTAGATTGCTACGGGGTAAGGATTGTCTAGTTCTTGAAGCGGAAATGTTTCACATGAGGTGTAGCAACCACATTCTTCATTTGATTGTACTAGATGGAATGGAAGTTGCTGCAAAGTTTGTGGTATCAATTACAGAATGTGTTAAGTATGTTAAGTCCTCACAAGCTAGGAAAGAAAGTTTTGCAACGGTATTGTCACAATGTAGGTTGTATGGTAAGGCAGTTAGTTTAGATCTGGACACCAAATAGAATTCAACTTTTTTTATGCTTAAGAATATGCAATTGAATTGAAAAACAGGTTTGAAAGACTAGCTGAGACTGATCCTGATTTCTTCTGTCTACCATGTGAAGAGGAGTGGCTATAAGTGGTAGTTATTTGTAAATGTTTAGATGTGTTTAATGATGTTTCAACCAAGTTTGCAGGGATTAAGTATCCAACTGCAAATTTGTACTACAATGGGGTGTATAAGATTAAAAAATTCATCCAAGAAATGGAAAACAGTCCTTATGAGTATATCAGAAAAAAAGGTTGAAGATTAGAGAAAAGTTTGATGCATATTGGCTTGAGAGTAATTTGATGATGAGCATTGGAATTGTGTTAGATCCTAGGTACAAGGAAAGATGGGTAGAGTTTCGTTATAAGCAAGTGTATGGATTCAGTGGGTATGCAGGGATGTATAACAAATTCAAAACAAAATTGATAGCTCTTTCGAATGCATATGATTCACAAAACTCAAATACAGCTGAAAGTTATTTTGGCAGTCGTAGCTCTGTCTCTAACTCAAGTATGATGGATTCAGGCAATGCAGATGAAAGTGATCCTGATTATGATGAGTTTATGATGCAAAACAGTGAGTTTGAGGTGCAAAAATATGAGTTAGATAAGTACTTAGAAGAACCAGTTCTTAACAAATGCTCTCCAAAAAATGAGTTTATGTTTGATATCTTGAGTTGGTGGAAACTAAATGCACCTAAGTACCCAACTCTTGCAAAGATGTCAAGGGATGTGTTGGATGTTCCAGTCACCAGTGTGGCATCCGAATCAATGTTCACTGCTGGTGGTAGAGTGCTTACAACACACAAAACTTCACTAGATCCAGAGGTTGTTGAAGCATTGTTGTGCTTAAGTGATTGGTTGCCAGACTTCTTTTGTACTTGTGAGTTTTCTTTTCTTTTACTTTATCTTCATAGTTAGTTAGTTATATTTGTCCTACATATTTGACCTATCGCCATTTCTAAAGTTCTAAACAGTCTACTTTGCATGTAGATTTCTTTAAAAATATCATATAAGTCCTGAAATTTTGAGATAAATTTCAAACTGTGCATAACTAAGGAAGAACCTTTTGTTTCTTGTTTTGCATATTCGTGGGTGCTTGTTACTTTTTGTTCAAGAAGAAAGTTAGACATTCCCATTTACAAAGTATACAGTATCCTTTGATTTATTTGGTACCCCAGTCCTTTGATAAAAAAAATGCACAAAGCCATCTGGCTTGATGAGTTATCTGTATGAGCAAAAATTTGTACATCATTTTGTTAAATTTGGAGTGCCTTGACGATCTTTAATGGTTTTTTTCTACAATTGAAAAGCAATGAAAATATGGGAACTATTGTATAGTTACTCACACAACTATTGCGTCGAAGAAAATATGTATAATCCTACATTTACATACCATTGTCTTTTTTCCTTCTTAACTTATCTCATAATTGCATACTGCTTGGTGGTGTCTCGCCCATTTGTCATTCCCTGGCAAGGATGCTTTATCTTCATCTCATCTGATCTGAATGTGTTATAATGCTGCTAATTCAGATATGGAAGTCATGGAAGAATGAAGTTGAACTGAGTGCAGTGCAATGCCTTTGGATCCAGGATTCAGGTAGCAGCCAACCAGGAGCAGCAGTGCAGAGCAGTGCTTTAAGTTTCAGTCTTTCAGTGTTTCTTTTGTTTGTTTTTGCGTTTCTTTTCATGTGTGAGACACTGAGAGTGAAACGAATGTGTGTTTGAAACTCTTTTGGACCTTTTGGTGCTCGAAGACAGTTTGGATGTGTGAAATTTGAACTTGAATCACTGCATTGAACTAAAATGTTAACTTAAAACCTGTAATTCCTTTTTTTTTTGTCAGCTCACGGAATTTATCGGATTAAAATACGAGATCTGATAGCTTAATCTATCAGCTTCGGTTTCAGTTTAAGAAATCCTATAGGATATTATCGGAAATCGAAATTTCCAAAATTCGTTGGATTTTCATCCGTTGCCAGCCGAGTGGTTTCATAAAAAAAAAAAAAGAGTACCAACTCTTCCCAAAAAAGAGTTCTCTCTTTCTGGATAGGGTTTTAACTTAAGGTAGTATACAACTTACGGTGCATGCGTCATGGGGGTTTGTTCGGGTGGGAACTGGGAAGCAGCTTGCTCTTCCAACCGAAAGCCACAACAGGTTAGACTGGCCTATTCCATCCACCGTCACCAAGTTTTAATTTTAAAATGTTCTGTCTAAACTTGCCCTTCGGTTTCTCACAAAAAGAAAAGAAAAACTTAGCCCTAAGCCGAAACCCCATTCAAACATTCGTTCAATCTTCCGAATCCCGCCTAAAAAACTCACCAGAAATCTTTCTTCCTGGGGCGAAGCATCAGGGTGCTCTGAAACTCTAAGCAATTCTTTATTGGGCCGACTGCCCGGAGGGCCGGAAAGGAGGGAGCCCTTTCATGATTAAGTTCAGAATTTTACATTCGAGAAGAAATTGAGGATTTTCTCGATTTGGAGTTTGATTAAACCTAATCTTCAATCTTCTTCGACTTCAATCCAATCTCTGTTCAAAGTTACTCAATTTTTAACATTGATTTCTTTCCAAGGATATATTCCTTGATTAAACGTACCAGCACCATCACCACCTCCACAACCAAAAGTAGCTCTGCCAGCACCATCATCAAATACAATAATTCATCTCTACCCTAATCATTACTCATCACTTACCAACACCATAACCAGGTACCTTCTTATTTTCGGTTCCGATTTAAAATGCAACTTCGATTTTAAAACCCAATTTTTGATTGCTTTTAGATTCAATTTTTTTTTTTCATTTCAAATGCCATTCCGATTTTAAACACAATTTTTGATTGCCTTTAGATTCAATGGTTTTATGAAATTAAGCTTCAAGTAAGCTTACTGTAAACTTTGGGGGTTGAACTTAAATTCTTCCTTTAAATGAACTTCAGCTGTTTCACAAAATACCTCAATGAAAAAATTCTAACAAACTATTCAACTATTAAATAGAATCTACCGGTTAATTTTCTGGGATTCAATGCTTCGTCTATCAGTCTATGGCATAGACTTTTATCATTTAGTTATTGGTGCAAAAAGTTCTCCAGGTATTTGGAAGCTTGAGCTTGCTATTTAATGTCTAGCAAACTAATTATCCTACCATTCCAGGGTACAGAATTGCAGCTTGGATTGGCAGTTGAAAGCATTAAAGCTACTTTGTCAGTGAAGAGGAGGCTGGCATGTGAACAGCTAGCTTATTATGCTCAGGTGTGTCTTAGTATCTACATACATTGACGACCCTTCGTGCGTTTTATGTCAGTTTGAGGCTGTTGTGTCTATATTTGGCTAGAATTTGGTGGAAGTGCAATAGAGGAAGCAAAAGGCAGGGATTCGAAGTAGCAGCAGGAAAGAAAAGATCCGATTCTGGACTATATACTATTTGGTAATTTTTAAATTATAACTTAGATGTACATACTTAATCACTATGTTATGAAGATTAATATTAGTGTGTGTTACCTTGGTATAGCAATCATGCTTGCCTATTTTCCAGCTCTTATATCAATGTTTATTTTGTTTAAAACTCAATGTGATACATGTTCTAGTAAGCTGCTTTTTTTTCAATTATGGATTGTCAATTTTGTGGATCCCAACACCTAGCTATCAGTTCAGACTTTATATCCGTGGAAGCATATTCTTGTTTGAAGCATTAAATTTGCTTTTCTTGCGTCAAACAGTTTGTTGCACAAAGGATGGTGGATCCATTCAACTGTAGGTGCTAGCTTAAACAATGGATCATGTATATATGAGTAGGTGCTGCCCATGAATCCAGCCATGTGCTGGCTTAAAATACTTTGTTTAGTTTAGGTTCCCGTTTGGCATGTATTTGGTTGTGATTGTGCCAAACCAGTTTTGTGTTTGGGCTAGTTGATTATTCTATTGTATAGAGATATTTGACTCAGTACACATCCTTGGTTAGCTGATAAGATGCATATCTTAGCTACCAGAGTTTCATAGTTGAGGTACTAGGATACCTTAGTGGAGAACAAAATATTGGAATCCTTCTTTAGAGTCAGAGTTCCAATTGGATCCTGAGGTAAAATAAGGAGTTTTTATTGTGGTTGGGTTAATTGTATCACTAGTAGGTCACTATAATACTTTGATTAAAGGTCTTGTAATCATGCCTATAGAATTTATCTCTTGCTTTCGTTCACTGGGTTTTTTTTTATGCTCAGTTCGTTATACTCTCAACATTCTACCTATATTTATTACTCTAACTGAGATCTTATTGCAGGTAAATGTCATTCTGATGTCACTAGAAGTGGTGTTTCGTTTTTCTTCGGTCTTCCCTCCCCACCGTGGCTGTGGTGTTCTAGTATCCTAACCCCATAGTATAGGTGAATTTTAGGTTGTTTTCTTTATTCGTTGGATTCACTTGTTCTGCTAATTTCTCAAGGAAAATGGAGAATCTTTACTCCAAACTCTACGATAAGTACAACAAACTAAAGGTATTGTTTCATTTTCGTTTCTAATTATTTTCTTCTCCGAACAAAAGTTCTATATGTTTATCTAGTGTTTTTAATTTTGGTTTAGACAAGAAAGGATTCTGAAATCGATCGTTATAATCATGACCAAGAAGTTAAATTCACTGGTTACATGGCTGGTGAGTACTTCCCTTTACATTTGATCCATATATAAATGTTTCTTAGGGCTTTCGTTAGTTAGTAGAACAGTTTCTGGTTTTCTTTAAAACATAATAGTGTTTTTTATGCTTTTGCAGCTGTTGAGGAGTTGGTAAATTGCCTGAGAAGTGAAAATGATAGGCTTGTTACTAAGAATCAAGACTTAAGGAATGAATTAGCTTCAGTTAGGCATGTATCTATTGCCAGAGTTGTTCATTAATTATTTTCTGAATATTGTCTAGAACTCATTGGTTCTAATAAACTGTTTTACCTACTGTAGAGCCGATAGATCTGACAAGGAAGAATTATGCGTCCAGTACGAAAAGCTTTTAACTGAAGAAGCCAGAAAGGGTAAGGGTATTGCGAAGTACTTGAGGGGAACATTTCCTGTTTTAAATATATAAGGTTAGAATGGTGACATGATAGTAGAGCGATCTGCAGTACCCGACATCAATAAGCTTACATTTTTGACTTGATAGGTCGCGACCTAATGAGCTTACATTAGGTCATTGGGGACACTCCAATGACCTAATTCCTGAGGTTTCATGTACTCGTCTTGTTTCATGAGTTATTTAGTCTTGATGAGTTGTTATCTAGCATAAGTTTTGAAGTAAATGTTTCTATTAAAGATTGGAACTTTTAGTCCCTCGATGTGTCTAGGGTTGAACTATGGATTTAGAACATCTTTTGCATGAGCTTTAAGAATGTAAGGGGATATCTATGTTGAAACATTCATAGTCACATGCTTTTATGTTTCTATTTTGTTCTTAATTACGTGTGAGGCCTTTTGGTGAAGCGCTGTTCCTGTTTGAAACTTAAGGTGTGAGCCGCTTACTTTTAATGGATCATCTTTGAAAAACATGTAACGAGTTTTATGTTTGATAAGGAAAAGGTGCAATAGATTTTATTGTGGAATCATATTCTGGTTGAAGTTTGCATGCTTGACAGATCACATGCATGTCAGACATGGAGCAAATGTCTAAGTTTGCCTTTATTTTTCCCGAGTACTTTCATCGCCCCTCCTTTTTTGGTGAAATTGACTCCAATTTTTGGCAGGAAAAGAGCTTTCTGAAGAGGTAGAGAAGCTACGCAATCTGCAGCAAGAAGGGCTCTCCTGCAGTGCCAGGGGTCGGTACAATGAAAATGGGCAAATGGAATCCCCTAGAGGTACTTATCTTGAGTCAATACATCTATCCAGCGTCAACAATAGGAAAAGGCTTTCTACAGATGAAGATACAGACTCAGACAGCAGAGGGAAGCTTCCTGTGGTAATAGAAACAGAAAGAGATTCACATAGGGGCTTACGTTCTGACAATGATCAAAGCATTCAGAAGGTATATATATATATTATAAGATAGTGTTCCAAGTACAGTTTATCTGGTCTAGTTTCTAACCAAGTCATCCTGGAAATGTGATTTCTCAGGAAAGTTGCTGCGGGAAAATCATCAGTTCAGGTAAGTGAGAAATAAACATTCCAAATTGCTACCATTCTATGCAATACAATGTGTTTAACATATCGGTGGATCATATTTTCTAGGGGGTTCAATCAATGCAAATTGCGTGTTTCACACCCTATTGGAATTTCTAATTGGCATGAAATTTGAATTTGTTACTAGAAGAGATTTTTCTCAATCACGTGGTTCGTCAGACCAGGTTATGTTTTATGTTTCTCTGCTATGCAAGATGTATATTACAAGTAAATGCAAATACACTATGACCGTCAGTGTAGATATACACAAAGCTACTGATAATTGGTAAGTAGTCTGCTAAGGTTGCAGGAAGCTAATGCGAGTCTGTTCTTATCCTATTCACATGCTGGTGTAGTACCAAATGGCTCCAGTGTCTACACCACCTAATAGGATGATGCTTCTTTTTTACATCACATCTTCTCAATAAATCTATGATTCACGATTTAGTTCTTTTCTAGTACTAATTTCATGCTTATATTACATTTTCTCTATAGAAACAATGATTCTCGATTTGGTTCTCTTCTTGTACTAACATGCTTACATTATCCTTTAAGCCAAATTGACATCTCAGTGTTGTGATCATAGTGTATCTTTTGTTAGTTGCAACTTTGTTTTCAGTTGTATCAAGGAAATAATTAGTGTAAGGGAGAATCTAGAGCAACCACGGAAGAGTGGTTTTAACAGCTTCCAGGTTGTCATATGGGATTCCGAACACCCCTTTGGGAGGATGGATACCAGAAGATAATAGCCTGGATCAAAAGCGGTTCTGCTAAACCACATTATTTTTTTGATTGACCTAGCCCTCGTTATACAACATATATCTGTGTTATATCTCCTTTCTTTCTGGTGGACTTTTTTTGATATACACTTCTGTGGATTGCAGGGTATTCATTCACTTTAACGTGGCTTACTAAAGCATCTGAGAATGAACCTCTGGAGCTACTGTACCATGTGCTATCTTTAGGGACTTTTGAAAGGATTGCACCAGAGTGGATGAGGGAGGACTTAATTTTTAGCTCAAGTATGTGTCCCGTGTTTTTCAAGAGAGTATCCTCGGTTATTGGATTGCATTTGTAATATTTCTACCCATGGTGTTTGTGTTCTTTTAAGCATCTGTACGTAATTCTATGGAATCCTTGGGGGTTGAGTTATGCCGGATCTTGATTTATCTTTTAGTTTGTTAAAGCATACTTCACTACACTTGGGTAGTCAGGTACTAAAACCGGTGTTTGCACAACGAGAAATTGACTCTAGTGTAAGGAACTTCAAGCTCGTCAACGCTATTAGACTAGTCAAGAGACGATTTGCAGCTATTTATTCGATTAGTTAATATAGATTGTATTTAATAGTAATTAATCTAACAATTATCTAGATACGAAATTAGTACCACTAGATAGATATCGAAAAGTTAGGCGAAATAGACTACTCGAACGTGTCAATCGGATATCATTGGATAAATATGAAGACCGCCTGGTTGCCCTTATCCATTTTGGGCGCCTTAATAATATTTCTTGGTCTTATCCCTAGACCGATCAAAGAGAAACTCAATAATATTTATTAACAACGATTTCTTGGTCTATAAGGTGGGGAGATTTGTAGACCACAAGTATGGTTGGATTTTCGAGGACGAAAATAATATAAGGTGGGGAGAATGTAAAGAACCTCAAGCTCGTCAACGCTATTAGACTAGTCAAGAGACGATTTGCAGCTATTTATTCGATTAGTTAATATAGATTTTATTTAATAGTAATTAATCTAACAATTATCTAGATACAAAATTAGTATCACTAGATAGATATCGAAAAGTTAGGTGAAATAGACTACTCGAACGTGTCAATCAGATGAATCCCTAACTTCTATTTCTTCTAGAACCCATTCAACAACATCATCATCATCTTCTCACTCAGTTCATCAAGCTAACAAGGTTTACAAGAATTTCTCGAACAGAAGAGACTCGAATCTCTGAGATCAAAATCAACAGAGAGGAAGAGGGAACGAACAGAGAAGAAGAAAGAATAAGAAGAAAGAAGAAGAAGAAAAGAGAATGAGTTTCTCTTTGATCGGTCTAGGGATAAGACCAAGGAATATTATTAAGGCGCCCAGAATGGATAAGGGCAGCCAGGCGGTCTTCATATTTATCCAATGATATCTTCTTCGTCCAGTATCCGATTGACACGTTCGAGTAGTCTATTTCGCCTAAGTTTTCGATATCTATCTAGTGATACTAATTTCAAATCTAGATAATTGTTAGATTAATTACTACTAAATAAAATCTATATTAACTAAAATAGCTGCAAATCGTCTCTTGACTAGTCTAATAGCGTTGACGAGCTTGAGGTTCCTTACATCTAGTAATTAATCAACCGACTCTAGATGAGTTTTAATACTAAATTATGACAATCAAACTTGACATACCAACGTTTGGTGGGTTCAACCGAGCAATGCTCTAACAATACTCGTGAACAAGCCTACTATTTCACCAACGTCCCCAGTAGAATTTAGCGGATGCTCCAAGACTTGTTTTTAGAATACGTCTATCATTGCTACGACTCTCTTACAATTAGATCAATGGGGGCAAGGTAAATGCTAGCCATATGTCTTGGGCCGTTCCACCAGTTTGGCTCCTTCTTATTCTATGCAATAATTACAGAAACGAAAGGGATGATAACTTGTAATTTTGTTGTATGTTTGTTTGCGTATGAAAAAAGTAAAAAAAAAAAACAATTGTGTTTATGGGCATTGCAACTAATGCACTTACAACATACAAGACTGTGCCAATAAATCAATATGCCTCGTAGTTATTGTTTTTACAGAAATCTGAAGGATAATTATTCAGAACGTGATAATAACAACACAAAGTTGGTCTGATAGCCCTAAAAAAACATGTAAAATTTGGACTGCTTAAATGGACGGGAATTAAAAAGATACTTTTCTATTATCCAATTTGGACATTACACTCTAACTTTAATCTTTTAGTGAAATTTATAATTATATAACTGACTAAAATGTCCCTAGTTTAACTAAAGTTCTCCTTAACTGTGTATGCTTGTGTATAGAGTATGAGTGGCTAATTTGTGTTACCTATCAGTTTGCGTAAATATATGGGTGATGCAAAAAAGAGATGGTGAACACATTAGGAGCTTGCACGAGTTTCAAAGCGGTGTCAATGATAATTTTTGAGAGTTTCAGAACATGTAACCAAGGGACGAACATGTACATGTGAAAATTAAACCCAAGATAATGAAGGCATTATATGACTGGTTTTTACTCGTGCATACATTTGGAGGCGTCACTATATGATAGAGAACCGTATAAATTCTTATCAAACTGCACTTGGGTTTGAGGCAGATAAATTAACGTTCTCCTAAGGAAATAAGAAGCTGGAAATCAAGTCACATTCAAGTTGTAAGCCATTTATCCCAACATATTTTACAATTCAGCGCATAAATTAAAAATCTCGTGATTTACGACATCGTCTATGTTGACGTGAATGACACACAAGAACATGTACATAAATGCCAGATAGTAATTAAAGTAGGCTTAAAGAAGTATTTTGCCAACATATCCATTAAAGAAATAGGTTAAAAAAGTCAGATAACTTAGGGAGTAACTACACAAAATTACCCATCTGTAGAAAGTTTACTCCTGACTACGTACTATCCCAAAATACAAGATAGGTGGTCGAACAAGTTTTTTAGAAATTATCTCAAAATATATTGGTGTCTATGGCATCAGATGAAGCGTATTGGTGTGGATAGTAAAGGCTTTAGACAAAGCTCCATAGTGCTCTACCGTGACTTATGAACCTGCTGACCGGTCCTTTGTTTAGACCGGTTTGATAAATATACTAAGCAACGTACTCGTTAAGTCTAGACAGATAATGAAAGGATTCTCCATCTTTTCCATTGTTTAAATTGTTAATGGAAGCTAAAACATCTTTGGTTCGAGTAAACAATAAGAGAACCATAAAATTAACATCAACATCTTTTCTATTCTTATTTCAATTTCGGTAACCAACATATGATATAACTGGATTCATCCAACAATATATAAATCGTAGTTATTCCTGATTTAACTCAATATAAAGTAGGATGAAACCGATTTTCTTAATAACTTAAACATGGAGTAAAACTAATTCAACCAAATCTAAAACAAGATGAAAATGATTTCACCCTAGTTTAAATATGGATGAGACAAGTTAAGCCAAATCTAAAACATGATGATACCAGTTTCATCCTAATATAAACATGGATAAAAACAAATTCATCCAAATCAAAAACAAAATCATCCAAGATGATACTAGTTCATACCAGTTTAAACATGGATGAAAGGAAATTCAGCCAAATCTAAAACTTGATGATACCAATTTCATCAAAACTGAATGATACCAGTTTCATACTCCTTTAAACATGGCTGAACACAAATAGCAGAATCTGAAACAGGATGACACCAGTTTCATCTATGTTTACGCAAGAAAAAAAAAGAATTTCATTCATCTCATAAATTTCAGGTCTAATACAGGATGCTACTAGTTTCATCCACGTTTACCCATGAAAAAAAAAAACTAAAATTTTGCTCATATATAAAAATGATTCATCTCATGAAATTAGGGTAGTTAGGGTCAATTCACGTGAAATTGATGAATTCAGATAATACAATCAAGAAAAAAACTTAGGATTAGAAACTTACGAGCGCTCATCTTGCGAATATTATGGAAGACAAAACCCTAATTTTTTTAGTTTCAATGAATTTGAGAAATCTTCACTTTAATTAGGGAATTTGAAGGGAAAAAAAATTGTAGATGGTGGGGGTGGTATCAATCTCAATGATGCTGACAGTATTTTTGTAGTGTGGGAATATAGTGGTGTTGGTTGTAGTTTTTGTAAATGATGATGGAGGTGGTTGTAGTTATTGTCTGATTGTGGTGGTGTTTGTGGTTATAGTTGATGACAGTGGTGGTGGTAATTGTGGTTAACGGTGTTTAGATTGTGTTGAGAAGATAAATGTCGCTAGAAAATCTTCTTTTCGTTTTTGATTTATTTTCACAGGTTTTGATTTTCTTCATTACAATCTCAGAAGAACAACTGAGATATTTAAACACTCTCAAACTGTTACAGGATTGGCCGGTACATAACGTACACAGTACTTGTTAGAGCACTTCTCGGTTGAACTCGCAAGCGTTGCTATCTCAAGCTTGTTTGTCAATGTTAGTGATTGATGAGTGCTAAAAAGTGCATATTTCTATATATTTTTCTTGGTATTTAACTCATCTCTTGTGCATTAATTCTACATTTTATCCCATATTCTGTGTTTTCAAGAATAAATACTTTTCTTACTTAATTTTGCATTTTTAGGTAATAAATAAAGTCTGGATGACTTGCGGAGCGGAAAAGAGCTGAAGAGTGATGAAAAGCCGGAAGAAATTACGCAAGGAAGCCGCGAAGAACGTTGTGCACAAAACCAAGAGGCTAGGAATGGTCTTGAAGAAGAAGAATTGTCCTTAAAGAAGATATGGGCTTGGCATACCCAAGTCCCAAAACCCTTACTCAAACACATTTCCACTATCCAAGCCCGTCTCGGATTTCAGCCGTCAGATCGAAGCATTTCAGCATCCTACGGTCGCTCCATCATCGCACATCAAACTCCGAAGCCCCCGCTTTACATCGCAACGCCCATCTCCATCTTGGGTCGTCCGTTTTGGTACATCCCTTCATCCGACGGTCGCTCCACGCTTACCTCCGTATCGCCGTTGGATCCACCTACCATCTTCCCATCCATCGCTCCTTGTCGCAGATCATCAAAGTTCGCTACACCCGCCTCACACCCTAGCAACCGAACACCTACACCCCAAACAAACAGACCCTAATCTCATTATCCGTCGAGCTCTCTTCTCCCCAAATCCTCTGCAACAACCATCCCCCAACAGAGCTCTGCTCTCTGCCTCCCCTCGAGCTTCACCACTTCCATCTTCTTCCCCGACCACAAGGACACCACCACCATCACCTCCCCTACCTCAAACCCATCGCCCTAGCCTAGTTATTTTCCCCATCTCACAACCACTGAAACCCTAGGTTTTGGGGTGAGTAAAATAACTCGAACTAGGGAACAATTCACTGCAGCAGAGGCGTCAATTGAAGGCATAGAAGGACCAGAAGAGGCAGAGAAGAAATGGGTCGGCCGTTTTGAGTGATTTGTCACATCAATTTAGGTAAATATCTAACCCTAATTTTGAGAATTTGGGGGAAAACAATTGTAAACCCTAATTTTGATTTCTGGGTATAAATAGAAGGTGTGGGTGTATGTTAGAATGATCTCTGGGCTAGCCAGTGAACAATTTTTGCAATCAATTTTCATTTTCCAAATTCCATTTTAGCTACAGTTGATTGTGTGTAACCTGTGTGCATGTTGTATCTTAATTTAGCTTGTTTGATGAATGCTGTTGTTATACTCATGTCTAGCATGAGCTAATTCACTGCAACTAAGGCTCTGATGAATCCTAGTGCACTGTTAGATGATGCATTGTTAGGATAGTTTTCTTGATTCCTGTTTTGCTTGAGCAATGGGAAGTACTCAGTGCTCTGGCATGCCTGTGATTGATTGTGCTGTCAAAATACAGTCAATGCTAGGGGTATATCAGTGAGAAAGCTGATTTTCCTCCCATTCTAGATGTATGCATAGGATTTTCAACTCAACCTAGATTGCATTGCTTGATTAGGGCACAAGGTGGACTCAATTGCCTTAGTAACTTCACACAGTTCTGCATCTTTTTCCTTTTCTGTCACTGTTGCTCAATACCTTTGCCTTAGGCTGCTGCCTTTGTTTCACTACCACTGCTGCCTTCATCCATCACTGCTCACTGCCATAGTGCCTTGTCTCCATTGATAGCTTAGGAAAACTTCTTGTATGCTCCCACTCCCTGTGGACTAACCCCTACTCATCCCTATACTATAAAGCTTGGCCTTGTATACTTGCAAGTTTTGTGTGCAACCCCATTTTCACACCAAGTTTTTGGCGCCGCTGCCGGGGATCTGGCTGCCATATTTTTGAAGTTTTCATTGCTATTTTGTGGCCTTGTTGTGCTTGAATCTGTCTCCTGAGATCATTGCACTCTTGTTCACTTGCTGGTGCCACTGAGTTGCTGCTGCTGCTGCTGTTGCTGCTGCTGCCAAGCCAAAGCAACTGGGCTGCCAACTGAAGCTGCTGGGCTCTACCTTCTACTGGTGGGCTTATACTTCTCTGAACTGGGCTTCACCAACTTCAACTGAACTGGGCTTGCCAAGTGCTGCTGGGCTCTGCCTTCTTTTGTTGCTGGGCTCGTGGTCTTCTGTGAGCTGGGCTTCGTTGCTGCTGCTGCTGGGCTCTGTTCCACCTGTTGTTGCTGGGCTTGAGCGTGAGCTGCTAAGGACGATCCTAAAGCCCAACTGGGCTGTGCAACTAAAAGGGGATCAAAAGCCTATTTTTGGGCTTCCCTCCAAAAATCAAGTAAGCCTAACCCATGAGTTAACCCACTTGGGCCTCATTTAAATTCAAATTCGGGCTTGTAATAATTAATTTAATTATTTAGTTGGGATTTTAATAATTTTTATTTTTCCTTTATTTTCTTTTTCTTTGGGACTGTAATTATTTTTTGTCTTTATTTTTCTTTTATTTTTTCTTTTTCTTTTTCATTTTCTTTTATGGGCTTGTCTTAATTTATTATTATTGTTTTTATTTTCTTTTATGGGTTGTGCTAATTTATGCTAGGTTTAGTTCAAAATTTTTTCCAAAGCCCAATTTTAAACCCAAAAAAAAAACCAAAATCCCTTGTTAGTCCAACACCCAATTCAAAACCAAATCTTCGTAACCCTTGTGGGCCAAATTGTTGCCGATTGCTCTATCTGATCAACATGTTAGTTGAGGTACCTACAAGGACATGATTGTGACCTATAGAGACCAAACAAACAGACTTGTTAGAATTAATCAAGAAGAACCTATCGAAATTCTGAGTTCTGAGGTAGACAGCCCAGATCAAACCGAAACAATGGGAGAACCCCGTACCCTCAAGGATTATATGTACCCAACTAGAGCCAGTCAACCTTCTTGTATTGTGCTACCTGAGGATAATGGCCATTATGAGCTGAAATCGAGCACAATACAGATGCTTCCTATTTTTAGAGGTGTCGAGAATGAAAACCCGTACCACCACGTGAGAGAATTCGAGGAAATTTGTGGAACTCTGCGTTTCACTCAAATGTCCGACGAAACCCTAAAGTTAAGGCTCTTTCCTTTCTCCCTGAAAGATAAGGCAAAGGCCTGGCTTTATGCTTTACAGCCTCAATCCATCATGACATGGGATGACCTCATAAAGGAGTTTTTCAAAAAGTTTTTCCCGAATCACAAGACTGCGACAATTCGTCAAAGTCTGAATAGCTTTGTGCAATTAGAGGGTGAGACCTTAGCTAGATACCTGGAGAGATTCAATGAATTATTGCTCCAATGTCCCCATCATGGTTTTGAAAAATGGAGACTTGTGCAAATTTTGTATGAAGGTCTAGATGTGTCCACCCGAACAACGGTTGAGTCGATGTGTAATGGTCTATTCGTAGACAAAACTGCTGATGCGTCTTGGGACTTCTTGATTGAAGTAGCTGAAAAGACGCAACAGTGGGAATCCATCCGTGAACCAGAAAGACTACATCCGAAGCAAGGCTTTTAGGATTGAAGCAGATTTCGAGGGAAGAGCAAACATGGCATCAATAGTTAGGAGATTAGAAGAGTTAGAACTACATAAAAATTCAAAACCTTCCACCACTACTCTCCGAGAACATGTCGCTTCGTCTGTTGTGCCGCTTGTAACGATCCCAACCATCAATTCCAAAATTGCCCGATTTGCTTGCAGTCCAGGAATCTAGGCTTGAACAGGCACATGCCATGTTTCAAAAACCAGAGCATAACCCTATTCACAGACCTACAATCCAGGATGGAGAAACCACCCTAACTTTTCATGGTCAAAGGACCCACTCAGGGAGGACCATCTCAACCCAATCAGAGCTATCAAAACAATCAGGGATCAGAACAATCAAGGTTATCAACCCGGAAACCCTCAACAACAATCAAACTCTCAACAACAATCATATCCTCAACACAATACCGACAAGAGATTATCCCCCTAGAGGAATGTTCCAGAGTTTGATGCAAGTCAGAAAAATCTGATCAAAAGATGGTCAAATGTGATTCATGAGCGAGAGAGAAAAGGGTAAACTTCCTAGCCAACCCCAACAAAATCCAAAGAGGATATTTCAAACAGGCACACATCCTGCACTGAAACCTCACCCGATCAAGTCCATGCCATTACCACCCTCCGAAGTGGTAAAGTCATCGAGAACAACGTGGGCGAACCTAATGAATCTGCCAAATTCATGCCTCACACCCCAGAAAACCAAAGAATCTGAGCAAGTTGGAAAATCTGACAATTCTACTGCTGTGAATGTCCCTTTGCCAACTCATTCTCCTGTTGCCCCATTTCCTCAAAGATTGATCTATCAACAGAAAAGTACCCATTACAATGAGATGTTAGATCTGTTCAAGAGAGTCAACATCAACATTCCTTTTCTTGAAGCAATCAATCCCTGCTTATGCCAAATTCCTCAAAGACTTGTGTACTCAAAAGCGCAAGCTCAATGTGCAAACGTGCTTTCTTAGCTGAGCAGGTGAGTTCCATCATTCTGAACAAAACTCCACCCAAGTTTAGGGATCCAGGATGTCCAACAATTTCTTGCACTATAGGAGAACACAGGTCAATAAAGCGTTATTAGACCTAGGTGCAAGTGTTAACCTACTGCCATATTCTGTTTATGAGCAGTTAGGTCTTGGGGAGTTGAACCAACATCTATCACTCTACAACTGGCAGACCGATCTGTCAAGATTCCTCGTGGAGTGGTCGAAGACGTTTTGATCAAGGTTGACAAATTCTATTTTCCCGTAGACTTCATTGTCTTAGACACTCAACCTGTACAAAACCCAGACTGTCACATTCCTGTCATCTTAGGACGTCCTTTCTTGGCTACGTCCAACGCGATCATTAATTGTCGTAATGGAGTGTTGAAACTGTCTTTTGGACATGACGGTAGAATTGAATGTGTTCGATATTAGTCAACAACCTGTGAATCTTGATGATGATGATGTGCATGAAGTTAATATGATTGAAGGATTACAAGATTCGTTGACTAACATTCTATCCGTCGACCCCTTTCAAGCATGTATGGAGAACTTTAACTCAGATTCCTATGATGATGCATACTGTAGTGACGTCCTATCTCTGCTCGAATCTGTACCTCAAATGGACGTCACTGAAAGGAAATATGAAGTGGAACCACCCTTACTCTCTGATTCCAAGCTATTCCATCCATTGTTGAGCCACCCAAGCTTGAATTGAAAACATTGCCTAGTACGTTGAAGTACGCATTCCTAGGTTCTTCTGATACTTTACCTGTCATTATTTCATCATGTTTAGACACGGAACAGGAAAGTAAGCTTTTAGAAGTACTTAAGGAACACAAAGAGGCCTTAGGATGGACCATCTCAGATCTCAAAGGAATTAGCCCCACCATTTGCATGCACCACATTAACCTTGAAGAGAATGCCAAACCATCTAGGGAAATGCAAAGGAGACTTAATCCTAACATGAGAGATGTAGTCAAAGGAGAATCCTGAAACTACTTGATGCGGGTATCATATACCCAATACCGATATAAATGGGTTAGTCCCATTCAAGTTGTGCCTAAGAAGTCAGGCATTACTGTAGTTCAGAACGACAAGAATGAATTAGTCCCTACGTACAACCACAGGATGGCGAGTATGCATCGACTACAGAAGTTGAACACAGTAACAAGGAAGGATCACTTCCCGCTCCCTTTCATTGACCAAATGCTAGAACGTGTGTCTGGACACAGTCACTACTGTTTTCTAGATGGCTTTTCCGGTTATAACCAAATTCACATTGCTCCAGAAGATCAGGAAAAAACTACATTCACGTGTCCATTTGGGACGTTTGCTTATAGACGTATGCCCTTCGGGTTGTGTAATGCACCTGCTACTTTTCAGCGTTGCATGATGAGCATTTTTTCTGACATGATAGATAGTTTTCTCGAGATCTTATGGATGATTTCTCTGTTGGTTCCTCGTTTGACGAATGTTTGAAGCATCTTGCCCTGCTGTCCAGATGTAAAGAAAAGAACCTTGTTCTAAATTGGGAAAATGCCATTTTATGGTGAATTCAGGAATAGTTCTAGGACACATCATCTCGAAAAAGGAATTGAAGTGGATAAAGCTAAAGTGACCTCATCAACATTACCAAACCCGCTCTGTGAAGGAATCGATCATTTCTAGGTCATGCTGGTTTTTACCGGCGATTCATCAAAGATTTCAGCAAAATCTCCAGACCTCTGTGCAGTCTCTCGCCAAAGATGTTGCCTTCAATTTCGATGCTGCTTGTGTGAAGGCATGGGAGGAATTAAAAACCTTCTCACCACCGCTCCTATAGTCCGACCACCCGATTGGAACTCCGTTCGAACTATGTGTGATGCCTCTGATTATGCTGTTGGTGCTGTTTTAGGACAGCGAGTTGATAGACTACCATATGTGATATACTGCTAGCAAAACCCTTAATGATGCCCAACTCAATTACAACTACCGAGAAGGAATTGCTTGCCGTCGTTTTCGCATTAGACAAGTTTAGATCTTATCTGATAGGGTCTAAGATCATCATATACACGACCATGCGGCTTTGAAGTATCTTCTTTCCAAGAAGGATGCTAAAGCTCGCCTTATTCGATGGATACTCTTATTACAGGAATTCGATCTCGAAATCCGTGATAAGAAAGGTTGTGAGAATGTGGTTGCTGATCATTTGTCTAGATTAACTTTAGAGTCTATTGATGAGTGAGCTGATTAGAGAATCATTCCCAGATGAGCTGATGTCTATCTCAGACCTTCCTTGGTTTGCTGATATTGTTAACTACCTCGCTACAGGTAGGATGCCCTCACGTTGGTCGAGACAAGACCGCTAATTCTGGCTGAAGTAAACATTTCCTTTGGGATGACCCATATTTGTTTAAGTACTGCCCAGACCAAATCATTAGGAGATGTGTCCCCAACACTGAACAGAAAGATGTGATATCTTTCTGTCATGACCAAGCATGTGGAGGCCATTTCAGTGCCAAGAAAACCGCTGCAAAGATCTTGCAGTGTGGATTCTATTGGCCATCATTGTTCAAGGATTGCCATGATTATTGTGTTGCTTGTGAACGCTGTCAAAAGCTAGGAAGCATTTCGAGGAGAAACATGATGCCATTGAACCCCATTTTGATTGTGGAGATTTTTGATGTTTGGGGGATCGACTTCATGGGTCCATTCCCATTCTGACAGATTGTACATCCTAGTCGCAGTTGATTACGTTTCTAAGTGGGTAGAAGCCATAGCAACCAGAACAAATGACCACAAGGTGGTACTTTCATTTCTAAAGGAAAACATATTTGCACGTTTTGGTACCCCTAGAGCTATCATCAGTGACGGCGGTTCACATTTTCGTAACAAGTACTTTGAGTCTTTAGTACGCAAGTATGGCATAACTCACAAGGTTGCTACTCCGTACCACCCTCAGACTAGTGGACAAGTGGAAGTTCTAATAGGGAAATTAAGCACATTCTGGAGAAGACGGTCAACCCGTCCAGGAAAGATTGGTCATTGAGATTGAATGATGCTTTGTGGGCCTATAGAACAGCTTATAAGACACCAATTGGCATGTCCCCCTATCGTCTAGTGTATGGAAAGCCGTGCCATCTACCTGTGGAATTAGAACATCGTGCCTACTGGGCAATCAAAGAGCTGAACTTCTCTCTGGACGAAGCTGGAATTCAAAGGAAACTTCAACTCAACGAGTTGGAAGAATTGAGAAATGAGGCTTATGACAGTGCCAAGTTATATAAGCAGAAGATGAAGATGTTTCATGATAAGCGTATTCTGCGCAAATCCTTCACTCCTGGTCAGAAAGTCTTGCTGTATGACTCCCGATTACATCTTTTTCCAGGAAAACTGCGTTCCAGATGGAAGGGTCCGTACCTAGTACGCACAGTTTTTCCTCATGGAGCTGAGATGGAGGATGTCTCCAACAAGAACGTTTTCAAAGTCAACGGGCAGAGATTAAAGCCATTCCTTGAGCCATTTCCACCCGACATTGAAACAACCAACCTGGAGGACCCAGTCTATGTGGACTAAACTGGTCCACTCTTTCCCTAAATAACCAAAAAGTTTTCCAAATGTTTCCCTAAAAACCAAAATTTTCTTTTCCCATCAAAACCAAATGTTTTCCCATAAAACCAAAGTTTTCCAATGTTTCCCTAAAAACCAAATTTCTTTTTCCCACAAAACCAAATTTTTCCCAAAAAGTCCAATCCCATTAAAAACCAAATTTTCTTTGTAGATAATGTGTTAGTTAAATTTCCTTTTGTATATTTTGTGCTCATCCATTGTGACTCCGAATATGTTGGAGTTTTGCCTTGGATAACGGAGTTTTAATCGAGCTTCGCCAAATCGGGTATTCTCTTTCTTTTTCTCTACTAGCATGTTCCTCTTCATATTGTTTATAATTTTTATCTTTTGAAACATTGAGGACAATGTTTAGTTTAGGTTTGGGGGTATAGAGTAGATACCACGATAATATGCCATAATTGAAAACAAAACTCCATCTTTTTGAAAAAATTGAAAAATTCCAAAAAAAAAAAAAAAAAATTAAAAAAATTAAAAATCATAAAATGGAGCTCATTTACCTTGAAATGTTGACTCTTGTGCAAATATGTATTATTAGGAGTCTTAGTCTAGATATTTAGGCACCCTGATTCTAGCACAATTCACATAGTGATAAGAAATTTGCACGCGCACGATCTACCAATACATGTAGCCTCGATCTTCAAGGTGTTTGATAGGAAGTCACGATTGCCAATCACTTTAGAATACTGAACGAAACTTGACTAGCTTGTTCTTTGGTTGGTTGGGATAGAAGGTGGAGGTTACATTAAGAAAGACAACCATCGAATTTAACTGGGTGCATCAAAAAGGGCTACCTCTTGCAAAGTGTCATGTAATTTTTTGTTTCTTTTGTTATGTATCAAAAGTGTTTTATGCAAAAAAAAAAAAAAAAAAAAAAACGATGTATATTCAGAAAAAATATCAGAAAAATACAAAAAAATCAAGTATTTTTCAATTCCATCCTCTCTTGTTCCAAAAATAAAAGAGAGTAGTCAATGTAAATAAGAGTCATGTAAATAGTCATTTTGTTGTTTCATTGTAATAAGCAAGGAAGGGTGTATGCCATTGATGTACAACGCGAGTAATTGTGAAATACCTCCAACTCATTCACAATTCTCGTAAAGTCCGGACAGCTAGCTAGATTTCGACCTTGGTTCTTAGCCTGAGAAACTATCTCTTGGTGATTAGTAGTCATAACATCCGATCTTTCTTTACACATGTGTAGATACACTTTACACTCTTATCACATGTCTTTATTTGTTATCAGTGCTAGGATTGTGCCTTGGATAGCTAGATTGACATCTCCATTTTGCTGTGAGCTTAAACTGACTTGCACATGTCACATTTGATGGAATCTGAGCTTATATTTTGACCTAGAACTTTGTAGGTACGTTCTAAGCAAACCTTCACGAGACTTCAACTCGTCCACTAGGGACACTTAGTGGTTTAAAAGGCTAAGTGCATACGCTAAATGCATTCGAGAGACCAGCGACAGTGGTATAGGTAGGATTTCCTTAGTTTTGTTTTACTTGAGGACAAGTAAAATTCAGGTTTGGGGGTATTTGATGAGTGCTAAAAAGTGCATATTTCTATATATTTTTCTTGGTATTTAACTCATCTCTTGTGCATTAATTCTACATTTTATCCCATATTCTGTGTTTTCAAGAATAAATACTTTTCTTACTTAATTTTGCATTTTTAGGTAATAAATAAAGTCTGGATGACTTGCGGAGCGGAAAAGAGCTGAAGAGTGATGAAAAGCCGGAAGAAATTACGCAAGGAAGCCGCGAAGAACGTTGTGCACAAAACCAAGAGGCTAGGAATGGTCTTGAAGAAGAAGAATTGTCCTTAAAGAAGATATGGGCTTGGCATACCCAAGGCCCAAAACCCTTACTCAAACACATTTCCACTATCCAAGCCCGTCTCGGATTTCAGCCGTCAGATTGAAGCATTTCAGCATCCTACGGTCGCTCCATCATCGCACATCAAACTCCGAAGCCCCCGCTTTACATCGCAACGCCCATCTCCATCTTGGGTCGTCCGTTTTGCTACATCCCTTCATCCGACGGTCGCTCCACGCTTACCTCCGTATCGCCGTTGGATCCACCTACCATCTTCCCATTCATCGCTCCTTGTCGCAGATCATCAAAGTTCGCTACACCCGCCTCACACCCTAGCAACCGAACACCTACACCCCAAACAAACAGACCCTAATCTCATTATCCATCGAGCTCTCTTCTCCCCAAATCCTCTGCAACAACCATCCCCCAACAGAGCTCTGCTCTCTGCCTCCCCTCGAGCTTCACCACTTCCATCTTCTTCCCCGACCACAAGGACACCACCACCATCACCTCCCCTACCTCAAACCCATCGCCCTAGCCTAGTTATTTTCCCCATCTCACAACCACTGAAACCCTAGGTTTTGGGGTGAGTAAAATAACTCGAACTAGGGAACAATTCACTGCAGCAGAGGCGTCAATTGAAGGCATAGAAGGACCAGAAGAGGCAGAGAAGAAATGGGTCGGCCGTTTTGAGTGATTTGTCACATCAATTTAGGTAAATATCTAACCCTAATTTTGAGAATTTGGGGGAAAACAATTGTAAACCCTAATTTTGATTTTTGGGTATAAATAGAAGGTGTGGGTGTATGTTAGAATGATCTCTGGGCTAGCCAGTGAACAATTTTTGCAATCAATTTTCATTTTCCAAATTCCATTTTAGCTACAGTTGATTGTGTGTAACCTGTGTGCATGTTGTATCTTAATTTAGCTTGTTTGATGAATGTTGTTGTTATACTCATGTCTAGCATGAGCTAATTCACTGCAACTAAGGCTCTGATGAAGCCTAGTGCACTGTTAGATGATGCATTGTTAGGATAGTTTTCTTGATGCCTGTTTTGCTTGAGCAATGGGAAGTACTCAGTGCTCTGGCATGCCTGTGATTGATTGTGCTGTCAAAAGACAGTCAATGCTAGGGGCATATCAGTGAGCAAGCTGATTTTCCTCCCATTCTAGATGTATGCATAGGATTTTCAACTCAACCTAGATTGCATTGCTTGATTAGGGCACAAGGTGGATTCAATTGCCTTAGTAACTTCACACAGTTCTGCATCTTTTTCCTTTTCTGTTACTATTGCTCAATACCTTTGCCTTAGGCTGCTGCCTTTGTTTCACTACCACTGCTGCCTTCATCCATCACTGCTCACTTCCATAGTGCCTTGTCTCCATTGCTAGCTTAGGAAAACTTCTTGTATGCTCCCACTCCCTGTGGACTAACCCCTACTCATCCCTATACTATAAAGCTTGGCCTTGTATACTTGCAAGTTTTGTGTGCAACCCCATTTTCACACCAGTGATCAAAACTATAAGTCTTGCTTTCTAGTCTACTTATAGTGATCTCTCGGACCAGGATAGATTGTGTAGTTGAGCATTAGACTTCACATCGTTCATCAATTGAAGACGAAGAACTACTAAGGAGAGCTTGTGGAACTTCAGCAACAAAAGGTATGTGGAGACTAAAACTCATCTATCACTTGGAAAGTCTATTTCTACTCTATCTCCTATATTAATACAAAAGTCGTATTACTATATAGTTGTCGATTATACACATTTGAGATTTCGAGATGAGTTTAACTCGCTTACATATTTCTAGGAATATGTGTTGATAAGCTTTCGCTTCAACCAAGTTCATCATATATTCTTGACGAAAGTCAAAAGATGATCATGTGAAAATAGCCAAGTAACATCTTACATGGTTTGTGTGATACAATCATTTGGTGTGGACTTGGAATGTCTCGTTATGATTATTTCAATAACTTGAAAATTGCTTTGATGCTAATAATGGGTGAAAACGGCTATTTCCATCCTCTAAGAAAGTTTCAATGATTGAAATAAGAGTTTATAATACTTAACCATCATTGGATTATAAACATAGTGTGCATTCTTGCATGTATGTGATCCACGACCGGAACTAAAGTATGCATACCCGTATGCGTACTTGTAGTTGTGAAATTCCATGTACCAAGTACACATACCGGTACGCATACTTGCGTAAGGTATTTATCCGAGAATTTCTGCTGGGATTTGGAAGTGTACTAAGTATGCGTACCCGTTTGCATATTGGCAAACACAAACCCAGACCTGCTACTTAAGTATGCGTACCCGTTTTCATACTTGAGTGGTTAAATTTCTAAAATCGGTTGGCTCATGAACTAATACATTTATATATTAAGGAATGCATTCTTTGCAAACCGTGGCTATTCATGTTGATTCGAGTGAATCAAACCGATTTTGCTTCAATTGTGTTCTTGTGTACTTCTATGAGAATATAACAATTGAAAAACTCTTTAACTAGTTTCATTTGAGTCATTTGAACTAGTTATGGTTAAGATGAATAAGGTTGATATGACAGTGTTCATATAGCCAACCTTGGTTAACTACGGTTGAGCCAACATGGTGTACACGTTTAGGTACGGTTACTAAACCTAAATGAGGGTGCATTTCATTTGTGTATAACAAGCTAAGTTAGATCTAACGGTTGAAAGATATTAGCTTGAATCTAATCAGGTTTTCATCTAACGGTGAATATTGAATGCTTTGTTACCAAGGTAACTAAGATTGCAAACCCTGATTTGAAAACTATATAAAGGAGAACTCTAGCAACTGGGAAACCTAATCCCCACACCTCCTGTGTGATACTAGTTGTATAAGATTGAGTCGATTCTCCTTTAACCTTAGGTTTTTCACGAAACCCTGTAGGTTAACGACTTAAAGACTTCATTGGGATTGTGAAGCCTAACCCAAATATTTTCTCTGTAGTTGCGTGATCTGATCTTGCTGTTTCTATAATATTTGATTACTATCTTCTCTAATATTGGCTCGAGATTTAACCTCCGATAGGTAAGATAAAAAGTAGTCACAAACATCTTCGTCTCCTCGTTTGTGATTCCACAATATCTTATTCGCTACCATACGATTAAGATTATTGTGAGGTGTTTGATATTTCTAGGTTGTTCTTCGAGAATATAAGTCCGGTGCATCAATTGGTTCCTGTTCACCTTGATTTATCAAAAGGCGGAACAAAACTCGTAGGTATTTCTGTGGGAGACAGATTTATCTATTTCTATATACTTTTCCGTGTGAGACATATTTGTTTATCAAGTCTTCGACTTTGCGTTGCAACAACTCTTGGTTGTGGGTGAGATCATCTAAAGGAATCAAGTGCGTAGTATCCTGCTGGGATCAGAGACGTATGTAAGGAGCGCGACTGTACCTTGAATCGGTGTGATATTGATTAGGGTTCAACTAAAGTCCAGTCCGAAGTTCATTGGTAGTAGGCTAGTGTCAGTAACGGCTTAATACAGTGTGGTGTTCAAATATGGACTAGTTCCCGGGGTTTTTCTGCATTTGCGGTTTTCCTCGCTAACAAAATTCTGGTGTCTGTGTTATTTCTTTTCCGCATTATATTTTGTTATATAATTGAAATATCACAGGTTGTACGTTGAATCGATCAATTGGGAAATCCAATCTTTGGTTGTTGATTGAAATTGATTGATCCTTGAACATTGGTCTTTGGTACCGTTCAAGTTATTTCTCTTATATTCAATCGGGCTTGCAAATTTCTATTTGCTGATTGTAGATTGAATTGAGAGATGAATATATAAAACTATTTGATATACTTTTCTCTAGATTGAGTCTAACTGTCTAGTTGATTCTCTTGAAAGTACATATTGGAGTTTGTCTGTTCAGATTTCCAAACGAAATATTGGGTATGGTTGTTAGACCCCCGTTTTTTCAGTACTACCACCTGACAGTTACCTCACACACTCATTTCGCACAAGTGCTCTCACACACACACACATTTCACACAGTTACAATATGATATCCTAACAACCCCTCGCAAGATCAGGGTCTAGATAAACCAATGACAATGAGCTTGAGCTGCAGAAAAGAGAAGCGAGCTGTGGACATTGCCTTAGTAAAAATATCAGCTATTTGATCCTGTGTAGAGAGAAAACGAACATCCAAAGCCTTGGAAACAATAAGTTCTCGTACATGATGAAATGCAATTTCAATATGTTTCATTCTGTTGTGAAATATAGGATTTGCTGTCAGGCATGTAGCTCCCATGTTGTCACACCACAGAACAGGGACTCTTGGGATGGATAAATGAAACTCAACAAGAAGTGATTGAACCCACACAATCTCAGATGTAGCATCAGCTAAAGCACGATACTCGGCCTCTATGCTGGATCTAAAGACAGTTTTTTGCTTCCTAGAGCACCAAGAAATCAAATTGGGACCTAGATAAATGGCCATACCACCAATGGATCTTTTATCAGACATATCACCAGCCTAGTCAGCATTTGAGTAAGCTTGTAATTGTAGTGATGAAGCTCTCTTAAATTGCAGACAAAATGAGATAGTGCCACACAATTACCTTAAATTCCTCTTGACATCTGACCATTTTGCATTGGATGGATGCTGCATATGCTGAAAAGCTTTGTTAACTGCAAATGCAATGTCAGGCCTAGTGACTGTAGCATATTGCAAGACACCCACTGTGCTTCTATAGAGAACTGGATCCTCAAAAGGTGTAGTATCAATATCAGAAGTAGATGATAAAATTGGAGTTGATGTTGGTTTGGCAGCATTCATTTTGGTCTTGATAAGTAAATTGGTAATGTACTGCTATTGAGATAATAAAATACCTGCAGAGTTGTAGGTGTCCTGAATACCCAAGAAAAAATGAAGAGAACTCAAGTCTTTAATAGCAAATTCTTGTCCCAGAGCAGCAATGAGAGTATCAATGTCCTTGGAAGAGCTGCCAGTCACCAAAATATCATTTACATAAATGAGAATGTAAAGTGCAGAATGATTTGTTACCCTTAAAAGAGAGAGGTATTTGTCTTCGGTGGTAGAAATCCATGAGAACATAAGAATTTACTCAATCTCTCAAACCAAGCTCTAGGAGCTTGTTTTAAACCATATAAGGACTTTTGAAGTTTACACACATGATTAGGAAGAATTTTATCTGCATATCCAGGTGGTTGAACCATAAATACTTCCTCAGATAAATTCCCATGCAAAAATGCATTCTTGACATCCAATTGTCTCACCTGCCAGTTTTTGTAGAGTAAAATAGAGAGAATTATTCTTACAGTGGTAGGTTTAACCACATGACTGAAAGTATCTTGATAGTCAATACCTTCTACTTGATTGTATCCTTTAGCCACTAATCTGGCTTTATATCTCTCTATAGAACGATCTGTCCTTCTTTTGATTCTAAAAATCCATTTACAACCAATGACATTTTGACCATCAGTAGCAAGAACTAACCTCTAAGTACCATTTTGAAGTAATGCAGTAATATCTTCATCCATTGCAACTCTCCATTTTGGATCCTTACAAGCCGCAGTATAGCAAGTAGGCATTGTTATATCCTCACACACACTTTGAACTTCAGAAGCAAATATTCTAGGTTTAGGTTTAGAAATACCCATTTTACCTCTTGTTTGCATTGGATGAGCATTAGTGACAGATGGAGATATAGTATTAGTGTTTGTAGTAGAAACTGGTAGTTGAGGAGAGTCACTTGAAACAGGTGCATCAGTGGAGGATGAAACATCAACCTCATTAGGAATAAGTATTGGTGGAGATGAAGAAGCACTGACAGGTGTGACAGATGGTGTGACAGATACTATTGGAGAAGTACCAGAAGAAGAAAACAACGTAGCATATGGAAATGTATTGTCATCAAAGTTTACATCCCTAGAAATGACAATCTTGTTGGTACTTGGATTGAAACACCTATAACCTTTATGCATAACATTGTAGACAATATAGATACATTGAACAGATCTTGGTTCCAACTTGTGATGATTAAACCTTCTTAAACATGGATAGCATGTAGAACCAAATGTGTGTAAAAATAAATAATCAGGTTTCACATTGAACAAATATTCCAGAGGTGATAATTGATCCAAATTTGGTGTAGGTAATCTTTTAATTAAGTAATTGGAAGTTTCAAATGCATATGACCAAAAGGATATATGCAAGGAAGCATGATGTAATAGGGCTACACCAGTTTCTACAATGTGTCTATGTTTTCTCTCTGCTATGCCATTTTGAGCATAGGCATGAGGACAAGAAACTATATGTCCTATGCCACATGAATCCAAATAAGTAGACACATTTCTGTATTCACCTCCCCAATCAGATTGAATGAACTTGATTCTTCTATTAAGCTGATTTTCGACAAGATTTTTGAATTTAACAAAAGTTTCAAGAACTTTAGATTTATAAGCTAGGGGATACAACCATGTGAACCTACTAAATGAATCTATGAAATAAACATAGTATTTGTAACCATTAATTGAACATAGTGGTGATACCATACATCTGAATAAACTATATCTAAAGGACCATAGACATTATTAGAGCTTGTACCAGTAGGATAAGGTAGTGCATGACTCTTGGCTGTCTGACAGGATGCGCAAAGTGTTGAATTCAAATGAGTGTCAATAACTTCATCCACTGAAGAGAGAATATGCTTGAGTGTTTGATAAGCTGGATGTCCAAGTTTATTATGCCATTGTGTTGAAGAAGATATCCTAGAGGAGAGAGCTTGGTTGAGCTGTGTAGTAGTGAACTCCATGTGATATAGACCATCTCTAACAGGACCATGAAGCATAACTTTGTGGGTAACCATATCCTTTATAAGAAATTTGTCAGAGTAGAATTCAAAATAGAATTATTCTCCTTAGTAAATTGAAAAACTGATATCCAATTCTTGGTTATAGATGGGACATGAAGAACATTTGAAATGGTAAACTTAACAGAGCCATTGTGTAATGTAGAAGAACCAGTATGAGTAATGCGCAAACCTGATCCATTTTGAACTCTGACTTGATCAGTGCTTTGGTATTCAGAGTGTAAGTTGAGATTTGATAAGTCAGAAGTAATGTGATGAGTAGCCCCTGAATCAGGTATCCAACCAGAAGAAGGTGCAGAATTATCATTGTAAGCAACAAATGCTTCTGGTTCAGGACATCAGTAATCATCATAATCATCCCCATAAGAATCATTGGAGTTATAATAAGCTTGCATTGAGTAGTCACTTGGTGCATATCTATATCTGCATTCTGGAGCTAAGTGACCAGGTTTCTTGTAGAGCTGGCATTTCACATAATAGTTGTATCTTGGAGTATAAAAATTAGAGTTATCCTGTCTACCACCTCTAGCTCCATTTATTCCACCTCTAAAACCTCCTCTGAAGTTACCACCATTTCTATTTCCTCTAAAACCATAATTACCATATCTTCCAAAGTTTCCACGATTTGGAGGACTTGACCAAGATTGATTACCAGTATAAGATGGACTAGAGTAATGTGGATAATCATTGGGTGGATATGTATTGTGTGGATAAACATTGGATCTAGTATATTGTTGATCAAAAGAATTAGGTCCTGAGTTTGTTGCTGAGTGACATTGGCAGAAGCAGTATTAAGGTCTAGTTTGGATTCAGCATTAACTCTAGCTTCTTCAGATAAGAGTAAACCTAAGAGCTCAGATGAAGTAATGAGATTCTCATTCTTCAATTGTTGAGTACAAATTGAAGTTTTAAACGCATTGAACTAAGAAGGTAAACCTTGTAGGATATGAATTACTAAATCTTCATCAGATATAGCTCTATCAATTTGAGCTAATTGATGGGAAATTGAACGAGCTTTATTGAAATAAACTAGCATTGAATCTGAGCTTTTCTTTAATCCTACCAAATCAGTTTTAAGTTGTAAAAGACGAGATTTAGTAGTAGAGTTATAATTTTGTTCTAATCGATTCCAGATCTCGTGAGAAAAAGTGCAATTTATAACCTGAGAATGAATTTCTTCAGTGCAAGATGAAAATAACCAGGATAAGAGAGCAGAATCTTGATTTACCCAATAAGTATAAGCTGGATTTGGAACAAATTCGTTATCAAGATCATTATCAACAAAAGCAGGATCGGCAATGGAAGCAACACCAGCAGTTGATGTTCCTCGGAGATACTTCACATGACAGTAAAACGAACCATTAACAAATCGAAGTAGATCATAACTACAATAGAGGAGCAATTTGTGATTTCCATAAAGGGTAATTGGTTGCAGATAGTTTTGTTGGTGGTTTGAAAGTTAATGGAATGTGTTTATTTAAATTTTTCATTTGAATTAGGTTGAACAGAGATCTGATAATGAAGGTTTTGAATTATTTAGGGTTTGGAAAAGGTATCTGATACCATGTTGAGAAGATAAATGTCATTAGACAATCTTCTTTTGGTTTTTGATTTATTTTCACAGGTTTTGGTTTTCTTCATTACAATCTCAGAAGAACAAATGAGATATTTAAACACTCTCAAACTGTTACAGGTTTGGCCGGTACATAACGTACACAATTACCTCACACGCTCATTTCTCACAAGTGCTCACACACACACATTTCACACAATTACAATCTGATATCTTAACAGAAAGAGAAGATCAAGATGGTGAAGAGAAGATTTCGGCTATGGTACTAGTGGTTTCAGTGGATTTTGGTGATAATGGCAAAAAAGAAAAGATGTTAATTATCAGTTATTTTTTCTTTACAAAATATAAAAAGAATGAAAATTAGGGTATATTTGGCAATTTCAAAGTAACTTTTTTCCCGACCATTTGACCCACACAAGATATTACTCGTCCATTACAACTGAAATTTAAAGGTTTATGAGTATTACATTAAATGTAATAACAAATTAAAATGTATCCATTTTTAAAATAATTAATTATTAAAGATGAAGAGTATTACATTAACTAGTTGGAAGCCTGCAGAACAAGCTAACCTCCAACAACATACTACTACATTAATTGAACAGGTTGCTGTGTTAGCCTACCAGCGAGCCTCATGGGTAACCTAGTCAAATGAGCCGAAGAGGACGAGGGTTGAGATTGTGTCACAAGGGGGGCAAACTAACTCTACCTTCCATGTTAATTTCTGCAATATTACTCCATTGGAAGCTCGAACCTGGGACCTCGTAGTACGCATGAAACTTTGGGAAACGGGGATGACTAACTGAGTTAGTTACCCGTTAATAATAAAAACTCTATCCATTCGAGTTGATAGTTTATTTAACAAATCATACAACACAATTCCCACTATCAACAAAATACAAATTACATCCATTTCGCACATTTAGACCCTTACGACAAGACCACCTTTACGACAATAAATCTTCAATCAATCCCAATAAAAGAAATCCTAAGCACAATTTGTAGTGTAGCCAGTTCTTAAAACCAGTTTGGATTTTCGGCCATGGTTTTAGCCGATCACGCCTTAATAGCACCAGCTGAGAGAACTATGATCCACACAAGGAGAAAACATGCGAATATGGAGAGTCCGAATGATGCCCACATATATCTACAAAACTTATCGAAAACATTACATGTTTTTGACCATCCATCATGGGAATTTCCTTTAGTTCCAATAAATAAGACAGCACCGGCTGTTCCTGTAGCCGAAGCTAAAAGCGTCAACATAATCTGCACCAGAAAAACAAATTACCACCAAATAATTATAAACTTTTTAACAAGAATAAAAAACATTTGCAGAAACTAAGATTGATTTTGTACAGAAGACATACGGCATCGCAGAATAAGAGACTGAGAAGAAAATATTTGTTTCCACTCCTCCCACAAATTCCTGAATTTATTGCTGCGAAGAAAGTGTAGGCAAAAACAATCCAAAGAACCGAGAGAAAATACCTACAAATAATTAAACAAAAAAAAAGAAGCGATCATTAAACATTATTTACCACACTATAGCTAATTCGTATTAGGAAAATGAGTTTGTTATAATTAAGGATTTAATTAGCTTACTTGTAGGCAGGATAATGAGTGTATTTGGTTGTTTTAGAACCGTAAGAGTAATCATCCACTGTCTGCTTGCTTGTATGTACTACAATGGCAGCAACGAACACCGTCCAAAACAATAACTTCCTAACACCTAAACTTGCAGTTATACTTGCGACGCTTTTAGCATAACTTGATGAGTATCCCCCTGTTTCCACAGATGACTCTTTTCCTTTGACTTCCTCGCTCGACATGATTACTGTTTAATGGATTACTACTGATTTGAAAGTAATTTGTGTTGCTTAATTAAGAGAGTGTTTGAGATAATGATTCAGGAAAATATCTGTAGTCATATTTATAGCCGAAGCAAGCAAGGGAGAGATAAAAGTTTAATGATAAAGAATGCATGCCAACGTCAAATGATGATATATGCGCAGTTGGTTTGTGTTTGTTAACTTGTATTGCTGCATGGAACATATATCTACTTGGAGGATATTAGTTAGACTAGTATGCATGGCATGAGCAGCCCATGTGTGTACTTCCCTGATTTAATCCTGTGCCTATTAATTTTGTTTTTAGTGGTTAACTATCATATTTGACGCAAGTAATTTTGAGTCCCACATTAAGCCTTTGAGAAAGCACTGTGGTGGTTTTTGGTGCTTTTGCAGCTTCACGTTGATTCATTTAGGTACAGCCAGATTACTAGTAAACAGAAAAATGTCTACTACAACTTCCATAATCTTTTCTAAATTAATTACTTCCCCAAAATAATAAAACTTTCTGGTCCTCAGGGTCATGTAAGATGCGTTGTTTTCATTATTTCTTGTCCTTGCATCTAAAGATTTATTGCATTCTGCTTCAGTAATAGATGATACAGCTAACAGTGTAAGCCAGACCAGACAGGCTAAAAGAGGATCCTAAAAGTCTAATTAAGAGGAAAAGGAGTTGGTAATCTTGCCTTGCTTGCATAAATAATTCCTATCTACTCCTCAAAAAAGATCGTATATTTTATCCCTACTTGCATTGAAAAGCACATTGCTGCGATTTCTAGCTCCTACTACCAATAGTGATCAAAAAGAAACTAACAAAATTAGTAACTTTATGACTACGTTTTAGAGTCGAGTCAGAGCAGTCTAAAGAAATTCGAAATTACACTAGATATGACTACATTTTAGAGTTAAGTCAGAGCAGTCTAAAGAAATTACTCTAGAATACCGCTGTCACTGTGGGAGGAAATATCGTTAATTGCATAACGCGTTATGCATTTTCTTTTTTTGTTGCAATGTTATTTTTGAGGCATATTGTTATGTACCCAGATGTACATAACAGGATTAGATAGATAATTTGGATAGATAGATTGAGGATAAACCTCTCTGGTTCCGAAGAACACAACCTAAATTGAATAAACGATTGATTTTAATTAAACTTGACTCTGTTTTTCATTACAGACTATGCATTATAAAGATAGGCATTTCTTCCCTCATCATCCAACGGCTACTAACTCACCAGGTGGTTACATCTCAACCGACCAAAACAGCTCACTACTAATTACCACTCCTAACTATACTAAATAACACTATTATTACTAAAGACATACACATAGGATTTGGGCACTCCCTTACCATGCTGGGTACATGACATTCCACTCTCCTTGAAAGCATTCTTGTCTTCAAGGATGAAGGGTTGCATGAGAATTCTAATGAGCAGCACTCCCTTATCATGCCGGGTACATGACATTAGCCCACTGTAAGTAAATCTCCTGGCAAGACTTTAAGCACTAATACATCTTGTTGATTGTAGTACCAGGAACCTTGTCGTTTTCTGTGGTCGACTCTCTCCAAGGTAGAAATGAACTGCCAGACAAATAACAGTAATTGCTGCACAACAATGATTTGGACATGAGGCCATGATGTCTGCTGGTATTCCTTGATTGCAGGTCTGGAACGGTACACCAGGTATTTTCTCCTGGGGGTTTTTCCTGAGCTTGTAATGATCATGTTCCTTATCCCAATGCTTTACAACTCATTGAAGTCTCCAATCCGCTACTTGGTTGGAACACGAAGTAACATGCTGAGTACATCAAAATAATTGCCAATCATTCTAGGTGGAATATGGAATTGCAGCATCTCTGTCTATTTGTCTATCGTCGTCGTTACAAGTAACTGCATAAGCATGTGATAATATATTCTTTACTTCAACGCCTTGAGAAAAATGAACCGCAATATCACATGTATTGAGTACAAGTTGTAATATTTGTATCCTCCCATAGCTGGTCACGAAATGCAGTTGGGGTTTGCACCTCATGTATGAACAGGATGACAAAAGTGACAACACAAACCCGAGTGAAAAATTTCCTTGGCATAAACCCATGTAAAACTCTACCCTTGCAAGTTTCGTCAGCCCCCTGTCAATCAGTACCTCTATCAAACAGTAAACGCCCATAACCAAAGGAGGCTGATGGTACAGATAAGTCAATGAAAGGCCATATAGTACCACTAGTGGTCCTCGTACTCCATAAACTTGTCAGAAACAAAATACTTCTCCGAAGAGGTGTTTCAATGTGATGAATGACCTCAGCCTCGCAGAACCAATGGCTTTTAGATTTCCAGTTTATATCAAGGCACCCCACTGAGAGAACAATGTTATCAAGCCAGCTAACATTTCTCAGACTCCCCAAATCAGGTGGAACCAATTTGAATTTCCACCTCAAGTACTCCACTAGCCTTCCATGTAGCATTTGAATTACCCGGAGCACAAACTGAGGTTTAACTACCCTTGCAAGGAAATGAGTCGAGCTATACGTCATCTCTGCCAGTTGGTTGCGACATAAAGGAAGATACAAGGTAAAGTTAAATGTATATAAACAACTCCAGTTGAGCTGCAACACTTGTAATACAACTTTCTCTTGAATCATATATCTTCCATATACTTCAGAAAAAAGTAATGAAGAGTGATGAAAAGTATCAATTCGTGAAAGAGATAAACGAGTTCGAACAACTGTGTGAACTAAGAATGTATGCACTGAAATTTTTTGAAGCTCTTGCAAAAGAATCTGGTGCACATCACCTTCGTGTATATCAATGATAACCCTGAACAATTCCACCAGAAAAATCCCTGCAGCAGTAGGGAAAAAAAAAGATGCACAGGCCATTGTCGAGTTCCATTAATGCAGACCACTCTAGCCCATGAGAGAAATAAAAATTTAATGCTCTCTGAAAAATTATCAACCAAATTCCAGTCACCACCAATTTCAACAACATAAACAAATCCAAGACTCAACGAATTCAGAAAGTAAAGTTCAGACTGATACTCATGTCTTGGAAACAGCTCACAAACCAAGCCACCATTGTATATTTCCAGTAATACAGACTCAAGAAGAAATCTGTTATCTGACTCTTTGCCACGATCAAAAACTTTACCAAGTTTCAGCTGTGAAAGAAATGCTCCAACACCACTCAATTGCAGACTCTCAGACATTTTATCAAACAGTTTGCTCGCATTTAGAATTTCAGCATCATGTTTGTGTACAGTCAAAGGGATACACGAGAAATCTAATTGGTACCCCAAACATGAAATCCATGGAACAATCAATTTCTCATTTGAATTGAAAGAAATAGGGATACGTTTACCTCGATCAAATATGCTGCGAGAAGCATCAAAGAGAAGAGAAAAACGACTCTTACCAATTAGGTTACTGTGACGACAGACCAATTCCTTGGAGCATTCAAGTGTCTCACAATTAACCACAGAACTGATAACTTCTGTAGATTGAAATTTCACCTTGTAAGAAAAATTTTCCTCCTCATCGAACAAAAACGAAGGAATGAGCAAGTCGAAATTGAGAGAATCATCATCTTCTTCAATCAATTCTTCATCCACAAACAACTCAATTCAATCTTTGTTTCTACTGGAACCACAACTTCTTCTACTGTTGGCTTTTCAGAGTAAAATTATTCTTGAATCTATTGAGATTCTTTAACCCCATGGATGGACTCTAACTGCTTCTACGCTGATGGTGGTAGGTGAATTGATTCACATCTAAGCTTGGTGAAGGAGATTTGAGACTCTAGTTGCGAAAGATGATAATCTCGACTTGGTGAATATACATCGTTAAACAGCTCATTATACCTTCTTTTTAGATCAAGGTAATGGAGATAGGCTTCAGCTTTCGTCGTAGATAAATACAAAATATCCTCCATGGATCGAAAGAATCTGATTCCAATTGTTATGTACCTAGATGTACATAGCAGGATTAGATAGATAATTTGGATAGATAGATTGAGGATAAACCTCTCTGGTTCCGAAGAACACACCCTGAATCGAATAAACGATTGATTTTAGATTAAACTTGACTCCGTTTTTCATTACAGACTCTGCCTTATAAAGATAGGCATTTCTTCCCTCATCGTCCAACGACTACTAACTCACCAGGTGGTTACATCTCAACCGACCAAAACAGCTCACTACTAATTACCACTCCTAACTATATTAAATAACACTATTATTACTAAAGACATACACATATAGGATTCGGGCACTCCCTTACCATGCCGGGTACATGACACATATAAATCGTTTTAGCGGTTGCATAATCAAATTAGTGGATGCATGAACTAAGATACGATTATATAAACTCTTATGCATCCTTTGTGGTGGTTCTGTAATTCATTATGCATTTTTTTCTTCGTTGGAATGATATTTTTAGGCATATACTACCTCCATTTCAGAAAGAGAGATACTTTCACAGTTCCATTTTTACCTAAAATAAGCAAAATTTAAGAGGTGCATTTTTCCTAAAACGGGGTAAAAATATCACTTTCATGACACGGGGTGAAAATATCATTTTTCCTGAGAGGAGGGAAAGTATCACTTTTCCAAACACGGAGCGAAAGTATCGCTTTTTGTTAGAATATGCGCATCCAATTCAAAACCAATTGGCAGTGAGTGGAGAGGCCCTTCCATATTATAGTTTAAGTTAATTAAACGGATTATAGCGATGTGGGACTATTGTCCTTTCACACGCCCCCTCACGTGTAAGGCCAGTCATGGGACTCACACGTGGACCTACGTACGAGTTACCAGTCCATCGGTAACAAGTGTACACATGTGAGTGACTAAATCAGGGGGTAACACCTCGGCCAGTATCGACACTGGCCTACACCCCGAGTGTACAAGTGACAAAATCGGTTAAACACTTCGGTCAGTAACTCGACCTACACCCGGCATACGCAGGTCTGGGTCTGGAGCTTAGCTATGATACCATGTTAAATTTTGTGGGCATCCAACTCAAAACCAATTGGCAATGAGTGGAGCGGCCCTTCCATATTATAGTTTAAGTTAATTAAACGGATTATAGCGATGTGAGACTATTGCCCTTTCACACTTTTCCTGACACGGGATGAAACCATCACTTTTCCTGAAACGGGTGAAAGTATCATTTTTCCTAACATGCGTCAAAATATCACTTTTTCTGACACGGCGTGAAAGTATCAGTTTTCTTGACACAGAATGTAAGTATTATTTTTCCCGATACGGGGTGAAAGTATCATTTTTCCTAACACGAGGTGAAATTATCATTTTTCCCGACAAAAAGTGAAAGTATCACTTTATTGACACGCACGAAAGTACCATTTTTCCTGACACGGCGCGAAAGTATCATTTTTCATGACACAGAGTGAAAGTATCGTTTTTCCTGACACAACATGATATTAAGTATTATTTTTCCTGAAAGTATCACTTTTTATTTTATAATTAAATTTTTTAAAATCAAGGAGGGGCATTTTGGGTTTTTTAATAATAACAAGTTCCAATTTTTTAATCAAATTGCAAGTTTGCGTTATGTTTCATTTTACGAAAAAGTGACCATAAAAGAGACTCCCTCCATTCAAGCCCTCCGGTCGATCGATCCAATTTCTAAGACCAATGTACGACCCATCACACTCGTGGATTCACCCGGACATCTCCTTAACCCCGCCCTGAGGGATTGAATCCCGACCTCCCTCTTTGAGGTATTCTTCCAAACAAACCAATAGTACCTGATTAAATATGAATTAGGGGAATGTATACAGCAAAACAAGGTAAATCATATCGAAGAAAAAGAAAATATCAAAAAAAGAACTAATCGAGTCTTAGCTTCTCTAAACTGGTCATGTTTCTTCCCTTATACCATCGTTAAGCATTTAGTTAGAGTGAGACGAGATCACACTCCAATATTGCTAGTAAGTAGTAACAATACCTAGAAGATTAATAAGCCTTTTTAAAATTCTAAGAGTTTGGAAAAACTTTGATGAAATTGTGAAAGATAATTGGAGAACTGAAACTAGGAGTTTTAATGCTTTCAGATAGAATAGTAAAATGATGAACCTTGTGAATATACTTAAGAAATGGAATATACAAGTGTAGTTACCTAAAATATGAGAGAGGTTAGAAGTGAGATTGTAGGATTTCTGACAGTGAGTTACGGGAGGTTGAACACGAACAGTCTTCGCCTAAACCACGCATAGTAGTCGTTCAAAGGCTGTTTCAGTCACAGGGAAGAGGCTTAGGGCCGGTCTTAGGGAAGGAAGCAGATGAAGAGAGAGATCATAGAATTCTAGGGTTTGAATAAGAAATGCTCTGAGTTTTTGAGAGAAAAGTTTTGTGTTAGCTTGGAGAAATAGATGACCTATTTATAGCTGAATTTTCTAATCTGAGGTCGGCGAAGATAAGTATTGATTGCCGTGATGTGCAGAGCAATTCTCGCGTCTCTTCAAGAATAGATAGAGATAAAGTAGGTTGAGTTTATCTCATTATCTCACTGCCTTTACTCTATTCTGCTGTGAGAAATAGGACGGGTATTTCTCACACGTGTCGTAGACTCCCAAACCTTAACCCTAATTGATATCCCCCCATTTGTGTGAATCCGAGTCAGCCTTTGTGATGATGTGTTGAGAGAGACATATTCTCTTTAGACGAGTTGGACAAGATATATAGATATTCTCTGATTTGTGGGAATGATTAAGATGGTTCACGTGAAAAGGCATGGAATGCCTCAGGAATCATGTGCAGAGTGTGAGAGGAGCTGAGGTTGATCTCCCTCTATCCATGTCCGATCACATATGTCATGTGGAGACCGTATTATTGCTTGCGGGGATCAAGAGAGCTTATCCACGTTTTTTTATATACATATATAATTTAGGCTCAATTTACTAGCCGTGAGTGTGTTTGAGAGGCTAAGAAATAATCTTGAACCCTAGTTTTTGTGGGTGAAAACAGTTTCTGCTTTTTTTGGTAATTTTGTGTGTGGATGAGAAACAAATCTAAACCCTAAACAATGTACTGCACGGGAGTACTTTTTGATTCGAGAGATCAATCTGTACAATCCTGGCCTAAAATAAGAAATGGTCGTTCCAGGCTTGCTTCGGTCACAAAGTGAAGGAGAAGGGTTGGTCTTAGGGAGGGAAGCGAAGAAAGTGTTGAGACCATAATAGTTGATTCTGGAAGTGTGGGTGTTTCGTGACTTGTATCAGAAAATTGAACTGGCTAGCTGAATGAAAATCTATCAGATGATTTCTGGATGTTGTATCTTCTCCTGACCAAAACTTGTTGTTTGGTGGAAAATAGGTGAGACCTATTTGTACAAGTCGCAACAAAACGTACCCTGGTCTCGTGGGAAGTGGAAACGATTGAGTGGTGGAAGAAGGGAGCAACAGGTAACGCTTGGAATTTATGTTTACATAATGAAAGATACGTTTACACCATTACTTTTTGTCATTACTAACCTCCCCGCTTTATGACATTTTCTGTAACGGGCGTATTGCATGCCGCACGCTGTAAACCGCCAGACCAATACCCTGATGAGTATCCCCCAGTTTGTGGCATGTTTTGATGTCTCGAGTGTTTTCGTGGAAAAAATGTAGCACTTTGCTATGTCTGGCAAGTTAAAAATGAGAGTCTTTCCGTAGGTAAATAGCATACGTGATGCTAGGCTCGTTTTGACTAGTCGCCTAAAACTTGTCACGAGCTAAACGGATCGGTGGAGAATTTTGATGGTTGGGATTACATCTCATGAGGAAGAGTGGCCATTGATTATGGCCGCATCTTGTTGTATAGCGAAGTGGCGCCATTGGCATAGTAGCGCCAGGAGGAGCCATGGCATAACGACATGCTAGTGGCCGTGGCATAGCGGTATGCCAGTGGCCGTGGCATAGCGGCATGCTAGTAGTTGTGGAAAGGTGGCATGCCAGTGGTCGTGGCATAGCGACATGCTAGTATCCGTGGCATTGTGGCATCCCAGTGGCCGTGGCATAACGACATGCTAGTAGCCGTGGCATGGTCGCATGCCAATGGCCGCGGCATAACGACATGCTAGTAGACGTGGCATGGTGGCATGCCAGTGGCCGTGGCATAGCGACATGCTAGTATCCGTGGCATGGTGGCATGCCAGTTGCCGTGTCATAACGACATGCTAGTAGTTGCGGTATGGTGGCATGCCAGTGGCCGTGGCATAGTGACATGCTAGTATCTGTGGCATGGTGGCATGCCAGGGGCCGTAGCATAGCGACATGCTAGTAGATGGGGCATGGTGGCATGCCAGTGGATGTGGCATAGCAGCATGTCAGTGGCATGGACATGTCTTTAGTTTTGTAGCATGCCCAAGGTTAAGATTTGGCTCCATGACTAAAGTTAAGGCTTGGCGGCACGGCCAAGGTTAGGGTTTGGCGGCACGGCCAAGGCTAGGGTTTGGCACTGTGGCCGAAATTAGGCGCCATGGCCAAACTGGGATTTGATGTCGTGGCCAAAGTGTTAAGCGGCATGGTTGCTCAAAAGTTGCCACAAGCCTGTTAGTTTGGTGGCGAACTTGGATGGCTGAGATTGCATCTCAGGAGGAAAGGTAGTCGTCGATCATGGCTGCCTTTAATTGGCAGTGGCGCCTTTAACTTATGCTAGCGGTATTGCGGCATGGCTGGCATGGATCGTGCATGCCTTTAACACGGTTGCGCGCGTAGCCGTAGCCACTGAAATTTTGGCACGTTGGTGTGGAAGTCTTGCCTAAATTAGGGTTTGGTTTATCGAAACCCTAATTAGCCTATATGGAACGTCGCATGGGGTGAGTGGCCATGTTTGGCGCGATTGGCATGTGCATCTGGCATGTGAGCCTAGTATGTGTGTTTGGCATGTTTGGCATACTGCTTGGCTTGCGTTTTTGGGAAGCCAGTTGGCTTTGCGGCCATCTGGCGCGATTTCCTTCTTTTCAACAGTGTGGCGGTTTTAAAGCGACCTGATTGGTCGATGGGAAGTGGGGCCGGCACGCTAGGGCGTGGCCACACTTCCAGTATGTTGTGGCGGATTTAATCGATTAGTTTTGCTAAGCATAGTTTTTCGACCAACGGGGTCTAGTGTACTGCGCGGGGCGCGAAACCCTAATTTTGCAAACTAGTCGGGTTTATGAGTTTTTTGTGAGTTATCACAATAATTGGCTAGATTTTGTATGCTGCCACATAAATCCTTATCCACGGAATGCACTGTGCTTTCCGTCTGAGCATTTTGTGCGATGGCCTTAACTTTGGTACTTGGAGGTTCATGCTACTCCGCTGCGAGTGAACACAAATATGTCATGCCATACCGATATTAAGGGTTTTCCCGGGGAACATAGCACAGGAAAGTACTCAGTGAGTCTTGTATTGGCGAGGTGCCGAAATTTACAGAGTGTTTGGGATGGTTGCTACATTCGCCGGTCTGGATAAATTTCATGTAAATATATTGAACGGCTCAATAAATATGCTGGTGGAGAGGTTAGAACTCACGGCACCGTTTCCTTGCAGAGTGACGTCAGATGCAAGGTTTTACGATTTTAACCCTAAGCTAAAAACCACCATCAACATAAAGTCCCCTGCTTAGCACGTAACAGTGGAATTGTTGCGGGGTAAGCATGAGATGGTGACAGACAAGAGTAAAATCGAAAGAGAAAGACGTGAAGAGATTGCCAAGGAAATTCAATTAACCTTTGGTGGAAAGCATGAGGAATCCGTGATCCTTGTGTTGGCATCTTTTGCATAAATTTTTCTTAGCCGTGGGATGTTGGCACCAGTGCGGCATCTTTGGCTACTGGTTAAGGAATGGTTCATGCTGGCTAGGTCGTTGGTTAAGATGCGGTTGGAGTTGGCTTGGGCTGCGGATGGCACTTGTCAGGAGCGGAAAAGTTGGCACTGAGAATGATGAAAGTTGTTGGTGCTGGCTAGAGAATTGAAACCGTTGGCGCTGTTTTGAATGGCCAGGATGGCGCTGCTAGCTAGAGTAGTGGATGGGCGCAGCTAGCTGAAGTAGTGGATGGGCGCGGATAGCTCGTACGCGGAATGTACGAGATGGTTGCTGTCTTGGACGCGAAATGGTCGAGATGGCTGCTGACTTGGACGCGGAACTTTGGCACGTGGATTGAACGCGGACTGTTGGCACTGGCATGGTGCTGCTGACTTGGATGCGTCTGTGGCATGGTGGATGGCGCGGCTATCTTGTAGTAGGCAGAGATGGATCCATAGAGCATTGGCGTAGTATTGGCTTAGCCGTGTAGATTAGCGTCATGGAATATCAACACTGCGGGCCCAGCTGCCTTATTTCGTGCGCGTCCCAAAAGAGAAACCTTTCTCTAGTCGAACTCCAAAAAAAAAAACCATGCCTATAAAAGGCGTTACCTATCTTCCTTAATTTCGTATCGTTTGCTTTGTTTTCACATCTTGGTGCTAGCGTTAAAGGCTTGGATCGGCGGAGAGAGCAGCAGCAAAAGTAGGCGAGCGTGTTTTAGGTATGTTTCTCAACGTTTCTTCTTTTGTTTGCTCTTTTGTATTGGTATAAACCCTAGCCATAGGCATATCTTCCATAAATTTGTATAAATACTTTAGTATGAATGATTCCTCTTTACCAGTAGTACCGCAGTAATGTTAGCCACCTTATTAGTAACAACGCAGGAAATTATTATGCAAAGTAGGCATGCATTGGAGGGTGGCTGCCATTAATTCCTTTTCCATGAAAACCTATCTCTAGGGTTTCCTTTTTCCTTTGTGGCCGTGAGCACAATTTTTGCGGTAGGATGCACTCTTCATTTTGGACGAGAGCATACTTCTAGATGCAAGACACGACGTTTTTTCCGCGGCAGAATATGGCTTGTCGAAACGAGTATCAGTCCCCATTCCTTTGGCTATGCGTGTTCATTTTGGATATGTGTGCTATGAATTGTGACCAAAATAAATTGGCCCGTGACCAAAATAGATTCTCTGTCGGTGATAAAGTAGTCTTCATGCACCATTTTTTTATAGTAATTTTTCTTCGTTTTTCTCCGTTGTAGTTACTTTGAAATTGAAAGCAGTATAAGAAAATTTTGTTAGGATGTCACCTGAGAATAGTCCTGCCGCTATGTCGAAAAACGTTAGCAACTCCAAGCCCAACACGGATGACGAATTCTTTACACAGTCTGCCACAGTTAAGAGAAACCATCCCAAATATGTGTTTATCCTTCTGAGCGGTTCAGAAAATGAAGGAGTGTGCGTGATACGATTTTGTCTTCCGAAAAATGAGTATCCTGCTTCTCCTATTGACTTTAGGGCTTGTCAGAGTCCGCTGCGTTCTTTTGATGAATGGATGCGGTTCATGGTAAGTCAAGACTGCGTAAGAGACGGTCTGACCAGGGCGCAAATCATCAATGCGGTCATGGCTTCTGCAACACTTCAAATCAGGAAGGACATCGTGGGTTTGGTCACTTTTATATCCAAATTGTGTCCGGATACTCATACGACCATATGCAGGTGGGGTGAAATGACTATTTCTTTAGAGAGTGTAGCCGTCCTGCTGAATCTTCCAATAATAGGGAACCTTGAAATTACTTTGTCTGATGAGGAAGAGGAAATGCGTGCCACTCTTGTCGCCAAGTCGGAAGGGTTTGTTCGGAAAGATTAAGAAACTAAGTACTTCTACAGCTGGTGGGTGTCTGACCGGTTCTCGAAAGACTCGGAGCCGGATCAGATGAACGGTACGCTCCATGTCGCTGCATTTTTGGCTCTATGGCTATCTAGAGATATTCTTGATGATGGCTCTTGCAAGAAGGATATAAGACAAGAGCTCATGAAACTGAATATCAAATTGGCGAAAGGTGTTGTCCTCCCCATCGGTGGCTTGTTTCTTGGATCTTTGTACACCCATCTGGATCACTTGACCGTGAACATGTATGCTTCTAATGGTCATATGAAAGTAGACTCATATGTCCATATCACTTTTCTTCAAATGTGGCTGTGGGAGCATTTCAAAAATTATGCTCCTAAGCTGCTGTCTTCATTTCCTGACTCCTATGGTGGCTCCAGGATACTCCGCTGGTTGAACAAGCGTCCAAAATCCGGATCGAAGCTCATCGACTTCCTCGACAATGCGTATGTAGTTAACTTTCTTCCTTGGGCTCCGTCCATGCGTCCATAGTTCAGCCGAACACTTTTGCTGCTGCCCCAAATATGACTTTGCTTTCTGCTGGAGATAATATGAGCGTTGGAGAAATCATATTCATGCGAAGCTGTATACCTAGACACGTGCCATCTTTCTTCAGGGGATCTTATGAGGCGGTTCCTTATAATATTGACAGGGCTGCTCGGTATATGGGTTTTGACCTAGGAGTCTCGTTTCTTCGTCAGTCGACGGCTCCGAAAGAATTGTTGTCAGCTGCTCTTGATGCCAGTGTTCTTGCGCCGGCTAAAAGCCTCCCTTTCCTGCTCTCAGAACGAAGTCCACCGACGACCTCCAAATACAATGTGTTCTTGAAGGATGAGTTTCTCGCCCTCCATGGATTTGTGAATGACGTGGTGAAAGATTCCCGTGGCAAGCCTTCCCCTGCGGTTTTATCGAAACATCCGTTGTTGAGGGAGCTTCCTACGGGTAAGCGGAAATCTCCCAGCCCGGATGTGGACAGTCCCCAGGAAAAGGAGCGAAAGTCGAAAAACCGTGCCGGCGGCTTTCAGTCGGGTACGACAGCTCTGGTGACCTTTAATTCTTCCAACATACAAGTACGTACCACCTTCTTACTGAATTAGCTGAGTTTCACAGATCTTTTGTTCCGTTGCTGAACGACTTTCCTTGGTTTTATAACTTAGGGTTTTGACAGCACGAACGCCTTTGCCATACTTGCACGTAGTCAAAAACCGGCGACTAAGTTTCCTGAAGGTAAAGAATCGGAAGAAGAGGAAAATTCGGGATCCAGTGATGATGATGGAAGTACTTCTGAAAGTAACGCCGAGTCTTCCTCCAGTGAGTCCGTGAATGAGTCGGTAAGTTTCCACATGTTTTTCCCTTTTTTTTTTTTGAAACAAATACCTAAACTGTGACATTACAGGAAGAAGTCGTTCCTGAGAGTGTCCTTGAGATGGAGACTCGTCACAGTGAAGATGTAGCCTTGTCCCCAACCTTGGAAGACGCGCCTGCTGGTGGTTTGGAAATGGAGGTTGATCATCATGAAGACGTTGTTACGACCCAAATGGTGGAAAGTACTTCAGCGACTGTTGGCGCAATGGTAGTCAGAAAGCCTCTGACGGTCGTAAATTCAGTTGCGGGCGCCGTTTTCGCTCCTCCATACTTGGTTCCCTACCCAGGTCATGTGCTCATCGGAGGATTCAGTGTGCCAGCCAAGTATGCGACATTATACACTAAGATATGGGAAAGGTACGGCCATATCGCCATAACCAAAAAGATCACTAGCCGGTTCACACTAGTCAAGCGCGTGGAATAAGCCTTATCTTCAATTGACGACATGTGCAATGTGACTGGCCACCCCGTTTTCGAGGATGTAATCTCGAGCTGGAAGTTTCACCAGGACATGTGCGTAAATTTTGAGTTCAATGCTCCCTGGTTTGTTGAGGGTTTTGCCGAGATCCAAAAGTTGTAGGCTGATGCGACTGAAGGCCCCTCCACGGATGTGATCAATCAACGAGAAGCGGAAATCGAAAGGTTTTCCAGAAAGTTGAAGCTGAAACGGGCGGCTCTCCAAAGCGCGAAGGAGGCTCTCTCCAAGAAGGGAAAGCCGTTGCTAAATGATTTCCCTTGAATATCTCTTGTCTTCTAAACTTCCTTTGCTTTGCTTAGTTTTTTTTTTTTTTGTTTTTGAAAGGCAAATGAAACACCTAGTTTATGATTTGATTTTCTGGATTTTTGAATTGATAGATAATTGTTACCTATGAGAGTTTTGGATTATTCTTTGGAACGAATTATTTTAGAATAATTCCGTTTTTATTATGACTGTAAGTAGCATAAATATTTCAGGAGATCCATGGAATCGTAAATGTTGTATGACAGTGGAAAGTATGGGATGAAATTTGGGAATAACATGGTTATCGATTTCCATTATCCATGCGGAAGCTCAAAGTAATAGGTTATGTATTTTTCCTAACAAGACTTACTTGCTTTTTAGAGTCTCCCAAAAAATTGAATCTTCAGGGCATAAGTCCGAGTTTTATGGGAAACGCCGTCCTGACCGTGAGAAGTCCCCAATCAATCCTCGTTGTGTGATAACCGATAACTGAGTCGTTGAACCCCGAGCGTATTGTTTGCTTCTACCGTCTTGAGATCTGGGTTGAAAACGAAATCGGGGATTGAAAATTGATATTGTAACCGAGAGATTAATCTCCCACTGTCGCCAATTGTTTGTGGGTGAAAACGGTTTCTGCTGTTTTTGGTAATTTCGTGTGTGGACGAGAAACAAGTCTAAACCCTAAACAGTGTACTGCACAGGATTACTTTTAGATTCGAGAGATCAATCTGTAGAATCCTGGCCTAAATCAAGAAAAGATCGTTCCAGGATTGCTTCGGTCACAAAGTGAAGGAGAAGGGTTGGTCTTAGGGAGGGAAGCGAAGAAAGTGTTGAGACTAGAGTAGTTGATTCTGGAAGTGTGGGTGTTTAGTGACTTGTATCAGATTATTGAACTGGCTAGATAAATGAAAATATATCAGATGATTTCTGGATGGTGTTTTCTTCTCCTGACCAAAACTTGTTGTTTGGTGGAAAATAGGTGAGACCTATTTGTACAAGTCGCAACAAAACGTACCCTGGTCTCGTGGGAAGTGGAAACGATTGAGTGGTGGAAGAAGGGAGTAACAGGTAACGCATGGAATTTATGTTTCCATAATGAAAGATACGTTTACACCATTACTTCTTGTCATTACTAACCGCCCCGCTTTATGATACTTTCTGTAACGGGCGTATTGCACGCCGCATGCTGTAAACCGCCAGACCAATACCCTGATGAGTATCCCCCAGTTTGTGACATGTTTTGATTTCTCAAGTGTTTTCATGGAAAACATGTAGCACTTTTCTACGTATGGCAAGTTAAAAATGAGAGGCTTGCCGTAAGTAAATAGCATACGTGATGCTAGGCTCGTTTTGGCTAGTCGCCTAAAACTTGTCATGAGATAAACGGCTCGGTGACGAATTTTGATGGCTGAGATTACATCTCATGAGGAACAGTGGCCATTGATTATGGACGTGTCTTGTTGTATAGCGAAGTGGCGCCATTAGTATAGTAGCGCCCGGTGGAGACATGACATAACGGCATGCTAGTGGTTGTGGCATGGCGGCATGCCAGTGGTCGTGGCATAGCGGAATGCTAGTAGATGTGGCATGGTGGCATGCCAGTGGCCGTGGCATAGCGACATGCTAGTAGCCATGGCATGGCGGCATGCCAGTGGCCATGGAATAACGATATGCTTGTAGCCGTGGCATGGTGGCATGCCAGTAGCCGTGGCATAGCGGCCTGCTAGTAGCTGTGGCATGGTGGCATGCCAGTGGTCGTGGCATAAAGACATGCTAATCGTCGTGGCATGGCGGCATTCTAGTAGATGTGGCTTGGTGGCATGCCAGGGGCCGTGGCATAGCGACATGCTAGTAGCTGTGGAATAGTGGCATGCCAGGGGCCGTGGCATAGCGACATGCTAGTAGCTGTGGTATGGTGGAATGGCAGTGGCAGTGGCATAGAGCATGTCAGTGACATGGCCGCGTCTATAGTGTTGTAGCATGGCCAAGGTTAAGATTTGGCTCTGTGACTAAAGTTAAGGCTTGGCGGCATGGACAAGGTTAGGGATTGGCGCCGTGGACAAGACTAGGGTTTGGCACTGTGGCCGAAATTAGGCGTCGTGGCCAAACTGGGATTTGATGTCGTGGCTAAAGGGTTTGGCGGCATGGTCTCTCAAAAGTTGCCACAAGTCTGTTAGTTTGGTGGCGAACTTGGATGGATGAAATTGCATCTCAGGAGGAAAGGTAGCCGTCGATCATGGCTACCTTTAATTCGCAGTGGAGCCTTTAACTTGTGCTAGCGGTATTGCGGCATGGATGGCATGGCTCGTGCATGCCTTTAACACGGTTGCGCGCGTAGCCGTAGCCACTGAAATTTTGGCACGTTGGTGTGGAACTCTTGCCTAAATTAGGGTTTGGTTTGTCAAAACCCTAATTAGCCTATATGGCACGTCGCATGGGTGAGTGGCCATGTTTGGCGCGTTTGGCATGTGCATCTGGCATGTGTGCCTGGTATGTGCGTTTGGCATGTTTGGCATGCTGGTGCGTTTTTGGGAAGCCAATTGGCTTTGCGGCCATCTTGCGAGATTTCCTTCTTTTCAATAGTGTGGCGGTTTTAAAGCGACCTGATTGGTCGATGGGAAGTGGGGCCGACAAGCTAGGGCGTGGCCACACTTCCAGTGTGTTGTGGTGTATATAATCGCCTAGTTTGGCTAAGCATAGTTTTTCGACCAACGGGGTCTAGTGTACTGTGCGGGGCACGAAACCCTAATTTTGCAAATAAGTCGGGTTTATGATTTTTTTCTGAGTTATCACAATAATTGGCTAGATTTTGTATGCTTCCACATAAATCCTTATCCACGGAATGCAGTGTGCTTCCCGTCTGAGCATTTCGTGCGATGGCCTTAACTTTGGTACTTGGAGGTTCATGCTACTCCGCTGCGAGTGAACAAAAATCCGTCATGCTATAACGATATTAAGGGTTCTGTCGGGGAACATAACACATGAAAGTACTCAGTGAGTCTTGTATTGGCGAGGTGCCGAAATTTACAGAGTGTTTGGGATGGTTTCTACATTCGCCAGTCTGGATAAATTTCATGTAAATATATTGAATGGATCAATAAATATGTTGGTGGAGAGGTTAGCACTTACGGCATCGTTTCCTTGTAGAGTGACGTCAGATGCAAGGTTTTACGATTTTAACCCTAAGCTAAAATCCACCATCAACACCTAGGTAAGGCGTGTGCCTTTTATGGGGAATATTCGGCCCTGTCTGAGATTTCCCGAGAGATTTGAATCTCACTGAGATTTTGAGGAGAGATGTGAATCTCTCCGGGATTTTGAGGAGAGATGTGAATCTCTCTGAGGTTTTGCGGAGAGATGTGAATCTTTCCGAAATTTTGAGAAGAAATGTGAATCTCTCTGAGATTTTGCAGAGAGATGTGAATCTCTCCGGGATTTCCAAAAAAAAAAAACTCGTGGTTACCCCATAAAAACTAATTTAGTCAACAACAAATTTCTGCTCGTCAGAATTTTTCAGGAACGTTTCTCTGTTTTGTAAAATTAAAAAAAAAAACAATTTTCCAACTCCAAAAATTCTGAAATTTTATGTGGGTAACTATCAAGATGGCTATTACATTAGGTCAAAAGCGTTCATCGAGATTCATCCTAGGTTAAGAGATAAATTTGAAACTGTACAACTAACCGAAAATTCGTTTTTTGTGTATCACTCCGCAATTAACATCCACGATTATTACAAACGTTAATGTCTTAAGATTGTTGTGTGCAGTAATAAAAAACAAGGAAAAATCAAATAAAAAAAAGTTATTGACACTTAGCTTTATAATGGAAGTGATCGATTTGACGTACGAGCTCCCCAGGTCTCCGCAACATCAACATCGAAAAACTTTGGAAAACAAATTGAGTCACATGTTCAACACGCTGTCCTTAAGACATTATTGCCCCAGCTACACTCAAGAGTGATGTTGTAGCCCTTACAAGCGGATGCCTTCAGGATAAAACACCCTACTACACCCACTACTAGCATATGTAATAGATGCTCAACTTGAGCTTGGAAACTCCGAAAAAATCCCTAAGGAAAAACGCGAACACTTAATAAAACAATAGAAGAAAACAATTCCTTTGAGGTCTCTCTAAATTATAGAGAAACCCATTTCTCTTGGATTTTACAAAAGTAGAGAAATTTGTTTATATAATGGAATAATACAACTTAAGAAGAGGAACTTCCCGGTGCGGGACTAAAAAGTTTCATTCATAAAAGAGAACAATAAGTTATTATTTTTCTTAAAAAACTTTAAAATTCAATTTTTTTTATAAATTGTTTTCCAACAAAATCAACATATGGAATGATCCACGGATTGCCACAATTCCAGACTTTACGCCAATTGGTACAAGAGATGGTATGACTAATTTTACTAAAGTCAGTCAACTAATTGATGATACTAATGTCACATGGAAAGTGGATGTCGTTAACCAAATTTTTATCAATTATCAACAAGGCACGTGCTGGATATCTACATCAACAAAGAGGCCAAAGACAAATTGATATAGATGCACACAACTCATGGTAATTATACACCTTAATCTTACCAGAAAAATGATATGTTGTACGGCAGGTGAATCCACAAATGTTAATGATAATACTCTTCCATGGAAGATTTTGGGAAACTAAGAAAGTGGCTCCAAAAGACAGATTGTTTTTGTGGAGAGTAATTCACAATGATTTTGGAGTGCTTAAAAAAGTTGGTATATTTACTGAGGGGGTATCTACAGACTATTGTATTTGCCATTCGGCTGAGAAAAGCATCAATCACTTGTTGTTTGCGTGTTCTTTTGCCCAAGCAGTGTGGTTCGCGTCTCCTTTTGGTTTGAGGATCTCTTTTGATAATCCGTTAACCCTTGATGACAGTGGCTCTCTATTCAGGATGAGGAGTATCCTTTCTCAATGGGTGCTGCAAATTTTCGGGCCTTATGGAAAACTAAAAACACACTGGTGTTTGAGAAACATCAAGTGAATATTCAGGGTGTTCTTGATCAAGCGTTTTACTGGTTCAATCTTCACTATTCCGAAAATGACATAGAGGAAGATAAGATAAGCTCTAGTAGTGGGAATTTTGTAGGTAATGCTCAACAGATCGGATGGCTTCCACCACCACCTGACAGAATCAAAATCAATCATGGCGCTTTGCATGGAGGCAAGTTCGCAGCTGATTCCATTGCAATAAATAGTCAAAGTAGAATTGTGGGTGCATCTACTGTGCTGGGAGCCTCTACATTACCATTAGTAGCTGAAGCTACTGGATTCTTACTTTCTACTGATCTGGCTCACAGACTCAATGTAAATGATGTGGTAATTGAAGGAGACAGTCAAGTGGTGGTTAAAATCCTCAAGGGTGAAAGGACATCAACACCTTGAAAAATTTGGAAGATAATAGATGATATTAAAGCCTCTCTAGAGGACTTTCTCAAGCTGATTTTTCCTCTGTTCCGAAGAGAGCTAATGTTACTGCTCATACTCTTGCAGCATATGCGATTTCCAACAATGTCCAAGAATGGTGGACATCTTCTCAATCTCTCGAACCTCTCATTTTCTTACTCCCTTTTAACTGAACTTTCTCATTTTCTTGTTCGTTTTTTTTCCTTTCCTTTGTTTCTTGATATCAAAAAGAAAGAAAAAAAATAAAATTTTACGTATTTGTTCCCAATGATATTCACAAGAAAAATAATCCTAACTTAGTTAATTTTCAAAATCAAGTGGGTCCTTATTTATAAGAAAAATAAGCCTGTTTAAATTTTAAAATCAATAGGGGTTTCCTTCCGTCCCTGGGTGTAGCCTAGTCAAAGGGAGTTATGGGTTGCATTTTAAAGTTGGATGTTTGTCAAAGGGAGTTATCGGTTGCATTCTAAAGTTAGATGTTTGGCATAAGTTCAATGAGTAGTGTTGTACACACCATGGAAAATAAACCACGTAAAAACCGTTAGACACAAAACACGTGGGCCTCACCCCAAAAAGAAAAGCAGGAGGTCCCGCTTTTGGGCTGTCTGTGAGAACATTGTTTTTACGTGGTTCATTTTCTATGGTTCGTCAAGCATTTTCTAAGTTCAATTACACAACATAGCAACTACATGTTCTTACTGTTATATTGAATACTCACCTTTCGCCAGAATGCAGCCATGTACTATGCCCGTAACTATATTATTGATCAATATTGTCGGCTTACTTTATTTACAGAGTCAGATATTGAACTGGAGAGTCTCCTTTGAAGAAAAAGTTAAATTCATATGATTGAAAAAAAAAGAGAAATAACCATCAGTTGATATTACAACATTTTGGTACCACTGCTTCCTAGCTAGCTAGGATGCAAGTGATAGGTATCAAGTCATAAAATTAACAAAGCTTTCACCTGTAGAAACAGTCCTCATTGGTCTTAGATCAGAAGTGCTACACTTCCCCCACTTCCTTGTCTCATTAGGTGTCATCGTTCTTAGCTCTTGATCTCTGGATTGAGATTAGCAGATGGTCTCATTATTATTGGATTTAACCGATAAATACTTGATACATAGGTGGGGAAAGGAGTGGGGGAAGGGAGTGGATGTATATCATTTTCCGTCTTAGATTTGCCTTCAAAAATATTGTGTGAGGTCACAGTGTCACACTATCACACAAGTACACCACAGGTATGGACATGAAATTTGATACTCTGTTTTTGAGCATTCTCATTGGACTTGGGCTTACAACTTACAAATCTGTGCAATCAATTTATGGCCGACAACAATTAATACTAGTTTCTGTTACTGCCTATCGAGAGTAGCTACTTCACAGCGATATCATACTGTTTCTGTAGCAATGAAGCTAAAAATATTGTGCTATGACTCCGTGACAGTTGGAAAAGGGAAGTTACCCAGAAAAACTGATGTTTACTTCATATGTTTTACGGTTGGTTTGAAGCTGAAAGTTGAAACCAAAAAGCAATAAAACAGTTATTGTATGAATTCTAAGTAATGAAGTCTTAAGAAGAATCATCACAGGTAGTAATATCTATTCATTACATCAGTGCAGTATCTGATAATAGTTGTGGATATACCACTTACATGATTATCTTTCATGGTTTCAACCCAAAAAGAGAAAAGGGCAAAGCAAAAGAAAGAAGGCAATCAAAATGTTGATTATTACCTCACGCTGTAATTCTATGTTATCTATCTTTCTCGTCGAGATTGGTGGTTGTTTCTTTACTTGGGCGTGGATACCCTCTCATTAGAGAAATTAAAACATGTGAAGCACCCAAGCTTGCTTGTCAATAACGACTTCAACAGAGATTCTGTGAATAGTTATTCCTTCCTGAAATTCAAAATCCCTGACCTTTTACCAATGTACATCAATGCACCGACCCCGTCAATAAAATCAACAATGTAAGAAAAAGCCACAGACAACTGCTGTGTTGCTTAATGCGCAAATGGCGAACCTGATTTATGTTCATGGGTATATTTTGACTAGCTAATCTGATCTCACTCTTATAGAAACAACCTGATATCCTGAAAGAAAACCCTTGAGAGCCAGGAACAGCAAGATTGGTCCCTACTCCCTAGCCAGGTTGATTGTATCTTTCAGCAAAAATTTCAGAATTGTAGGGAAGTTTCAGACTCAAGCTCAAGCTCAACATTAACTCATCACCTCCTTCTATTTCAGTCCGAATACGGGATTCCCTAAGCATGTCAGTGTTACTACTGCATGCTTCCTCAACCCTCTCATCCACCTTGGTATTGGCACTCCCTGTAGCAACACAACCCTTTGCACGGACTCGAGGAGAGGGCCTTGTAAATGAGTTATCTCTTGACAAAGATTTCTTGTCCCTTGATTTCCTATTTGTGGTTACGTACCCACCAGCCAGAGCTTCCAATGCTTTTGTGGTTAGCGGTCGATTTCTTGAACTCTGTCGGCGGGCATTAAGAGTAGGCTGATCCTCGGCACTAGAGATACCATTTGAGGTTTTCACTGATGTTTGAAGATCCTCTGGTTGGATTACTTCAGCTGGAAGAGACAAACCCTTCGTACTTTCATCATAATGGAAATCCCTCTCCTCCATGAAGAAGAGATCACCATCTTCATATTCCGGTAGTGCATTCAGATCGATCATAGCCCGCTGTTCAGCTCTCCGACTGACTAGCTTTTCATTGATATCATGTCGGTCTTCTTTAGTTGAAGAACCAGTCGATACTTTATCTTGAAATGGATATACTATAGAAACCATATGTTCACAGGTGTCAGGTGAGTCTAAATTGGAAGAGGGCTCCTCTTCTTTTACTCCAAAATGTGTGGATATGTTATTTGTACTCAAGCTTCTCTCTTTATTAGCACAAGGACCTACTTTTTTTCGTTTCTTCACTAGAGCACTAGAGTTTGACTCTCCAGATTTTGCTCTCTTTTGTAATATACACTTCGACATCTTCCCCACATGCTTGTTGTTATTAACTGCGGCATACTGAAACTCGTGATTCTCCATGGGAAAACTGCTAATAACTGAGCCATTAAGTGAAACACACTGCCTTGAAACACCAACTAGACTATCTGCATTAGAGTTACCCTTCCTCAGCCTACTAGTAACAGTATCTTGCTGAGGGTCATCAACCAACATATCAACTGAGCCTGGATCATCCAGTCGCTCTTTAAAGCTTACTCCAACAGTTTCTCTAGATATACTTGGAGTAGAAGTATTATTGGTCTCAACAGGTAAGGTTTTTAGATCTCTCATCTTGAAAGGTCTTTCCCCATTTATCAAACTGGTATCCACAACAGTAAACTTCACTAGATCTGAATTAGAACTTGCAAGCGGCGGTTTCAGATAACAATGGCGTTGATGATCTGAATGAATATCCTGATCCATCTCTGGAGCCCACTCATGCTCTTCCTTGTTGTCATTTTCTCTGGGTGCTTCTTCTACCTCAACGTCAAGAAGAGTTGGATCAGATACCACTTTGTCCAAAACATCAGTGACAGAATCAAAATAGTGATTTCCTTTCACATGTCGTTTTCTTGAGAACTTCTTGACATCCGGAATGAGAAACACTAAAGAATTCTTGTTACCATTATTATAACCTTGATACTTGGGTTGCTCAGAGTGCCATCCTCTGGCAAGTAAACGGGGCCAAACGGCTTCCCAAAATAGATCATTAGATCGAGCTTTGCTTAAACGGAAATCACCATTTAAAAACTTAAGGATATCCGCAGATGTAAGAGAGTTACACTCTTTGCCAGTTGGAATTTCTTGACGAACAGGGATAGCTTGGTTGCTCCTTACAGAGTCTGAAATGCCAGTCAAATCTCGCTTACCCTTGCCGATTCCGACAGCTTCTACCAGTGTTTCTATACCCACTGTTTCCTTCATCATAGAGACATAGTCCTCAAGCGTAATAGTATACTCTGTTAATTTCTTTCCCGCCTGCAAATTCGCAAATGACATATATAAAGCAGCTCTATCTGAATAAGGTTTCTGCAAGAAAGTATAAGAGCATAACCACGTTCCCTCCTTATAAAATGTTCGGAAATGGTGAGACATTCTGGTGAGTGATACTTATTTGTGTGAGGATCAACATCATGCTGGTATATACAAGAGAGGCGATGGATGCATTTTTGCAACTGTAATATAGAGTTTCTGCATAATTTGAAATTCTACGGATACCTGATATATTTTTATACTAAGATAATTTAACAATGATGACCATAAGAAAGATAAGTTGAATTTTAGATCTGCTAGAGCATTTGGGCATGCTACCAGTACCAATGATTAGTGAGATTGATGTAATCTAAAAGCAAAACGTGCTAGCTACACTCCAGATGCATTATCTCATGGCACAAACAAAAACTAGATATATTAGTAGTTTAGTACAAGGTCACATGTATGCTAAGAAGCCCACAATTTGATGAGAAAGCTAAAATCTTCCAGAAGGACAAAAATATTGAGGTACGGTGGAAGGTCTACTGTAGAGGCTACATGTTAATAAGTGAAGGTTTTATTGTGGAAGATTGATTCTAAAAACCAAACCATTGAAGAAATATAAGCTTAGCCACTTTAAGAGGCAGAGAAGTCTTCGAAAATGATGGCTTTGTACGAAATAAAATTACTCAATACAATTTTGATACAAGAACACGAGGATTTAGCGGAAGTATTTTCCATTTATTTTGCAGAAACATGAAAGCAGTGAAAGATTGCATCAACATTATGAAATCAACTCTAAGATTTAATACATGAAACTATAAAGTGTTAAAATCTATTGTTTTCACTGATGTACTTCTAAGGGATATAGGAAACTAATCATGACGACTTCATAAAGACATAGTAAGTGCAGAGTGGAAATTAATTTGCAATTGTGACCAAGAGATCATTTAATTTATACTCCCCAGCAAAACTTTTGAATCTAAGTATCGACAATACCTCTATGAAAGCATTTCTGCACTCCTTGGGAACATGGGGAAGCAAGCGTGATAACAGTTCTTGTTGCCGCGATCCAGTGAAAATCTTTTGCCCGTGTACACATTTTTTGCTTCTTATCTTCCTGCCTTCTGACCATCGACGGTGTGCATCAGACCTAAAAAATCTCCCGTAGTAATATGACTGTATATCACCCATCTCTTTACTTTCAACAAATTTCTTCACCTGAACAAGATTCTTCCCAAAAATATAAAGACCGAGGAGAAATCTATCCTTCTCAACATCCCTCCAGGAATTGCTTACTAAACCTGGAACTGGACAGTAATTTTTGGCAATTAAGTTACATTTCTCATTCATTGAGGGTAAATCCGCATCCATCCGGTTGCCAGCTAACGTACTATTTTCTCTACTATCCAATTTCAGAAAAGGTTCAACTTTAGCTTTTGTACCTTTATGGTCTGAATATTTGTGCCTGGCTTTCCTTTCAGACCTATTTGCACCCACTCTACCATCTGGGGCCCGTTGCAATTTTATCCCTTCAAGTTTGATATCATCGACTTGATCATACACCCACATAACTGGGATGGATAATCTCATTGGTGAAGAATGACTAGTACCAGCTGCTTCGAAATGAGATGCGGTATTCTTGAAGTTGTCCGGTTCCCTTTCTCTTTCTGGAATTTCCACCTGGTACTGATCTCCAACTCGAGGAACTACTTCTGGTTCCCCGAAGATATCATACCTTGGAAAAAGCAAAAGCTCAGCAGATGTGTCTTCAGTAAGGTGCTCACCGTCGTGATCCATTTCGACAGAATCCATCTACCAATTGACCTGAAAGAAAAAACAATTCAGAACTTAAACAATCTATGATAGAAATGAAACATTTTTTAAAGTACTCAAGTATTTATCTCGGCAGCTAGTTCGCCCGTCGTACACACCTTTCAACTTATAGACAGAACTGTGTTCCTAAGTTCCAACTGCAAAGTCAGCTATCAGCGTTTTGACGCTCGTAACGATATACGTCATTTGAATAGTTCTCAAAGCTAAGTATTTCTAATTCGTACTCAAACCAGTACATTAACCAAGTCTCAATATGTTTTTCCAAAAACAGTACACAACACCCATAGGAGTCCATGCGAAGTTAGAAATGAGTATGTATTACTTAATTAAGCCTAAAACAAAACATAAATCGACTGTTAATATTGGATTAAATGGGGCAAAGAAATCTAAGTTCAACTACTCCATCAGAAACATAACAAAGATCAGTGATACATTAAACTTAAACTTAAACTTAAACATATCAAACATATATCAATTTTGAACTAAAATTTACAAACGACGAAAAACAATTATCATTTCTAGATCTGTTTCCGAAAACGAATACCATACCCGTGGAATGTATGCAACAAGAACCAGAATTTAGAGTAAACCCGACAAATATACTAGATGACCGCGCGGTGGGAGGCCTACGACAGAAACGAACTAACGAACTCACCGCAGGAACAAAGACCCTGGATTTTGATCTCCCACTAGTTGAACTATCTGGGACAATGAAGTCTCTGATCCAATATTAGTGACCTTAACTAACACGCATCCGTGTCATTCAAAATTCCACCAATAACCTGTTAACATTGTGTAATAAATGTCACTTAAATTTGTGATTAGAAATGCAAATAATTCAACAAACAGGAAGAATAATAAGAATAAAGAGATCCTTGTCCCTTGGATTTTTGGCCAATGGCCTTGCGTAGCTAACAAGGATAATTCAACAAACAAATTAACGAACTCACCACAGGAACAAAGACCCTGGATCAATATTCTGATCCATGGTAGTATAAAAGTGCTTCCGTTGCTACTCCAAAACCTCAACCTCATAAGAAAAGTACCTCCCAAACCTTGTCATGTGGCCATGCTCCTTTCCTAGGACGTAGTTGGTTTTAATGTTGTGCAACAATGTGATTAATGCATCACCCAATTCAAAGTTTCAATTTCTCACATCGATGTTCTACCTGCATGTATATAACAAATGGTCATTAGCAAAATATTCTAGCTGTATAATGCGTGATGAGTCGGCATTGACCAGTTATGCTCTGCATAACTGCCTAGATCGTTCCAACATAAGAGTTTGTAACTGGTAATCAAACATAATTTTGGGTTTAGTGTTCAGATCATAGGCCCATAACCATATGTTTTCTGGAAAATATAACGAAAGTTGTGTAAAATTTATGTCAATAATTCAATCGAACCAAGATTCTATCTCCCCAATTCAGTTACATGTGAGTTCATTTTCATCTTGTCTTAATTATCAGTTAAGAACATAAGCTCTTAATACACTGACAGATGAGCAAAGCACCCTACTACTGCAGAAGAAACTATTGGAACAAAATCACATATTATCAAGAATTACCTTCAATCCATCATTGAAATTCTTGTATGAACTGCCACAGTTTAACTTCAGCTTCTCATTGCAACCACGATTCAACTTCTAATCTCCAACTATTAGTTGTAACATAATGTAGATTAATATCGATTAATATCTAAATCCTAAATAAGCAATTATTATACGGTCTCAATACTATAAACCTGTGTTTAAACAGAACCCACTAATCAAAATCCCTATAGAACGCTTAAACTACAATCAATTTCAAAACAAAATCTTTAAGGCATTTTATCAAACACATAAGTTGAATTGTACAAAACAATAAGTTTGTTAAAATTAGGCTAGATAAGCTACAACATAGAATTAATATTAATAACCATGAGTTCATGAATCATGCTTACAACATTGATAACTTCTGTAAACAACTATACATGAAACTCTCTATAGTTGCAGAAAGTTTTAGTTAGGAATTAGGATACACAAAAGAGGAAGTCTAGAATAAGAAAAAAAACGAAGCTTTGACATGACGCAGTTCGATAGATGATTAAACCATACCGTTCAAGTTGTCGAACTGCTAGCCTGAAATTTGGAAGAAAGAAGAGATCTGTAAATTTGAAGTAACAACAACTCAAAAACAATAAAAACAAATATATTAAACAATCAAAACAGAGTTATTAAGAAGATAAAAATGAGAAATTATTATTTTTTACTTCACCTCTAACTTTACGTGACGAAAGGGAAGCATGAGTTTGAAGGGTAAAATGGGGTCGCATAAGTATATTTCTGACCCTTGGATTGGATTGTCAACTTTTTCACTCCTCAAAATATACAAAGTGTTTTACAGAAAGAGATGCAGAAAAGAAAGAAATGGTTTACCTTGTTAAACTCTCATGTATACAAATTCATGGAGGATGGAGGAACCGGAAGAGATGGATGAACCGGAGGAGAGTCTTCGAAGAGACAAACAAAGAAAGAAAACCAAAGTCGTTTCCTTTCCTTGTCTAAAAACACGAAACCAGAAGAAGATGGAGTCTACAAAGAGAGAGAAAGAAAGAAGTAAAAAGTGATACGAGAGAGAGAGACTGTTTACATTCTAAAGGAGACGAAATCTAGAGAGAGTTAGGAGATTTACGCGCAGCAACAGGAGGTTTTGTTTTGTTTATGGAGAGGATTTTTTTTTTTTGATGGACACATCATTTGAAAAGATGTGACCACAGCGTTATTTTCGTTACTAGTTTACTGCTAGTTATATTTTATTTTATTTTTCATTTATTTGACCAAACTGCCCTTTATCATTTTTAATCTTTTATTGTCAATTCTCTTATTCTTTTTTGTTCTTTTCGGGTTTTTTTGTTTTCATTAATCTCCTCGTAGTTTTTTTTCGTGGTTTGATTGGGATAATATCCAAATTAATCGGAGTATACCAAATGAGACAAAATAAGGTCATTTTAAAGTAAAACACAAAACCCTTTATCCACATATTTACAAAGATAGCTAATCTATCCTTGATTAATTAACACTAATAAATGTGATTAGAATAATTAATTTAATTAGTTAATTATTTGATTGAGATTTTGAAATTAGGTTTTATTTTAGATTGAACTCATGGATGTGGGTAGATTTTTGAGAATTTTTTTTTTTTTAAAGAATTCTACTTGTAACGGAAATGAAATCGCACTACTCAAACACTTATAAATATGGGATTGTAGAGCTGCTGGGCGATTTTATACTCAAAAATATAAAAGGAATCGATATTTTCAGTTATGAAAATATGAAAAGTCGGCAAGGTCTATGGATGAAGAACATGCCGACTATATCTGGCCGGCAAGGTCTGTGGATGAAGAACATGCCGACAACTTATGGCCGGCAAGGTCGATAAAAAAATACCCTGCCGACTATAGGATTTTTGACATACAGAGAAGGTGTTACAAATGCATGATTAGTCGGCAAGGTATTAATTTCATAACCTGCCGACTATAGTCGGCAAGGTACAGAGATGGATACCTTGCTGACCCTGTAACTGCTAATTTCAGAGATGAAAAGTCGGCATGGTATTCAACCTTATACCCTGCCGACTTTTGGTTCGTTTTGATTCTTCTTTTTTTTTTTTTTTTTTTTTTTTTTTTTTTTTGATTTCACATGTATAGTTAGAGTGTAGAAGAAAGATTTTGATTTTTTTTTAATATGTTTTGGTCGGCATGATTTTTTAGTATGGGCAATTTGGTCTTTTAACACCTTTTAGACACCCCTTAGCACACTAGTTTGAATAGGAATAAAATGAATATACCCCAATTAATCTAGGTATACCCCAATCTCGCCAGCTTTTTTTCCTTTTTTTCTTTTTTGTTTTTTTTGTTTCTTTTGTTTTCATTTTTCTCCGGGTAGCTTTTTTTTCCTTTCTTAACTAATTAAAATCTTTATCATTTCTAGCAAAATAAATAGATGAGTTAAGAGCAATGATATAACAAGCACAATGTGGACAGGGTTCCCATAATTAAAATATAAGAAGAAGAAAAAAAAAAAAAAAGTAAGTCAAACTTGAATATTAAAAACCCCAAGTTACTAAAATGCTCCCTCAGTACCACGTATATATGCAGATAAAATATCTTAGATTAAGAAATTTCTTTTGATTTTATAAATAAAAATCTGCGAGTCTTTATCAAATACTAGAGAGATAATTCGGATGGTACCAAAGACCAATATCCAAGTTCCAATCAATTTAATCAACAACCAAACGGTTGGATATTCTAATTGATTGAACAACGCACAACCTGTGATATTTCAATTATAAAGATAAACAATATAATGCGGAAATAGAAATAACACAGACACCAGAATTTTGTTAATGAGGAAACTGCAAATGCAGAAAAACCCCGGGACCTAGTCCAGATTGAACACACACTGCATTAAGCAGCTACAGACACTAGCGTACTACAAACTAACTTCCGTCTGGACTGTAGTTGAACTCCAATCAATTTCACACTGATCCAAGGTACAATTATGCTCCTACTTCTCTGATCCCAGTAGGATACTACACACTTGATTCCCTTAGATGATCTCACCCACAACTAAGAGTTGCTACGACCCAAAGTCGAAGACTTGATAAACAAATCTGTATCACACATAAAAGTCTATAGGATTGAATAAATCTGTCTCCCACAAAAATACCCAAGAGTTTTTGTTTCGTCTTTTGATAAATCAAGGTGAACATGAACCAATCGATAACCCGGACTTATATTTCCGAAGAACAGCCTAGACTTATCAATCACCTCACAATAATCTTAATCGACGCGACGAAAGAAGATATTGTGGAATCATAAACGATGAGACGAAGATGTTTGTGACTATTTTTATATCTTGCCTATCGGAGATATCAATCTTTGCGATTGTACTTGTACGATATAAACAGCAAGATCAGATCACACAACTACAAGAAAGTAGTATCGGTATGGCTTCACAATCCCAATGAAGTCTTTAAGTCGTTAACCCAGTTTGAGAAAAGAAAACCAAGGGTTAAAGGAGAATCGACTCTATCTTACAACTAGTATCACACGTAAGGTGTGGGGATTAGGTTTCACAGTTGCTAGAGTTCTCCCTTATATATTCTTTCAAATCAGGGTTTGCAATCAATGTTAACGTAGTAACAAAGCATTCAATATTCACCATTACATGAAAACCTGATTAGAGTCAAGCTAATATCTTTCAACCGTTAGATCGAAAACTTAGCTTGTTACACACAAATGAAATGCACGTTTCTAGGTCTGTGTAACCGTACCCAAACATGTACATTTGTTGGTTCAACAATATTTAACCAAGTGGTTATCCATATGATCACTTTCATATCAACCATCTTCTTCTTCACCATAACTAGTGACTCAAATGAACTAGTTAGAGAGTTGTTCAATTGCAAGGAAATCTTATGTACTACACAAGACACAATTGTAGCAAAAACGATTTGATTCACTCGAATCGGTTCATGAACTTTATATCCACGGTTTGCAAAACCATTCCTTAGTTTATATAAACATGAGTTCACAAACAATCGTTTTTAGATATAACCAACTCAAGTTTGCGGACTGGGTTCGCGGACTTAAGTTCCCGGAAGGAGTTCAAAAACTCTAGTAGATTTTCTCAGGTCGAGAACTTCCGCCAGTTCGCGGACTGGGTTCGCGGACTTATCTCACACGACTATTCCGGTTCTCTTGATCAACAAAGTTCACAAACTTCGGTTCAAGGAATAAGAACTTATACATATATGTGTTTCCACAACAATGATTATATCCATCAATGGTTATATAATCTAAACTCTCATTTAAATCATTGAAACATTCTTAGAGGACGTTATATAGTTGTTATTCACAAACTATTTTTTGTCAAAGAAATTTTCAAAGTGATTGAAACATAACATGACTTTCATCACTAGGGAAAGATGAATTCGGCCAAAGAGCAAGCTACCAACACATATTTCGAGAAATAGATTGATGAGATAAACTCGTATCGAAATAGCAAATGTGTATAATCAAAGTCTATATAGCAAAACGACTTTTGTCTCAAGATAGGAGATAGAGTAGATAGACTTTTGAGTGATAAATGAGTTCAAGTCTCCACATACTTTTTTGTCGATGAAATTCCACCAATTCCTTGAGTAGTTCTTTGTTTTGTATAATGATTCGCCATGGAGTTCTTGAGCTCAACTACACTTTCTATCCTTGTCCGAGACTTAGCTATAGTAGACTAGAAATCAAGACTTATAGTTTTGATCACTAACATTGACAAACATGCTTAAGATAACAATGCATGCGAGTTCGACCGAGCAATGCTCTAACAAGGAGTTCTTAATTTCGTAACTGTAATAACTTCATAACAAGTTTACTGTTAGGAAATTAAGAAAACCTAACCATAATTGAATCTCCAACCTTAATATTTTTCATGATTTCAACCAATTTAACCTTGATATCCCATAATCCCGATGTTTAGTTAGTTGGTTGTGGTTATAGAGATTTCAATTGAAGATTACATGTGTTTTGAATCACCGATCAATAAAAGACGATAAAATGATTTAATTTGAAAAAAATAGGCAAGGATTCGCGGTTGATGAGGGAGAGGAAGTTTAGAAGAAGATGATCAAATTTTTGAATTAGAATTAGGTTTTGGTTTTAGTTTTATAGTTTTTTATTTTAGATGGAGGGTAACTTAGACATTTGATATTGCATCATGACACCGCATAACCAACTTTTTAATCAGTAGGAATCCATGTGAAGCCCCTCTATTTGAATGTGAATCCCCTATATTAGGTTTCTAGATTTAACTTCTGAGCATTGATGTGTGTCGTAAGTGCAACAAATTAATTAAGATATTTACCACTAACTAACTAGCAGTATTGCGGTAGTAAGAGATCGTTCCTACAGAAATCTGTGTAATTGATAGGTTATTTGAATCACCAAAATAAAGTAAATAACAAAAGGGGGGTTTGGTTATAAGATAAATAAAAAGACAATAAGAAAGGAAATAGATGATCAAGGAATCCTTCGTCGTTACCAAGCGATAACTGGATTAGCATACTTATCTATCTTTCGTTAGAACCACTCATCACCAATCGTAGAATATCAACAAGCTCTGCCATCAAAACAGATTTATTAAGAAGATAAAAATGAGAATTTTTTTTTTACTTCACCTCTAACTTTACGTGACGAAAAGGAAGCATGAGTTTGAAGGGTAAAATGGGGTTGATAAGTATATTTTTGGGTTTGACTCTTGGCATTTTGGACTACTATCCAAAGATGTGGGTCCAAAATGCCAAGAGTCAAACCCGTCCAAAATGCCAAGGGTAAAATGGGGTTGCATAAGGATAAAAATGAGAAATTATTTCCAGGAATTATGAAAACCGAATCTGGACTTTATTACATATCTTGAAAATATTTTCGGTTTTGGAAATTCTTTGGTATCCAAACTTCCTTGTCTATAAATACCTGAAGTTTACATTTCTGGCAAACTAATCTTTCGTGACAACAAACTTCCTCGGTTGTGTTGTTGCTGGTGAAGCCGCCTATTCGGAGAGGAGAGTAACCTAATTAGGCGAAATATCTTACGACCGCTCAGTTTAAAGTCTTCTTTGGGATTGAGAAGCTCCATTAGTACTGTTGGTGGGAAACTTGATAATTACGGTTTATCTTGTTTGATTGATTTGATTGACTAACGGTGGTTGAACTTTGATTGCACCTAGTTTGTTTATGCTTGAGAATCTTCTCTTCTGATATAAGATTCACTCAAACTAGATCGAAGTTTCGACAGGGATCTTTAGAGTTTTTGTAGTTTTAAAGACGATCTTGTTATAATCCATTGTTAAAAGATTCTATTATGTGCGTGATTGATCACAAGAGATTCAAGTTGTTGTGTGCAGGTGTTTATTGAAGATCTAAGAAGATTTGAAGACAAAGAAGATATTGAAGATTTCTGATTGGGGTTCATAATTTTTGGTGTGCACAATACTTGTTTCAGTATAATAGGATCCACCTATAATCGGTTTATCCTTGTGGTAAATTAGATTGATTAGCTGTGTAGATCGACATCAATACAATTCTTTGTGATTAAAAGTATTGAATACAAAATCTTAACAATTACTTCGGTAGTTGAGAATAAGATAAATATAAGAACCTGATGAAGGAGTTTATATGAGATAAACAGAAGAGCCTTTGTCGAACTCACATAACTTGGTTGAAGAGAGTTGATACCAAACATATTTGTTGTTCCTTTACTGTTTGGAACACGAACCAAAGTAATTGTTCCAAGTACGTGACTTATTCATAAGTTGGAGGAGTGGGAATATAGACAGAACTAGGTGAACTATAGGTTTAGTTGCTTGGTCTCAACTATACGAAGTTTGTTTATTTTGTATCGTGGATTAATCCTGAGAGTATTCAATTTTGAACAAGGTCCCGGGGTTTTTCTGCATTTGCGGTTTCCTCGTTAACAAAATTTTGCTGTGTCATTTACTTTTATTTTCCGAAATTATAATTGTTGTTATTATAATTTAAAGTAAATTACACAAACGTTAATTATTATTTACTTGATCACAATCCTATTGTGTTTGGTTAAGTCCGAACCTTTTATCAAGTAAATATACTATGTTGTTGTATTCTCTCGATCACGTATCCATAGATGATCACACGAAGTGTGAACCGATTAGTTGCATTGTCACGACTCAGTCCATAGACAATCACTTTCGGAGAAAAGACTTATAGGTAGAAAAAGTTTTAGCTTGAGGTATATTTGGGTACCCTCGCCTTTTCAATTGTTATCAGAACAGGCAAACACGAAAAGATTTAACAATCTGTGTTTGGTGCGATCCAACCTATGAGAATTGAATCTAATGAATGATTCAGTTAACGTAAAGAAAGACTTCAAGAGTTTTGAATTAACACTTGATGATGGCATCTACGATTCAATATCTAAAGAAATCATCTCTAGAGATTCTACGAGACAAGTTAATCTTGTTAATAATGTAGAAACCGATAACGACTGGAAAATACGTCTACAAGAGGGGTTAGATGAAATTTCCGATGATGATGACTTAGATTTTGAACAAGAAGTAGAAGAGGATATCTCAGAATACTCTATACTGCTAGAACCTTTGAAAAATGAAAAGCTGAGAACTTCAGATTTTCTTGGTTTTATGACTCCTATTTGTCGTGAGAGCAAGAAACTGAGGAGGGTTTTTAAAAGATGTTATACGGGTTTCCGCACCAGTGATTATTTTCTTAAATATCGTACATACGATCTAAATTCTAAGAAATTAGAATGTGAAAATCTTCGAAGAGATCTCTTTTTGTCGAAAAAGAAACTTGTTGAATTTGAAGCAAGGGTTATTTCTAAACCAAAGAGTTTTGAAGAGAAAGAAGGTGTATATCTCTCACGAGAAAAACATCTTAAGGCTGATCTAGATGGTGCTCTTGATAAAATCAAGACATTGGAAGAAGAAATTTTGGAACTTAAAAAGTTCAATGTCAGCTCAAACAATTTAACCTCAATGTTAGAAGCAAGTAGAAATCATCGTGATACACGAGGATTGGGATATACGGGAATAAATGCTTCAAATATTAACAAAGAGGTAAAATTTGTTAAAGCTACTAATTCTTCTCAACCAGAGGCTTCCGCTGATGACAAAGATGCTCATATTTCTTGTAAAGAAGAAAAGTCTGTCAAGCCTAAGAATAGTGTTCAACCAGCAGTAATCAAAGAAGGAATTTCTGCTAATGTCAAGAAAGCAACAACGTTGAACAAAGATAAGAAGAACAAAAATAAGAAGAAGAAGAAGAAGAAAACTCGTCGAGCTCCAATGTAAGAGGATCCACAAAAAGGTAACATCAAAACTCATACTTCGTATATTTATACTAAGTATTGTTATTATTGTGGTAATAAAGGACACTTCAATGGGGATCCAAAGTTCGTAAGATGCAAGATGTACTTTCTTTTGTATCAAACGAATTGGCTAAGTTTTCTCCTCATAATAACTCAGATCGTTATTGTCCTAAGTTTAGGCAAAAGAATTATTATAATGATAGTTCAAATTTTGCATATCATTCGACAAGGTCATCTCATAAAAGGCCTGAATATAGAAAGAGAGATAACTTTGTAAATGCAAAGACAAGATCTGATGTTCCAAATTGGAGAAAGGGTGTTTCGCAAAATATTCAAAAGGACAATGATCCTAATGGTATGAAGGATAAGGCTGCTCCTGCGAAACCCAACTCTAAATGGGTCCCGAGGTCCTCTATACACAAGAAGGTACCAAAAGTTAGTCACAAGAATGACTCTCAGCTGTTAATTATTCGTGATAATAATTACAAGAGTCTTCTTGAAAGGCTAAAGAAAGACATTATGTCTGAAATCTCTTGTACTAGTAAAGGTTGTGATAATGACACTCTTCATTACAAGTCAAAGAAGAAATACAAGAGATGGAAAAAGAGAAAACAAACCAAGCAAGAGGTCAAGAATGATGATTCTGTCTTAGTCACTCGTGACGAACAAGACAAGGATCAACTCAACACAACCTAGTTGTGTTAGAATGTGCATACTCATCTTAGTGCTCAATATTTTGAAAGGTGAGGAAGCACATGAAATTGAGCACACGATCTCTCGGTTATTATATGACTAATTAACATCTTTAGGAGATTTCTTTTCTTCTATACTCATACTTTATCTAACTATAATTGAGGTTTTAATAGAAACGGTAATTGTGAGTTTGTGATGTTGATATCTACTGATCATATATGTGTAGCTCTTGTTTTTACGGTTAAAACGAGCCAAAAATCACTGAATTCAGACAACGTATGCAAAAGTTATGTCAAAAACAGTTTAGTGTTGTGATCCGTCACAAGTAACACTTGGGGTACCTATCCTAGTGATAGGTGTAATATGGGGAACCGATCCTAGTGAGAGGTCCCCATATAAATAAGTGTAAAACTGTTTTGTCCATTTTCGTCCGAACTCGGAATGACCTCATTCTTTTTGCATTGTTTTCGCAACTCAATTCCCTACAAGATAGAGGTAATTGCAATACTTGATTCTTTATTGAATATTTATGGTGTATTGAATTTGTGTTTATGGAATGTTTGATTTCGGTTTTCTAACCTTGATATTCGATCTCATAATGTTGTGAACCCTTATGGTTTGGGTGACTTTTTGATTTAGCAGGATTAAGTTCTAGCCCATGTTGATAGGCTTTATCAAAGGATCATGAGGGGTTCTGGTAGAAACAATATGTGAAAAATTCAAAATATGTTGAATCGGTTTTGGTTTAGCATAAAAGCATATGTGTTTCGGCGGTTTTCAACTTTTGCTTGCAATTGTTAAAACTGATTGTCAACCTTTCTCTGGTAAAGGTTGGTTGTTGTTATTCTTTTGTTTTGTACAAGGATGACAACATAATGATATTTCGATATCAATTCTCCCTGGACGAAGATGCAAACATATTGGAGAAGTGGATGTGAAATTTGAGGTAACAATTTTGTTAGTTAATTGTTTTCCTGTTTAAGAAAAGCCTGATTTTATTTCATATATTTATTGCTTTTGCTTAAAAAAAATTCAGTACAATTGATGTTTTATTCCATTATTTGTGTATGGATGTGTGTGTGATTCAATTGTTTCCGGTTAAGAAAAGATACTGTTATCTTGCTTTATTGTGTGGTATCAATTATTTAGGCTTACAAAATTTCGGTGCAGTTGCGGTGCTTTAATGTCTATGTTGTTTCAATTGCTTCCGTTTGAGGTGAACAATTATGCAAGTTGATTTATTTGGTTTCTATGAATTGTTTATGGCTTAACGAACAAAAAAGTTTACGGGATGAATTGTTTAGTCCAATCCGATTTCGTACAAGAGAAACTAAGTTAATTCTGATCTTAGTTAGACTTATCAAAGTGGAGGTTTATCTTATTCAAGTCTAGTCGAATGCCTTAACAAGAAATGCTAGTTAACTAAGCTAGTAATTGTCTTGTTTAAAAGTTAAAGGTCTAAGTTATATGGGTAATTAGAAGCTGATGAGAAAAATAGAGTTATATTTATTTTGGTCTTATCGAACAAAGTGATTGTGTTTGTACAATCGGTTTAGCAAAGGAACTAAAGTGCTTAGTTGATTTTTGGTTTGCTAAACTATTAGGAAAAATTTCTTCGGGCAATTATTTCCTTGGTAACATATCAAAATAAAAATACTTGTAGTTTCGGTTTTGATATTAGTTATCAAAAATGGTGTGTCGAACCCTCGTGCTTAACTCTATAGGTTGCAAAGTCTATTTTGAGATTTGTAAGATTCTTTTCGGTTTGTCCTTTATTTTTTTCGTTTCTTTGTCATTTTGTGACAAAAAAGGGGAGAAATATATATATGGAGTAAACAAGTGATACTGTCATTGATTTTATATTGATTGGTATCACTAAAGGAAAGGATAATGGTGCTTAAACGTTTATCTAACGAAAGAGTGAAAGCATAGACTAAGGGAGAGTAACATATCATTATCAAGTGAATAACAAAGACGTGCGGATTGAAAATATACCTATCTTACCTTTAGGGGGAGTATTAGCTTTGTTATTATAATGTCAACAACGACATTTAAAGGATTGAATGTATACAGGTTTTTGTGCTGTTGAATTCAGGAATCAAGCGTATTTGTAATGAATTCTTGTAATTTGTTTATTCATATGATGTAAGAGTTTTGTCACTAAATTGACAAAGGGGGAGATAGTTAGAGCATAGCTCGGTTGAACCCACCAAACGTTGGTATGTCAAGATTGGTTGTCATATTTTAGTGAACCAAAACTCATTTAAAGAGTCGCTTGATTATGTACTAGAGTCAACTTCGTATAGGTTAGCTTGAAAGTATTAGGATATGAGACATTACAAGTATTGCGAAGACTTGAATAAGTGAAGAAGCAAGGAGCTACAACGACAACATCATCCTTCCACTTGAGGTTAGTGATATTTGACTTGAATTGTTTCATTGCCTAACGTATCTTTCAAGTCGTGCATATTGGAAACAAAACTGTGAAGCATGATTGAACTCTAGATATACATAGTCTTAAGGAATACAATACGAGGTTTATTGCTTAACCATTAAACTTTGTAGATAAGACATCGACATAATCGTTTGAATGTTATTGATTATGTATGGGTATGAGGTGAGGATTTCATCCTAGGAAACAATATTTTTACATGTGTTTTAAGGAAGTAAATGCATGAACTTGTTTTGTGAATCGAAAAGGAAATTTCCAGCCATTATTGGTATTGTTATTCATTGCATATCTTGTGAACAACCAATATGTGTGATTTAGTATAACCGCTCATGACTTGTTTGTGTTCTTGGTAAACTATTCACAAAGGCCTAACTTATGTATTGGTATGACTTTTATTAGTGAAACCGATCTTAAGTAATCACCTGAGATGGTATGATCGAGTTTGTGATTTGTCTAAGACCAACTCTGGGTAAAGGGGAACTGATCCTAGTAAGAGGTGCAACATATCACAAAGGGAAATTGATCCTTGTATGAGGTGCAACAAGTTTATAGCAGAAAGGGGAACCGATCTTATGGACATGTGCAACACGTTTTTAGTCAAGGGGGAACTGATCCTATGAACATGTGCAACACATACAAGTTAGATACCATATATATGTGGGGAAGAGATACTAGTACCTAGTCAACCTAATTTTGGAAAGCTAGTGTGAATATGCACAGTACTCACATGGAGGTAGAACCGAAACTTGTTTTGGTAGAACCGTTAAACCCATGATTTGTGATTGAGTGTTCTTGATCAATCACATGGTTCTTGAAAGTCAGATGAACCAATTCTAAAATTGTTTGGAAGTGTGGCAAATCGGCTTCAAGATTGTAAGTATGAAAAAGGACTTAAAAAGTAAGGATGTCGACATACTTTGAACATGTGCAATAACGCTTATCTTTAATTGTTCAAAGTTATTCCTTAATAGCTAAAGGAAGAGAATCCTAGGATCGAAACATAAATAAGTTAAGAATCTCTAATTAAGGTTGTTAGTTTTATTTTAGTAAAATGAGAATTAGTAATGTGCATTTACTAGTTAGAGATTTTCCAAAGAGATTTTCGGTCATTATTTTGGACAGAGCATTTCCAAGAATTATGAAAACCGAATCTGGACTTTATTGCATATCTTGAGAATATTTTCGGTTTTGAAAATTCCTTGGTGTCCAAACTTCCTTGTCTATAAATACTTGAAGTTTGCATTTCTAGAAAACTAATCATTCGTGACAACAAACTTCCTCGGCTGTGTTGTTGGTGAAGGCGCCTATTCGGAGAGGAGAGTAACCTAATTAGGCGAAATATCTTACGTCCGCTCAGTTTAAATTCTTCTTTGGGATTGAAAAGCTCTATTAGTACCGTTGGTGGGAAACTAGATAATTGCGTTTTATCTTTTGTTTTCGATTAATTTGATTAAGTGTTCTAAACTCTTATTTCAATCATTGAAACTTTCTTAGAGGATGAAAATAACCGTTTTCACACACTATTAACATCAAAGCGAGTTAAACTCAGCTCGAAATCTCAAATGTGTATAATAGAAAACTATATCGTAATACGACTTATGTCTCAATATAGGAGATATAGTAGAAATAGACTTTCCAAGTGATAGATGAGTTTCAGTCTCCACATACCTTTTGTTGATGAAGTTCCACAAGCTCCGCTTAGTAGTTCTTCGTCTTCAAATGATGGACACCATGAAGTATAATGCTCAACTACACAATCTATGTCCTAGTCCGAGACATCTATAAATAGGATAAAAATCAATACTTATAGTTTTGATCACTAACATTGACAAACATGCTTAAGATAGCAACACATGCGAGTTTGGACGAGCAGTGCTCTAGAAGATCTAACAATCCGTGTTTAGTGTGATCCAACCTATGAGAAATGAACTCGAATTCACATGAATTGACTTTAGTTAACATACTGCCAAGATTTGACGGAACAAACTATCTATGATGAAAATTTTCTATGAGATCTTTTTTTCAATCACGAGACTTTAATACTTGGTTATTAGTCTTCGATGGTTATAATCGCCCGAAAGTAGAAAACTCATAAACCGAGTTAAACACTTGGTGGATTATACAAGCAAGGCTTTTGCAAAGTAGAATTCAGATGGTTCGAATGTTATTATACATGTTGTAAGCCGTGATCTAGAACATCATGTATCAACATGTCAAACTTCAAAGGAAGCTTGGGATAACCTTCAGATCTTATTAGAAGGTAACACATCTGAAAAGGAAGCTAGACTTTAAACTCTCACTTCTGATTGAGAAAACCTTCGAATGGATGATAACGACACTTTTGATGAGTTTCATATTAAACTGTATGAGATAGTTAATGCTTATTTCTCTCTTGGAAAGACTATTTATGAAAAGATATAGTGTGCAAAATTCTCAAATCGTTGCCATCTAGATACAAATCTAAGAAGCATGCAATCATATAAGCAAATAATCTTTCAACACTTTCAATAAGAACACTCGTTGGAAAGTTAAAGATCTTTGATCATGAATCACAGTTTATTCAAGCTAAAGGAATTTGTAGCGCCCCTTAAGCTAGCAGCTGACTAATCCAAGGGATTAACTAAATAAAGAGGCACTACGAATCTAAATCAAATATTTAAACTTTCAATTAAGAAATCTGCTAACAAAAACTTAACCCAAAACTAACCCCGCTCAGAAATATATATACAAGAACTTCTCTCAAATGATACATATATAATCTTCATTTGGTTTACAAAATAGAATATACAACATAATAAACATATCAGAATACAACCAACTAACGAAGTCAACTTCTCGGAGATTTCGCTGCGCAACTCTGATCTGTCTCTGAAACTGAAAGTGGGAATGGGTGAGCACATCATCCCTAAAAGGGGTGCCCAGCAGGAATAACATTCAACTTTAAAGGAATCATGAGCAAGATTTGGAAAACAATACATGTTTTACCCAAACAACAATGTGACTAAGTCATTGGTAATACTCAAACATGTATACGGACAAACTCCTTCGTCAAACAATGTATACAATGGTTGTGCAATTCCGGACTCGCAAATCCACATCTAATCGTAAGTATTGATATCGACAATTCCGAAATCGCAAAATGCCGACCAATATATCATAAAATCTCTAGGTATAAATGTGAAGGATCATATCCTATATACCACAGGTGGAAATTCTTATTTCCCAAAACAATTCATGACGACAACAAAACATTACAAGTCCTTTCCAAACCATGGAAAGATTAAAAGAATCAACAGAACTATCATAATACATACTAAACAAAGCATGAAATGCACAGACTGTAAATACATGAGTTTGGAAAACATAAACTTTTGTAAACGAAACAACAATGGTTTCAAAAGAATTAAAAGTATTCCCACCTCTTTTGATGACAAGGCACGCCTACCTCGAGATCCACGATCTACGGTTCGTCCTTGAATCGATCGTTGTTAATAACTAACTGTTAATCACACAAGAACTCTAAGAATATAACCAAAATGGCTCACACAAGAATCATATAAGTCTATCTAATAGTTCTAAGTCCATTTATGACTTTACACCTTTTCATTCTGTAACTTTAACCTAACTAAGAGTTTACTATTCCAATTAGGTTGATTGTATAGCTAAATCATGAGAAGATATACAACTTTGTATAAGGGACCAAAGGATAATTCAGACCATAAGGGTCTAATTCATGTTCATTAAGAAAATTAACTCTAAGCCCAAGTCCACTAACAAGCCCATTAACTCAAGGCCTGGTCCAACTGAATCAAATAACGGTCACTAACAGTTAGACTAACGGTCACAGGTCGACTAAAGGTCAACATAAGTCAGGGTCAAGTCAAAGTCCATGGTCAATGGTCTAGGTCAACAAGTCAGGGTCTGGTCAGGTCACTGAGTTAACTCGGACAGACTAATGAGTCAACTAATATTAAATCAGTCAATTATTTGACAGGGATGACTAATACACTAAAGTTTCAAGAGCAGAAATTCATACAACTACTATACATTCTATTAATTCAAACAACTTCATAATCAAGTTACAAATACAATTACAACTTACCTTTAGGTAGAGGATGTAAGCCTTCACCAAGACCATCAATAACTCTACATCTACCACTACATATCAACCTAGCTCAATCACTAACACAACTGCAGCTCCTACACTTTTAAGATAATCACTCATAACACCTGCAACTTCATTCTCAACTCAGCACTACCCCCAACTGTAATCTTCAACCCATACACATTTCAAATCCTAATTATATTCAACCTCTAAACACTTCTCTAAAACATTAACATCTCTGCCAGCTCTTCATTGTCTCCACCAACAGCTCAATTAGCATCAACTGCAACTCTCAGCATCACTATCTTATTAGCTTCATTCTCCAAAATTCATCTCAACTCAGTTCATCTATAAACTGCAATTCTCATTTCAGCATCACTACAACCACCTGTGATCTTCACTCCTAATCACCAACTCACTTATCTACATCTGCAAAACAACGTTATCACTTCCTGGAGCAATACTGTCACTGCATATCCACATTAACATTCAATTCAACTTCTATCCAATACTTCTTAATCAACTTCAATCAACAACACCCCCTGTAATTCACTTAAAAGTCCAACTTCTCAATTTCACAATAAAACTGAAACTAAAACTCCGTAAGATCCAATTCAACTTCAGTATAAACAATCCTTTCCCTGCATTCCACGACACAATCTCTTTTCCCCTAGATTTAGCATGCTCAACAATAACACCAATTCCATAACTCAACTATACAATCAGTTCAAAACAAATATTCAAATTTCAACAACTCAGAACTTACCCAAATACCAGCATCCTCTTAATTGTTGTTTCACCAGCCACCTCCATAGAAAACCTAAATTAACTAAACCCACAGTCTTCATCATCACCAACAGTTCTTAACTACTCTCAATTCAAATCCCAAATCTTCCTTAAAACCGACCCAAACCTTAACTGTCAATTTCAAGCTAATCTTCAATCTCAAACTCTAATTCGGATAAAACCCCTCTCTAATTTCATCTTATTCATTTATTCATCTTTCTAATCGAACTTCTAAACAAACTTATAACAAACCCTAATTTCTGAATTCTGATTTACCTTATATGAGTTGAATTAACCTTTTGCATCAACAACACCATCAATAAACATCAAGGTTCTCGACTGATTCATTCATTACTCTTGATTTCTTCATCTCAAATTTAAAACCCTAACTCCGGTTAACAGTAGCAACTCTATCTTCTTCATCCTGAACTCGAATTAACTTCAACACTATCAACAATCTGTACAACCCATGTGCTCTTTATACGACCTCCTAATCTCCGATTTGTTTCTCAAACCAGCGCTCGACTGAAGAATAGAAAAGAGCAGAGCAGAGAATAGAAGAAAGAGAAAGAAAGAGAATGAATCAGAGAGGAATAAGTTTCTATTCCCAATCTGGTTAGATAAGGCCGACCGAAAATTGCTAAAGCCACCCGACCAGAGGCTAAGGGAAGGCAGGCGATTTTGATGTGAAATTACAATTTTGCCATTCATACTCATCCAAAGATATCTTCTTCATCCGGTATCCGATTGGCACGTTCGAGTAGCCCATTCCACATAACTTCCCGAGATATATCTAGTGATATTAGTTTGGTATCTAAATCTTTGTTAGATTAATACATATTAATTAACGTTCGTATTAAACTAATCGAGTTATTATCGGTTAAACGTCTCTTGACCAGTCTAATTGCGTTGACGAGCTTGAGGGTCCTAATAGAATTGCTTTTAAAGCTGCAAAACTTCCAAAATCTCCAATAGAGAAAGATAGATTGATAGATGATTCTGATGAACTGCGCAGAAGATTCTGATGATGAAATTGAACAGTCATTATCATTAATCACTAGACAATTTCGAGATCTCTTAAAAAAGAGAAATAAGAGATTTATAAAATATGCTCATCAATCTTCTCGACCTCATGATCAATTTCCTGTCAAGAACAAGAAAGATCAAAAAGAAAATGATGAATATCAGCCTTTGTGCTTTAAGTGTAAAGGTTTTAGTCATATGGCTAAAGACTGTCCTAATCTTAGGAAATACACTGGGAGAAAGGCATTAGCTGTAACTCTAGACGAGACCTCTGATTCAAATGACTCATAGGAAGAGGAAACAACTAATATTGCACTATTTGTTAATTTGGTTCCCTCTTCCTCTATTAGTGATTTAACAATTTTGAAAATGGATGTCTTCCGATGTGGAAAAATCATCTAATGGTAAAGGGAAAAATAAGACAAAGTGTAAAATTGTCTCAAAAACAAGGATTGCTAAAAGGTGTTGATGGTGGTTTTTAGCTTACGACGAAAACTGTATAAGTATGTCTACCTGACCCGGCATCAGAAGTAGTAGACCTTGATATATTTATATTCTGCAGGGAATTTGGAGAATATATCAGAATCTGATGAGTGCCTATGTCTCTCTTCGTATTATATTGAAACTCAAGCTCCTAGAGGAATTGTTCACTAGTATAGAGCCTAGTGAGTGCTTAAGCGCCTAGCTGCATTACTCACTAATGCCGGAGCCTGCCTAATATTTTCCTATGCTATGTTCCCCAGATGAACTCTCAATATTGGCATGACATGACGATTAATGTTCACTCGCAGCGGAGTAGCATGAATCTCTCGAAGTGTCAGTATTGAGACCTGCATGAAAACACTCACATACGATACACCACTCTCTGACAAAGAGATACACTTTTATTTTATTTAAAATTTAGCTCGATCGACGCATTAAAATTCCTTAAGGAAAATCTAGACTGTCCATATCAGTATTAAAAAGCGATAACGGCTACACGATTTGGCCACGCAATTCAACAAGTCTAGCTTACTCCTAGCGGAACTAGGCGATCATCATGATGACCATCGGCAGACCCTCTAACATCCTAGCCGGTCAGAATCCATTTAGTTCAATCGCAACACCCTCAAACGTTAGCCAGAACATGTATGATCGCGTTGTTGAAAAAGAGCTCAAACGAGCCAAGACCGACCATAACGGTCTCAAATTCATCACATCTGCCCAACTTAGATGGCCTAATTGGACGGTCTAGATCTTCATTCGAATGATCAAAAGGGTGTTGGTTTGTTCACCGGCGACCTAACTCCGTCCTTGGTCGATCCACTTGCTCATGGAAATCCAAGAGCGCATCAAACCGCTTGATCAAACTAGGATGGACGCACTGTTTTGAAAATCCTAGTTTGCGTTGCGGCAGCATGGTACTGTCGCAAATCGATCACATCCTTCCAACTTAGTTAGCCAATTTGGACGGCTTAGATCGTGTTTCGGACGATCAAAGAGGCGCCAACGTGATTACCGACGGCTCATCTCCATTCCCAGCTGATCGAACTACATGCGGCGATCTAGAAGCATGTCGAACCGTTTTCCCAAAGTAGGGCGATCACGCGCTTATAAAAAATAAATTGAATAAGAGGCGTTACGCAACTGCCGCAAATCGATCACGACCATCCATCTTCGCCAGCCTAGTCGGATGGCCTAGATATAATTTCAGAGGCCAACGATATGCTTGTACACTCACCAGCAACCCATATGTGCGTATACCTAATCGGGTTGTCCAAATCAATGGCAAACGCCACAAATCGATTGGCCCAATGCTAGGGTGGCCGCAACTTCGCTAGCTTAGTCGGACGGCTTAGATCAAATTCTAGATGAACAACAGGGTAACACTGTGATCACTGGCCACCCCTATTCCATGAGGAGCGATCGGCCAGGCCAGGGATCGCCCATATGGCCCCGAACGATCACTCAAAAGTGGCCATTCACGCTACTTGTATGATTCAACAACAGTCATTAACTGCCGCAAATCGTCTAAGCCACTCAACTTGGCTAGCCGATTTTAGCAGTCCAGATCGACCGATATGATTTTAGAATGGCTACCAGTCTCCACTCTCCTATAGGTCATGAGCGTCCACTCCTTCGGATGAGTGCGTAGCTCCTACCAACTCCCTGAAAGAGGACGGTCATGCTCCTTTTAAGACACTAAGCTCCGACACTAACTTAGACGAGCTGGAAAACAATGATGCTTCATGAACATCGATTATTTTCAGATGCTTGTTTAAAAGCGATGCTTTATATACATCGATTATATACAATGCTTTATAAATATTTATTCCACAAATAATTTTGTTATTTGACCCAAAAACACTATCTCACGACTTGACCCATTTACTCGAGACATCAAACATGTCACAAACTGGGGGATGTTTACTGGGGTATTGGTCTGGTAGTTTACGGCGAGCGGCGTGTAACACGCCCATTACGAGAAAGTGTCAGGAAAGGACGGACAGTTAACAGAGAATAGTGGGTGAAAGGTGACCAGTCTTCCCTCATAATGGAAACGTGATGATCACCACCTTTCACACAACCCCAGTTCTCCACTACTTAACTTCCTCCACTTCCTACGAGATCAAGGTGCGCTTAATGACTTGTATAAATAGGATTTCAACCTATTTCAACAAAACACAACTGTTATCAACACAGGTATCCAAAAACCATGTTCTGATACAAGTCATAAAACAGCCACACCTTCATAATTCAACATTCTGATCTCAAACACCTTCTTCGCTTCCCTCGCTAAGATCAACCCTTATCCTTCACTTTGTGATCGAATTGAATCTGGAACGGCCATTTCTTGGTTTAGGCCAGAGTCTTATAGATTGATCTCTCGAATCTAAAAGTACTCCCGTGCAGTGTATTTGTTTAGGGTTTTAATTCGTTTCTCATAAACACACCCAAATTTACCAAAAACAGCAGAATCAGTTTTTATCCCAAAACAACTGGCGACCACATTGGGAGATTAATCTCTCGGTTGCAAAAAATCATTTTCCCTATTCCATTTTCAATTTCTTAAATTTCTCAAGATGGTTGATCTTAGGAATGGTTCAGAAACCCCCAATCCCAATTTTACTTCTCCTAGCACTGACAATACTCCACATATTATTCCTGAATCCGTTCTTTCATTCAAAACCCTTGTCGAGGCCAAGGGGTCTCGATATGTGACAACTATTCACGATTTGACGAAAATCTTGAATTATATTTTCTGGAAGAAAGCTACTATTTTCAAGACACAGAACGAAGTATTTACGCTTTTGAAAGTCCTCACGGATGAACTATCAAAGGAACCAACATGAATTCATTTTGGAGGAAACAACACCAACAATTCGTTTTGGATCAATACTGATGGTAGTAGTCCTTATTCAAAGATTCATATTCCTATTCCTGGTGAGGACAATGAAGCCTATGGTCACGTTGAATGGAAAGGTAGCCACCAACCTAACTTGTCTGCTCATGAAGATCGAGAGATGTTTCCTCAAGCTCAGAAAGAAGACTCGTGGGATTTATCACGTTCTCATCAGAGTCCTCTCAATGAAAAGGTGATTTCATTATGTGCATCCTTCCTGGAAAATATCAATTCCCATATTGCATCTGAAGCTGCTAAGAGATCTGCTGCTGCTTTACTCAATCGATCCGAACCATCCCAGAATGAAGAAGCTCGTAAAGATGTTCAGGAAAGCAAGCGTCCTTCCAAAAAATTATCCAACCTCCAGTCAATCTCTAGTGAGGATGGAAAGATAATGCATCTAGGGAATGGCTATCAACAACCGAAACATGCGGCACTATCGCAGCAGACAACTCAAACCCGGAAAGTTGCGACTAAGACGCCTGCACAACAACAAGAAACTGGAGACGCTGCTCTAATCTTCCCGTGTCCAATTGAAGAGGTAATCAAACTCATAGAAGCGTGGCTTCAAGATAGCGTCATCAAGCTACCTCCTACCATACTTTCTCCAACCGAAGAAGAAATGGAAAATCCAAAATGTTGTCGTTACCATAGGTTCGTCAATCACCCCACCAGCGATTGTAACAAATTGAAGCGCATTTTCAAAGAGAAGGTGGATGCAGGAGAACTTCAACTAAGAACTGAGGGAGTCCACAGAGATCCTCTTCCCGTCAGGAGCTACAAGATTTCTGGGGACTCCGTCAACAAAACTGTACAGTCCACGATGGAGCATTTATATGAGATTCTGTATTTCTCTAAAGCGCAGCGTCAAGACATATTTGCATCCCTCAACCATGTCGTATTAGGCAAGCAACAATAGGAGAGCTTCCGTCAGGGAATCAGAGAGGAGTTGCTTCACCAAAAAAAAAGAAGAGGGGAAATAATAGAAGGAGAAATAAAAATCAAATATGTAAGTTATATGAAAGGAAAAAACTCATCCTTTGGGTCATAACGGCCGATCAAAGCCTTTTAATATTCATGGTCATGGCTAGCATCACCGCCTATGCTCGCCTAAAGCTCGTGGACGTGGCTACTACTACTTATGCTTCTTCGCTCATCCAAGATTCATGGATATGGTTACCAAAGCCCACGAACACCACCACTCTCCCCTGCCAAGATTTGTGCCATTAATCACCACCGTTCCCTGTCAAGGATCGTGACCGTAGCCATCCAAGCTCCAGCCGACCTGTTTTGTTCCCATAAAAAACGCAGTCTCTTCTGATCACGGTTGCTGCCAATAACCATTGCTTCTCTTTTATTGATACCATCCAGAGCTTCACCATAAAAACGACAACTATGTACAAAGGTAATCCAAACTTCTGCATGTTTTATTTACCCATGGATAAGTAATAGGATCACCAGTATGGAGGCTAGATGGCGATACCTTTATTATGGTAAACCCATCGAGCATACAAGATAGAACCACGTAAACCACACTTGGGGACTGAGTCTCAACATGAAATTCCTTACCGCCAGTCAAGGACCTCTTCAACCAAGATACGGTCAACCAAGAAGCATGTAATTTGCAAGGGAAAATCAAACTGAAGAAGCCTCTCCAACGTTCTCTCCAGAAGTCGCTCCAACATTCTCTCTCGAAGCCGCTCCAAAGTTTTATCTCGAAGCCGCTTCAATGCCCTCTTCAGAAGCCGGAGCCGCTTCAACGCCTCAGCAAGCCACACATACCAACTGCATCATGTATGCCACATTGTCGATAAATTCAGATTCAGCATTTATTTCCAACTTCCTATGGAAGGGGTGCATGGGCTACCATAAGTTTGGATACAATACAGGTTTATCAAGTGCGACTCCGCCCATTGATTAACAAATGAGGGATCCAAAATATTTCCACTTTCGTCAATTCGTCAACCACCTTACCAGCAAATGCAATAGAATTACGTCTTTCATGGGAAAATAAGCTCTGGATAATTACACCTTGGGACTGCCAGCACGAGATGCCTTCATGTCCCTCAACTGGGTTATTTATGATATCAACATTATCACTGTCAAAGCTTTACGAGCAGTAGGAATTTCTCAACATGAAGCCGTACACGTGGATCAAAGATCCCAAAAGAAGACCCATAGATACTTATGACCGTATCACCCCTGAGCAAAGCCAGATACGACGCCCCTCAGCTGCAGGATTTCTATTAAGGGACTCTCCTGATGATCAACAGTAAAACAGAACTACAGTTCCTGTGAATGTTCCGAGATACTTCAACAAACAAGAAAATTCGCATTGACTGTTGCATGAAGCACAACTGCATACGAAGAATCAAACTTGGGTGATTGAAGACTTGCAAAAATCCCCTCATCGTCAAAAATATCTCTAGCTCATAGAAGGTAGACAACCAGAGCACCACGAATTTTGATGAAGATTTCTTGCCCTCCAAAAGTACGTCGCAGAGATATATTCACATATATGGCCACGCCATCAGATCTATTCTAGTGACCAGATAGAAGTGTAAATGGGGACTGCTCATCGCATCCCATTCCATACAACAATCCAAGATTCAGAAGATGGTTCAAAGGATGTCGCTTGGATCGAAGTCCTTGAAGACTTGATAGCAGCACGTCAGTGACGGAACGCCTCTCAGCTCGTCTACTTCACCCAACGACTCCGGAAGATTTTGACCATACATGCATCTACAACATATTATCATCGCAATCATAAGGACAAGAATAGGCCTGTAAGTTAAAGAGCCAGAATAATTACAATTTCATTCCGATCAGTGCTCAGGAGTTTAAAGAACATTTTAATTGCGGCTCAGCAGTCTAGGCACCAAATAACTTAAAGTCAAGGACGGATCAACAACGCAACTACACTCTCCAAGATTATCCCTGACATGATCATTGCGGAACATATATTTCATCCTTCCACCTAGGGCTGCACATGGGCGGGTATGGGCGGGTATAAGCTAAAACCAACCTCGCACCCACAGACTGCGGGTTTTTTTTTTCATAACCAACCCCGCACCCACAAACAGCGGGCGGGTTTTGTTACCCGCCCGCTACGGGTTGGGCGGGTATGGGTTTAAACGGGTTTAAACCCGCTTTATATTCAAGTATTTAGAGTAACTTATATTCTCCTTGATTAAGTGAGAAAAAAAAACCAAAACCCCCAAAATATTCATATCTAGGAAGTTCACAGATGAAGATTAAGTGTTGAATCTGTTGATTTTTCGATTGTTGTCGATTTCTGGTGAAGATTCGAAGTTGTTGTTGTTGATTTCTGGTGAAGATTTCTGGTAAAATTGTCGTTCGTAGGTGAAGAAGGAGAACTGAGGAGGAAGAAGAGGAGAGGCCGAACAGGGAGAAGAGTGTAGAAAGTGAATGAGGGTTATCAGTTATCCTATCTACTAGTATTAGGGTTTCATAATGGACGACTAGGATTAGTTTTATCTAATGGTATATAATCTGCGGGTTTTTTGGGAGGGTATGTGCGGGTATTAGCTTAAACCAACCTCCAACCCACAGACAGCGTTTTTTTTTTTCATAACCAACCCCGCACCCACAACGGGCGGGTATGGATTAAAAACCCACGGATTTAGCGGGTACGGGTGGGTTTGGGTATCGTGGGCGGGTCTTGTGCAGCCCTACTTCCACCCCAGGAGTGAAATGGAGTTTGGTAAACTTTGAAATCCACTGAAGAGGTTAGATACTCATTCTTATGGAGTCAGAACCTTATTACACATTCTGGAGAAGATCGATGGTACTGTTGGGTGGATACATGCGCAAAAGAGAGAACAACACCTACCTTGAGTTCTCTTGGATCACCTTGCTGCTGATTATAACTATTGGAGATTTCTTTGTTGCCGTTGACGCTCGCTCTACAATCGCTAACAAAGAAAGTCATTCACACCGAGCTAAATTTCCAAGTTTGATCAACTACTCATGGATATTACACTCACAGCTAAAATACAAAGACAAGATGAACTTACCTTGCAACTGACGATTGGCAGGCTTGTGATCGAGCTGCTGACAGTGACGAAGAGGAGCCGGCCGCTGCAGAAGAAAGCACGGAGCCAGACAAGCAACAAAAACATAAGAGGGTCGATGCCCCTTTTCATACGAACGGAGTTTCTAGAGTTTCAACAGAAGAAGGATTCCTTCTTGCTCCATGACCGAGAATAGATGGCTGGGCGCACAGAACTCATATCCCATAGCTTATCCAGCAACACACTACTACGAAAGCCACAGGCCGCGCGATTCCGTTGCTGAAGGTCGATTTTGATATCCTTGGTAATATCTACCTGTTTCTTCTTTTCAATTTTATTTTTCGTCTGTCACCATCTAGTGCTTACCCCGCAACAATGTCACTGTTACGTGCTAAGCAGGGGAGTTAATGTTGATGGTGATTTTTATCTTAGGGAGAGAACTGTAAAAGTCTGTCTACATGACCCGGCATCGGAAGTAGTAGACCTTGATATATCTATATTCCGCAGGGAATTTAGAGAATATAACAGAATCTGATGATTGCCTATGTCTCTCTTCATATTATATTAAAACTCAAGCTCCTAGATAAATTTTTCGCTAGTATAGATCCTAATGAGTGTTTAAGCTCCTAGCTGCATTACTCACTAATGCCGGAGCCCGCCTAGTATTTTCCTATGCTATGTTCCCCAGCTGAACTCTCAATATTGGTATGACATGACGATTAACGTTCACTCGCAGCGGAGTAGCATGAATCTCCCGAAGTGTCAGTATTGAGACTTGCATGAAAACACTCTCGTAGGCTACACCACTCTCTAAAAAAGAGATCGGCGTTATTTAAAAGTTAGCTCGATCGACGCGTTTAAATTCCTTAAGGAAAATATAGACTGTCCATATCAGTCTTAAAAAATGATCACGGCCACACGATTTGGCTACGCAATTCAACAAGTCTAGCTTACTCCTAGAGGAACTAGGCGATCATCATGATGACCACCGGCAGGCCCTCTAACATCCCAGCCAGTTGGAATCCATTTAATTCAACCGCAATACCCTCAAACGTTAGCCAAAACATGTATGATCGCGCTGTTGAAAAAGAGCTCAAACGAGCCAAGACCGACCATAACGGTCTCAAATTCATCACATCCTCCCAACTTAGGTGGCGTAGTTGGATGGTCTAGATCTTCCTTCGAATGATCAAAAGGGTGCTGGCGTGTTCACCGGTGACCCAACTCTGTCCTTGGTCGATCGAATTGCTCATGGAAATCCAAGAGAGAATCAAACCGCTTGATCAAACTAGGGTGGACACGCTATTTTGAAAACCCTAGTTTGCGTTGCGGCAGCATGGTACTGTCGCAAATCGATCACATCCGTCCAACTTATCCAGCCAAGTTGGACGGCTTAGATCGTGTTTCTAACGATCAAAGAGGCGCCAACGTGATTACCGGAGGCTCATCTCCATTCCCAGCTGTTCGAACTACATGCGGCGATCTAGAAGCACGTCCACCCTAAATAGGGCGATCGCGCGCTTATAAAAACCTAAATTGAATAAGCGACATTATGCAACTGCCGAAAATCGATCACGGCCGTCAATCTTTGCCAGCCTATTCGAACGACCAAGATATAATTTCAAGAGGCCAACGAGATGCTTGCGCATGCACCAACAACCCATCTGTGCGTATGCCTAATCGTCCTGTCCAAATCAGTGTCAAACGCCAAAAATCGATTGGCCCATTGGTATGGTGGCCGCGCAGCTTCAAACCCTAAAATATAATCAACGGAAGCATACAACTACCACAAATCATCTCGTCCGTCCAACTTCGCTAGCTTAGTCGGACGGCTTAGATAGGATTCTAGATGACCAACAGGGTGACGCTGTGATCGCCGGCCACCCCTCTTACATGAGGAGCGATAGTCCAGGCCAAGGCTCTCCCATGTGGCCCCGAATGATCACTCAAAAGTGACCATTCACGCTACTTTTATGATTCAACAACAATCATTAACTGCCGCAAATCGTCTCAGCCACTCAACTTGGCTAACCGATTTTAACGGTCTAGATCTAACCTGGATCGACCGATAGGATTTTAGTAGCCACTCTCCTATAGGTCCTGAGCGTCCACTCATTGGGATGAGTGTTTAGCTCCTACCAACTCCCTGAAAGAGGACGGTCACGCTCCTTTTGAGACACTAATCTCTGCGACTAACTTAGACGAGCTCGAAAACAATGATGCTTCAAGAACATCAGTTATTTTCAGCTGATTTTTTAAAGCGATGCTTTATATACATCGATTATAAACGATGCTTTATAATTATTGATTCCATAAATAATTTTGTTATTTGACCCAAAAGCACTATGTGCTGCTTTCAGCGGCAACTCCCACGACTTGACCCATTTACTCGAGACATCAAACATGTCACAAACTGGGGGATGTTCACCGGGGTATTGGTCTGGTGGTTTACGACGTGCGATGTGCAATGCGCCTATTACGATAAAATGTCGAGAAAGGACGGACAATTAACAGAGAGTAGTGAGTGAAAGGTGACCAGTCTTCCCTCATAATGTAAACGTGATGATCACCACCTTTTACACAACCCCACTTCTCCGTTACTTAACTGCCTCCACTTCCTACGAGATCCAGGTGCGCTCAACGACTTGTATAAATAGGATTTCAACCTATTTCAAAAAAACACAAGTGTTATCAACACAGGTATCCAGAAACCATGTTCTGATACAAGTTATAAAACAGGCACACCTTCATAATTCAACATTCTAATCTCAAATACCTTCTTCGCTTCCCTCCGTAAGATCAACCTTTCTCCTTCACTTTGTGACCGAATTGAATCTGGAACGACCATTTCTTGGTTTAGTCCATAGTCTTACAGATTGATCTCTCGAATCTAAAAGTACTCCCTACAGTACATCTGTTTAGGATTTGAATTCGTTTTTCATCAACACACCCAAATTTACCAAAAACAGCAGAATCAGTTTTTATCCCAAAATATAAAAATATGGGAATGAAATTTAGTAATTGAAAATATATTTAAGATATTCATATTTATCGGAATATTATATTTTCGGAAGTATGAAAAATATAAAAATATCCTTCTCACTCTATGGTCATTCCTTGTCCGAATTATGAGTCAGGATCTGATGTATTCTCTTGAAAAGGTGCTTGATCTGAAAGATCTCTTGAAAAATAAGTCTGCACCTCCTCTTGATGTTGAGAAACCTAAGAGGAAAATAAAAAAGAGAGATTGGCTTAGCAAGAAGAAAAGACAAAATGTGCTGAAGAAAAATCAATGTACTAAGGCATTGACACACTTTTGTGTTCAATCAAAGACAGAATTACATGTACTTGCAGAACCCATCACGAAAACATCTCAACTGCAAGAAATTATGGTCAAGAACCAAGGTTATCTACTTGAAGAAATTCGCAAGTTGAAGGCTGAAAGTAATAATGTGTCTTCCTCTAATACAAATATGAAGGATTAAGTTGCTCATAAAATAAGAATAGACTCTTATTTTGAAAGAAAATAGACATCAGTTTTTGATTTATTTCGATTATAATATAAGGTCTATTTATTTTTTTTGATGCAAAGAAAATTTATTGATTAAGAGGATAAATTACAGGCTAGAATTTCATCCTGCACCCATTCAGCAATATCAGGTGGGATAACATCTGAGTGTTCAAAACTAGTAGCAGAAACTCTAGCTTTTTTGGCTATTAAATCTGTTACACTATTTCTAAGCCTATTGATTGACTTACAAGAAAAAGAGTTATGGCTCTGTAATAAAAAATTTATGTCTAGGATGATGTTCTGGTTTATCCAGTGAACATAAAAGACATCCTCATTTATTGACTTAATAAGAACTTCACTATCAGATTCAAAAATGACTGTCTCAATTTTTTTTGAGATTGTTCATTCCACAGCTTCATGCGGTGCTTCACACTCCAATTGCTCCACTTCATGATCCTTTATAATTCCTCCATGGATGTACCTTCCTTTGGCTCCATAGAATTTACCTGCATAATCTCTAGCAATTAGTCTTATCCCTCCTGTAAGATTTTCTTTCAAAAATAAACATCTAAATTTATTTTAATACAGTTCATATTCGGAGGTTCCCAGGTTTGAGCCTGGTCCTGCAAATTAAGATTATTAGCAGTGGGATTAGTAACAACCTTTTTACAACCATTAAGCAGATAAAGAATGTTGTGAACAGAAGATAATCTATTTGGTCTTGTATTCTGGAAAACAACAATGTACCTGTCTTTCCAGATAGACCATATAATAATCATCTGTAAAGCTATAAGATGATCCTTATCATGTGGATGCATATGAGTATTAGTATTACCTGTAGAGAACTAACTGATAATCCAATTGAAAAACTACCATGTAAGCTCATAATGTTATTTACATACATACACACTAACACTAAGCCAAATGGATCTAGCATAGGGGAAATCCAACATAAGATGATCAATGGTTTCCAAAGGTGAATTACAAATACTACAATGAATATCAATTCCATTTTTGTATCTAGGAAGTTTGTCCTTATTTGGGACAATGTATTTAAGACATTTCCAAGCAAAAAGTTTGACTTTGTGTGGAATCTTACATTTCCATAGAGATTTCCAAATCTCAGTTCCAATATGAAAGTTACCCACAGGTTCACTAGTGTTGCTGCTGAGAACTTTATAGGCACTCTTTACAGTGAACATACCTTTTCTCTCAGGGATCCAGTCAAGGGTATCAGTGCCATGTCTAGGAATTCTTATAGATAAAATCTTTTCAGTGGTATTAGTATCAAAAGTGTCTCTTACCAATTGAGCATTCCAAGTCCTAGTACCTGGTAAAAACAAGTCAGACACAAAAACCAGAGAAGAAGGAACAACAGTATTAGCGGCTGGGTCAGGAGGATGATCAATCCCAATAGACCATTTATCAAGCCAAATTATAATCTTGGTACCACATCTTACAGACCAAAAACTATTCTCTTTAATGGTTTGTATCTGTCTATATATCCCCTTTCAAACCCATGGGTTACTATCACTAGGTTTGTCAAGATGAAGAAGGTTTACATCTCTAAATTTTTTTGCTTCTAGGATCTGAGTACAAAGGTCATCTGAGTTAGAATAGATTTTCCAAGCAATCTTACTGATAAGAGCTCTATTGAAAGTTTTCATATTTCTAAAACCTAAACCTCCTAGTTCTTTAGGATTTTGGAAATTATACCAAGCAATGAATTTTATGCCTTTGTTAGCCTTATGACCCCACCAAAAATTCCTCCGCAAAACTCTAAATATTGGATGGTAGCAACATGGATTTTAAATAACCCCATCTGGTAAGTAGGGAAAAAGTTTAAAACAGATCATATCATTGTAGTTCTACCTGACTGATTCAGAGTGGTGCTTGTTAGAGCATAGCTCGGTTGAACCCACCAAGCGTTGGTATCTCAAGTTTGCTTGTCATATTTTAGTGAATCAAAACTCATGTTAAGAGTCGCTTGATTATGTACTAGAGTCAACTTCATATAGGTTAGCTTGAAAGTATTAGGAAATGAGACATTACAAGTATTGCGAAGACTTGAAGATGTGAAGAATCAAGGAGATACAACGACAACAATCATCCTTCTACTTGAGGTTAGTGATATTTGAATTGAACTGTTTCATTCCCTAACGTATCTTCCAAGTCGTGCATATTGAAAACAAAACTGCGAAGCATATTTGAACTTTAGATAGACATAGTATTAAGGAATACAATACGAGGTTTATTGCTTAACCATTAAACTTTGTATATAAGACATCGCCATAATCATTTGAATGCTATTGTGATTATGTATGGGTATAAGGTGAGGATTTCATCCTAGGGACCAGTGTTTACATGTGTTCTAAGGAAGTAAGTTCATAAACTTGTTTGTGAACCGAAAAGGAAATTGGCAGGTGTTATTGGTTTTTTTATTCATTGATTATCTTATGAACAACCAATATGTGTCATTGAGTATAACCGATCACAACTTGTTTGTGTTCTTGGTAGAACTATTCACAAAGGCTTGACTTATATATTGGTATGACTTTTATTAGTGAAACCGATCTTAAGTAATCACCTGAGATGGTATGATAGGGTCTGTGATTTTATGTCTGACCAAATATGGGAAGGGTAACCGATCCTAGTAAGAGGTGCAGTACATCACAAAGGGGAACCGATCCTTGTATGAGGTGCAGCAAGGTTTATAGCAGAAAGGGGAACTGATCCTATGGACATGTGCAACACATTCAAGTTAGATACCATATATATGTGGGGAACCAATCCTAGTACCTAGTCAACCAAAATTTGGAAATCTAGTGTGACTATGCACAGTACTCACATGGAGGTAAAATCAAAACATGTTTTGGTAGAACCGTTGAACCCATGATTTGTGATTGAATGTTATTTGATCAATCGCATAGTTCTTGAAAGTCAGATGAACCAATTCTAAACTTGTTTGGAAGTGTGGCAAATAGGTTTCAAGGTTGTAAGTATGAAAGAGAACTTACAAAGTTAGGATGTCCACATACTTTGAACACGTGCTGTGAATGTTTATTATTTAATTGTTCAAAGTTATTCCTTAATTGCTAAGGGAAGGGAATCCCAAGATCGAAACATAAATAATTTAAGAATATTTTATTTAAGGAAAATAAGAATTAGTAATGTGCATTTTACTAACTAGAAATTTTCTGAAAGATTTTAATCATTATTTTTGGATAGAACATTTTCAGGAATTATGGAAACCGAATTTTTGCTTTAATGAATATCTTGAGAATGTATTCGGTTTTGGAGGGTCCTTGGTGTCCAAGCTTCCTAGTCTATAAATACTGAAGTTCGCATTTCTAGCAAACTAATCCTTCGTAACAACAAACTACCTCTTGTTGTGCTGCTACTGGTGAAGCCGCCTATTCTGAGAGGAGAGTAACCTAATTAGGCCAAATCTTTTACGGCCGCTCGGTTTAGAGTTTTCTTTGGGATTGAGAAGCTCTAGTCAGTGCCGTTGGTGGGAAACTAGATAATTGCGGTTTATCTTTTGTTTTCATTGATTTGGTTGACTAACTGTGGTCGAACTTTGATTGCACCTAGTTTTTTTTATGCTTGGGAATCTTCTCTTCTGATATAAGATTCACTCAAACTAGTTCAGAGTTTTGACAGGGATCTCTAGACTGTTGTTAGTTCTAAAGACGATCTTGTGATAATCCATTGTTTAAAGACTCCGTTCTGTGCGTGATTGATCACAAGAGATTCAAGTGATTATGTGCAGGTGTTTATTGAAGATCTAAGAAGATTTGAATACGAAGAAGATATTGAAGATTTCTGATTTTTGTGAGTTCATAATCTTTGGTGTGCACAATACTTGTTTAGGTAAAAATAGGATCCAATAAGTTTTATCCTTGTGATAGAATTGGATTGGTTAATTGAGTAGATCGGCATTAACACAATTCTTTGGATTAAGAGTGTTGATTGCAAAATCATAATGATTACTTTGGTAATTAAACATAAGATAGATCTAAGGATCTGATGAAGGAGTTTATGTTAAGATAAACAGAATAACCTTTGTCCGACTCATATCACTTGGTTGAAGAGAGTTGATACCAAAAAAATTTGTTGTTCCTTTACTGTTTGGAATAAGAACTAAAGGAATTAATCCAAGTATGTGACTTATTTATAAGTTGGAGGCGTGGTAATAAAGACGGAACTAGGTGAACTATAGGTTTAGTTGCTTGGTCTCAACTATATGAAGATGGTGTAATTTTATGTAGCGGATTAATCCTGAGAGTATTCAATTCTGGACTAGGTCCCGGGGTTTTTCTGCATTTGCGGTTTTCCTCGTTAATAAAATCTTGCTGTGTCATTTACTTTTATTTTCCGCATTAGAATTATTTTATTATAATAAAAGTAAATCACACAAACGTTAATTCCTATTTACTTGATAAGTGAATCCTATTGTGTTTGGTTAAGTCCGAACCTTTTTATCTAGTAAATATACTTCGTTGTTGTATTGTCTCGATCTGTTATCCATAGACGATTACACGAAGTGTGAACCGATTAGTTGTATTGTCTCGACTCAGTCCATAGACAATCACTTTAGGAGAAAGAACTTATATGTAGGAAAAGTTTTAGACTGAGGTATATTTGGGTACCCTCGTCTTTTCAATTGGTATCAGAGCAGACAAACACGAAAATATCTAACAATCTGTGTTTGGTGCGATCCAACCTATAAGAAATTGAATCCGTGATTGATTCTATTAACGTTTCAAGAGCCTTAAAAGATCTTCAACAAGATTCGGAATATTTCTCAGGCCTTGTCAAGATGTTAGACAAAGGGATTTCATAAAACCGGTCAGTTACTGATGAAATAAGTAATATCATAAGTGATACAAGGCTGGTAAATTTTTTAAATGATTCTAAATCAAAGGATTCTCTAAGTTGTTCAATACCAACATCTAGACGTTGTAAACAGACTAAGAAGAGAGAGTCCATGAATTTCTTTCAAGAAGGATGGAGTTATTTAAATCAGAATTTTTTTTTGCAAAACATCTGATCAATCGTGTAAAGAATCTTTATAAAAACTTAATAATTCATCCTAAACCTGGTGAAAAATGTATGGGAGCTTTTGCACTTAAAACAACTTCACCTTTTCGGTGGTTTCTAGATAGTGGATGTAGTAGACATATGACAGGTGATCTCTCTTGGTTCACAAAAACAAAAGACTATAAAGGAGGATCCGTAACATTCATGATGTTGTTTATGTTAAAGGAATGAAAGCTAATCTTCTGTCTGTTATTCAAATTTGTGACAAATGTAACAAAGTTATCTTAAATATGAAAGGTTGTGATATTGAAGACAAGTACGGAAAAATAATATTTCGAGGACCTAGAAGTATGAATAATTGTTATCTTCTTGATATATAGTCCAATCTGTACTGTAACTTGACTAAGGTTGAGTCAACTCATTTGTGGCATGAACGGTTTGGTCATATCAACTACCGAATGCTTGGAAAGCTCATTAATCGTGAACTTGTCAAAGGTGTTCCAAAAATCAACACTAAAGTAGAAGGTGTTTGTGGAGCATGCCAAAAGGGTGAGCAAGGAAAAATTCCACACAAACTTTCTCGAGATATAGCCACTTGTGCTCCTCTCGATCTTATTCATATGGATCTATTTGTTCCAATCCAACAAGCATCCATTTGAGGAAATAAGTATGCTTTAGTAATGGTAGATGATTATACACGTTTCACATGGGTTTATTTTCTAAAGCACAAGAATGACAATCTTGAGGAGTTCAAGATTATTGTAAACAGAATAAAAAATTAACAAGGTCGCAAGCTTAAGAAGATAAGGAGCGATCGTGGTACAAAATTCAAGGATACGAAAGTATATAACATTATAATAGTCTTGGGATAATTCAACAATTCTCTGCTCCTATTACACCTCAATCGAATGGTGTAGCCGAGAGAAAGAATAGAAATATTCAAGAAATGGCAAGAGTAATGCTTCACAATAAAAACCTACCATTAAACTTCTGGGGGGAAGCTGTCTTTACAACATGTTATCGAATAAACAGAGTTTACTTAAGATCCAAAACTCTAAATACTCCGTATGAATTATGGTATGGAAGAAATCCCAATCTGAGTTATTTAAGGGTTTTTGGAAGAAAATGCCATATGCTCAAAGATAGAGAACATAGAGGAAAATTTGATTCCAAAAGTGATGAAGGAATCTTTCTTGGATATGCCTTTGATAGTCGTGCCTTCCGGGTATACAACCTCATAACCAAAGTCATGATGGAATCAATTAATGTTTTTATTGATGACATTAGTGACTTTAGTCAAGACAACCACACTGCAACAGAACTTCCTCCCTCTGAAACTGTTATTAAAGAAAAACAGACTGAAGAAGAACCATCTGTGGTTCCTCTAATTAGTGACATAGATGATAAAGATGATAATGAAAGTATTGTTGAACAACCCAATGATACTGAAATTATTGTCCAAAAACCTACCAAGTGGGTATATCAAAGACACTTTACTGAAGATATCATTGAAGATGCCAATGCCAGAGTTATGACTCGAACAGAACTTCAGAATGTCTGTCACTATTCATGTTTTTTATCTTCAATAGAACCAAAAAAATATTGAGGAAGATCTTAGTGAACCAGCTTGGGTAAACTCTATGCATGAGGAACTCAGTCAGTTTAAAAGGAAAGAAGTGTAGGAACTTGTTCCAAAACCGGCAGGAATAAACATTGTTGGAACTAAGTGGATCCACAAGAACAAATCAGACGAATTCGGAACAATTGTCAGAAACAAAGCCATGCTTGTTATTTAAGTATATTCTCAAATTGAAGGTATTGATTTTGATGAAACTTTTGCTCATGTTTCTCGTTTATAATCAATTAGACTTTTACTTGCTTATGCATGCTATCTTAAGATAAAACTGTTTCAAATAGATATCAAGTCTACATTTTTAAATGGGGATCTAAAAGAAGAAATCTTTGTAGCTCAACCAAAAGTATTTTAAGATCCATTGTTCCCAGACTATGCCCTTAAACTTAAAGGCCTTGTAGGGTCTAAAACAAGCTCCAAGAGCTTGGTATGACAAGTTGACATCCTTTTTACTTCAAAAGGGATTCTCTAGAGGTGGTGCTGATAAAACACTTTTCACCGAGTGGAGTGGTAAAAATGTTCTTATGGCACAAATATATGTAGATGACATCATATATGGATCCACCACAAAATTTCTAACAGATGAATTCCTAAATCATATAAGTGGAGAATTCAAGATGAGTAATGTCGGAGAATTGTCATACTTTCTTGCTTTGCAAATATAACAACAAAAGATAATATTCTTCTTTCTCATGAAAAATATGCAAGGAAATTAGTTGAGAAATTCGAATTAAAAGATTCAACACCTATGGCAACTCCAATGCCAACTACTGGGAAACTCCAATCAAATACGCGAGAAAAATCTATTGATCAAGAACTATACAGATGCATGATAGGAAGCTTGCTATACTTAACTGCAACAAGACCAGACATTGCTTTTAGTGTGGGATGTTGTGCCAGATTTCAAGCAGATCTTAAAGAGTCGCATCGTAAAGTTGTAAAAAGAATCATAAGATACATTAATGGTACCCTAGATTATGGTTTATCATACTCCATGGATACAAAGAACAGTCTTGTTGCCTACTCAGATGCTGATTGGGCAGGGTGTGTAGAAGATCGGAAAAGCACCTATGGTGGTTGCTTCTATGTTGGTCAAAATCTTGTTTCTTGGCACAACAAGAAACAGAATTCACAGTCTTTGTCAACCTGTGAAGCAAAATACATTATTGATGGTACATGTTGTACCCAACTACTAGGGATGAAACATATGCTCATTAACTATGGAATAAATATTTCAACTATGAACATTCTTTGTGATAACTCAAGTGCTATACGCTTGACTGAGAATCCTGTTGAACATTCTCGTACTAAACACATAGATATTAGATATCACTTTATTAGAGAATTATATGAGAATGGTGTTATCAAATTAGAGTATGTTCTATCCGAACGTCAACTAGCTGATATTCTCACTAAACCCTTAGATAGAGCTACTTTTGAAAATCTAAGGAAATCAAAGGGATTGTAAAGGTACATTAGTACCCCGTGGTTCCGGTTTTCAACTTTTGCTTGCAATTGTTGAAACCAGATTGGTTATTGTTATTCTTTTATTTTTAAGGATGAAAACATGATGATATTTCGATATCAATTCTCCCTGGACGAAGATGCAAACTTATTGGAGAAGTGGATGCAAAATTTGAGGTAACAATGTTGTTAGTTAATTGTTTTCCTGTTTAAGAAAAGCCTGACTTTATTTCATATATATTTCTTTTGCTTAACAAAATTTCGGTACAATTGATGTTTATTTCATTATGTGTGTATGGATGTGTGTGTGATTCAATTGGTTCCGGTTAAGAAAAACTATTGTTATCTTGCTTTATTGTGTGGTATCAGTTGTTTAGGCTTACAAAATTTTCGGTGCAATTGCGGTGCTTTAATGTCTATGTTGTTTCAATTACTTCCGGTTGAGGTGAATAATTATGCAAGTTGATTTATTTGGTTTGTATGAATTATTTATGTCTTAACGAAATAAAATGTTTACGGGATGAGTTGTTTAGTCCAATTCGATTCCGGATAAGAGAAACTAAGTTAATTTTGATCTTAATTAGACTTATAAAAGTGAGGTTTCGGTTATTCAAGTCTAATCGAATGCCTTAACAAGCAATGCTAGTTAACTAACCTATTACTTGTCTTGTTTAAAAATTAAGGTCTAAGTTTATGGATAATTAGAACCTGATGATAAAAATAGAGTTATCTTTATTTTGGTCTTATCTAATTAAGCGATTCTATTTGTACAATCGGTTTAGCGAAGGAACTAAGGTGCTTATTGTTTTTTTGGTTTTCTTAAAGTGGAAAAATTGTTTCGGACAATTGTTTCCTTGATAACATATCAAAATAAAATTACTTGTAGTTTCGGTTTTGATATTGGTTATCAGAACATGATGTGTGGAACCCTCGTGCCCAACATTACAGGTTGCAAGTCTATTTTGAGATTTGTAAGATTCTTTTCATGTTGTCCTTTATTTTTTCGTTTCTTTGTCATTTTGTGAAAAAAGGGGGAGAAATATATGGAGTAAACAAGTGATACTGGAATTGATTTTATATTGATTGGTATCGCTAAGGAAAAGAACATTGGTGCTTGAACATTTATCTAAAAGAAAGAGTGAAAGCACAGGCTAAGTGGGAGTAACATATCATATTAAGTGGTATAACAAAGACGTGCGGATTGAATATCTACCTATCTTCCTTAGGAGGAGTATTATCTTTGTTATTATAATGTCAACATCGACATTTTTGAGGGTTGAATGTATGCAGTTTACTGTGCTGTTGAATTTGGGAATCAAGCGTATGTGTAATGAATTCTTGTAATTTGTTTATCCATATGATGTTAGAGTGTTGTCACTAAAATTGAAAAAGGGGGAGATTGTCAGAGCATAACTCGGTTGAACCCACCAAGCGTTGGTATGTCAAGTCTGGTTGTCATATTTTAGTGAATCAAAACTCATGTTAAGAGTTGCTTGATTATGTAATAGAGTCAACTTCGTATAGGTTAGCTTGAAAGTATTATGATATGAGACATTACAAGTATTGCGAAGACTTTAAGATGTGAAGAAGCAAGGAGCTACAACGACAACAATCATACTTCCACTTGAGGTTAGTGATATTTTACTTGAAATGTTTCATTCCCTAACGTATCTTTCAAGTCGTGCATATTGAAAACAAAACTGCGAAGCATATTTGAACTCTAGATAGACATAGTATTGAGGAATACAATACGAGGTTTATTGCTTAACCATTAAACTTTGTAGATAAGACATCTCCATAATCATTTGAATGCTATTGTGATTATGTATGGGTATAAGGTGAGGATTTCATCCCAGGGAACAATGTTTACATGTGTTCTAAGGAAGTAAGTTCATAAACTTGTTTGTGAACCGAAAAGGAAATTGGCAGGTGTAATTGGTTTTGTTATTCATTGATTATCTTATGAACAACCAAGATATGTGATTGAGTATAAACGATTACAACTTGTTTGTGTTCTTGGTAGAACTATTCACAAAGGCCTGACTTATGTATTGGCATGACTTTTATTAGTGAAACCGATCTTAAGTAATCACCTGAGATGGTATGATCGGGTTTGTGATTTTATGTATGACCAAATATGGGAAAGGGGAACCGATCCTAGTAAAAGGTGCGGTACATCACAAAGGGGAACCGATCCTTGTATGAGGTGCAACAAGGTTTATAGAAGAAAGGGGAACCGATCCTATGGACATGTGCAACACGTTTTTAGGCAAAGGGGAACCAATACTATGGACATGTGCAACACATTCAAGTTAGATACCATATATATGTGGGGAACCGATCCTAGTACCTAGTCAACCGAATTTTGGAAAGCTAGTGTGACTATGCACAATACTCACATGGAGGTAGAACCGAAACTTGTTTTGGTATAACCATTAAACCCATGATTTGTGATTGAATGTTATTTGATCAATCACATGGTTCTTGAAAGTCAGATGAACCAATTCTAAACTTGTTCGGAAGTGTGGCAAATCGGTTTCAAGGTTGTAAGTATGAAAGAGAACTTACAAAGTTAGGATGTCGGCATACTTTGAACACGTGTTGTGAATATTTATTATTTAATTGTTCAAAGTTATTCCTTAATAGCTAAGGGAAGAGAATCCCAGGATCAAAACATAAATAAGTTAAGAATCTTTTATTTAAGGATTTTAACTTTATTTTAGTAAAATACGAATTTGTAATGTGCATTTACTAATTAGAAATTTTCTGAAAGATTTCGATCATTATTTTTGGACAGAGCATTTCCAGGAATTATGGAAACCGAATTTGTGCTTTAATGAATATCTTGAGAATATTTTCGGTTTTGGAAATTCCTTGGTGTCCAAACTTCCTAGTCCATAAATACTGAAGTTTGCATTTCTAGCAAACTAATCCTTCGTAACAACAAACTACCTCTTGTTGTGATGCTACTGGTGAAGCCGCCTATTCGGAGAGGAGAGTAACCAAATTAGGAGAAATCTCTTACGGTCGCTTGGTTTAAAGTCTTCTTTGGGATTGAGAAGATTTAGTAAGTACCGTGGGTGGGAAACTAGATATTGCGGTTTATCTTTTGTTTTCATTGATTTGATTGACTAACTGTGGTTTAACTTTGATTGCACCTAGTTTTTTTATGCTTGGGAATCTTCTCTTCTGATATAAGATTCACTCAAACTAGTTCAGAGTTTCGACAGGGATCTTTAGACTGTTCTTAGTTCTAAAGATGATCTTGTGATAATCTATTGTTAACAGACTCCGTTCTGTGCGTGATTGATCACAAGATATTCAAGTGATTGTGTGCAGGTGTTTATTTAAGATCTAAGAAGATTTGAAGACTAGGAAGATATTGAAGAATTCTGATTTGTGAGTTCATAATCTTTGCTGTGCACAATAATTGTTTCGGTAAAAAGAGGATCCAATTAATAATCAGTTTTATCCTTGTGATAGAATTGGATTGATTAATTGAGTAGATCGGCATCAACACAATTCTTTGGATTAAGAGTGTTGATTGCAAAATCATAACGATTACTTTGGTAATTGAACATAATATAGATCTAAGGACCTGATGAAGGAGTTTATGTTAAGATAAACAGAAGAGCCTTTGTCCGACTCATATCACTTGGTTGAAGAGAGTTGATACCAAACAGATTTGTTGTTCCTTTACTGTTTGGAATAAGAACCAAAGGAATTAATCCAAGTACGTGACTTATTTATAAGTTCGAGGCGCGGGAATACATACAGAACTAGGTGAACTATAGGTTTAGTTGCTTGGTCTCAACTATACGAAGTTGGTGTAATTTTTGTGTAGCGACTTAGTCCTGAGAGTATTCCATTTTGGACTAGGCACCGGGGTTTTTCTGCATTTGCGGTTTTCCTCATTAACAAAATCTTGTTGTGTCATTTACTTTTATTTTCCGCATTATAATTTTTTTATTATAATTAAAGTAAATCACACAAACGTTAATTCTTATTTACTTGATAAGTGAATCCTATTGTGTTTGGTTAAGTCCGAACCTTTTTATCAAGTAAACATACTTTGTAGTTGTGTTGTCTCGATCTCGTATCCATAAACGATCACACAAAGTGTGAATCGATTAGTTGTTTTGTCTCGACTCGTTCCATAGACAATCACTTTTAGATAAAGGACTTATAGGTAGGAATTTTTTTAGATCGAGGTATATTTGGGTACCCTTGTATTTTTAGTGCTTACCCAATTATTTAATCTAGCTTCAAAGAATTAAGCTATGGGTTCAAAGGACCTAATTTTAGAATGACCTAAAAGAAGAGGGGCACCTAAGTATGTCTCAGAATCTCTTACAATGTTCATGTTTAGTCTACTGGCCAAGTTAGCACAAGTATCTGGGTTGAGATTATTGCTAAAGTAGACAGAAGACTTCTGAAAATTAAGAGTTTGACCAGAAAGATTATCAAACTTCTGAAGGATGCTTAGAATAGTATCAATGTCGTTGTAATCAGTTTTTGCAAAGATGAGAATATCATCTGCAAATAAAAGATGAGTAATTGGAATGGCTCTCCTAGAGACTTTTATACCTGCAATTTTATTGTTAAGCTCAGCATGTTTTACACTACCATAAAGATATTCCATAGCTAAAATAAACAAATTTGGAGACAAAGGGTCTCCCTGTCTGATACCTCTTGAAGGGATGTATTCATGGCAACGTTAACCATTAAGAAGAACACTTATTCTAGTAGTAGAAATGCATTGATATATTAAATTGCAAAAAGAATTCTTAAATCCAAAATGAGTAAGCATTTTCAAGATGAAGGGCCATTACAACTTATTAAAAGCCTTAGATAAATATAATTTCAAAGCCATAGTCCCACTAACACCCTCTTTGTGCTTCATAGTGTGGACAATTTCACGAGCTATGATAATATTATCATGAGTATATCTGCCAGGAACAAAAGCAGCTTGGTGAGGTGAACTAAGCTTTTTAATATAAGGCCTAATTCTATTAGCTATTATCTTAGAGACAATTTTGTAAGAAACATTACAAAGACCAATAGGTCTGAAATCACTAGCTTTCTTAGGTTTTTTCACTTTTGGAATTAAGCAAATATAAGTTTGGTTAAGATGCTTAGGCATGAAGCCAGAAAATTTGAACAACATTAGTTAAATATTTACCTACAATGGTCCACTGAGATTGATAGAATCCAGCTTGAAAGCCATCAGGGCCTGGGGAGCTCCAGGAAGACATAGATTTAACAACACTTATAATCTCCTCAGAAGAGAAAATAGAGAGCAAAGCCATATTATCAACATCATTAATGACATAAGAAATAGTATTAAAATCACTATCATGCAAAAAAGGGTTACTAGTACAAGCAATGGAGCTAAAATGATTTGTGAGAAGATTACTAACAAAATCTCTATCTTTGCACTAGTTATCATTATTATCAAGAAGAGCATTAATGTTATTTCTATGGAGTCTCTTATTCACTAGAAAATGGAAGTATCTAGTGTTTTTATCCATATCAAGAATGTGTTTTGTCTATGGATTTTTCCTTATAGAAACTAGTTTGGATTTTATACCAGTTTTCTAGATCATGAGGCTTCTCATGTGCCTTTGCCAAGTAGGTAGCTGCAGCTTTGCAGGCTCTAGAACAGTGATTGATAACATAATATTCAGTACATATTCCATTGGGCTTCCTTTCATAAAAAAAACTTTTTCCAGCGTGTAACTCCAGCATTAGTTATTGCATTTACACCTCTTCTTAATGCATGGATAAATCCACATTAACACAGACCTTAACAGGAACATTTCCTTCTGGAATTGCATCTTTAGGTTCAATCCTTACCACAGTGCCAATTACTTCACATATTTTATTGATGAAACATTCATGTGCTCTGGTAGCAAAATTTCAGTTGAATCCAAAACATTTGAAACCCCCAATGCTGATCAGAGTAGGCCATATTCGGAATGTAATCACGAACTACTAACAACTGCTTGTTAATGATCCAAGGCCTTTGATCAATCACCATATTTAGATGGTCCCATTTTTGAAACTTGAAAATCATTATGTTTGGCTCAATCTCAACGATTCTTAGAACCTCTCTTTTTATGAAAGGCCAGGTGAATTTTATATACCTTTCAACCGTGTTATAGTTCATTTTGCCTTATATAATTAACTTTCCTATAGCACTTGCCTCCCAATTTGATTCTTCTTCCTCACCACTGCAGTCCCCTTTTTGATAAATCATTATTTCATTAGTGTCTCCCAAATCTAAAGCTGCTTGCTTGAACTTGTTGACCAATTCTCCAACATTGCTAGAACTTCCTTCCTCCATTCTGAAAGAGATTATGTTTTTTTGACTAGATATGTGATAACAAGATAAGGGTTGTGAGGATCTATATAGTTTAGGGTTTGAAGAGATTTCTAGAAATGAATGCTAAGAAATATTCTGTTTATAATCTCGGAAGTAAATCACTCAAGAATATTGATATATGTGGAAACCATGACAGCTAGTCAATAACCAAAAGAGTAAAATTAGGTAACAGTTTCTCCTTTTTCATGTAGTTTTTGAATTTTCAACTTAGTTGAATTTTCCTGCGAGCGGGATAACTTGGTCAACGGACTCAACGAGTTAAATCGGCATCTTCTTTCCCAGATAACATCGTAAACACTTGAGATAACATCACAGTTTAATCCTGCAAGCAAAAGCTTTCGAAAATACTCTACAAACGCTTGAATCACAATATATAAAAAGGCCAACGCCATTAGAGACAAAAAAATCTGTAAACACATGATAAAGAAATCAAAATATTAGTTACTCATATTTAGACGAAAAGGTCTGTCTAATTTTGAAAATGATTTAGACCTTGATAAATCACAAAACCAGATGCTATGGATCACAAAACCATATTTAGACGAAAGTTTAGTAGCTCCTGTATAACAACGATCGATACCGATGCTTTCTCATTTTTATAGTTATGGATCTTCAACAACGGTGATGCTAAACATACAACCATTGGGATCATTGGAGTACTTGGAAGTGACGAAGATTTCGAGGAATGTTGAAGATTAGACATGTGGAATAGGATCTACTAAACTTTCTTTATCTTTTTTGTATTCCATATGTATTGATATTTTTGTCACTAAAATTGACAAACGGGGATATTGTGAGAGCATTGTTCGGTCGAACTCGCATGCGTTGCTATCTCAAGCATGTTTATCAATGTTAGTGATCAAAACTATAAGTCTTGATTTCTAGTCTACTATAGCTGAGTCTCAGACTAGGATAGAAAGTGTAGTTGAGATCAAGAACTTAATGGCGATTCATCATACAAGAAGAAGAACTACTCAAGGAACCGGTGGAACTTCTCGACAAAAAGGTATGTGAAGACTTGAACTTATCTGTCACTCAAAAGTCTATCTACTCTATCTCTTACTTCTTGAGACAAAAGTCGTATGCTATATATATATACTTAGATTATACACATTTGGTATTTCGAGCCTAGTATACCTCGCCTATCTATATCTCGAAATATGTGTTGGTAAGCGTTTCGCTTCGACCATGTTTATCTTTACCTAGTGAGGAAAGTCATGATATGTTTGAATCACTTTGAAAATTTCTTTGATGAGAAATGGTGTAACAACTATATAAAGTCCTCTAAGAATATTTCAGTGGTTGAAATGAGAGTTTAGATTACATAACCAGTGATGGACATAAGTATTGTTGTGGAAACACAAATGTGCATAAGTCCTATCCCTTGAACCAAAGTTTGCGAACTTTGTTGATCAAGAGAAACCGGAAGAATGGCTTGTTGCCAAGTCCGCGAACTGCCGAACTTCTCATCCCGAGAAATTCTGCTAGAGTTGACAAACTAGTTGCGTGAGTACCAGTCCGCGAACTGGCGGAAGGTCTTTGCCGAGATTTTCTGCTGGAGTTTGTAAACTCTGCCCGGTTTCTTAAGACCGCGAACCTAGTGTGCGAACTTAAGAAGGTTATATATCTGAAGATGATTTCTGAACTTAAACTTATAAAGACTAAAGAATACAAATTGCAAACCGTGGCTATAAATTTCATGAACCTATTCAAGTGAATCAAATCATCTATGCTTCAATTATGTCTTGTGTAGTACATGAGATTTCCTTGCAATTGAACAACTCTCTAACTAGTTCATTTGAGTCAGTTGAACTAGTTATGGTGAAGAAGAATATGGTTGGTATGAAATGCTCTTATGTCTAACCTTTTGGTTAACTATTGTTGAACCAACAATGTACACGTTTGGGTACGGCTAACAAACCTTGAAGCGTGCATTTCATTTGTGTATAACAAGCTAAGTTTTCGATCTAACGGTTGAGAAATATTATCTTGAATCTAAATCAGGTTTTCATCTAACAGTGGATATTGTTTGCTTTGTGACCAAGGCGAAACCCTGATTTGAAAGACTATATAAGGGGACTTCTAGTAACTCTGCAAAACTAATCCCCACACCTCTCGTGTGATACTAGTTTGCGTGCTAGAGTCGTTTCTCCTTTAACCTTTGGTTTTATTCTTATAAAACCAGGTTAACAACTTAAAGAATTCACTGGGATTGTGAAGCCAGACCGATACTACTTTTATCGTAGTTGTGTGATATGATCTTCCATCTTCTATCGCACAAGTACAATCAGATTGATTGGCTTGAGATTAATATCTCCGATACGCAAGATATAAAAAGTAGTCACAAACATCTTCGTCTCATTGTTTGTGATTCCGCAACATCTTGTTTCGCTACCATACAATTAAGATTTTTGTGACGTGATTGATTTATCTAGGCTGTTCTTCGGGAATATAAGACCGGATTATCAATTGGTTCCTGTTCACCTTGATTATTATGAAAAGACGAAAAAAAAACTTTAGGTTTTTTCTGTGGGAGACAGATTGATCCTTTGATAGACTTTTCTGTGTGAGACAGATTTGTTTATTGTCAAAGCCTGCGATTTTGGGTCGTAACAACTCTTAGTTGTGGGTGATGTCAGCTAAGGGAATCAAGTGCGCAGTATCCTGCTGGGATCAAAGGCGTAGGGAGTACAACTGTACCTTGGATCAGCGGGAAACTGATTGGGGTTCAACTACAGTCCAGTCCGAAGTTAGCTTGGAGTAGGCTAGTGTCTGTAGCGGCTTAATATAGTGTGTGTTAAATCTGGACAAGGTCCCGTAGTTTTTCTGCATTTGCGGTTTCCTCGTTAACAAAATATCTGGTGACTGTGTTATTTCAGTTTCCGTATTATATTGTTTTATCTTTATAATTGAAATAATACAGGTTGTGCGTTAGATCATCAATTAGAGTAATCCAACCTTTGGTTGTTGATTGTCATTGATTGATCCTTGGATATTGGTCTTTGGTACCATACAAGTTATTCCTTGTATTTGATTAGTACTCCCAGTTTCTGTTTGAGGAAATCAAATCAAGAGAGAGAGATATAAACTCGTTGTTATACTTTTAATTGATTGAGTCTTGTTGATTATCTTAAAAGTATATTCGAGTTTGTCCATACAGATTGCTAAGCGAAATAGTGGGTGATGTTGTTAGACCCCCGCTTTTTCAACACGAACACCAGAAATTTTGTTAACGAGGAAACCGCAAATGCAGAAAACCCCGGGACCTAGTCCGGATTGAACACACACTGTATTAAGTAGCTACAAACACTAGCCTATTCCAAGCTAACTTCGGACTGAACTGTAGTTGAACCCCAATCAGTCTCCCACTTATCCAAGGTACAGTTGTACTCCCTACTCCTCTGATCCCAGTAGGATACTGCGCACTTGATTCCCTTAGCTGATCTCACCCATAACAAAGAGTTTATACGACCCAAAATCGCAGGCTTTGACAATAAACAAATATGTCTCCCACAGACAAGTATATCAAAGGATCAATCTGTCTCCCACAGAAAAACCCTAAAGGTTTTGTTCAGTATTTTGATAATAATCAAGGTAAACATGAACCAATTGATAATCCGGTCTTATATTCCCGAAGAACAACCTAGAGTTATCAATCACCTCACAACAATCTTAATCATATGGTAGCGAAACAAGATGTTGCGGAATCACAAACAATGAGACGAAGATGTTTGTGATTACTTATTATATCTTGCCTTTCGGAGATATCAATCTCAAGCCAATCAATCTGATTGTACTCGTACGATACAAGATGCAAGATCAGATCACACAATTATGATAAAAGTAGTATCGGTATGGATTCACAATCCCAATGAAGTCTTTAAGTCGTTAACCTGGTTTTAGAAGAAGAAAACCAAAGGTTAAAGGAGAACCGACTCTAGCATGCAAACTAGTATCACACGTAAGGTGTGGGGAATAGTTTTGCACAATACTAGATGTCTCCTTTATATAGTATTTCAAATCAGGGTTTGAAATTAGGTTACCTTGGTAATAAAGCAATCAATATCCATCGTTAGATGAAAACCTTATTTAGATTCAAGCTAATATTTCTCAACCGTTAGATCTAAAACTTAGCTTGTTATACAAACTTGACAATGCACGCTTCTAGGTTTGTTAACCGTACCCAAACGTATGCACCTGTTGGTTCAACAATAGTTAACCAAAGGTTAGCCATATGAGCATTCCATATCAACCATGTTCTTCTTCACCATAACTAGTTCAAATGACTTCAAATGAACTAGTTAGAGAGTTTTTCAATTGCAAGGAAATATTATGTACTACACAAGACACAATTGAAGTAAAGATGATTTGATTCACTCAAATAGGTTCATGAACTTTTATAGCCACGGTTTGCAAACTGCATTCATTAGTCTTTTTAAGTTTAAGTTCAGGAACCATCTTCAGATATATAACCTTCTCAAGTTCGCAGACTAGGTTCGCGGACTTAAGTTACCGGGCAGAGTTTACAAACTCCAGCAGAAATTCGCGGGTTTGAGAACTTCGCCGGTTTGCGGACTGGGTTCTCGGACCGAGTTATCGGGAAACTGATTGGGGTTCAACTGTTCGCGGACTTGGCTCACGCCATTCTTCCGGTTCTCTTGATCAACAAAGTTCGCAAACTTTGGTTCAAGGAATAGGACTTATACATAAATGTGTTTCCACAATAATGCTTATGTCCACCGTTGGTTATGTAATCTAAAATCTCATTTCAATCATTGAAACATTCTTAGAGGACGTTCTATAGTTGTTATACTATTTCTCGTCAAAGCAATTTTCAAGATGATTGAAACATATCATGACTTTCGTCACATGGTAAAGATAAACTTGATCGAAGCGAAAAGCTTACCAACACATATTTCGAGATATAGATAGGCGAGGTATACTCGGCTCAAAATACCAAATGTGTATAATCCAAGTCTATATATATATAGCATACACCTTCTTGTCTCAAAGAGTAGGATATAGAGTAGATAGACTTTTGAGTGACAGATAAGTTCAAGTCTTCACATACATTTTTATCGAGAAGTTCCACCGGTTCCTTGAGTAGTTTTTCTACTTGTATGATGAGTCTCCATGAAGTCCCTGAGCTCAACTACACTTTCTATCCTAGTCCGAGACTTAGCTATAATAGACTAGAAATCAAGACTTGTAGTTTTGATCACTAACATTGATAAGCATGTTTGAGATATCAACGCATCCGAGTTCGACCGAGAAATGCTCTAACACATACAGATTTCCAAACGAATTATTGAGTGTGGTTGTTATACCCCCGCTTTTTCATTTAGGCACATTCATCGAAATCATAAGAGTACGAGAAACATCTAAAAGATGATGATGCGTACGTTCGGCCACACCATTTTGTTTAGAGGTATACGAGCAAGATCTTTGATGAATAATACATTGGTCAGCTGAAAATTTACTCATACAATTTTGGAGATACTCAGTAGCATTGTAATAACGAAAGATCTTGATTTTCTTTTCAAACTGGGTCAGTATTTCATTATAAAAAGTATGGAATATATGAGGCAACTCAGAATGATCTTTCATGAGAAATAACCATGTCATGCGAGAAAATGGTCAACAAATATAACATAATATTGGAAATTCAATGCACTCTTTGTATGATAAGGACCCCATATATTCGAATGTATTAGAGAAAATGAACTTGACTGACGACTACGAATACTACTAGGAAAGGAACTATGGTGATGCTTTCCAAGTGGAAAAGCTTCACACTCTAACTTAGAAACTGGACTCAAGTTACTAAGAACAAATCGTAACTTCTCGATTGAAGGATTACCAAGGCGTCAATGACATTAAAACGGAGAAACATATGCACTAAATACTGACGCAGTAGGTTTATCAACATCCAGATAATAAAGTCCATCCCTTTCATGCCCCGAGCCAACCTTCTTTTGTGTCTGAAGATCCTGAAAAACACAATGGGTAGGATAAAAGGTGATTAAGCAATTAAGGGATTTCGTTAGCCGACTCACGGATACTAGATTAAATGGAAACTTAGGAACGAACAAGTTAGATGATAGACAAATGTTCTTGGTGGGATGAAGATCACATTTCCCAACAACAGAACGAGTGGATCCGTCAGCTAGCACAACACTTGAAGGGTTTAACTGAAACTTAGAGAAGATGGATGGTATACCAGAAATATGAGCATTAGCTCTAGAGTTGATAGATAGAACTCCTAGGTTAAAGGGTTAACTACTAGGTTTTAACTGAAGAGAAGAGAGACAAGATGACGAGGTTAAGTAAGACAGTTTCTATTGATTTTGAAGACACAAAATATATAGAGACTCAATGTATATATATATGTATAACTAACTTGAGGGTTAAGATACTATCTTTCCCAAATAAACACAATTCCCTAATATACAGAGAATTCCAAATATACAGGACTGCCATGTATGGCATGAAGTCACGTTGTGTTAACACCCTCCCGCAAGCGTAACGGGTTATCTTGAACCGTAAGCTTGAACCTTAAAAGAGAAAACCGATCACTAGAAAGTGGTTTGGTGAATATGTCCGCAATTTGATCTTTAGAGGATATAAAACGGACATCAAGAAGCTTGGAAGCTACTTGATCACGAACAAAGTGGTAATCAATTTCTGTATGTTTCGTCCGAGCATGAAATATAGGATTAACTGTGAGATAAGTTGCACCAAGATTATCACACCATAATATGGGAGGAGAGCGTGTGGATATACGAAGCTCAGAAATAAGCGACTGAATCCACATAATTTCGGCAGTAGCAATAGCAAGTCCTCGACATTCAGCTTCAGTACTAGAACGAGAAACAGTCTTTTGTTTACGAGCACTCCAAGAAATAATGTTACCACCCAAATAAACACAATATCCACTTGTATAACGACGATCATCAAGAGAACCAGCCCAATCAGAATCAGTATATGCACTGAAAGATAATTGTAGAGAAGGGGATGGCTTAAGGAGTATAACAAACGTACTTGTATGCTTGAGGTAACGAAGAATACGTTTAACTAATCCCCAGTGAAACTCTGTAGGAGCATGCATAAATTGACAAACCTTATTGACAGCAAACGCAAGATCCGGACGAGTAAAAGTTAAATATTGCAAAGCTCCAACAATGCTACGATATTCAGTAGCATCTGTTAATAAAGTGCTACGATCAGAGGAAACATCACCAGAAGTGCTTAGCGGAGTAGTAATTGGTTTAACGCCATCCATTTTTACTCGAATAAGAAGATCTTGAGCATAACGGTGTTGCGAGAGAAAGAGCCCCGAAGAAGTACGAATTGCCTCAATCCCAAGAAAATATGATAATTGACCAAGATCTTTAATTGCAAATTCTTGCTGCAAACGAGAGAGAATAGAGGTAATACCTGTAGTACTAGAGCCAGTGACAATGATATCATCCACATACACCAACAAGTAGATCACACCATGAGTCCCAGTATAAATAAACAAGGACAAATCACACTTGGAAGTAACAAAACCAATTTGCAACAAAAAATTGCTAAGTCTGTGATACCACGCACGAGGAGCCTGTTTAAGTCCATAAAGAGAACGATGTAACTTGCAAACATGTGTAGGAAAACGAGAATCAACATAACCTGGAGGTTGTTTCATGTAGACTTCCTCTTGAAGTTCTCCATGAAGAAAAGCATTCTGCACATCAAGTTGATGAATGGGCCAATTGGAGGATAAAGCCAATGTAAGGATAATACGTATAGTGCATGGTTTAACAACCGGACTAAACGTTTCAGAGTAATCAATTCCTTCTTGTTGATTGTATCCTTTGGCAACTAGTCGAGACTTACGACGTGCAATGGTACCATCTGGATTACGCTTGATTCGAAAAACCCACTTACAACCAATAACATTCATAGAAGGATGATACGGGACTAAGGACCAAGTACCATTTCGGAGTAATGCATTGACCTCATCGTCGGATGATGTACGCCAGTCAGGGTCCTTATGAGCTTGAGAAATGCAAGACGGTTCAAGAACTGAATCACAGATGAGATCATATCGTGAATTTGGTTTGAAAATACCATCTCTAGCTCTTGTAGTCATCGGGTGTGTAACAGGAGAAGCATCTGTTGAAGTTACAGATTGAACAACAGAAAAAGACGGCAACAATAATTGAGAGTCGGACGAATCAGGAACAGGAGACAATGAATCGACAACATCAGGTGTTGGCGGCAGCGGAAGAATAACAGCAGGTGACGGCTGAGAATGAGAGACAGAAACCGGCGGCGGATGATTAGAGAAGGATGCTGTCGGCTGAGAAGTAACAGCAGGTGACGGCTGATGATTGGAGACAGAGACAGACGGCTGATGATTGGAGACAGAGTTTTGCGGCTGATGATTGGAGACAGAGTTTGGCGGCTGATGATTGGAGACTGGAGGCTGATGATTGGAGACTGACGGTTGATGATTGGAGACAGAGTTTGGCGGCTGATGATTGGAGACTGGAGACGTTTCATGATTAATAGACACTGATGACGGCGCAAAATTATGAAGAGCAGACAAGGGAAGAATTACCTGTGAAGGAGTCGACGACGGCGAAGGTGACGACGCGGATGCAAAGGGAAAGGTAGTCTCATCAAAAACAACATGTCGACTGATGTATATTCGACCCGTAGGAATATGAAGACACTTATAACCCTTATGAGAGGGGCTATAGCCAATAAAAACACATGGAGAAGACAAAGCATCCATCTTATGAGACCTATACGGACGCAAGTGAGGATAACATAGACAGCCAAATACACGAAGAGAAGTGTAATCAGGCGAAATACCAAAAAGAGCTTCATATGGAGAAGAATTATTAGAATTTGAAGGGACACGATTCATCAAATAACAGGCAGTGTAAAAGGAGTCATATCAATATGAAGACGGCACAGAGGCCATGTTAAGAATAGTAAGACCAGTTTCACGAATATGACGATGACGACGTTCAACCAAACCATTTTGTTCAGAAGTATGTGGACATGAAAAACGATGAAAAATTCCAAGTTCTTGAAGATGTGGAGTGAGTTTGCGATATTCAGCAGCATTATCATATTGAAATATTTTTATCTTTCGACCAAAATTTTCAACATGCTTTTGAAATAATAAAAATATAGAGAAAACATCAGATTTTTGAGACATAGGAAACATCCAAGTAAAACGACTATACGCATCAATGAATATATAATATTTATATCCTTCATTAGATAAAATATGAGAGGGTCCCCATACATCGGAGAGAATTAAATCTAATGGATTCAAATAAACTGTTGTACTGGATTGAAAAGGTAATTTATGACTTCTATGCTCATGACAAAAAGAACAAAAACTGATAGTTTGATTTGAAACTGGAAGAGAAAACTGAGAAATAACTTTGCGAACTGTGCGCATCATTGGATGACCCATTCTAGCATGCCAGGCTTGTAAACTAGCACGTTCTCCTATGTAAGCCTGAGGAACTGGAGATGAAACATCAAGTTGATAGAGACCACCCTTCCTAATGCCGCGAAGAAGAACCTTCCCGGTACATCGATCCTTCACAAGACAAAAATTTGGATGAAATTCAAATAAGACATTGTTATCAGTAGTGAAACGAGAAACAGATAAGAGATTATGAGATTTTGGGTGCAAAGAGGACATTACGAAGCTGCAACTTACGGTTGGGAGTCCCTAAAATTGAGGAACCAACATTAAATTGGTATAGAAGAACCATTACCCATCTGAATTTGATCAGGGCCAGTATACTCAGTAGGAAATTGAAGACGAGAGAAATCATTGGTAATGTGATCTGTAGCACCACTATCAGGCGTCCAAGAAGGTGATGATGAAAACCCAGGTCCATAAGCGGCATAAGCCCGAGGTGCAGAGGATGGTGGTTGACGCCTAGGTGGTCGAAAACTCTTGTCATAACGGTTCCAGCAGTCTTGGGCTCATGATTTTTACGCCCACAAAGTTGACAACGAGGAGAAGAAGAATCAGAGGTCATAGGCCCACGTTGATTGTCAGGTGAAGCAGGCCCACGTTGATTCTGAAAACGAGCAGGCTGAGATAAACCAGGCCCATGGTGATTTTGATTTCTGTTGTTACCAGTAGAGCGAAAAGAAGACAACTGAGAGTTGGGTGCTGAAGATGATCCAGATGATGAAAAAGAATGATACGAAGATTGTCGATTCTGGGCAGCGAGATTAGCAACTGGTTGAGAGTTGGAAAGCTTTGTCTGTTGATCAATACGTAGTTCAAACGTCAGGAGAAAAGTGAGAAAATCTTCAACAGACAACGAACTCATCGTGGTGGTTAATGATGTGACGATAGCATCATAGGTACTGTCCAAGCCAGCTAAGAGACAATGACGAAACTCTTTGTCTGTGACAATGGTATATGCTGCTGCCAAGCTGTCCACAAGATCACGAGCACGGTCTATGTACTGACGCATAGTTTGAGAACCTTTCCGTAATGCTCGCAGTTCACAGTGAAGATGATGAACTTGAGCATCAGATTTAGAGCCATAAAGAGATTCCAGAGATGACCAGATTTCTTTAGACGTTGTTAATCGATGGACATGGCGAAAAGTAGCCGGGGTAAGAGAAGAAAACAGCCAACTAACTAAGAGTTTATCCTGTTTTCTCCAGGAAAGATAGGCAGGGTTTGGGAGATCAGCAGTAAGAGTTTCTGTAGGGCATGGAGTTGCACCAGTGACATAACCATCCAAGTCATGTCCCTGAAGGTAAGGAAGAAATTGAGCACGCCACAAGGAGTAATTGGTGTCGTCTAGCTTTACGGTGATCATGTGATGTGGCTGAGAGAACTGAAAAGAAGACATCGTAGAGGACTGAAGGGAAGACATGGTAGAGTTGATTATAGCAGAAACTGTAGAAGAGGCTGTAGAAGATGTGGTTGATGATTCTGTCATAACTGAAATCGGATCAGCTAACCTACTGATACCAAGATATAACTCCTAGGTTAAAGGGTTAACTACTAGGTTTTAACTGAAGAGAAGAGAGACAAGATGACGAGGTTAAGTAAGACAGTTTCTATTGATTTTGAATACACAAAATATACAGAGATTCAATGCATATATATATGCATAACTAACTTGAGGGTTAAGATACTATCTTTCCCAAATAAACACAATTCCCTAATATACAAAGATTTCCAAATATACAGAACTGCCATGTATGGCATGAAGTCACGTTGTGTTAACATTGATAACCCAAGTAGAATGAGGGGTAGTTCCTGCAAGGAAAGCTACGTTACCTTGATGAGATAATGTAGAAGTAGAAGATGATGGACCAGATGGAGTTATTGATTTCAAGTGTTGAATAAGTTGACCAAGTTGGCTTGATAAATCTTCATTATTATCAGCTCCAGGATCAACAAACGATGATTACAGCTCCGCGTCACTGCAAACCAGATTTGTGGTTGCAGGTTTCCCATGTTTATCCCAACAATAATCAACTGTATGTCCTGTCATACCACTTTAAGTGCATGAGTGACTACTACCGCGACCATAACTACGACCACTAGTAATCACCATAATCTCCTCGACCTCCACGACGATTTCCACGACCACCACCATCACGAGAAGTTCGACTACCCTATAGTATCCTATACCACCATCACTGGTGTACAAAGAGGAAGACTCTCGCTGACTCGTGGAAGAACTAGAACCACCACACAGTGAAGCTCGTTGAAATCGAAAGAAAGCATTCGCAGCTGATGGAAGCGTGTCACTTGCAAGTATTTATTCTTAGAAAACTCTGTACTCAGATTTAAGTGTAGATAAAAACAGCACAACATGAAATTCTTCACGATGCTTTTTCAGTTATCCCAAGGAAGTAGTCAGAGGTTGGTGCTCATCAAGTTCTTCCCATAACCACACAATAATCCGAAGTGCTCCACCAACGATTTTTCACCTTGTTGGCTATTAAACAACTTTTCATAAATCTCATAGATCCTTGAACCATTTGAGGCTTGAGAGTACAACTCTTCTAGGTCAGACCAAACACTCTTAATTAGCAATTTTCATAAAGGGAACGTTTCGGAACACATGAGGTTCCATGCTGTTCCATAACCAAGCAAGAACTATTGCGTCATCTCGAACCCAAGTGCCTCCAGTAGATGATTCTTTAACAGGTGGTTCACCTGTTATAAGGTCTAGTTTGTCTTTCCCAATTAGATAGACTCTAACAACATTCTTCCAACCAAGAAAATTATCTCCTCCTTTTAGTTTAACAGTAGTAATAGACCTACCCATGTCATCACTTACATGGATACGTGTTATACTTTCTGTCAAGGGTTGCTTACCATCGTCTTCTCCCATCAGAACTATTCACTGATCTAGAAAACTGAACTATATAAAAAAAATAGCTTAAGCTAAAAAAACTTCGTAGCGCTACTATAGAAACTTTTCAAGTAACAAGACTAGAACCACGCAAAACTCAACTGTCTAGGTAAAAAAACTAGAACCACATAAAACTGAACTTTCAAGGACTAGAAGACGTAACAAACCTTAATACTTCACCACAACTGATCTTCCAGTACCTTCAAACTAACCACAACAAACCCTAGATACACATCTTAGGGTTTAACACATCACACACAATTAAAAAAAAAAATCTGATTTTAATGATAGTCTACCAACAATAGAGATTGAAGGTAGCCTATTAACAATGGAAGAGGACAGAAGATGGTTGTGATACCAAGTAGTCGTCGTTCGACCTCGGGATATTGCACATTCATTGGTGGTAATCTAGTTACTTGGCGTAGTAAGAAGCAATAAGTTGTAGCTAAGTCTAGTTCTGAAGTTGAATATCAGGCTATGTCTCACACTATTTGCGAGATGCTATGGGTGCAATCCCTTCTAGGACAAATGGGTATTAATGTTCCCGGACTTATGCAAATGTTTTTTGATAATCAAACTGCACGAGAAACATCATGAGTAATCCAGTTTTTCATGAACATACCAAACATACTGAAGTTGATTGTCATTTCATTCATGAGAAGATGATAAGGAAACAAATTACTAGTCCTTATGTAAGATCTGAAGAACAGTTACCAAACCTCTTCAATTTTCATCGTTCCGTAGATTATGTAACAAGCTGGGCATCTTTGATTTGTATGCTCCAGCTTGTGGTGTGTGTGTATGCGTGTATGTGTTATTATAGATTATTATAGTGTAAGTATTAGTCAAGCAATAGTCTTTCTTTATTTTAGGGATCTAGTTTCTCTATTTAGATGTTTTCCTAACATGGGTCGACTGTATTCTTTATATGTGATATAGAGAGGCTATAGATCATCATCTCCGCCTACTCTCTTATTCAATTTTATTCTCTTTGTGCTCAGCCAAATCTAACTACATTCCATAAATGAATAGGGATCTTCCTCAAATTCATCCAAATAGGTATTTTCTTTATTTCTTAAACTGGTTCTTCAAAAATAGATGTCATGGTCGGATCACAAAATTTTTACTTGAAATAAATATGGAACCATGTTCTATGGCAGAAACTTTATCCTCTTATATAACTCAAATTCAAATAAGAAAACTGAACCATCATGAATGGTCATTTGAAATTTACCTTTGGGATTCTGTTCCTTCTTCACGGCAGATTCAATGACAGAGAAAGAACGGCGTCCACCCACAAAATAGCCGACTAGGAAAATTTTGCAGACTTTAATTTCTTCTTCAAAATTGGTAGCTGGCAAGATAATTTTCTTGTCGTTACCAGATTGAGGTTTGAAATAATACAATTTGCTAGTGGAAAATCCTCATGAGCTTTTCTTATCACTAAGTTTGAAGAGTAACCTCCATTTTCCATTCCTAGGGTTTCCAACGGCAAGCCCTTTTTACATCTCTGATTCTGCAAGAGAATCATGTTTATTATCACCACCAGAAGAGCTAGGGCTCTGATTTCAACCTTTACTGCCATTAGAATCAATCGGGGGAGGGAAAACAGAAAACCTCAAGCTTGATTCATCTTCAACCATGGCAGATATGAGGGAGACAAACAAGATCTTTCGTTATTATAGGACTAATACCATTATTGGCAACCAGTTATAATTTTCTTTAACACACGAAAGCGGACATTGCAGCGAGTAGCAATGGGGGAGTGGAAGCAAACAAGAACCCATAAAAATCGAAAACTGGTAGTACATTGCATGAAAAAACATAGAGCATAACTGTCGCTGGACTCATCTTAATTTTGCAATCAGTAAACTATTTGGTATCGATGATGTTATTACAAATGAATCCTCAAAGATTCTCATAGCAAAAGGACGATTAGGGAAGGCCACGCAATACTTAGATCATTGTTGGTTTTGTATCTAAGCCTAAACCCATAGTTCGAAACTCAAAACTCTCTCGTTCCTACTGCCACCAAGAGCATATATACAAGACCTATACTTAGCACCGTTTTGATAAGTTGATGTCATCTTCTTCGATAGTCAGATAAAGATAAAAACCCATGATCGTCACTAGGTTCATAAATTTAGGAAAAGTAAAGGCTTCTCTTAAATGTAGGTCATGCTTTTGTTAACTATAGCCCAAAAAGTTTAAGTTAAAACAAAAAGTCAAAATTACGAAACAAGTGTTAATTTTATTTAACTAAGAATCCTATTTCTTTCCCAAAATCAAAACATGAACCCTAACTTTTTCTTTGTAGATCCAAACTAATTTATTCTTCAATTTGATATCAATTGATCTTATTATTCTTATAGATTTCCAAACTTTAATTTATATTTTCCCCTCAAAACACACTAAAACCAATTTTTCACATTTTCTCTAAAATGAGATTACTTTTCCTATATCGATCAAGGTTATATATTCTAATTGTTCCTTTAAGAAATCTCCACAACAATATCAATCAAAAATCGAAATCAAATCAACTAAGGTTTTCATTCTTTTCCTAAAATCGATTTTTTAGAATTCCACAAGCATTATTATTCTATAAAAACTCTAAGATGATTTTTTTTTCTCAATCATGATTATTGATTACATTCAACTAAGTACCCTTAAAAATCATCAATTATATCAAAGATCTAACGTAAATTGTATTACAAAAATTATATGATTAATTTTTATTTTTTTGATTTAGGGATTTCATAATTTATTTTGGGCTATATATAAAAATTGTGTATGATTTTGTGGATTATGTTAATAATCTTAAGAATATGTTTGATTAGATTAATGACTTATTTTATATGGGCTATGGTTAATAAAAACATGGGCTACATGTAAGAGAAGCCAAAATAAAACTGGATACAATTAAAAAGTCATGGGCGTTAGATTTGTTTCTTAATATGCTACGGCTATGGATGAACAAATTAAATTAAATACAAGGATATAAATAATAATAATAAGGGAAAATATGAGTTTATTTTCCGAATCTTGCTTAGGGCAAGAAAGTGCACCCTTATGGATGTTATCACGAGGGTAACCGCGTCCCAGCAGGAGGTTGTTCTCGTCACAGCCGGAGGCAAATGCAGTAGATGGGAGCCAAATTGGAAAATGCCAAATGTGAAGAATCCACCAAAAGATTTGAAGGATCAAATTCAATGGTTTCCAATCACTGTCTAATTGCACCAACTGAGTATACGATAATCCGTACCAGGAGAAAACATGCGAATATCGACATTCCAAATGAAAATTCCATGTGTCGGCAGAATTTTTCAAAAACATCACATATTTTTGAGCATCCGTGGCGTGAGTTACCGTTCTTTCCGATATACAACACTCCCCAAGCAGTACCAGTAGCAGAAGCTAAAAGTGCCAACATTATCTGCACAAGTAAAATTAAATCAAATAAGATAAAATCATCAATTAAGTTAACAAATTACATGATATAGAAATTAGAAAGACTTATTGTGTGCACATATTTCATCATCAAACACGTGTATATAGGAACATACGTGGAGAGCATGCGGACAGAGTCATCAAAGCATGATGACATGTGCCCACAGCTAAGATGACCATCCCGCCGAAGTTGGATCCTTTCCCAAATAAATCTAAGGGTAGAAGTTAAAAAGACGTACCGGTAACACGATGTACTGCGGAGCACCAGATAACTCCCGAAGAGTTACTTTATCTCATCCTCAAAAGAAGCCAAGATCAACGGTGGAGAGAAGATGAACTGACATGGATGTGACAGGGGCAGAAGACACTTGCCTGACACGAGCAGGCACCTCAACTACCCGCATTAAACACTCTGAGCAACATACGTGTCGATCATCACGTGAAACGAACGAAGACGACTCTGCGTGATGAAGTAATAAACGAAGACCCACGCGTGATGGACACAAAACACAAGAAGATAAGGTTCCAACGGTCCTCAGAGGTGGGTCCCACACTCTAACCTTATAAATACCCCCTCTCCACCAAGAGTAAGGGGATCGAAAAATCAGGAGGAGAAGGAGAGAGAAAGATTGTGAGTGTAAGTTAGTCCTTTACAAGATACAGACCCATGTAAACCCCAAAGTCACTCGACTATCTTTGTAACCATCAAGTACATAGTGAAACAACAACCCCGTGGATGTAGGCCTTAGTGCTGAACCACGCAAATCCCAGTCTTATTTACATTTCAGCACTTTATATTTGCTTAACGCTCCATGAGTTTTACTTTTATGCTTCGTTTTTTTTATCTTCCCCTGCGTAAACGCCACTCGCGATGTTCTTAGATGAGGCTATGATAAACCCGAAGGTTTTGAGCCAAGGAATCAATACCATTGTATTATCAGCACGAGTCGGTAGCTAGAGTGTGAATATTGTTTGTGAACATATAGATGCCTTCGTGATTTACGTGTTAACAATGAAGGTTTTGAGCCAAGGAATCAATATCATTGTATTATCAGCACGAGTCGGTACCTAGAGTGTGAACATTGTTTGTGAACATATAAATGCCTTCGTGATTTACGTGTTCACAATTTGGCGCTAGAAACAGGGACTTCGTCCCGGTAAAAGATTTATCTTATCCCGTGATTTCATATTAAAATAGCATATGATTGCTCTATTTCATCAGCTCTAGCAGTATTTACCTTTTTGTTAACTTTACTATATTCAAAAACGCACCCGTTATCTTCGATGGTCCTGGCAGTATCTGTCGAAGCAATTTAAACTGGTTAAAAGATTTATCTCTTATATCCTTGGATTTACATTCTTTTTCTCTTACGGACCTGACTTTCCAGTGGGTCGCTTCAAAAAAAAAAAAAAATTCAAAAAAGATCTACGTGCATTTTTAAGGGGATCCTTTCACGTTCCCGCGTACATTCAATGAACCCGCTTTTTTAAAAGTTCTCTGTGGCCCTCGGGCAGTTTTTCCCGGTCTTGGAGTAAGGAATTTTGTAAACTAACCCGATCCGCACGGACATTTCTGTTTCTCGCTGTTTGAAATTCCCTTGTGCAGAAGGAAAACGAAAGCGACAAAAGGACCCACGATGGAAAAGATGCAGGAAGCAGGAAAATCCAAAGTCACGTCAAAGGAAGCACCAAGGACGACCTCGATCGTCACCCGGAGCAAGCAGAAAGGAGACAAAGCCAAAATGACCAGTCAGAGGCAGGACACTGCGGAAATCAGTTCGCCTATGAACGCTAACTCCGTCGCAGCTGCGACCCTCAGAGCAGCGGCAACAAAGTATAGTACAACAGCGGCTTCCCCACAGGCTGCGGAAGCCAGCAAAACTTTTGCTACGAATCAATTTCACCAACCAAAAGAAAGGGTGGATGAATCCAGAACACACCAACCCGCGCACCCGCCGACCTTCGGAATGCCATCAACAAACGATCAAAATCAAACTGTACCGGCGGCTCTAACACCGCAGATAGGCACTTCGCCCGATCTGGAAATGCCAACAATCGAAGCTGAACCTCCCCCACCTTTAGTGCAAACCATCGAAGAAGGCGGCACCATTGCTGTAGTAGCACGAGCTGGGAATCCCAATCAGGGGTCGAACCAATCACATCGATTGATGGCCGAGCTTGAGGAATTGAAGAAGAGCCAGAAGATTTATGCAGATGCTGTAGCTCTGTTGGCCAGAGAAAACCAGGACTTAAAAGACCAGATTTCCTTAAGCACAAAGACAAGCCAACAACTCGATGAAGCAAGTTCAAAGGCACCAGAACCAAACCGAGACCGAAGAGTCATCGTAGCAGCAAATGGAAAAGCGGCAAGGGGTAGTAGCGCATCCGACCCGGATTATAACGACGGAGAGTCAAGCTATCACGATCAGAAGAGCGTAGGGCACCACCGCGCGATGGAAGAGCTGCGTGATGAAATGATGGCAGAGATCAGGAAGTTAAAAAGTAGAAAAGGATGGGGAAGGTTAGAAGAGGTCATGAGAGAGGCTAACTCCACGCCCTTAACTCATCGCCTGGCCAGCACCCCTATTCCACTCAAGTGCACTGTCCCGACATTTGAAGGCTATAACGGATCCAGTGATCCCGCTGCACACATTCGGTATTATAACCGTGTCTTGGCTAGATGGAGTCAAAATGACGCAGTACTCTGTAGATACTTCCCATCGAGCCTGAAGGGATCGACATTGTCTTGGTTTGATAATCTGCCGCCAGACTCCATCCACTCCTACGACCAACTCGCAGAAAAGTTCTTAAGAACTTACATGTACAACAAGGCTGTTAATACTGGAATGGATAAGCTCTTTTCACTAGCAATCGGCTATAAGGAAACCACGAGGGAATACACTAACAGATGGCACAAGGTCTGCCAAGTCATAGGGAGTGTGGACCCGATGGTAAGTATCAACTGCTACAAGTGGGGATTAGACCGAATGAGTCCACTATTCGTTGAGATTCATGGAAGCGTACCTAAAACAGAGGGAAATCTTCGAATAATTATTGAAAAGCACGCTCTTCTTGAAGAAATCCAGCGTGAAAACCCTAGGGCATACACGCAGAAGTCTCACCGTACCAATTCAGCAGAACAAACCAATGGGGCCAAAAGGAATTGTTCAGCGGAGCGGCCTCACAAAGACAGGAAGGAACGAACGACGAACAGGCGATCGAAAATTCGAAGATCAAGTTTATACGAAGCTCAATGCTAGCTATGCTCGGATCCTGAGAGAGATCAAAGGAAGGGAAAACCTGGAGTGGCCATGGTCTAAGGGAAAGCAGCCCTCGAGAACCGAGAAGTCTAAAGATTATTGTGAATATCACTGCTTCAACGGACACCAGACCGAAAAATGTAAAAACCTCAAAATAATGATCCAAAAATTAATCGATGCTGGCGAGCTCAAACATTACATACGAAAGGATGTCGCCGAGGATAGATCCAAACGAACCAAGCCAGTCCAGCTTCCAGAAGGGAACCGCACAATCAACACCATTTCGTGTTCTGAAGCCGCAGGGCCCTCACTTACAGCACAGATAGGAAAGAGGTTACGGAAGCAGTTCGAAGACCGCTGCGAATTGTATAAGATCGATGGGATAGAGGTGGACGAGCACGAAGAGTGGATGGACTCGCCTATTATTTTCGATGCTGAGGATATCGAAGAGGACATGGAAGACCATAACGACCCCTGGTCCTCACACTACCAGTGGCCGGATGTAACCTCAAAAAGATCCTCATAGACGGGGGAAGCTCAGTAAACGTTCTATTCTACGACGCATTCAAACGAATGAAACTCCATGAAGAACAGCTGATGACCTCTTATTACACCATCTACGGATTCAATGGTTCACCCAAAGCCATTAGGAGACATCGTGTTGCAAGTTAACGCCGGACCCATGAAGTAGACACGAGCGTGGTTGACGCCCCATCCCCCTACAACGCCATTATCGGACGAAAGTGGTTACATAAACTCAAGGGAGTGGGGCAACGTACTACCAATATCTCAGATTCCCTACACCTGAGGGAGTAATGGAAATCAAGGGAGATCGGGTCTCTGCAAGGGAGTGCCAAGCCACTCAGGATCGCATCAACAACGAACAAGAAGAGCAGCGAAAAACCCGAAGAATTAAAATAAAGAACCGCGAAAGAGAAGGCCATAGACCTGTTCCTCAAGGAAACTACAGGAAGGGGTTTGACCAAAGATGATAATGTCCTAAACACAGAGACAAGTACTTCAGCAGCCAACGAAGGACAAAACATACTAAATAGCAATCAAAGAACGTCCCAGTTCTCGGGGATCCGAAGCCGGTGTTCACGCCAGTAGAGCCCGTAAAAGAAATCAACATAGGAACGGAAGAAAACCCGAAGATGATCAAAGTAGGGACCATAATGGACGAAAAAAGAGAAGATTCTCTAACCAAATTACTTAAAGAATACGCGGATGTATTCGCCTGGAAATTAGGAGATATGCCTGGGATTGACCCAAAAGTAATCCAACACGAGCTGCGCATCAAACCAGGCACACCACCTTTCAGGCAAAAAATAAGAAAAGTTGCACCGGAGTATCATAAGGCCGTGGAAAAAGAACTTCGGAAACTACTAGACGCAGGTTTCATCAAGGAAGTCAAGTACCCTACGTGGATCTCCAATATGGTCGTCGTTCCTAAGAAAAATGGAGGGGTTAGGATATGCATCGATTTTACTAACCTCAACAAGGCATGTCCAAAGGACAGCTATCCCTTGCCAAGCATAGATCAGCTGGTAGAGGCGGTAGAAGGTAGAAGATGAAGAGCTGTCATTCATGGATGGACATTCTGGCTACAACCAAGTAGCCCTGGCAGAAGAAGATCAGCCACACACAGTTTTACACCCCACATGGCCTTTATTGCTACACTAGAATGCCCTTCGGACTTCGAAACGCAGGGGAAACATACCAAAGAATGGTCGATGCTATCTTCAGGCCATGGATTGGTAGTACCTTAGAAGTTTACGTTGACGATATGCTCGTCAAAAGCAAGCTGCGCAAAGATCACCACCAGGATCTGAGAGATATCTTCGAAGCAATGAGAAAACATCACATGAAAAATCCAGAGAAATGTACTTTCGGCGTCACCTCGGGAAAATTCCTCGGGTATCTGGTAACAAAAAGGGGCATCGAGGTAGACCCAGTAAAGATTCAGGCCATAGTAGAAATGTCGTCCCCGAAGAATTTAAAAGAAGTGCAGAAACTCAATGGGTCCATCGCAGCCTTGGGCAGATTTATTGCCCGATCCTCGGACAAATGCAAACATTTCTTCAATTCTCAAAAAAGGGAGCAAGTTTGAATGGACCGCAGAATGCGAAGAAGCCTTCCAAAAAATCAAAGAACACCTAGCTTCAATTCCGATCCTGCAGAAACCGGATCCTGATGAGGTTTTGGCATTGTACATAGCAGCAACAGAAGACGCAGTCAGCGCAGTGTTGGTCAAAACCAATACGAAGATAGAACAACCTATCTATACGTCAGTAAGACCCTCAATTCTGCGGAAAGGAACTACACAAAGATCGAACAGCTTATCCTAGCATTGGTTTGGGCTACTCAAAAGCTGAGAACCTACTTCCTAACTCACTTCATCCGCGTCCCATGCAAAGCACCACTGGAAGCAGTCCTCAAAAGCGCGGGAAAAGTGGGCAGAATAGCCAAGTGGAACACCCACCTGGACCAATTCAACATCATTCATGAAATTCAACATTCTCGAAAATCCCAAGTTTTGGCGGATTTCTTAGCAGACCTCCCCCTGGACAACGACGAAGAGATTAAGGGAATACCAGAAGCCGAAGAAGAAAGCAAAGATCCAATGGATATCCTCGAACCCGCGAGTCAAAGACAATGGGAAGTCTTCGTCGACGGTTCCAAAAATAAGGAAGGAGCAGGAATAGGCATTGTCATACCACCCCAACCGGAGAAAGGATTGTACAGGCACTCAGGTTAGAATTCAAAGAGCATACCAACAACATCGTTGAATACGAGGCAGTCGTACATGCCCTCCGTGTAATAATAGAAATGGGGGTAACCGATGTAAGACTGACAAGTGATTCGCAGCTTGTCATACGGCAAATAGAGCTCGAGTACAATGTGTACGATGACACCCTCTCAGCTTACATGGCCTTGGTCCAAACATTGGCGTCACAAATTCCGAACATCAAATTCCGGCACTTATGCAGAAAGGATCTCAGGCATGCGGATGCCCTAGCATATATATCATCCATGCTGAAGGATAAAAGCGTCGAAGCTATTAAAATAACAAGGGTATACGAGCCTTCGATTGCATCTCAATTCTCCTTCGCTACCAATCAAGAGACAGTGGAAGAAAATATCGAAGACCAATAGGAGAAGACATCCATAACGATTTTGACGAAGAAGACATCCTGTCAAGAAAATCAAGACGAAGACTTCAGCAACGAAGATGATTGGAGAACGGTGATCCATGCGTTTCTCGAAAAGGGAAGCTTACCCGCGGATCATAAACAAGCTAGGAAAATACTCTCCAAAGTAGGAAGATATGATCTCCGGGATGGGGTCCTATACAAGAAATCCTTCCTCGGGCCTTACTACGCTGCTTATCCCGGAGAGAGGGGCACCGAATTCTAAACGACATCCATTATGGTGACGCAGGGAATCATAGCGGCATGAGGTCACTAGCCGACAAAGCAAAAACGCAAGGATATTACTGGCCCACAATGATACAGGATGCCGCAAGATGTCCCGACGGTGTGAAGAATGTCAGCGCTTCGCCAAAAAGATACACGCGCCGGCAACACTGTTAAATTCTGTAGATAGCCCGTGGCCATTTGCGAAATGGGGCATAGATATCGTCGGGCCTTTCGTCGAAGGGTCAGGGAAAAGACGATTTTTGATAGTAGCCACGGACTACTTCAGTAAATGGGTGGAAGCCAAAGCCTTAGCCAGGATCAGAGACGTGGACGTGTTTACTTTCATATTCCAAAATATTATTTGCAGATTCGGCATACCAGCGGAAATCGTGTCCGATAATGGTAAACAATTACAGGGGAAAAACATAGACATGCTCTTTGACACTTTCAAAATAAGGAAAAACAAGTCCACCCCCATATACCCTCAAAGCAACGGACAAGCGGAAGCTACCAACAAGACCCTCGCCCTTATCCTCAAAAAACAATTAGACGAACATAAGGGGCGATGGTGTGAACAGTTGCATAATGTGTTATGGGCATACAGAACAACAAGAAGATCTGCCACCGGGGAATCCCCGTTTCTCCTCACTTATGGAGCTGAAGCAGTCATCCCGACAGAGATCCTCATGCCAACCACAAAGACCGAAGCATGGGAGAAAAATCTCACAACAGACATGATGTTAGAGAGATTGGACGACCTAGAAGAAAGAAGGGAAGCAGCATTGCAGAAGATGGAAAATTATCAACGAAGACTAGCAAGGGAGTACAACAAAAAGGTCAAGCTTCGGAATTTTGTAGAGGGACAGTATGTGTTAAGAACTATCCCACAGTATCAACGAGAAAAGAGATGGGGAAAGTTAGCACCTACGTGGGGAGGACCCTTTATAATACACGACATTGCGGGAAGCGGTTCCTATTACCTTCGCAATCTGAAAGGCGAGGTCCTCCGACATCCTTGGAATGCTAAGTGGCTTAAACCATATTACCCATAGGAGCAACGCAGCTTTGCATCTGCGTGAAGAGTACCAGAAGAAGAAGGCAGCGTGACCGCTCTACATGTTTCTATCTCTGGACGAGGAATTGCAGGCCTCAACCTATCAATCAAACAAGCTTTCCTAAATTCAAGAAATCAACTTATCAAAAATATTGGGGAAAGTAGTTAATCTACAATCTCTCAGGGCTCCCCCATCAGTGTCGATAAGTGTAAGACCAGGGGGAAGGCACCCAGCAGAAAGAGATACCCAACCAATCTTAAGGCAACGGGTCGACGGAATGGGTGTATGTAAATTGTTTAACCCCATATCCTAGAACGTTGCCTCGGCCCCCACCGTATGGGAATCCTCTGGCCAAGGGTTCGCCAGCGGGGTGACAAGTCTCAAGACGATCACGAAGGTACCTCCCTTCGGTATCGCACCCAAACACTTAAAAAACTCTTTTGTTTTTAGCGTCTTTTATCACAATGCCTAAAATAAACAACAAACTGATATTGCAGGTATATCAAAAAAATGATCCATTTCATAAAGGTTGGTGAAAATATAAAGGCCATGGTTACAAAAAGCGGCAAGGCCATGGATTGTAAAATTACACATCAAAAATTTACAAGGAATTTCATCAAAAATATTCTTTTTACAAAATACTAGCAAAATCTAACAGAAGGATAATGATGCCGCGGTCTCTACTTAGATGATGCCGCCCCATCAGCAGGGTTGTTCCGAAGAGTTGAAGGGACGCTCCCACCAGATGAGGGTCCCGAGGAGACATGCAAGGAAGCAGCAGGAAGAGGACAACAAACCAGTAACAATGAAGAAGGGAGCGTGATTAATGCTAAGACAGAGGATTTAATGGTCGAAGAACAAAGAATGAAGACTGACAGATAACGAAACAAACCAGAAACAATGAAGAAGGAAGCGTGATAAATGCTAAGACAGAGAATTTAATGGTTGAAGAACAAAGAATGACAGAGAAGGAAATTAATTTTCTGAGGAGAATGAAATTAATTTTCTCCCCTCCTTAATATACTCTAAAGAAAGAGAAGGAAGTTAAGGGAGGAATGGGAAACGTTCCCATTAAATGAGCAGTTAATGCACGAATACGAAACACGCCCAAGTCTCTAGGAGAAGTTATTATGAGAGAGGAAGAATATGTAACGACTGTTTTCTTCAATGCTCCCACTAAACACTCAAGCCCGAAGAAAAGGGGCAAATTGTGTGCACATATTTCATCATCAAACACGTGTATATAGGAATATACGTGGAGAGCATGCGGACAGAGTCATCAAAGCATGATGACATGTGCCCACAGCTAAGATGACCATCCCGCCGACGTTGGATCCTTGCCCAAAAAAATCTAAGGGCAGAAGTTAAAAAGACGTACCGGTAACACGATGTACTGCGGAGCACCAGATAACTCCCGAAGAGTTACTTTATCTCATCCCCAAAAGAAGCCAAGATCAACGGTGGAGAGAAGATGAACTGACATGGATGTGACAGGGGCAGAAGACACTTGCCTGACACGAGCAGGCACCTCAACTACCCGCATTAAACACTCTGAGCAACATACGTGTCGATCATTCCGTGGAACGAACGAAGAAGACTCTGCGTGATGAAGTAATAAACGAAGACCCCCGCGTGATGGACACAAAACACAAGAAGATAAGGTTCCAACGGTCCTCAGAGGTGGGTCCCACACTCTAACCCTACAAATACCCCCTCTCCACCAAGAGTAAGGGTATCGAAAAATCAGGAGGAGAAGGAGAGAGAAAGATTGTGAGTGTAAGTTAGTCCTTTACAAGATACAGACCCATGTAAACCCCAAAGTCACTCGACTATCTTTGTAACCATCAAGTACATAGTGAAACAACAACCCCGTGGATGTAGGCCTTAGTGTTGAACCACGTAAATCCCAGTCTTATTTACATTTCAGCACTTTATATTTGCTTAACTCTCCATGAGTTTTACTTTTATGCTTCGTTTTCTTTATCTTCCCCTGCGTAAACGCCACTCGCGATGTTCTTAGATGAGGCTATGATAAACCCGAAGGTTTTGAGCCAAGGAATCAATACCATTGTATTATCAGCACGAGTCGGTACCTAGAGTGTGAATATTGTTTGTGAACATATAGATGCCTTCGTGATTTACGTGTTCACAATGAAGGTTTTGAGCCAAGGAATCAATATCATTGTATTATCAGCACGAGTCGGTACGTAGAATGTGAACATTGTTTGTGAACATATAGATGCCTTCGTGATTTACGTGTTCACACTTACAGTATCCCATAATAAAAGACTAAGAAGAACATGCTTCTTTCCTGTCTTCCCATAAATTAGTTCGTATATGGCTGCGAAGAAAGTGTAGGCAAAAACAGCCCAAAGAACCGCCAAGAGATACCTGCGAATAAATAAAAAATAATACAGTATATCACTTGAATGTACATTTATCAACTAATTGAACAAACCAAAATCACTTACTTGTAAGCGGGATAGTGAGTGTATTTGGCTGTTTTTGTCCCATAAGAGAAATCATCTTCCGTTTGTTTGCTTGTATGTATAAAAATTGCGGCAATAAGTACAGTCCAAAATAACAACTTCCTGAGGCCTACACTAGCTATAAAACTGAATTCGCTTAGATATCTGCGAAGACCACCACTAATATTTGACATAATTGATAAGCTTCTTAATCAACAAAACTTCATTTTTCTGATCGGAGAAGAGGAGGAGGGAATATTGTTGCAGAGAAAAACCAAAGGAACAGAAGTCCGCAAGAAGATACTTGTTTAGCTCGTAATGAACATGGAGTAAGATAGCAAAGATACTTATTTAAAGATAGAAAGCAAAGAGAAAGAAAAATATGATTGATAAATAAAATAAGTAATCAATAGTGCTCGGTGATGTATGTCATTTGTGCTGTTAAAAATATTAATGAAACATACATATACATAGAATAATACAACTCAGTGATACAGAGAAGAAGCTCATGTCATGAGCTTAGTATGGCGGTCTACACTCTACAGACTTACACCACTTAGCATAATGTCATGAGCTAAATGCGGGAATCAGCTTTTCTTAAATACCTACCAGCAATACTCTCCTTGTAACACTTACCTGGAGTGATCCTTTTCTCATTAATATATCTTGCCTTTAAGTCTACTAATTAATGGACAAGAAGTTGGAAGCAACATAATGGAATCACCCACACATACTATTTTATGTTACTAATTTTGTTATCGAGTCAAAGGCAAGTCACTTGAATCATACAGAACAAAAATAGACAGCTGTTCTTATGCCTTTTCCTTTATTTTTTTTTCTTTGATTAATAAATAATACCATCTCTGAAATTTGCTCAAAAAAGTTTTTATTTAATAAAAAAAAACAAACGAAGGAGAACTGTTTAGTTGTTTTTCTTTTCAACGTTAAATAACCTACCATATTTAGGGAATCCCGAAAGAGTTATGGGCGACTAATAAAACAAAATAGGATCACCCAAATCTAAAATGAAGTCACTCCTTATCTTCCGTTTTTCGTAATGCGATCTTACTCTTAATAATCGGTAGTTAAGTTTATAATCGGGAGAAAATTGTTATATAGAGGAAATTTCATTTTCGCATGATTGAAAACAACCCAGAATCGGTAGGTAATGGAGTACCATATCTATCGATTGTAAAAATAAATAAACTAATAACAATGAAGCAACACTTTCTGAATTGATGCACAAACATCCTGGTACTTCCCTACCCTCCATCCCGGCTGAACCAGTGGAGTTTGATGTAATTTCACTTGAAGCAACTTCAGTTCTCAAGGCTATAAAGAGCTTTCCCAAGGGTACATCCTGTGGTAGAAATGGATTAAGAGTGCAACATCTTCTTGACGCCATGAGTGGTCCTGCAATGTTGTATCTGATGAGCTACTCTCTTCTATCACCAAAGTGGTCAACTTATGGATTTCAGGAAGTTGCCCACCTGCACTAGGGGAGTACATTGCTAGTGATCCTCTTACGCCTTTGTTGAAACCGGGTGGTGGCCTCAGACCCATAACCGTGGGTACCATTTAGAGAAGGCTTGTATCTAAGCTTGCTGCTACCAAAGTGGGGAAGGAAATGTCTGCATATCTGAGAGATTTTCAGTTTGGTATCTGAGTGCCGTATGGAGGCGAGGGAATAATACATTCAGTCAACAGACTACTGGAACTAAAAGGGAATAAGATTGATACTTCCATGCTTCTCATTGACTTCACCAATTCCTTCAACATGGTGGACAGGACTTTCCTCATTAATGAAGTAACGCTCCAATGTCCGGACATTTCATGTTGGGTCGAATTCTACTACATGAGACCTGGTGTTAGAGCACTGCTCGGTCAAACTCTCAAGCGTTGCTATCTCAAGCTTGTTTTTCAATGTTAGTGATCAAACCTATAAATCTTGATTTCTAGTCTACTTATAGATGTCTCGGACTAGGATAGATTGTGTAGTTGAGCATTAGACTACATGGCGTTCATCAATTGAAGACGAAGAAATACTAATGAGAGCTTGTAAAACTTCATCAACAAAAGGTATTTGGATACTAAAAGTCATCTATCACTTGAAAAGTTTATTTCTACTTTATCTTCTATATTGAGACAAAAGTCGTAGTGCTATATAGTTTTCTATTATGCACAATTGATATTTCGAGCTGAGTTTAACTCGCTTACATATTTCTAGAAATATGTGTTGGTAAGCTTTCGCTTCAACCAAGTTCATCTTATATTCTTGCGAAAGTGAAAAGATGATCATGTGAAAATCGCCGAGTAACATCTTACATGGTTTGTGTGATACAATCATTTGGTGTAGACTTGGAATGTTTTGTAAGCCTAAGTCTCATGGGCTAGATTGGAGGTGCTAGATTAGCACATAAGTGTTGCAATTCAAAAAAAAAGTGTGGCAACAAAGTTAACACTAGTTCTCTCTCCTTCCAGTTGCTAGCATGTGAACTAGCAGCTAGATATTTTCGTTGAATGATTCAGCGCTGAGAAAACTACCTTTTCGCGGAACGAAACAACGCCAAGAAGAATATTTCAAGCATCTGCGCTGAATGATACATCTCCAAACATTAGCGCTGAATGGAAACGCGCCCCACGTTAGTGCTATATCATTCAACGCTTGACTTTTTTTTTTAACTTTTTTACTCCATCAGTAGTTCAGTAATTAAATTTTATATTGTTTCCATTCTTTGTTTTCTCACACTCATGTTACACCAATGTAACCAGAAAGGTATGTTTTCAAATTTTGAAAAGTTTGACAATTTATTCCAACGGTTGTTTGTTTCAAAAGTTTAAAATTTTCCAAACTAAGAAATTTTTTCATTACATTGCAAAACAATATTACAATATTTTTTGAAATTAAAAATTACATTGAAATTAAAATTCTACTTCTAAAAGTTAAAAAATTATATTGAAATTAAAATTCTACTTCTAAAAATTAAAAAAGTACATTGAAATTGAAACTCTACTTCTAATTCAAACTTAAAAATGAACTTCTAATAACTTAAATTATTACTCATAAATCACTTTAATTTGGGGGATTGGTTCTAATCCATTACGAACCAAAATCTCTTTCCTCCATTTCTTGTAAAGGGGTATCTCCCAATCTGGTACTTCATTCAAATTTTGGCGTAGAATCTTCAAGTCCGATTCTCTTTGTTGGGTTTGTGCCAAGATTGTAGTGTTTTCCATATTTTTCTTAAGGAACTCTTCCTCGGTTTCATACTTTGCAACCCTTTGTGCTTGTGCATTTTCTAGAAGTTGTATGAGCTTGTCCATTTTATCATCTGCTCTCTCCGATGCTTTAGCCCCACGAGCCTTTTTCTTTGCTTTATCTCTTCCTGAACTTCTAACATCACCCGTTTGTTCGAAATAGCGTCTTCTACGCTATATATCTGAGGTATCAGAACCTTGGGTAGATGGTGATCCACCAAACCTTGCCATATCCTCCAAATATTCATCCATAGTTACTGGAGCGGATGTTCCAGCATCATTATTCACCTCTGGATTGTAATCTGGTTGATAGGTCTTCAGGAGATGGAAAACCGATTCATGTATCCAACGTTTGTTATTTGCTGCTTCATAATTTTGTCTTCCAAGACGGTACTATGGAAAGAAATAGAAAAAAATGTATTAGTGTCTTATGAATAAAATATATTTGGATGGAAAAAAAAACATCATTTTTTTTACAGTACTTACATAATCTTGTTCATTCAATCCCGAAGGTTTATTGCGGAAGTAAGGTCTTATGAATGAAATATATTTCTAACTTCGCCTCTCAACGTGTTACACCTTGATTGCAATGATTTTTTTTTCCTATCCTTACCTTTCGGCCATCTTTTAATGTACTCTTGCATTATTCTCTTCCAATGTTGTGAACCTTTTTGATCTTTTCCTCTAATCGAATCGTTACTTGCTATAATCCAAGAGAGAATTAGTGCATCATCCTCTTTTGTTTGAAAGTGTGCCATATTTTGTATGAACAAAATTGTGGAAGAAGAAGAAGAAAATCAATGAAAAAGAGAATCAATTGATTTTGGTGTGAGGGATGAAGGAGAAGTAGTTCTATATTTATAGGGAAGCCTGAAAATATAGGTGTTGAGGTTTCAAAAGGTCATTAAATCTGAGTCGTTGAAAATGTAACGATCATCTTGATCTGATGGCTAAGAATAAAAGCGCTGAATGGTTCAGCGTCCTGCGCCGAACTGTCCAGCGTCTGGCGCGGAATATTACAACGCTCGTCTTCTAGGCGTTGGGAACAACCACTAGTTTTTGATCTAACGGCTGATAGGGTATAGCGCTGTTTGGTTCAGCGCTTGGCGCTGTATGGTTTAACGATTTGTCTAACGGCTACATTTTCAGCCGAAACTCAGATCATTTCTTCTCTATATATAAACCAAACACATGAACTCAAAATCCCCACCCCAAACTTGTGAAGTTTCACTCTATTCTTCTTCTCCTAAATTCTCAATTCAAAATTCAAGCATGGTTGCATTCTCAATTGCCGAAGATAATGACTTGGTGAGAAGTTATTCCCAAATTAACATCACTCAATTAACAACCAACTCCTTTTGGGAACAAGTTGTTGAAGAATTTGTGAGAATCAATGGTAATTCTAATGGAAGATGCAAAAAACAACTACAAATTCGGTTAGCAAGCATCAAGCGTAATTGAAAGCGTTTTCACATTTCATTAAGGAGGTCAAATGGTAATCGTGAAGATGCTTTGAATTTATGCCGAACGGATCATGGAATGTAATTCATTCATATCACCGCTTTGGAGATATTTGGTGGAACTCGAAGTTGATTTTAATGAAGTATATGCATGAAGAAGTATTATAAGTAATGTAATTGTAAACGTGCATGAAGAAGTATTTATGAAGTTCTAGTTAAGTATTATGAAGTATTTATGGAGTTCACAAGAACTAATTAAAATGTCTACTTAATGAAAATGTGCTTGATTGAAAAAAGGAGTATGAAATTTACTCTCCATTCTCATTTTATGCTCCATCTCCTTGAGGATCGTATTGGTCTTCATCGGTGTCCACGTCGGTTGTACCCTCATGAACTTCCGTTAAGGCATCATCGATCACTATGTTCGGAATATCTCCATCTCTCAATCCATCTCCATGTCGTAGCCAAATGTGTGTAGTGAGTTCTTCGAGAAGTTCCGCCCAACGCGCATGGTTGTACAACACTTGAGGAGGTAGCCTTATATTTCCTTGAATTGGCGGTTGAGGTTCTTGTCCCATGATCCTCCTCCAATCCTCATTGCAGTATTCAATCTCAACGCACATATTGTGCATTATCAAGCACCCCCTCATAATTTCCTTCATGTCCGATTTTTTATAATAACGACATGGTTTCAATTTAATACCAAACTTACCCTTTAGACCACCAAATGCATGTTCAATGTCTTTCCTTTTTGCTTCTTGATATTGATTGAAAAGACTTTCTGCATTGTTTGATGCGGGTTTTTATGCTTGCACAATAAAACCATACATAAGATATGCTCCATCTCCTAGGTAGTACCCCCGTATTGTAGTTTCTTCCATTGATTTGATAATAACAATGAGGTGCTACACCATTAAGTTCTCTATCGAACAAACCCGAACCATGCAAGACATTACAATCATTATTCTGCCCACCCAACCCAAAATAGGAATGAGATATCCATCTATCATATGAAGCTACCGCCTGCAGAACAACCGTGGGAATTTACTTGTAGCCCACGTGGGATCCTGCCTGATCCATAGGACATGCTCTCCATGCCCAATGAAAACAATCCACACTACCAAGCATCCCAGGAAACCCATGATCTTCATTCTCTGCCAAAATCCTCTCAGTATCTTGAGCGATACGCTGACGCATGTATCGACCATTATAAATCCAAATAATTGCATCCATAAACTTGTTAACATAAAAGTAGATAGTGCATGCTGCCATTTGTGTGTAATCATCTAGAGAATCTGGTGCAACACCTTTGGCAAAATGTTTGATCACGACAACCATTTTCATATATGGAGAATGTCCAGGAATACCGCAAGCATCGGTTTTTTGACGAAAATCATGGTCATAATCACAAACTTGCTCTAAAACTCTCAGAAAAAGGGGACGAGGAAAAACAAACCGACCTTTGAACTTCTTTGGCCCATATGTACACCCGAAGTTGAAGTATTGATGCATCATCCTTGCATCGGCATCTACACGGTTTCTGTGCACCTTATGACGTTCCTTGACCTCATTTGGGATGGGTTGATGTAGTCCTTGCTTCCTCTGTGACTCCAAAAGCGTATCCACTGCTTGAACATTCTGCTCAGTATCATCTTCATCATCTGGAAGACCAAACAAAATTCTTCTCAAAGCTCCTTGCATGATGTACCTAATATAACAAAATTAACAAAATCCATTAAAAAAAAGCGCTTCATATAACACTCCATAATAAAGAGAAAAATAGTACTTAAAACACTTCTTAAAACACTCCATAATAAATAGAAAAATACTAGAACCCGTAGTAAGAAAATGACCAAAACACCAAAGAAAGAATGCTCTTGTCAATAAATTTGCACATTCAACATTGTTGGTGTTTTCTCCACTTTTAATGTAGGTTCTCAAGATGGACAGGGATATTATATTTTGCTTAATGTTCCATTTATCAAATCCTTTGAAATCTTGAAAATAAAAATCATCCAAAGAAGCATATGTTAGCTCATCCAACGCCGACAACTACTTGATATTTTGTAGGATCACCAATGGGAATTCCAGTTAACATATACCAATCTACAAGAAGGATGCCAAGCTCAAATTATCTAAAATGGAAGCTCTTGGTTTTTTTCGCCATCTCTCAGCTATGGCTTCAACAAAACCTCTATCCGCATTGGAAAAATTAAACTTAAAGACAGAAGAAAACCCACAATTATCACAGTATCTTTGTACTATCGGATTATCTTTCACTACAATTTTGTATAACGTTTCAACCTCATTAAATTGCCTCTAAAGTTTATAGCCCGACTATCAGTCAAATTATTAGATACATGCCTATCTCCCTTTGTTGATACTATATCCAAAACATCTAAATGTTCTTCCATATTCATACTACAATCAATAACAAAAGAAAAAAAAAAGAATCAACCACATTTTATCATTTTCATCATAATCATGTAAATTTGATACAAATTCATACAAAAGCTTCATCGAAAAAACTACAAGTATCATTTTCATCATAATCATTTAAACGAATCATACAAATTATCATTCATCTTCATCACAAATAATCAGATTTCATCACAAAAAAATCAAATTAAATCATACAATACTAAAAATATCATCTAATTAACAAATACCGATCATCTAAAGATATTAATTTCATCAAAAAATCATGATCATCGGAAAAAAGAAAAAAAACCTAAAGTTTCAAAATCTTACCCAAATCGATTTCGTGGACGGATTCGCTCCAAACCAATCTCAAATGATTCCAACCGTGATGATGTTCAAACCCACAATGCGATTTGAGATGAAAATCCGTGGAAATCTTGCTCCGCTACATGCATTTTCGAATGGTTTTGGGTGAGAAAGAAATAAAATGAAGAAGAATAAGAAGATCGATCTTCTATTGGTTAGATCGATTTCTGTAGCGATGAATGGTGCAGCGCCAGGCGCGGAATGGTTCAGCGCTTTGACCGAGTTGACTGGTCAAGCGTGGAATGGTTCAACGAAAATTTTAAACGCTGAATGGTTCAGCTTGGCGCTTTTTTGGTTTAGCGACTAGCATACTATAATAGGACTCCCATAAGATTTAGGTGGTTGTGCTAGCTGACGTGGATTGCTAATCTAGCTGCTAGATTAACACCCCATAGGACTTAGCCTAATGATTATTTCAATAACTTGAAAATTTCTTTGATGCTAATAGTTCGTGAAAATAGCTATTGTCATCCTCTAAGAATGTTTCAATGATTGAAATAGAGTTTAAAACAATTGGATATAAACATAGTATGTGTCCTTACATATATGTGATCCATGTACGGGAATCATAATATGCATACCCGTACGCGTACCTGTTGGTTTGTGAAAGTCCGGGTACCTAAGTACACATACCGGTACGTGTACTGGCGTAAGATTTGGGTCCGGGAATTTCTGCTAGGTTTTGTGGTATGCGAACGGGCAAACCAAAACTCAGTCCGGCTACTTAAGTATCCATACTGATAGGATTTCGGAGAAACCCTGTATGATAATAACCGCAATCGCACGACGTCTAACTAGTAGACAATGGCAAGTACGGGTTGTTCCCACGAAGAGCAGTGGAAATACTGTAATCAATAATTCTAATTGACTAACCAGAGATGATGCTTTTGGGATTTTTTAAAGAATAATAACAAAAAAGCAAACTAAACGAATAAATATAAATGAGATGGGGGAAGAAGAGAGTCAACAACCAGGGTTCTCAAGTATCCACCATTATTTCTATTCGGTACTGAAAAGAATTCATAATTCTAAATACGCGTCTATATCTTTGTTCTATTGCAACACCTATTATCGGTATAGTTTTTCTAATATAACTTGCATCTCCTAAGTATAACCCATCAAAGTCTTCCAAGCATGACCTATCAAATTATAATAGCAAGCAAATTATCAAAACTATGTATTTATAGATTTACGATTATTATTTTGCGTTTTCTAAGCATAACCCATCAAATGATTTAACCTAAGCATGGATTATCAAATACTATAACAAATAAAATTACAAAACTAGATATTTAGGCAATTAGGCTATTGTATCGTACAAAACTGATGAAGCAACAACAACTTTTCTATATAAAATTAATAGAGCGTAAATATAGAATTATTCGAATCGATTCATAATTGCCTAAAACCAAATATTATCAATTTAATCATTGTCTATTGCTAGAAATGGTTTCCACCGAAGAACCCTGGCTACAAAGAAACTAGCAAACCATGGCTTTCTCAAAAGACATAAACATATTAGAAAAAATCACAAGCTAATTAAAATGGAAATCAAAATATAAAAATTGCAAACTCTTGTCTTCCACCTCCGTAGCCGCGCCTCTCTATGTTCTTCTCTTTGCGGATCAGTCGCCGACCTCCAAAACCGGTCTTTGGCTCTGTGGATGCAGCTTCCTCGTTGTCGGAACCCCTTCCTGTCAGTTTCTGTTCTTGTTGCGAGAGTCTAAACTAGGAATTACTGATTAATCCTGTTTACTAGAACCCGCTTAATGTGTAGTCCATCATTAGATATCTTTTAAGCGGTAGTCCGATTTTATGTTTTTGGACCAAAAGAATTAACCCCCAGTCCAAACACGTGTGAGAGTTATGAAGTGTTTTCTCCTAAATGCCTAAAGTGCCCTCGTACGATGATAACATTCTGGATCTAGTTCCTTCTTTCAGTTTCTTCTCCGACGAAGAGCTTTGCCATGGCGATTGATGGAGAAAAGCCAAGGAAATCTAATCTCTGCAAACCAAAATCAGTGACGATGATAATTGTTAATGTTTGTTTTCTTCATCTTTAATTTTATATTTTTAGGGTTTAATTGGCGGCTCCTCGTCGATTTCTTATTGATTGATTTTCCTGATTTTTCTTTTCATGACGCGAGAACTAGGTTTTTCATCATTTTTATAATCTGATAGTAACAAACATATGAAATGTGAAGAATATGAGTCCGTAGACAACTAATTAGCCATGGATTAGTAAGGGATTTAGAATTGGGTAAAATTGTTCAGATACTATTATTAATTGTTGATTTGATTGAATATTCGGAATTTAGTTCGTTATAAATTGGGTTGAACTGATTTTGGTTTAAGATCTTTAAGTTTTATAGATGTTTATGTTGTTTTTGTATTCTTAGATGTAAGTAACATTTTTAGTGTCAATACGTGTGAAATCAAGTTGTTACACCATGCATGTGTAAAATGCAGAAGTTTCTCAAGGTATATACTATATGATGTTATTGAATTATTTTTTTTTCTTTATTTGTATGTTGAACCTACTGTGTGTGTGAAGTGATTTTTTGCTAATTATGCGAGTTGAGACCAATGGTTAAGTAAGATATATTGTTATGTACTAGGCTTTGATTCAGTACATATTAATATGTCCTCGGTTTTCACTAGCTCTAACATGAAGATTTGTATTGCAATTTTTTGTACTTGATTTATCATTCAATGGTTGTTGTGGTTATAAGATTTAACTGTTTTTCGAGCAAGTAACATGGATACATACATTGTCCTAACTTTGCAACCTCGGGAAAGGAAAAGCATTGTTGCTGCAGGTACCTTCGAAGCGATCTATTATTATGTGGTGTTTTTTTTATTTGACGTAATTCTGGATTCTGTGTGAGAAAGTAAAACATCTAAATGAAGTTGCACTATGTACTTTGAGGCAGTAATATGACACTTATATAAATATGAATAGGAATTCAACACATTTTTCTTTCATGATTTATCTTATATAAAACACTCCATAGTAAATTTATAATTCACCAATCTGATGAAAAATGGTATTGAGGTTGGATTCACTTTTCCTATTTGGAGGCCATGGGTAACATTTACATTTGACGATGCAGGGAAATGATCTAACTCGGTACATATTAATATGTCCTAGGTTTTCACTCAGTACATATTTATATGTACTAGCTCTAACATGTAGACTTGTGCTAGAGTTTGCAATTCTTTTTACTTCATTTATCATTCAATGGTTGTTGTGATTATACATATGCTGAGCAGGTAATAGGGATATGTGATTGTTGTTGCCCTGAATTTGCAAACTCGGGAAAAGAAAAACAGTGTTGCTGCTGGTACCTTCTCAGCATTCAATTATTTTGTGCTCTTTTTTTCATTTGACATAATTCTGGATTCTGTGTGAGAATGTAAAACATCTAAACGAAGATGAACTATGTACTTTGATGTAGTAATATTAAGAGAATATAGTATAAATATGGATAGGAAATTTATATGCCCCTTGCAGTGTTCCCCTGGAACCGGTGTTTGACTGAGAAATTGTGCCAGAAGTTGTTTACAATGTGGTGAAGGACCAGGAATATTGTGGGGAGATTACATATTAACATGTACTAATTCATTTGTGTCTGTCTATGGATCAAGATCCTATTGGTTACTCAACTACTGGTATAATATGAAGGAAAATCATATTTGCATCTTTTAGTATGACGGAATATTCATCTCTGTCTCATGTTTGTAGCTTTTAGTATTAAGGAAAATCAGTTTGATCCTTCGTAATTCTTGAACAACGATGGCTAAATCATAAATTTTATGGTAATGCAGTAGCGCACTCAAGAATATGTACCAAGTTAAAATGAACTTTGTGTACATTCATTCCAATTACGTGAGTACTGTCCACCGTAAGTCAGTTATTTGAACCCTTTGTTTATATTTAACGTATTAGTACTATGTTTACAAGAGCTTCCTGTCAAATCTATTACAGAAATGGATGCGCTCAGTGGTGCAAGCTTGCTAGACTAATTTTAGTCAAAATATTTTTTCACTAGGAATAGTTGAGAGACATAATAAAGTACTGAGAGAATTTTCATTTTTCCATTATCCAACAGTACATATGTGATATATAATGAAAGTAATATGTTTGTTGTGCATCTACAATAGTATCCATTTTTATCTAAGATCTCTAAGTTTATAAATCTAATATGTCGTTTTTGTTTTTTCAATTGAGTACATATTTTGATGTATCGGAATGGAAATGAACTACGCGTTTGATGGACTGCAGGGAAATGACTAACAAATATGCATAAGAAGGGGCAAGCATGGAGATAAAGGCACTATCTTTGCAAGGTTTTGGAAGTACATCTCCATATATAGAGTACATATTATGTTTTGACAATTCAGTATATTTTTTTTTTCACAGTACATATGTATATGTACTCTGATAACTAGTAGGTTTTAGCTAAATATATATCGGTATTTTATAGGTTTTTACTTAATACATATCAATATGTCTTAGTACATATTAATATGTACTAGGCTTTCAGTTCTTATTTTCTTCACATGTATCTATGTACTGCAATTTTCTTTTTCTATTTTAATTTTATGACAAGTTTCTTTCAAATAAATCTTCATCAGATTAGGTACTTTGTTGACGACAACATATCACACTCCGGGTTTGCGCAGAGAAAATCACACGCCGGGCTTGACAGCTTGCTTACCCGGCATACTATTCACCTGACGTGTGTCATCTTATGGAGAAAGAGGTGTTGCGTGGCGGTGAATTGTGCAACCACATTTTAAGATATAACTCTAGAATATGCTAAACCATATCCTCACACTCCAAAAAAAGGCTCATCCAACGGAATTTCTTATTTTTAATAGAATTAATAATAGACTTGAACTTGTAGTACTTGATAAGTTTCCAGGGAGGATGTATATTGTTAGTAAAATCGTCATTTTTGTTTATTTTCTTCCTATTAGTCGTTGTTAAAGGAGATCTTTTGCAGGGTCTGGCTAAGACCTCGTATAAGGGATAATTTTATGCCTTTTTCTCCTCTTCCATGCTGCAGATTGTCTGCATTATCTTTTGATTTTGTTAATGAAAAACTGCTGATCATTTTTAACAATACCTAGTTTATGATATTTTTTTGTAGTCCTTTCTGTTCTAAAAAAATTCTGAGTATAAAGTTCCAATTTTCTTATGTGTGTCATTTTTTACATTACATGCAAATATGTACTGTAGGTATTCAATGCTTCTTACTTATTTTTCAGTCTTCATAATGACAGTATAGAATGACAATATAACACTGCAAATAATGGTTAAGAAAAAAAAACACTGCAAATAAAAAGCATGACATTTGCATTGAATCCGAAAGAGCGATTACAAGTTTTTTTTTTTAAAAAAAAATAGATTCTGATAGATGAACATACTTCATCATTTACACTATAAGATTTTAAAATTCCGAACTTATAAGTAATGCCAACTAAAATCTACTTTAGGGAAAATTTTCATAAAATGGATTCAAATTTTTTCTGGTGACAAAAACAGTGTTGTTGGCATTGTAAGCACACCATGATATTCGATGGCTCTGCAGAAAAGTGCTTGATGAGGGGCAATTGCTCTTTTCCTGCAGTGAGTTAGCATAATCCCCCAAGTTAGCAATTCCGAGCGCCTAGTACAAAATCACCAGCTGCAAGATCAATAGGGCTTGGAAGATAAATCTGTGGACTAAACTATGAGTACCTATAGCATCCCACATACGACATGTTTTATCATCTGATGACATGTGCGAAAAAGAGAAACAACGACATATAAATTACAAAGCAATGTAAAATCAAACAAAATACGCACTGCTATTTCATATTATCGTAAACAAAACGGTCGATCTATATAGATAACTAGTTATGCAGTACATGGGAAATATGGCTGACTGCTTTCATGTAGTACATATCATAGCTACTGCTTTCAACCAGTACATATCAGTATCTACTGTGGTATCATAATAATGGTACATATTTGTTCATACTAGGGTTTATACAGTATAAATTGACATGTAGTGCACAAATTGATGCAATACATATATGTATCTACTGCTCCCATCAAGTACATATCAGCTTATATAGGGGTTTATACAGTACATAATGATATATATTGTGTCAATCAACAAAAATGATGTGAGTAATAATGATAAACCAGCACGAATTTTCAGGAAATGAATCATAAGAATTAAAAAGAAATATGTACTGCAGTTTTTACCAGTACATATGGATTTTTCTTTCATATTAGTTGTATAATCAACAAGGTTATAACATAAGAAAATGAAGTAACAAGAACATGGTGATATGTACTGACGAATACGTACTTTCAACGATATATATGTAATCTATTTGAGAACACTTCATATTGATTTGCACTAATACATATTCGTATTAATATGTCCTCAAGCTTTTAACTCTAGTACAAAGTAACCTATATTTATCAGATATAGCATGAACTTAAAATTTAAGAATAAACTACCACATAAATCAGCAAAATCATATGAGTAATAATGATAAACCACCACAAATTTTCAGGCAATGAATCATCAAAATTACGAAGAATCACTGAGAGGAACAAAACAGATTCAATATAAGGATCCAGAGGATGCATTATATACACAACAAAACTTAACAACAGGATGCATTACAATTTAAAGTGAAAAAACGTACCACGTTTCAAGATTGACCATGTTTCTCATTTCTTTCCATGTGTTGGTCCTCTAGACATAAAATCCACAACTTCTGAACCTAGAAAACAGTTGGTAAAGCTTCACATTTTCATTTTCATAAAAGTATCCTTTTCATTTTCATAAACACATATAACATGTTTTTTTTTGGTATATAAGCATCTAGGTACAAGGGTTTATCCAGTACATATAGATATGTAAGCATAAACTAGAATTTTTGCATACATGATGGTATGTACTGCATCTAAAAATTACTCTTTCCCTAAGTACATATCATGATAAACTGGTGCATCTAAAAATCACACTTTTTCAAGCATGAACTAAGGGTTCATATAGTACGTATCAGCACATAATTAAGCTCAAGAATTAAGCACTAAGCATTAAGAAATCACTACATATTGATATGTATCAACATTAAGAATTAAGAATATATAAGAGTAATATTGATATGTAATTCAAGTAACACAACAATGATATGACAGATTTTCTTATACATATGGTCTGCTGCGTAACAAAGATCGTATAGTTATGCCATCAATATGTACTGTTTGATTTAATGGTTCTACTAAAAATCAAAAATCATACAGTACACATGTTGGATTGCATTACCTTGTTTTAGCAGAAACACCAGGTTTCTTTGATTTCGCCTTCTTAACAGATTCGTTGTTCTTCCTTGATTTGGTTTCACAAGTAGATTTCTTCTTCTGATTCTTTGACCCTGGTTGAGAATCAGGAGTACTTGTTTCTTTCAATCTTTTTTAACCATTTACTTCGAGAATTTCAGATCACAATACTTCGAGAATTTCAGTAGGAAAACGAATTTATGAGTAACAGGAAAACGAATCATAAAATCAGATCCAAAATGAATCTCCATCAGAACAACTATGTCAATCTTATACGATTTTTCGTTTAGATTTGATTTTTTTCAGTTGATTTTGTGATGGTTTGAACGGATTGTTGTAATGATTTTATCAAATCTAGGGTTTTGTCGTTGATTTTTCTTTTGTTTGTTGATGACCGATTAAGAAGATCACTTGAATATGATGAGGTAGAAAAAAAATGAGAGGAAGTAACAGGGAAAAGTTGTTTAATGGAAGAATTGCAGAGAGAGGTTGGTTCTTTAGTATTCACACGTATAATAAAAAGGGTACTCGGGTCTTTTTGCAAAGACCAGAACTTTTTTAGACCTCCTATTAAATGTTTTTTCTGGATGGAGTACAGACTAACCCGGGTCGGGTTTTATGGACTAAACAGTAAATTTCACTAAAACTAAAACCTAGCAAATCTACAAAGGCCCAGTCCAACAACTGACCCAACGTCCAAAAACTCATAACATTGTCACAGTCTGGTCATCGGCCATTCTGTCCGTCAAGCTTCCCTGCCCGGTCAAACGAACTCAACCATCTGAGCTCCAGTTTCTGTCTTCTGACCCTAGCCATCAACACCGATCATATTTCAGGTCACGGCATGCTTCTTCCTCCAACGAACCTATCTTTGCTCATAATCATATCAGCCAACAAACATCTCCATTTTCTGTTCAAGTCATGCCCAAGATTGATCACAACATCACCTTCCAGTCGCATTAAATTCAATCACAGCAGCACTTTTCTCTTCATCTAGGCCAAATAACACAACACGAAATGGAATGAGTTCATCTAACACAAAACTTCTCCATCTTCTCCTGCATCTTCAACAGCAAACCAATCTCTTGCATTCCCTGTTTTCTTCGTGACATAACTGCAAAACCACCGGCAAAGAGAGCACTCGATGCTATTTTCTCAGCACAATTTTCAGTTCACAAACAACCCATGTCTACACTGATTCGAAGCCACACTTCCTTGAAGTTCACAATTAATCACCGTCGTTGCCATCTTGTCGTCGTCCATGCAGCCATCAAGAACTACTCCATTCTCATAAGCACTTTTATTGCTCGACAACATAAGCACGTTCTTTGTTCCTTTTCGTGACCACTGCCACCAACTCCAGCCATCATCTCTCTCGAAATTCAGTTGCTGTTGTCGATAGAATACTACGCATCACTCCACTGTTAAACCCATCTTTGCACCATCATCCATCGTTGCACTGTTAATGTCAGCAGCCAAAACTCCATCTCCTGAAGTGTATTTCCATGCAACAACACCACCGACGACCTGCTGTCGATTCCCTCTTCATCTAGTACCAACTATGAGACGATCCACCGCTGTCTGCACCATTCCAACCTAGTAATGAAATAGAAGTAGAGAAAATGACGGCAGCTGCTTGTAAAGATGATCACAAAAATCCGCCACTGAAATTGAGCTCAGATCCCTGTTATCTATGAATAGAATAACACCACCTGCTTGACTATTTTTCGTAAAAGAATGAGATTTGGTGATATTGAAACACCACAAAATAAACATGGTTACACGTCCAACGTTTCTCTTGGCCCATTAGTGGAATCACATGCTCAAACAAAGAAAACTCTTCTTTGTCAACGCCTCTGGCGGTGCGACACTTGAGTTGGCTTTCCAGCCATCCAACAAACTTTAATCCGGCATGGTAAATCAAAAATGCCAATTTAGCTTCTAGTTAAGCTAATTTTCCTCCAATGATCGAATCTCGTTGTGCTTTCTACAAAAGCACTAAAATCGTGTTATTGATCAAGATATCGAGTCCTAACTAATATAAATATGGGTATAAAATGTAGCACCTGCGTGCTTATCAACATCTCCACTTATATTTTGCTAATCCTCGAGCAAAACAAAGAATATATCCGCTAAACAACTGGATATGAAGAGACGTCTGCTAAACAGCTAGACGGAACCACTAAACAGTGGTATAAAGATGTCTGCTAAACAGCGAGACAGATCCGCTAAACAGCGAGATCGAGAGATGTCTGCTAAACAGCTAGACAAAAAGACCCGCTAAACAGCTGATCATAACATGTAATTTTTTTCTTTTAAGACCCACTAAACAACAGGTCATATCAATTTTTCGTTTTTGTTTTTTTTTTTAAAAGAAAAGTGAAAACATGCAAAAATATGGATAATTAATCACTCCCCCACACTTAAACATTACATTGTCCTCGATGTAATTGAGTCATCCAACGTAAAACTTAAGATGGAAAATTCAAGCAAATAAACAAAAGATAGGGGAAAGAAAACAAATCTGATGGGTTGACTCCCATGAAGCGAAATCGTATGGGTATGGGTTGACTGCCATAAAGCATATTCTTTGTATCCATGTTTGCGCACATAAAGAACCTCAAACAAGGTGAGGTTGCACCTAAGTAAGCAGCAAAGCATATATATAAAGTCTGACAAGTTGGGGATCAATCCAGCAAATCAGATCAGCTGCGAATATGAACCTGCAAAGACTATAAACCTCCAAAAAGATGTGTAAATTCATTCCCAATAGAAAACTGTAAATGATACTCAAATAATGCATGGCAGCGATAAGTAAATCACTCCCATGAACAACAAACATAGAATGTACGTTAGTTTCTATCCGGGAAGCACACTCTAAAGCAGGTTCTAAATCAGCTGAAATAACTCCCGTCGACACAATATCTTCGCTAGAAATCATAGGAAGCGATGAATTGACAATGTCAAAAGGCAAGGAATCATCAAACTCAGCATAATGATCTAAACATGCATCTAGTGGTTCAAGTTCATCAAAACCGGTAACTCTTAAATCTGGTTCTAAGTCCGCAGAAATAACTTCCGTTGTTGAGATACCTTGATTAACCATTGGAGGGCACAATGCATTGACAATGTCAATAAGCATGGGATCATCAGAATCTACGAAGTGGGCTAAAAAAACTGAGATTGGTTTAAAATCATTAGTTACCTGACCAGTACCAATCGCCACCGCATTCACATCAGCAATCAGGAAATCATAAGATGAGTCAACAAAACAAGGGCTCAATGGAGCAACAATATCATGAATAATTGACTCATTATCATCTGCAGCCAAGTGACCTATAGGAATCTCACAATTCAAATTACTAGATGGTACCTCATTATGAATGTCTACTGTCTCTAAGTCGTTAGACTCAACAATAGTATCTTCTGAATAAACAGGTTCCTCTAAGTCATCATATGCATATAACTCTTGGCATGCTAGAACTCTCAACCTTTGCTCCACACTAAGCGGTGTATGTTTGTAACACTTCTTATATATATTGTTAAAGGTGATTCTTCACTTACCATTTGTGGAGTAAAATCTTCCTTATGACGTGACCAATACATATACTCCCCAAGCGTCATATCATAAGACGTCTCATGAGAATGTGAACTTCTACGCTTATATTCTGCAAGTGTCATCTTAGATGACTTCTTGTGCGAAAAATTCAACATCCTCAAAAAGACTCCTGAAATAAAATTCTAACATCCAAAAAGAGTCAAAAGGAAAAAGAAATCCTAAAAAAAAAATATTGTACAAAAATAAAATAAAATAAAAATATAATTATTTAAAAAATCAAAAATACTAATTACAATATTCCACAACCGCTCCCCGGCAGCGGCGCCAAAAATTGATAGAATTTCGGAGAGACCCTGTATGATAATAACCTCAATCGCACGACGTCTAACTAGTAGACAACGGCAAGTACGGGTTGTTCCCATAAGGAGCGGTGGAAATATTGTAATCAATAATTCTAATTGACTAACCAGAGATGGTGTTTTTGGGATTTTTGAAAGAATAATAACAGAAAAGCAAACTAAACGAATATATATAAATGAGCTGGGAGAGGAAGAGAGTCAACAACCAAGGTTCTCAGGTGTAGATGGTGGATTTTCAACAAAGGTCAGAACTGTAAAATCATGATACTGCATGTTTCTGGCACGGCTTCAGGGATCCATGTGATGATTCGTGTTTTACGAAGTATGATGCATATGTCGCTCGAAAGGCCTCTCCGGAGCGTTCGACACCGGACATTTCATCATAGCCTCTATGTAGAATAACGTAATTGGGCGGTTCTCCATAAGATTGAAAGTTTCTCGCCTTCAGGATGCCGGTGACACTCACTGTTCCCTGACTACATAGAGGAATTTGCCTCTACATAGAAGAACAATTGGGCGGTTCTCCGTAAGATTGAGAGCAATAACGTCTCCAGGACGGTGATACTCACTGTTCCTGACTATGTAGAGAGACCCGTGTATAGACTCAGGCGGTCCTCCATACATGAAATGTTGAGAGGGCAAAACATCTTCGGGACATTAGCAACACTCGCTGATTTACTGACTATACGCAAGAGATTAAATTCTAGGTCATATTCACCACTGAATTCCTAGAAGATAATCTATCTTATCTCATTAATCCTATTTCATGATCAAAATGGTAATAAATAAATGTATTACTCCGATTTCATGATCGAATCCACGGCTGATCTCATGAAATGGTAATAGATGTTACTCCAATTTCATGGTCGAATCCACGGCTGATCTCATGAAATGGTAATATCACCACTTATTTTATTACTCCGATTACATGATCGAATCCACGGCTGATCTCATGAAATGGTAATAGATATTACTCTGATTCCATGGTATAATCACCACGATCCCATGGAATGGTAATATCACCGCTCATTTCATTACTCCGATTTTATGGTCAAATCTGCGATTCCATGAGATGGTGATGAAATTATCATTTTATTATTCTGAATCCATAGTCCAATCCGCTGCTGATTTTATGAATTGATAATAAAATAATTACTCATCTTATTACTCAGTTTCATGAATTATTCTCCACTGAATTTCATAAATCAGTAATAAATACCCAACAACCGGGCATCTAGACCATCACTAAGTAATCCCTACCAAAATGGTGTGAGTGTACTCGACAATGATGCACGACTGAGCACCCGGATGCACGAACGAGTGTCCAAAAACATGAAATAATGAGGAATCCTTCGCAAAACAGGAGAAAACAATGAATATTAATAAAATAATAAGAGGCGCCCAAGGCCGGGCCCACCAGCCGGCCGTGCCCTAGCCATGGTCGGTCCGTGCCTCTCCCATTATTTTCCTTATTTTTTGTTATTGTGTGAACTCACGAGAACTCCTTGGTTTTAGCAACTTTCCTTATTTTTGCAAAACTCGTGAATTCTCCATAACTTGGTGAATTCACTAAATAATATTATAAAATAAGATGAGGTGTGCGGGACCGGGCAACCTAACCGGACGGCAATGCCTAGGTCGTGGCTGGTCCCACACCTCACAATCCTTAGCCTTTTATAATTATTATTCCCTAATCTCACAACACTTGCTCAGTTGCACACCAAAATTATCAAATTCGTCGAATTGAGCAATACTTGATCAGTTGCTCGACAAACTCTCAATATTAGGAAATTCGTCGAGTTGAGCAATACTTGCTCAGTCTCTAGTCAGTAATTCATTGAAATCTCAGAGAACTACATGTTCAATCCATGAATCGTCGAGCATTCACCACTTATGCTCGATTCAACAAAACTAGACTCATAGTCTAAATCAGTCAACAAGTGACTAACTAATACATGTCTTCCTTGCAGACTCCACGATCGTGAAATATCAATCACATCACAAATTAGGGGATATCACTTAGGGTTTTGGTCTGGCGGTCTACGGCACGTGGATTCATCCACAATGAGAAATGTGCATAAGTCATGTAAATGGTTGAAGGACTTATCAAAGTAGTGGGTGCAAGATCAGTCAAGTCTCCACACGAAGTAGAACTGACTTTACCACGATCTCCCACTTTCCCACTCGTTCACTCAAGAAACCGTCACACTTACAGGGATCAGTAGTGCATCATTATTGCAAGATAAATAAGTCTAAATCGAGGACAACATAAGGATCAAGAATATAATCAATCATCGATTATCATCATTATCCGTCAACAACTTGATATAAACTTATTCACAGAACTCAACTTCAGCAGTTCAGGAATATCGCAGAAACCTTCAACACACCCACAATCCTTGATCATCACTGATCCTACACAACTCTCAGCTTCCCTCCTACAGATAAACCCATCTCCCTCTTTGCGACCGAATTGACTCTGGAACGACCATTGTCTTGGTTTAGGCCGGAGTCATACAGATTGATTTCCCGAATCTAAGCACCCCCTTTGCAGCAGTGCATCTGTATGAGGATTAACATTTTGCCCGGCTGAGGAGTCCCGACAACACGCTCGACTCTTCACTTTCCCAAAGAACAGGCGACTCGTTTTTCCCTATCTACAGATTGGCGACCACAGTGGGAGATTAATCTCTCGGTTGCAATCTTTCATTTTCGCAAGATGGTTGGTCTTATATCTAATCAGTTTCTCAAAACTCCAGTCAGAGTCTTTCAAATCGTGACGCTTCTCTAACTCACCCGAATGATTCTGGTAACATTCATCATCCGTACTTTACTACTCCCTTTTCATCTATTGGTGCATTTGATGGAGAAATTCCGTCACTAGCTGAACTGGCACGAAGGCAAGAGATTTTGGAAAGGAACATAAATCGATTGAAAAGAGCAATTGATAATTTGTTCAACTGCATGGTGGACCTAACAAGAATCTTAGGAGCTCAAGATGTGGAATGCTCATCTCTTGACACCACTGACGCTAACCCTCAAGCCAACAGCTTCGCCACTTATGAAAAGCCGGTGGAACAAGAGGTCACACACCTAATCGAGAATCTATGTGAACTTCTGTATTTCTCCAAAGATCAGCGCACATACACGTTTGTCGCTCTCAACAAAATATCATCCGATGTGCGAATAGTTCCATCATCTCCGGTAGTTGAACAAGTGTCCATGGTATCTGAACTCTCAATCAACAACATCACCTTCACTGAGGAAGACCGAATGGCGGAGGAAGGGCATAACCGAGCCTTGTTCGTTACTGCTTCCATTAAGGACTCTGAATTCAGGAGAGATGTCATCGATACAGGTGCTTCCACGAATCTTATTACTATGAAGACTCTCAAGGAGGCCAAAGTTCCACAAAGCAATATCGTTCATCATCCCATATTGATGACGGGTTTTGATGGAAGCAAGAGTTACACATACGGGTATGTCTATGTGGATCTGAAAGTAGGGTCGATTCAATCCACTGTCAAATTTCACGTGATCGAGAAAGACCCTGACTATCACATGATACTCGGAAGGCCATGGCTTCACGACAATAAAGTTGTTCCTTCGACGTACCATCAATGTATGAAAGCTTTGTTCAACAACAAAATTGTCCATATCTCAGCCTCAGTGTCTCCTTATGCTCCGGTTTACGATGTTGAGTTCCTGGAACATCCAAAGAGCATCCCCGAACCTCCAAGCAAGATCTGCAGTATTCCACTCCCAAGTTGGAAATCTATTAAGAAAGTCGACAAACCATCATCAACAGATGCTAAATCCGTTAAGTTGTCCACCACACCACTCAAGTGTCGTCAAGGTCAAGGTACGACTCATAAAAAGTCCAACTTTATTACTGATTATGATGCAGATGGGAGAGTCATCTATCTCCGTCGTAAGGATTAACAATTAACAGGGGAGGTCGATGAAAATTCTCCCCGCCCTGAAGAATCATGCCAGAGTGAGAAATCGCTCGATGAAGAAATTCAAGATGCACCACGACAGCTGCAAGATAGCACAGATTCCACAACCGACGACCTCGAGAAAATCAACATTGGAACAAATCAAAACCCAAGGCCAATTCTAATTAGTTCTGCTCTCTCACCTGAGGAACGAGAAGTATTGATACGCCTGTTGAAAGAGTATCAAGATATCTTCGCCTGGACGTACGAAGAGATGCCTGTCCTAGACAACAAATTGGTTACTCATCATCTGCACATCACTCCCGGTTGCAAACCCGTCAAACTGCCGCCCAGGAAATTCAGACACGAAGTTGAGGAACAAATCAAGGTGGAGATCCCGAAACTACTAACAGCAGGGTTCATCAAACCCATTCAACATCCAACATGGCTGGCGAACATTGTCCCAATCAGGAAGAAAAATGGACAGATCCGGTGTTGTGTAGATTTCAGGAACCTGAACAAGTTCTGCCCAAAGGATGACTTTCCATTGCCAAACATTGATATGCTCGTCGATGCAACCAGTGGCCATGACATGTTCTCGTTCATGGATGGTTACAGTAGATATAACCAAATCAAGATGTAGGAACATGATGCTAACAAGACTGCATTCAGACTCCCATTGGAAACTTCCACTATACAGTGATGCTTTTCGGCTTGAAGAATGCAGGAGCCACTTATCAGCGGTCCATGACTGCAATATTTCATGACATGATGCAAAAGCAAGTAGAAGACTATGTCGACGATGTGGTGGTGAAATCAAAGACCCGGGCGTCCCACCTAAACATTCTGAGACAAGTCTTCGAAAGATGCAGAGAATGCAAAATGAAGATGAATCCCCTGAAATGTGCTTTTGGTGTTTCTTCCGGAAAGTTTCTTGGATTCTTGGTCACTGCAGAAGGAATCAAGGTCGACCCAGACAAAACAAAAGCCATTACTACCATGCCGCCTCCACGAACTATGAAAGAGCTCCAGAGTTTCATGGGAAAAGTCAATTACATCCGGCGTTTCATTCCTGGAGTCGCTCAACTCATTGCTTCATTCACTCCTCCGTTGAACAAAGAAGCAAATTTTGCATGGACAGCCGTTCAACAAGAAGCATTCCATAAAATACAGCAGATATTGTTATCACCTGCTGTCATGAAATCTCCAGTACAAGGACGGCCTCTGATACTTTACACAGCTTCCAGTGACGTAGCTATTGGAGCACTCCTCGCTCAAGAGGATGAAGAAGGTATCGAACACCCAATCTATTACTTCAGTCGCACAATGAGGGATGCTCAACTCCGGTACCCAAAGGCTGAAAGGGTGTGTCTGGCATTGGTTCACGCAATTCAGAGGTTCAAACAGTATCTACTATCAAATATGGTCGTGCTGATGGCCAAAGCTGATCCTATAAAGTTCTTACTGTCGAAACCTTATCTGATCGGAAGACCAGCGAAATGGCTACTTCAAATGTCATAATTTGACATAGTGTGTGTCCTTCCAAAAGCATTCAAAGGACAAGCAGTTGCAGACTTACTTGCCGCTTTCCTTGGATAAGACATCACGATGTTGCATGAAGAAGTGCCCGTGTGAGTTTCCAAAAATTTCAATCATTCAGGAAGAAACGTGGTTATTATATTTTGATGGGTCTGCCACTCCGAGCAATGATACCGGTGGGGCGGGTATTGTACTGGTATCTCCATACGGTGAAGTCTTCTCACATTCATTCAAGATGGATTTTCATTGCACCAACAATTCAGCAGAATATGAATCTTTTCTCCTAGGGCTATCTTTGGCCAAGAAAGCAGGAGCGAAACATCTAGAGATCAGGGGAGACTCAAAGTTGTTGGTCAATCAAATGAATGACGTAAACTCTCTCAAAGAAATAACACTTGTTCCATTCAGGACTGAGGCACAACGACTATTAGCTCATTTTTCCGATGCAACAATTGTCCATACCGGACGCACCAACAATAGACATGTTGATTGTCTATTGACCCTAGCATCCAAACTTCAATTTGAGGGGTCTAAGAAACCCATCACTGTGCAAAGACGCGCTGTGTCATCCACCTGGCTTACTCAAGTCGAAGATGCTCAGTCAAGCGACTGGCGAGTGCCCATTATTCATGAATTGAGCAATTCTCTTACGGAGGGGAAAATTAGCCTCAAGGAGTTGAAAAACTTTTTCCTGCTGCACGGAGCGTTATATTATCGCAATCTCGATGGATCCTTGTCTCGATGCCTCGGAGATGAAGAAGCCGGTGAACAGCTCAAACGTATACATGAAGAAGTATGTGGGCAAACTCTAGTGGTCACACTTTACAGAAGGCTTCAAAGGCTCGGATACTATTGGCCTCCAATGGAAGCTCAGTCGAGGATGCTGCAAGGAGCATGTCCCAATTGTCAGACACCACCTCATCATTTGGAGGTTCTAACACTTCATCACACTGGGGACTGGAGAGAACCTTACATAAAATATCTTTGTTACAACGATCTTCCGTCAGAGAATAGAGGTGCAATCAAACTCATTCAGAGAGCCAAACTTTTTGTCTACTTGGAAGGGATTTTGTATCGCAAAAGCTTCGGTGGGAATCTCCTTAGATGCTTGGCCGAGCATGAAATTTCCATAATTTTGAAAGAAATGCATGAAGGTGAACACCAAGGGAAGAAGAAATTGTTTCTCCAAATCCATGAGAAATATTACTGGCCAACCATGGAAGGTGATGCAGCTGTCTACATTCGGTGATGTCATCAATGCCAAGTTCATGGTAACCTCATCCACACTCCCTTTCTTCCATTACATTCTGTGAGTAGTCCGTGGTTCGTGTCCCTTCTATAGCCGGGGAATGGATATCATAGGAAAATTAAATCTGGCATCTTCAAAGCAGCATGAATACATCATCACAGCAACAGAGTATTTCAGAAAATGGGTCAAGGCTATTCCTCTTCGAAGCACCACTGGAGTCACAATTGCATCTTTCATCAAAGAGTTCATCATATGCAGATTCGGCGTTCCTAAACATATCATCACAGATAATGGAACTCCTTTCGCCAACAAACATGTTGCAGAATTGCTCGAAGAATACAGAATCAAACAGATTTTCTCCACACCATACTATCCCCAAGGAAACGGACAGGCGGAGAGTACCAACAAAACCTTGATCTGGATTCTCAGTCGAACAGTTCATGATAGTCCACGGACGTGGCATGAGGAATTTCCCATGGCTTTGTGGGACTACCGAACCGCACCAAGAAGCTCAATTGGGACTTCACCATACTCTCTCGTTTATGGCACCGATGCAATTCTCCCAGCCGAAATCAAGGTTCCCTCTGCAAGAATCGCAGCAGCTAGTGGAGTACAATGGGATGAAGCAGAAGTCTTGGACTCAAGAATTGCTGAATTGGACATGCTCGATTCAATAAGACCCAAGGTGGAAAAATATGTAGAAACCTACAAACAAAGAGTTTCCAAGGCCTACAACAAACTGGTAAGACCTCGAACATTTCAAGTAGGAGAATTGGTTTTGAAAACAGCAAATCATATGCAACAAGACATGTCCGCTCCCAAGTTCTCTTCGGAATGGGAAGGACCTTATATAATCATCAAGGCAGTATCCAGCGGATATTACAAAATTTTAGCTGTTAATGGAGGAGTTGAAGGAAACATCATCAACGGAAAGTGGATCAAGGCGTATTATGCTTGAACAATCATTGGAAGTATTAAATTTCTAAATGTAATTTCTGTTTTCTCCAAAAGAGCAATATGCTCATTCACTAAAAATTCAAAATATCCTATGAATCTCACAAAAATATTTCAGTCACCTAATTTATTCAAAACAAAATCTCAAACCTACATAAAATCTTCCTCTCACTCAGAACAAACCATCCAACAGAGGATAATCTCTATGGAAAACCCTGTCAAGATTCTTCTGGAAATTTTTGGTTTTCACCTTCAAGTCCTGAACTGCCTTCTCAACTCGTGCTGAGTCCAAGGCGAGTGTCTTTTCCTCCTCCAATATGGCAGTAGACGCGAAAATTGCATCAGCAGCGGCCACCTCCTTATGAATTTTGATCATCTCGAGTCGATGACGAAGCCAACCTATGTTAAACTGCAGGGTTTCACAGTTTGAAATCATCTCATACCATTTGTGCAGTTCATGATTCTTGACATCTCGCAGATGCATCCGGTTCATCTCTTCAATGATCGGTAACAACCCTGCAACTGTAGTTAGCAGGGTTGGTAGAAAGCATTTCCATACTTCGGTCGTATAAATATGCCCGTACCTTCTCCAAATTGTGGTGTACATGGGCGCGTGACACTTGGAAATGATGAAATCCCCCAACCACTTCATTATTCGGGCAACTTTTGTTCATGGGAGCCTCAAACGGGAGTCCAGCTGTTGGATACTCAGGAGCACGAGATCTAACCTCAGTATCTACAGAATCAGTGGAGTTCTCGTCGACACGGTTGTTGCTATCATCAATCACAACAGCTGATTTCACGTTTTTCCTTTTTTATAGCATCGACGACGACATGAACATCAACCTGCGATGAAACGATGGAGTATTTAATGGTATTGACCACTGAGCATGGTAAAAATCTCAGTCGAGAAGTTATGAAATTACTTACAGACGTTCCGGCATCAACAGGATCCGACTTATACCAGGCAGGAGATTTAACCGTCCGTTTAGGTCTCAAGCTACGAGAGGAATGCTGATTCTTTTCATTATCCTGCAATAAATTCTTTTCTTTTGATCAATCATCCTGATCGAGCAAAAGACAAAAGAAGAAATTTAACTCACCGAGATGGATACTTCCACAGCATGTTCGACATGAGATTCACTCCTGGAAGAAACACTGCTTCTAGACATGGTGACGAGAGTTAGGATTGTGATAAAAATTTCTTTTGATGATACACAAAGGCAGCAGATGGTAGACTGTTTAAATAAAACCCTAAGTCCAATATGGATGCTTATCCCCTAACGGAATCATATGCGTGACATATGGGAGAAGAGTAACAATGCTGGGGACTGACGGTTCGAACGTAATCAACATTACAACTAAGGATTGATCGTCTGGTAGGCCACGTGTTTTATAGACAGCTCATGTGATTGTATTCTGTGGGTAATTATTGTCTATGTGGACATTGGTCCATCCACTGGAGATGTGAGGAAAATTCAGAAAGGAGATACTACAAGGAATTACGGTTCAAAAAATAATAATAATATCTAAAGAAACATCTCTACATCCAAGCTGCTTAAACCAGAGAACATCTACTTAAATGGAAAATAAATAATCTCAGAGAGAATCCTCTTCGATTTCTTTATCAGAATCACTATCACGGCCGTTGATGAAGTCTGGGTGGATATTAGGATCATCTGAGTCCGAGTCATCCTCTACTTTGTACTCAGCTTTGAGTTCAGATTCAACCTGCTTCGCAATCTTTTGAAGTTCTCTGGTACGCCGGTATGGCTTAATCTCGTAATTCCGTACCACCCACACAGTTTCCTCTTCAAAAGCATTAGTTTCAGAGTCGGAGGGTACACCATCAAAAAATCGATGCCTCTCTTCAGCCGCCTGTATCCTGCGCTGGATTCGATCCTTTCTACGTCGACGATCCTCCATCTCATTATCCTGGGACTTTCTCTTCATGAGCTCTTCATAAGATATCCTTAGGTCATTAAGGGGTATGCTAGCTTTAGCTCCCTCAACATAATTCGTTTTAGCTCGTGATTTGGCTGTATAAGACTTGGAATCCTCATCAGAAGAGCTGGAGGAGTAATCGCTGTTGGTGCTGGTGGAAACCATCATTGTCTGGAACCAAATCAGAAGCACATAATTACAAACGACCTAATGATATCAGTTTCAACAACGAAAATGGTAATCCCCAACTCTTACCTACTTTACGATTTCACTAGACTTTAGTGATGACGCGAAACTTCGAAAACTTTCTCAATCCTTCAAACCTGCAAAGACGAGCAAAACTTATCTTTCTAGAGTCAACACTGACTTTTCACAAAACTATGAATAGTTCACATAACCTTTCATGTGAACATTCGCTGATTTTCTACATGTGTGCATATACTATAAAATTGCCAAACTCATACATACATTATGTCATCACGAATACAATTGTTTGCTTTCAGCAATTGCTCAAAAATCATAAATTGATTTTCATAAAACCGTGAACAACCCACGTAAATTTTTACTGAGTGAACATCCACTGGTTTTTCGAAAATTGGACAGACGTCTATTCTACAATTGCGAAAACTTACATACATATATTATTTCACCGTGAATAATTATCTATTGTCAATAGTTGTTCAAAATCAAAACATTGATTTTACAAAAATATATAACGTGAAACTCATGTAACTTTGAAAATATGTATTTTCTTGGTCCCTCTCGTCGTCATCCGTCTTTGAAACGAGAGTATATTTTCAAAAACAAAATTTTTCATGAAAGATCATAGACAAAATTTTATTATTAACAGACGCACGTCTATTCAAAAAAAAAAAACTTTTCTCTCGTACGAGCATCCACCTTTGAAATGAGGGTTTATACACTTTGTGAAATATCACATATTTAAAAAATAAAATTTTGGTTTTCATGAAAGCTCATAGACAAAATTTTATGTCATTAGACTCATGGTCTATTTTGTTTATTTCCTAAACTAACGAACGAACGTCTGTTCCTAAAACAAGGATTTTCTTTTTTGGGCTGAGCCCGTAAACGCTGAACTAACCAAAATTGGATTTTCAACCGACCAAATCAGCAGTGACTCATCTCTCCACGCTCACGGGATGACACTCTATCTCACTATCAGGGTTCTCAAATGTGCATTTGCTCGTACATGACATCATTGGGGTAAATCGAGGATTCTAAAACTACCTTTGTAGACTGAGTTCAACCACTGATCTCGTCGACTGAAAATCACCATTTAATGCTTACTGCGGAACATGACTGTTCCTCACTAAGCAGGGGATTTAATGTATATGGTGGATTTTCAACAAAGTTCAAAACCGTAAAATCATGATACTGCATGTTTCTGACACGACTTCAGGGATCCATGTGACGATTCGTGTTTTACGAAGTATGATGCATATGACGCTCGAAAGGCCTCTCCGGAGCGTTTGACACCAGATATTTCATCATAGCCTCTATGTAAAATAACGTAATTGGGCGGTTCTCCGTGATATTGAGAGCTTAACGCCTTCAGGATGCCGGTGACACTCACTGTTTCCTGACTACATAGAGGAATTTGCCTCTACATAGAAGAACAATTGGGCGGTTCTCCGTAAGATTGCGAGCAATAACGTCTTCAGGACGGTGATACTCACTGTTCCTGACTATGTAGAGAGACCCGTGTATAGACTCGGGCGGTCCTCCATACATGAAATGTTGAGAGGGCGAAACGTTCTCGGGCATTAGCAACACTCGCTGATTTACTGACTATACGCAAGAGATTAAATTCTAGGTCATATTCACCACTGAATTCCTAGAAGATAACCAATCTTATCTCATTACTCCTATTTCATGATCGAAATGGTAATGGATAAATGTATTACTCCGATTTTATGATCGAATCCACGGCTGATCTCATGAATTGGTAATAGATGTTACTCTGATTTCATGGTCGAATCCACGGTTGATCTCATGAAATGGTAATATCACCACTTATTTTATTACTCCGATTTCATGATCGAATCCACGACTGATCTCATGAAATGGTAATAGATATTATTCCGATTTCATAGTGGAATCACCACGGTCCCATGGAATGGTGATATCACCGCTCATTTCATTACTCCGATTTTATGGTCAAATCTGCGATTCCATGAGATGGTGATGAAATTATCATTTTATTATTCTGAATCCATAGTCCAATCCGCTGATGATTTTATGGATCGATAATAAAATAACTACTCATCTTATTACTCAGTTTCATGAATAATTCTCCACTGAATTTCATAAATCAGTAATAAATACCCAACAACCGGACATCTGGACCATCACTAAGTAAGCCCCACAAAAATGGTGCGAGCACGACTAAGTTCTCGGATGCACGAACGAGTGTCCAAAAATATGAAATAATGAGGAATCCTTCGCAAAACAGGAGAAAATAATGAATATTAATAAAATAATAAGAGGCGGCCAAGGCCGGGCCCACCAGCCGGCCGGCCGGCCGTTCCCTAGCCATGGTCGGTCCGTGCCTCTCCCATTATTTTCCTTATTTTTTGTTATTTCGTGAACTCACGGAAACTCCTTGGTTTTAGCAACTTTCCTTGTTTTTTGCAAAACTCGTGAATTCTCCATAACTTGGTGGATTCACGAAATAATATTATAAAATAAGGAAAGGTGTGCGGGACCGGGAAACCTAACCATCCGGCCATGCCTAAGCCGTGGCCGGTCCCATACCTCACAATCCTTAGATTTTTATAATTATTATTCCCTAATCTCATGAAACTCCTCCGTTTCAACAAAAACTTGTGGATTCTCCATAACTTCAAGGATTCTCCATAACATCAAGGATTCATGAAAAATAATAAAATAGGGAAAAGTGTGCGGGACCGGGCAACCTAGCCGGCCGGCCATGCCCTAGCCATGGTCGGTCCCACACCTTGCAATCCCTAATCTTGCATAATTATTATGTTTCTCAATTCATGAAACTCCTGGGTTTGAGAAAAATTCATGATTTCTCCATATTTTCTCAAATATTTCTCAAATCACGAAAATCCAAAAGCCAACATAGTCGCACGACTGGCTAGCCTCTCACGGCAATTTTAAATATTAAAAAAATTTTATTTTAATATTTACAAAATATTGATGAATTGAGCATACATGCTCATTCCAACAAAAATCGAGAATTCTCAGTCAAGATGAAACTCTTTTGAAATTTCAGTATGTTGCTCGAACGCGCATCAGAAAATACTGAAACTCTCAGTATGGAAACACAGACACCACGACAACACGTGCATGCCTCCATGACCGACCAAAGTCATTCCTAGGGCTTGCAGAAAGCCGGTCCCACATGTTTTCATAATTCTGACCTAATTTGTTCAATTGCTCATACTGGGCCCGAACTCTCTCCAACCAACTGGAGAATCCTTCAAATGACCAACAACTGGTCCCGTGACCACCAAGAGCTGGTCCCATGCTCTCTTGTTCGGTCCTCATCTCTCATACCTAGGTTTTGTCACCTAATGCTGAATCCAGCAATATTTCAATAAATGATGAAACCTGCATTTAATCATCGTTCTTTCACCAATTCTCAAACTGAGAACCCTGGTACGTGCTCACTCGAGCACTGGGCATCACATGGACGCTCATCATGCCATGTGGTCGGTCCCTCTTCACTCATGACCAATTTTCAGTAATTCACCAATTGTTGAAGGATTGATCAAAAAATTAGGGTTTCGAACAAACGCTCCACGAATCACCATTCTGAGCAAGTTCAAACACAAAATTATGTTGATTCAGCAATCAACATCCAAATTAATAATATTCGGTAATTCACCAATATTTTTGAATAATATTTTATTGGGTCACGGCACCAGTAAATAATTCTTTGAATTAAGAAATACTTGCTCAGTTGCTCGAATATTGATCCAACCATCAATATTCGGCAATTCATTAGTAGTTTGTTGAATTGAGCAACACTTACTCAATTGCACGTCAAATTATCAATATTCAGTGTTTTGGTGAATTGAGCAACACTTACTCAGTTACACACCAAATTATCAAATTCGTCAAATTGAGCAATACTTGCTCAGTTGCTCGGCAAACTCTCAATATTCGGCAATTCGTCGAGTTGTGCAATACTTGCTCAGTCTCTAGTCAGTAATTCATTGACATCTTAAAGAACTACATGTTCAATCCATGAATCGCCGAGCATTCACTACTTATGCCGAATTCAACAGAACTAGACTCACAGTCTAAATCAGTCAACAACTGACTAACTAATACACGTCTGCCTTGCAGACTCCACGATCGTGAAATATCAATCACGTCACAAATGGGGGGATAACACTTAGGGTTTTGGTCTGGCGGTCTATGGCACGTGGATTCATCCACAATGAGAAATGTGCGTAAGTCATGTAAACGGTTGAAGGAGTTAGCAAAGTAGTGGGTGCACGATCAGTCAAGTCTCCACACGAAGTGGAACTGACTTTACCACGATCTCCCACTTTCCCACTTTTTCACTCAAGAAACTGTCACACTTACAAGGATCAGTGGTGCATTATTCTTGCAAGATAAATAAGTCTAAATCGAGGACAACATAAGGATCAACAATATAATCAATCATCGATTATTATCATTATCCGTCAACAACTCGATATAAACTTATTCATAGAATTCAACTTCAGCAGTTCAGCAATATTGCAGAAACTTTCAACACACCCACAATCCTTGATCATCACTGATCCTACATAACTCTCAGCTTCCCTCCTACAGATCAACCCATCTCCCTCTTTGCGACCGAATTTACTCTGGAACGACCATTGTCTTGGTTTAGGCCGGACTCATACAGATTTATTTCCCGAATCTAAGCACCCCCTTTGCAGTGGTGCATCTGTGTAAGGATTAACATTTTTCCCAGCTGAGGAGTCTCGACAGCACGCTCGACTCTTCACTTTCCCAAAGAACCGGCGACTCGTTTTTCCCCATCTATATCAGGTATCCACCATTATTTCTATTTGGTACTGAAAATAATCCATAATTCTAAATACGCGTCTATATCTTTGTTTTATTGCAACACCTATTATCAGTATAGTTTCTCTAATATAACTTGCATCTCCTAAGTGTAACCCATCAAAGTCTTCCAAGCATGACCTATCAAATTATAATAGGAAGCAAATTATCAAAACTATGTATTTATAGATTTACGATTATTATTTTGCGTTTTCTAAGCATAACCCATCAAATGATTTAACCTAAGCATGGATTAGCAAATACTATAACAAATAAAATTACAAAACTAGATATTTAGGCAATTAGGCTATTGTATCGTACAAAACCGATGAAGCAACAACAACTTTTCTATATAAAATTAATAGAGCGTAAATATAGAATTATTCGAATCGATTCATAATTGCCTAAAACCAAATATTATCAATTTAATCATTGTCTATTGCTAGAAATGGTTTCCACCGAAGAACCCTAGCTACAAAGAAACTAGCAAACCATGGCTTTCTCAAAAGCCATAAACATATTAGAGAAAATCACAAGCTAATTGAAATGGAAATCAAAATATAAAATTGCAAACTCTTGTCTTCCACCTCCGTAGCCGCGCCTTTCTCTGTTCTTCTCTTTGCGGCTCAGTCGCCGACCTCCAAAACCGGTCTTTGGCTCTGTGGCCGCAGATTCCTCGTTGTCGGAACCCCCTTCCTGTTTGTTTATGTTCAACTTTATAGTTGTTGCGAGAGTCTAAAACTAAGACCTAGCAAATCTACAAATGCCAGTCCAACAACTGACCCAACATCCAAAGACTCATAATATTGTCACAGTCTGGTCATCGGCCATTCTGTCCGTCAAGCTTCCCTGCCCGGTCAAACGAACCCAACCATCTGAGCTCCAGTTTCTGTCTTCTGACCCTAGCCATCAACACCGATCATATTTCAGGTCACGGCATGCTTCTTCCTCCTACGAAACCTATCTTTGCTCATCATCAAACAGCCAACAAACATCTCCATTTCCTGTTCAAGTCATGCCCAAGATTGATCACAACATCAACTTCCAGTCGCATTAAATTCAATCACAGCAGCACTTTGCTCTTCATCTAGGCCAAATAACACAACACGAAATGGAATGAGTTCAGCTAACACAAAACTCCTCCATCTTCTCCTGCATCTTCAACAGCAAACCAATCTCTAGCATTCCCTGTTTTCTTCGTGACATAACTGCAAAACCACCGGCAAAGAGAGCACTCGATGCTATTTTCTCAGCACAATTTTCAGTTCACAAACAACCCCATGTCTACACTGATTCGAAGCCGCACTTCCTTGAAGTTCACAATTAATCACCGTCGTCGTCCATGCAGCCATCAAGAACTACTCCATTCTCATAAGCACTTTTATTGTTCGACAACATAAGCACGTTCTTTGTTCCTTTTCGTGACCACTGCCACCAACTCCAACCATCATCTCTCTCGAAATTCAGTTGCTATTGTCGATAGAATACTACTCATCACTCCACTGTTAAACCCATCTTTGCACCATCAGCCATCGTTGCACTGTTAATGTCAGCAGCCAAAACTCCATCTCCTGAAGTGTATTTCCATGCAACAACACCACCGACGAGTTGCTGCCGATTTCCTCTTCATCTAGTACCAACTATGAGACGAGCCACCGCTGTCTGCACCATTCCAACCTAGTAATGAAATAGAAGTAGAGAAAATGATGTCAGCTGCTTGTGAAGATGATCACAAAAATCCTCCACTGAAATTGAGCTCAGATCCCTGTTATCTTTGAATAGAATAACACCACCTGCTTGACTTCTGTTCGTAAAAGAATGACATTTGGTGATATTGAAACACCACAAAATAAACATGGTTACACGTCCAACGTTTCTCTTGGCCCATTAGTGGAATCACATGATCAAACAAAGAAAACTCTTCTTTGTCAACGCCTCCGGCGGTGCGACACTTGAGTTGGCTTTCCAGCCATCCAGCAAACTTTAATAAAATGCCAATTTAGCTTCTAGCTAAGCTAATTTTCCTCCAATGATCGAATCTCGTTGTGCTTTCTACAAAAGCACTAAAATCGTGTTATTAATCAAGATATTGAGTCCTAGCTAATATAAATATGGGTATAAAATGTAGCACATGCGTGCTTATCACGTACCCGTTTGCATAGTTGAGTAGTTAAAATTCTAGAATCGGTTTGTTCATGAACTAATACATTTATATAATAAGGAATGAAATTTTTTCAAACCGTGGCTATAATGTTCATGAATTGATTCGAGTGAATCAAACTGATTTTGCTTCAATTGTGTTCTTGTATACTTCAATGAGAATATAGCAATTTAACAACTCTTTGACTAGTTTCATTTGAGTCATTTGAACTAGTTGTGGTTAAGATGAATAAGGTTGATATGAAAGTGTTCATATAGCTAACTTTGGTTAACTACTGTTGAGCAAACCCGGTGTACACGTTTAGGTATGGTTACTCAAACATAAATGAAGGTACATTTTATTTGTGTATAACAAGCTAAGTTCGATCTAACGGTTGAAAGATATTAGCTTAAGTCTAATCATGTTTTCATCTAACGAGGAATATTGAATGCTTGGTTACCAAGGTAACTTAGATCGCAAACCTTGATTTGAAAACTATATAAGGGAGAACTCTAGCAACTGGGAAACCAAATCCCCACACCTTATGTGTGATACTAGTTGCGACTAGAGTCGATTCTCCTTTAACCTTAGGTTTTTCACGAAACCCTGTAGGTTAATGACTTGAAGACTTCATTGGGATTGTGAAGCTAGACCCAACTATTTTCTCTGTAGTTGTGTATTCTGATCTTGTGTATTTGCTCGAGAGTGATCTCCGATAGGCAAGATAAAAAGTAGTCACAAACATCTTCGCCTCATCGTTTGTGATTCCACAATATCTTGTTTCGCTTCCATACGATTAAGATTATTGTGAGGTGATTGATAATACTAGGATGTTCTTCGGGAATATAAGTCCGGTTTATCAATTGGTTCCTGTGCACCTTGATTTATCAAAAGACGGAACAAAACTCATAGATATTTCTGTGGGAGTCAGATTTATCTATTCCAATAGACTTTTCTGTGTGAGACAGATTTGTTTATCAAGTCTTCGACTTTGGGTCGTAGCAACTCTTATAGTTGTAGGTGAGATCATCTAAGGGAGTCAAGTGCGTAGAATCCTGCTGGGGTTCAGAGACGTAAGGAGCGCAACTGTACCTTGATCAGTGTGAGATTGATTAGGCCTCAACTACATTCCAGTTCGAAGTTCATTGAAAGTAGGCTAGTGTCTGTAGCGGCTTAATACAGTATAGTGTTCAAAGTTGGACTAGGTCTCAGGGTTTTTCTGCATTTGCGGTTTCCTCGTTAACAAAAATTCTAGTGTCTATGTTATTTCATTTCCGCATTATATTTTGTTATATAATAAAAATATCATAGGTTGTGTGTAAAGATCAATCAATTAGATAATCCAACCTTTGGTTGTCGATATAAATTGATTAAACATTGGTATTTGGTACCGTTCAAGTTATTTCTCTTATTCAATCGGGCTCGCAAATTCTTATTTGTTTGATTGCGGATTGAATTGAGAAATAGAGATATTGCTCTTTGATATACTTTTCTATAGATTGAGTCTGACTGTCTAGTTGATTCTCTTGAAAGTATATTGGAGTTTTTCTTCATAGATTTCCGAACGAAATATTGGGTGTGGTTGTTAGACCCCCGCTTTTTCAATTGGTATCAGAGCAGGCAAACATGTTAAAGACCTCATAAGCCCATGATTGTAGCAATCTGATTATTATGAACCAGTCTATCTCTAATAACGTACCAGGTCAGAAATTACCAGATGATTTTCAAAGCTTGAATTCACCTGAGAGAACTGTCACATCTAAGTCAATATCGAAACATTCTCTGAATGTAAAAATTGTTGATTGGGAAACACGCCTAGAAGAACAGTTGGATGAACTTTATGATGAAGATGATTCAGATATTGATAGAATTGTTGATGAGGAAGTCTTAGTGTATGTTAAGTTTTAGGATCCGTTGAAAATTAAGAAGATTACAACTTCTCATGTCACACCTCTTCTGACTCCTCTCTGTCGAGAAAACAAGAAATTGAAAAGGATTTACGGAGGTCCTTATGGTTGGAATCGCTCTTGCGAATCGGTCCTCAAAGATTCCAAGGAAAACCTGAGTAGAAAGTCACTTTAATGTGATAATGTTTATCAAAAATACTTCTTGTTTGAAGAGAATCTTGCAGAGACTGAAGCAAGGATTAAATCTCAGCAAACAAGTTTTGATGACAAAGAAAGCGCTTTTCTCGCTCGAGAAAAACGTCTTGAGGCTGATTTAGCTGCTGCTCTTGATAAAATCAAGATGTTGGAAGATGACTTGAAAAAGTTTAATACTAGTTCAAGCAAATTAACCACTATGCTAGGAACAAGTAAAAATCATCGTGATACACGAGGATTGGGCTATAAGGGAATAGATGCTCCAAGTATTAGCAAAGAGGTAAATTTTGACAAGGCTTCTCAACAAAAGGTTTCCACTGATGGAAAAAGTGAAATATCTTCACCGGCAGTTAAGGTTCAAAATAGAAAAGTATATCAACCTCCAAAGTCACCATACATGGATCGAGGTAAGAACATTCCTTATGTTTTCCACTATTGCGGAAATAAAGGTCACCTGGAAAGGAGATGTCATTCTCTTATAAGGAATGAGAAACTTCATGATGTTCTTGTCTTGGCATCACAAGAAGTTGTGAAACCAAGATCTTATGTTAAGGCCAACCTTTAGGCAAACAAAGGAATCAGTGCTGTGACAAACTTAGATTTGCCTATAAACGTCATACGAATCCTTTTCTTAATCGTAATGGTTATCAAAAGGATAAATTCGTAAATACGAATGTTTGTACCCAAAATAAATTCTAGGCACTAAACACGATGATTTGATGATGATTATATGAATTAGGACTAGAAGATGATAGAAAATAAATAAGAGACACACGAATTTAACGTGGTTCGGCAAGTTGTGCCTATATCCACGGAAGAATCCCATAAGGTGTGATTGTATTGATATGAGGTTACAATAATTGTGGTTAGATAACCTAGGATTCCATGTCCTTTGAGTTGGATTTTGACCTCTATTTATAGGCAAAAAACCCTAATCTGGTTCCATAATAACCCTAGATTTGTAGTTATCCAAAATAACTACCTGGACTTGTACTTATCCTTTAATATTTGTGTATATCCTTGAAGATCCATGTCTATCTTGAGAGATTCTTGTATATCTTCACATGATTTGAGTTTATCTTAAAAGATCTTTATATATTTTCATAAGATTTGTATCTATCTTGGAAGATTCTTATCTATCTCCCAAGATTTGTGTCTATCCCAAAATGACTACTACAATAAGTCATTTGGGATTCTATAATAAGCTAGATTGGGCTTCCATATTAAGCCATGTGGGTTTCCTCAATAAATCCATCGGTTTCCACAATAAACCTAAGCCATGTGGGTTTCCTCAATAAAACCACCGGTTTTCACAATAATTCGTATTGGCTTCAATAATAAGCCATGTGGGTTACCTCAATAAACCCACCGGTTTCCACAATAAACCGTATTGGGCTTCCATAATAATCCATGTGGGTTTCCTCAATAAACCCACGGGTTGGTTTCCTCAATAAACCACCAGACTTCCTTAATAAGTCCGGTTGGGCTTCCTCAATAAGCCATGTGGGCTTCTCAATATACCCACGGGTTGGTTTCCTCAATAAACCTCCGGACTTCCTTAATAAGTATGGTTGGGCTTCCTCAATAAGCCATGTGGGTTTCCTCAATAAACCCACGGTTTGATTTCCTCAATAAACCTTCGGACTTCCTCAATAAGTCCGGTTGGGCTTCCTCAATAAGCCATGTGGGTTTCCTCAATAAACCCAGGGGTTGGTTTCCTAAATAAACCTCTGGACTTCTTTAATAAGTTCGGTTGGGCTTCCTCAATAAGCCATGTGGGTTTTCTCAATAAACCCACGGGTTGGTTTCCTCAATAAACCTCCGGACTTCCTTAATAAGTCCGGTTGGGATTTCTCAATAATCCATGTGGGTTTCCTCAATAAACCCACATTTTACCAATATCAAATAGCTTGTGTGGTTCGCACGTACACTATTTTAATATGGTACAAATATCGCCCCCTCTTAATCTTCAACTTGTTGAAGAATTAAGAAGTGTATAATACCGACTATCCGTCTCAGCGTGCCTACGATGACCCCGTTACTTTTACGATCATCTTGCCGCGAATTTAGCGTTGCTAACTTTTCGAAGTGCGCCCGGGTTTATGTCAACATTTCTAAGTATAGCAATTACACTTAAAATTTCCATGCACCCTCGTACTGCAGGTACCATCTAAATACGAATCTAAAAAGAATTCCATCGTTGAGGGAAATGACCTTAATACTCTTTCGTGAAATGCTCTTGTCGGAAAGCTTAAAATTTTCGATCACGAACTGAAAACAAGAGATAAACATCATCTGTCTAGTAATCATGTTACTACGCCTGATGGAAAATCTCGTCGTCCTAAATTGATTGATAATAAAAATGAGAATGTCTTTATCTCTACGTTGTCTCTGTTTATACAACAATTTAAGAAAATACTTAGACGAAGTAAAAGAAAGTCTCAAAAAGGAGCTCAATCAATCGATAAAAAGGATAAGAAAGATCAGAAAAGCTATACTAGTGAAACTGGTCCCAAGTGCTATAGAAGTGTTCATTATATTTCTAAAGGTCCGGATACAGAAGTGAGTAAGATAACTAAAGCATGGATGAATACTCTTTATTATTGTCCTGAGGAAGTCTATGATTGTTCTCTTAATCTTTTTGCAGTAAATCACAACTGTGATTCTTATACGACATGTCGAATTACTCCGACTAAGTCTCATAAGCTGTGTCAGCAAACTTCGCCTAACAGTGTATTACTCCCTAGTCATCTTGACAACAAGAGTGATATAGAAAAACACAAGATACTACCAAATCTCTCGGTTCCCTTGTGTAAATATCAGGATCATCTTAGCACTAATAATCAAAAGCAGTCATGCTCTACTAAACATTGTGTGCAGAAGAAGAAAAAGAAATCTCCTATGAAATCCTTTTTTCCTCAAAAAATTATTTCTAGAACGGTGCAGGATTTGCGAAAATCAACAATCAAGTTATTCAGAATTGTGATTAAAAGGGAAAAGAATGATGTGCATAACTCTTCTTTCCTAAAGAATAAGCAAAAACTTGAATAAACAAATAATTCCTCCCCTCGCGAAAAACATCCCAGTCCTATATTGAATTGGAGTGATTATGATCTGTAATCTTATTGTTTACGATTCTTTTGTCTATCACTCTTAGGCAAGAATCATTATTTTCGAAAGGGTTGTGTTGGAATTTGTCTGTTAAATCTCTAGGAGTGTTTGGTTTTTGTTTATTCTCATCTAGTACCGTTTTTTTTCATGAACGGTTCCTGGTTCTTAAAGACTTTTTCTTGGTATTGATGGTGGTTTTTAGCTTAGGGTTCAAATCGTAAAACCGTACATCTGACATGACGTCACTATGACCATTAGCGCATTTATTGAACCAATCAGCATGCCTACATAAGAATTACCTAGATACCTTTTTTTTACATGTGTCATGTTCCACGGCAGAACCCTTAGCATTGACCGAAATCATCTATACCAAACCTTAATTCTCATGATACCGTGCCAATGGAAAACCATGTCATCCACGTCTCCGTGTCAAGGCATGCCAACCATGCCAGCCGCACCACCGTGCCAATGGAAAACCATGCTAGCCACGTCTCATCGCCAAGGCATACCAACCATGCCAGTCGCTCCACCGTGCCAGCCACATCTCCGCGCTAAGGCATGCCAACCATGCCAGCCGCGCCACCGTGCCAATGGCAAACCGTGCCAGCCACATCTCCGCGCCAAGGCATGCCAACCATACCAGCTGCACTACCGCGCCAATGGAAAACCATGCCAGCCACGTCTCCGCGCCAAGGCATGCCATCCATGTCTCCGCGCCAAGGCATGCCAACCATGCCAGCCGCATCACCGTGCCAATGGAAAACCATGCCAGCCACGTCTCCGCGCCAAGGCATGCCAACCATGCCAGTCGCATCATCGTGCCAATGGCAAACCATGTCAGCCACGTCTCTGCGCTAAGGCATGCCTACCATGCCAGCCGCATCACCGTGCCAATAGAAAACCATGCCAGCCACGTCTCCGCGCCAAGGCATGCCAACCATGCCATCCACACCACCGTGCCAATGCCAAACCATGCCAGCCAAGGCATGCCAACCATGCAAGCTGCACCGCCGCGCCAATGGAAAACCATGCCGGCCTTTCCTTTATGGCTGCCAGAACGAACGGTTCCAATGATCAACGGAACCCTTCCATCTGAGATGCAGATCTTATCCGTCCAAGGTAACCTTTGTCCCAATGCCAAAACCCTAATTTTGGACGCACCCAAACTATGCCAAAACCCTAGTTTTGGCCGCGCCCAAACCATGCCTATCCTGGCCGCGCCTAACACATGCCAAAGCCATGCACGACACTAGCTAGCAAAACGAAGGGTTGCGATAATCAAGGGCCACCCTTTAATCTGAGATGCATATCTTAGCCGTCCAAGGTCGTCATCCGACGCATGGTAACCTTTGGACAAGCCTAACACATGCCAAAGCCATGCTTTCATACCGCTGGCTACCAAGCGAAGGGTTGCAATAATCAACAGCTACCCTTCCTCTCAAGATGCAAAATCTCGACCGTCGAAGGGCACCACCGAGCCGGGAAGTCTCCCAATATCAACTTGCCAAACAGCAGCAACATGCTACATGTTTTCCACAGAAACACTAGAGATATCAACACATATCACAAACTGGGGGATGCTCATTGGGTATTGGTTTGGAGGCTTACAGCGTGCAGCGTACACTACGCCCGTTACAAGACAGTGTCATAAGGATGAGGTGGTTAGTAAATACAGGGAGTAATGGTGAAACGCTTTCCTTCATTATGGAACATCAATTCCAAGAGTTAACGGTTACCACCTCCTCCCATTTGCTTATCTGTTTTCCATTTCTTACGAGACCACAGTACGTTTCACTTCGACTTGTATAAATAGGTCTTACCTATTTCCACCAAAAGACAAGTTTTGGTCAGGAGCATACAACACTCATAAAACATTTTGTTAGCTTTCCCATATGTTAGCTTACGCTTTCTGATACAAGTCAAACAACTACTCTTCCAGAACCAACTATTCTGGTCTCAACACTCTCTTCGCTTCCCTCCCCAAAACCAACCCTTCTCCTTCACTTTGGGACCAAAGCAAGTATGGAACGACCATTTCTTGGTTTAGGCCGGATTTGTACAGATTCATCTCTCGAATCTAAAGTACTCCCTTGCAGTACATTGTTTAGGGTTTAGACTCGTTTCTCGCCCACAACACACGAAATTACCAAAACCAGCAGAAACTGTTTTCACCCTTAAACAATTGGTGACCACAGTGGGAGATTGATCTTTCGGTTACAATGTCAATTTTCAATCCTCGATCTCATATTTCGACCGAAACATCAGGATGGTAGAATCAAACGATCTTCTCAGGGATCGATGATTCAGCTACCTGACGGTCTGATTACCAGTCGTGACACAACAAGGGATGACTGGGGACTTGCGAGGGGTTAGAAGCAAACGATCCGCCCATGGATCGACGACTTATTTAGATGGCCTGATTACCAGTCATGGCACGACAATGGATGACTGGGTACTTTCCACAGTCACGGTGGTGTTTCCCACAAAACTCGGTCTTACACGCGGGAGATTCCTTTTTCATCAGGAGATCTGAAAAACCGAGTAAGTCTTGCTAGACAAAATACATGGTATACTGCTTCAAATCTTCACAGGGGAGATAAGAAACCGATAACCATATTGTTCCCGTGTTTCATGCTCTCTACTATCACACAACATTCACAATTCCATAACTTTCCTGTGTATTCATACCACTTATAGTCATAACCAAAAATATCATTATTCTAAAACAGTTCATTCCAAATAATAATAATCCAAAACCCTCATGGGTAACAATTGTCTGACAACCCAAAAATCCAAAAAATCAAAACCATAAACTAGGCGTTTCATTTTCCATCCGTAAAAAAAAACCTAAAATAAGAAGTTCAGAATACAGAAATGCATTCAAGAAAAGTTTTTCAACAATGGCCTGATCTTCTTAGCGAAAGCCTCCTTCGTGATTTGGAGAGCCCCCCGTTTCAACTTCAGCTTCCTGGACAACCTTTCGACTTCCGCTTCCTGCTGTTTGACCATATCCGCAGAAGGACCTTCGACTGTTTTGGCCAGCAACTTTTCAACCTCAGAGAAACCTTCAATGAACCAAGGAGCATTGAACTTGAAATTTATGCACGTGTCACGATGGAACCTCTATCTTGAGATTACATCCTCAGAAACGGTACAGCCAGTCACATTGAACATATCGTCAATTGAAGACAATGCTTCTTCCACACGCTTAACCAACGCAAATCGACTAGTAATTCTCTTGGTCGTGGCGATGTGTCCATAGCTTTCCCATATCTTAGTGTATAGTGTTGCATGCTTGGCTGGCACGCTAAATCCCCCGATCAACACATGATCTGGATGAGGTACCAGATATGGAGGATTTAAGATGGCGCCCGCAACTGCATCAGTGACCGGTAAGGGATTCCTAACGACAATTGCGCCAGCATTAACAGGAGTGATCTTCATTGTCTGAGTCGCAACAACACTTTCATCTTGATCAAACTCTGTTTCAAGGTCACCAGGTGCGGCTGCCATGGTTGGAAACAAAGCTGTACCTCCACCAGTCTCCGTCTCAGATCGACCAGAAGAAGATTCAGCACTACTGTTGGAAGAACTATTCTCGTCGTCACTAGACTCCGAAATTTCTTCCTTCTCGGGTTCCCCTTCACCACGGACAGGTTCAGCATCGCTACTTCCCATCTCAAGAAATGTTGTTTTCTAACTACTTGCAAGTTTGGTAAAGACGTTCACGCTGCTGAGACCCTGGGCAAGGAATAAATACAACCGCTTAGAAAAGAGACGAGGATATGTGCAATCCAACTAAAATCAAAGAGAAAATCATACGTACTCGCATATTAGAAGAATTGAAAGTCGAAAGAGATGTCGAATCCGAATGGAAACCATCTGAACGGCTTTTAGACCTTCGCTCCTTCGCTTGGGGACTGTCCGCGTCCGGGCTGACGGATTTTTTTTTTTGGTTCAAGAAGGATCCCTCAGCAACGGATGCTTTTATAAAATCGCAGCAGAAGCCTTACCACGGGTATTCTCCACTACAGCTTTCAAAAATTTATGGATGACAAGGAACTCACTCTGCCAGAATGTGTTATACTTGGAGGTAGTCGAAGGATTTATTTCCGAAAACAAGAAAGGGAGACTTTTACCCGGCTTGAGAACACTAGCATCAAGAACGGCTGGTAACGAGTCCTATGGAGCTACCGGCTGACGAACAAGAGGGACCCCTTGGTCGAAACCAATATGCCGAGCTGCCCGGTCAATATTGTAAGAAACTGTTTGACACGAGCCTCGAAAGAAAGATGGTATATAACCAGACGTACAACTTCGCATGAATACAATCTCCGACACCCATATTCTTTTCGTCAGAGAGCAAAGATATGTTTGGATCGGAATCAAAAGTGTTGACCTAAACTATGGATGTACACATCGGGGCAAATGTATGAAACTTGACCGCGTACGCATTGTCGAGGAAATCAACCAGGTTTGAACCAGGTCTTGGGAGCTTATTCGACCAGCGAAGTATCCTCGAACCACCAAAAGACTCGGGAAGTGAAGCCAATGGTTTAGGAGCGTATCTCTCGAAATTCTCCCAAATCCATGCCTGGAGGAAAGCGGCATGAACATACGAGTCCACTTTCATGTAACCATTTGAAGCGTGCATGTCCGCAACCAGATGATCCAAGTTTCTGTATAGAGAACCGAGAAACAAGCCTCCAATGGGGAGAACGACTCATTTCACTAATATTATAGCAAATTTCATAAGTTCTGGCCTTATATCCTTCTTACCAGAGCCATCATCGAAAATATCTCTGGATAACTAAAGAGCCAAGAATGCCGCGACGTGAAGCATACTATTCCTTTGATCCGATGCCAGTTCATCAGGAAACCATTGAGACACCCACCAGCTATACAAACACTTTGTCTCGTTTTCTTTCCGAACGAACCCTTTCAACTTCGCAACCAGAGCGGAACGAATTTCTTCTTCATCATCTGACAACTTGATGTTGAGGTTTCCTGTTATGGGAAGATTCAGCAGAACAACCGCACTTTCTAAGGAGATAGTCACTTCACCCCACCTGCATATGGCCTTGTGAGTATCTGGACACCATCTGGAGATGAAAGCGGCCAAAACCGGGATATCTTTCCTAATTTGAAGTGATGCAGAAGCCGCGACAACATCAATAATTTGCGCCTTGGTCAAGCTATCTCTTGCGCAGTCTTGACTTATCATGAATTGTATCCATTTATCAAAGGAACGCAATGGACTCACGGAGATTTTGAAGTCAACAGGAGAGGCGGAATACTCTTTCCTCTGAAGACAAAACCGCAGTACGTTCCCTGGCGGAACCGACCGATCCCGTCCCTCACTCTCCGGACCGGTCAGAAGAATCGGCACATGCTTAGGATGATTTCTCCTGGCAGAAAATATCATGAAGAATTCACCATACACGTTTATCTTAGAGTTGCTAACGTCCTTTGGTACGACAGTGCTTCCCTCAAGTGACATCCTAACAAAATTTTCTTACGCTGCTTTCGCTATCGATGGGACTACACTGAAAAAACAGAACGAAGAGAAGTTACTACAAAAGTACATGGACGCTATTTTATCAACCACAGAGGATCCATTTTGGACACAAGCCAATTTGTTGCAAAGTCATAACATGCATAGGCAAAGAAATGGGGACTGACAGACCCTGCGTCACCACCTCATGCCAAGGCCGTACCCTGTAACGGGAATTTCGCGCCCGACCGAGAAGGCGCGCCCCACCACGGAAACCATCCACACGTCCACACCAAGGAAAGGGAGGAAACCCTAGAAGCTAGGTTTTCACGGGGAAGGAATGGGCGACAATTACCTGCCCATGGATGCCTACTTTGCGTAATAATTGAGGCGGCCAACATTACTACGGTATTCACGCCGAAATGTTACTACAAATTCATGGAAAGTATACCTACGGCTAGGATTCATACCAACACAGAGGAACAATATTTCTACAAGTTCATGAAAAGGTACGCACTACGACTAGGGTTTGCACTAACACAATAAAACAAGAAAAACAACTTAAAGAGGAAATGCTGGAAGACATACCTGGGATATGCTTGCTCACTTTATTACTACCACGCGTCCCGAATGAAAGAACAAAGGTGTGAAATAAAGGGAGAGGCCGGCCCATTTTACAGGCGTGACAGTTTGGAGTTTGAATAAGGAAAGGACTTCCTATTTGAGTCAAGTAAGGAAAAGAGGCAATCGGGCCCGCAAAGACAAGCCACCACCATGCCAAGCAGTCCGCACCATGCCTTGCCTCGCCAAAACCGCGCCATGCCTTGCCCCACTGTGTCGCACCATGCCTTGACACATTGATACGCCTTCCAATCCCATTCCAACAACTCGCCAAGCCAGCACCTCAGCGTTCCCTAGCCCAGCCAAGACGACGCGTGACCAGACCAAGTTGACGGTCTACATCTCACCACTTCACGGTCTACGCCACAAATAGAATCTATGCAAGGCCGCCAAACACGAGAATCATGAACTCTCATTACCTTTCGAAAAAGGTTTGCCGGGTCTTCTTGACCATCTTCCGACGCCTTGTCATTTTGATCATTTCCCGTCACCATCTTATGCTTACCTCGCAACAAAGCTCACGTTCCGAGCTAAGAAAGGGACTTAATATTGATGGTGGTTTTTAGCTTAGGGTTCAAATCGTAAAATCGTACATATGACATGACGTCACTATGACCATTAACGCATTTATTGAACCAATCAGCATGCTTATATAAGAATTACCAGGGTACTCTTTTTTTTACATGTGTCATGTTCCACGGCAGAACCCTTAGCATTGACCGACATCATCTATACCAAACCCTAATTCTCATGCTACCGTGCCAATGGAAAACCATGCCAGCCATGTCTCCGCTCCAAGGCATGCCAACCATGCCAGCCGCACCACCGTGCCAATGGAAAATCATGCCAGCCACATCTCTGTGCCAAGGCATGCAAACCATGCCAACCGCGCCACCGTGCCAGACACATCTCCGCGCCAAGGCATGCCAACCACGCCAGCCGAACCACCGTGCCAGACACATCTCTGCGCCAAGGCATGCCAGCCACGTCTCCGCGCCAAGGCATGCCAACCATGCCAGCCGCACTACCGTGCCAATGGCAAGCCATGCCATCCAAGTCTCCACACCAAGGCATGCCAACCATTCCATCGCATCACCGTGCCAATGGTAAACCATGCCAGCCACGTCTCCACGCCAAGGCATGCCAACCATGCCAGCCGCATCACCGTGCCAATGGAAAACCATGCCAGCCACGTCTCCGCTCCAAGGCATTCCAACCATGTCAGCCACACTACCGTACCAATGGAAAACCATGTCAGCCACGTCTCCGCGCCAAGGCATGCCAACCCTGCCATCCGCATCACCGTGCCAATGGCAAACCATGCCAGCCACGAATCCGCGCCAAGGTATGCCAACCATGCCAGCCGCATCACCGTGCCAATGGCAAACCATGCCAGCCACGTCTCCGCGCCAAGGCATGCCAACCATGCCAGCCGCATCACCGTGCCAATGGAAAACCATGCCAGCCACGTCTCCGCTCCAAGGAATTCCAACCATGTCAGTCGCACTACCGTACCAATGGAAAACCATGCCAGCCACGTCTTCGCGCCAAGGCATGCCAACCCTGCCATCTGCATCATCGTGCCAATGGCAAACCATGCCAGCCACGAATCCGCGCCAAGGTATGCCAACCATGCCAGCCGCATCACCGTGCCAATGGCAAACCATGCCAGCCACGTCTCCGCGACAAGGCATGCCAACCATGCCAGCCGCACCACCGTACCAATGGCAAACCGTGCGATCCACGTCTCAGCGCCAAGGCATGTCAACCATGCCAGCCGCACCACCGTGCCAATGGCGAACCGTGCCATCCACGTCTCAGCGCCAAAGCATGCCAGCCGCACCACCGTGCCAATGGAAAACCATGCCAGCCACGTCTCCGTGCCAAGGCATGCCAGCCGCGTCACCGTGCCAATGGGGAACCATGCCATCCACGTCTCTGCTCCAAGGCATGCCAACCATGCCAGACGCACCACCGTGCCAATGGAAAACAGTGCCAGCCACGTCCCCGCACCAAGGCATGCCAACCATGCTAGCCGCACCGCCGTGCCAATGGCAAGCCTTTCCTTCACGGCTGCCAAAACGAAGGGTTGCAATGATCAACGGCCACCCATCGATCTGAGATGCAGATTTTAGCCGTCCAAGGTCGCCATCCGACGCATGGTAACCTTTGGCCCAACGCAAAAACCCTAATTTTGGCCGCGCCTAAACCATGCCTAGCCTGACCGCGCCTAACACATGCCAAAGCTATGCACGACGCTGGCTGACAAAACGAAGGGTTGCGATAATCAATGGACACACTTCCATCTGAGAAGCAGATCTTAGCCGTCAAGGTCGCCAGCCAACGCATGGTAACCTTTGGCCCAACGCCAAAACCCTAGTTTTGGCGGCGCCTAAACCATGCCTAGCCTGGCCGCACCTAACACATGCCAAAGCCATGCTTTCATACAGCTGGCTACCAAGCGAAGGGTTGCAATAATCAACGGCTACCCTTCTTCTCAATATGCAAAATCTCGACCGTCGAAGGTCACCACCGAGCCGGCGAGTCTCCCAAGATCAACTTTCCAAACAGCAGCAACATGCTCCATATTTTCCACAGAAACACTCGAGACATCAACACATATCACAAATTGGGGGATGCTCGTTGGGTATTGGTTTGGCGGCCTACAGCGTGCGGCGTACACTACGCCCGTTACAAGACAGTGTCTTAAGGATGAGGCGGTTAGTAAATACAGGGAGTAATGGTGAAACGCTTTCCTTCATTATGGAACATCAATTCCAGGCGTTACCGGTTACGAACTCCTCCCATTTACTCATCCGTTTTCCATTTCTTACGATACCAGGTATGTTTCACTTAAACTTGTATAAATAGGTCTTACCCGTTTCCACCAAAAGACAAGTTTTGGTCAGGAGCATACAAAACTCAAAACACATTTTGTTAGCTTTCCCATCTGTTATCTTACGCTTTCTGATACAAGTCAAACAACTACTCTTCCAAAACCAACTATTCTGGTCTCAACACTCTCTTCGCTTCCCTCCCCAAAACCAACCCTTCTCCTTCACTTTGTGACCGAAGAAAGTCTGGAATGGCCATTTCTTGGTTTAGGACGGATTTGTACAGATTGATCTCTCGAATCTAAAGTACTCCCTTGCAGTACATTTTTTAGGGTTTAGACTCGTTTCTCACCCACAACACACGAAATTACCAAAACCAGCAGAAACTGTTTTCACCCTCAAACACTTGGAGATAACCAAAATCTGTTAGGGTTTGGTAAAAGGTCTTTTTTGGAAATTCTCCATCTTCATTCCTTTAAAAATGAATTTTTTTCCTCTTCAACATGATCATTTCATTTATCCTCTCTATCATGTCTTCCTCTAGCCTTTCAAGCAAAGAAAGTGATGTGTGGACTAATCTGTTTCTCTCTAAGAAGATTTGTTTTGATTCCTCTGACAATGAGATGTGTTATGAAAAGCGTATCTCCTTTTCTGATGAGAATTCTTTTGTCCCACAGTTCGATAAGCTCTCGTTAACCATGAATCTTTTCTTGGAACAAGTACGTGCCCTGAAAATTGAACTCGAAGCTTCTTCCAAAAGACTTGAAGAAAAGATGGATAGTCTTGAATCTAGGATTGATCTAATCGAAGATGAGCTTGATGAATACAGGAAATATGAGAAGAACATTCAAAGTAAGTGAAATGCTTCATAGAGGTTTATTTGCCTAGTATGTCTTCTTTTTGGTTTAGTTGGAAGAATAACCAGTGTTTTGTATAGCAATGATTGTGACTACACATAGCTATTATTTGTTCATCTTCTTGTTTTTTAGGATTATTTGCTTTAAATTATAAAACTTTTTGGAGGATGATGTTTTGCAGTATTAATCTTTATGATTTGTTATATTGCAATTTGTTATGGGATATTGGTGTTTACGTCCGTGGACTATGTTTGTCCCATACTTTGTCAAAAGTAAAGTCGTTCGTGATCGGTATTCACGTATTGATAAAAGAATGAATGGAATTTTGACAAATACAAAAGTTAAGCCTATATTGTCAAATATTTGATGGAAGATAGTTTAAAATCTTTTGTTTTCAAGGATTATGTCTATTAATATCGTTATGCAAATAGTGGTGGAAAATTTAATGAATCCTTGTGTATTCTGCAGTATTGATCATCCCTGATCCATATTTTATGTATTACTGTGAGGCTCCGTAATGTATCTTATGTTGAGCACTATACAAACAAGTTGATTTTTTCAAGCTTAGTTGTTGTTCCGTGAGATATGTTATGACGAGCATATTGAACTAAATTAATCATCTTGTTTGGTTATTTAGTTATTTCTCCGTAAATTTATTTATGTTGAGCAAAACAAATGACAATTAAATTGATTACTTTTGTGATTAGTTTGGTTGTATATTCCGATTAGATTAATTATGTGTTCTCTTGTAATTAATCTAGTTGAGTATTTTCATGTCTCCAGAAGTTCTCTTATGTTGATCATAATCAATTGATTTGATCACTTTTTGTGTTTAATTTGATTGTGTATTCCGATTAAATTAATCATGGGTTTACTTGTGATTAATTTGATTGACTTTTTGGATATAGGAATTCATTCTCATGGTTTTTTGTGTCCAATGAAAAATCCTTCTTTTCTTTCGAAATTAAGGTCGCTCTTGTTGTTCTTTCGGGAATGACATCAAATGGGGGAGAGTTCTTTTGAACTTGTGCTTAATGGTCATATCTTGAGGGGTGTGCGGTTGTGGAATTTTAGAGGGGTTATCTTGTATCTTTAAACTCCTTGATGAATGCATTTAGCTTCGGCTTTATGATTGCATCTAAATTAGTTGGTATGTATTTTTTTACATTTGTCATGAAATGTCTCTCTCGGAAATTTCATTATGATCTCGTTCTTGTACCTTTGCCAATTTTATTGACAAAAAGGGGGAGAACTAATATGTAGTTCACACTACAAATACATATGGTTTTCGGATCATTGTGTAAGGGGGAGTGGTTTCCATGTGAGATGGACTATTGACTAAGGGGGAGTGATACATATCACTATAGTATTATTGTTGAAGTTGTGATACAATTGAACTTTGACGCTGTGTAATAATACTATGACACTGTATAACAATGATCGAGAACTACGTTTTCTCATTGTTATAGATACGGATCTTCAACATGGGTGATGCTAAAATGAATTACAACCTTTGGGATCATTGGAGTACTTGGAAGTGACGAAGATTTCGAGGAATGTTGAAGATTATACATGTGTAATAGGAGATACTAAAGTTTCTATATAATTTTTGTATTCCATATGTATTGATAGTTTTGTCACTAAAATTGACAAAGGGGGAGATTGTTAGAGAATTGCTCGATCGAACTCGCATGCGTTTCTATCTCAAGCATGTTTGTCAATGTTAGTATCAAAACTACAAGTCTTGATTTCTAGTCTATTATAGCTAAGTCTCGGACTAGGATAGAAAGTGTAGTTGAGCTCAAGGACTTCATGGCGATTCATCATACAAGTAGAAGAACTACTCAAGGAACCGGTGGAACTTCTCGACAAAAAGGTATGTGAAGACTTGAACTTATATATCACTCAAAAGTCTATCTACTCTATCTCCTACTCTTTGAGACAAGAAGTCATATGTTATATATATAGACTTTGATTATACACATTTGGTATTTCAAGCCGAGTATACCTCGCCTATTTATATCTCGAAATATGAGTTGGTAAGCTTTTCGCTTTAACCAAGTTTATCTTTACCATGTGACGAAAGTCATGATATGTTTCAATCATCTTGAAAATTTCTTTGACTAGAAATGGTGTAAAAACTATATAACGTCCTCTAAGAATGTTTCAATGATTTAAATGAGGGTTTAGATTACATAACCAATGGTGGACATAAGCATTGTTGTGGAAACACATTTATGTATAAGTCCTATTCCTTGAACCAAAGTTTGCGAACTTTGTTGATCATGAGAATCGGAAGAATGGCGTGAGCCAAGTCCGCGAACTCAGTCCGTGAACTGCCGAAGTTCTCGAACCCGAGAATTTATGATGGAGTTGACAAACTAGTTGCGTGAAACTAAGTCCGCGAACTCATTCCGCGAACCGGCGAAGTTCTCATTCCCGAGAATTTCTGCTGGAGTTTATAAACTCTGCCCGGTAACTTAAGTCCGCGAACCTAGTCTGCGAACTTGAGAAGGTTATCTATCTAAAGATGATTTTTGAACTTAAACTTAAAAAGACTAAGGAATGCTGTTTGCAAACCGTGGCTATAAAAGTTCATGAACCGATTCAAGTGAATCAAATCATCTTTGCTTCAATTGTATCTTGTGTAGTACATGAGATTTCCTTGCAATTTAACGACTCTCTAACTAGTTCATTTGAAATCATTTGAACTAGTTATGGTGAAGAAGAACGTGGTTGATATGGAATGCTCATATGGCTAACTATTTGGTTCACTATTGTTGAACCAACAAGTGCATACGTTTGGGTACGGTTAACAAACCTAGAAGCGTGCATTTTCAAGTGTGTGTAACAAGCTAATTTTTCGATCTACCGGTTGAGAAATATTAGCTTGAATCTAAATCAGGTTTTCATCTAACGGTGGATATTGATTACCTAATTGCAAACCCTGATTTGAAAGACTATATAAGGGGAACTCTAGTATCTGTGGAAAACTAATCCCTACACCTTACCTGTGATAATAGTTTGCATAATAGAGTCGGTTCTCCTTTAACCTTTGGTTTTCTTCTTATAAAAACAGGTTAACGACTTAAAGACTTCATTGGGATTGTGAAGCCAGACCGATACCATTTTTATCATAGTTGTGTGATCTGATCTTGCATTTTCTATCGTACGAGTACAATCAGATTAATTGGATTGAGATTAATATCTCTGATAGGCAAGATATAAAAAGTAATCACAAACATCTTCGTTTCATTTTTTGTGATTCCGCAACATCTTGTTTCACTACCATATGATTAAGATTTTTGTGAGGTGATTGATAACTCTAGGTTGTTCTTCGGGAATATAAGACCGGATTATCAATTGGTTCTTGTTAACCTTGATTATTATCAAAAGACGGAACAAAACCTTTTAGGGTTTATCTGTGGCAGACAGATTGATCCTTTAACAGACTTGTCTGTGTGAGACAGATTTTTTTATTGTTAAGTCTTCGACTTTGGGTCGTAGCAAGTCTTAGTTGTGGGTGAGATCAGCTAAGGGAATCAAGTGCGCAGTATCCTGCTGGGATCAGAGCCGTAGGGAGTACAACTGTACCTTGGATAAGTGGGAGACTTATTGGGGTTCAACTACAGTCAAGTCCAAAGTTAGCTTGGAGTAGGCTAATGTCTGTAGCGTCTTAATACAGTATGTATTCAATCTGGACTAGGTCCCGGGGTTTTTCTGCATTTGTGGTTTCCTCGTTAACAAAATTTCTGGTGTCTGTGTTATTTTTATTTCCGCATTATATTGTTTTAACTTTATGATTGAAATAATACAGTATGTGCGTTTAGATCATCAATTATAATAATCCAACCTTTGGTTATTGATTGTCATTGATTGATCCTTGGATATTGGTCTTTGGTACCATCCAAGTTATTCCTTGTATTTGATTAGAACTCGCAGTTCATTATTGAGTAAATCAAATCAAGAGAGAGATATAAACTTGTTGATATACTTTTAATTGATTGAGTCTTGTTGATTCTATTAAAATTATATTCGAGTTTGTCCATACAGATTGCTAAGCGAAATATTGGGTGGTGTTGTTAGACCCCCGCTTTTTCAACTATAAGTTTTGATTTCTAGTCTACTTATTGATGTCTCATACTTGGATAGATTGTGTAGTTGATCATTAGACTTCATGGAGTTCATCAATTAAAGACGAAGATCTACTAAGGAGAGCTTGTGGAACTTCGTCAAAAAAAGCGCTACACCACATCCTGGTTTTTGCGACGCCCGAGTTTTTAGTGTGCAACGGATATAAACGTTGCACACGGAGCAACTGGAATATACGTTGCACAATAAAATATCCGTTGCACCATTTATAATTTAACTCATAATAACTGAGAGTAATTTGTGCACTGTTGATATAGGTAGCGATCCAAGGGTTATTCTAAATTGGGTTATTTCAAGGATTTTTATTTATTTATGTGTTTTTGTTTCAACTTCAAAATATTTTATTTTGATTTGAGGAGTGAATAAAATCCTCGGATTTTTGCAGATCTCTTTTTCTTTTTCTTATCTTCCTCATAAACTCCCTTCGGAAAATCTCAGAGATCCGGTCTCAACTCTCACAAATCAAAGACTAATCCTAACCCCATCTCAAAGTATCAGATTTAAAAGAAAACCCCTCTTTATAACCCTGGATTTAACCAAAAAAAAACCCTCATCTCATTTCAGCGCACTTGTTTTCTGTATGAGAAGGAGATTTATAGCCTTCATATCCATACAACTCTCATCACCGAGTCAAACCTGCCTGATTTCAGAACCTAATCCCAACCGCATCTTTGATTTAAAACCCATCTCGTAATCAAAATTTTATATCCCCTAATTTTGTAACCCTATGTTTAGAAATCAAACATAATCTTCAATAATCCAATTTTTTAAAACCCTACATATCAGAAATCAAGGGTTTTATCTCAACAAAACCCCCATGTATTTCTTTCCCTACTCGATCTGTTTGTGGAGTTGCTGAGGATGATTGGTGGAATTGTCGATAAAGTCAGTGTGGAAGTCGTCGATGTTACTGGTGGTGGTGCTCTGTTTTTATTGGAGTTGATGGCGGATGTGTTAATGATAGAGGTGAACTCCGGTGTTAGTGATAGAGGTGAAATCTGTTGATTTGGTGGTGACGATGAGCATATTTGGTGGTGCTGGTAAGTGTGGGTAATAAGTAGACATAGTATTTGATAAATTGTCCTAGAGAAATTTCTAAGTTTCGTGATTTTACTCGTGTTGAGAAGAGAACTGCATTGAAATTTTCTGAATTTTAAAGTTTTGTTGTTGTTGCTTAGAAAGTAATGATGGGAAGATTCTCACATTGGGAAAAATAGAGATACATTCTGTGTCAAAGCCAGTGGAAGTGCCTGTAATGATAGACTGATTCTGCTGAATCTTCCAACAACACTCAGGTAATACCCCTTTTCTTTTCTTTTCTTTTCCATTTTTTTCCTTTTTGGACAACCTTTGTTTACAGTATTCTGATGATATTAAAGTTTTTGTCGATGTTTCTTTTTTGCATAGTCTAATAAGGAGAAAGAAATAGATTGGGGATCTGTTTTTAATACAATGCGGGAACTTGCAATTGATGATACTTCTACTTTGAAGGATAATGTTATTATCATCAGTGTGGTTGGAATGACATGTATTTATTACTTTATCTAATTGTTAAGGTTTGTTTTCGTTTTCAATGTGTAAATGTGATTTTTGGGTTATAGTTGGTGTGAATTCTTTGTATAGCTAGGTAGTAGGTAAACAATTTTTTATGGATTGCTTGGTTCGTCATACAAGGGCATTAAACATATGGAAATTGTTTGTCAATTTTGATCCAACAGTTGTAATTTTTTAGGTGGTTGGTACACCTTGTTCGAGCCCAGTTAGATTCATTAGTAAAATGTTGTACGCCTGTAGCATGCTCGACAAGACCAGATTGCTTTTGTTTTTTGGATTTTAAGTAAACTGACGTGGCTTGGCATAAATTCTATTGTTGTTCTGTTTTATGATCCACACTTAAGTTTGACTATACTGATGCAATTCTGTAATGACCTCTCTCAGCAAACTCGAGAACTTACAGACTTGCATCGAATAAATAGTAAGGGACCACTGTTAACTGCAAATTAGAAATTTTCTCCCACTTGTTCTATAGATCCTTTAGACTTGTGTTTGCTTGATAGTGCCAAAATGACAATTGTAATCTGTATAGTATTATGATTTAGAGTTGATATGTGTGCTCAATATGAATGCTTTCTTATGTTCTTCATTTAAATATTATGACATTTGTTTGTTCCAGGTATTGAGAAGGCTTAAAGAGCGAGAAGTTGACTTAGATCAACTCCCACTGTTTGTATCCTGGTAGTTTTATAACTCTTTGGTGTTTAGTTACTTATACATTTACTTTCTGAGAATCAAGTAACTGATGGTGTTGTAATATTTCTCAGATCCACTCTGCTGCAACCGTCTTAGAAGAACAATAACTTAGTGAAATATGATCAGAAAAGTGGGTTTTTCCAGGTAACTGACCTTGATCTTTTTACTAGACAGTACTATATAAGCCACGAAACCATATTTATTTACTATGCAAATACCATCAATGGATGATATCGAGCCTTGTTGGGTGTTCTTACCCAGCAAAAAATGTAAATATGTGACAGTGAAAAAAGATGAGACCTTGCGGAGCATTTAAACCTTGTACCTATTTCTGCAAAAGAAAGCTTGGAGAAAACCAGTGCCAAATAAATGTATTGCTCAAAGGCTACATTTCGGAACTGAAGTTTGAAGGCTCGCACTGGCTTCCAGTATCTAATCTTAAATCTTGCTTTGATGGTTTACTTGTGCATCATTTTCTCTTTGTAGAGCGCTGGACGTCTTATTCTAGCAGTTTTCGAGATTGCATTGTAAAGAGGATGGGCGCAAGTAGGTGAAAAATCTTTGAACTTGTGCAAGTTGGTTGGTAAGAAGATATAGAATTTATCACTTCCATGGTATTCGGTTGTACTAAGCATCCTTGTTGCATTGCCAGTGAAGTCAATATTACGGTTCAGATATGTATCGAAAGCCTGGTGCAATTTACTGGAAGAATCTAAGTTTGTGAAATAACACCTTAACCATGCAATTTGAAAGGACCATATTCAGTGTGATGGTGTCAGAATCTCAGATTTCATCACACATCAGAGTCATGCTTCCAAAGATCCACGTACGCGTTCATACTTCAGTACTGCTGGAAGTGTGACTTTTATCACTCAATCAAAAATCCGGGACTGTAGTCTCTCTGTCCATCTAAGAGACATGATTTTTTTTGTCCACCAGTCTGTTTAGGATTTCTTAGAGTACTTGAAATAAAACTAAGTTTTTTTCTCTGCAGTACTTCAATCAGATCTTAACTGTTGTACTTGAGGTGCTTGGCGATTCTGTTTCCTCAATTAGGGAACTTCCTCTTTCTGTGATGGTTCAAACTTCAAATGCTTAATTATCAGGTTAGTGACATCTTGTCCTGCTACTTTGTTAGTTGGCTTGGTTAGTTTATAATGAAGCTCATCCATTATATGGAAGATTGAGGTTGGAATTTTTAGCGTCATGCTTCTTACTGTACGAGTAATAATTCTCATTTCATTTGTCATTAGGTTTCAAGTGAAGCAAAGGAGTGTTTGACATTAGTTTTGTCTCAGTATGATCCATTCATATGCCTAACTGTAAGTTAATATGTTTCATGTGTATAAACTTTCCAGTATTTCCTAGTAAAACCTACTTTAGCTGTGCCTAAACACTTCTCATTTAATTGAGGTTTTGCAGGTTACTATGCCATTATTAGTCAGTGAAGATGAGAAGACTCTCATTACTTGCATTAACTGTCTGACCAAGGTATCTTTTATTCATCTCTTGTTACATACCCCTATGTGCTGCCTGCATATCCTAATGTTTCTGCAGAATTTTTTGACCTGATGTGATATATAGAACAAGTAAATTACTAATCAATTTTTTGACCTGATGTGAAATGGAATTCTCCTACTCAATGGTTTCGCAGGCTGGAAGATCACACTTCTACAGTTAGAGCCTTAGCTTAGTGCCCATTCCAGGCTTACTTGCTTGCTTCTGGTGGAGGTGCAGCTGATGGATGGTAGTTAACCTTTTTAAGTTAACTTGAATATATCCTTAACGAGTTTCGAAACCCAAATCTAGGCGCTATAAATTCTGTAAGTTCTGTTGCTTATTGGAAAGAGTTGTCTATTTTAAGTTTTGTAAAATACAATTTCATAACCAATTGTATGCACATACCAATCAAAAACTCTGAACTGCCAGGAGTTGAATCATGAGGGCATTGGTAGTGCTGGTGTCAAAAAGATTGTTCAGTATAGAGCTTATTAACAATTGAAGCTGACTGATTTATATTAACTGATGTTTGATCTTTCAAATTCAGAAACTTGGGTTCTTGAGCTAAGTGATGTAATATGAAATTTAGTGGTATTATGTAGATTGTTGTTTCTTTTTTAAATCACCCCCATTTATTCTATGGGTTTGTGTTTACACTTCTAGAGTTTGAAAACTTAATCGATGAGGAATTTATGTTCTTGATGGTGATGTAAAAATGATAAATCAAATGTTCTTGATGGTGAATATTCAGGTGCAGAAATCTGCCGGAATTATGTCGGAACTTTTTTTGGTACCTGTAAATATTTTTGCAACGAATATAAATGTTGCTAAAATTAGTACAATACGTTGCCTAAATTAATGTAATCGTTGCAAATTTAGGAATCCGTTGCTCAAATTGCAAAATAAAACGTTGGTAAACAGGTTGACCAACGTGTATACACGTTTCACAAATCAATTTTTGCAACCGATTTTCGCGTTGCACACAAATTTGCTACGCCATATTACCAACGATATACGCGTTGGTGAAATTCATTGCAACGCGTATATCTGTCGCAAATCGGCTTTTTTGGTGTAGGTATATGGAGACTAAAACTCATCTATCACTTGGAAAGGCTATTTCTACTCTATCTCCTATATTGAGACAAAAGTCTTAGTGCTATATAGTTTTCTATTATGCATAATTGATATTTGAGCTTACATATTTATCGAAATATGTGTTGGTAAGCGTGACGGACCGGAAAATTACGCCTTTGGCACGTTGCCCCGCAGGCCGTAACTTCCCCGATGCGCCATGATGAAGCTACGATTCAGGCCTCAAAGCTAGGCAAATGCACGCTCATTTACCCCTCGCAGGCATGCTCGACGAGCATGATGCAGCTAACTTAGGTTCCACACTGTTCCAACTTACCCTTATTCTGCGAAGGGTTTATTAAGTAAACCAAAACATTCCTTAAAACGGAAAAAACGGCCTTTTGAAGCCCTAAACGATGGAATTTGGCTAAATTCTGGAGACCATGTGGATCTGTAGATCAACATGTCTTCATCTTTTGGCCGTTTTCCATCAAAAAGGACTCAAGTTGAGCTAATTACGACACTCGGTTTTTTAGCCTATGTCGAACGCCTTGATAAGAAGTATGAGCATCCAGTGAATGGAATGCAACTTTCCTCATCAAGTTCGGCCACAATCATCTCTTGCATCGCATCACCGAGCTTAGATGATATCAGAGGCCAATGTGTCGCAATCATCTCCAAAATAGATGATATGAGCGACAAAGTGCTGGACTAGCAATGCTGCAACTCATTGCGGATTCATACATACCCTTCCCTACTCTAAAGGGATCAAGCACAGACCGTAGTTCATCCTCGAAGAGACAGAAACTTAAACCAACTCGTTTACGAGGCCGTGGTCAAGCAATAAAGGTAATTGCCTAGTCCGTATAGGCCGTTCCGTCAAAGTGCATCCAAGTGATGCACGTTTGGTCCGAAATATGGCATAACGATGCCTAAGCATCAAATGCCCTCTTCGCGAGGCTACGCAACTATAAATGAGCCTTAGGCATCATTTATACTCTTCAGTCTAAGATATGAAGCTTATTTGGTGCATAGTACGCATATGCACCATCAACCAACTACCCCTCCCTATATTTGTTAATTTGACATTTTTACAACTCAAATTGGGGGAGAAAAAATCATTCATCGGCTCCCCAGGCCATGATGGTTGCACCTTACCATTCTGGCCAACTGCGATGTACGGCCGTAATGGATGTACATTCAGTTATGGCTCACAGACCAGTTTCAATGTCCGCCCATGACGGCTGAACATTTCCTAAGCCAGGTCCCGTGAAAGGCCGTGAAGGCTGTACTTCCGCCTTTGGCCCATAAGCCACTCCAATGTCCATCCGTGATGGTTGTACATCTCTAAGGTTATCTCACTTGATGCATGGTCAGTATATGCACCTTCAACCAAGTACCCTTCCCATATATGTTAACTTGACATTTTTACAACTTTGATTGGGGGAGTAAAAATCATTCATAAACTCCCACTTTTACTATTCATGGTCGTTGCCATATACTCAGCCATGACGGTTGTCCGCTTCCAACCCGATGTCCAGCCATGTTGGATGTTCACTGCCTACCCAATGTCCATCCATGTTGGTTGTCCGCTGCCAACCCGATGTCCATCCATGTTGGTTGTCCGCTACCAACCCGATGTCCAACCATGTTGGCTGTCCACTGCCAACCCGATGTCCAGACATGTTGGATGTTCACTGTCAACACATTGGCCAAGGGCCAATATTCCTTCTCCTATGCAACAGAGCTTTGGATGAAGCTTCATCTCGGGCCATGGCACATCTTTTAGCATGTGCCATGATAAAAACACGGGGTGTTACAGTAAGCTTTCGCTTCAACCAAGTTCATCTTATATTCTTGACGAAAGTCAAAAGATGATCATGTGAAAATCGCCGAGTAACATCTTACATGGTTTGTGTGATGCAATCATTTCGTGTAGACTTGGAATGTTTCGTAATAATTATTTCAATAACTTGAAAATTGCTTTGACGCTAATAGTTCGTGAAAATAGCTATTGTCATCCTCTAAGAATGTTTCAATGATTGAAATAGAGTTTATAACAATTGGATATAAACATAGTATGTGTTCTTACATATATGTGATCCATGTCCGGGAACCATAGTATGCATACCCATATGTGTACCTGTTGGTTTGTGAAAGTCCGGGTACCTAAGTACACATACCGATACGCGTGCTGGCATAAAATTTGAGTCCGGGAATTTTTGCTGGGTTTTGTGGTATGCGTACCCGTTGGCATACTGGCAAACCAAAACTCAGTCTGGATACTTAAGTATGCGTACCCATTTGGATACTTGAGTAGTTGAAGTTCTAGAATCGGTTTGTTCATAAATTAATACATTTATATAATAAGGAATGCAATCTTTGCAAATTGTGGTTATAATGTTCATGAATTGATTCGAGTGAAGTAAACAAATTTTGCTTCAATTGTGTTCTTGTATACTTTTATGAGAATATAGCAATTGAACTACTCTTTAACAAGTTTCATTTGAGTCATTTGAACTAGTTGTGTTTAAGATGAATAAGGTTGATATGAAAGTGTTCATATATAAAAGTGTTCATATAGCTAACTTTGGTTAACTATTGTTGAGCCAACCTAGTGTACACGTTTAGGTATGGTTACTCAAACATAAATGAAGGTACATTTCATTTGTGTATAAGAAGCTAAGTTCGATCTAATGGCTGAAAGATATTATCTTGAGTCTAATCAGGTTTTCATCTGAAGGTGAATATTGAATGCTTGGTTACCAAGGTAACTTAGATTGCAAACCCCGATTTGAAAACTATATTAGGGAGAAATCTAGCAACTGGGAAACCTAATCCCCACACCTTTTGTGTGATATTAGTTGCGATTAGAGTCGATTCTCCTTTAACCTTAGATTTTTCACGAAACCCTGTAGGTTAACGACTTGAAGACTTCATTGGGATTGTGAAGCCATACCCAACTATTTTCTTTGTAGTTGTGTGTTTTGATCTTGCCTTGTTCTATCATGATTGAGTATTATCTTCTCTAAGATTTGCTCGAGAGTGATCTCCGATAGGCAAGATAAAAAGTAGTCACAAACATCTTCGTCTCATCATTTGTGATTCCAAAATATCTTGTTTCGCTTTCATACGATTAAGATTATTGTGAGGTGATTGATAATACTAGGCTGTTCTTCGAGAATATAATTCTGGTTTATCAATTGGTTTCTGTGCACCTTGATTTATCAAAAGACGGAATAAAACTCATAGGTATTTCTGTGGGAGACAGATTTATCTATTCCAATAGACTTTTCTGTGTGAGACAAATTTGTATATCAAGTCTTCGATTTTGGGTCATAACAACTCTTAGTTGTGGGTGAGATCATATAAGGAAATCAAGTGCGTAGATACCCTCTGAGGTTCAGAGATGTAAAGAGCGCAAATGTACCTTGATCAATGTGAGATTGATTAGTGCTCAACTACATTCCAGTCCGAAGTTCATTAGTAGTAGGCTAGTGTATGTAGCATCTTAATACAGTGTGGTGTTCAAAGCTGGACTAGGTCCCGGGGTTTTTCTGCATTTGCGGTTTCCTCGTTAACAAAACTTCTGGTGTTTGTGTTATTTCTTTTCCGCATTATATTTTTTTATATAATAAAAATATCACAGGTTGTGTGTTAAGGTCAATCAATTAGATAATCCAACCTTTGGTTGTTGATATAAATTGATTGACACTTGAACATTGGTCTTTGGTAACGTTCATGTTATTTCTCTTATTCAATCGGGCTAGCAAATTCTTATTTGTTTGATTGCGGATTGAATTGAGAAATAGAGATATTTCTCTTTGATATACTTTTCTATAGATTGAGTCTGACTGTCTAATTGATTCTCTTGAAAGTATATTGGAGTTTGTCCTCTCAGATTGTCGAACGAAATATTGAGTGTGGTTGTTAGACTCCCGATTTTTCACCTGAAAGGTTGTATTATGATAATATCACCTTGTCCTTGGCACAAGGAGTACAACAAGGTGACCCCTTGGGACCCCTAATTTTTGCACTTACACTTCATCCGTCGTGAAGACTATTACCTCCCAATGCATTCTAGACTTACAAGCATGGTACCAGGATGACAGAACTATTATCGGTGACACCATGCAAGTGTACAAAGCCTTAAGTATCATTCAGGCTGAGGACGTTAGCAAAGTTCTCCATCTCAACCTTACCAGAACTGAAGTTTTTTGGCCCAATGCAGATCCCAGAAGTTTTTATCCCAACATTTTCCCTAACTGCATTGTAGGCCTACTTCTGGAGTTAAACTATTGGGTGGGCATGTAAGTCTTGACTTATAGTATTGCAAAGATATGGTGGTGCAACGAGTTAACAAAACCATTCATCTAATGAATACTGTCAAGAGGCTGAAGGACCCTCAAAGAGAACTGCTTTTGTTACGTAGAAAAAAAACGTAAATTTGAAGACATTATCAATGAAATCAACCTCATGGTCTTTAAATGGGTTGCTTTCTCTCCTTATATGGCGGGTATCTTTATGAGTGATCGAGGTAACTGGAAACTAGGAGGAGTTGTTTTTTAACCCTCATTGATTGTCTGTGCTTGATTTTCTTACTTGCTTGTTGTTTTTTCCCTAGTGGTTGGGTGTTTCTTAACATCCTAACATTCTTCTATTAAACTTTCATTTATCAAGTAATGAACATAATTTTTTTTCTTTTTTTTTAACAGTATATCTTCTAACACAAGGAAAGAAGTTGAGGTTTAGGTTTAATATAGATTGTTGATTTTTTAAGGTTAAACGTATATCTCTTTCACACACAACTTATCTCTTCGTAATTTAAAGAAAGATTACTTCTCTCTAGATACTTAGTTACCTATTAGCACTATTTCGCTAATTCTTACTAGTGTAGTAGTTTAGGATACTTGGGTGTATGTTTCTTAGATTATAGAAAACTATAGAGATGCTAATACAGTGGCTCGTATTCTCTAAAAGCATTTAACGCGCGTGGACAGAAATTACATTGCCACATGGAAGGATTGGGGAGCATGAATCCGAGAATAACGAGCTGGTGGCAAACACTGAATACTTTCTCATGAAGTATATTTTTTCCTTCTCTTGAGATATCTACCCTACACCAGAGATTAAGACACGTGGAAAGCATTAACGAATATAAAAAATTAAGTTTGACATGTGTAGTTGAGTATATAATGAGGGACCATAATGGTCAGATCATTAGTCTTCAGTATGATTAGACAGTGGCGAAAGACTACTCATCATTGTATAGAAGAATCACGACAACTTCAGCAAGGTATGGCAGACAAGCCTTGCTATGAGAACAAATGTCAGTGAAGATGAAACTTGCTGCAAATTAACTGTCGAAGGAAATGTAAATAGTGTAAGAAGGTTTGAGTTCTTGAGGGTTCATTGTGTACTAAGAGAGAAAGAAAATCTTTGTACATCACTGAGCATTTCTAATCCTCATGTAAGTTTTAATACCAAACCATGTAAATTGCCTTTGTCTTGATATCTTGTTTATGTCACTCACGAATCTTACTTAACTCTTAATCTTGAGTGCTTGACTAAGAATCCTGTTTATAGATTTAGGATTGTTCTTTGAGTATGTTGTGGATTTTCCTGCTACTACATAGGGCTCATCAAAATCTGTAATATAAAGAATTTATTTCTGATATTTCCCATATTGCATTTATTCTTTGTTGTCGAATCAGTTAGGATGATTGATGCAGATGGGTAACAAGACTATCTAGCATGGGTACCATCTTATGTCGAATAACATATCATAATTGAATCACTCAAATGGTAACCCTGCTAGTCTTAGTACCCGTCTAAGTACTTTTCTTGCTTTGGTTTCTCTTCTGTTTTTTTCATGTAATTCTTTTGTCCTCCATTTTTTCTTTCTGAGAAAATTTCAATTCAAAATCATTTAGAAATGCAACCGTAAAAAATCTGCAAGGAATGATGTAATGGCAACTGCAAGATGAAACTTAGCTTATATAAAGACAACTCTCTTTATTGATGTTTAGAAAATCTCTCAAAACTAAACACAAGCTCTAATCTTGCTCATATGATCAACCAAAACTTTGGTGATCTTATATATATAGAACTATGAATTCCTTTTCCTAGTCCTATTACCTTATTACATGTCTTTCCTTTTCTTAGAACTAGATGACTTCTAATTCCCTTAGGATTAAATCAATTTCCTAATCTTTTCCTAACCATCTTGTTAGTGACTTCTATGTTGAAGTTTAACCAACATTCTCCCCGTTAAGCTTCAACCTTACCCGTGACATATCTTGTACTCCAATCAGTTGTCTCATTTCTTCAAACTTGATCCGAGCTAATGCCTTTGTCAATATATCTGCTTTCTGCTCAGTTCCTGGTATGTGTTCCACGTTAATGACCTCCTTCTCGATGCATTCTCGTATGAAATGATACCTTTTGTGAATGTGTTTTGTCTTCCCATGAAACACTGGATTTTTAGTGAGTGCAATTGCAGACTTATTATCAATCTTGATGAGAACTTTTTCAGGTTCTCTTCCTTTGATTTCACCCAACAGTTCTTGAAGCCATATTGATTGTTTAGCTGCTTCTGTTGCGGCCATGAACTCAGCTTCGCATGATGACAGAGCTACTGTGTCTTGCTTCTGTTAGCACCATGTGATAGGTGCTTCTCCTAGATAAAATATATGACCAGTTGTACCTTTTCCATCATCTTGGTAAATATTATTATTGTTGTCACTATACCCAACAATTCCTTTTGATCCTCCTCGACCATACTTCAATCCACAGCTGATTGTTCCTCTTAGATATCTCAATATCTTCTTTATTACATCACCATGAGACTTGCGTGGACTCTGCATATAACGGCTTGCTACTCCCACAGAGAAAGCCAAATATGGTCTTGTGTGTAATAAGTATCTTAGGCATCCAACATTTCTTCTATAACTCGTTGGATCAATCTCAGCTTCTTCTTGTGCCTTTGAAACTTTAAGTCCAAACTTCATTGGTATCTTAGTTGGATTACAAGTTTCAAGTCCTGCTTCTTTCATAATTCTCCTTGCATAAGCTTCTTGTTTAATCTGAATCCCATCTACTCCTTGATGGACTTTTATGCCAAGGTAATAAGTGAGTTTTCCGAGGTCTGACATCTCAAACTTTGATGACATTTATCTCTTGAACTCATTGATCACCTTAAGGGAGTTGCCAGTCAAAAATAGATCATCTACATAGACTGCAATCACAAGAAGCGTTCCCTTTTCTTCTCTTATGTATACTGATGTTTCTTTAGAGCACTTAACAAATCTTATTTCTCTTAAGATTTGATCTAACTTTGTATTCCAGGATCGAGGAGATTGTCTTAGACCATATAGAGCTTTTGATAACTTATAAACCTTATGCTCTTGTCCTTTTACTTCAAAACCTTCTGGTTGTTCAACATACACATCTTCTCGCAATTCACCATGTAAGAATGCTGTCTTAACGTCTAAGTGGTGAATTTCCCATGAGTTTGATGTTGCCTCTGCAATTAATAAGCGTATTGTTTCAATTCTAGCAACTGGTGCGAAAACTTCATCAAAGTCTATGCCTGATTCTTGAACGTATCCCTTATCTACAAGTCTTGCCTTATATTTGTTGACAGTACCATCAGCATTCCGTTTTATTTTGAAGATCCACTTAAGACCAATCACTTTTACCCCACCTGGATTATCAACTAGAAACCAAGTCTTGTTTCTGTTGATTGAAATAATTTCTTCTCTACATGCTTGTGTCCATTTAGTTGAGACCTTTGCTTCCTGAAAATTCCTTGGTTCATCATTAATAGAAAGTAGCATAATCTCACATTCTTCTGCAGCTTGAAGAACATAATCCTTCAGATACTGTGGCTTTTGTATCTGTCTTGTTGATTTTCGCAGTGGAATGGGTTGAGTTATTTCATCGATCTCTTCTTCTTCTTCTACTTCTTCATTATTTTTAGTGTTTTCATTATTCTCTTCTTCTTCTTGATTAACATCATTGTTTCCATTGGTATTGATGATTATGGGTCCTTCGCCTTCATCAATTACTTGACCCCATCTCATGTGAAACATTCCTACATCCCTACTTGGTCCATCATTAGTTTATTTCCAGTTCCAATGTGCTGTCTCATCAAACACCACGTCGCGACTTACTACCACTCTGAATGTTTTTGCTTTTGGAAAACCTTGACGGTTTGTTTCCCAACTAAACATGACTCACAGATCCTTGATTCATCGTTTATCTGCGGTAGTCCTCGAACCATCTTGTTCTGAGATATAGTTTTTAAGGTTCTGAAACTTATGTGTCCTAACCTTGCGTGCCACTTCCATGTCTGATCTTCCAGTCTCATATTCAGACACAATGACCTTCCAATCATGAGACTTATCTTGTATAGTCTATTCTGTGAGCGTGAGACTCTAACTAAAAGTCTTCCACTTGGGTCATGAACTGTTAGATAATCTTGTCGCATTCTAACATCACATCCAACTTCTGTAGCTTGTCCTAAACTTAGAATGTTGCTTTGTAAGTTTGGGATGAAGTAGATGTTTGTGACAAGCTTCTGTTCTCTGGTCTTGCTCTGAAATAGAATTGATCCTTTCCCTTCAATTTCTACAGAAGATCCATCCCCAAACTTCACTTGTCCTTTAATTTTCTCACTGAGTTCAGAAAAGTAGTGTCTCTTACCAGTCATGTGATTGCTGGCTCCATTATCTAAATACCAGATTCCTTCTTCTCCATCCTTTGATTCGTAGTTCTTTGGTATTAGTTTCCCTTCGTTTAAGAATACAACTTCGTGCATGAAAAGAGCTGTATCTGCTTCCCTTGTTTCATTCTTGTTTGCTTCTTTCATCTTTTGTATTCTTTCAGGGCATACAGAGGAGAAGTGTCCTGGTTTATCACATCTGTAACAAATAATGTTTGATCTATCCTTCTTTTCTTTCCCTTGGTTTTGATCATTCTAACTTGTTGTTCTATCTTGTGAGTTAAACCTTCCTCCCCTTTCTCGGCCACTGTTTACTCTACCACCTCTTCCACGACCTCTTCCTATTGTCGCAGAGTTTTTTGGTAAGAGTTTGTGTACAAGAGTTTTCCTTGAGTTTCTCCATTGTTTTCTTCATCAAGGATTCTCTCTTCATATGCTTTCAATCTTCCAATTATATCTTCATAGCTAGTCTTCTTTAAATCTAAGACTTGTTCGAGAGAAGCTATGATATGAATATACTTGGATCTTGGTAAACTATTGAGAAACTTCTTTACCAGTTTATCTTCATCAATGGATTGTCCAAGTGACGCAGCGTTTGAGGCTATCTCTGATAGCTTTCCTGCAAATCTATCAATAGTATCAGTGTCTTTCATCTTCACTCTATCAAATTCAGACATTAAGGTTTGCAGACGGGCTTCATTAACTCGATCAGCTCCGAGATTACGTGCCTTTATTGCATCCCAAATTTTCTTTGAAGTTTCCTGTTCACCAACTTGTAGAACAAGACATTCTGGTATTGCTTGAAAGAGTAATCCAATGGCAACATTGTTTTTGTCTGGGTCCAATGTACCAGGATCAATTGTTTCCCAAAATTTGTAGATTTTCATCAGTACCTTTATTCTCATGGCCCATACTGTGTAGTTTGTGGCGTTGAGGATTGGAACTTGTATTGATGGTGGCGTGAACTGTTTTGCACCCACAATGGTGGTTTCGTTTCCATGGCTCAGAAACAAGCTCTGATACCAATTAATGGCAACTGCAAGATGAAACTTAGCTTATATAAAGACAACTCTCTTTATTGATGTTTAGAAAATCTCTCAAAACTAAACACAATCTCTAATCTTGCTCATATGATCAACCACAACTTTGGTGATCATATATATATAGAACTATGAATTCCTTTTCCTAGTCCTATTACCTTATTACATGTCTTTCCTTTTCTTAGAACTAGATGACTTCTAATTCCCTTAGGATTACATCAATTTCCTAATCTTGTCCTAACCAGCTTGTTAGTGACTTCTATGTTGAAGTTTAGCCAACATGATGGGTGGTAGATCATGTTGATGCGGCCTGTAAACGTCATGCACAGGAACAAAAGGTTGAGGCCATGGATGATCATGAATATGTTTTGTGGAGTCAAACTGAGGAGGGAATAAGATTTTTGGCTACCTATATCACAAGCACTGGTGCACCTATGTTGGAAGATGGTGTTGTAGCTGAAGGGGAAGATTTAGTAATTCTATCCAGAATGAGTCAGCATCTAATACTCAGAAAGGTTCAATTGTTGAGCCATAGCTAGATGAATCTGATAAGAGGAAGAGCAAGAGAACTAGGGAAGAAACTCAATGTGCCAATTTTATTCCCTATAATCCCAACTCAATCAATACCCATAACAATCTCATTTATCAAGATGAGATTCATGGGTCTGAGGAAGCAACTGATTTCAACGATCTTCCAGTTGTAAATAGGATGGAATACCAACAAAATCGTGCTGAGGAGAACGGTTCAAAAGCATTTGATAGCTCAATAGCTAAATCCAGAGCGATGGAAACACAGAATCGCTATGGGAATCCTGTTAGCTATCATCAAGTTTTTATTAAAACTTTTTGTTCCAATTGATTAGTATTTTAATTCATTGTTTTATTTGGATAATTTTAATTCTAGAGTTTGAAACAATTTTATGGTTAAATTGTGGGTTCATAGAGGTTTTATTAGTTGCAATTTTTTTAGACTTGGAAATTATGTTGCTCATTCTATGAATCCTAATCACAATTATATCTCGACTACTAGTAGAGAAATTATTTCTTGGAAGAGGGTAAGTTTAGCATTGTCTGATATCTGAATCCATTAGGTACTAGGGGTTTATGGAAAGATGCCATTATTCTTCGAGTTACAGAAGCTAGGCTAGATATTATTATTTGTTTTGTCCAAATTGATGCCAGGGGTGACCAAACTCTTTTGTCATGTATTTATGATGCTTTGGATGACTCCATTAGGGAGGACCAATGGGATATGTTACAGAGAGCTTGGCATGTGCACAGAGGTAGTTGGGTAGCTATTAGATATTTAAATTTTATTTTGTCTAATGAAGAAAAATAGGGGGGTTTGCCGATATCTCAAACTCATATGGATTATTTTGGAAATCTGGTGGCCTCAGTAGGATTTTCTGTAGGCATCAATTATTCACGTAATCCTTTCACATGGTCCAATAAACGATCAGGGATTGGACATGGATTTTGGTAATGCTATCTGGTTCCAAATCTTTTAAAATTATGTTGTTTGTCATTTAATTATAATTAGTGTCACTTGGTAGTTATCATGTGTGCATTATGCTTGCTAGTAATAAATATTCTGGTGTTGCTAAAAAACTTTTTAGGTTTAATAAATGCATGCTTAGAGATGATAATTGTAAACATGTTATTGCTAGAAATTGGGTGCATTGTACACATGACTCGTATGCTTTTAAACACTCTAAATCTCTTTTCTATGTTAATTATGGTCTGAGAGAATGGTCTTATAAGGATATGAGAGAATTTAATGTGCATATTAGAGATACTAAGGATGGAATTGAAAGGGTTAATAGTCTCCCTCGTTCAAAAGCTAATGTTGATTTGTTAGTTAACTTAAATGATAAACTGAAATACTTGTATGATATTGGGCATGATTATTGGAGTCAAAGAGGTCAAGATGAAAACTTGGCTTTTGGTGACTCCAATACTAGATATTTTCATGAAAGAGCCAATTATAGGAGAAGGAAAATGCGTATGGAAACCATTCAAAACACTATAGGCATTTGGTTGACTGAAAAGCATGAAATCGCATGTGATTTGACTACTCATCTCTAAAATGAGTAAATCTACTAGGCCCATTATTACTTCTGATTTTATGGATGATATTCAGGCATGTGCTAGCAATAAGGATAATATGGGATTATTAGTTATTCCTAGTAGTGAGAAAATAAGAGATGTTGTCTTCAAGATGAAGCCATGGACCTGTCCAGGTCCATATGGCTTCCCGCCTGGTTTTTACTAGAAAATGTGGGACATCGTTAGTAATGACATGGTGCATATGGTTCAATCTGTTTTTCATTCTAAGTACATTTTTAAACAATGTAACAATGATTAATTTCTTTAATCCCAAAAGTTACTTGTCCAAGGAATGCTTTAGAATTTAGACCTAACACCTCATACAAAATTGTGTCCAAAATTATAGCTAACTGTCTAAGGCATATTCTGAACAGAATAATAAGTCCGTTTCGTACAGCTTTTCTGCAAGGTCGTCAAATGTCTGATAATATAGTTTTAGCTCATGAGTTGGAAGATACAATGAAAAAGAATACAAAAAAAGAAAAGAAAAAAAGGGTTGACGGCTATAAAATCAGATATGTATAAGGCCTTTGACCGTGTTGAATGATGTTTTGTTATTCAATCCTTATTTAAGCTTGGATTTCATGGATATTTTTGCAGAATTATTGAGCAATGTATCTCAACAATCTCTACATATGTGTTGCTTAATGGATCACCAGGTGATATCTTCTACCTTGAGGGAGGTCTTCGTCAGAGAAGACCCTCTAAGTCCATATCTTTTTATCCTATATATGGAGTTCTTTTCAAAATGTTTGTTGACTACTAAAAGTATGTGTTTGTTGCATGGATTAGTGTTATGTCTGATTGTTCTCCAATAAGTCACATCATTTTCGCAGGTGATTGTCTGATCTTCCTAAATGCTAGGTCTAGTGAAGCTAGAATGTTACGTGATATCATAAGAATGGTTAGTGACCTTTCTGGTCAATCAATCAATTTTGATAAATCGGGATTAGGTTTTAGTCTTAAAACTGATAATAGGATTAAGAATGAAATTGCAAACATCTTAGGTATTAAGAGAATGAGCTTGCAAGATAAATTTTCCCATTGCTCTTATAGAGGAACGAAATGGAGTCATTTAAACCATTACTAGGCAAATTCAGAGACAGACTAGGTATTTGGAAACCTAAACATTTAAATTTGACTCAAAATGTTCTAGGATCATTAGCTTCACATCATATGGTTGTCTTTCCAATGACTAAGAACCTGACTAGGAAAATGGACTTTTATCAGATGCGTTTTTGGTGGAATCAAGATTATGAGTCTAGAGGTTCAATCCTCAGGAAATAGGATTATGTTGCGATACCAAAAAAAAAAATGGAGGTCTCAATTTCAAAAAAATTAACATTTTTAATATTCATTTGCTTGCCATGCTTGCTTGGTGGATGTTAAGCCTGATGCTCCTTGGGAAGTTATCCTAAGACATAAATACTTCATGAATCTTGACCCCCTTACCAATGACCTAACTATCACGATACTTGGATTTGGAGAGGTATTAGGTAAGGTTTAGAGATGGTGAAATCCAATTATTGTTGAGAAATAAGGGATGGTTCTAGAGTTAATTAGTGTATGAAAACACAAGTGGGTTCTAAGGTTGAATGGAACAGTTGACTCTATTAAATGGTCTATGAGCATTAACAAGGTAAGTGACCTTATAAATAGTGAAACCAAATTTTGGAATGTTGATCTACTAAACGCTGTTTATAATAAGCAAACTGTTAGTCAGATCACTCAAACTAGGATTCCTTTCAATGGGGATTAGATGGACACCGACTAATAATGGGTGCTTTAGTGTGAAATATGCTTATAGGTTTATACTTAATAGTGGAGTTGATATGTTTTCTATTCCTATAACCAATATCCTTAGATTAGGTTTTGGCAGGTGCAGCTTCCACTAAAGATCCTGTTTTTCCTATGGAAATGTATCCAGGAATGTATCCCAGTTAGAGATTGTTTGCATATGATCATAAACAATATGGACAACTTATGTCCTTTTTAGGAACTGTTCTGAATCTGGTCAACATCTCTGCATTGAGTGCAACTATGCTAAGGAGATATGGATAACTCTTGATCATGTTTTATATAATAGAATTCAAAACAAAAACTTGCTTGATTGGATGAGGGAATGGTCTGTAAGTCTTCCAGGCGGAAGTGCTCAGATGCAGAAATGCATTCAATTTGCAGGGATAGTTCTCTGGCATATTTGAAATCAAGGTTCCAGCTTGTATTTGATAATGTCTACATGTCTGTTTCAGCTGTGACTTCTGACTGGGAAAAGATCCAAATATCAATGCCAAATAAATGGGCACAATGTGCAAGGCACAACTGACAGAAGTGTTAGGGTATTTGAGAAAATTAATTTTAATGCCGGTTTCAAAGATGATTGTAATAAATGTGGACTTAAACTAATCATGAGGTCTTTTGCAGGTGAATATGGAGGTGCAATAAGCTGCTTATGATGAAGAACAAGCTGAAGCTCTAGGTGCTATGTAGCCAATCATATATGCCAAAGAAAATGATATTGACCACCTACATCTTGGAGATAACATAATGTGGCGGCTGCGTTGAATGGATTTTTTACGGCCGTGAGGTGGATTACGAGTTCAGTTATTGGCGATGGTTTAGTTCTTCTTTCATCTTTTAACTCTTGGAAATGTAGCTATGTTCCAAGAGAAGCAAATAATACCTAGGATTGTTACATCAGAAATCTAAAGAGCTTATAAGACATTGGGTCATGCTTCGCCAAGAAAAGAAAAAAAAGACACGGGATATTAAAATCAAACTTACTCGCAAACTCATTATTCACTTCACGAAATCAACAAAATAAATTTACACCCATTCTATATATACACACGACTACACACATACGCCCCTGTGTGTTTGAAGGAGAAATCGATCGGAATATCACAAACAACAACGATTCTAAATATTTAGAAGCAAATTTCCAGAAGTCGATTATATATGTCCGGTCCGGGTATAATTATAATCAAGCAGTTTTGATGGCACCAGCTGAGTAAACGATAATCCACACAAGGAGAAAGCATGCAAATATCGACAGTCCAAATGAAGCCCACATATGACGGCAAAACTTATCGAAAACATTACATGTTTTTGACCATCCATCATGGGAATTTCCTTTAGTTCCAATAAATAAGACAGCACCAGCAGTACCAGTGGCAGAAGCCATGAGTGTTAAGATCATCTGCATCATCACGAAACCAGAATAACAATTAAATAAGTCATTAAAATCAATATCTAGCTACTTGGTTAAGGAAAGGGATTTTGCAGAGAAAGACTTACGGCATCCCACATCAAGAGAGTGAGGATTAAATACTTGTTTCCAGTCCTCCCACAAATGGCTGAATTTATGGATGCAATAAAAGTGTAGCCAAAAACAATCCAGAGAACCGACAAGAGATACTTGTAAGCAGGATAGTTGGTATATTTGGTTGTTTTTGAACCATCAGAAAGACCATCTACCGTTTGTTTGCTTGTATGTACAACGATTGCAGCGACAAACACCGTCCAGAATAACAACTTCCGAACGGCCAATCCTGCTGTTAAACTTAGGGAGCTAGCATCAGAGCCGGTATCATTTGAGACCCCCCCTGTTTCGACAGTAGACGTATCTTTCGCCACCACTTCCTCAGTAGACATGGTGATTATTAATTAGAGAAGGAGATTATTAGAAGGTGATTAATCAGAAGTGTTGATTAAGAGATACGAGAATGTGTTGGAATTTGTTAAGGATAGATGGCTAATTTATAGACAGGAAACTAAGGAGAAGTGACTAGATAGGTAATGTAGCACAAAATTTAATAATCAAGAAGAATCAATGCCAACCTCAAATGATGATGTATGCATGCTAGCATCAATTTGTTTCGATAAGTATTATTGATGCATGGAATATGTCTTGGGTATTCTTAATTCCTGCATTATGTTTAACCCTTCACCAACTAAACACTAATGGATTAGTAACATTTATGTACCGATCTTTCCTTAGGAGTATAAACATTCTACGGATCAGATTACATCCCAAGATTGTGTACTCTTGAAAGATGTTTTACATCCCATGATTGTGATTCTACCTTTTCCTGCCAGAGTAGTTTTACAGTTACAGAATGAGTCATCTCCCACTCCATCTAGCTTGCCACGAAAGACCCAAAACCAATCTTGGAGAACAGCGAGGTTTCATGGGGTCTACTATTAGATCAGATAAACCTTTTTGTCCTGATTCATATACAGTATCATAGTATTAGAAAATGGAAATACCGACTACTGAGAGCCGGCCAGGGAGAGAGAAGTTATTAGGCTGTTTTCGGAATTGATAAAGCTAGCCGCCAGGGCCAGGCTGATGGGAGAATCCTAAATGGGGGTTATTGTGAGAAAACAGCTCTCTAACAACCTTTTCAACATATTTTATATCGGTTTTATATCTCCACTTGCAAATTGCAATCAAACATTATTGATCGTAGTAGCACAACTGATTCAACAAACACAAAGGTACGTAATATCTACTATTATATTTGACTACATATAAGTCAAGGCACGACGCTGTCATGTATTAAAAAAGAAAAAGAAATAGACCACTAATTAAATTTGGTTTGATCGGGTATACCCAATTTTAAGTGGTCTCTTTTTAAGGACTAAGGGGGAGTCCTAATGGGTGAAGTTATAATATTATCCTTTCTCTTTATAATTCTATTATCGTAATCAGTTTTTTATTTTCGTTTTATCTTCCTTCTTCTCTTCTTCTTCTCCTCCCCCAACCATACCGACCTCACCCACCACCACCATCAAAACTCGACGATTAATTGGATCGTCGATTCAAAAGTTTCGATTAATCTTCAAAAATGGAACCGCCACAACCTAGGGCAAGTCGTATGAAAGAAACTAATCGAAAACTCAATGAGTATAACTCTGGAAGTTTGGTTCAAAAGAAAGTGAAAGAAAAAAACGGTTGAAGAAGAAGAATTCGTAGTCGCTGAAACACGAGAAATGGTGGGATTGAGAAAGTAAGGGCATACTTAAACTCACTCTAGTACTTGAATTTTATGTTTGCATGTCAAATTAGGTCAGAAAAATCGAAATTGTGAATTGGCAGTTGCGACGCCGGCAAGGTATTATGTTATCGACCTTGCCGACTTTTCATATTTAGGGTTTGGCCGGAAGGCTCTTAGGTTGAAGATCTTGCCGGCTGTTGAATACATGTAACTGGTACTTGCAGGGTCGGCTATTCAACCCAGAACCCTGCCGGCGGCAGTTTTTTTATTTAGCCGAATTGGTTATAAGTTTTTAACCTGCCGGCTGTATATCAATTTTTTTGTATCTCCTGATGCCTTGAATTATGAAAGTCGGAATGGTATTTGGATAAAACCATGTCGGCTATTTGTTAGCCGGCAATGTATGGGTAAAGGAGCTTGCCGACTGGTTTGGTAAAAAATCCTTGTATCTATTGTGTTCAAATTTTTTATAAGTCGGCAGGTTATTTGAATAATACCCTGCCGGTTACAGTTTACCCGGCATGAATTTTTTAGTCGACCCTTCCTACTGTTGTGTAGACGTCAAGGTTGTATTTGTCGACCTATAAAAAAATTTCTTAATTATTCTTGTTCAGGTTGCAAAAGGCAAAGAATAAAGCTCTGAAAGCTCTTAGTCCTCCTTCAAGACCTCCTCATGTTGGTGAGAAACTCTTGACTTCAACACATCGAGGGGCATACGTTGTGCCGGGAACGCTCAAGATCCGTGTACCGAATGATTCTGAACTACCATCGGAAACCAATGATTCAGACGAGACTCCAGATGAAGACCAATCAATTCCATCTGGTAGAAGAGGTGATGATGATGATGTTGATGAAAGCACTCCGGCTGCTGGAGGAGGTAAAAATAATGATGATGATGGTGATCAAGACATGCCTAATGTTGGAGGAGGTGATGATGATGATGATGATGATGGTAATGGAGATAAAGATAAGGATATCGAAGAAGAAATTGTTGAAGAGGCAGTGGAAGAAGAAGAAGAAGAAGGCGATGGAGAACAAAGTCAATCTAATGTTCAGCAAACCGAAACTTCAACTTCAACTGAAACCGGAAAGAAGAAGAGGGTGATCACTAAACCAGCTAATTCCCACATGCCTCCCCCTCATTTTATGGTTACATTGAAAAATGATGAGGCTCCAAGGGGGACCCCAAGAGATGGTGGAGATGTTCTTTTTGGATACAAAGACTCATGGGCATGTACGATCCATAATACTATCATAAGTAATCTCAATACGTCTTTGTTTTTTATTCAAGTGTGTATCTATCTTAAATTTGCGTCAAGTGTTTGTATTTCTTGTTATTTTGTTTTGTTGGTATTGAGGATCACAAGCATTTCGTCCGTCTCATGAGGCGCCAAGCTTCATGTTCAGTGACTAAGACTTGGGATCTTGAGAATAAATATGAGGAGGTGAAAGTGATTGTCAAGAACTCCGGGTTGTAGCCTGCGGTGGAGAGTTCGAATATTGAGCATGATTGAGTTACCGTATCTGCATTCTGTGAGAGGTTCTACTGAGAGACTGATACAATGTTATTCCCATTCGGTGAGATGGCGATAACTACCGATGATGCTCATCAAATTCTAGGCCTCGAGGTTGAGGGAAAAGCAGTCAGTGAGGGCTTCAATGATGATTTTTCTTTCAAGGATATTTACAAATTGAGACAGAAATTGTTCGGATGGAATCAGATTGAGACGGAGTCTATGCTTGAGAAGAAAGAAGGTCGTCTAACCAAGAAGTTTAATCTGAAGCAGTTGAGGGACACATTATCTGGGACCAAGAAAATCTTTGAAAAGGAAGGAAGGGTGAACCCGGTGCGAATCAATGCTACCGCGTCATCTTATTTGCTATATGTCCTGGGCAAATGTATCTTCCCCGACAGTTCCGGAAGCTTGGTCGAGTCCAGTTATATGCAACTATTGGATCCCTTAGATAATATGCGTGAGTATTATTGGGGTACTGCGGTGGTCGCCTTCTTGAACAATGAGTTGACAAAGGGTTCTAGGGCACTCACTAAGAAATTTAACGAAAATATATGTCTCTTCCAGGTAATTTTATTGTCTAAATCATTTATATTTGCAAAATTCTCGTAAGATAAGATTCTTACTAAACTTTGTGTTTGCATAGGTTTGGATATATGATCACTTCCCTTCTTTGGTGAAAGCCAACTCTTACATCAAAATGGATGCGAATGTTGCGGTTGATAAGCCAAGAGCGGAAAGGTACAGTTTAAGGGTACTTAGGATAAGGAAATGCCACAAAATCTTATCAAAATCCGAATTGCCATCGACAAATTGACTGCGGATGATGTGATATTTGATCAGTATCGAGATGCTAGAAATCAAGGTTTAATCCAAAGGAGAGATGAAGTTGCATTATACTATGGACCCTTAATGACTGCGGATGGTGGATATTCAATGTACGATCCACATGGGGTAATGCGACAATTGGGTTACGTCCAAGAAGAACCTCATTTCGATGAAGATAAGCCGTTCTTTACTATGTTAAAGGCTAACTGCTCCACGTCCCAAAAAACTATTCACGTCGCTTACGCTCCAGCGCCAAATCAAGAACATTGGGATGATAGACGTGGCTGTATCATTGATGTGAGTTTTTTGGACGAGGTGACCAAAGGTAATGAAGCTAGTGAGAAATACATGATGTGGTACTTGGGTTGGGCTCGTCCTACTGTGATTAGGAAACCGACTGCTGAAGAACTGGCTCGTATCAAGAAGATGGCATCGAAATACCCAGCAACAAGTCTTAAGTTCTTAGTAAGTATTTTAGAGTTTCTCTTACTGTTTTAAGATTACATTATCGAATCATTATATTAATTGTTTTTTGTTTAATTGAAAATAGAAGGAGCAGTTGAAGACCTTTGTGAAGGTGTTGTGTTGCGCGAAAGACGGAGGAGATCCTTTGTCGATTGAGGAGCAAAGCAAGCACATTGACTATGCTTGAAACATTGACAATGAGGAGGCCCATGAATTTTTCAAGCAAGTTGATGTTGAAGTAAAGAGGGAAGAAAAAGCCAGGAGGTAAGCACAAGCCAAGATGAATGCTGACAAAAAGAGGGCTCGTGGTGGTCGTGGTGCTGAAGGTAGTAGTAGTGGTGGTGTTCCTAAACGGGGTCGGGGTCGTGGTCGTGGTCGTGAATGAATGTAGTCTCTAGTTTATTTCTTTATGTTGTGTTGGACAAATGTTAAGGTTAACGATTGGACAAATATTTTCTTTTTAAGGTTTATGGGACATGTTTTCATATTTTGGACAACAAGTGTTGGATTTCTAGTTGTTGAATGAATGGTTTGTTTAGCTATACAAAGTTTCAATACTTATGTCGGCATGTTTTTTTAAGTTACAATGTCGACCACATCTGGGCCAGCAAGGTTTTAAACTATCATACTGCCAGCCCTGACACCAGAAATTATTTGCATACCAGGGTCGGAAGGGTAATCATATCAAAACCTAACCGGCTATTAAGAATCCGGCAGGGTATTATATTATCGATCCTGCCGGCTATGTGTTGCAGAAAATACGTTCTCTTGATGCCTAATATCATCATAAAGTCGGCATGGTTAAAATTATGTTCCTCGTCGACCACATAAAAGCCGGCACTCTAGTGATCAAATACCATTTCGACGGTTAAATATAAAATTGCATGAACTCCTGATGCCTAAAAGTCATAACGTCGGCATGGGAAGAAAATTTCTACCCTGCCGACCTTATCATGGTCAGCATGATAATAACCAAATACATTGTCGGCGGATACACAGAAGAAAATGTTCTCCTGATGCCTAAAAGTCATAAGGTCGGCATGGTAATAAATTTCATGCCTTTCCGGCCATACCATATCCGGCACCCTAATAACCAAATACATGTCCGACGGTTATTCAGAAGAAAACCAACTCCTAATGCCTAAAAGTCATAAGGTCGGCATGGTAGCAAATTTCGACCTTGCCAGCCAGTGTTAGTCGTCTTATTGTGGAAACAAAAACCTCGCCGACCGGTTCAAAATTCAATATTTTGCAAGTACAATTGCACTGATTGACTTGTACTTGGACACTATAACGTCCAAATTTGGGCACCATCCTATAAATACACTACTTCTCTCTACAAAACAATACACAACTATTTGCATATACTCTTCAAGGCTCATATCATCATACACTCCATCTAACTCACCCAATAGCTCTCTACACACAAAAATGGCTTCATTTGATTCAAATGAAGATTTGGCAATCACCAAAGCTTGGTACGCGGAAACTAGAGTAATACATGCGTCCTCCGAAAGGGTGGATGCCGTTACCTTTTGGGCTAAGGTACACAACAAATTTAGGCAAGACTTTGGGAATCCTAATAGAAGAAGTGTCCAACAAGTCCATGATAGGCACCAAGTCATCGAAAATGCGATACTTGCTTTTTTAGCTCCCCAACCTCGGATTTTCAATGCTTCCCACTTCAACTTGTCCATTGAACAATTTTTAAGTATTCTTATGGTTTTTGCTACGTGATCCATGTTGTTTGATCTTCCTACTAAACACCACTAACAAAGAAATTTTGTGTTTTGTTTTTTTAGCATGAAGCCGTGAAAGCGCGCTATTTGGAAGAAAAGGAGGAAGCATTCTCCTTCGGTGCAAGCTATCACTTCATGATTGACAAAATCCCGGAGTATGCACCGGACTTCATGGAGGCCGTAGATGAATGGGATTCCTCCGACGAAGCTTGATGGTTTTGGTGTAGGTTTTGTGGGTGGACAAGGAGTTAGGTTTTATGTAATAACCAAAATTGCATGAATAAAGTGAATTACATCTTCCGATATTTTGTTTTATGTTCGGTATAAGTACATGCCGGCAAGGTTATAAATCCTAAGCATTCCGACTACAGGTCAGCCGGCAGTGTTAAAAGTTATGTGCATGCCGAACATATGATATCCGGCATTGTAGGAAATATTTACATCCCGACCGTAAAATTGTTGGCCCAAGATAGTCGGCGTAATCTTCATTCAAAGACCATTCCAGCCTAAAAAGGGTCGGCATTTTCTTCATCCACGGACAATGCCGGCTGTAATTGGTCGGCATTTTTATTAAAACGTCTACCTTGCCGGCGGAGCATAGCCGATACCTTATTCAAACGTCGACCTTGCCGACCTTTCACATTTTCAAAAACAAATTTTTTTGATCGAAATCGAACTCATATGACGGGTTAAAGCTTTAATCTACTGAATTCATAATTTCAAAATTTTAATCTAAACTCAATTAATTAACCTAATCATAATTTTTAGTGTTAATTAAACAAGGACATATTAGCCATTTAGAAAATATAAGGTTAAGGTGTGGCTTCTTTTACTTAAAAATGACCTAGCTTTTGTCTCATTAGGTATACCCCTATACCCCAATCTCGTCAGGTAATTAAATTTGAGGGAGACTTACTTACACTCACATTTCTACTTTCACACTATCTCATTTTTTGAGAGATATTTTTCCTAATAAAACTTAAATCATAACGTATTTAAACCTAATATTTTGGGGACATGTTTATCTTACAAAGCTATATATACCAACCAAAAATGAACATATACTGAAATACCAAATTTCACCATCTACCAATCTTAATTTTAATGATTGAAATTTTGTTGATCTCGGCGGTTAATTTTCAAAGTACTGGTTGGTGGAGTTATACTTTTCGGAATCTGCTCATCTCTTGTGGGAATGTAAATCTTTGTGAGACGAGCATATCGATAAAATATTAGCTCCAAAATTGTCACCATATAAGTTTTATTAGGCCAAGAACGTGAATTATTTCGCTTCGTTATTGCTTAGTTTTAGCGGAACTACTATGGTCTTCCGTGTCGCTTAAATTAGGGAAATTCCTTAGCTAAACTTTAAAGTTAATCAGATATGATACACCTTGTAGCTAAGGGAAAGCTCATGGAGGATGAGTTTTCGTTGGGTTTTTCACTTTACAGATACTCAGTCTCCATTTCTAGTCTAAATGCATACTAAGTATCCGTTTGATATTGCATGAAAACTGAGTATCCGGAAACTAACATTTGTTTGATCTTTTATTTGTTACACTCCTCTCACACCCGATCGTAACCATCCATCATTCTCAACGGCTCTATCCACAGTCAGGTCCCAACGGATATTTTTCCAATAATTTGGTAAAAATGTCCATAAATAGTAACTTAATTTTTTTTTTCCCAAATCACTCAAATGTGATTTAGGTTCTGAATAGAAACTTTTTTTCCCTATATCACTCAAATGTGAGTTGGGTTCTAAATAGAAACCTACGTACAATATACCTAATTAATGTTCATCAAAATTTTCATGACTATCAAAATATAATTTAACTTCAAACCCTAACATTAGAATGACTTATCTTTTATCTTGATGATTTTGTGGATAAAATTCTAAATTGAAGATTGCAATAGAATCATGTTTGAGTATGGATCAAACCCTTTAAATTTCCACCAACGAATCATACAAAATCACCGTCAAAATCGAGAGGGGGTAAAAAATGATTAAGAGGGTTAAGAGAAGAAAAAAAAAGTGAAGAAGGAGATGGTTGATCCACGTGTCTACTGGATGTTTATACTCCAGAAACGGGAACTTAGTATTTGTTTGGGTCAAGTCAACGCATTGACTTAAATGGATACTCAATATCAGTTTTTCACTTTTACATGGAAAATTGAGCTTCCATGTGGTTTAGCTAAGCGATGACATGCCCTCATAGTGAGGTGCGCCCGGACCCATTTCGCTTAGTTTCAAATAAGTTATAGATAAGGAAAATCCTTCATCATTATGCTTAGTCTTAGAAACGTGTCTCTCACAGTTTTAGATAGTATGAAAATAAGAGTGTGAGGGGATCTCCCTCATTAAATGTAACAAATATATTATAAAAAGAATTTCTCAAAAACCTACTCCATTAACAGGGGAAATGCAAACCCCTCTCGATAATAGTAGGTCTTACCTGGACTACCGGGGAATTCATCATTTTCATATGGAGGACGACTTATTTTATTTTTTTAAGTTTTATTTTTATGTTTGTTACTTTTTATTATAAATTTAATCAAATATTTTTCTTAGAATATAGAGAAATAATATATGAAGTGGAGAAATTATGGTTTTTGAGTATTTATAATTATTTTTGTGATGATAACACTAAGTTGCTTACAATACCTAAGATAAGGGAGATCAAAAAAGACCTTGTTTGCTATGTTAGAAAACAATAGTCAAATAGTGTCCTTCTCAAGTTCTTTCAGCATAACTAAGAAACCGTAGGCCTTGACCTCATCAAGATGGATTAAAAAAATCCATATTGGTTTTATATTAAAAGAGATGAAATATACATTTATCTCTATCATTTCGAAAGTGCAATAGCTACTTCTCATGTGAACTTCGGACTTATATATCTCTTCCACACCACCTGTAAACTGATTTCTAAGATCCAGAGAATGAAATATTTGTTGAGCAAGGTTAACTCTCCCTACTAATTTCTCACTATAATTTCTCATGAATTTATTCATAGCATGAGAAACGAGAAAGATGAGCAAAGTTGGATATGAATTGTTGATATGTCCAAGGCTTTTGACATAGTGGAATATGACTTCTTGTTGGTTTTGTTAACTCAATGGTGTTTTCCAGTATGTGGTGCGACTTGATAATGCAATGTATTTCCACCATAAATCTAGTTATTTTTCTTAGTGGGATCCCATGTGATTTCTTTAAACCTACTTGGGGAACTGGCAGGGGGATCCACTATCCTCTATCTATTTATTTTATTCATGGAAACACTTTCTACAACTCTGATGAAAGCTGAGGAAAAAGTGTTAAAAAAGCAAAGTAATTTGAGATTGTAATCACTAAGAAAAGATATTGGCCAAAGGTTTCATCTTCCCATCACTACACATGTTCATCAATAAATTAGAGTTAATGTTTAATCTTTATGATACCAATAACCCATGGGCATCTCATCGGGGGCTCACTCCAGTAGAATTCATTATATTATCAAGTATGTAAGAGACACTAGTTGAATCTTTCTTACTAAATAACTTGGCGCATGAGGAACTCAAGTTTAAGATAGTGAGATTTTCGATATTCATGAATAGAAGTACACTAAGAAACCCGACGCAAATCCAAACATATTTTACTTAGGTCAAGCTTTTGTACGTAATTGAATGGGAACATCTGGTCGTTAATAAATATGATGTGCTACGTGATCATTTAATTTCCAACTTAAACAAACAAGTATTCAATAATACATGACGATATTTAAAAGAGATAGTGAATATCAAAATTATGCATCCATATTGATTCATATAGTTATTACTTCGAACTACAATCCCTCATCAACAGAAGAAAGTTACCTACTCACGGGTTTCACAAAAAACCCCCAAAATATACAAAGAAAAGTGAAATAAGAAGAAAGTGTCATGGTTATTCCAAAAAAAAAAAAAAGACATAATCTATTCCAAGTTTATTGCTACTTGTGTACCGAAGTGTTTGGTCAATCAAAAGGTATGATGAAAAACGTCTGTTTGAAAGTACCTAGGTACTATAAGTGCCAGTGTACAATTATTTATGATAAAATTTTCCAAAAACCCAACTTAGGGATGAAATCTCATCCAAATAGCAAGTTTGGCCGCAAACATCACGTGCATGAAGCCCTATTCTATATACGTCTATCGAGCTTTAGTGTTCGGCTATTTTTCATCGCTGATTCCTTTACCAACGGAATTAAATGTTTCTCATTGAAATCGTTTTCTTCGTTTTCTACAAGATAAAGTAGTGAATCCTGGATTTAAATAAATTTTACAGTGATTTCGAGCAACAATATTGATTTCAAGCAGTTGCTCAGTCTTGAATGCACCCAAACTTGTATTACATCACCTCTTAAACACTTTTAAAGTCATTTATATTGTTTTAGGATAATTTCACCTAACATGGGATAAAATACAGAATCAAAAGCAATATAATGCAAGTTACAAGAAATATAGTAGATACGAGTATGTGTTCGACAATAAAATATGATACTTTATCTGCTTAGCATGGTAACGATAGTCTTCTCAACAAACCAGAAGTAACTCCTAAGATAATAAAGGACATGGGTTATAAAATTTATGTGCGTATCAAAGAAGTTGTAGGCTCAAACAACACTGCTGAAACGAGGTACTTGAAGGGTATATTCATTCTTAATTAATACATCTAGTTTGAAGTTGAATAATAAACAGAGGTACAACGACTTCATTAAGTGAGTGTTCACAATGGACAAGGCCTTATAGTTTTTCTACAAGATTTTGGATTCCTTGTTGACAAATTTATGTGTCAACTGCTTTTTTTTTCCCACATTAGAATTCTTATATTTATGATTGTATTGGAAAAATCCAATTTTGTATTATGTAATTATGATTTATGAATTTTGTGACAAGGGTAAAATGGTTATTTTAAGATTTAGTTTGAGTTTAATTGCAAACATTAGCCTTTTGGGCACAACACGAGTCACGACCCCATGTAGGGACTCAACCCTCTGCATCAGAGCTTCATAGACACGACTCCTAGTACATCGATGTTTGGATACACTACTCATGTCTGCTCATTATTCTCATAATAAATTCAAGGATGATTCCATGAGACTGAGAGAGAATTGGGTCTCTAATAATCATGACTCACGCCCCGGTCTAATGAGCACGACTCAATCCTTACGAGCCTAGTGATTGACATGCATGTTCATTAAATGAACATATTCATGATTGGATCCTAGTAACACCCAAGCGATATTCACCGGTAAAAGTGTTTCTTAGTTTCATATAACCAAGAGATATTCTCAGGCATATATACAAGCCTTACTCTCAGTCTCATGAGCTTGTCCCAGCTAACTCTACAAGACCCGAGCCTCAACAGCATGTCCTAGATGACTCCATGAGACTTGATCCCAAAGAGTTCTTCTCAATATTGTCTAGAAATGAGATTCAGGCGTACTAAAAATCTCAGACGTAAGCTTAATCCTCAAGTATTGGCCCGAAGTCTCTCGAATTCATAAAAAGGGACTCACCGGTGAGTTGGGACTCTAGAATGAATACATGGACGGTCGCACAAAGTTGATGCTCAACCTCATATCCTTTCATGTCTCACACTCGATCCTCAAATAATATCGTCTTCTCCACCTGACTCAGCCTAGTCATAACGCATAAATCAGGAAATATTCCTCTAATGCAGTCAATATTGGCTACAGAGGGTTTGCTACCTTAACAACACATCATCACTAAGGATGAAACAGTCACACAAATATGAGGATATCAATTAGGTTTTTGTTTGGTAGTCAGGTATGTATGGAAATACTCAACTGTATTTCTTGTCGTTAAAGAAAACAATCAGTTAAAAAGGTTAAGAAAATCAAGGGATAATCTCAACTCATCCTTAACTATTCCTCTAATCACAAAAGGAGTGTTTTTCGTGTAACTCCATCCTAATCTGACCGAATTAAGATAAATAAGTCACTTATCGACCTTGTTATAAACACATCTCACATATTATTCTTTTGCAACCAAGATTTACTATGATCCCCTTCTTTTGTATGTTTTCCTTCCCAATACCACTTTTGATTTATAGTGACCCGGCTCTCCAGTGATATTGGTCTCACTAATCAATTGCAGTCATCCGGAAGTGTGGGGTTTTTAACAGACACAACGTCGGTCATCCAGAGGCCACCCATCACATGATGACTCCCACCCAATCATGCCTAACTGCAGAGCTTTTTCTAACTCAAGATCCAATTGTGACGAAAATTCATCTATCTTTGTAAAAGACAAACTGTTTATTATTTTCCAATCGGCGAAACCAACCTGCCGAATCGGGGTATTACAATACCATCACCTTAAATTGGAGTTATCCTCGAATCCGGAATATATAACCCATATCTTAGATGTTCCCTGCCACTCATGACACTATTACCTAACATAACAGGTCTAGAGTACTCTTTTACCCTTGACAGGTGACCCGGTGACGGCTATGATACCATCTTTAATGACAGACCTCCCACTGATATTGTCTCCACTTAGCCACTGCGGTCATCTAGAAGTGTGGGGTTTTTAATGGGACCTGTGAGGTATCCAGGAGCAGCTTCTCAGGAAGTCACCCCTTTCTGGATTACTCCTTCCCAAGCATGTTTAACTACGTAAATTTTCACCAACTCTGGAGTGAATTATGATGAAAGGTCCCTGGTGTTTGTAATAGTTCAAACTGTTACTTATATTCCACTTGTTGAAACCTACCTTCCGAATTAGGGTATTACATGATCCTACTCTTTTGTGACTAATGCAGTCTTCTAACGACGAATTTATTTTTTTAGGCGAAGATTGCATCGAGCTCAATCTCTCAAAACTCATACTCAAAACCCTAAATTACAGACATAGTCATTACCAGGAGGGAAGTTGTTTCATTATTTACTTCATAACTTCTTCGTTATTCATCAGATTGACCTTGTTTTTTTATTTGATCTGTCTTATCCTCCTCTACAAGATAAAGGAAGAAATAAAATCTTGGAGAGGTTCTTACAAGATTATGACCGAAAATAATGATGTGAATCCACTCTACCTTTACAGGAAGTATATCTCAGCTGGTGACTAAGCCTCATGAGGACGACCCGAGCGTAAGCCTTGTGAGCGAGACTCGAAGGAAAAGATATGACATGGTCATAGAATATTTTCAAGGTCAAGATACTACTCCTCCTACAGGAATACATACCTGTAACGGATTTCCAGGGAACTTTATTATCAACAAGGTTAATCCAAACCGATTTTTTTGTCAAACATTAATGAGCTTGATTGATCACCTTCTAAAATAAAGACCAACCTCGATATATACTTTACTACAAAGATCCAGATGCGGCATTGCCAAGATACCTAGCAGGCAGAAGCACTACTTGGTCATGTCTACAAAGACATATGTGTTCAAGTGATTAATTAACATGAATCGTTACATATGTATCCAACGTCTAGGGTATCATTGGCTCGATATGAAGACCCAACGATCACTACAGAGGTCTTGCTCCATCTTCCAAGCACCTCCAAGTAGATAATAAAACCTAGTCATACATCCAACTCTTATGTAGTATATTGGGCATCATCCACAATAATCTTTTAGGGCATATGATAAAGTGGTAAAATCCAAATGTTCCAAGTAGGGGACTTAATATTGTACATTTTACATGATCTTTTCCTTTGTCTTCTCGCTGGACACTTTAGTCCTTGCAGTGACTTCCAAGATGTTATCACTTAGGGAATAGAACTTGAAAAAATGGGGGTCTAACACCACACCCAATATTTCATTTAGGCAACATGTACGGAAAAACTCCAATATAATTTCCAAGAGAATCAACTAGACAGTCAGACTCAATCAAGGGAAATATATCCAAGAGTTGTATCTCTGTTTCTCAATGTCAGCAAATCAAAAGATAGAATCTGTGAGACTGATTATTAAGAGAAACAACTTGAACGGTACAGAAGAACAATGTTCAAGTGTCAATCAATTTATATAAACAACCAAAGGTTGGATTATCTAATTGATTGAACTACGCACGACCTGTGATATTTCAATTATATAGAATATATAATAAGGAAAAGAAATAACACAGACACCGGAAATTTTGTTAACGAGGAAACCGCAAATGCAGAAAAACCCATGAACCTAGTCCAGATTTAGACAACACATTGTATTAAGCCGCTACAGACACTAACCTAATGCAAGTTAACTTCGGACTGGAATATAGTTGAGCCCTAACCAATCTCACACTGATCAAGGTACAGTCGTGTTCCTTACGCCTCTGAATCCCAGCAGGACTTTACGCACTTGATTCCCTTAGCTGATCTCACCCACAACTAAGAGTTTCTACGAATCAAAGTCGAAGACTTGATAAACAAATCAGTATCACACAGAAAAATCTATTGAATAGATAAATCTGTCTCCCACAGAAATACCTCTAAGTTTTGTTCCGTATTTTAATAAATCAAGGTGAATAGGAACCAATTAATACACCGGACTTATATTTCCGAAGAACATTCTAGTAATATCAATCACCTCATAATAATCTTAATCGTATGGTAGCAAAAAAAGATATTGTGGAATCACAAACGATGAGACGAAGATGTTTGTGACAAATTTTTATCTATCCTATCGGAGATTAAGTGTCGAGCAAATCTTAGAGAAGATAGTACTCAATACAATATAACAAAGGAATATCAGAACACACAACTACTGAGAAAATAGTTGGGTCTGGATTCACAATCCCAATGAAGTCTTTAAATCGTTAATCTATAATGGTTTTAGGAAAAACCTAGGTTAAAGGAGAATCGAATCTAGTCGCAACTAGCATCACACAGGAGGTGTGGGGATTAGGTTTCCCAGTTGATAGAGTTCTCCCTTATATAGTCTTCAAATCAGGGTTTGCAATCAATATTACCTTGGTAAGAAAGCATTCAATATTCACCGTTAGATGAAAACCTGATTAGAGTCAAGCTAATATCTTTCAACAGTTAGATCGAACTTAGCTTGTTACACACAAATGAAAAGTGACTTCATTTAGATATGGGTAACCGTACCTAAACGTGTACACTTGGTTGGCTCAACAATAGTTAACCGAAGTTATGCATATGAACACTTTCATATCAACCTTGTTCATCTTAACACAACTAGTTCAAATGACTCAAATGAAACTAGTTATAGAGTTGTTCAATTGTTTATACTCATAGAAGTACACAAGATACAATTGAAGCAAATCGATTTTGATTCACTCGAATCAATTCATGAACATTATAGACACGGTTAGCAAAAGATTGCATTCCTTATTTTATAAATGTATTAGTTCATGAACAAACCGATTTTAGATCATAACCCACTCAAGTATGCAAACGGGTATGCATACCTAAGTAGTCAGACTTGGTCTGGATTCGACAGTATGCGCACGGGTACGCATACTGTCGTACAACCAAACTCAGTTGAGTTCCCGGACTTTAAATGTTACACCGATGCATACGTGTATGCGTACTAAGTTCCCGAACTTCAACTATCAAACCAGTACGCATACGGGTATGCATACTATGGTTCCCAGACTTGGAATAACTTTCAACGGTTAGCATACAAGAACGTATATTATGTTATATCCAATAAATGGTTAATTTCTCTAAACTTCCATTTCAACAGTTATCATACAAGTACGCATTCTTAGAAGACGACAATAGCTGTCTCACACAAACTATTAGCTTCAAAGCAATTTTCAAGTGATCGAATGATCAATACGAAACATTCCGAGTCTACATCAAATGACTGTCTCACACAAATCATATAATATGTTACTAAGAGATTTTAACATGATCATCTTTTGACTTTTGTCAAGAATATAAGATGAACTTGGTTAAAGCGAAAGCTTACCAACACATATTTCGAGAAATATGTAACCGAGTTAAACGAAGCTCGAAGTATCAAATGTGAATAACCGAAGTCTATATAGCTATACGAATTTTGTCTCAAATATGAGACAGAGTAGATAGACTTTTGAGTGATAGATGAGTTCAAGTCTCCACATACCTTTTGTTGATGAAGTTCCACAATCTCACCTTAGTACTTATTCGTCTTCAATCGATGAACGTCGTGAAGTCTAAATCTCAACTACACATTTTATCCTAATCCGAGACTTAGCTATAAGTAGAATAGAAATCAAGACTTATAGTTTTGACAACTAAACTTGGCAAACAAGCTTGAGATAACAACACTTGCGAGTTCGACCGATCAGTGCTCTAACAATCTCCCCCTTTGTCAATTTTAGTGAAAAACTATCCATACATATGGATTACAAAATGAATAAACTTTGTAGCTTCTCATCCAAATGCTTGATTTCCTTGGTTCTTCAACATTACTCGAAATTTTCGTCACTTCCAAGTACTTCGGTGATACTGAACGTGTTCAACTCAACATCATAGTTGTGGAAGATCCGTAGCTATAACAATATATAAAAACAAGATGTTTTCATATTGTTATACAGTGCCATAGTATTATTATACAGCATCAAAGTCTAATTGTATCACAACTTTGACAAGAATACTATAGCGATATGTATCACTCCCTCTTAGTCAATACTTCATCTCACAATGAAAACCTCTCCCCCTTACATAATGATTCGTAAACCATATGTATTTGTAATATGAACTACACAACAATTCTCCCCCTTTTTGTTAATAAAAATCGGCAAAGGTACGAAAACTAACGGGATCATAACGAAATTCTCATAGAACGATGATTTCACATAGTCGAAACTTATTCATCAAGGAGTTCACAAAGATACAAGATAACTCCTACAATATTCCACAGCCGCAACTCTCCCCCATAAAATGTCATTCCCGGAAAAACAACAAGAGGAACCTTACTTTTACATGAAAAAAAGGATTTCTTTGGACATTAACAAATTACATGAAACATGAATTTGTATCCAGAAAACTTAATTAAATTAACCACAAGAGAACCTATGATTATTTTAATCGGAAATGCTCAACAATAATTTGCATAATGATGTCATAGACCTAATCTTTGTTATCAAAAGCTCATTTTAATTTCCATCAATGTTTGCATAATGACATATAATAGACTCAACTTTTGACATATATGGGACAACCATAGTTCACGGACATAAACACACATATCCCATAAAATTATTTTTGCAATATATAAAACCAATAAAAATTAATACTGCAAAATCATCTTCCAAATAGACTTTAGAATTTAAATAAATAAATCTAAAAACATTGCAAGATGAAAATCATTGGCGATAGCTATGTGTACTCACAATAATTGTTATTCCAAACCCTGGTTATCCTTCTTAAAACACAAGAATAAATTCTCATAAGAATTTTCCTAGAAATTATCTAAGCAAGTAACAAAAAAAAAATCATTTCACTTACTTTGAAGACTTTTCTCATATTACCTATAATCATCAAGCTCGTCTTCGATTAGATCAAACTTGTATTTGAGATTATCCACCTTGTCCTCAAGTCTTTTGGTTGAAGATTTGAGTTCACTCTTCAAAGCACATACTTGTTCTAAGAAAAGATTCATAGTTAATGAGAGTTTTTCAAAATGAGAGACAGTGGGATTCTCATCAGAAGAGGAATCACGTTTGTCTTGACACATCTCATTATCGGAGGAACCAAAACGAAATTTCTTAGAGGAAAAAAGAACAGTCCAGAGATCATCTTATTTATTGGAAAGACTTGATGATGACATGATGGATAAAATGAAATGCTTGCCTATAAGAGGAAATCTTTTGTTCTTATAATGAAGATGATAAAAACCAAATTACTAAAAAGACCTTTGACAAAAAACCTGACAGAATTTGGGATAATCAAAAAGGAGGAAAACCATTTAAGCACAGAAACGGTTCTTGACTTCAGACATTACAGTTCTAGAAAAAGCAGAAAAGAATAGATACAAGACAAAATAACATAAATATATTCACACCCTTCTTGAAGATTATAGTCCTTATCCAAGGTAAAACAAGAACAATCTCAGAACCTATTACAGATTGTAATTTCTCCCATCCAATAATGGGTCGGGTGGATTCTTATGAGAAGAGGACGATTTTGTTATTCCTTGTTCCTGATATATTTTTATAGGGAGACGATCCCGATTATGCGTCTTCCTTTCTTGCAGTAGACTGAAAGCCCTATTTATCGATTTTCGTAAACTATGAATGGTTCTGACAATCTCTTTCGAAAGTGATGTAGATTTCTTATGAGATTTTCTTTTCTCCTTTTGATAACATGAATTATTTGAAGGAGATTTTTTAAGAACCTTTGTGCACACCAACTCTTGGTGATCCTGGTTTTTATATAAGGGACACGGTTGATTTGTTGTGTCATTGTGTTTAATGTCTTCCTCATTACAAGAGAGATTGGAGTCATACATGATTTCAGGAGTAATCTGCTGATTTAGATTAAGAGAGTTTATCGAAGTTGATCGATTCTTCTTCTTGAAATCACGATTGTGAGATGTCGCTTTCTCTTGTCTTAATTTTTTCAGTTGATTTTCCAGATTTTGAATCCTTTAAATTCATGCTTCCTTATCCAGTTGAAACATACTCTTGATTGAGTACAAATCTTTGGGTAAAAGATCAATTTTGTTTTCTGGGGAAGGTAGATTGTTTATCATGGAACAATCAGAGTTGTTCGAGAGACAAGTGTGACAATCATCAAAGTAAGTGAGAGAACATTCACGGAATTCTTCCTTAGGACAGTAGTCAAGATTTGTCATCCATGCTTTGGTTAACTCACTAACCTCCTTATTTAAATAACTAGAGCACATGGAACAAGTTCCATTATCATAGTTTTTGTGAACTTTTCAATCCTTTTCATTGATTGGAGACAAATTCTTTTGAGACTTTCTTTTTCTCTGAGTCAGAGTTTTCTTTAACTGTTGTACAAACAATGAAAGGGTTGAATTAAAGAAATTTTCATCCTTTGTATCAATCAATTCAGGACAACGAGACTTTACTTCAGATGTAATAACAGGATTACAAGACATGTGAAATTTTTCTCTTCTACTCAGTTCAAAATCAAAAATCTTTAGCTTTCCAACAAGTGTATTTCTTCAAAGAGTGTTAAGGTTGTTTCCTTCAACAATGGCATGTTTCTTACAATCGTATTTGGATGGAAACGATCTGAGAATTTTCATCACAATGTTCTTTTCAGGAATAGTATTACCTAATGCAAAAGATGCATTAACAATTTCAGACACATTGTGATTAAACTCATCAAATGAATCTTTATCAGCCATACGAAGGTTTTCCCAGTCAGAATTTAGGTTTTGAAGCCTAGCTTCCTTTTCAGAGGTATTCCCTTAGAATACATACTCTAAGATATCCCACGCATCTTTAGACTGAGTGAACGTAGTCACATGGTGTTGAAGATCTGGGGTAATGGCATGAATGATAACATTTAAACCATCCAAATTTTTCTTTGCAGCGAGAATATCGTTAGGTTCATATCTACTAATATCCTTTGCAATAGAGACACCGTATATTGTAACCATTGGAGGATTGTAGCCATTAACAACATAAACGCATGATTGAAAATCACGCGCTTGAAGAAAGGAACGCATACCAATTTTCCACCATAAGTAATTTGATCCATCGAAGACTGACGGTATGTTTACAGAGATAACACTTCTATCCATAGATTCAGATTTCTACAAACACAAACTTATAAGGTCTTAAACGTGTTTGCCCGCTCTGATACCAATTGAAAAAATGGGGGTCTAACAACCACACCCAATATTTCGTTTAGGAAATCTATATGGACAAACTCTAATATAATTTTAAAGAGAATCAACTAGATAGTCAGACTCAATCAATGGAAGTATATGAAAGAGTTGTATATTTGTTTCTCAATGTAATCAGCAAATCAAACAGATAGAATCTTTGAGCCTGATTATTATGAGAAACAACTTGAACGGTACCAAAGACCAATGTTCAAGTGTCAATCAATTTATATCAACAACCAAAGGTTGGATTATCTAATTGATTGAACTATGCACAACCTGTGATATTTCAATCATATAGAAAATATAATGCGGAAACAAATAACACAAACACCAGAAATTTTGTTAAGTAGGAAACCGTAAATGCAGAAAACCTCGGGAGTAGTCCAGATTTGAACACCACACTTTATTAAGACGCTACAGACACTAGCCTACTGCAAATTAACTTTGGACTGAATGTAGATGAGACCTAACCAATCTCGCACTGATCAAGGTACAATCGCGTTCCTTACGCCTCTGAATCCCAGCAGGACTTTGCGCACTTGATTCCCTTAGCTGATCTCACCCACAACTAAAAGATGCTACTACCCAAAGTCAAAGACTTGAATAAGGACCAATTGATACACCAGACTTATATTCCCGAAGAACATCCTGGTAATATCAACACCTCATAATAATCTTAATCGTATGGTAACGAAACAAGATATTGTGGAATCACAAACGATGGGTCGAAGATGTTTGTGGCTACTTTTTATCTTGCCTATCGGAGATTAAATCTCATGCAAATATTAGAGAAGATAGTACTCAATACAATAGAATAAAGCAAGATCAGAACGCGCAACTACAGAGAAAATAGTTGGGTCTGGCTTCACAATCCCAATGAAGTCTTTAAGTCATTAACTTATGGTTTTAAGAAAAACCAAGGTTAAAGGAGAATCGACTCTAGTCGCAACTAGTATCACACAGGAGGTGTAGGGATTAGGTTTCCCAGTTGTTAGAGTTCTCCCTTATACATTCTTCAAATCGGTTTGCAATCAATGTTACCTTGGCAACAAAGCATTCAGTATTCATCGTTAGATGAAAATATGATTAGAGTCAAGCTAATATCTTTCAACCGTTAGATCGAACTTAGCTTCTTACACACAAATAAAACTGACTTCATTTATATATGGGTAACCGTACCTAAACGTGTATACTTGGTTGGCTCAACAATAGTTAACCGAAGTTAGCCATATAAACACTTTCATATCAACCTTGTTCATCTTAACACAACTAGTTCAAATGACTCAAATGAAACTAATTATAGAGATGTTCAATTGTTTATATTCTCATAGAAGTATACAAGATACAACTGAATAAAAATCGATTTTGATTCACTCGAATCAATTCATGAACATTTGTTGATGGTGGTTTTTAGTATAGGGCGAAAACTGTAAAAGTATGCCTACCTGACCCAGCATCAGAAGTCGTAGACCTTGATATGTTTATATTTCACAAGGAATTTGAAGAATATATCAGAATATGATGAGTGCATATGTCTCTCTTCATATTATATTTAAACTCAAGCTCCTAGATGAATTGTTCACTAGTATAGAGCCTAATGACTATTTAAGCTCCTAGTTTCATTACTCACTAATGCCGGAGCCTTCCGAGTATTCATTACATGCTATGTTCCCATAGGAACTCTTGATTTTGACATGACATGAAAATTAATATTCGTTCGCAACTAAGAAACATGAATTAACCGAAGTGTCAGGATTAAGATATGAATGAAAATACTCAATTAGTAGCACACAAAGTTATGATACCCTCTGAAACATAATTAGTGATTTCTGTATAAATATGCGAAATTCACCTAAAATTGATTGGTTTTGCGGCAACCGACAAATTTAGTTCTTTAACCTAATTTTACCAATTCGCAAAAATTAGGTTTTTGCACCCTGCGTGATAATTCGAAACCTATTGGTCGAAACTAAACCTAAGAAAACTAGGAAATTGATCCATCACGGAGCTAGTAGGAGCAAGATCCTACTAAAAATCAGAAAACAAGAAATAGGAATTGCAGCAAGTAAGAGCAGAAGAAAAAGGAGGCGTGGCCACGACACTTGGTCGGCCGATTTGCCTCCGCAGGCGCCGCTCGTGGCTGGCCGGACACGCTCTATGTTGCTACTTGTCGGCCCCCATTTCCCACCGACCAATCAGATCGCTTCAAAATTCCACGCACACTTTTAATTAAAATTGGAAGTTGGTTGGTCGATACACCTAATTCCTTAAGAAATTAAACATAGGCTGCCCATGTCAGTCTCAAAACAATCACGACTACACGACTTGACCAGCCGATTTAACAAGATTGGCCTCCTCCCAGCAAGACCGAGCAAACTCCATGGTGTCCACCGGCGGGCCGACTATCATCCCAGCTAATCATAATCCTCTTAGCCTGCCAGTAGCATCCATGATCATTGGTCAGAGTTGGGATGTTCGCGTTGTTTAAAGAGTATCTCAGCGAGCTAAGACCAACCATGACGGTATCAAACCCATCACATACGTCCGACTTATCCAGCCTAGTTGGACTGTTTAGATATTCTTTCGAACGATCAAACAGGTACTGGTGTGCTCACCGGATACTCTCCTTCATGCCCGGCCGGTCGACTTGCCCATGACATGTCAGGAGCATAACAAATTGCTTGCTCAAAGATAGGGTGATCGCGCGTTTTGAAAACCCTAAATTCGTCTTAACGGAAGCATTACACAACGTTGAATCGGTTAGCCTAAATATGGCTGGCCACACGGATTTAAAACCCTAAATTGAGTCAGCGGCATTACGCAACTACCGAAATCATCTCGTCCGTCCAACTTCACTAGTTTAGTCGGACAGTTTAGATCTGATTCTAGATGGCCAACAGGGTAACACCGTGATCACTGGCCACCCCTTTCCATGAGGAGCGATCGGCCAAGCCACATCCTGCCCATATGGCCCCAAACAATCGCTCAAAGGTGGCCAGTCGTGCCGTTTGCATAAATTTTTAATAATTCAACGACAGCCATTAAATACCGCAAATCATCTCGGACGTCCAACTTCGTTGGCCTAATTGACCGGCCTAGATTTAATTTTAGGCGACCGATAGGATGTCTCCTTGTTCGCCAGCCGTAACTCTCTTATAAGGACCGATCGTCCTGCCTTTAGAGCGCGCGAACGGCTCCTGGCAGCTTCCAGAGAATGGTCGGTCACGCTGCTTTTAAGACATTAAGCTCTGCGACTAACTTAAACGAGCATTGTAACACTATGCTTCACATATATCGATTATTTTGAGTTGCTTGCTTAAAACTGATGGTTTACATGCATCGAATACATACGATATTTTATGAGTATCGGTTTCACGAATAACTTAGTTATTTAACCTAATAGCGTTACATGCTATTCTTTGCGGAAAGTCTCATGACTTGACTCGTCACACGTGACCACCCGCCGCCTTGCTTGCGCGTTATTGGTCAAACTAACTAGGTCTTGAAAACAAGACGCACTCAGCAATCTACTGCATATTTTCCCACAAAAATACTCGAGACATAAAACTTGTCACAGACTGGGGGATGATCATCAGGGTATTGGTCTGGCGGTTTACAGCGTGCGGCATGCAACACGCCCATTATGAGAAAGTGTCAGGAAAGCGGACAGTTAGTGGTGGCAGAGAAGTAGTGGATGTAAACTGACCCGTCTTCCCCTCATAGTAGGGACGTGGTTTTCTACATATTCACATGATCCCACTTCTTCATAAATCAACTACTCCCACATCCTATGATATCAGGGTGCGTTCAACTATGACTTGCATAAATAGGTTTGAACCTATTTCAACCGACAAGAGATTTTTGGTTAAAAACACAGTATCCAGAAAAAACACCAAAGAACTGATAACATATATTCCGCAAGCCAGTTCCATATTCTGATACAAGTCATAAAATAGTCACACCTTCAGAGTTAACCATTCTAATCTCAACACCTTTTTCGCTTCCCTCCCTAAGATCAACCTTTCTCCTTCATTTTGTGACCGAAGCAAGACTGGAACAACCATTTCTTGGTTTAGGCCAGGATTGTACATATTAATCTCTCGAATCTAAATTACTCCCGTGCAGTGCATTTGTTTAGGGTTTAGATTCGTTTTTCATCAACACACCCAAATTTACCAAAAACATCTGAATCGGTTTTACCCCAAAACAACTGGCGACCACAGTAGGAGATTAATCTCTCGATTGCAAAAAATCATTTTCCCTATTCCATTTTCAATTTCCTAAATTTCTCAAGATGGTTGATCTTAGGAATGGTTCAGAAACCCTCAATCCCAATTTTACTTCTCCTAGCATTGACAATACTCCACATGTTATTCATGAATCCTTTCTTTCATTCAAAACCCTTGTCGGGGCTATGGAATCTCGATATGTGACAATTATTCACGATTTGACGAAAATCCTGAATGATATTGTCAGGAATCAAGCTACTATTTTCAAGACACAAGACGAAGTATTTACGCTTTTGAAAGTCCTCACGGATCAACTATCAAAGGAACCAACATGTATTCATTATGGAGGAAACGCCAACAACAATTCATTTTGGATCAATACTGATAGTAGTAGTCTTTCTTCCAAGATTCATATTCCTATTCCTGGTGAGGAAGATGAAGCCTATGGTCACGTTGAATGGAAAGGTATACACCAACCTAACTTGTCTGCTCATGAAGATCGAAAGATGTTTCCTCAAGCTCAGAAAGAAGACTCGTGGGATTTATCAAGTTCTCATCAGAGTCCTCGCAATGAAAAGGTGATTTCATTATGTGTGTCCTTCCTGGAAAATATCAATTTCCATATTACATCAGAAGCTTCTAAGAGACCCGTTGCTGCTTTACTCAGTCGATCTGAACCGTCCCAGAATGAAGAACCTCATACAGATATTCAGGAAAGCAAGCGTCCTTCCAATAAAATATCCAACCTCCAGTCAATCGCTAGTGAGGGTGGAAAGAGAATGCATCTGGGAAACGGCTATCAACAACCCAAACGTGCGGCACTAGCGCAGCAGACAACTCAAACCCGGGAAGTTGCGACTAAGACGCCTGCACAGCAACAAGAAACTAGAGAGGATACTCTAATCTTACCGTGTCCAATTAAAGAGGTAATCGAACTCCTAGAAGCGTGGACTCAAGATGGCGTCATCAAGCTACCTCCTACCATACGTCCTCCAACCGAAGAATAAATGGAAAATCCAAAATATTGTTGTTACTATAGGTTCGCCAATCACTCCAACAGCGACTACAAAAAATTGAAGAGCATTTTCAAAGAGAAGGTGGATGCAAGAGAACTTCAACTAAGCACTGAGGGAGTCTACAGAGATCCTCTTCCCGTCAGGAGCTGCATGATTTCTGGGGACTCCGTCCTCAAAACTGTACAGTCCAAGGTGGAGCATTTATGTGAGATTATGTATTTCTCCAAAGCGCAGTGGCAACTCATATTTGCATCCCTCAACCGTGTCGTATCAGTCAAGCAACAATAGGCGAACTTCCGTCAGGGAATCAGATAGGAGCTGCTTCACTAAAAATAAAAGAGGGGAAATAATAGAAGGAGAAATAAAATTCACGTACGTAAGTTATATGAAAGGAAGAAACTCTTCATTTGGGTCATAATGGCCGATCAAATCCTTTTAATATTCGTGGTCGTGGCTAGAATCACCGCTTATGCTCGCCTAAAGCTCGTGGACGTGGCTACTACTACTTATGCTTCTTCGCTCATCCAAGATTCATGGTCGTGGTTACCAAATCCCATGACCACCATCACCACGCCTCTCCCTGTCGTTCTTGTATCCACCACTCATCCGTGCCAATATTTGTACCCGTAGTCACCGCTCCTCCCCGTCAAGGATCGTGACCATAGACATCCAAGCTCCATCCAACCTGTTTTGTTCCCACAAAAATGCATTCTCTTCTGACCACAGTTGCTTCCAAGAATCGTTGCTTCTCGTTTGATGATACCATCCAGATCTTCACCATAACAACAACAACTACGGATAAAGGTAATCTGAACTTCTGCATATTTTATTTTCCTATGGATTAAGTAATAGAGTCACCAGTACGGAGAAAAGATGGTGATATCTTTATAATGGTAAACCCATCGACCACACAAGATAGAATCACGTAAACCACACTTGGGAACTGAGGCTCAACATGGAATCCCTTCACTGTCAAGGAATTCTTCAACTCAGAAGAGATGGTCAACCAAGAAATCGTGATAGGGTCACCACTCTTCAAAGATGTAGCGTGAGGATATCATCATCCCCTTATATGGAAGGCGCGTGACCAACAAGAAGTATTTGGCTCAACCATCCATAAGCGTTGTTGTCATTGAAGAATCAAAGAGGAAATTCGCGCCTTAGCAATCCACACATACCAACCGCATCATGCTTGCCACATCACCTACTCAGAACTCAGTGCCGCCTACCCAAGGACTGCACGAAGATGCACATCAACAACCACATCGCCGATGTTTCTAGATTTCCAATTTCCTATGGAAGGGGTGCATGGGCTGCCAAAAGTTTGGACACAATACAGATCTATCAAGTGCGACTCCCGCCCATTGATCAACAAGTGATGAATCCAAAGGGTTTCCGCCTTCGTTAGTTCTCCAACCACTTTACCAGCAAATGTAATGGAAGTACATATTTCAGGAGAAAATAGGCTCAGGATAATTACACCTAGGGACTGCCAGCACAGGCTGCCTTCATGTCCCTCAATCGGTTTATTGCTGATATCAGTATCATCACTGTCAAATCTTTACGAACCGCAGGAATTTCTCAACATGAAGCCGTGCATCGAAGACCCTAAAAGTTCGTTGCAGAGATATTTTCACATATCCGGCCACGCCATCGGATCTAGCACGCATTTACAACTCCTTGCAAGAACGCATTTTATTCCCAAGTCGGTTCAAAAAGTACAGCTCTAGTAACCAAACAGAAGTGTAACTGGGGACTTCTCATCGCATCCCATTCCATACCACAATCCAAGATTCAGAATATGATTCAAAGGATGTCTCTTGGAACGAATTCCTTGAAGACTTGATAGCAGCACGTCGGCAACGGAACGCCTCTCAGCTCGTCTACGTCACTCAACGTCTCCGAAAGATTTTTCCCATACAATCCTTCCAAGCATATCATCATCGCAATCAGAAAGGAAAAAATAGGCCTATGAGATAAAGAGCCGGAATAAATACAATTTCTTTTCATTCAATGCTCAGGAGTTTAAAGAACATTTTAATTGCGACTCAGCAGGCCAGACACCAAACAACTTAAAGTCAAGGCCTCTTGCAATTGAGCGCAGTGGAGTTTGGTAAATTTTGGAACCCACTGGAGAGGTTGGATGCTCATTTTCTGGAGACAAAACCTTATTACACATTTCGGAGAGGATCGATGGAGTTCACTCAGGATTTGATGAAATTTCAAAACCGTAGAAGTTATACGTACAACTAAAGTTCATACTTGCAAAAATAAGAAAGAACAAGATGTTCTTACCTTGATGCCGATGATTGGCATGCTCGTGATGGAGCTACTAACAGTGACGAAAAGGAGCCGGATGCTACAAACGAAAGCACAGAGCCAGACGAGCAACAAAAACGGAAAAGGGTTGATACCCCTTTTTATACGAACAAAGTTTCCAAAAGAAGGATTCATTTATTCTCCATGAACGGGAATAGATGGATGGTCCCGTAGCACTCATGCCCCATATTCGAGCTAGCAACATGCTACTACAAAGACCATTGGCCCCGCGGTCCCGTTGTTGAAGGACGATTAAAATTTTCCTGGGAATATCTACCTGCTTTATATTTTCAATTTTAATTTCGTCTGTCACCATATAATACTTACCCCGAAACAATGTCACTGTTACGTGCTAAGCATATGACATAATGTTGATGGTGGTTTCTAGTATAGGGCGAAAATTGTAAAAGTCTTCCTACCTGACCCAGCATCAGAAGTAGTATACCTTGATATTTTAATATTTCGCAAGGAATTTGAAGAATATATCAGAATCTGATGAGTACCTATGTCTCTCTTCATATTTTATTGAAACTCAAGCTCCTAGATGATTTGTTCACTACTATAGAGCCTAATGAGTATTTAAGCTCCTAGTTGTATTACTCACTAATTCCGGAGCCTGCCGAGTATTCATTCCATGCTATGTTCCCATCTGAACTCTTTCTTTTGACATGACATGACAATTAATGTTCGCTCGCAACTGAGCAGCATGAATTTCCCGAAGTGTCGGGATTAAGATATGCATGGAAATACTCAATTAGGGACATGCAAATTTATGATGCCCTCTGAAACATAATTAGTGATTTCTGTATCAATATGTGAAATTCACCAAAAATTGAGTGTTTTTGCGGTAACCTATAAAATTCAGTTCTTTAACCTGATTTTATCAATTTGCAAAAATTAGGTTTTTTGTGCCCTGCGCGATAATTAGAAACCCATTGGTCGAAACTAAACCTAGGCAAACTAGGAAATTGTTCCACTCACGGAGCTAGTAGGAGCAAGATCCTACCAAAAATCAGAAAAAAAAAAGAAAAAAAAAATCAAGTAAGAGCAGCAATAAAAAGAGGTGTGGCAGCGACACTGTGCCGGCCGATTTTCCTCAGCAGGCGCCGCCCGTGTCTGGACGGCCACGCTCCATGTTGCTACTTGTCGGTCCCCTCTTCCCACCGATCAATCAGATCGCTCCAAAACGCCACGCGCACTTTTAATTAAAATTGGAAGATGGTTGGTCGACACACCTAATTCCTTAAGAAATTAAACATAGGTTTCCCATGTCAATCTCAAAACAATCACGGCTACACGACTTGGCCAGCCGATTCAACAAGCTTGGCCTCCTCCTAGCAAGACCGAGAAAACTCCATGGTGTCCACCGGCGGGCCCACTATCATCCCAGCTAATCAGAATCCTCTTATCCCACAGTAGCATCCCTAATCGTTGGCCAAAGTTAGGATGGTCGCGTTTTTGAAAGAGTAGCTCAGCGAGCTAAGACCAACCATAACGGTCTCAAACCCATCACATCCGTCTGACTTAGCCAGTCTAGTGGGACGGTTTATATATTCTTTCGAACGATCAAACAGGTACTGGTATGCTCATGGACGACTCGTCTTCATGCCCGGCCGGTCGACTTTCCCACGAAATGCCAAGAGCATAACAAATCGCTTTCTCAAAGATAGGGTGATCGCGCGTTTTGAAAACTATAAATTCGTGTTAACGGCAGCATGCTACTGTCGCAAAACGATCACGGCTGTCCATCTTCAACAGCAAAATTGACTGGCTTAGATCAAATTCCAGGTGGCCAATAGGATGCCAGCATGCTCGCCGGCAACCCGCCTTTGTGTCTGGCCAATCGACCTGCTCAAACCAACGTTCAGCGCCTTGAATCGATTAGCCTAAAGAGGGTTGGCCACACGTCTTTTAAACCCTAAATTGAGTCAGCGGCATTACGCAACTTCAGCATATCATCTCGTCCGTCCAACTTCAATAGCCTAGTCGAACGGTTTAGATCTGATTCTATATGGCCAACAGGGTAACACCGTGATCACTGGCCACCCCTCTTCCATGAGGAGCGATCGTCAAAGCCACAGCTTTCCCATATAGCCCCAAACGATCGCCCAAAGGTGGCTAGTCGCGCCGTTTGCATAAAATTTTAATAATTCAATGGCAGTCATTAACTGCCGTAAATCATCTCGGCCGTCCAAATTCGCTAACCTCATTGACCGACCTAGATCTAATTTTATGCGACCAATAGGATGTCGCCGTGGTCACCAGCCGTCATTCTCCTATAAGGACCGACCGACCTGCTTTTAACACGCGCGAATGGTCACGCTCCTTTTAAGACATTAAGCTCCGTGACTAACTTAAACGATCTTTATACTATGATGCTTCACATATATCGATTATTTTGAGTTGCTTGCTTAAAATCGATGCTTTACATGCATTGAATACATACGATATTTTATGAGTATCGGTTTCACAAATAACTTAGTTATTTAACCTAATAGCGTTACATGCTATTCTTTGCGGCAAGTCTCATGACTTGACTCGTCACACATGACCACCCGCCGCCTGGCTTGCGCGTGATTGGTCAAAATAACTAGGTCTTGCAAACAAGACCCACTCAGCAACCTGCTGCATATTTTCCCACGAAAATACTCGAGACATCAAACATGTCACAAATTGGGGAATGATCATCAGGGTATTGGTCTGGTGGTTTATAGCGTGTGCGGCGTGCAACATGCCCATTATGAGAAAATGTTAGGAAAACGGACAGTTAGTGGCGGCAGAGAAGTAGTGGGTGTAAACTGACCCGTCTTCCCTTATAGTAGGGACGTGGTTTTCAACATTTTCACATGATCACACTTCTCCATCACTCAACCACTCCCACTTCCTATGAGATCATGGTGCGTTCAACTATGACTTGCATAAATAGGTTTCAACCTATTTCAACCAACAAGAGAGTTTTGGTTAACATCACAGTATCCAGAAAAAACATCAAAGAACTGATAGCTCACATTCCGCAATCTAGATCCATATTCTGATACAAGTCATAAAATAGCCACACCTTCAAAGTTAACCATTCTGATCTCAACACCTTCTGCGCTTCCCTCCCTAGGTTCAACCCTTATCCTTCATTTTGTGACCGAAGCAATACTGGAACGGCCATTTCTTGGTTTAGGCTAGGATTGTACAGATTGATCTCTCGAATCTAAAGTACTCCCGTGCAGTGCATTTATTTAGGGTTTAGATTCCTTTCTCATCAACACACCCAAATTTACCAAAAACAGCAGAATTAGTTTTTACCCCAAAACAACATTATATCCACGGTTTGCAAAAGATTGCATTCCTTATTTTATAAATGTATTAGTTCATGAACAAACTGATTTTAGAACATAACCCACTCAAATATGCAAACAGGTACGCATACCAAAGTAGCCGTACTTGGTCTGGGTTCGCCAGTATGCGAACGGGTATGCATACTGTCATACAATCGAACTCAGTTGAATTCCCGGACTTGAAATGTTACGCCGGTACGCATACGGGTATGCATACTATGTTCCCGGACTTCAACTATCAAACCAGTACGCATACGGGTATGCATACTATAGTTCCCGGACTTGGAATAACTTACAACAGTTAGCATACAAGTACGCATACTGTGCTATATCCAATTAATGGTTAATTGTTCTCAACTCCCATTTCAATCATCGAAACATTCTTAGAAGACGACAATAGTTGTCTCTCACAAAGTATTAGCTTCAAAGCAATTTTCAAGTGATCGAATGATCAATACGAAATCGAGTCTACACCAAATGATTGTCTCACACAAATCATATAAGATGTTACCAGCCGATTTTCACATGATCATCTTTTGACTTTCGTCAAGAATATAAGATGAACTTGGTTAAAGCGAAATCTTACCAACACATATTTCGAGAAATATGTAAGCGAGTTAAACTCAACTCGAAATATCAAATGTGAATAATCGAAGTCTATATATCTATACGACTTTTGTCTCGAATAGGAGATAGAGTATATGGACTTTTGAGTGATAGATGAGTTCAAGTCTCCACAAGATCCCCTTAGTAGTTCTTCGTCTTCAATCGATGAACGTCATGAAGTCTACAGCTCAACTACACATTCTATCCTAATCCGAGACTTAGATATAAGTAGACTAGAAATCAAGACTTATAGTTTTGACAACTAAACTTAACAAACAAGCTTGAGATAGCAACGCTTGCGAGTTCGACCGAGTAGTGCTCTCATAGAACTCAATCTTCACATTGATGGTAACACACATTCGCCTAGAACTTTAGAGATCAACTTCATGTCTATCTTCTATGTATTCAAATTCTTCGACGTTGACATCTTCTATGCGTTCAAAAAATACGACTACGGCATGGATTCAGATTAATTGGAGACACTAAAATACTTCTACAAAATAAACACACGTACAACTTGAAAACCGAATTGAGTTTTATTGTAGCAAGACAAGGACTCACCTACCACGCATCTGTATAAGGGTTTACAAACCCATTCTATGGTTTTCTGATAAGGGCGCATGTGCAAAAACGGGGGTCTAACAACCACACCCAATGTTTCGTTCGGCAATCTGAATAGACAAACTCCAATATACATTCAAGAGAATTAACTACACAGTCAGACTCAATCTATAGAAAAGTATATCAAAGAGTTTATATCTCAATTTATCAATTCAATTTGCAATCAAACAAATGGGAATTTGCGAGCCCGATTGAATAAGAGAAATAACTTGGACGGTATCATATACCAATATCCAAGTGTCGATCAATTCAATCAACAACCCAAAGTTCGGATTCAAGAATTGATTGAACTTAACGCACAACCTGTGATATTTCTATTATATAACAAAATATAATGCGGAAAAGAAATAACACAGACACCAGAAATTTTGTTAACGAGGAAACCGCAAATGCAGAAAAACCCCGGGACCTAGGCCAGCTTTGAACACCACACTGTATTAAGCCGCTACAGAAACTAGCCTACTACCAATTAACTTCGGACTGGAATGTAGTTGAGCCTTAATCAATCTCACACCAATCAAGGTACAGTTGCGCTCCTTACGTCTCTGAACCTCAGTAGGATTCTACGTACTTGATTCTCTTACCTGATCTCACCCACAACCAAGAGTTCCTACAAAAAAGTAGAAGACTTGATAAACAAATCTGTCTCACAGAGAAAATTCTATTGGAATAGATAAATCTGTCTCCCATAGAAATACCTATGAGTTTTGTTCCGTCTTTTGATAAATCAAGGTGCACATGAACCAATTTATAAATCGGACTTATATTCCCGAAGAACATCCTAATATTATCAATCACCTCACAATAATCTTAACTGTGTGGAAGCGAAATAAGATATTGTGGAATCACAAACGATGAGACGAAGATGTTTGTGGTTACTTTTAATCTTACCTATCGGAGATAAATCTCAGGTAAAAATCTTAGCAAATATATACTCAATCACGATAGTAGAAATAAGATCAGAACACGCAAATACATAGAAAATAGTTGGGTCTGGCTTCACAATCACAATGAATTCTTCAAGTCGTTAACCTACAAGGCTTCGTAAAAAACCTAAGGTTAAAGGAGAATCGACTCTAGTCGCAACTAATATCACACATGAGTTGTTGGGATTAGGTTTCCCAGTTGCTTAAGTTCTCCCTTATATAGTTTTCAAATCAGGGTTTGCAATCTAAGTTACCTTGGTAACAAAGCATTCAATATTCACCGTTCGATGAAAACCTGATTAGATTCATGCTAATATCTTTCAACCGTTAGATCGAACTTAGCTTGTTATACACACATAAAATGTAACTTCATTTAGGTTTGAGTGACCGTACCTAAACGTGTGCACTATGTTGGCTCAATAGTAGTTAACCGAAGTTAGCTATATGAACACTCTCATATCAACCTTATTCATCTTAACCACAACTAGTTCAAATGACTCAAATGAAACTAGTTATAGAGGTATTCAAGTGCTATATTCTCATAGAAGTATACAAACATAATTGAAGCAAAGGCGGTTTGATTCACTCGAACCAATTCATGAACATTATAGCCACGGTTTTCATAGAATGCATTCCTTATTATATAAATGTATTAGTTCATGAACAAAACGATTTTATAACTTTAACCACTCAAGTATGCAAACGGGTACGCATACTTAAGTAGCCGAACTGAATTTAGGTTCGCCAGTATGCAAACGGGTACGCATACTTCCAAACATAACAGAAATTCCCGGACCCAAACCCTTCGCCAGTACGCGTACGGGTATGTTTACTTAGGCACTCGGAATTTCACAACTAACAAATACGCATAATGGTATGCATACTATTGTTCCGGACATGGATCACATATATGCAATAACGCATACTATGTTCATAATCCAATGATGGTTAAGTGTTCAAAACTCTATTTCAATCATTGAAACATTCTTAGAGGATGATAATAGATATTTTCGCGAACTATTAGCATCAAAGCAATTTTTAAGTTATTGAAATAATCATAACGAAACATTCCAAGTCTATACCAAATGATTGTATCACACAAACCATGTAATATGTTACTTGGCGATTTTCACGTGACCATCTTTTGACTTTCGTTAAGAATATAAGATGAACTATGTTGAAGCGAAAATTTACCAACACATATTTCGAGAAATATGTAAGCGAGTTAAACTCAGCTCGAAATCTCAAATGTGCATAATAGAATACTATATAGTAATACGAATTTTGTCTCAATTTAGGAGATAGAGTAGAAATAGACTTTCCAAGTGATAGATGAGTTTTAGTCTCCACATGCCTTTTGTTGATGAAGTTCCACAAGCTCTCCTTAGTAGTTCTTCGTCTTCTATTGATGAATGTCGTGCAGTCTAATGCTCAACTACGAAATCTATCCTAGTCCGAGACATCACTATAAGTAGACTAGAAATCAAGACTTATAATTTTGATCACTAACATTGACAAACAAGCTTGAGATAGCAACGCTTGCGAGTTAGACCGAGCAGTGCTCTAACAGCATGTACCGGAGATCATACCAAGTGGAAGACGTGTTTGAGGCCTCCCTTTACTCTAGAGGCACACATGAGACACATAAGGATTGGTGTTGGGTGAAAACAATTATGTAACTTCTCCTCTGCTCAGACGTGTCTTACACTTTAGATACAATAATTAGATGATTGGCAAAAATGAATACAGAATTATACAATACACCTTTCACAGAAAATTTGTGTATTTGTATCTAGTAAAACGTGTTAAAAGTGATTGGTATTTCAATATACGGTCTATAAGGCCGGCGCACTGAAATCTACAACAATTGGAAAATCTTAACTAGGTTTCTCCTGATAACAAATGTGCACACATTTTACACTAACCAAGCAAGCCCAAAATCCAAATTTTTTAAAAAAAATTACAATATAAAAGATAGGTATTTTCTCTTCGAAAATTGAGGTCAACCATTAAAATCGAACATCGGATGAAGTTTCTACAGCCTCCAGAGTAAGCACTTAAAACAAAATTTTTACAAAAAATTTAGAACTTGTCGTGGGATATTCAACCATTGCTCCAGTTTCTGCTTCTTTATTCGTAAAAGCCTCAAGATACAAGCCATTATCTTTTTTTGATCGGTCAATAGGAAAAGATTCATTAAAAAATAGGTACTTAAGGGGGTACCTCAATCCAATAAATACAACCGGTACAAAAAAAGGAGATCGAATTAGGAATCCATCACCTAAAGAAGAGGACAAAGAAAAAAGAAAATGAAGAAAAAAAAAACATCCACCTAAAATCTCAAATCCAACTCAAAACTGCCGATGAAAAAACATCCAACCAAGATACAACCATTATCACTCGGGGACTGTCATGTATTCAAGAAACCATCAATAGTCAGCTAGTCATGGCTCGTGTAATTAGCACTTAACTCTACATCATCATCTATCTTTTAGGTATGGATTGTACTCGTGGCGTGAATCTACAAGCAGTGGCATGTAAGATGAGTCTTATTAAATGTAGGAATTACTGGTTAATCTACTATAGGAAGAACTGGTTAATCCAGCGCAAGAAAACAATTACTCGCTGGTCCAAAAACATGTTTTTGGATAAAATAAGTTTATCCCAGGTCCATCACACGTGTAACTACTTTATAAATTTCGTGATTGCTCCTTCGTTTAATCAATATCTAACAAAAAAAAAATCAAATCTCACATATTTTCTGTTCAATTTTCAGATCTGATCATCTTCTCTCTGCTTCTACTGGTTCTCTAGGATCATGGTGATCTACGTACGTGTTCAATTTTTATGGTGAAGAAGAAGATTCGTGAATATATCCATAAGAGAAGAAGATATAGATTCACCAATTTCAGGTTTTTGTTAAATTTTTTCAAACTAATCCAAAATCGATTAAGATATTTTGTTGATCAAATCATCATATTGTTAAAATCAAGATTTTTTTTATATTTTTTTGTATGATCCTAAAGTACATATCAACAAGTACTGTGTGGTCATACTTTTTTTTTTATCTAGTACATATCAAACTAAGTATTGTTGAATCATATCAAATTCGGAACATATTGATATGTATTGTTGGATCATACAAATTTTATTCAGTACATATCAATATGTACTAAGATGAATACCTATTTTTCTTTGGATACCTATTTTCCTTCAGTACATAATTTCATTTAGTACATATCAATATGTGCTAAGATGAATATGTATTGTTGGATTATCTATTATATTTTCCTTCAGTATATATCAATACATACTGTGCTGAATATGCACTGTGGGATCATATCCACATTTATTTTTTCGGCACACAATATGTAATGTTGAATACATATTATATTCCTAGTACTACTTTCTTCTTCTTCTTCTTCTTTATTGTTGGCGTGGGTGGGAGTATTACGCTCTTCAATTTTAGAAAAAACAGAGTAAATCTTATGACTCGGTAGTTATCTTTCTACAAAACCAAGATTTCAATATCTTCTGGTTTTGGATATCTTAAATTTCATGGAATTTTTTTGTTTTTGATTCTCTTATTCGAAATCCTAAAAATGTCGGACATTGTAGGGAGAACGTGGAAGAAGATAGATTTTTCACACGCTTCGTATAAGGGTTTAGTGGATAATTTACGTGTTTTAAAACTTTTTTGGACTTCCGGGTAAAACTAATATCCCGTCGGACTACATTATAAACCTATTTGGGTTTCCTGGACCAACCAACAAAGTTCTATTATTATATTTGGGAAGGAGATAAAGCAAAAATTTGGAAGTAAATGAGGATTAAAAGTGGGCGTACGACCACCAGCCAACGAGAACACGTCCACGGTCCACTCGTGAACCAGACTGCACTCTCGTCCTCATGAGTGATACTCGACTCTCATCCGTATGAGCAAGGCTCGTCTCTCAGCCTTAAAGGGAAAAAAATAACTACGAATTTTGAAGACCTAACCTACTCTGATGACATATGATAAATCCAACACTAAATAATAGATCCCTAATTGTGATCAATTGGTTGGAGATCAACCACCTCCTTTGAACTGGGGATTAGTCACCAGAATTAAGCAAAACTCAATATTATAGATTGAATTTAATGAGTACCATGATAAGTATATATATAGTTGGGTTATTTCTAAAACTACTACCTTAATTTAAATAAGAGCAAGTTTCGTGGTGGAATCCAAGCTATTCCATAATTAAGGAGAATGTGGAATGTCAAGTCTAATAGCTTCCAAGGAGTTATCCACACTTTTTCCGATGCATGTTCCAAAGTTTTATGGAAGATAATTTAGAAACCCAAAATCGTGAGAGTCTATCCGATTGGCGCTTAGTGAAAATCGGGTTATCGCTCAATCTACCACAAAACACTAATCGGATTGCCACTCAATATGATATGTTAATGTAAAAGTTTCCAAAATAGATCTGATGGCTTAGAGTAAATGGCAATATGTTAATATGAAAGTGTTCAAGGTAAATCCAAAGGCTGCTAAGAATTTTGAAGTCCTAAACTACTCTGATGACATATGATAGAATCTAACACTAAATACTATATCCCTAATTGTGATCAATTGGTTGGAGATCAACCACCTCCTTTGAACTGGGGATTAGTCACCAGAATTAAGCAAAACTCAATATTATAGATTGAATTTAATGAGTACCATGAGAAGTATATATATAGTTGAGTTATTTCTAAAACTACTACCTTAATTTAATTAAGAGCAAGTTTCGTGGTGGAATCCAAGCTATTCCATAATTAAGGAGAATGTGGAATGTCAAGTCTAATAGCTTCCAAGGAGTTATCCACACTTTTTTCGATGCATGTTCCAAAGTTTAATGGAAGATAATTTAGAAACCCAAAATCGTGAGAGTCTATCCGATTGGCGCTTAATGAAAATCGGGTTATCGCTCAATCTACCACAAAACACTAATCGGATTGCCACTCAATATGATATGTTAATGTAAAAGTTTCCAAGATAGATCTGATGGCTTAGAGTAAGTGGAAATATGTTAATGTGAAAGTGTTCAAGGTAAATCCAAAGGCTGCTAAGAATTTTGAAGTCCTAAACTACTCTGATGACATATGATAGAATCTAACACTAAATACTATATCCCTAATTGTGATCAATTGGTTGGAGATCAACCACCTCCTTTGAACTGGGGATTAGTCACCATAATTAAGCAAAACTCAATATTATAGATTGAATTTAATGAGTACCATGAGAAGTATATATATAGTTGAGTTATTTCTAAAACTACTACCTTTATTTAATTAACAGCAAGTTTCGTGGTGGAATCCAAGCTATTCCATAATTAAGGAGAATGTGGAATGTCAAGTCTAATAGCTTCCAAGGAGTTATCCACACTTTTTTCGATGCATGTTCCAAAGTTTTATGGAAGATAATTTAGAAACCCAAAATCGTGAGAGTCTATCCGATTGGCGCTTAGTGAAAATCGGGTTATCGCTCAATCTACCACAAAACACTAATCGGATTGCCACTCAATACGATATGTTAATGTAAAAGTTTCCAAGATAGATATGATGGCTTAGAGTAAGTGGAAATATGTTAATGTGAAAGTGTTCAAGGTAAATCCAAAGGCTGCTAAGAATTTTGAAGTCCTAAACTACTCTGATGACATATGATAGAATCTAACACTAAATACTATATCCCTAATTGTGATCAATTGGTTGGAGATCAACCACCTCCTTTGAACTGGGGATTAGTCACCAGAATTAAGCAAAACTCAATATTATAGATTGAATTTAATGAGTACCATGAGAAGTATATATATAGTTGAGTTATTTCTAAAACTACTACCTTAATTTAATTAAGAGCAAGTTTCGTGGTGGAATCCAAGCTATTCCATAATTAAGGAGAATGTGGAATGTCAAGTCTAATAGCTTCCAAGGAGTTATCCACACTTTTTTCGATTCATGTTCCAAAGTTTTATGGAAGATAATTTAGAAACCCAAAATCGTGAGAGTCTATCCGATTGGCGCTTAGTGAAAATCGGGTTATCGCTCAATCTACCACAAAACACTAATCGGATTGCCACTCAATATGATATGTTAATGTAAAAGTTTCCAAGATAGATATGATGGCTTACAGTAAGTGGAAATATGTTAATGTGAAAGTGTTCAAGGTAAATCCAAAGGCTTCTAAGAATTTTGAAGTCCTAAACTACTCTGATGACATATGATAGAATCTAACACTAAATACTATATCCCTAATTGTGATCAATTGGTTGGAGATCAACCACCTCCTTTGAACTGGGGATTAGTCACCAGAATTAAGCAAAACTCAATATTATAGATTGAATTTAATGAGTACCATGAGAAGTATATATATAGTTGAGTTATTTCTAAAACTACTACCTTAACTTAAATAAGAGCAAGTTTCGTGGTGGAATCCAAGCTATTCCATAATTAAGGAGAATGTGGAATGTCAAGTCTAATAGCTTCCAAGGAGTTATCCACACTTTTTTCGATGCATGTTCCAAAGTTTTATGGAAGATAATTTAGAAACCCAAAATCGTGAGAGTCTATCCGATTGGCGCTTAGTGAAAATCGGGTTATCGCTCAATCTACCACAAAACACTAATCGGATTGCCACTCAATATGATATGTTAATGTAAAAGTTTCCAAGATAGATCTGATGGCTTAGAGTAAGTGGAAATATGTTAATGTGTAAGTGTTCAAGGTAAATCCAAAGGCTGCTAAGAATTTTGAAATCCTAAACTACTCTGATGACATGTGATAGAATCTAACAATAAATACTATATCCCTAATTGTGATCAATTGGTTGGAGATCAACCACCTCCTTTGAACTGGGGATTAGTCACCAGAATTAAGCAAAACTCAATATTATAGATTGAATTTAATGAGTACCATGAGAAGTATATATATAGTTGAGTTATTTCTAAAACTACTACCTTAATTTAATTAAGAGCAAGTTTCGTGGTGGAATCCAAGCTATTCCATAATTAAGGAGAATGTGGAATGTCAAGTCTAATAGCTTCCAAGGAGTTATCCACACTTTTTTCGATGCATGTTCCAAAGTTTTATGGAAGATAATTTAGAAACCCAAAATCGTGAGAGTCTATCCGATTGGCGCTTAGTGAAAATCGGGTTATCGCTCAATCTACCACAAAACACTAATCGGATTGCCACTCAATATGATATGTTAATGTAAAAGTTTCCAAGATAGATATGATGGCTTAGAGTAAGTGGAAATATGTTAATGTGAAAGTGTTCAAGGTAAATCCAAAGGCTGCTAAGAATTTTGAAGTCCTAAACTACTCTGATGACATATGATAGAATCTAACACTAAACACTATATCCCTAATTGTGATCAATTGGTTGGAGATCAACCACCTCCTTTGAACTGGGGATTAGTCACCATAATTAAGCAAAACTCAATATTATAGATTGAATTTAATGAGTACCATGAGAAGTATATATATAGTTGAGTTATTTCTAAAACTACTACCTTTATTTAATTAAGAGCAAGTTTCGTGGTGGAATCCAAGCTATTCCATAATTAAGGAGAATGTGGAATGTCAAGTCTAATAGCTTCCAAGGAGTTATCCAAACTTTTTTCGATGCATGTTCCAAAGTTTTATGGAAGATAATTTAGAAACCCAAAATCGTGAGAGTCTATCCGATTGGCGCTTAGTGAAAATCGGGTTATCGCTCAATCTACCACAAAACACTAATCGGATTGCCACTCAATATGATATGTTAATGTAAAAGTTTCCAAGATAGATCTGATGGCTTAGAGTAAGTGGAAATATGTTAATGTGAAAGTGTTCAAGGTAAATCCAAAGGCTGCTAAGAATTTTGAAGTCCTAAACTACTCTGATGACATATGATAGAATCTAACACTAAATACTATATCCCTAAACTGTGATCAATTGGTTGGAGATCAACCACCTCCTTTGAACTGGGATTAGTCACCAGAATTAAGCAAAACTCAATATTATAGATTGAATTTAATGAGTACCATGAGAAGTATATATATAGTTGAGTTATTTCTAAAACTACTACCTTAATTTAATTAAGAGCAAGTTTCGTGGTGGAATCCAAGCTATTCCATAATTAAGGAGAATGTGGAATGTCAAGTCTAATAGCTTCCAAGGAGTTATCCACACTTTTTTCGATTCATGTTCCAAAGTTTTATGGAAGATAATTTAGAAACCCAAAATCGTGAGAGTCTATCCGATTGGCGCTTAGTGAAAATCGGGTTATCGCTCAATCTACCACAAAACACTAATCGGATTGCCACTCAATATGATATGTTAATGTAAAAGTTTCCAAGATAGATATGATGGCTTACAGTAAGTGGAAATATGTTAATGTGAAAGTGTTCAAGGTAAATCCAAAGGCTGCTAAGATTTTTGAAGTCCTAAACTACTCTGATGACATATGATAGAATCTAACACTAAATACTATATCCCTAATTGTGATCAATTGGTTGGAGATCAACCACCTTCTTTGAATTAGGGATTAGTTCCCAGAATTAAGCCAAACTTAATAATATAGATCGAATTTAATGAGTTCCATGAGAAGTATATATATATAGCTGAGTTATTTTTTAATTTAAATAAGAGCAAGTCTCATGGTGGAATCCAAGCTATTCCATAATTAAGGAGAATGTGGAATGTCAAGTCTAATAGTTTCAAAGGAGTTATCCACACTTTTTCCGATACATGTTCCAAAATTTTATGGAAGATACTTCAGAAATCCAAAATCGTGAGAGTCTATCTGATTGGCGCTCATCAAAAATCGAGTTATCGCTCAATCCACGGCAAAACATTAATCGGATTGCCACTCAATATGATATGTTAACGTAAAAGTTTTCAAGATAGATTCGAAGGCTTAAAATGAGTGGCAATATGTTAACGTAAAAGTTTTCAAGGTAAATCCAAAGGCTTAGAAGTGAGTGGCATTCCGATTGGCATTTTACACCAAACTCAACGAACGTCAATCCAATTGACGCCCTAGGTTAATTTTTTTATCTCCCTTTTGACGTTCCACCATTAGACTTACAATTCCGTAATCTATTCCATGGTAAGGTGGGATGGAACTAGAAGTTAAGATTCTTCCACTATAAGATTTTGCTCCAAGACAACAACTCTAATTAAAGAACTTAACAGAAACGTAAACAAGGTAACGAAGTACTAGTATCCACCAGAAAACAAATTGTACAGAATTACTGTTGAACTGGCCCGTCTTTGCAAGCATAACTCTTCTGTCCATAAATTGAAACGATATTGAAACAGACTAACACTGAAGAAAGCAACGGTCTAGAAGCCACAGCCCACGAGCATGCTTTTAATATTAATGAAAGTGCAGCAGTAAAGGCTAATAATGAGGACGGTAAGATTCATTACAAGTTTTGCGGTAGTGAATGAAGATATCTACTTATGCCGTTGGTTTGAACCAATTTTGGGCTGGCTCCAACACTTTCCTGTGACAGTAGCTCCCCTGTAGCTTGGTTCGAATCCGACTAGAGAAAGTAAAAGACATACAAGAATAACAAGGTTTATGACAAACATACTTTCCCATTAACACCAATAGCATATCAAAATTTTCAGAAAAATAAAACCTTACATGACCTTTTTTTTTCCCTTTCCAACTCTCCAATATACAGTGACTGCAAATTGGTCTATGAGTTAGATTACTTATCTACTATTACCAAAACAAATTAATATACAACATTTAAGTTCACTTGTGGAAACAGCAAAAGAGATTCGTAGAGGTGAAATCTGTAACAGGTAACAACATACTGGATCATCCTAAACCCAACCTGATGTCCACGAGATTAAACGGGTTATTGAATTATGCAATCTTAGCAAACCTTCCTTTAATCCTTGTCCTGCTTTCTGCTCTAGCTTTACGAGATTCATACCGGATGTGCTTATCGTACCTTTAAATTTTGATCAACAGAGCGACAAATTAAAAGTTAGTATGCGCCTGAGAGAGAGAAAGAGATTGGTCTGACATGAAAAGCATATTGAAAACAGGTCGCCATTGGCATCAACTGGTCTAGCACCAATAGGAACCATATGGTCAGTATCAATGAATAGTCTACTGCACCATCTGTACGTTGCAAGATGTAGGTAACTCGTTACTGAAGCCCATATGCTTAACCAGTAGTTCTGATGTATTTATGTTTGATTTGTAATATCATGTGTCGTTCCGTTACGAACCACCAGTGCAAACTATATGGTGCACTCTGTCAGAGATGGTTTACTTCCAATTTTAGTTTGTTGCATCAGTATTCTTTACATGTCAAGTGTATGTGCAAAATTTTCAGGTGCCTTAATGTAAATCGACCAAGAAATGAAAAGTTTAAATAACGGAATTCATGTTGGAGAGGGGGTTGATATAAAAAAATCTAGTTGTACCTTCTAGTTTTCCTCTTCTCCTTGTACCGTGAGATCATCAAGTCTCTATTCTGCCCTGTTAACTGAGGTGGAGTATACTTTGGCACGACATGTACTGTGTCTTCAACAACTTGATGTTGTGATTGCTTTTCATTGCCCCCGGTGACATCAATTCCAAATCCACCAACATCATCAGGATTATCAAGAGCTAAAAAACTGTCTTCATAATAACTTCCTGAAAATGTGGAAGGCATGAGATTTTGATTTCCTGCTTCACCACCATCATCTTGCCAATGAATTGCATGCGCCTGCATAAAACAACAATAGTTCTTCAGTCTAGGCATCGGGCAGATAAATAAAATGTTGAGATAGAAGATTTCCAGAGTACTAATAGAACTTAGTATAACCCGGGAAAGAACTGCAGCTTGAACATTTCTAAGTAGTTTCTTAGAACCAACATCTGTTTCTCGCGATACCAAATATGCACACCAGTGAATTTCCCTTCCCTAACCTAACCCAAAAATGGCATTCCTAACTGCAATACATACAAAGCACGCTAATGGACATGGTCTCCAGACTTGTAGATAGATGAGCACTTATGCAACTGCTTGAATTGTTTAAAGATGAAAGAATTGCAAATTTTCTTCCAATCAAATACGTATAGCAATTGAAGTTCGGAAAACTTCACCTCATAGCCGTTCGGCTCAGCGTCATGTTTGAAGCTGCTACACAGATTTCCTGGTTGTTCAGGCAGCAGAGGTTTAAGTCCAAGAAGGGATTCAACCTCCACACATTCATTTTTCCAGTTTATGTCCAGGTTCAACATGTTCTGGAGCTGATGTATTATATCTTCCTTATACTTCCCGCAAGCTGTATTTCGATTCTAATGCAACAAACACATGGACACAATTATTACAGTATAATAACACACAAAATTCTGAAAGGTTGCATAGAAATTTTTTGGACATAAATTCAGAAATTACTCAGGAAACAATCAAGCAAAGGATCAATCAAAGCCAAAGGCATAGTAAATTAAAAAAATGCATAAATCATTTAGGGTGATGTTTATACCTTAGGTAAAGGTGGAATCCCCATAGCTGGAAAATTCTGACTAGAATCACTAGAAACGATAAGATCATCAAGACTAATAATATTTGGAGTATCCCAAACAAACAAATCATCAAACCCAGACCCTAAATTATTGAAACTTCCTCCACCACCACCATCAAAGAAAGACTTATCTCTTAAATCTTCAAACCCCAAAATAGAAGATAACTCAGTAGCACTAGGACACCCAGTAAACCCTTCAAGAGGCCTTCTATCATGAATCAAATTCTTATCATGATTATGACTATTATGAGTTTCCCAATCACAGTTCTGACATAAAGCATGATTCTCAGTAGAACAGTGAATAGAAGCTGGATTTGAATCACAGATATCACATAATTGGAACCTAATGTGTTTGGTAAACAATGGATTTGTTGAATGAACTTCACCATCACATTGAAAACAGAGTTTGGCTGAATCCGCTTTACAGTACAGTAATGCTTTTGATTCTCCACAAAAATCACATAATCTCTTCTTTTCTTCATGGGTTTTGATGTTCTCTAGTTTCACTTCATTATTTCTTCCTGAATCTTTCGAAGTCATTTCTTAGAGTATGGATCAGAAACAGAGTATGAAAGACCGGAACAGAGTGAAAACCTTAAAAGACTCTTTGAATTTATGTTTCTTGAGAGAGAAACTACTTTGAAAACTGTATAGATATGGAAGATTTTCTTGTTTTAATAAGTTGAACTTGAAATTTTCATATTTCACTTTTTGGGTTTCTCTGTGGAAAGATAAGGTACCACCAGCTAGAGAGTACCATGAGAGTGACGCTGGTGAACTAGATTCTAGAGAGGAGTGGTGTAAATGTAATTAAACGACTGAAATCAACTTGTCAACATGTGATTACGCCATGTCACCGTGATGACACACATGATCATCCACTCATCTTTTATCAGTCAGTCAGACGTTGAGTAAGACCATAACGATCTTGCATCTAGCTCAGATTTGTAGTCAGACACAACCGAGCTGACCCTTGTAGTGTTTGCGTATCTAATGTTTGCTTCCCTACTCAGTCAGTTTGAACTTACGGAGCCAAAATAGCTCGGCAACATGTGTCCGGTGACAGCCGGTGTTACCATTGACCTGAGTTCAAAACTCACCGGCATCTATTCTTTACCTATCTAAATCCGGAAACTTGAGCTGTGAGTCATGACTCGTGAGCATGATGTGAGATTGGAGTCGCATACTAGGACAGAGCCAGTCAAAGGTTAGAAGGTGACTGTACGGACAAACCAAACAGAAACAACGGTCAAACCAAGTTATGGACAGTCTAACTAATTGTCCAAGGCGCACGATAATAATGTTCAGTGATTGATTGCATTCTGTGTTAAATCCCTATCGAGAATATCTCAATCTATATTTTGGTAGGATTTAAGTTTGTTGGACCACTGGACAGTGAATATAGCCGCTTTCAAGGAACAAATCCAGCTTCGAAAATCAAAAACGTACCCAAATTTCATTTTTTTTCAAGGGGAAAAGAATTAGCCCCCCTTGAAATTTAATTGTTAGCCCTTTTAAAACTTCGGATCCTCTTTCAAAATTCTGAAATATCTTTCTTTTTTTTTTACCGGCAATCACTTCAACTAATTTTTGACAGCAGAACACGCGGGAAGCCATCAAAATTATGCATGTGGCCGTGAAGGAGCCACGACGATCATCGGTCCAAAATTAGAGATAGACGACCACGTCCTCCAACTTCAATCTAGTGAGTCTCTGTCTGTTCACAAGTACCAACTCCCAACCCCTATGAGAAACAAACAAACAAAAGTTTCTTATAATCCACGGCATTTTAGACTAAAGAAATTGGCTTTTGGTTTGACGGACGTTCTAGACTCTACATATCAAGTGAAATTTACGTAATAACGTTGCTTGAACGCTGATAACGACATATGGTGAGAAAAGGTTTTTGTTCTTGCGTCTCCAATTAGTGCTGCTGCTGATAACAACGGAGACTGATAGAGAACAGTAATTCTTAATCAGCCGAGGAACATCCCATGAACAATTGCAATAATTTTTCACCCAATTATGATGTTCTTGACATATGGAAACACCAATTGACTTAACATGATGTTATATGGGAACCAAAACTAGTCCCAAGAAACTCAAATAATATCACTTGAAGATCAAAGGATATTCTTTGAATTCCTTCTAACATATCATTTTCAATCAAAAGAAGTCCCCTAATGTGGACACTTTTTGTCTGTCAGTTCACAAGATGATTCATTGTCCCCCATTAACTTCATTTTGTTTCTTCAAGAAACCTCTAGGGTTCTAAAAAATCACTTTCATACCTACCCCTGCACGTTAAAAAAGATTTCAGAAATATCTTTTCCAAATCTGTCCATCAGATCTACTAAGAGAAGATACTTGTAGGTGTAAACGTTGCCAAGTGACCACCAGATATTAATCTTTGAAAGTGATATTCATTGTCTTTACCTAATCACTCAATTACAAAGATTAAGATACAATCTCCAATGCATAAACATTTGTTAGGTGTACACAATACCAAAGTATAACTATATGCAGAGCAGCTAGTAACACTCTTCAGAGGACAGAACTACCGTGGAACTAAAATTTAAGATAAATAATTATATTGAAAGTCTGGTTAACAATCAACACCAATGGAAGCTGTTTTATTTCCCACAAGGTCAACTTTCATTATCCCCATAACAGTTTTTTTTTTCCTCATTTTGTGTTAGTAAAAGTTTTATTACCAATCCAACTGATGTAAAATCTATATTGCTTTTCGGCATTATCCTCAATAAGACATCTCCCTTCTCAAGGACAGTCGAAGCTCTGTTACCTCTGCCAATGCCTTCTTTTGTCCTCTTTACAAACCCTAAAATGCCTTCAGTGTCTTGCTTATAAAGCTCCTGCAAACAATATTTTAGTCTTGCCAATAATGGTATGCTTTTGTTCCTGATTGCCACGATAACAGAGGACAAGAAAACAAGTTGCCAACTGATGCTGCTACTGTAAAATCTACAGGAACTACGATTTCATCATTGCCTGATTGCCTTTCAAGATGTACAAGGAAGCATATAAATAGGATCAGGATTGAAAACCCCTAAAGAATCAAAATTATAGACGCATTTTACATTCCTTAAAAGGATGACTTCCCCACCTAAAACACCATCATTGTCCAACTACTCCAATCTCACCATGATCATCTACACAAACAAACAATACATAGGTATCATATATCCAGAATGCACATACTCGCAAACTAACTGAAATGCTTCTATAGACTCGAGTTTACTTGGAAACCATCAGGTCATCATACCACGTCTTTAAATAATATATCAAGGATCTTAAAATGAACTTCTACCAAAGGAATGAAGGGACTCACCACCCGGCTGTGCTAAAAATTTATCTACTTTGCACCACTCTGTAGTTAAGGATCAAGTCATCAGCTTTCTTCCATATATAAGCTCGAACTGTGGCTAAACTCATTTCTGGAGTTAAAACCTGAACAAAAGAACGAAATTATAATAAATGACTTGTGCATATCGGAATCAATTTCCATTGCAGACATTCTTACCTGATTATTACACAAAATCTCTATGTTGGGCTTAAGTTTTTGCAGTGGCTTCAAGCCTGTTCGGAAGCTGCTGTCCCCCACAATAGTTGAAAGTGAACCTCCGGCGGCAAATGGTGCATCAGAGGTCACACCATCTAGTGGTTTGTCAAGAACCATTTTTTCTACCACATAATTAATGACCTGGTGAAAAAATCCATAATATACTCATTTCAGCACTTACAACAGCTAGTGCTCAAACAAATAAGAAATGACACACTTAATAATCAGAACATCTAAAATTTAACAAACTATTATGTCCTTGGAAGTAACTAATAGGATTCAATAGGCTACTGATCAATGTAATTTGAGAGGATCAATTTCTGGATTTAGTTTGCGTTGAGCAATAAACCTTTGCCCTTCCACAATACCAGATATGAACCGGACCAATAAAATTAGAGCTTTTTGAGTTTCAGCAAGGGAAATGCAAGAAATGCACAGCACGTGACAGTATCATACTTACTTTGTGAATGCGCAATATTCTCGGTGCACTCAACTTCCCTTGTGTGAGCACTTGGACAGTTGAACCTTCACATGGATGCAAATAAAAGCTGCACCTACAACATCAAAAGGAAAAGTAGTTTGCTTTAATTAACTATTGTAAATGACACTCCTCTACTGTCTTTTGAAGAAAGCATATGTAACCAGAAACCTATAATAAAGCATCCATCTACCATTTAAATAGAGCTAAAAAATATCAAAAAGAAAGTAAGATATTTTTCCCTATTTTAGTTAATCCCTAAAAGACTCTTAACAACTCCTTTTGGCCATTAACCATCACTTATGCAAATATCTATTAAGTATCATGGTAGTTCAGTCCTTTCCATGTCTCCTAAAATCTCTCATCTCATATGCTCATCATATCTGCTGCACATCTAGCTGCTGTGGGGAACATAAGTTAAATCTTTGTGGACATGAGAGGTCAGGTTACTCTAAAATTTGCACCATAAAACTTTCAGAGTAACAATGCTAGACAGAGAAATCAGCCACAAGTCTGTTTAAGTCTCTTTTGAACCCAGCTGTATTTCTGTTCATTTTACGCTTTATAAACATTAAATTATTACGTAAGCGCATATTTTAACACAAATCATCAGACAATCAAAGCAAAATCACTAAAAGACAGTCATGCTAACTTCGATAAGTGCAGCGTTGCATAACATGTACGAGTCAAGAGTAGAAATGATACAGGAGAAGGAAAATAGGCAGAGTATTACTTGGTATTATCCTTGTGAGGGATCTTTTTATTCAAAATGCAGTCTAAACACCACCATGGAATTTCCTTGTCATCTTCTGTGCCATCCAGGTCAGTAATTTTCTTTCTCCATGGACCTCCATGAGAACCCTCGGTGATGATAGATGGTGGTGAAACTGTTGAAAACTCGAATGCAGGATGAACAGCAGAGCTGTGACTATCAGGTTTATCTTCAAGCTCGACTCTCGAGTGAGAATGGCTTCTGACAGGTAAATCCTTCCCCAAAGGAATTTCGCCATTTACCGAAGCTTGCGGACCAGACTTCTGCTTTCTTTTTGTCAACCAGTGAGCAAACAAACCCTTTAAGGTCTCCTCGGCTAGATTGATCTGCAGAATATCGTAAGAGTTCACTTATGAAGTTATAATGAACAATTGATCCCAAAAAATAAAAAGTATCAATTTGGCATACAGTACAATGGATACTAGAAAAACTCTGGCACAACTTTCATATACAGAAATGAATTAACAAGCAACTCAAATCACTACGAAATAACCAAATTCACCTTGTGATCCTCAGGAACCCCAACTGTGTTAAGATCAACAGAATACATCTCTGCAGAAAAACATTGTGGGGTCTCCAAATGGATAGACAAACTTCCAAGCCTCGTATCTGTGGTGAACCATGCAGGAATGCTAACCTGTACAAATTGAAAGACACTTAACTAGGATATTCACAAGAATGCTTGAAGAGATAAAAGAAATTTATCCCGTAAAAGAACTTCGTAAGCTCACCCTCTCAAAAAGTTCCTCCTTTTTCTCGTCAAATGAAACCTGCACCAATAAAATATCAATAGCGGTAGTCTCAAAGAAGCAAAAAATATAAACAGACAACAGTTTCTTCTCCATAGTACTTTGCAGAACTATTAGTGAAACTAGATAACCCTAAATGCAGGAAAATTATTTTGTCATTAACCTGGCCATAATCCTCAACCACAACGCCCCTTGTAATCTCCCATAACTTCACTGATCCAGCAGTATCCTATCAGAACACATCGAAAAAAGGAATCAGTTCTACAATCACCTACAAACACAGGAATAAATGCACTAAAGCTGCACAGAGAGTATAGTATATTGGATTTAGGACCATAAGATAGTATCCGGAGATCCGATCATTGTCATAGTAACAAATACATCACTCTCTAGAAATTTAAGCTGTTAGAAAATTTGCAGGTGAATATAGATGAAAGTTCAAGGAAAGTGAGAAAATAGTATCTGTAGACATCAAATGGCTTATTCAAAGATGCATTAAGTAGGACGGAGAAAATAGTATCTATAGAAAACACTCCAACACTTCAATTAGAGATAACTAAAACCAATTACAGGAAACTATTTAATCCAAGAAGATGCGGTTGAAAACATTGATGAATACCTTTGTTAGAACCTGCCTTCTGTTGTTCAAAATTTCATGCTGCACTACGCCTGGAGTTCCAGGAATAGTAAAAGAGGGTTCTTTATAAACAGGAACCTGGAGATGTAACCAGTCACACAACAGAAAGTAAAGTACCTCATAAGCACAAAAGAAATCAAAGAAGATTCCTAGAAATTGTCCCAAAAAATTCAAAAGATGTTGCAATTTTGCATTACTAAAACAGAGTGACTTACAGGAGTTGATCCTTCTAAGCTTGCCCTTGCTCTGGTAAAGGACAAGTTCCCAGCCAAGAATGAACCACCTCTTTCAAAAACTTTTTGAGGGGTTCTACCTTCAGCTGGCCACTTGTGTACAGAAGAATCTGTTGTTGCAACCCATATGCTATCATCATGCAGCGCAAGCTGTGAGATAGGATGCTCCTTCGTGCAAAGCAAAACACTCTCTCTAGTGCCCAAGTCTGTTAGGTACACCTGAGATAGAAGAACAAGCCAAATAAGAAAATGACAGAAGGGCAGAACTGGTGATGGATGATTAACATTAGAGTAGATATAGAACAACTGATACTTACAGAGAGGTCCCTCCCGCCACTATAGACATGGCTGAATGTTGGAGTGCTGGCGAGTGCCCAAACTGAGTCTGTATGCACAGCATAGGAATGCACACAACGTTGTTGACCAAGATCCCATAGTCTAAGAAAGTGGGATAAGAAGCGTCGGTCAATGGCACGTCAGAAAAATTCTATATATGTACAGTATACTAATCAACGCATGTGTATGCGTAGTTATAAAGGACAATTGATAAAGAGAACGTGCATTTATGTCATGTCTCACAGAAATTTGAGAGAAGCCCCTTGGCCATTGCAGAGTTAGAGGACAGGACACATTACCTAATCATTGAATCTGCGGATCCTGATAAGCAAAACCTGCAGCACACGATGTACAAAAATTGGCTTTTAGTAATAACGATGAACAGCTGTGCAACTCAATACGAGTTACAAAATTGTGCGAGGGCAAGTCAAATGTGTCCCCAGAAAGGCAAGTGCCAGAGGAGTTTGTTATGGGTGGATAGAAACAGCAATAACACGATGGATAAATTGCAACGAACCTCCCAGTAGAGTCCAGAAGAAGTGCCCTAATGTTATCAGTATGCCCTCTTAGCTTCAGAGTCTTCGTACCAGTTCTTGGATCCCAAACGCGAACCACCTATGTGAAGCAAACAATTGAATGAAACAAGTAGCCACAACCTTCAAACCCTACTTAACATATATCCCGGTAACAGGTAAGCAAACACGAATAGCACGGCATTCAAAGCTTACCTATACGTATGAAAACATACCAACAGTGAAAGAACGTCAAAAATAAACCTAATAGTAACCATCAGCAATTACCTTCTCAGTTCCACCAGAAACTAGCAAAGTCCCGCTATCATTCATTGCCAATGCATAGACAGACTCTTTATGCCCTTTTGCAGCAATAGGACTATATCCATGAGACTGGCTTGGGTGCATGGAAATGCTGCTGCTTGAACCAATCGACCGTAAACTTGTCATAGGCATGCCGGAGTTTCCAGAGCCAACTATGCCATTTGAATTTTCGTCTTCCACTGCTTCCGTTGGCTTTGATACTGGATAAAGAGCAGCTTCGAGATCCCAAACAAATACTTCTCCACCAAGTCCACCAGAGGCAATAACATTGCTCTAAAATGCGTTACACTACAAAAGGATCAGAAACTCAAAGCAACCACACAAAGACAACGCTAACACTCCTGCTACTATATTGTTACTAAAATATACTCCTTCGGTCCCAATTTAGTTGAAGGTCTAGGTATTTTCATGCAGATTAAGAAAAATGAGAAAGTAAATATATCCCTTAATATTAATCCTTAAAAACTTTAAATCTCCTAGTTTCTTGTTCCTTGTGTTAGTGTTTTCAGTGCAAGGACAGATCGGGAAAATTTTGGGGAAAATATGAAAACCTTGATCTATTTTGGGACTGAAAATAAACCCTAAACCTTCAACTAAACTGGGGCAGGAGTATTATTTAACAACGAGATACACATAATAAAAGAACTGAGATGGGAAGTCCCAAGGAAGCTTGAGTATGAAATTACATTTTCTTCAGCTGCAGCAAGACATGTAACATAATCCGAGTGCTGACGGAGAGTTCTTGTGCAAGTCCCATCAAATAAGCAATTCCATGCCTGTGCCAACACAGTTACCCAGTTCACAATAAGTTAAGAATTACAAGCTAAAAGTTTGCTTAAAGATGTAGACAAACCTTGAGTGTGGTGTCTGAAGAGCATGAAATTAGTGTGTTGTTGCCTGCAAGAACCGCATCATTTACCTGCCAACAAAGGAGACTATCAGTTACAGACTTATATCCCCTATATAAAGAACCCATGATATGCTCAGAATTGAAGCATTAAAAACTAAACATGGTGGCTTTGCATCAGTAGACAAATCGTACAACTCGAGGAACTCTGGAGCTAACGAGGGAGGGAGGGAGGAGCATTTCACATCTTTTCACTTCGAATTTAGAATCTGCCAGAATCCTAAATTCCTAGTCCTTAGTAAAAAAAAAAATGACGTCTCTAAGTTCTTCAAGAAAATCAAAAATTTGAAACTAAGAAAATACCCAATCAACATGCGACTCGAATGTGGCAGAGCAGGTAGCATCGTCCTCGCCTAATGCCCACCTCTTTAGAGTCCCATCTCTGCTTCCGGTAAATAAGTAGTCGCAGCTATCCCGTACTGCCGATTTTAAAACAGCCACACAATTTACACCTGCACAATGCTGCAAAAAGACCATAGTATAAGAAACAAAAGTTGATGCGTGTAATATACACATTAACGTGCATACATTGTTCCGGAAACTTCTTTGTTGTGATACTAAAAGGGAATGGATGTAAAATGATTCACCAAGTGAACACATTTGTTTCATTTAGGCATTTTATTTTTATCCTCCTAGTACAAAAACGCAAAAGAGAGCTGAATGAACCAAATAAGCGACTCACCTTTGAGTCATCAGCATCATTGAGCACATATGTTAACTTCTTCTCCTTTCGAGGACGGGATGAACCAGATACGCCCCCAGCACTGGCTACACGGTGCATCTCAAAAAACCCTTGGAGCACAAAAGTACATACCATTTTCAATTAATATGCAAAATTAGATAACTAGGTGAAACAAAAACAACACGGCATCCAAGTAAACTTACTTGACTATTTCACAAGGAAAATGGTCATTTAACATTTGACACAAAAATATGTTCATTTCAAAGCAGTCAAGCAGATCACTACCACAAAGAGGTAGAAGAAGTTGTTTTAAGGTACGCAGTTATTGGGTTTAAATCTTCTAATGTGCTGAGGTTTGATATCTGTTAAGAAAGGTAAAACAAAAACACCAAGAGTCGGTGCTTTCTCTTGGTTGTAATACTACGTCACTTGAATTTTGTGATTGTTTCTACCTAACTTATCTATGCTCAAGTTTCCAACTAAAGTCATAACTTCCACATACAAACTCCAGTAGGCAAATGTAGAATTCGACGGAACCATCAAATTATCAAAGAACTAACCCAGCATGGAGCAGGGGGAAGAAAAATGAAAACATGCAATAAAGATTCATGTCAAACTATTAACTGCTAAATACAACTTTTCAAGCTCATTCACCACCTGAAGGCTTCCCAAATTGCCAACATATCTAATCACTTCACTTATTAACACAAATCTTTCTATGCAACTTCCCAATGCTGACTAAAGCAAACTTCATATACACAGTAATTTGTCTTAATTAGGCAGTAAAGAAATCCAATCACAAATACCTCAAAAGATGGTTACTTCTCCAGTGAAGAAAATTTCCGTTATTATAAATAGATAGAACTCGAGTGATACAAATCTGCATACACAAAATAGAAACATAACCATCCAGTAAAAGTCCCAAAGTAACTAATCTCTAAGAACAATAAATTAAACCCTAGAAACCCAGAAATCAAAGGGAAAGTCAACAAAATTAAACAAAGTCCTAATCATCAAAACCCTAATTTCGATCAATTTCTACCCTATCATAAAATAATCTAGGTTTCATGCAGGGTTTCTGAAAGATATCGTTCGAAACAAATTGATCCAACAAACAAACTATAAAAATATCAATCCACACGAGTAAACTTCTATAAAGTGCAAAATCTGAACAAATCAGGATAATTCCGAAGGCTTACTTGCTGAAATTTACAAAGCGCTTTTATTTGGTTTCTTTCGTACTGTTTGTTTGATATTCTGGAATGAATGAAATTTCGAAGTCGAAGAGAAAAATCTCAAAAAAAAAACTTAAAGCAAATACTATTCTGTTGTTTTTTAAGGAAAAACAAATTAGAGATTTATTTTGGAGATAAAATATTCTACAGTCCGCTCAGCATTTTGTATCAAGTTTACATTAGTTTAAAATCGTTGGATTGATCTTGACTTGTATTCAGATAGATATCTAAAGGCCTTCATTTAAGATCATTATTTAACTTAAGTTGACCTCGTGTGTTTTAACTACTTGGATTGGATGACTTTTAGAGGTTCCCACGTCAGTAATTTGATTTTTTGATCGCATCTAAGGCTGGTTCCTATGGGGGTTGGCTAACCCATTCATATGCCATGCCAGCTGGCCCGACAAATTAGTCGCGCTATTATGGGAACATAGTAAGCGATTGATCGTTGGCGGTATAATCTCAATCGTGCATGATCAGTATTCTGTGTATAAATAGCATCATTCTCTTCGGTATTCATTCACACATGTATTTTTGTTTCTCGTCTCTATAGAAAGCAAACCAGAGTGGTCTTTTATTTAGTTTCTTTAAAAATGGGTACCAAAATAACTAGACAAAAAAAAACGAAACGTGAAATACAAAGGAAAATTGACTATCGCAATATGTGATGGTCTCTAAGTCTGGGATAAAGAAGAAAATAATCGTAAATGTTAGGCAACTAGTTGGTCCTGGTGTATTACATACACATATTTTGTCATCCCGAGCGAGTTGGTTTACCAAAACTAAGAGGTGGGTGGTATGAAATACCAGAAGTGTTTGGGCTCCTCCATGAAGTTTTCCCACACTCTGTGCGAAGATATCATTGACAGCGTTTATATTTTATGAAAGGCAAAAAATCACAGGACTCAAGTTGTGCGAGTTATAGTAGAACGTTTGTGGAACACTGCAAATCCGTTCTTTTCAGGGACTCCGAGTGTAGTAAGTTTTATTTTCTCAACTCAATTATTAGTTTCATTAGTATTCAATTTTTAGTTTTAGATACAGACATTAACTATGACCATGTTGTTTATAGGGTTTACACCGTTAGATTTATATATGTTGATGGGAACAAAATGTGATGGTGATTTACTTCAATTTAACCAATTAAAGTGGATATCGGAAGGAAGATGGAAACAACTACTTCATTTGTACTCAAATGATACTGGAGGAAAGCCAGAATACATAATTGTTGATGGTGGTTTTTAGCTTAGAGTTAAAATTGTAAAACCTTACATCTGATGTGACGTCACTCCGTAAGGAAACGGAGCATGAGTGTCAACCTCTCCACTGGCACACCTATTGAACCGGTTCAATATATTTACATGAAATTTATCCAAACTGGACATGTAGCAACCATCCCAGATGACCTGTAAATTTCGGCACCTCGCCAATACAAGAATCAAGCTCCTAGATGAATTGTTCACTAGTATAGAGCCTAATGAGTGTATAAGCTCCCATCTGCATTACTCACAAATGCCGGAGCCTGCCGAGTACTTTTCTTGTGCTATGATCCCCAGCAGCACCCTTAACATCGGTATGGCATGACGGATTTATGTTCGCTCGCAGCAAAGTAACATGAACCTCCAAGTACCAAAGTTAAGGTCATTGCACAAAATGATCAGACGGAAAGCATGTTACATTCTGTAAACAAGGATTTTTGTGGCAGCATAAAAATCCAGTCAATTATTGTGATAACTCACAGAAGGCTCATGAACCTGACTAATTTGCAGAAATTAGGGTTTTTGCGCCCTGCGCAGTACAATTAGACCCCACTGGTCGAAACTATGCTCAAAGAAACCAAGCAAGTGACCCGCCACGGATTATCGGGCGCAAAACCAGAAAACTTTCCCTACTAAAGTTGGTTTCCCAAAACCATGCCCACATGCTAACGACATGCCACACATGCCAGGCGCACATGCCAATCGGCATGCCATGCGCGCATGCCAGGCGCACATGCCAATCGATATGCCGAATATGTCAATCGGCATGCCAAACATACCAGACGTGCATGCCAGGCGCACATGCCAATCGGCATGCCAAACATACCAGACGTGCATGCCAGGAGCACATGCCAATCGACATGCCAAACATACCAGACACGCATGCCAGGCGCACATGCCAATCGGCATGCCAAACATGTCAGGCGCGTATGTCAGGCGCACATGCGAATCGGCATGCCAAACAGGCCAGACACGCATGCCGGGCGCACATGACAATCAACATGCCAAACATTCCAGGTGCACATGCCAATCGGCATGCCCAAACATGCCAGACGTGCATGTCAGGCGCACATGCCAATCGGCATGACCGAACGTGCCAAACCCTAATTTCAGCCACAGTGCCAAAACCTGATTTGGTCACGGCACCAAATCCCATGCCATGCCGCAATGCCACTGGCGCGCGCTCAGAGCGCCACTATGCCATTATCAGGCGCCAACAGAAGGCATCCATAATCAACGTCTACCCTTCCTCATGAGATGTAATCTCAGCCATCCAAGTTCCCCACTGAACTGGCAGACTGGTGGCAAGTTTCAGACGACCAGTCAAGACAAGCCTAATAGCATCACATGTTATTCTCCTACGGCAAGTCTCTTGATTTTGGCTCACCAGACGTAGCAAAGTGCTACATGTTTTCCACAGAAAACACTCAAGACATCAACCATGTATCAATGGTGGAGCATTCACCTAACGCACACAACGTGATGGGTTCGAATCACACCACCCTCAACAGGGAAAAAAAAAGAATTTTTTGGTCAGGAGAACGATACTACATTCAGAAATCACCTGACAGCTTTCATTCAGCTAGCCAGTCCAATTTTCTGATACAAGTCATAAAACATATACACCTTCAGAATCAACTATTCTGGTCTCAACACTTTCTTCGCTTCCCTCACTAAGACCAACCCTTCTCCTTCACTTTGTAACCGAAGCAAGTATGGAACTGTCATTTCTTGGTTTAGGCCGGATTTGTACAGATTGATCTCTCGAATCAAAATTACTCCCCTGTTTTACATTGTTTAGGGTTTAGACCCGTTTCTCACCCACACACGTGAAATTACCGAAATCAGCAGAAACCATTTTCACCCTCAAACAAGAATATTACATTAATATGTCCTAAGAGTGTTTGGGTTGAATGTTTTTTTTTAAGCGTCATGCTATGAAAGTGGAAGATAACATAGTTGAAGATTATCCCGAGCTTGAAAGTTTTTTTGTGTTATGGGTGCTAGGCTAAGTTATATTCCTTAATGCTAGCTCAGTGGTATTAATTGGTTTTCTCGACTATTTAGAAGATTTAACTAAAGCGTCAAAATATGAATAAAGATAGCTAGAATGGAATTTTGGGTCGTATTGGAGGTAAGAACCACAACCCCTTTCTATTATTTTATTTATTATCGAGTTATTAAACTGGTGAATGTACTAAGACAACAATGTTCACCAATGTTATTTTTAGTATTGGTGGTATACTTAATTCGGGGTCTGCGAACCCGATCTTCATGAAAGCCGTATAATTTTTCAATCTTGTAAAAGTACAAAGCCAATAATTAGATTGGTTAAATAAATGATGGTCAAAATCTCGTTGTTGTTCAGAGGATAGAACAATTGTGCAGAACGAGTATAAACATGAACGCGATGCCATGTACCTCTATTGACGAGTACCATGAACCAATAGCATAAAGAATGTTATAATTAAGCCTTACATGAGTTGTGTTTTACGGTCCTATTACGAGTCATGTTATTTGGTACTACGGAGAAAGACATATGTTTCAGCTACAAGGAAGAAAGGTAAAAGCAATTCCAACTTCAATAATTTCACAGGATGATTGGATAACGTTGATAAATAACGGACAATCTTGGGAAGGAGCTGAAGATTTAATCTGAACCCCAGATGATGACTTTGATTACTATAGTTGGTTCCAGAAGGTATGCAAGCTTAAAGAAGGGTAGTCAAACAAGATTTATATGGACTTTCGTAGATTTGTAATTTGAGTGACTCCCAAAAATTCTCTGAAAATCTAGAGACTTCTAGTGATTCTCTGAGAGTTTTTTAGAGAGTTTTTGTGACTTATAGAGACAAAAAAAATGAGATTTGCAAAGAGTCTCTGTGATTTGTAGAGACAAAAAATGTATAATATCCCATGAAAAATTTAAAACGTCTATCAATTTTTTATTATCCATGTTACAATGTTTATAACAGTACCATGAACACCTAATCAAATATGTGTCCATTGTCAAAATAAATCTCATTGTTGTCATATGCCTTAATTTTCATTCTCTTTTCCCCCCTCGTCCCACATTTTATTCGCTATACTATCTCGCCACATTTTATTTGCTATAGGTTAGATCTTAGCATTATATGGAACAAAAAATAATCTATGTGTAGTAACTAATCTTGCATATCATAATCAGAATCTTGGATATCAATTATCTCTTTAATCTTTAAAATAAAAATAAAAAAGATTTGCATATATCTCTTCACATCTAATTATTATCTTCCAAATCATTTGTTGCATGGTGGAATATACTCATCATTCACGGCATTCTTTTGTGGATGGAGGCTCATCCATTTGAAATAAAGGAGGATTACCTCTTACGAGGTTGAATAAGATTCACGAAGATAACTAGGTTGGATAATCCGATGACAACTAGGTTGGATAAGCATGCAACAGTGACACTTGTTCGTTGGATATCCATGAAAAAAAAAACTGATAATTGGGTCGAATGTAATCCTCCATAATCCGGTTACTAGGGAATCATTGTTATCTTGACTCTCATGTTTACCAAGTTTTTTTCAAATTTTAAAGTCTCCCAAAATATCACCTCTTGAGGAGAGATTTCAACCATGCCTATTTTCATAGAAAAGTCTCCCCAAATCTTTAAAAATAACAAATCAATGATTTTCAATTATTATTCAAATAACAAGGATGTTAAAGTGACTCTTACAAATTCCTAATCCAATAACATAGAGCTTTGGAGAATTTAAAAGACTAAAGTCTCTAACGAATAACAAGAGACATTGGGAGAGTCTTTAAAAATCCTTATGGACTAACAATAGATTTGGGAACTCCCCATAAGTTCTCTGAAATCTCGTTTGACTGCCCCCCTATTAATATTGTTGTTCAGCCACAAAACTTGGGTAGTGTTGATTTTTCAGCATTTGGCAATTTTCCACTTACAGATCTTCCAACCCAACCTCCACCACAGACGGGAGAAGCATATATGTATCCTAGCACTCAAATGGGTTAGTCAAATATACCTCAAATATCTTGGAAATTCTAGACGTTATCTTCCGTTGAAGATATTGTTATTGTTCCACTTAGTACTGAAGGTCTGCAGGAGAGATATTGTTATTGTTCAGTTTATATTACGGTGTGGCGGCATCACCAGAAGAGTATCAGAACTATTTCAGCACTTTAACGCTTCTTCTCGATGGATTCTAGAATTTTCATTTGAGAGAGATGTAGAGGGAGAGAGATGCAGAGGGAGAATTTGACTTATAAAATGCCTGAGACTCCTGTAGGAACAAGTTCTCAAATGGTTTTAGATCGTGATGGCATGTCCCCTGGTAGTATCAGTCAAAGAAGATGTGGAAGTCGTAGAAGTCATCATTCTACTACAAATTTAGTGGAAGAGATTCAGGTAGCAGCATCAAGAGAAGACGTGGATATGGGATATCTGGTTCCATATTCCTAGTGGTTTCATGCCCCAAGGTACTGTACTTATGCCTGGTGATGGCGTAAATACGAATGCATTTAGGCAATCTGCAATGTATACCCCAAAAACCACTTCAGCATTTCACCAATTTCAAGCACATGTTCATCCAACTCAATCATCTCTGATATTATATCAAGGTTATGAATCGCCTGATGCTACTCAACCACCATCTCAGACTCAAGCTGGTGAGTTTTATAGGATCAAACAGTCTTAGGAGAATATATCTTTAGAGGTCTAGGTAAATCTATAGTTTGGTAGATGTAATTCCTTTTAATGTAGTTGCACTTTTATTGGATGATCATTTAATGTAATAGCACTTTTGTTTGATAAATGAAAATCTACTTTTATATTCATGCTTAAATTAATAATTAAGAAATTAAAACCTATAAATTTGATTAAATTTGGGCAACACTCATAAGATTTCGTAACAACTTCCATATCAGAACTCTTTTTCGTTGTTATAGAGCCACTCTGCACGACAACTTTGTTCAATGTCCATTAGGGTTTCACCACTCCTCGTGTTTCGATCCACTTCCCTTATCATAGCAATATACTTTTTAATATTCTTAGAAATTATAATAAACCGACCACTCAACACCACCAACCGTGTCCCCAAAACGGTATAGCCTGCAGTACGCTATCAACGATGGAATAATTGGTAAACAAGGGAGTACGCGACGTCGAGAAAGCTTGGTAGTCTTAAAAAAGTTTCAAGTCTAATTATCATATCACACTAAGAAGCGACTGCTGTAGAAAGCTTCCAAACTTGGGTAGGCCCTCACATGTAGAACATATGAGTTTCTAAGGATCCTTTAGGTCTAACAACGCGAACCCCACTCATTACTGTACATGCACAAAAAGATTAGGGGGTGTGACGCTTCATTCAATGATCGAGGATTGAGTGATATATGTAACGGTTTAATCGTTTGCGCGAGTGGTCAGGCCTCTCTGGTTGGGTGATCGGAACTTCAAATTCTTGTTTTACGCTACTTTATTTTAAACTTCCTTTGCAAGTGGTCCAGTTGGGCACATCTCACTCTATATGCACCTCTACGCTGGATGGTCACAAAGTTTGATTTATTCACATTTTTTCGCGGGAAAATAGATACTAGCGATGTCGCCCCCTTTCCTGTATTCTCTATATCACTTATCAATATCCACTACGAAGAATCTAGAATTTTCGGTCCCTCTCTAAACGATTTCCTTTGGGTTACGAATTCAATATGGGCAAGGGGCGTTGTTCTTTTTTTCAGGATTTGCGGTCCAATACATTTCCATTATGTTACCTAGGCAACTCATTGCGACGAGGCGTCCCTCCCGCAGTTGGGAATCTCCCGCTCGCTTTGGATTTATTTTATTACAGTATTTGCTTATGGGACAAAAACTCCACCCCTTTCATTCTACGGAAAATTCTAGGAGATGATCCGATCATCTCCCCTCCCCTCTTTACAAATTAACATAAAAAGTTTACGTTAGTCCCTTATCAACTTATTATTATATCGAGGAACTAGCATATCAATCATCTGAGAGATCTTCGTTTTTATATTCGATAACTCATAGTTAAGAACCAAGAAAATAAGTAGGTCAATTCACAAAAGGTACTAACATAATCTTGATGCAATGTATTCCACCAGTTGACTGTAAACTCGATTATTGTTATATCGATCGGTCCAACACAGAACGTGGCGTCTTATATCCAAACACTTGCTGCAGATCCTTTTTATCTCTTTAGAAATGGTATCTGTAATCCGCACTCAAACATAAATTTTCTTTATCCCTTGTAAAGAGCAAGATACTCCTTGTAAAGTGCTTGAAGAAGACTTTTGGAAAGAAATTGGCTGGGGTAGCTCAGCTGGTTTGAGCGAAGGACTGAAAATCCTTGTGTCAATGGTTCAAAAGACTCGAGCCCTGAAAACAATTTTGAATCAGATGAATAGATAGAGTTTAGTATCGAATAGAGGAATTGAATACTAGGAAGTAAGCCTCACAACCCAAAGCGGAAAAAAAAATTAAATTTTCTACAAAATCCGGCTGAAAAGGGTATTCCTGCGTATGAGAACATAGTAATAGAAAAGGAAGACCTCAGCAAAGGGAACTCATTAGTAAAAGTGCAAAAGAAGAACTTCTCTCGGCGATCAATCAAAGCATCTGGGATCGCCAAGAGCTAACAAACATCATTTGCAGATATGGTCACGTGAGAAAGCTCTTTAGTATGAGATACCAATGTATGTAAACGTGAAAGCATGAATTCTAAGCCCTATTCCCTTTTAATGACCTGGTTATATGGATCATGCCGCAAAAAACTCAACCATTTCATGATAACTGAAACCTCCTGGACTTTACTTATCAGGCGGCGTCTGCTGTTGAAGAAAGATTCCCTGCTTCAGAAGAAATCCAAATCGTAAATTACAATGCACGACAAGCGAAAAGAAAGGTATAGTTGAGTTCAAAGTTCAGTTTCTTCTATTTAATCTAAACGCTTAGCTTGAAAGCTAGGAAACGAAGAACAAGAACTAGAGATCTGGTCTAAAGGGAACATCTCAATAACTGAACCTATAGCCTTCAGATGGAGGGGGATTTGATGTTTGATCCCTTTCCCTCTCTGATTCCAAAGTATAAATCGAGATGCTAAGATTTCATACTGAATGAGAGATAGCAATTAAATTAATGGGCAATCACATGATCTGGGCTCAAGTGAACTTTGTTAGGTAAAATATGAGGCAAATATATAAATAGATGCCTGAGTTATAAGCTATCGAATTAACCAGTGCGTAATCACTTGGTCAAGAAAAAATTGATGATGAAGTTCAATCATATGATGCTCCCACTTCCAAGGTTGGAATAAGTTTTTTCCTTTATGTATTAGAGATAATACGACATTCCCTTTCCTCAACAGCTACAGATGCATTAACCACTATTTTAGGTGCACACCAACAACAACTACATACGAGGATCGCGATATATCCTCTTTACTAAATCGGTCATCAAACACCAAAATCATGAACCTGTAATCTCGCATATCTTCACCTTATATGATCTTTGCTTGCGGCATCTCTAACTATTCGATTAGCGTCTTTCAGGCAAGCCTCTCGCCTAGAGCAGTTCAAGAATGAAGTTAAATCAATGATTTTGATATAAAGGCTCTTCCTCACAATCGCTCATTCTAATGTTGCGGAACCATATGGAAATTAGGATCTCAAGATGTTAGAGCATTGCTCGGTCGAACTCGCAAGCGTTGCTATCTCAATCTTGTTTGTCAAGTTTAGTTTCCAAAACTATAAGTCTTGATTTCTAGTCTACTTATAGCTAAGTCTCTGACTAGGATAGTAAGTGTAGTTGAGCTCTAGACTCCATGGAGTTCATCATGCGAAGACGGAGAACTACTCAAGGAACTTGTGGAACTTCGTCGAAAAAAAGGTATGTGGAAACTTGAACTTATCTATCACTCAAAAGTCTATCTATTCTATCTCTTATCTTGAGACAAAAGTCATATTGCTATACAGACTTCGATTATACACATTTGCTATTTCGAGCGGAGTTTATCTCGCTTATATATTTCTCGAAATATGTGTTGATAAGCTTTCGCTTTGGCCAAGTTCATCTTTACTCGTGACGAAAGTCATGTTGATTATTTCAATAACTTGAAAATCGCTTTGATGAAAAATAGTTTGTGAATAACAACTATATAACATCCTCTAAGAAAGTTTCAATGATTGAAATGAGAGTTTAGAACATGTAACCATCTTTGGATATAAACATAGTGTGTTCTTACATTTGTGTAAAAGTCCGAAACCGGGAACCCAGAATATGCGTACCCGTACGTGTACTGGCGGTTGTTAGAAATCCGGGTAAGTATGCGTACCCGTAGGCATACTGGCGGAAAGTGCACGTCCGTGAATTTCTGCTGGAGTTTAAAAGTAAAAACAAACTCAATCTGGTTACTTAAGTACGCGTACCCGTTTTCATACTTAGGTATGTTACTTTCTAAAATCGGTTTATTCATGAACTAAAACATTTATATAATAAGGAATGCAACCTTTGCAAACCGTGGCTATAATGTTCATGAATCGATTCGAGTGAATCAAAACCGATTTTGCTTCAATTGTGTCTTATATACTTCTATGAGATCTAAGCAATTGAACAACTCTCTAACTAGTTCATTTGAGTCATTTGAACTAGTTATGGTGAAGACGAATAAGGTTGATATGAAAGTGCTCATATGGATAACCATTGGTTAACTATTGTTGTACCAACTAAGTGTACACGTTTAGGTACGGTTACTCAAACCTAAATGAAGTTACATTTCATTTGTGTATAATAAGCTAAGTTCGATCTAACGGTTGAAAGATATAAGCTGGAATCTAATCAGGTTATCATCTATCGATGAATATTGAATGCTTTGTTACCAAGGTAACTTAGATTGCAAACCCTGATTTGGAGACTATATAAAGGAAAACTCTAGCAACTGGGAAACCTAATCCGCACACCTCCAGTGTGATACTAGTTTCATAAACTAGAGTCTATTCTCCTTTAACCTTAGGTTTTTCACGAAACCCTGTAGGTTAACGACTTGAAGACTTCACTGGGATTGTGAAGCCAGACCCTACTATTTTCTTTGTAGTTGCGTGATATGATCTTGATGTTTCTATCGTGGTTGAGTGCAATCGTAAGATTGGTTTGAGATTTATATCTCCGGTAGGCAAGACAGAAAAGTAGTCAGAAATACCTTCGTCTCATCGTTTGTAATTCCACAATATCTTTTTTCGCTAGTCGATTAAGATTATTGTGAGGTGATTGATATTTCTAGGCTGTTCTTCGGTAATATAAGTCTGGTATATCAGTTGGTTCCTGTTCACCTTGATTTATCAAACGACGGAACAAAACCCGTAGGTATTTCTGTGGGAGGCAAATTTATCTATTCCTATAGACTTTTCTGTGTGAGAAAGATTTGTTTATCAAGTCTTCGAATTTGGGTCGTAGCAACTCTTAGTTGTGGGTGAGATCAGCTAAGGGAATCAAGTGCATAGTATCTTGATTATATTAGAGACGTAAGGAACGCAACTGTACCTTGAATCAGTGTGATATTGATTAGGGTTCAACTACAGTCCAGACCGAAGTTAGTTTTTAGTAGGCTAGTGTCCGTAGCGGCTTAATACTTTGTGGTGTTCAATCTGGACTAGGTCCCGGGGTTTTTTTGCATTTGCGGTTTACTCGTTAACAAAACTTCTGGTGTCTGTGTTATTTTTTTTCGCATTATATTTTGTTATATAATTGAAATATCATAGGTTGTGCGTTAAATCGTTCAATTGGTAAATCCAACCCTTGGTTGTTGATTGAAATTTATTGATCCTTGAAAATTGGTCTTTGGTATCGTTCAAGTTATTTCTCTTGTACTCAATTAGGCTCGCAAATTCCTATTTGCTTGATTGTGGATTGAATCGAAAAATTGAGATATAACTCTTTAATATACTTTTTATTAAGATTGAGTCTGACTGTCTAGTTGATTCTCTTAAAAGTATATTATAATTAGTCCATACAGATTTCTAAGTGAAAGTTTGGGTGAGGTTGTTAGACCCCCGCTTTTTCAATTGGTATTAGAGCAGGCAAACACATTTAAGACCTCATAAGTCTGTGTTTGTAGCGATCTGACTCTGTGGACGGAAGTTCCTCTCTTGCATTTACGCAGACCAAAAATGTCTTCCAAAGCTTTTAATTATGCCAAATGTCTTGGGATTGCCTCAAAGGATAACTCCTTAGCTGATTCTTCCGAATCCCGAGGTAAAAAGGTTGTTTTATCAAATTTTGATAACATTCCCTCAAATAAGACATTTGACACTCTGTCAAAAGCTGAAAGGATCTCACTAGAATCTCAAAAAAATCTACTGAGGCTATTGATTTTCAAAATCATGCTCAGCTCATTGATGAATTTGAAAAGTCTCTTGGTCGTGAATGGGAACTCTATAGTATCATTGAGTCATTCTCCAACAATATCGAAAAACTAATTCAAGAAACTACCCTACAACGTGAAAGATTAGTGTTCTTGAGAATATTTTTAAAGAAGACTCAATTATAGAGAAACGTTTGATCGAGACGCATTCATCTGATTTAAACAGACTTCGTGTTGAAAAAGACAAACTGGGTGCATCCCTTATTCTAGCCCAAGAACAGTGCAAATCCTTGAAAAGGGAAAACTCTGTCTTAACGAGAAATTCTTTTGTACCGATCATCAATTCTCAGATATAATTACAGTACATGAAGAAACGTTCTCCAAAGGAAGTTCTTGCTAAGAAGTGTTTACATAACTTGCAATCTTCTAATAGGGCTATGAATTTAAAATAGGTTCCTTCCAATGTTTCTCCTCCACGAACCTGTTCCTTCTGTGGGAACAAGAACCACTATGTTCATCATTGTTTTGCTAGAAAGAAACAGATTTCTGATCTTCAAAATATACTTATTTTCACTGTTGACAGAGTAAACTCTCTAATGACCATTATAATGGATTTCATTCCTGCAGAAAGACATGATTCTCATAAAATGGATTTCAATGGTCGCTCATCTTGAAATCCCCACAGGAATCGTGTTCCTCCGAATGGTGCAAATTCTTACACCACAAAAATACACATTCCCAGTATTTATGAGAATAAGTCTGGAAAATCTAAATCTAGATGGTGGATACATGTCTCTTCTAATCCTCTGGAAGCAATTTCTAGAGGTCCTAGACTTAATCCTCAGAAAATTATATCTGATGGATCACCTAACAAGGTTATGTTGAATTCTTCTAGAATGAGAAATAACCGAAAAATGTAAGGAATACCAGGGTCAAACCTTCAGATGGAATTTACAACTCATCTCTCAATACTCATAGTGGGATTAAATCTCACTTGGCTACCTAATTGTAGGCATTTTTCATTCTTGTATCTAACTTGAGAGATGCATGAATGACATTTGAGAGATACTCAAGTCTAATGTAGTTTTCCATTTGTGTTATGTTTGACTATGTTGTTTTATTGTGTTACTATGCATCTCCTTCTTATGCTCTGATTAATTTTTTAATCATTGAGTCATGATGATGAGGGATATATGAAAATAGAGAGTATTTTATTCTTCTTGGATCTCTTCTGATTTTTTTTACTAGTCCATAAACGTGCGTGTCTCTCTTGGGAGTTTTAGGGTTTCCATAACAAGGGTGTCACTCTCTTGCTTGAAAACAATATATCTTATATTATTTTGCCTTCCCTAATAATAAAAAATACATATGGAAAACTCCTCAAGACCTCAAGAAGTTGTGAATCTTGAGATGGAAGAAGAATCTAAAGGATGCGACTATGTTCAAGAACTGATCTTGAAAAGGATGATTGAAAGGAAAGAGTACAACTCTTGGATTGGAGAATCTGTCAAGGATTTAATTATTTTTTCAGAATGACTCTAGGGTCGAGTTTGCAAATCTTCAACTGCAAATAAATCAACTTATTGATGGTAAGGCCAAAATCCTTGATAATAAAAACACCTTGATCAAGAATCAGAAGAAACTCATGATGGAATGTGTCAAACCAAGGCATCTTGCCCGCATTGTTGATCGGAAAGTCAATGTTCTCACACATGAACATGGGGTCTCTAGGTCAAAAGAATCAAGGATATCAGTGATACCTGTTATGATGGACCGTTTCAAAGGTATGATGTTATCAAAGAAACTTGATTCTTGTTTTATCTAGGAAACTTCTTATGAGAATTTATTCTTATGTTTTAAGAAGGATAACTAGGGTTTGGAATAGCCATTATTGTGAGTGCACATAGCTAATTCCAACGATTTTCATCTTGCACTGTTTTCAGATTTATTTACTTAAAGTCTAAAGTTTATTTGGAAGATGATTGTAGTATTAATCTTTATGGTTTTATATGTTGCAACTTGTTATGGGATATGTGTGTTTGCATCGGTGATTGTCCAGTACATGGTCAAAAGTTAAGTCTTTCATATGTCGGTATGCAATAAAAGATTGAATGAACTTTTGACAAAACAAAGACAAGCCTATCATGTCATTATGCAAATATTGATGGAAGATAGTATGAGATTTTTTTTACAAAGATTAAGTCCATTATATGTCATTGTGTAAATGGTGATAAAGAATATAATGAATCTTTGTTTATTCCGCAGTATTGATCTTCCCTGATCCATTTTTTTAATGTAAATACTATGCTGCTCTGTAAGTTCTCTTATGTAAGCATTTCCGATTAAATTAATCATGCGTTATCTTGTGGTTAGTTTAATTGAGATTTTTTGATAAAAATTCATATTCTTATGTGATTTGTTAATGTCCAAAGAAATCCTTCTTTTCTTGTGAAAGTAAGGTCGCTCTTGTTTTTCTTTCGGGAATATGACATTTTATAGGAAAGAGTTCTTAATTGAACTTGTGCTTAATTTTCAAATCTTTGTGGGGAGTGTGGCTGTGGAATATTATAGGGGTTATATTGTATCTTTATAAACTCCTTAATGAATGCATTTAGTTTCGGCTATATGATTGCATCTAAAAAAGTTGATATGTGCTTTTCTTTTGGTAACGAAGTGTCTTTATGGAAATTTCATTAGGATCCCACTAATTTTCGTACCTTTGCCAATTTTATTGACAAAAAGGTGGAGAATTAATGTGTAGTTCACACTACAAATACATATGGTTTTCGGATCGTTATGTAAGGGGGATTGGTTTTCATGTGAGATGAAGTATTGACTAAGAGGGAGTGATACATATCACCATTGTATTATTGTCGAAGTTGTGATACAATTGAACTTTGATGTTGTGTAATAATACTATGACACTGTATAACAATGATTGAGAGCTATTGTTTTCTCATTGTTATGGCTACGGATCTTCAACAACAATGATGCTGAATTGAATACCTTTGTAATCATTGGAGTACTTGGAAGTGACGAAGATTTCGAGTAATTTTGAAGAACCAAGGAGATCAAGCATTTGGACGAGAAGCTAAAAAGTTTATTTATTTTGTATTCCATATGTATTGATAGTTTTTTCACTAAAATTGATAAAGGGGGGGATTGTTAGAGCATTTCTCGGTCGAACTCGCAAGCGTTGCTATCTCAAGCTTGTTTGTCAAGTTTAATTGCCAAAACTATAAGTCTTGATTTCTAGTCTACTTATAGCTAAGTCTCAAACTAGGATAATAAATGTAATTGATCTCTAGACTCCACGGCGTTCATCATGCGAAGACGAAGAACTACTCAAGGAACTTGTGGAACTTAATCGACAAAAAGGTATGTGGAGACTTGAACTTATCTATCACTCAAAAGTCTATCTATTATATCTTCTATCTTGAGATAAAAGTCGTATTGCTATATAGACTTTGATTATACACATTTGCTATTTCGAGCCGAGTTTATCTCGCTTATCTATTTATCGAAATATGTGTTGGTAAGCTTTCGCTTTGGCCAAGTTCTTCTTTACTCGTGACAAAAGTCATGTTGATTATTTCAATAACTTGAAAATCGCTTTGATGAAAAATAGTTTGTGAATAACAACTATATAACATCCTCTAAGAAAGTTTCAATGATTGAAATGAGAGTTTAGAACATGTAACCATCTTTGGATATAAACATAGTGTGTTCTCACATTTGTTTAAAAGTCCAAAACCGGGAACCCAAAGTATGCGTACCCGTACGCTTACTGGCGGTTGTTGGAAATCTGGGTAAGTATGCATACTTGTACGCATACTGGCGGAAAGTTCACGTTCGTGAATTTCTGCTGGAGTTTGAAAGTAAAAAGAAACTAAATCCGGTTACTTAAGTACGCGTACCCGTTTGCATACTTAGGTAGGATACTTTCTAAAATCGGTTTGTTCATGAACTAAAACATTTATATAATAAGGAATGCAATCTTTGCAAATTGTGGCTATAATGTTCATGAATCGATTCGAGTGAATCAAAACCGATTTTGCTTCAATTGTGTCTTGTATACTTTTATGAGATCTAAGCAATTGAACAACTGTCTAACTAGTTCATTTGAGTCATTTGCACTAGTTATGGTGAGGATGAATAAGGTTGATATGAAAGTGCTCATATGGCCAACCATTGGTTAAATATTGTTGAACCAACTAAGTGTACACGTTTAGGTACGGTTACTCAAACCTAAATGAAGTTACATTTCATTTGTGTATAACAAGCTAAGTTCGATCTAACGGTTGAAAGATATTAGCTGGAATCTAATCAGGTTATCATCTATCGATGAATATTGAATGCTTTGTTACCAAGGTAACTTAGATTGCAAACCCTGATTTGGAGACTATATAAAGGAGAGCTCTAGCAACTGGGAAACCTAATCCCCACACCTCCTGTGTGATACTATTTGCATAAACTAGAGTCAATTCTCCTTTAACCTTAGGTTTTTCACGAAACCCTATAGGTTAACAACTTGAAGACTTCATTGGGATTGTGAAGACAGACCCAACTATTTTCTTTGTAGTTGCGTGATCTGATCTTGCTGTTTCTATCGTGATTGAGTGCAATCGTAAGATTGGCTTGAGATTTATATCTCCGATAGGCAAGATAGAAAATTAGTCACAAACACCTTCGTCTCATCGTTTGTGATTCCACAATATCTTGTTTCGCTAGTCGATTAAGATTATTGTGAGGTGATTGATATTTCTATGCTGTTCTTCGGGAATATAAGTCTGGTATATCGATTGGTTCCTTTTCACCTAGATTTATCAAAAGACGGAACAAAACCCGTAGGTATTTCTGTGGGAGACAGATATATCTATTCCTATAGATTTTCTGTCTGAGACAGATTTGTTTATCAAGTCTCCGACTTTGGGTCGTAGAAACTCTTAATTGTGGGTGAGATTAGCTAAGGGAATCAACTGCGTAGTATCTTGTTGGGATCAGAGATGTAAGGAACGCAACTGTACCTTGAATCAGTGTGAGATTGATTAGGGTTCAACCACAGTCCAGACCGAAGTTAGTTTGTAGTAGGCTAATGTCTGTAGCAGCTTAATCCAATGTGGTGTTCAATCTGGACTAGGTCCCGGGGTTTTTCCACATTTGCGTTTTCCTCGTTAACAAAACTTTTGGTATCTGTTTTATTTCTTTTCCGCATTATATTTTGTTATATAATTGAAATATCACAGGTTGTGTGTTGAATCGATCAATTGGTAAATCCAACCTTTGGTTGTTGATTGAAATTGATTGATCCTTGAACATGGGTCTTTGGTACCGTTCAAGTTATTTCTCTTGTACTTAATCGGGCTCACAAATTCCTATTTGCTTGATTGTGGATTGAATCGAGAAATTGAGATATAACTCTTTAATATACTTTTTATTAAGATTGATTCTGATTGTCTAGTTGATTCTCTTAAAAGTATATTGGAGTTAGTCCATACAGTCTAAGCGAAAGATTGGATGGGGTTGTTAGACCCCCGCTTTTTCACAAGACAGAACTACACTTATGATGCTAGGAATCATGGACTTACATCAAGATATCTTTTTCTTTATTATTATGATTCTGGTGTTTATATCATGGATATCGTCTCGCGTCGAAGATGAATACACTGCGCATATAGTTGACCCATTCCATAAAAGGATATATGAAAATCTCAGTTGAGATCTTCGTTTTTTATTGAACGGAGTTAAACGACCTTTGGATTTCTTGTGCATCTGTTCCTTCTGAAGTCTCTATTTATACTATACTTTTTGGTGGTACTAGATTGGGTGAAAGGTACTCTTCCTTTGTTGGATGCTCTTGCTTGGTAATGGGTGGGTCCTGCAAAAAAGGACATGGGACTAGCGAGGGCGTCTTGCATGGAAATTAGAGCCCACCAGATTTTTTTTTACCCGTGACTTTTCAAGATAGATGAAAGCATATAAGGCTTTCTCAGAGCAGGCATGCCGATTTATACCTAAGAATAAAAAAAAGGATAAATTATTAGTATATATACTCGTTACAAAGTAGTAGATCTATAGTTATAGGAATACTTACGATAAGGTTAAAGTGACATGCGTCAGTTACTACTAATGATGGTGGTGGTAGTGGGGGAGGTGAAGAGGTGCAAAGGAGATGAAAGGATGATGGTAAACAGAAATATAAGTATGGTGTAAATCCACTGTACATTTATTTCATAACACTCCCCTTGGACGACACCACACTACGGACCTTGCCTCATTAAAGTCTTGCATGAGCCAGAAGTGCAACCTAACTGTGATGATTCATGATTTATAGTTGCCAAAAGTCTAAATCTGAAAGAGTACATTCCCATTGGTATATCCCCAATATCCATTGTGGTCATCCGGCGGTGTGGAGTTTTCAACGTGCACTGCTACGGTTACCCATCCTTGATTTACTCCCGCCTGAGCAGCGTAACTACAAAGCTTTTTTCCAACTCCGGAGCCAATTGTGCTGAAAAGGTCTCTGTTAGGGTACCGACCGTAGCTCGTCATAAGTCGATGGGTAAAACTCAACTTTAAAACCGGTCTACAAGTTGAATGATCTCATTGACTTATAAACTACCCAATTAATCTCCATCTAAGCAATATGGGACTTAGGTCCCAACATCCCACCACGCTTCCAGATCCAACATCCTTGTTGGCTCACTCTATCGGCACTGGCCCGACGATAGCCCTTTCCTAATGGAGGCTCCACTCGACTACCAGTATTAGGGCTGGCAATGGATAACCGATATCCGGAATCCGTTTCCGATTATTCGAAATCCTATAGGATTTTATCCGTTATATTGGATACCGGATATCCGAATCCGATAACTTTTCGGATATTTCCCCTATCAGAATCGGATTGGGATCTATCCGTTAGGTTAATATCTGATATCCGATAGTGTAGGGGCGTACATGTAATTTTCCCATACCTAGTATACTAGTCGAGGAGGAGTCGAGAAGACAGAACTCATTTCCCTTTTATTTTTTTCTTCTCTTCTCAATTCTCACTTCTCAGTCTCGCTCCCAATAATTTTCCCCTCTCCAATAATTAATCACTCAATCAGGTATTGATTCACTCCCATTTCTATGTTGTAATTATTTCTCTTTTAATTTGTTCGATTTCTATGTTCGATTCTTATGAAATTAGGGTTTCTGTGTTGCAATAAAAAACTAGGGTTTCTGTATGGATGAAAGATTTGAGATGGGTTTAAACTGAATTAGAACATGTGGTCGAAGAATAACTTAATATTGATAGTTAGGGTTTGATAAAGTGCGATCTCAGCTCGATCTAAATCCCTCCATCTTCTAGGGTTTTCAGTTTCATGGTTTTATCATTGTCTTGTTCATGAAATCTAGGCTAACCTCTTGATGTTAATGTTTATTGCAGGCTCCCAAGAAAGGTTTTCGGAAACTCCAGTAGCAGAAAAGAACTCCCCTGTATCTCTAGGAACCTGCAGTGCTTCACGACTGCATACATCTGCTTCAGTTGCAGGTCTGCATCCAGTGATTGAATTTGATTATGTTTTAGAGGTGTTTTGATTTATGGCTCTATTTGATTTCTTGTTATTAAGGGGTTTATGTAGAAAGTTCATTAAGAACTCCATTAGTTTTGATCATTGAAAGTGAGCCTAGAAGCATGATACGTAGATAGTGGATACACTAATTTGAAATTGGATCTTTTGATTTTCACAAAGTATTTTTGCTTCTTAGTTCTTGGAATATGATATATGATCATGTGTGTGCTGATGAAAATGCATATTTGTGTATTCTCAGAATGTCTGAAAGTCAAAGAGCATCCAATAGAGTTGGAACTTCAAACAGTCAACCCAACTCCGATCAACCAGAACAAGAAGATCAAAGTGTTGCTTCAGAAATTGCTTCAACAACACCTTCTTCGAGTAATAAGAGATCATTAGCAGAAGCAGCAGATGAAAATCATCCACTTTTTATTGCTTTAAGGAAGAAATTGCGCACAACAAGGTCACCGTCATGGGATGAGTTCACAAGGAAAATCATTGTAGAGCCTGATAAGGATAATCCGGGTAAGGAAGTGGATGTCCTTTATGGTGAATGTCATCATTGTCATAAGTCGATACCTGCTTGTAGTGAACAAGGAACTACCCGCTTGGCTCAACATCTAAAAACCTGCCCCGAGAAGCCTGAAAACAATTCAGGACAAATGAAGATTACCACTGCAGTTAAAAAAGCAGGTACTAACCAAGTTAAATTACTTAATTACAAGTATGATCCTATAGTTATTAGGAACTGCCTTGCTAAAATGATTTCCAAACATGATTATCCACTTAACATGGTTAAGCATTTCTATTTTAGAGAGTTTTTTAAGTCTTTGAACCCTGCTGCGAGAATGCCATGTAGGAATACAAGTAAAGGTGATGTGTTGAGGTGTTATGCTGAAATGAAAGATGAATTGCAATTACAATTAGAGAATTTGACTTCCAAATGTAGTCTCACAACTGATATGTGGACTGCCAAACACACTAAAGATGGTTATTATTGTGTTACATTCCATTTTATAGATGATGAGTGGAATTTGATTGTCAAGACCTTAGCTTACATTGTAGTGCCATCACCGCATACAGGAGATGTTCTCTCAGATTTTATCAAAACTTGCACATTGGAATGGAACATTGATAGGAAATTTTTTTCTTTGACTGCTGATAATGCTCCAGCTAATGGAGTTATGATGAGAAATCTTATTAAGTGGCTAGATGGTAAGAATTGTTTATTGCTTCAAGGAAAATTGTTTCACATGAGGTGTAGCAACCACATGCTGCATTTGATTGTATTGTATGGCATGAAAGTAGCTGCTGAGTTTATAGAGGGTATTAGAGATTGTGTTAAGTATGTAAAGGGTTCACAAGCTAGAAAAGAGAAGTTTTAAACAACATTGACACAATGTAGATTGTCTGGAGAAGTTAGTTTAGATGTGGACACAAGAAGGAACTCCACTTTTACGATGCTTGAGAATGTAATCAAACTGCGAGAAGGTTTTGAAAGACTTAGTGAGTTCGATTCTGACTTCGATATTCTGCCATCAATTGAGAAGTGGGAACAAGGAATAGAAATTTGTAATTTTTTGGAAACTTTTAATGGTATTTCAACTGAGTTTGCATGGATTAAGTATCCAACTGCAAATCTTTATTATAATGGGGTATATAAAATTAACCAAAGCATCAAAAGTTGGGAAGATAGTACTTTTGGGTATGTCATAGAAATGGGGTTGAAAATGAAACAAAAGTTTAATGCATACTGGAGTGAATGTAATTTGATTATGAGCATTGGAGTGGTTCTAGATCCAAGGTACAAGGAAAGATGGGTAAGGTTCACATATAAAATAATTTTTGGGGATAATGAACTTGCAGCAGTTAAGTATGAGAAATTCATAACAGACTTTCTTCAAGGCATATGAATCTCAAAACAACACTTCAGCTCCTGCTTTCTTTAGAAACTCCGTCTCTCGCAAGGATGTAAGAGTCCCAGGTACAAGTAAGTTAAGTAACCCAGATTATGCTACTTTTTTTTTGGAAAATGATGAATATGATGTTCAAAAATCTGAGTTAGAGACATACTTAGAAGAACCAATTCTTCCAACTGTGTCACCCCAAGATGAATACAGTTTTGATATATTGAGTTAGGGTCGGTACCCTAACATTTAGTGGTATCAGAGCCAACTACCATGGCACATGCCCGCTCAGAGACAACCACCATGACCCATGCCCGGGTATTAGAGCCAACCACCACAACCCATACCCGCTCAAAGCCAACCACCACGACCCATGTCCTCTCAACGAAACAGGTGACCTATAATTAAGGCTAGATTAAGGTGTGGGTGTCCCTATGTATGAGCATACTGGTTAGGGCTGGCAACGGATAGATATCCGGTGGATATTGGAAGTTCCGATAAGGTTAAGGTTAAGGATGATCGGATATCCGATAACATCCTGCGGATATCAAAAAATCCAATTCGATAAGGTTAAGGTTAAGCTATCGGATATCAGATTTTTATCCGTTAAAATCCGATATCTAGGAAAAAAACTAAATGCTTGAAAAAAAAACAGACTCTTTGTCTTTTTAAGTTCAAAATGTTCAGTGAGAAGTACAAACCCACACAAGCACAATATTTAGAGTTAAAGAGTCTACTCCTAATCTAGTCAATGCAAAATAAAGTACACAACAGGCTACAACAAAGCCAAGAAAGAAAAAAACAATGTCTAACAGTCACAGAGGCTAACAATGTCAACACGCTAGTGAGTAGTGTAACTTAGTGTGATCTTGCTTGGCTGCCTAGCATGTTGTATCATTGCACCAACTTCACTTCTGTCCACGATTTCCATTTCTGCATTGACAAATCACAAAGAATCACTTGATAAGCAAATTCTGACATCCAACATTTCTCAAAGCTTTCACCATTATAAGCAACAATGCAACACAAGGTGAGCAGAAATTTAATAATAAAGTTGAAGATGAGAGCAAACATTGCTACAAAATGTATTTCAATGTTTCACAGAAGACAAATGCAGCTGCAGGGCCTGGTAGAACGCTTGTTACCCCCAAGATCTGGTCTAGCCAGTTAAAAATGAACTGCATATGCCTTTCAAATCTACCCAAGGGTCAATTCTAGGGGGTTCAGATTTTCAAGCTTTCACATTTGGGGTTCTGCAACAGCAAATCCCAAGTCATGGGAACCTTAAGGTCATTCTCACTACTACAAGGAACTGAATCACCTGATATACCACTACTAAGAAGAGTGTAAACAAGCAAAATGCATAGCTTTCACTCAAAAAATCGATATCTAGTCTCAATGTTTAACAAAGAACTAAGCAAAGGAAAAGAACTAAGCAAAGGAAAAGAAGATTTACCTGCATCAAAGAAGTCTGACAGTCAATCACTTAAGCATAGCAATGTTTGGACTAATTTTGGACTTAATGAAGTTCTGTGTGTAGTTAGAACCCTTCCACCATCGCTGAACATGGACTCTGATGTTACACTGGTCACCGGAACAACCAACACATCCCTTGCTATCTTTGATAGAATTGGGTACTTAGTATTAATTAAAAGCTGATTAGGTTTATGGATCATCTGTTTTTCGGTTTGATGAGCTGATCGACATGATGAATGCTAGAACAAGACCGCCGAAGCGTCGTAGGGTCTATGTTTAGGTCCCAACAGCCTCGGTGTTAGGAAAGAATAAACTATATTCCAATCGGCGAATTTTACCTACCAAATCTGATGTACGATAAAAAAAAAAAAAACACTCCGTTAAAATAGAAGCTAGAGTCGTAAGGCTATATGTGGTATTTAAATTGTGGCTCTCTGTTTAAATTTTTTTTTTGACACGATCCGTGCGGGAATTGAACCCACAACCTATAGGTTGGGAGCCCAACCCTCAACCGGGCTAATGCCAGTTGGTTTTGATCATGTTCATATACCGAGTCTTAATGATGCACAATTCTATTGAAGACCAGTGGTTTTTTAATTTTTCTGCGTAAGTTTCTTGTAATTCATTTGCCTCCCCCGTATAAACGATCAATAGAGTCATTATTCAACTGTTTTACAGTTATGGAATGATTACTCGTCCGAAGGAGAAGGTATTTAGACCTGAATTTACCTGCAAGACAGGTATGGGAGAAGTTTGAAAAAACGGAATTGGATGAGATGATGAAGGGTTCAGTGCCAGACCTTTTGGTTGTTCAATACTTGCTCAACGCCAGTCTGGCCTTCAATGCGTACATGGTGAAGTATTTACAGGGAGGCTCAGAAGTTTAGGCGCCACCTTTGACCTTACCTGTTTTTGCACCATGGGTTTTTCAAGTGCAGGACTAGCTGTACAAACTATACAAGAAGTCAAGAGACAAGAGCCACTACAGAAATAACATCGACCCCAATTGGTTATGGACTACACTGGAAAGAAGTATGAACTGGAAAGGGCTACTTCATGGCAACAACCTTACTACTAAAATGTGAAGACATTCTAAAATCCGCAAGTGTAGTTTAGATAATTGTTCATTTCTCAAAACGTTACATGAGTGAACATCTTTAATGAGTACTCAGATACATTAGTAACCCATTGAAGTTCCCCTTCTATAGATGTAAGATTTTGAGAAGTACAGATATGAGACCATCTGAGTAGCACCAAGTGCAGCAAGAAGCCAATAGAAGTAATCAAGATGCGCACAATTTAGATTGTCTGAAAACCACCTATGCTGACCATTCTTATTTGTTACTTTCTCAATTACTAATATGAGGAACCCACTGAGGAAGCTCCCTACGCCGAAGATTGTAGAGAAAAGCGAAATGCCTATACTCCTTAAACCACCAGGAACTTGATCATAAAAGAATTCTTGCAGACCAACCATGGTGAAGGTATCAGCAAGACCGAACAAAATGTATTGAGGAACCAACCACCATATACTCATCGGAACTGTCACTGTTGGCATATTAATCAACCCGAAGTCTAAAGCGGTTTGAAGTCTTTTCTTCTCAACAATAGCTGCTACCACCATAGAAAGTGTAGATAAAAACATGCCCGTACCGATTCTCCGAAGCATGGGTTTACCCGAAAAAGCTCGAGCAAGAGGAACAAACAAACGGTCGTAGATTATAATGAAGAAAACAATGGATAAACTAATGAAGATTTGAAGTGAAGCAGCTGGTATTGACAATGCACCTATTGATCTTTCCATGGTGTTTCCTTGCTTAGTGAAGAAGGTTGAGGATTGAGCATACACAACTGCATATATCAAACATGTAAACCATATCGGAACCAAACGTAGCAATGCTTTTGCGTCCTCAACTTGGGTGATACTGCATGAGATTCCTGGTTTTATTGTGCCAACAAGATCATTTGACATAATCAGCGCTTTGTCCAAAAACCTGCAAATTTGAAAAATTATGGAGATTGGAGCTATTAACCTAGAGAAATGGTAGATGTCCGAACTTCATAATAAGATTCCTGACTAATACAATGATTAGCAACCAAATCGTCCATAGATTTCTGTCTACCGCCAAAAAGATTTCTGGACAAGAATCTTGTCAAAAAAATTGAATATTCACTTCCTAAACAAAGTAAAGTTGATTACACACTAATCTTACTTGAATTGATGAGCATTGTTGGGTACGTGATCGAAATTTCCGATTTCAGCCTCCTCAATACTTGTCAATGATGGTGATGAGCGAAGTCTCTAATTCTTTGCAGCTAAGGTAAATACGCACACTATACTCATCACCGGATTTTCTTGATTATCTTTCACACTGTATCTGTAACTCTTTGTTCCCAGTAAGAAAATAACCAAAGCTGCTACCATGGAAACACATGGAATGCCAAATCCAAGTCTCCAGCTCAAGCTTTCTTGTACATAATTCAAGGTCAAGTTAGAAATGCCACTACCAAGACATAATCCAAGAGCCCACCAATTGAAAAATGAGCTCAAAGATTTGCGTTCTTGTGGGTTTCTTCCGTCGAATTGGTTAGCTCCAAATGCTTCTGTACATGGCTTGTACCCAGCCCTACCAAGTGCAACTAGGTACAAAGAAAAGAAGAAAAAGAGGAGTTGAAATGAAGAAGAAGAAGTGGAAGACAGATTATTAGTAGGGGAAACTGGTAGCCCAAGAGAAGGGACCGTAGCTGACAGCGTTAGCAATCCGAGTCCCTGAACACAGCGCATCATTATTCATTACTGTATAATTAGCAACAGTTCATGAATTCATCTTATGAATTTTGCTCCCTGGAGATGAACAGATGGTAAAATCAAATCTGTGTGAGTGAGAGATAGATAGAGAGAGAGAGACGAACCAGTATATAGATGAGAGAAGAGAAGAAGACGGTAAGAAATCTGCCAAGATAAGAATCAGCGACGAAGGCTCCGAGGACAGGAAGCATCATAACAACACCATGCCAAACGTTGATATTCTCAGCAGAGGTGGTGGTGGATTGACGAAGAGGACCAGTAAGATAAGTCATCAGGTTTGAAGCAATTCCATTGTAAGCAAACATTTCGCAGATTTCAACCCCAATTAGTAGAGAAGCACACTTCCATCCACCATACTTGGATCTACTCACTATCTTTTCTCCTCTGTAATTTACCACGCCTTCTATCTCAGCCTCATCTTCAGCTTTACTACTCTCTCCTCTAAAATCATCCTTTTTAACAGTAACGGTTCGATATTCTCGTCAACAACAGCAAAACCATTGGATGAAGCCGCCATGTATTCTCTGTTTCAGAAAGAAGCTTACAGAACTCGTCATATAAATGTGAAGTGAGCCTTGAAATTGCCTTGAAATAGCAGAAATAAGAATAAAAATCAAACAAGATTGAATTGAAAGGTCCACATCTAAATTTATGCTTTCTTCACTTATATATATATAAATTGTATTATTTGAAGAATTCACTCGTCAAAGATACATCGAATACTGACCATGAAATACTGTAGTTGACACAGAAGTGAGGGTTCTGGCTGCTATACCATAATAGAGTACAAAAATAATTTAGAGATGTATGATTTTCTCCGGTCTTCCTGATACCCCAAGGTCCCCAACTGAGTAGCCCATGTCTTGATTGCAGATCAGTCCAGGGTATTTTATCATTTGCTCCTCCTTTTGGTGATATAAGAAAGCGGGGCCTTGTCAACAAAAACTGATTTGCCATCACTAGTCCTACCTTCATACGTCCATGCAGGGCCCACAAACCATGACATAGCTGCTCCACCCAACAGCCCTCCCAGCTGAAAAAGAAAAACGTAATCACATCTTTCCATGAATGGAGTTCATAAGTAAGATTAGGACATAATTGACATACACTTTACTCCCAGCTAAACAGAAACTCCATATAGTACTCCTCAAATATAACCTACTACTAGGAGGAACCCCCTCTAGTGGTAGCGATTACATTACCTCATAAGGAAAGGTCTAGGGATTGATTCCCATTCCCCTCCCTGAATGAAGGGAGGTGGAGGGGGTCTTAAGTGGGGTACTAAGTAGGTTAAGGGGGTCTGGAGAGCTGAGCCGGCAGTGGAGCCGGCTCAGCTGGCGGGATCTGCTGCCCAGGGGCAGGCACAGCTTTGCCTGTATCAATTTAAAAATAAATAATGAAAGACAGTTCCCAACTAGCATGTATCAGTTGGTCTGCAGATTACACTTACATGGCCCCAGTTAACTATTCCTTTAGATAACAAACCGATAACCTGCAAAAACATATAAGATAATCATGATTATTCATTTGATCTGAAGTTCCAGGTAAGTTGGCAAATATGACAAACTAAACAAATACTGTTCGGACTAAATCAGAAACAGAAGTTCTTTTTTTTTCGTGCTTGTGATGTGTTGCTGCTTATTGACTACAAATGACAAATAATGCCTTGTCTTCCATATCGTTACTAGAACTATGTGGGCCATAGCACATAAGACCATAAAAAATGTTACTATACCGAGCTCTTAATTTGGCAAAGTACATGATCAATTTGACATGTCTTAGATGCCTCTGAGACTTAAAGAAACACAACCAGCTTGGTGAAATATCACTGTGCAACAGAATATGTATGCAGACTTGCATGTGTTTTGAATTAAAAGAAAAAATAAATAAAAATCATACATATTCTTTAGTTTTAAGTATATATTCTGAATGTAGTATAATAGCTAATTCAACTAAGTTTATTCAATGATAATGTGATCAACTTCTTACTAAGCTAATTCAAGGTGAGAAACAGTTCATCACTCAGAAAAAATTTAGACAATAGAGCGTACCATGTTTAGGACAATCACTTGTGCCACATGCTGCAACATTTCTTTCCTATTTCCAACAAGACTTCTATGCCTCAAGACAAACACAGCAAAGGACCCAACCTGATCATTGCATAAAAAGTTAACAACCAGGAGATGAATGGAAAAGAATCTAGTAGTTCAAGTATATGAGTCCATCCTACATTAACTAATCAATATTATAACCCAGAGACGTCAAACCTTTTTGACCAACTGTAGTCCCAGAGCAGATAAAAAAGGATCAGAAATGCAAGAAATCTTTAGGACCAGGGACAGTTGGTCATAGTAACTAAGCAGGGTATCTCAAAAATTACTTAATAGCTAGCTTGTTACTCATTGAACTTCTGACATCGTAACTGGTTTTAGTTAATACATAATAAATGAAAATATCTTATATAGTTAATATCTTATGAACTTGATAGATTCTACTGTTTTTTTTCACTGGAAGGTCATCAGCATAGATATCTAAGAACATAAAATAAACTTGAGAAAACTTACCAGTCCAAAGATGGCCCCAGAAGCACCAACCGCAGGTGCTGGACAGAACCAATAACTCATTGCAGAACCTAATTCCCTTAAAACTCACAAATCAGAGCACTAACAAAATAACAGATGCTGGTGTAGACAAAACGAAAGCATCCATATTATACTATAGCGGGTATTGAGTAGTACTTGTCACTGCTGAAGTAAAATAAACTGACAGAAATCTTCCTGGGCCACTGATACTCTCCACCGTGGAACCAATGGAGTTCAAGGAATAGCAATTAATCTGGTAAGGAGGACAAAAAGCACTATTCAAGACAACCAAAGTACAGAGTAGCTGACTGTAATCTCAAGTTTGACAGTGCAAGTGGAGAAGCAAACCATCAGATGCCCGATATTTGCATGAAGCAACGACGACGTGGCGAACCTCCAAAATTGTCCTTTGTCTATGAGGCTGTTAATCTGTATAGAGTAAAATTCTGTAACTCAGATTGCCCCAACAAAATGAAATCTCATGACCCTAAAACATGGAGTTGCAGTATTCCAACCTTCGCTCCCCACAACATGAGCTTCCCATGAGTTGCCATTTGTGCCACAAAAAATCTGAGTAAAAGAAAAGTGAAGAACATCAACAAATAAAACACATGTCTGTTTACTAATTTAAAAGAGTCCAAAAGGATGAATTGATGGTGATGCTGTGTAGGTGGGTGGTTTCGTGACGGCATTGGAGGCAGCTACACAGCCTACACAGCACAATTAGTGATTAGATATGCTGATTGGTGGTGAAGTATGGTGAGGCAGATGGGGCAGATATATTTTTTCACATCTCAAATTGCATAAGTGTATATTTTGCAAGCGGTTGGTTCTGGAGGTAAAATGGTGATGCTATGGGCCGTACGGCAATGGAGGTTGATAAATAGTGAACTGTTGATATTGATGGTGCTGGAGGTTGTAGCGAGTAACATTGAGATGAACATCTTATAATTATCAGGATATATAATTACTTTCAGGAATAAAACATCTCAAGTCGAAAGAATAATATTCTAAGCTTTCTGGCAAAGGGAACCATGCAGTGGTCCTTCAGACCATTTCAATATGAGGATATCACAAGCCAATTTCTAATTTAACTAAGTCCAAAAGCTACTTCTAGAAAATCTGGCCTTATTCCTGAATGCGCAACCAAAACAAGAAAAATGAGTACGCAAGAAAATATTTTTAATGTCAGGTGACATATGAACGTTCATCGTCAACCAAATGTCTATGGTTCTAAACTCAATATCCAAAGTCTAGATCGCTTATGTTACAAGGACTTTGTACCAGATAACCTGTTAGCATTTTTGCATTTCCTGAGTAGTTACAAACGAATTGACACTATAACTCATGCCATGATTTGTTTTCATCATTAAGTCGAGAATCGACGCCATAGTAACAGGAACACAACATTCTTAATGAGAAGATATAACAATCTTGGAAAGAACCATTTTATAGATAAGGAACTTACAAGACATTAAGTCCAAGCAGGACATTTGTCCATAGTCGTCCATCAATGGAATTTCTTCTAGCTGTCTCCAAATCTGAATGCCCCTTGCTTACACTGTGCTTCTCATTTTCTTTCCCGCTGAAAAACTTATGCAAGATGAGGCGCAGACGAGAAAGAAGTGCTAGATAGTTCAAGAAAACCAACCCCCTCAAATAAGCTTTTCCTTCCACACCAGACTTCTTTGGACCCGAACACATGACTAAAATGAGAGAGTCCCTGTCGACAAGGACAAATATGAAGACAAAAAATCTAAGCAAAGCGTGCAAGCAATAACGTCGAAGTGATTGTCACGTTGATCAATATTGTTTCCAAGGAAGCCAGATGAGCAACTTCTAATTTGAGATGTTATTTTAAAATTAATTTGGACCATGTTGAAGTAAGACCAGTAAAGATACGTTGCCGTTGAACAGATTGTTACATATATCTCCAACAAAAAACAAGTGTCCTACAAGTAGAAAATATATTTGGCTGTGTAACGACGCTTTGTTTTCCAAAAGTCCACCGAATGGACATATACTGACACTGATTCTCGTGACAGACACACGTGGAAACTGTAGAAGCTCTGCTAGCTGTTAAACTTAAATATTTTAGCAACTTAGTTCTATAAAGCTTGAAACTATAGAGGAAGCCTGAAATGAAAGAGAACACAGAAAAACAAGGTTATGTTTTCTTCAATATAAGCCTGGAGGTAGCCATTTTATTTTCTTAAGAAGAATACATAACCTAATCCTCTCTCTCGTGTCTGCATTTACTATTTTTGGGTCACCGTGTCAAAATACCTGTACTCATACCCGATACCTGTGGGAGTACCGATATCGTTGTTACACTGGTTTCATTCCATTCCCATGTAAGTTCATTATGTAATAGCTTAATATAAGATCAGAGAATAACTCAACCCTCTCAAACAAAGTGAATCAAAAGAAAGTTAGTGGCTATCTGTGTTCCTAGATAACTTTATGCAAATTCTTTGTGATTAAATTCAGAGTAAGAACGCGTACCTTGAAAGAGGAGCTAAGAATAGCACCTAAACATAGATTATGTTTGCGACTGGAATGGTGAAGAATCTCACCAAGACGAAGAGCAGTAGCAGTGCCGATCAGGTAGACTGGTGTTGAAAATTGCTGGATACTGGAAACTGGGAGGACGGCATTGGCAGAGCTCCGCCCATTTCTCCTTTCTCGTAAAGGATGTTTACACAGTAAGCAGTGAGAAAGAACCTTTTTTAATTCCTCTTGCTGCTAACTAGTTTCAGTGAGGGCCGTGACTAGGGAGACGTTGGTAAAACCGGCTTGATAAATGGGTTTCAGATTGATAAGAAGACTAGACAGAGATGACAAAAACAATGGCTTTGATAGTTCTATGGTGTGTGTTGAGTACTTTTTCACTGCAAGACATTCAGTGAAAAATATGGTGAAGGATAATGACACCAAAACTGCATATCCAGCTTTCAGTGCAGCTTTAGCCCTGTAAATGAAAACAGACTGAGATGAAACAGTAAGAAGGTCCCTCAATATTAAATAATTACTCCAAACTTAAGAAGGAGAGTAAAATATGGCTACTTCATCACAAGATCTAAGTACTGCAATTAATGTTTTAAACACAGATACTAAATTTCTTAACATAAAGTCTCTGGGGTACTTCCCCCCCCCCCTCTTTTTCTCTTTTCATTATATAAATGTCTATTCTGTAAACTAAGGCATACCATACTCATAATTGTGTGATTCTATTTATTAACCCCATATACCATGAGACCTCTAAACCAAGATGCATGCTTGATGCTACCCTAGACCATCATTTCCAAGTGAAACATGTGAATGAGTGAGGTAGGCGAGCCAGTTGCATATGAATTGTTAAGAAAAGTTTGATCCTGGAACACATCCATTTTCCTGATCCATCTTTGCTCTTTCACCACCATAACCACCATCTAACTGTGGAAAAAACCTCATCGACTTAAACTCCGCCGGGTTCGACCACACTCCAGAATTACGATGTAGTTCCACAGGTTGACCAGCAAGCGTGTACCTGTTGTCCCTTCATATCCCCCCAAGTTGAGTGGGATAAAGGGTGCAACATATAGTGTCTCCTCGACAACTGCTAGGAAGCAGATAAGGTAATTGATGTCGCCTCCTATATGTTTCTGTCCTTGCCAACTTTGGAGCAAGCTCACCCTGAGCCTTTCTTAAGACACTGGGATTGGTGAGTAGGAGTGAAAGAGCCCATGTACACGTCACTGACGTGCTGTCTTAGGAAGCTAGGATGATCTTCTGCAAAATTGACAAACTTAATTATATCAACTTTTTCTACAAAATCAACTCTGGCAAAAATGCGAAATTAAACCCAGAAAGCAAGAAAAAACTACAGACTTTGTCCAACCGAAGCTAAAGCTACTTGATTGTAAGTAAATTGTAATGTCCCTCCCTCCCTTAGTCCCTTCCAAATAGAGTTGGCACCAATGAACTTTGAGCAATGTACAACTCTTCCAAGGCAAAGAATGGTAAAAAAAGCTTTTCCATGAATCATTTCATTAAAGTATATAGCTTTTTTACCAATTTGTAATGCAGCCTAGTAACTATCCAAGCGCTATATATGACCATCTTTCCATTTCAGCCTTCATTTTAGGGATTCAGGTTTTTTTATTTATTTGGATGCATTCCAAAGACAGCGGAATCCCCAACAACAGATGTTATAAAACCCTGCTTTAGAAGGACCAAATCATTACAACTTTAAAAGGACTAAACAACTGAACAGCATAACTTAAAGATTTGAATGGATAGTCCGTACGACATTATCAACGCAATTCAATTCCTAATAGCAATACTCACTCAGTCTCATTTCTTACTAGCTACAGAAAATGCTGCGAAGACTACTCTATAAAGCAGGGGAGCACAAGACTAAAGGATAGAAGATTAATTATGGGAACTGAAGATTTTAAACCAAAACTGCTAGCGAAAATGCTGTGAGAAAATACTTAATGTGCCGCACAGCGCCTATTTTACAACAATTAAAAGTAGTGACTTTTGATTTTTTATGTAATGTCGATGTTGCTATATATCATCTAATTATATTTCTCTTCTATCTAATGTAAGCATGTCATTTGTCCTAATTGATCAATTACCCAGATATCTCAGATTCAAAACTCTGCAATTGCCCTCCTTTTTTTGGAAAAAAGAAGAAGAGAGAAGTACACTTTCATTTTAGGCAGAACTAAATATGCATAGAGCTAAAATTGGAACATATTGAAAAATGCATCTTAAAACTTGTGAATTTTGACAAATATTCGACTGACCTTAACATACCCTTCAGGATCAGGAGCTTCCTTATCATTCAACTGACCTTAGCATACCCTTGAGGCTCAGGAGCTTCCTTATCATATTTGTTCACAAGCTTTTCCAAGAAAGACTTGTAAACATTTCTACTATTGTAGTAGTTATTGAGTGAAGTTCCCTCTTAATCAGACCCTTCGGAAGGAAGAATACAAATAACCAAACACCGTGATCTCCTCTTTTCCAAACTAAAGGTAAATTAGTTCAGGGAGACCGTCCATGTAACTCAATTGATTCATTAGAAATACATTGTTGACATTATCTTCTTCTTAAAAGCCCTCATACAGTGAGGAGTATCTCTAATTAAATTCGAGTAAGCATTCAAATTTGTATCCCAAGTTGATTTGATCATCACTATCAATAAATGAATAGCTAGGATTCTGAGAGAAAAACAATGGACACTTTTGATGAGTTTTGAGATGTTGGGCAACTGAATGTTAAGATGAGTTACAAAGACAAAGGTTATCCATCATCAAGACTATTGTAAAAACCAGAGGCAAATCATAATAGCCAGTAAGCAATTGAACAACATAATCTATTGCTAACACAATAAAGATGTTGATTTCAGCAATACTTTAAAGAGATTTCAGGGCATACCTCTTTTGGAATGATTGACACTGCTTCTCCTTCAGGGACTAATTTCTTGTGGAGTGAGGTTTAGAAAATTAGGATTTTTCTCAAATTTCTTGCTTTTATTGCTGGTGCAGGATGGGCCGAAAGAAGCCCTCTGTATTTAACTCGACGGTTCTTCTAGTTTTAGCGGATGCTCATGCCCATGCCCATGCAAGGTTGGAAAAACACCCGTTTTTACAGAAAAACGAGCGTCAAACGGTCACACCCATATACCGTGGCCGTGAGGGTCCCGAACCCCGTGCCTTTGTAATGCCGATAAATAGGAAATAACTGCAGATTTTTTAGGACCGTTTTTCAGTTTTCATACACGTTATAACCGTTTTTCTAAAATTAGTTTGAATGTTTTTTTCTTCTAAATAACATTTTAACGTGCGTTTTTTAGAACTGTTTTCTCGTTAGCACACACGTTATAATCGTGTAAATAACTTTCTTACTATTTTCTTTTGAGTTTTTTTCTTTTTGGATTGAAAGCTTAAAACTTCGAATTAATCTTTTTTTAAATGATACAAGGAAAGTAACTACAGGATTGAAAACTTCAAACTTAAAGAACATTGGATTGTTAAACTAGTGTTCATCATTTAAAAAGCTACGCGAACCAACTACGACCACCACCTTTTTTTGATTTATTCATGTATTCTTGATTTTCTCGGCGGTTCCTTTCCACATCACAGTCGTCGTCGTGGGGGTGCTGGCTATCTTCGTCCGCAGAAGTATCATCATCATTATAACCTCCATTATCATCATCATAACCTCCTTCATTTTCATCATCATTGTTACCTACTTCATTATTGTTATCAATATTAGAATTATATCCTTCGTTCATATGTTGAACACCATGGTCAGAGCGTCGGAAGTGTAACGAGAATTATATGTTGGATTCACATTCTCATAACCTTGTGTATTGTCTCCAAATGAAAGATTACCAAAGTCATAAACAAAGTCACTCACTGGTAACCTTTCGTATGAGATTTGAACTTCAGGATCATGCCAGTTGTATGGTGGAGGGACATGCTCTGGATTATTAAGGGCTTCCTCTTCCAGCATATTTAACCATTATTCTTCTTGAGGCAAAACCGGTGTTTCGTCTTCCCCCGCTATCCAGTCAAGCATATTGTCATCCCTCAGTAGACTATGAACGTCGTGAACATCAATGTTACGTCGCCTTGCTTTACCTTTTTCTTTGTTGCTCCAACTTCAAATTATACTGGACATACACCAGATCATTTATTCTCGATGAAAGTAAATGATTGCATGGTTTGGTGTGGATTCTTTCAAACACACTCCAATTCCTCTCTGATCCAGACGATGTATTTGTTTGACTTAATATCTTTACTGCAATCTTCTGAAGGGATGGATACTCAGCACCATAAGATAACCACCAACTTACAGAATCACCATGTTGAGCTGCAATACATGCTGATGGTGATGCAAATTGACCTTGCATCATTCGCATTATTCCCGCCTACAAAGAAAAGTACAATTGTTACTAGAAATTCAAATTACTTAATTATACATATTTGGAGATAGTATTAGTAATTTTGTACCTCTAGCATGCATTTTGCTTTTTCTTGCGGGCCACTAACCATTTTTTATATAACTTCAGTAAGACAAATTTGCGGCTCAGAAATTTCATTATTGATGAGATTAGTTGCTGGGTTAAAGATGTAATAAAGATTGAGAAAATACGATGCAGCATGAAGAGGAGAACTCAACTGACTTTTCCATCGTTTCTTTATTACACCCACGATAGAAGCATTTCGATTTGATCCCAAACCCATTTGTATAGTTTCAACACATGTAGCAAGTGCATGGAACAAATACCCCATGGTGGGTTTGTCTGAGTCCAAGAAACGAATCATTTTCAATAAAGGACCAACCATTATGCATGCATTTTGACACGTTGTCCAGAACATCTCATTTGAAAGAGCTTTTCTTTCTTATTTTTTTTTGTATATAATTAAGCAGGCAAATATTAAACCAAAAATAAAATAAATATAAATCAAAGTTGAATGTCAATTCATTTTTTTTTATTTTTTGCTTAGATTATATTGACTTGATTTAATTGTGTCTTGATTTTTTTTCTTCCTCTAATCTTGATTTGAAATTTTGTTATTTCCTTGAAACTATATTATAAAGTTATGGAAACATCCTAAATTACAATATATATATATATATATATATATATATATATACAACATGGAGAAAATGACGAAAACATTACAGAAAAAAAAAGGCAACTACTAACTTAAATGTTGATATAAGAGAGTACCTGTAAAATTAAAATTTATAGTTCAAAGACAACATTCGACGTCCGCATCATCATCCGGTATCATGAAGAAAAAAAATCAAATTTTCTATAAATAAACTACATAGAAACAAACAATAAATTTAGCGATAAATACTTATTTTAATAAAATTATAATAAAAAATTAAAATTACCTCTTAAACTTGTAGTTGGAAGTTGAAATTTGGAAACTTCAAAACACAGAGGAAGGAAGAATTTTTCCGCGGAAGAAGCAGAGTTATATAATATTTGTCTACTACAACAATACGCCTTCTTGTGTTTTTAAAGGGTGAATATAAAGAAGAGAAAGGAAAAAAAATAGTGTGATCATGATTTTGTTTTCTGAAAGAGGGGAAATGAAAGAAAAAAGTGACGCGACATATTATTTGTTGCCTCCCCCAATTGGACCAACTTGAATCTTCAATTCATGAACCAAGTTCTTTACTTTAGTTCTTTGTTAAAACTTAAAATGAGATAAAAAAAACTATAAATACATCATCATGCAGTGGTGGTGGGGTACATGATTTGGATTTTGGACGTAGTAATTATACCAACTTATAAGTAGTGCAATTTTAGATCGAATCTGATAATGGGTTGATTGTCTCTATCCAACTCACCATGCAAATCCTACTTTACCAAGTTTTTTAAGCATTTAATGATTAACTTTTAGAAACTAGTACCATATAGACTTGTTAAAACCTTGCCTACTTCTTGGCATTTGATGGAAATTCTGCAATCCAATAAAGGGACAAGTATACCTAGCTAATTGTTGCCGACGAAATTTTAGTGGCTATAATTTACCGTCACGAATTTTATCAAAATTTCGTAAATTGTATAGTGAAAAGTATTTTAAAACACCTATGTAAGAAATATAAATATGACTATCGAATTATACATATTTATTATACTAACAATAATCAATTAAAATGGTAGTATTAGAAATATTCCATTTCTTAATGATATAGGCCATCTATTAGTGTGATAAAATTTAAAAATTAATAGGTCATCTATTTAGGGACGGAGGGAGTATTAAAAAATAAAAAATCTAGTAACAACGTTTTTTAGACTCGTTAAACCGTTTTCACGCACGTTATAACCGTTACATAGGAATTTCAGATTATATTTTTTTTTTATTTTCTATTTAACCGTTACAACGCCCGTTATTTTCAAAGAACGTCCAAAAAACGTGTTTTTAACTATATAACGCATTTTTTTACCCAAAATGTGCTCACACCTGTCAAAACGCATTATAATGGTCACGCCTAGTGTCCGGGACCTGAGTCGTGACCCTTTTTTCAAACCTTGTGCCCATGAGAGATCAACTTTCACCTCTCTCACCGGCAGTGAGCATTCGGAACATAATCCGCGGATCCAATCCGACCCATCCGTTTTTTTGCAGACACGTATCCTCTATGGACTGCATGCGGATGCAATATGTGCGATTCAACAGATTTTGGATTGATGCGGATGTTGTCTTAAAACTCTTTTGCACGCCCACTCTTGTTACACTGAGAATACGAAGTTTTCGTAAATATGGATGTAAAATATTTGTTACATTTGATCCACTACATATTCATATTATTTCTCCATCATTTATTTTCACTTAATTTTTACGTCTTGAAGATGTGAGGCATACATAAAATAGGGAATAATTGTATTTTCCTCTTTGTAATTTATTATTGTGACTAGTTGTTGCATATGTGCATTGCACGGGCTTAGACTGGTTGTCCTAAGTTTTAGATATAATTTTCTTTCTTCTTTTTTTGATTCAATAGTTTAGTTCATAGTATTTGCTTGCGAATAACCCAAAATCTATAATATTTGCCTGCGAATAACCCAAATAATGTTTAGTTTTTTCATTATCGAGACTAAACTAAAATTATAAGAAGCGAATCAAAAATATATCTATTGCATTGCTAACGCCTCGCTAGGAGTACATATCAAGGATTCTCCTTGCAGTCCATGAAGATTCTCCTATACGCAAGTAGTGCAACGAAAGAAAGAATTTGCGGTATATTGTTGATTAATGATCCAGGTATCGCCTCGGCGTTCACACTAATGCTTTGTGCTTTGCTTCTAGAATAATTTAGGCCAGGTACCTGAATTGCAGGAAAGAAAAGTGATCAAATGTCGCACACCCGGTTGCTTAAACAATTTGCATCACTCACTGGTTAACATTAATTAGATTCAAATTCCACATGCAGCCAATAACTTAGAACATGACTACATTTTATGCTTTTATTAAGTTGGATATACAGAGAAATAGAGAATGTCCAACTTGCAATTGAACAACACAAATGAATAACAATTATAGTTTTGATGATACACGTTAAAAATACAAATATTCTTATCTTGGTAGTTTAGAGAAAAACGATTCCATCAATCTGCAGCCCTGTACAAATAGATATCAATTTAGTGCAGTGGAAAAGGCTTGGTAGCCTGTAGAAGTATTTTTGAACTTTGAAACGCTTAGTATTTAGTACCTTATAGACATTGCAAGGAGATCATATGACTGAATCGTTTGACCATTCAAATTGGTATTGTCGAATGCTATCGTACATTTGGCCTTAATGTCACTGTCACGCATCAGCAAAGCCCCATCCATCCTACATCTGAAGCAACATTTCCTGAACATTAAATTTTTTCAACTTCATTAGTTCAATGTATCCCTGAAAAAGCATAGGTCACAGGATGTAAATTGGACAGTGAGAAATTCATGGCTACAAACACCTGCTTATGCAATGACCTTATAACATTGCATGTAACTGTTAATCTCTTTATTCAGTAGCAATATTGTACACCTCGCATTCCAAATGAGTAGTTATGATAGTTGGAAATTAGACAATAATAGTTGTCCATGTGGTATGCACACAAAAGTCAGGGGAATACAGATGTTGGAAACATCTTAAATGGCAAGAACCATAATCAGTTGCATATCAAACATAGAATAAGCTAAACCTTATTTCATAACAAAGATATTATAAGTTAAATCTCATTGCATATAGAGTTCAGTAGAAAGATGATTCCGACAGCATGGCATGAGTTAGTAGCATCTGAAAATTCAAATTTTATATAATGGACCCATAATAAAAGACTAATATGCATTTATGGGGAAATATATACCTCAATGAATATTTTAAATCCATTAGCATTCAATATAGGTCCAATTTTTAATCGCGAAAATGTCTGCCAGATATCATAGCCGTAAGATAGAGACAATAAATTACCAATCTGATCTTAGGCTCTCTCATTACTTTTGTTTCCCCTGACCATTGAGCTTGGAATCCTTTCGAGTTCCTCGAGATAGATTTTTAATCGAAAATATTTTATTAATTATTTTTGCACTGATATCCTTAAATTTATCCTTGGAGCTCACATGTTACTTTATAGTCATTTGCACCAGAGTCTGCATGCTAAAGTTACATGTCTCACATAACATATCACCAAAAAATTTTAATCAAAATGCATCCATACAAATTACCAACAAAAAAAACTTTAACGAATATTCACCTGCCGAAAGAAGCAGCCCACTCCCACTGGAACACGGAGATAACAAAATCAAATTAAGCAAACCCAGTACGTAAAACAAACAATCAACTACAATTTTTAAATATGGATACCTTGATCTTCCATTCCCCTCATCTGTCAAAACTGAACATTACAGATGCGCCCGTGAGATAAACCACAGAACAAAGCCACCAATTGATTATACCAAAAACGAAAGAAAAAAAGTCAAGAAGTATAAAAAGCTTACCCGGCATAAAACCCTAGGATTTAACGAATAGCTTCAAATAATGAATCCAAAAACATTAATAAAAAATATATTAAAAAAAACTGATGAGACTGAAATGGTTTTACCTGTATCCAAAACCCTTTGTGATTAAGTTTTGTTGCCGTAAGACGGGAAGAAGAAGGATTTTGTTAGCTATCATGAAAAAAAAAACGAAGAAGAATAAAGAGAGGTAAAGTCGCGAAGGAGTTTTTTTAGATTAGTGTTTTGAGAGACCATGGAATTAGATTTTTTGAGGTAAAAAAACGTAAGATATTGCGGAAAAAGAAAAAAGTGAGGTCGGAAATACGCAAAACCGGTGGTGTAAAAAGTCAGAAGGTTTCTATTGGTCTAAATATTTTTGGTGGGGCCAGAAGCTCTAAGAAGAGAGCTTGATTTATCTTTTAACCACAACACAGGAAATTCACCTGAAATCATATTATTAATTAATTAATATCAAAACTTTTTAAAATTAATATCCATTGGGCCTTCCAATCCGTCCATCGCATATCCCTCGGATGCGGGATCATATGCGGATGCTAAACTTGAAACTCGTCATTTATTGGACGGATACATATGAGATTGCAACCGATCTAGTATATACCATGCTCACCCTTATCGGTCAGCATTACTGAGTTTCCTATTGTATCTAACCTAAGTAATTTTGGTTTCATTGTTTACCAATTTACTTTGTCCAATAGGGAAACAACCAAATAAGTGTTGATAATATTAGAGGTACTTGATAGAATTCTTGTGAATTGTCAGTATATAGTGATTTACACTACAAATGGGTGTCAAAAACTACTCTTTTAGATCTAGAACTAGGGAAAAGTGAAGAAAAAAGAGAAGAAGATAATGTTATGTTACTTCATGAGTAAAAAAAAGCAACAACTTGTCCATTTAAACAATCTAACATGCATAATGTGTTTTATGCACGTACAAAACACATGTTTATCTCAACAAAAAAGACTAAAGGCGCATATCTCTTAATTAACAACTGACCTCATGGTTTGCCCCTTACTAGAATGGGATACAATTACTACAAATAACCACTACTTCTCTAGATCCTTGTCGTCAAGGATGCTCTGGAAACTGCATCTCCATGACTTGCATGTCTTCTCATGTAGCAGCTGTTGCTGACAAGTTCTCCCATTTTTCCAGGACTTGAGATACCTTTTTTTTGTTCTTCAATCCATCTTCAGCACCTTGACATGAGTAACCTTCATTTCTCCTTCTTCAATCAGTTTCGGTTGAGTGGTATGTGGTAGTATTCATATATCCAACTTTGGCTTCGGTTGATATACATGAAAGGTGGGATGGATCTTGGCTCTATGGGGTAGCTGAAGCTTGTAAGCTACTTGTCCTATCTTCTCTATTATCTTGTAATTAAGTCCCAAAGAATTTGGAATCTAACTTCAAGTTCTTCTTTAATTGTATTGTAGACTGCCTATAGGGTTCTGTCTCAAATATACCCAATCTCCCACTTCAAAAGTCCTCTTCGCTCTTTTCCTATTATCAGCTTGTTGCTTGACTCTGCGTTGATCTTCACTCAAAACTCCCTGTAAGACTTGATCCATCAACTGCCTATGTTGAATATAAGGCACAAGCTCTAAACTGAGAATGTGTGTATCTATAAAGGGGTTCAAATGAAATTAACTTCTGTTTATTTGGTAGACAATATTGAACCACCACTCTGCTATGAGTAATCAACTGACCCATTTGATTTTATTGAAACTGGTCATATATCTAGATATATCTTTAAACAACATTGACCCTCTGATTATGCCCATCAGTCTGAGGATGGTAGGAAGCACTCATGTGTAGGACAGTTCCTAACTTTGTAAATAGAGCTTGCCATAAATTGCTGAGAAGTATTATACCTACCTGATACCATAATCTTTGGCATGCCGAGGAATACCTTTACAACAAAACTGCATTGTATGGTGGCTGAGAGGTAGGAAGTGACTATACTTGATGAACATGTCCACCACCACCATGATAACCTCTCTCCCTTCAGATATAGGTAGACCATTAATGAAGTACATGTTAATGGCATGCTCTATCTGGAACTTGTAGAGGCTGCAAGAGTGCGGCTGATAAGGCAGATTTTCATTTATGTTGCTAATACACGTCACAATCCTGTAAGAACTGATGGATGTGTGGTTTCATTCCCACCTATTAAAAGTACGGTTTAGCTTTGTGATATCTATCATGCATCCTGAATCTCTTCGAATGACAGAGGAATGAGTTGCAGCTATGATATTATGTCTCAGTTCACCACCTTTCCCAATATAAATTCTACCTTTATACCTCAATATGCCTTCAGTATAAGTATAGTTTGTCACTGTTGTAGAATTTTTAACTCGTTTTGGAATGACGTCTTAAGCCATTAGGTCTTCCTTGTAGCTATATTGAACTTATGGGTATCAATGGGTCCGGGTATCATACTACCCAGAACCGGACCCTATATATTTTATCCGGTTTCGGTTCCCAGCGGTTCCGGTTCCAAATTGCTAGACCCAAAACCGGACCCGTACGTAAAAACTACCCATTACCCGTCGGTTCCGGGTATTTATCGGTTATTTCCTAAAATTCTTTTTGATCGATAATTTCCTAGATTTATATATCATGTATTGATTTTTATTAGTGAGTTTAAGATTTGTTATCTTAATCATCTGAGAGATCTTTGGTTACTAAGGCGTGAATGGATTGGGGCGATTCATTTTTGTGTAACTCTATACTCTGTACGAAAGTCGTTGTTGATGAAAAATACGGCTAATCTATAATCATAAAAGAATTCAGTCTTTATTTTAGTGATTTCATACTCGATCCTACTTGGAAACACGTCCTTCCTACTTTTCTAGAAGTCTAGATGAAATCAATGTTATGTCCTCAATCTAGACATATTCAATGGATACTTATGATTATAAGTATAATCTCTCTATTCCAGGTTCCATAAGAAACCAATAAAATTAGGATGTGGTTTATAATCTAGATTAAGATGTGAAATAGCCTAACTTGTCAAATCAAATTTAATTTTCGAGACTAATCGAGAAAAAATGACAGCAAAAGGGCATGATTTTACAATTGCAGAACGTGGGATAAACACTTATATCGGGTATCTAATACCCGTGGGTACCCGTCGAGTATACCCGATTATGACCCGTTACTATCGGTTCTTAACCGAGTCTACACGTCGGGTAGTACAATTACTAATGGGTCTACTATTAGGACCCAGGCCCGGATCCATAACACCTAGTTACGGTCCGAGTAATTGGGTACCCATTGACATCCCTACTTGAACCTCATTAAGCAATGCAGGTTGAACTTGTGATATTCCTTGACAAGTGGTTGTTTCCTCTAATTGAACTCTTGATAAGGCATCAACAACCTTGTTTTCAGCTCTTTTTTTTTTAACTCAGCTCATATTTGTATCCTAGTAGCTTGGAAAACCTTTTTTGTTGAAGCATAGTATGAATCCTCTGCTCTAGAAAATACTACTTAATACTCTGTTGGTCTGTGTATATAATGAACTTGTTACCTATCAAGTAAGATCTCTATTTAGTCATGGTCATGACTGCTGCCATCAGTTCTTTCTCATATGTTGACATGGTAAGGAACCTATCTCTCATTCTCTTGTTGAAATAAGCAATGGGTCTCTTCTCCTGCATCAACATAGCTCTCACCCTTGGATCACAAGCATCTGTTGCAGGTTCAACATATTTGTTGAAGTCTGGAAGTATGAGCACTGAAGTTGAAGTGACTGATTTCTTGAGAGGCTCAAATGCTTCTTGTGCAACTTGACTCCATTGGAACTTGTTCTTCTTCAACAATTTAGTCAGGGGATTACAGACAAGTCCATAGTTCTTCACAAATTTCCCATAATATCCAATAAATCCAAGAAACCCCCCCCCCCCCTCCCAAGTCTCTTATTGTAACTAGTGTAGGCCACTGTTTCATGCACTTTATCTTCTCTGGATATGTTGCTAGTCCTTCACCAGAGATAATATGGCTTAAATACTCCAGTTCCAATTGCCTAAATGAATATTTACTCATTTCTGCAAATAAGAAACGCTTTTGTAGAATGCTAAAGGTGATTTCCGGATGTTGGATGTGAGTAGGCATATCTGGATTACAAATCAATATGTTATCAAAGAAGACTAGTATGAATTTTCTTAAATGTTGCTTGAACACATCGTTCATTAGAGCTTGGAAACTGGCTAGTGCATTACTAGTCAGTCCAAAGAGCATGACCAAGAACTCATAATGTTCCCGGTGTGTTTTAAAGGCAGTATTGTATACATATGCAAGATTGATTCTTATTTTATGATATCTAGTCCTGACATCAATCTCTTAGAAGACCTTAGCTCTTTGAAGTTAATCCAACAGCTCATATATAATAGGTATGTGCATTTATCTTTATTAGTGAGCTCATTGAGATTTTTATAATATACACAAAACCTCCAAATCTCATCCTTCTTCTTCACCAATAGTAGAAGGAAAGAGAATGGACTATGGCTGAGTATAATGATCCCAACCCTTAACAACATCTCTTGCACCAACTTCTCTACTACTTCTTTTTATACATATGGTATCCAATAGGGTCTTTGGTTAGGTGGCTAGATAATGGATTAAGGGGTATGTGATGGTCATGAGACATTTTTGGTGGCGGTGAGTTAGCTGTCCCGTAACCCCATGCATATTCTTCTTAAAATACCTTTTCACAAGATGCACTAGACATCATGCTCACATTAGTTGTTTCATGGTGACCCACCAATTCCACCTTTTTCCCTTTCATAGAACGACTCTAATCGCACTCATTATAAATTCAATAATTTTCAACTATAAAATCATACCTTTTATACCCAAAATTTCTTATAATTTCATTTCAATTTCTAAGTAATCTCGCTCTAATCAATACCAATGCCTCCAAGAGTCCATGCTCTTAAGTATACTCAGAAAAGGATTTGTCTCTCTACATATGGAACTTATGTTTTTAGAATAAGAGAATCCATGGTAATCAAAATATTTCGGTTCATGGTGTATGCAGAATATTTTTGTTACATTCGTAGATAAAATGGGAAACCCGATGATGCGTGATGCTCAAGGATTGTCGGGTCATTTTCAAATAGTCGCAATGTCAATCAATTCTTCTGATTCGTAATGCACAATAGCCGTCATATATTGAATGTTGAAAATGAAGTTGAACTGATACAAAGAACTCTAACTACATGGAAGTCATCTAACAACAAACCTTTCGCTTACGAAGCTTGTTTCAACATTGTTAGAGAGCTCCACAGATTCAACCCCTTTTGCTTCCTAAATGCTCCACTACTCAACCATTGAACGAGGACGTTAATTAACGAGTTTTATAATTTAGTTAAATGAATGATAATCCTGTATAGTTTGCTCTGATCCAATGTAGTTTGGTTTTAAAATAAGAAATTTCAAAATAATTATGACAATATATTGATGGTGCAAATACAAGACATTTTTTTATTTAAATAAATAAAACACAACATAATACCAAACTAAAACATAAAACGACAGTCAATCGGTTTGTACACTTAATCAGTCCACTTCACCGAAAAAATACCTAGGGCATTTCTAGAAGCGATTTCCATATGTGTCTTCTTTTATAAAAGTGTGGAAATGCTTATAAGTCCGGAAACCATGCTTTGAGCTCCACTATTTCTTTGTGGACAATTGTTTTTTTGGTGATCTCCATATCCATAATGGTCGCAGTGTAACTCCTTTAATTTGGCGTTAAATTTCAAGTTTTTGCACAGTGCTAATACCTTTTCCTCATCTTATTTAACCTTCAATTTGTTCATCAGGATAGTAAGGATCTTGACATTGCAAATACCTAGGCTTTTCCCGTTATGATTTGATGACCATTCTGATGCCTGAACAACCTTCTTGTGGATACTTACAAAACATCCAAGGGCATTATCAGACTGTGGTTATCATGTAACATAATGGACAAACCTCTTTTACTGCCATACATAATATTTGTTTTCCTTTGGTTTTTAAAATACATGGTTTTGGTTGAGAATGCTTTCAGTAGGTTGTGTTTAGAAGCTCACTTGTGCATTTTTTTTATAAGAAAATCTAGTTGTTATTATATAGTCGTTGATAATTTTGAAAACATATCCATTTATAAATATTGTCGTCATATAGCCGTTGATTTTCAGAAATATGGTTTTCATAAGCATTGTCGTTATCCAACGACTCTCTTTGAATTCTCTATAAATACTCCATAATTAATTGCTAATGTAGTTAGTTGTTATTCTGCCGTTATTAAACCAAGTTAATGAAATATAAGTCTAAACGTAATAAAAACCGATTAATTAAAAATAGAAGTCTAACTTTTAAACTCTAAATGTTTTCCAATTAATTAACGTTACTGCCTCATTTTTACAAGATATAAAATTAGACAATAAAAACTTAAATAATGACTTTAATAAAAATTCCAGACAATCTTTGGTGTCATGGTTATCTTCTTCTGACGTAACTTCCACGCAACGCGCTCGTGAACGATTTTTCCTTGGTTTTTATAACTTTGGTTGTTAACTTTCAGAACTTGAGCTATTTTTTTCCTTTTAGCAGAACATTTTTCTGGATTAACTTTCAAGTGCACTAAGCTTTCCCTTTTACAACCTTTTTTCAAAATAAAATAAAATTTGTACATATTTTATCAACAATGGCTTCAAGTTTGACATCACAAAAAAATTTGATAGCTTTGAGAGATTTCAATTAAGGAATTTTAAATACTAAAATAAAAATTTAAAAGATTTTTAGTGGAGAAAGAGAAGGTTGAATTTTGGTGTGAATTATGGGGTCATTTTATGAAAGGTTTTAAAATATCATGGGTATGTCCAGTTGATGTTCTAAGCTTCTTTAAAGCCTGAAAACAGAATAATCTTAGAGGCAGGTTTAGAGATGTTTGGAGGAAGATAATCTTTACCGTCTTGTGGCATTTGTGGTAAAAGAGGAATGATCGGCATTTGGAGGAAGATGTAAATATGTTAATGAACTTGGTTCACTCGTCAAGCATACTATTATTTTGTGGTTTTTTTAGAAGGATATATTTAGAGGAATTAATGTAAACTATGTTCTTTTTAGTTGGGAGAAAGTCCTTCACATGTATCTGATGTGAGGATGTGTTTAGTCTTTGTATATCACTTTTCTTTTTAATACAACATTTTACTTTCATTTAATTTTTTTGTGAATTTGGTGTTTGAAGGTGTGTGTTGTCTATAGGATGAAAAAACTAGACCTTTTTTGGTTGTTGGAATTCAACCGTTCTCGTAATAGCTTGAGTTGTTTGTCTCAAGTTGAGACGAACCACAATTCAGCTTCGGGATTTGTCCCAGATTAAAACGACCGGTTCAAGCTTCTATGATCAACTTAAGATGTACGATAAATCATTTTTCCATTTCCCAAAACTAGGTTTATCCATTTATTTGACATATCAAATTAGTTATTTTGCCAGAAAACAATTTTTGAAGAGTTGGCAATGGTTCACAGATATTCATCTGGTTGGATAATTGAATTCAAGGACTTGATCATTTCCATCAACAAATGGATGTAGTTGTAAATGCCGAAGACTATATTTGGGTTAGTGAACTTATTAAGGCAGAGGGTGGTGAATGGAATACGCAATTCGTGCAGTCTCTCTCTTTGATAACAACACAGCAACCCTGATACTTCAGATGCAACTACCTCGCAATGCTTCAAACAAACTTATATGGAAGCTCACAAGGCATGGAGGCTTCATCCTAAAATATGCATACAACAATATTTATAATCAAAGTTTGGGCAGTGTTCAAGTCTCCACAGAAGTGCAGGGTACTTCTATACATTGGAAAGATTTATAGGATTTGCGTACTTGGCCAAGAGTGAAGCATACTTTTTTTGGAAATCACTCTCTGATATTCTCCCAACAAATGAAAGATTGTCTAGGGTCTGCGGCTGGATCAATCATACTTATCATATGCGTGACCACACGGTTGGGGATACAATGCCGTTGATGGTGTTTTTTAGTTCAGGGTCAAAATTGTTAAACTCTATATTTAATGCGATGTCATCTTGCAAAGGAACGAAATCCATCTGACGGTGATGAGTGCATAAACCTTTTCGCTCATGGATTTATTGACCAATTCAATATATTAGGATACATAAATATATATATAATTCACTCAGAATGGTGCATATCCAAAATATTATGTCAATTCTATTTTACACCGGCATTACTCACTAATGCATTGACCCGCCTGATATTTTCCTATGCTATGTTCCCAGCCGAACTCTCAATATTGACATGACATGACGATTAAATGTTCATTCTCAGCAAAGTAGCGTGAATCTCCCGAAGTGTCAGTATTTAGTATCTGCATGAAAATAATCACACAGGCTGCATCGTCCTCTGACAAAGACATTTTTGTGTCGATGCACTTATAATTAAAGGATAGCTCGATCGAACATGTTTAAATTCCTTAAGGAAAATCCAGACTATCCATATCAGTCTCAAAAATAATCACGACCACAAGATTTGGCCGCGCGATTTAACAAGCTTAAACTACTCCTAGCAGAACTAGGCAATCACCATAGTGACCACCGGCAGGCCCACTAGTGCCCTAGTCGATCGAGTCCTATTTTTCTCATTCACAAGTGCTTCAAACGCCGACCCAAACACGGGTGTTCGCGCTGTATAAAAAAAAATCTCAAACGAGCTAAGACCGGCAAAAACGGTCTCAAAACTCATCGCATCCGTCCAACTTAGCCGGCCTAGTTGGACGGCTTGGATCGCATCTCGAGTGATCAAAGAGGTGCCAACGTGTTCACCGTCGGCCCAACTTCTCCCTTGGTCGATCGACCTATCCGCGACAAGTCCAGAGAGCATCAAATCGCTTGCCCAAAGTAGGGTGAACGCGTTGTTTGAAAAACCCTAAAATTGCTTTGCGACAACATATTACTTCCACAAAACAATCACAACCATCCATCTTCGCCAGCTGATTTGAGTGGCTCAGATCTAATTTTAGATGGCCCAAGAGATGTCAGCATGCTCACCGGCAACCCATCTTTGCACATGGAAGATTGACCTGTTCGAACTACCACGCATTGCCTCGAATCGCTCTCCCAAAAGAGGGTTGGTCGCGCGGCCCCTAAACTTTAAAGTTGCGTCAACGACAGTATACAACTACCGCAAATCATCTCGTCCATCCAAATTCGCCAGCCTAGTTGGATGGTGTAGATTTATTTTCAGAAAACTAGCAAAGTATCAATGTGATCATCGGCCATCCCTCCTCCACGGAGAGCGATCGACCAAGTGACAGCTCGACCATAGGGTCCTCAACCGATTACCCACAGATGGACGGTCGTGCTACTTTTAAGACGCTCAATCCGCGACTGATTGATCGATCTCAAAGACAGCGATGCTTCTAACGCATCAATTATTTTCAGCTGCTTATTCGAAAGCAACGCTTTACATACATCTATTAAAAACAATGCTTTATAAATATCGGTTTTGCAAATAATTTATTATTTGACCTAAAAGCAATATGTGCTGCTTTCAGCGACGAGTCCCACGACTCGATTCACTCGAGACATCAAACACGTCATAAACTGGGGATACTTACTGGGGTATTGGTCTTGTGGTTTACAACGTGCGGCATGCAAGGCGCCCATTATGAGAACGTGTCAGGAAAAGACGAACGGTTAACAAAGATGAGAGTAGTGGGTGAAGGTGTGACCACGTGATGATCACCACCTCTTACAAAACCCCACTACTCCACTACTTAAGCTTCTTCACTTCCTATGAGATCAGGGTTACGCTCAAATGACTTGTATAAATAGGTTTTCAAACTATTTCGACAATAAGAACACAAGTAACCAAAAACCATTTTCTGATACAAATCATAAAACAACCACACCTTCATAATTCAACATTCTGATCTCAAGAACCTTTTCCGCTTCCCTCCCTAAGATCAACCCTTCTCCTTCACCTTGTGACCGAATTGAATCTGGAACGGCCATTTCTTGGTTTTGGCCAGAGTCTTACAGATTGATCTCTCGAATCTAAGAGTACTCCCGTGCAGTGCATTTGTTTAGGGTTTGAATTCGTTTCTCATCAACACACCCCAAATTTACCAAAAACAGCAGAATCAGTTTTTACCCTCAAACAAATGGCGACCGCAGTGGGAGATTGATCTCTCGGTTGCAAGATCAATTTTCAACTTCATTTCAATTTTATCAAATTCAAGAGGGTGGATCTTAGGTCTAAACACATTCGTTAACCCGATTTCATTTCAATCACCAATTTCAACTTCCACTCTGTGATGTATCTCTGCCAGCCAAATTCTATGAAAGTCGTAAACGATCGAAGGACAATCACCATGGAAGGCATGACTAGGATGTTAGAAGATGTCTTCGCAAATCAGGCTGAAATCACAAGACGGCAAGATGAAACACTCTGTCTTTTAAGGAGTATAGTAAACCGGTTTTGGAAGGAGTCGGCAAGCGTTCACGGAAGTTCAGAGAGTTGTTCAACAATCCGCAGCCACGACCGCCCTGACTTTACCGAGCAGAGAAGCGCCTGAGGAAGGGGGAATTTTCCAAGACCCCCATGGAGACAAGAGCGTCACTAATGAACGATACTCGGTTCAACCACGTCGCAGCGCTGTGGTCATAGATGCAGGGCCCTCGAGAGAAGTTGCACTTCAGCAAAACCGCCAAGCTAAGCGATCCGCGTCTATGCCGACACATACTCACGCCACAAATCCTCTCTCGAAATGAGCCTTGTATCAAATCCCGCAAGAGTTCTCAAGACAACAACTGCAAACACAAGAAAAGCTCGACCCGGGGTACTCGCATTTCTCATTTCCTATGAGGAAGGTTCTGGAGCTGCTAGAAGTTTGGATGCAAGACGGAGTAGTTCAAATACCTCCTGTATGGCGTCCACCAACTAATCAGGAGATGACTGATCCAAGATATTGCCATTATTAAAGATTCATCTATCACCCCACCAGTGGATGCAACGACCTGAAACGCATTGTCTGGGAGAAAATTAATTCAGGGGAGCTGCGCCTATGAACTGGGAATCTTTCCTCTCTCCACAAGCCAACGTGCATAGTTTCACAAGAGAGATCGAATTAGCTGGGGACTTTTCACTAGAAGAGGTCATAAGCAGAGGCGTGTTACAATAACTTAGGTTGCAACTTGGACTTTAAGCAATTGTCTGGGAGATCCCAATTTCGTTCGCTGGAACCTCGTCAACATGTAAGTCTCGTTAAACAATTATTTGTACAAGAAATCTTTTGGAAGTTTGCTGGGGACTCGACGCACGCGTCCCATTTTTAGAATGAAGTCAATATGGTTCTCAATCTCTATGTTATATTTTCCTCTGCATGTTTTCCTCTTTCGTGCAACGTATGCACTTTTCATGCAACATGCACAATTTCTCTAGGTTGCATTACTTGCATTCAAAAATTAGAATTTCAGTCTGATTAGTCGACCCAAGCATAATTCCTTTCAAAAAATCTATTCATGAATTATCCTAAAAAACAAATTCAAATATTCTCATAAAGAAAGCAATCACTTGCTAAATTCAAAGCCAAAAAAAATAAAAATCAAACCATGAAAGGAATTCCTCACGTCACTCAAAGACACCTAAATATAAAGGAGAAAGCATAAATTATTCAAGGGAAATCATCCAACAACAACTCGTCCTTCTTGGAAAAAGCGTCTTTCATGTTCTGGAGAGCGGTCTTCTTCAGCTTCAACTCCTGTGACAATCTCTCGATTTCTGCCTCTTGCCGAGTAATGAAGTCCATGGAGGGAACATCATCCATTTCGCCTTGCAGCTCTTGGACTTTAGAAAATCCTTCACAGAACCAGGAGGCGTTAAACTCATACTTCACGAACACGTCTCGATGGAATTCCCAGATTTCAATTACCTCCTCAGAAACGGTGCGTCCAGTCACGCCGCACATATCATGAATGGAAGATAAGGCTTATTCAACGCCCTTAAGAAATGAAAAGCGACTTTTAATCTTCTTGAAAGTGGTAATGTGATCGTGCTTCTTCCATATCTTGGTATACAACTCCGCATACTTAGCCGGTACGCTAAATCCTCCAACCAACACATGATATGTGTAAGGGGCACCAAATGGGTGGTCAAAAATGGCTCCAGCTAAAGAATTCACAACCAATGTCGTAGCATCTCTGAGAGTTTCTTCGGCAAAAACCGCATCTGCGACCATGGACACCGTGTCTTTGTTCTCATCAGGAGGGGCAGAAATATTCTCTGTGTCATCAACCACCTCTACCTCGAGGTTATTCTCTGTTATGGATTCACCCTTCAAAGGAACTGGTTAATATTTACTTCACATGAAAGAGTGAATCATCTTTGAAAGAAAAAGTGTGTAGAAGACATACCAGTTCATTTTCCAGCTCGCTGGGACAATTGGATTCCCTACCACGTTTAGAGGTGCTTCCTTCATCGTTGTCGGATCCTAAGTCTTATTCATCTTCAACATCATCCTCAGATCTGCTATCTCCGGACTTATCCTTTAAAGATACCATGTCGTGGCTACGAGCGAGTCTAGCAAAGGCGTTCACAGTCCCAAAACCCTGATTCCAAAGAAAGAAAAATATCCGGTAAGACTGCTTCAAAACAAAAATTCGGACTACTTGGAAAAAGGCACGTACGCTCTTGCATGTTAGAAGAATTGAAAATTACCGGAGCAGTCGGAGTCGTTCGAGCGCCACCCGCACGTCTCTTTGACCGCGCCTCTTTCTCCTGTGGACTGCGCTCACCTTGTTTAGAACTGTGGGTTCGCTTACCCGAGGAAAGATGCTTCAACAACTTATATTGTTTCAAGATCTCAGGGGAAGGCATGTCACGCGGGACTGCCACAACTTCATCAGCGAACTCTTGAAAATCTATGACATCTTCTCTCTAAAAATCATTATATTTTCTAGTAGCCACTGGTTTCCTTCCTGGGATCAAGAACGGGAGGCTCTTCTTCGCGGCAAAGAGGTTAGTATCAAAAACAGGCAACAAAAGCTCTGTTGGAGGCATGGGCGGACGACAAAACAGAATACCCTGATCAAATCCCATGTAACGAGCAACCCTGTCGATACTATACGGAACTACAGTAAGGGATTTATTAAAGAAGGACGGAACATATCCTGGCGTGCAGCTTCGCATAAATATGATCTCTCCAAGACTTATTTTCTCTCCAGTGTGCAACACCTGGCTAGACCACAGAAGAATGAACCGGTGCCCACGGACGAAAATATATGGCGTGCGCATTATCGAGAAATTCGATAAGCTTAAACCCGGTCTTTAGACGCCTCTTATGCCAACGAAGTATACTGGAACCTCCATATAAGATGGAAAACGAAACCGCAGGGACATAAACTTTGAAGTGCTCCCATAAGCATGCCTGGAGAAAAGCAATGTGAACGTGTGACTCCACCTTCATCTATCCATTGGAAACGTACATGTCTGCTGCCAGGAATCCAGATGAGAGTACAACGACCCAAGGAGAAAGCTACCTAGGGGAAGCACTACGCCTTGCACCAGTTTAATAGCAAACATGATGAGTTTCTCTCTTATGGTCTTCTTACCAGAGCCATCATCAAAAACGTCTCTAGACAGCCACAGGGATAAAAACGCGGCAACACTGAGTACATCATCCAACACCTGGCCCACTTTCGGTCGCGTAGGAAACCATTCAGATACCCACCAAGTATAAAAAAAAATTTCATCACATTCCTTCTGATTATATCCCTCTGCCTTTTTAACTAAAGCTTCGAACATCACCTCTTCTTCAGCGGACAACACAAAGTGAAGATTTCCCGCAACTGGAAGTCTCAACAAAGTGGCTACGCTTTCTAAAGATATGGTCATCTCCCCCCATCTACATATGGCCGTGTGCGTGGAAGGACACCATCGAGAAATGAAAGTGATTAAACCCGCAGCATCTTTCCTAATATGAAGTGTTGCTGACGCCATGACAGCTTCAATAACTTGCACTTTAGTCAAGTTATTCTCGATGCGTTCATTGCTCAGCATATGCCTCATCCATCCTTCATAAGAGCGCAGTGGAGTTTGAAAATTTTTGAAATCAATAGGAGAAGCTGAATTCTCTTTCTTTTGGAGACAGAACCTCATCACACGCACCGGAGAAACTGACGGAGTATCCTCTTCATTCTCTGAACCTGTGAGGAGGGTTATCTTATGACCAGGATGAGTCCTAATGTTCGGATAAGGCACGACGAAGAGCTCGTCATCTATATTTGGCATATATTTGGCATTGCTAGCACTTCCTGACTTGGCGACATAAGTATTTACAGGTGACATCTTAACGAGAGTTCCTTAGGTTCGCTTTTAAATAACTACAATGAAGCACAATGGAAAAGATTCACTACTTCACGCTAAAAAGAAGAATCATATACACAACTTCTTATTGAATTCAATGCAACCAATGGTCAAAGCTCAGAGATAAAATTATGTGGATTACAAACTAATGGAGGAGCCGTATTCGTTGCCGTGCATTTTCGGCCGCGGAATATACGTACACGGCCGGTTTACGTCCGCGGTAAGGTCTTTGGATGCTGGATACACACCCACGGACGATATGCACTTATAGATAGCTCGAGCGGGACTTACCCCCCTCGACCAAAAGAAAAAATTTCCACCATTTTTGGCACAAAAAAAGGAGGAGCAAACAAGCAGAAATCGCCTGTGGATTCTCTGTTCATCTTGCTAGTGATGCTGATTACTTTGTTATCAATGGTATTTTTAATACTGCCTACAAAGAGCGATTAGTCATATTGGGATGATTTCTCGGGTTCATGGAAGCTATAACTACGGCTAGGGTTCACACCAACACGCAAGAACAAAAAAAAATGCCGAGATAAGGAGGAGACGTTGGAGTACATACCTGAATAACGCCTGCCTCCTCGTATTGCTGTTGTTCCTTATACTGGTCGTCTCGATTGACACGCCCTTGCTGCTAACGCGAATACATAGAAGTGAAGCCAACGAAAGATAAGAGAAAAAGGAAAAGGAAGAGTAATGAGCAGCGACACTTACCACAAATACTATGTTGACCTATTATGATCCTGTTGCAGTGATCACCTCTACTACTAACGATGATTATCCTCGCTTCAACGCGGTCAACAAAAGGAGATTCATTCAGGATTGAACAAAATTACGAAACTATGAAAGCAACGCAAGCGGTTGGAGTTCATGCTCACAAAGGGTAAAATAAGGGAAGAGAATGAAGAATCTCTTACCTTGCTGCCGATGGACGACTGGAATGGGATTGCTAACATCAGCAATAGACGAACACCGGCTGCTACGGATGAAGCAAAAACGAGCGAATAAAGAAGGAGGGTAAGGGGTCGACGCCCTTTTATACCCACACACTTTGCAGATTCCTAAAGAAAGAAGGATTCCCTATTTGGTTCGAAAACGGAGAACGGCAGCCGGGCCCGCTGACACGCCATGGACGCACCGATGCCGTCCTCCGTACGGACCTGTTGTTGGTGATCGATCAAACTTCTCCTGGTAAACCTTATATTTCTCGTTTCTTTTGCGTTTAGTATATCACCATCGATTGCTTACCCCGCAATAGAGTCACCATTATGTGCTAAGCAAGGGACTTAATATTGATGGTGGTTTTTAGTTCAGGGTCAAAATTGTCAAACCCTATACTTAATGCGTTGTCATCTTGCAAATGAACGAAAGCCATCTGAAGGTGATGAGTGCATAAACCTCTTCGCTCACGGATGTATTGAGCAATTCAATATATTCGGATATATAAATAAATATATATATATATATATATATATATATATATATATATATGTAATTCACTCAGAATGGTGCATATCCCAAATATTCTGTGAATTCTATTTTACACCGACATTACTCACTAATGCATTGACCCGCCTGATATTTTCCTATGCTATGTTCCCAGCCGAACTCCCAATATTGACATGACATGACGATCAAATGTTCTCTCTCAGCAGAGTAGCGTGAATATCCTGAAGTGTCAGTATTGAGAATCTGCACGAAAATACTCACACAGGATGCACCATCCTCTGGCAAAGAGATTCTCGTGTCGATGCACTTGTAATTAAAGGATAGCTCGATCGAACATGTTTAAATTCCTTAAGGGAAATCCTGACTGTCCATATCAGTCTCAAAAATAATCACGGACACATGATTTGGCCGCGCGATTTAACAATCTTAGACTACTCCTAGCAGAACTAGGCAACCACCATAGTGACCACCGGCGGGCCCACTAGTGCCCTAGTCGATCGATTCCTATTTTTCTCATTCACAAGTGCTTCAAACGCCGACCCAAACATGGGTGTTCGCGCTGTATAAAAAACAAGCTCAAACGAGCTAAGACCGGAAAAACGGTCTCAAAACTCATCGCATCCATCCAACTTAGCCGGCCTAGTTGGACGACTTAGATTTCATCTCGAGCGATCAAAGAGGTGACAACATGTTCACCGTCGGCCCAACTTCTACCTTGGTCGATCAACCTGTCCGCAGCAAGTCCAGAGAGCATTAAACCGCTTTCCCAAAGTAGGGTGAACGCACTATTTGAAAAACCCTAATATTGCTTTACGGAAACATATTACTGCCGCAAAACAATCATAACCATCCATCTTCGCCAGCTGATTTGAGTGGCTCAGATCTAATTTTAGATGGCCCAGGAGATGTCAGCATGCTCACCGGTAACCCATCTTTGCACATGGACGATCGACCTGTTCGAACTAGCACGTAGTGCCTCGAATCGCTCGCCCAAAGGATGGTTGGTCGCGCGTCCCCTAAACCCGACAGTTGCGTCAACGGCAGTATACAACTGCCGCAAATCATCTCGTCCATCCAACTTCGCAAGCATAGTTGGACGGTGTAGATTTATTTTCAGAAAACTAGCAAAGTAGCATTGTGATCACCGGCCATCCCTCCTCCACGGGGAGCGATCGACCAAGTGAAAGCTCGACCATAGGGTCCTCAAACGATTACCCAAATATGGACGGTCGTGCTACTTTTAAGATGCTCAATCCGTGACTGATTCGATCGAGCTCAAAGACAGCGATGCTTCTAACACATCGATTATTTTCAGATGCTTATTCAAAAGCGATGCTTTACATACATCGATTAGAAGCAATTCTTCATAAATATCGGTTTTGCAAATAATTTATTATTTGACCTAAAAGCACTGTGTGCTGATTTCAACGACGAGTCCCACGACTCGATTCACTCGAGACATCAAACACGTCACAAACTGGGGGATACTTACTGGGGTATTGGTCTGGCGGTTTACAGCGTGCGGCGTGCAACGTGCCCATTACGAGAACGTGTCAGGAAAAAAGACGAACGGTTAAAAACGATGAGAGTAGTGAGTGAAGGTGTGACCACGTGATGATCACCACCTCTTACAAAACCCCACTACTCCACTACTTAATCTTCTCCACTTCCTATGAGATCAGGGTTGCGCTCAAATGACTTGTATAAATAGGTTTTCAACCTATTTCGACAATAAGAACACAAGTAACCAGAAACCATTTTCTGATACAAGTCATAAAACAGCCACACCTTCATAATTCAACATTCTGATCTCAAGCACCTTCTCCGCTTCCCTCCCTAAGATCAACCCTTCTCCTTCACCTTGTGACCGAATTGAATCTAGAACGGCCATTTCTTGGTTTAGGCCAGAGTCTTACAGATTTATCTCTTGTATCTAAAAGTACTCCCGTGCAGTGCATTTGTTTAGGGTTTGAATTCGTTTCTCATCAACACACCCCAAAATTTCCAAAAACAGCAGAATCAGTTTTTACCCTCAAACAAATGCATATACTTGTTACCTGTCCTTTGTTTAAGGTTGTACAGATATGCATTCCAGGAGGTAGTGGACTACTAAATTGCTCTTATAGTAACATTGTTTTTTTGCTGGTGTTTGAGGGAAAAAACTGATTCTGCTGTTTTTGGTAAATTTGGGGTGTATTGATGAGAAACGAATTCAAACCCTAAACAAATGCACTGCACGGGAGTACTTTTGAGTTCGAGAGATCAATTTGTAAGACTCTAGCCTAAATCAAGAAATGGTCGTTCTAGATTCAATTTGGTCACAAGGTGAATGAGAAGGGTTGATCTTAGGGAGGGAAGCGGAGAAGATGTTTGAGATCAGAATGTTGAATTATGAAGGTGTGGCTGTTTATGACTTGTATCAGAAAAATGGTTTCTAGCTACTTGTGTTGATAACACTTGTGTTTTGTCCTCGTTTGAATAGGTTGAAAATCTATTTATACAAGTCATTGAGCGCACCCTGATGTCATAGGAAGTGGAGGAAGTTAAGTAATGGAGAAGTGGAGTTGTGCGAAAGGTAATGATCATCGTGTTTCCGTTATGAGGGAAGACTGATCACACGTTCACCCACTATTCTCATTACTGTTAATCGTCTGTCTTTCCTGACACTTTTTCGTAATGGGCGGGTTGCACGCCGCACGCTGTAAATCGCCAGACCAATACCCCGGTGAGCATCCCCCAGTTTGTGACATTTTTGATGTCTCGAGTAAGTGGGTCGAGTCTTGGGACTCGTTGCTGAAAGCAGCACGTAGTGCTTTTGGGTCAAATAATAAATTATTTGTAAAACCGATATTTATAAAGCATTGCTTATAATCGATATATGTGAAGCATCGCTTTCAAATAAGAAGCTGAAAATAATCGATGTGCTAGAAGAATCGTTGTTTTTGAGCTCGATCGAATCAATCACGAATCAAGCGTCTTAAAAGTGGCACGACCAACCATTTTTGGGTAATCGTTTGAGGACCCTATGGTCGAGCTGTCTCTTGGTCAATCACTCCCTGTGGAGGAGAGATGGTCGATGATCACAATGTTAATTTGTTGGTTTTCTAAAAATAAATCTATACCATCCAACTAGGCTGGCGAGGTTAGATGGACGAGATGATTTGTGGCAGTTGTATACTGCTGTTGACGCAACTTTAGGGTTTAAGGGGACACGCGGCAAACCTTCTTTGGGCATGCGATTCGAGGCATCGGGGGTTAGATCGAGCAGGACGGTTGGTCACGTGTAAAGGTGAGCCGACAACGATCACGTTGACATCTTCGGGGCTGCCTGAAATTAAACCTAAGCCTTTCAACTAGGCCAGCGAAGATGGATGGTCGTGATCGATTTGCGACAGTGGTGTGTTGCCGCAAACACCAATTAGGGTTTAGAGACGGCCGCATTCTCCCTAGTTCGATCAAGCGGTTTGATGTGTCATTGACTTCCCTTGGGCAAGTCGATCGGTTAGGAATAGAATTGGGATGGTGGTGAACTCATGTGCATCTCCCTGATCGTCTGAAACGCGATCTAAGTCGTCCAACTATGATGGCTAAGTTGGACGGATGTGATCGATTTGTGACAGTAGTATACTTCCACAACCCAAAATTTAGGGTATTGAAATAACGTGTTTGCTCGAGTTTGGGAAAACGATTTGATTCTCTCGGGTCTTGCCGTGGACAGGTCGATCGACCAACGGAGAAGTTGGGCCAACGACCAACACGTTGACACATATTTGATCGCATCCAACTAAGCTGGCTAAGTTGGACAAATGTGATGGGTTTTTGAGACCGTTTTTGTCGGTCTTAGCTCGTTTGAACTTGTTTTATACAGAGCGAACACCCATGTTTGGGTCGGCGTTTGAAGCACTTGTGAATTAGCAAAATAAGACCCGATCGACTAGGGCACTAGTGGGCCCTCCGGTGGTCACTATGGTGATTGCCTAGTTCTGCTAGGAGTAGTCTAAGCTTGTTAAATCGCGCGGCCAAATCGTGTGGCTGTGATTATTTTTGAGACTGACATGAACATTCTAGATTTCCTGTAAGGAATTTAAACGTGTTCGATCGCGCTAATTTTTAATTAAAAGGGTGTGAACACGCTGGTCTCTTTGTCAGAGAGTGATGCAGCCTGTGTGAGTACTTCAATGCAGATCTCAATACTGACACTTCGGGAGATTCATGCTACTCTTCTGAGAGTGAACACTTAATCGTCATGTCATGTCAATATTGAGAGTTTGGCTGGGAACATAGCGTAGGAAAATACTAAACAAGTCATGCATTAGTGAATAATGCTGGTGGAAGATAAAATTCACAGAATATTTTAGGATTGCTGTTGCACGCAACATTCTGAGTAAATTTCATATATACAGATATATTGAATTGATCAATATATATGTGAGCGAAGAAGCTTAAGCACTCATTGCTTTTAAATGGCTTTTGCTTGTTGGCTAATATGGAATGCCATATGGGACTATGTTTTTCGAAATAAGACTGCTGACCCTAGAAAAGTAGCATCTGGTGCTGTTAGTTTCGCAGATTATCTCAAGAGAACAATGTTCCAAAGTGATGCAGACATACCCAATAATCTCCCAGTGATAATACCAAATGAACCATCTTGGATTGCACCCCCGCAACCTTATGTTAAAATTAATCGTGATACTTCTTTTCTTAAAAGGAATAAATCTAGAGGGATTTGACTAATCTTGCATAGCTTTCTTGGATGCAGTAAAGTGAAGCAATGAGATGCAGTTGACGGATGTTATATTTGAGACGGATATGAAAAACATTACAGACTACATCAACAACTATGTGCATACTATCACCTAGGAATGTGGGAACATTCTTCAAGATGTTATAATATTATTAAACTCTATTCCGAATAGGAAAGTTATTTTTGCAAAAACAAAAAAAGTTGTAATAATGCAGCAGATATGCTTGCAAAATATAGTAGGAAGTATAAAATTACCATTAGCTGGTATGATGAACCTCCAAATATTTTAGAAGGTCAGGTGTCTCTGAACATCGATCCTACTTAATAATATTTCTTTTCCGCATCAATTTTTTTTTAGTTGATTTGTCAATCTCCACCGGACTTGCTCTCAGACAAATAAACATCCACCTTCGCACATTAAATAGTGGGTTCCAACCCACCTCCAAGATAAACATCTAATGTGTGGGAGTTAGTTTGACTTTCTCAGTTTTGGAGGAGTCTATTCAGACTTTTTGCACTAAATTTAGTCTCTCTTTTTTTCGCGTAGCCCTTGATCTTCCAGAGTTCCAGTACCACCTTAAAAGCATACAAACTACATTTCCCAGCTCTCCATCTTCCATTACCATTTTCTTCAAACCCTAAACGTTTCTCCTCATACTCATGCGTCCTTTGTAAACCCCTTGTTCTCCTCAACAAAGGAATTGATGGCGAATGTTGGGACACCAACACCAATTAGGAGAATCTAGTTATTTTATGAATTAACGTATGTTTCGTTATTTAGTAGTATTTGCTTAGTGTTCAAGTTATGTTCATTATATATTCATAGTTTGTTCTAGAGTTTAAAATCTATGAATTAATACAAACTCGGTTCTTCTTTATTATTCACAGTAGAGGTGGCTAATCCCAATAAAAAGGATTCTATCTTAGGATTTTATTTAGTTTTGATGTTCTTACGTAGTCGTTTTGGTCTAGAACCCTAACACTTGGATCAGAGCAAGGTTTGTTCTATTCACAGATTTACAACATTCTTTTTATTATGACGATTGTGGAGTTAACTGGGGAAGTTCTGGTTTAAAGAATGAGATCCATTATTTTTTCAAAGTTTTAACAAAACCACGTATGGAAAATCTTGAGAGAGCCAAGATTCAAAAGGGAATTAACAGAGCTAATCGTAAGAAGACATGGATGCTTTGACAACAGCTATTAAAGAAGCTATTACAGAGACACTCATGACAGGAAAGCAAGGCCATAATTGTGTTCCACCTCTTCAACATCAGCACACTCTTAATGGCAATGGTAATGGTGGCACTGAAACTATTACAACAATTCGTACATGAACCATTAACCTGAAGTTTTCCAACTTTTGAAGGAGTTGATCCTGAAGGCTGGATTTATCAAGGTGATGCAAATCCTTGGTATCGATCGGTAAAAAAGTCTCTTACTAAACCGACATGAGAAGAATTTTGTTCTCTATTTCGTTCTCGATTCGGATCTCATGAGCATATTGACTCATTAACACTGCTTCTACATTAGCGTAAACAGGTACCAAATCCTTCATTTTGTTTTCAATCTGATGCTACAACAGAAGTATCAGGAAATGATGAAGAGAAATTAAGCATGGAGGTTACCAATGGTGCTGTTTTTGGGAGTGTTTTACCTAAGAAGAACGCCGAAAAAGAAGCCGACCAGAAAGAAGAAATTTGTAGAGAAGGGATTGTTCAATCGTTGTCAAGCTTGCCTTGTACTCGATATAACAAGCATGTCAGTCTACAAGGTCCAAACTGTATGAAGTTGAAATTTTCTCATGAGAGTGCCTACACCCAGGATTGTTTCAATGCATCATGGAGATCTCATAAGGCGGTTGACTTGAAGTTAAAGTTACCCACTATAACCATAAATACTCCAGATCATAAAATTTAGGCGATGATTTGTGGTTGTACTTGCAGGTATTATTATTAACCCCAAATCACAGAATTGGTGAATATTTTACCACAATCTCAATTCTTCTCGTAGCATATTCGATCGAGGGAAAGAGTTCAAACTTATTATAAGGAATTCTTGTTTTGCTATGTGTGATTCTGTGTTGTGGTATGTTGTTTATGAGCCTTTGAAATTGTTGGATAATTTCTATGAAGAAAACGTTCAGAACTTGATTTATAGACATGGGTACTGGTCAGGTTCATCCGGTAATCCAGTTGCTTGTTTGTTAGCTACGAGTGGTGTTTCTGGCACTGCTTATCAGATAGTCATTTGAAGGTGTTACAAGCAACTTACAAATTCAGTGTGTCCATTAACAGCAAACTAAGAGGTAACTATCGTTTTTATCTTCCTTATGGTTATTCTCGCATACTATTTGATTGTGGGAAGTATGTAGCTACGTCGTCGAATTATCACGGGGAATTGATTTTTCCATTGATTCCTAAACTTGGGTGTCAATAAGATTTTGGTTATATAGATTCTATAGCTCCTTCGTTCGTCACTGATGCTGATATTTCTGATGTGGGTAAGTTTTTTGTGAGAATGCCACAAAAAGAAAGTATTACCATTACAGCTTTGTTGGTGATTAGTATATACAATTATTGGCAAGATGGTCATGTATCCGGGGGAAATTCGTTTTATCACAGTTCTTATGCTAATCTGGCAAGGGAAATGGTTATGGAATTTAAAGATTCTCTATCTACTTCTATGTGCAAAGCTATTCGAAGAGTTTCGACGGATGGCATGGAATTGGGTGTTCTAGCAAATAAGACTCACTCACTGTGCTTATTATCTCGTGGAAGGATCTTTGATAGTGCTTACAGTGGTCCTGTCATTCAATCGGCACTGTTTTCGCTTTTACCGGCATACTTGCTGAAGATAATAGCAGTTCCAAAGTTGACTGCTAGGGATACTATTTTCATCTAGTTCCATAATAATATTCATGTTACAAACCCAAGTAATTCAGAGATGCTTGAATCTGGCTGCGGCTGTTGAGATTCGTAAAGGAACTGTGGAAGGTATTTCGGCATTATTGGGGGCGTTGATCGTTGCCTACTACAAACTTCTAGGTATGGATTACACTCGCAGGATATTTGATCGTGGAAAAGGATTCAAACTAATTCAAGGGTTTTCCTATATTATATTGGTCATTATGAATTATATTTTTACACGACCATTTGTTCTCTGGTACTCTATGCGTCTTCGATTTTAATAGCCGGGTACAAGAATTCTGTTCGTAAGCTACTTCTTACACATGAGCATGGATTAAAACTGTTGCTTATGAATTTAGGTATAATTGTGTTGGCTAAACATGGTGGCGGTGATGATAGTAGCAAGAATGTGCCATCTGCTGCAGTGGCGCGGAAAGAATTCCATAATCAGTCTAACTTTGTCATCAACTATGAGGATACCAAATTCTTTATTATCAAGCCATACAATGAAGAAAATGATCTGGAAAAGCACTTCGAGTGGGAAGAGGAAACTAGTTGGTGCATCCCACGAAGCAAAGAAGAAGCAAATTGGATCCTCCACATTTTTCCTCTTCTTCCCGGTTAATGCTAGTACACAGTTCTATGGCGCGGCTGAGATGGTAGGATCTGTTGATTTTGATAAAAGTGTGTCTTATTGGCAGCAAGATAAGTGGAGCGGGCATTTCACTATGATTTGGCTCATGATAAAAAATATACCCGTCAGTCAGTTTCGTCTTCACATATTGATTCATGATAGACAATTCTCGGCCTAAACGAGTGCACTCCGTCATGATTTTTACAATGTCAAAATGGAAAAATTTGCACAACGTGATACCAAACAAGTATATGTAAGGATGTTTTTCGAGCATCAAGATTAGACATTGGAGGCAAGATCCTAATTAAGGAGTGTGGAACCATGCTAACGTTGTTGACTCGATGCGCTGCATGCTCAAGTTGATTGGATTAATTAATTCTTTAAACGAGTCAATCGGTTGTGCATTCAAAGATGTAGCTCAGAAGTTGGGAGATAATGCTGTCCTCGTTGTGGTATTTGTTGGCATAGTTTACATCACCACCGTTAATGTCATGATTTTTGTGTTTGATCGTGGTAAGTTGTTCAACGTTAAATCTGCGCTTTCCAGGAACGAAAAGAACTCATGTTCTATGAATGAGTCAGGTGCAACAAGATTATGAAATCCACCTTGGTTAGAAGATGCAGGGCCTAATGATTTTTCTGTGATGAGTTATAGCGATTAATTTAAGGACAAGTTGCATTTCAAGGGGCTGGGAATGTCAGGATGCCAGTTATATTTTTTGGCTCCAATCTGAGGACAAGTTGTGTCTCAGAGGATTGGGGATTGGGGATGTTGGGACACCAACACCAATTGAGAGAGTCTAGTTATTTTAGGAATTAGCATATGTTTCCTTATTTAGTATTTTCTTAGTATTCAAATTATGTTCATTATATATTCATAGTTTGTTCTACGGTTTAATATCAATGAATTAATACAAACTCGGTTATTCTTTATTATTCATAGTAGAGGTGGCTAATCCCAATAAAAAGGATTATTTTGGTTCATTATATATTAGGGTTCTGTTTAGTTTTGGTGTTCTTACACAATTATTTTGGTCTAAAACCCTAACAGGGAACTTCAACATGTTCCCACTAGAAATCATTTTAGAAATACTCCTTCATTTATCAATTGAGTTAATTTTACACTCTAAATTAGTTTGCAAGCAATGGAGAGATCTTATCTCTCACTCATCCTCCCCCAAATGCACTTATCTCGTCTTAATGATCCATATTCTACTGATTGTAATAAGTTGGTATTTCTTTTCTTGTACGAGAATGAAGGTAATCAATTGTACAATCATTTCTTTTATTTTTAATACAGTGAGAATCATGAGGAGGCACCCTTTAACGGAATCACAAGGGTCAATATACACCCTCTGTTAAGGATCGAGCAAGAGAGAGGAGAGTATAAACGCGGAAGCATTAATCATCTAATTCGGTGTGTCTTTCTCATTCATTCTTCAAGCTATTTATACAATCACAAGACTTGGCTCTCAAGACACAAGACTTGGTTCTCAAGATATTCAATTCCTAATATAACTCACACAACTTAAACTCCGAATCTTCTAAATATAGACTCTCTTATATTATTTCCTAATACCCTCCCTCAAGATGGAGCATGTAGATCACGAATGCCCATCTTGGACAAAATAAATTTAAACTAATCTTTCTCTAACGCTTTTGCGAAAACAACCTCCAATCGTAGTTTATGGACGTTACGGTCCCAATCATAGTTTAAGGACATTTCGGTCCCATCTTCGTAGTTTAAGGACATTTCGGTCCCATCTTCGTAGTTTTTGGACATTTCGGTCCTAATCATAGTTTAGGGACATCTCGTTCCTCTTCGTAGTTTAAGGACGTTTCGGTCCTCATCGTAGTTTAGGGACATTTAGGTCATAATCATATTTTTTGGACATTTCGGTCCCCTTCGTAGTTTAGGGACGTTTCGGTCCTCTTCGTTTCGGTAGAATACTTCTTGTAATCTTTAGACAACTCATAGGATTTTCACCTATTTTTGTTGTTCTCTTTCTCATCACAACTTTCCGTTGTTATGATGTTCTCTACAACTCATAGGATTTTAACCTACTATTGTTGTTCTCTTTCTCATCACCTCTTGATGATTACTTATCATCACAACTTTCCGTTGTTGTGATGCTACAACTCATATGATTTTAACCTACTATTGTTGTTCTCTTCCTCGTCACCTCTTGGTGATTACTTCTCTTTCTTCACAAACCATGTTGTTGTCTCTTCTCCTTCTTCATCCCAGTCACGCTTTTGTTGCGAAAACTGTCACTTTTCTTTTTTTTCAAGATTCTCTCACAATCTTTTCTTCACGTTTCTACCACAAGCTCTAACTGTTCTTCTCTTTACTTTTCTGTTACAAATGTGTCACGCTATTCAGATGCCACACTTCTGAATTTGTGATAGATTTGCCACGTTGTGACATAATTGTTGTCACATTTCTGTTTGTAGGCATTTAAACAAACACATTCTCTTCACTCCCCTTTTTATCGAATTAGGAAACACACACACATATTCATAAACCATCTCCGGCAATCAAACTCGACCAAGCTCTGCTTCTTCTTTCTCGGTCTCTAACTCTTCGCCACCGAAACCCATACAGCTTCCTCCATTCTTTGCTGCTAACAACCAACTTTTCCTTCAACAGCCACACGAACAAACCCACACGAACGGAGGAGATGCAGCACACTTCTTCGCCACCGGAACCCATCTGTCAGTTCTTGCTCCATTCATCAATGATCTTCCTCGTTTACTTCCGATACTATCAGCAACCCATTACAGCACCATAACAACACCTGCTCCTTATTCGAATTCCATCATCTTGGCAGCAAACTCGCTCCATATCAACCAACACCGATTACCACCGTTAAAACTTGGCAAAAACATCACGATTCTCCTCGATCTATCTCCATTCTCTTGTGCTCCCAAATATCCCCAGCAGTCAAGTTTCTATCGTCAGTTCATCCTAGCAAGAGATAATATCACCATTAATCACTGAACTTACTATGGCTCCATTGACTGCCATTAAGATGCGCATCACTATCTCTGTTTTCAGTTGATATCCACAGCACAATCAACGCTATAACAGAAACAAAACTCTCGAGTTCTCATCATCCCAACAAACCATTGTGTTCCCTGATTTCTCTAACAGCAACTTCATAGTGATTGTTTGCATTACGTATTCCCAGCAATATATTATGGGCTACGCCTTCTTCTCATCTCAACGATTAATACCTAACTTTGAATAATTCTCACCCTTTTTGCAGATATCACTTTTTTTTTTCAAAATATTTCAACCATTCATCCATTGTATTCAAACGGAAACAACCCTTGTTCATCCAATCAAGCCATTTATTCTTTTTTTTTTTTTTTTTTTTTTAGCAGCAGCATTATTTTGTCTCCTTGTTTTCTCGGCATCAAAAACATGCCCTAAACTCGATTTTCACCGTGACTTCAAACGATATCAAACTTCTCCTTCTTCACCTGACTTCTCGCTTCAAACTTGTCACAATAACCATCAGAATATTGCACAACTAATTTTTTTAGTGTTCTTCTCCTTCTTGTCGCAACTTTCCAGACTCTTTAGGAAAACATCTAACTTCTCTTTCTCTCCTCTGTCCCCCTCACCTTGCTCTGATACCATTTTAAGGATCCAACAAGAGAGAGGAGAGTATAAACACGAAAGCATTAATCGTCTACATTGATAATAATTCATTGTATCTTTCTCATTCATTCTTCAAGCTATTTATACAATCACAAGACTTGGCTCTCAAGACACAAGACTTGGTTCTCAAGATCTTCAATTCCTAATATAACCCACATAACTTAAACTCTGAATCTTCTAAATATAGACTCTCTTATATTTCCTAATACCCTCCATCTAGGTTTTATAAAATTCTTAATTCATGTAATGGTTTTATCTATCTCAGTTTTTCCCATGATTATCCTTTTTCTATGTTTGATGCTTGTATTTGTAATCTAATTACCAAAGAATATATTCTTCTTCCAAAACTGGAAGAAAGCTCTACTCATAGTGGCCGTGTAATGAGTAGGTTTGGTTACCTACCTTTAACTAATGAGTACAAGGTTATTAGAATTTACAATGAACCGGAAAAACCTGATGTTGGATTAGTTTAGGTATATACTCTTGGAAGTGGTGATGGATGGAGAAATGTAGGAGAATTCAACCATGAAATTGTATTGTTTGCTACGCGACATGGTACATTTGCAAATGGAGCCATTTATTGGATAAATAAGTATGGAATTATTATAAGTTTCGATTTAGTTGACGAAATTTTCGTATGTTCCCTTTATTCACACTCTTCCTGTGGAAATGCTTCTTCGAATGCTTGCTTCATACAGATACTCATGTAAAATTGGGGCTTTGGGGGGTAACCTGATGCATGCTATTATTGACAACGATAGTGGAAATTCTAATATTTGGTTACTTGAGGAAAAAATGGTAATCGTGATGCGGATGGCATTTGGAGGAGAAAGTTAAGTATGATGCATAATTTAAGACCATTTGTCCTTCTGAAAAGTGGTGAAGTTCTGTGTCACAATGCTTGTGAATATGGATGAAGAAATTTCTCGACCCATTCCTCACATGAACACCTTGGTTTCGCTGAAAGCTTTAGGAGAAGAAGATACACAGATGATGAAATCAGCTGATCAATGTATGAGCTATAATAAGTGAGGAGGCAGACTGGCAGACGGAGCAGCAGTTCAAAGGAAGAGGCGGTGATTAGAAGATGAGGTACCATTTCCTGAAACCTTTGCATTCTAGTGCTTGTTAATGGATAACAGTAATCTATTACATATAGATTATTGTAATTATGCTACTTAAATCATCGTAACTCTGTATTGTTTTTTTTTTTTAATTTCTAAAGTATATATTAGTCTTTTGAGCATCACACTAGTCGTGCAGGTTCAGACATTTTGAAGTTTCCAATTTTGAACTTTTTAATATTTGTGCCTACTGTTCTTTTGTGGCAATAGCTTAAGGTTAGGGTTACTGCATTAGTAGTACAATTCAGTTCTATGCAAATGAAGAAAAAACTCATGGTCAAAGCTAAGCTTGATCTCAACTTTTCTCTTTGGATCAGTTGTTGCTTTCCTATTTAGACTCACTATGCAGTTCTCAAATACACACGTCTTTCCATATTTGGATGACTTGAACTATGTCTTTTAAAATCATCTTAGGTCCAAGGGTTGATAGGAGGGCAGAATGTGGATTTATCCTTTATATGGGGACACAGAATTATTTCATATTTCCTTTATTTTCATAGAATTGCAAAAAGCAGCATTAGTATGTTAACCCACCTCAAGCAACTCTCTTTTGAACCAATTTTAGAGACACTACTAATTCATGTAATCCTTCATATCTTTGGTAGCATTAGTTGCTAGCTATCTCCACTCTTCCGTAAATGTTAGTACAAAAATCACTTCTATCAAGTGAAAGAATATATATCTGTAAGTTTAATATTTATTCATTTTTCTAAATCTGATTATTGGAAGAAGAAAGAATATATACATACAAATCTGGTAGTTTGAAGTCGCAGAAGAATAACAGATGACTCAAGTAGGCAGAGTACTCTGTAACGGCTACCACAAATTATGTTTTAACTTTATTGTTAACCACAACCAAGCTAATTTTTTATCTTCAAGTAATTCAAGTTTTCTGTCTCCATTGGAATGCTCAATGCTAGCTCTAGGTATCCTCTATCTTTACCATTTCTATAATTTTTACATTTCCTCTGGATGAGTTCACACATAAAATAAGTCATATTCACACGCTATACTGATATGAAATTGTATGACCCCGTGCAAAATCACACCGTTATGGGCCTATAGCGCTATGTCCTTTTTCTTTTTTGTTCTAAAACTGATATTCCGAGACTGGGATCAACACAAGTATTACCTTGTGTCTTCGTCAACATGTATTTTGATATTTCCTCATGATACCTGGGTTGCCAGGTTCAGTAGCTACTGGGGAAACCACTTACAAAACATATGCATGGTCTTTCACCTTATAGATCCTTATCAAAGTAAATGTGATGCTAAGATTTTACAAGAATACTTCACACCTGAACAATGTCAACAGATTCAAGCAATCAGTTTGCCTAATCAAGAAGAAGACACTTTGGTTTGGATATTAACCAACAATGGGAAGTTCACAGTCAAATTTTACTTATAACAAGCTTCTTGGACCAAGTTTTCAGTACTCTAGACAAGAACAAAAAAATGAGTATGATTGTTTCACTTGCAGGTTCCACAAATTTCTTAAGATATTTCTCTGGAAGTGTATTTACCAAATCATTATAATTGGACCTTTTCTCAGTCATTTCTTTCAAGTTATAAACAAACCTTGGTTTGTCTCTCAGTTACAGGAGGAAAATGCAGCTCATATGTTTCTACATTGCCCTTATGCAAGGGCATTATTGCTATGGTAAAGCTCCTCAATTACATTACCCTTTGAAAATCTTAGTCAAAGGATCTTAAGTTGGTTTGCTCAGGCAACTACTCATGGGAATTAAAGAGTTCAAACTGAAGGGGCAATCTTCCTTTGGCATATTTGGAAAACGTGATGTGAAGCTGAATTTGAGCACAAGCACGACCTTAGAGTTGCAATTCAACATATGAACAATTGTTTTCATCTATTGCGTGGTAACATCAATTTTGACAACAGAGTTAGGACATTTGTGTAAAAACAAAACCTCATCAACTGAAACGGTTAGACTTCATGCTTATCATAAAGGCAATACCATTTTCTTCAGATGCATCCTTTTGTAATGACTACTTTTGCTGGCTGTGAAATTGTACAACGTGACTCAGAAGGAAGATTGTCACTTCAGTGCGCGAAACATAATCTCTAGCACTCCTCTTAGCTGTTAAATGGACATACAAAAGCAACACGATGGGAATTATATTTGTAGCTGATAACCATGCTCTGGTCGAAGTCTGGAAACATTTTTTATTTCTTTTGAGAATGCGTTTTTCAGATTGGAAGATAACCAAATTCTAAGTATTAAAATGCTCTGTAATTATAGATTTATTAGTCATAAATAAAATACATTAGTATTTGTTTGGAGATTTAGGTGTTTATTATGTAATTGGCAGAAGAAATAACCTGATTTATCTTGCTTGAGATGTTCTTCCGGTTCTTGGGAAAAATTATCGAATTTATTTACTACAATCATAACAAGAATATGATTGTAAAATATATCTTTTCTTTTTTAAAAAATATATATATAGGACCAAGGATAGAAAATATTTGGGCATAAATCGCCATTTTCTTTTGCTTCATGGTATGACCTTGTGTTGAACGACCAAGTAACAAGTGACCTTAAAATTTATAACGCGCGCGTGATAACACCATGGTGGTCCTTATCGAGCTAAAATGGACCCAACGAAACAAAATCAACACATTTACCCCATTTTACCTAAACTGACTAAATAACCATTCCGTCTATTTCCCTACACCTTCTATTTTCTTCCCTATTCGATTAACCGACACTTCTTTTCACTCAGAAACTATCAAAAACTTCCCTCTCTCTTCCCTCAGAAACCAGATCTGAAACCATTTTTTATTCCTTCATCTTCTTGCTACAGAAACCAGTTAATCGAACTTGTAACAATGAAGTCTAACCTTCCTCGAAAGAAAATTAGGTTGAAGTTTCATTTTATTTTGACCTAGTTTTATGTTCTTAAGAAATTAGGAGAATAAGAAAATGACGAAGAATCAAGAGAAAAAGAAAGATGAAAAGAGGAAACCTATTAGGAAAGTGGTTGTAAAAAGATCTCCAAAAGGTAAACCTAGTTTTAATGTTCTTCAGATGTTCTCTTTACTGATCTCATTTTGATGTTGTTTCACCTAATTCGAGATTGTGAATCTTAGGTTCTGTAGAAATTCGATTCATAGTCATCTGCTTGGTTTCATCACTTTTTGAATCTTAGGTTCTGTAGAAATTCGATTATGAATCTTCGGTTTCATCTGCTGATTTCATACTTAGGTTTCTGTAGTTTCATAGTAGATTTTTTTTACTTCAATGGTTTCTTTGATGAAACCAAATCTGGTTTCCATCATCTTCATCAATATATGATTTTATAATCTTTTGATGGGTATGGTTTGGTGCTACTGGTATTACTAAGGTATAATCTGCTTTTTTGATGAAACAAGATTTGGTTTCATCATTTTCCAATTGTTAAATTGGTTCCACTATAAATGATGATGCTTGCTAAGGTATATTCTGGCTTTTCTGATTAAACCTTTTTTGGTTTCATCACTTTTCATTTTACAACAAACATCAACAAACATCATTCAAAATAAAAAAGTGATGAAACTATATTTGGTTACCAAGAGTTTGTTTCATGTAATTATATTTGGTTGCACCATTTGTACTTTAGTTTCATCAATAACCATATGTTTGTTTTAAGTAATAGAAATTTGCCTGATAAACCTACATATGCAGCATGCCTGTTTACTTTGAAAATCAAAATTTTGTGACATAACTAAGGTTCTAGGATGATGTATATTAGAATGATGTATATGGAGTTATGAACCGCTGAAGCTCTTATTGTTGTGTAAGAAGACGAACAAAAGCATTATCAGTTTTGTTAGATCTTTGTCCTCTTTTTCTTTATTTCTGGAGTTTGCAAACACATAGCTTATCTAAAAAATAATTTGCAACTAAAGCTCTTATTGTTGTGTTCTCTGTTTAGCGTATTTATTTCTAGTTTATCTGATGCAACCAAATCTGGTTGCATCATTTTTAGTTATTGGTTTCATTATTTTTATTTATGATTCACCTAAATTTTGGTTTCACTTACAGGTAAAAAAGGAGAAACAGAGTCGTATAGATGCTCGTTGCATCATTTGTGCAAAGTAGTAGCTGACATAAAGGCTTTGATATAGAACAAACAACCGCATTTGTTAGCTCTTAAATCATGTCCATTCTGGCGTTTCATTGAGCCCTTCTTTGATGGTGTAATGGAAGAAGAAGAGATCGTCAAAAAGACAAAAGAAGTCATGATGATTTTACAGTCACTTGAACTCAGAAAAGATGGTAAGCTACCATTGTGTTTCAGATTAGGTAGATCTAAAAAAATGACTCTGCGGAAAATTCCAGAACAGTTCTCTGTTATCTTTAGTTTACAGATGATGGAGGGTGTAGAAGTAGATGAAGAAGTGCGCATAGATGAAGAACTGGAGAAAAAGGTTAAAATCTTCGTCGTTCAGTATTTTAAAGGAAGTAAGAAGACGTTCAAAGCTGATATTCAACGTTTCATGATGGAAGCCGCATCGGATGAAACCAAAGCAGACGAGTTTGTAAAGTTTTTCGTCATGTTCCTGTTAGTGTCGGTATTCGTCCCCAACAAAGGTGGGCGAAGTCTGGCTGCCAAGTACTTGTATATGGTATTTGATATGAACAAGGTTTGTTGGCCACAAGTGTTCCATGATTATCTACTTGAGTCAGTAATAGATTGTGATGGCGATGTTGAAAACGTAGTTGGTTGCGTAATTTACCCGCTGGTAAGTTATTTTTTGTTCTTTTGATTAATAAGTTATATTCTTTAATAATGTATCTGATATTGATTCTTAATTAGAATCTTGTTTTTTTTTAAGTATTGGGTGGCAGAGATGACTATGATTGCAAAAAGGAATGATGAGCTCGACAGGTATCCGAGGTTTGCTAGATGGAACCTTGGCAATGTCTGTCAGTAAATATTGGAAAACTTCGACGGTTTCTCTGACAAGAAAGATCTATACTCTGAGGTAAAGAAGATTTACTTTTCTATCAATCTATTTCAAGAGAAAGATTTACTCTTTTTTTGATGAAACCTTTTTTGGTTCCATCAAAAAATTTATCTGAAATCAATTTTGGTTTCATCAAAAAAATTAGCTGAAAACAATTTTACTTGTGTACTGCAGAAGAATATGCGTTGCCGCAAGGGGTCATTCTTGCTTGAATATGACGATCAATAAAAGCGTTTGGTTGAGCCCATAGATGAAGATGATGTTGTTGTTGAAGATTCTGTTGAACCTGAAGAGCCGGTTGAAGACAATGTTGCAGACCATATTGCTGAAAATGAAGTGTCTGCACAAGTTGAAGACAACTCATACAAGTCCAAACACAGGTGGGCAAGAATGATGATTGAAAAGCTTACAACAGTTGGAAACAATGGACTCTCCGAAGAAGATAAATCAGTATTGGCAAAATATGACGCTGAGGTTAGGTTTCAACCATCATTAAAGACTTACTCCAGAAGGAAGCGCAAGAGAGTCCAAGTAGACTTGCTCCAGAAAGAAGATGTTCGTTCGGAACCAGAAAAGGTTTCAGATGTTGAGGTGATATGTTAGTTTAGATTTGCAGAATTTACTTATTAATAATAGAATTGAAAAATGTTACATTTTTATTGATATGTTAGGTGTTTAGATGTTGAGATGAACAAGGTTTAAAGAATTTAACGCGCAAAAATGCCCGTACAAGGTTTAAAGGTTTATATGTTAGATTTGATCTGCGAATTTTACTTATTGATTATTAAATAGAAATTTTACATTTTTTTATGTCTTGGTTATTATTTTATTTTATTCTTTTATAAATTTTACATTTTTCTTTGACAAACTGGTTCAAAGTAATTTTACATTGTATTGCTTGTATGTTAGTATGTGACATTTTGTATCTTAAACCTTGTATTGCAGGTGGTGAAAGGTGCGGCGGCGGAGGATGAAATGATGCATATTGCCGGTAAGCATTTAATGCATGAAGGAACAGAACAAGAGCATTTACTGCATGAAGGAACATGACAAGAAGACATTGAAGAAAAGGTTCAACCTAGTGAAGCAATGATACAAAGTTTTGTAGCTTTTCTGATGGAACCAGAAAAGGTTTCAGTACCTGGAAATGTTGTTGAAGATGTTTTGATGGAACCAGAAAGGGTTTCACTATATGGAGATGCAGAAAAATCTGGCAATGTTGTCTCTTCATTAGATGCAGAACCACAACAAGGAATAGAAGAGTCTGATAAAGAACAAGGACAATGAGGAGTAGAAATTGAAGAGGTTTCGGAGATGACTCCAAACACTATCGAGGAAATCAAGGTGGCCGAGCAAGTTGAATTTGAAATGAATAAATCTTCATCAAAATCGAAGGACGAGACTGAACAATTAACTTCGAATACTCTTGAGGAAATCAAGGTGGTTCATCAAAGCCAGGGAATGAACAAGAAGAGGGTCTGTAGTTGACTCCAAACACTATTGAGGATATCAAGGTGGCCGAACAGGTCGAATATGAGGCGAAGAAATGTTCTTCTTTGAAGCAAAATATTGAACAAGAAGACAATGAAACTCAGTTTATATATGATGAGGACAGTGAGGATGCTATTCGGAAAATGGAATCCGTTTATGCAAAGCAAGGTTGTTCGTCAAAGACAAAGGTACAAAGTGTATACTACTACTCAATTGTAAGAATGGTAGAAGATGTAGATGATATAGAAGACGGTGAACCTGGATTCAGTTTAGGACTGACGCAGAGTGACAGTGAAAAAGAATATGTTGAGAAAGGATCTCAAAACATCAGTCCCAAGAAAAAGTTGAGTAATATGATTACAAGACTAAGGGATGACAGAAGAAAAATGCAAGAACTAGTCAAATATCGGGATTATACAACTGAGAAAAAGAGAAGAATAAAAACTAAATGCGATTGGAGAAAAAATCCTAATGAAAAGAATAAGCAGAAGGCGAAGAATGAGGAGGTGTATGAGGTGAAGGATGTGAAGTTGAAAGCAGTTGAAAACTTGAAAATTATGAAGGTACTCGATGAAAGTCAGAGACCCCTTGTGAGCAGGTTTTTCAGAAGCAAAAGTGAAAGGTAAGTGCTGAAACCAAATAATGGTTTCATCAAAAAATGTGTTCTAAAAAACATTTTTTTTTCATTCCTAAATCCAGCATTCACTATCTTGAGTTTTTACAGCTACACGGCGTGGGAGAACAAGGAGCACCAACTGATAATATCTGGGAGGATGCTGGATTTGTTGATGAGAAAGGGAGACGTCAGAGGAGACATCATTGAGTTTTACATCTTGAAATTGCAAAAGAAAATCCTCAAAGAAGAGTTGAAACCAGATGGTAATCCGAAGTACAAGAAAGCTGTGTTTCTAAGCACATTTTCCGATGTAAGTTTCCTCTGCAATTTAGTAGATACATTCTTACTAAGCACGGACAAGATTTCCGGTTAGAGTTGGTTCTGGTTACTGTTAATTCAGTAGATACATTCTTACTAAGCATGACAAGATTCTTGTGTACTGGATTAGTCGACTTTGGCATCCTTGACTAAGTTGGATCTGTTAGTACTAGCATGCTATATAAATTTCCATCTAAAAGTGTGGGCAAGATTCGTTAGTTTGAAGCATTCATCTTGAGTAGAGTGTTTTACTTAGGATGTGGATATGAATTGTAATTTGAATATCTTAGTATCAATTTGGTTAAATTGTTTTGAATGTAAACCTTTGTAGCAAAAGAAAGTTGAGTGAAACCAATTGCATCTTTTGTTTCTCACTCTTTAGTTAAACACTTTATGATGTGCGGGGGATCAGTTTTGTGATTGTAGGTCTAGATAATTATAGAATCCAACTATGAGTGGAAATAGTTGTTTCAAATGTTGTTGGTTATATAGTTTATTTTAATGGAACCAATTTTAGTTTCATTCTTTAGGAAGAAAAAAATGTCGCTCATTACGAAGAAAAAAAACACTTGCATGTATGTCACTCATTAGGAATATGTTTTCTTGTATTTTTTCAGACATGTCACTCACTAGGAATGAGATGTGGTAGTGCAATTGAAGCGTTCATCGACAAAATGGAATACACAACAGTTGGAGATGGGGTAGACCATTGGACAATGCTAGCTTTTGATACTGAAACCGCAGAATTTTCTCACTACAACTCCTTGGCTTCCACTGAAGAAGAATGCAGGAAAACTGCTGAAAGCATGAGACAAAGAATAATATCAACATTTTCACAGCACGATGCAAAGCTCCCCCGTGACGAGCAGACAACTCAGCCTCCGCCATACACTATGCACACGCCATCATGTTGTCAACAAATGGGGTAAGCTAGAACAATCATCACCTATGTTTGGAAGTTCGGTAAAATTATTTATTTATTTATGGCAGTTATAAATATTAAATATTGAGACAATTTTTTGGTTGTTTCGGGAATGATTGTGGTCTTCATGTTTTCTATTACATGAAGAGCCTCTTGAAGGGGAACATGGCGTCGTCTCCTGGAGATGATATTTCACTAAAGGTGCATGAGATGAGACCAAAGCTGGTGTGTAAGATCCTCCTTGATGCATGAAGAGTCTCATGCGGAGAATATTTCAGAAAGGGTAGAAAGCATGAGAGCAAAGTTATGTATACTGTCAAATATTTATAAATTTGAATGCTTGTAATAGTTTATAAAAGGTTTAAATTGTGTATGAATTGTTTCAATTGGAATACTGCCAACTACCTGGAAACAATGTTTATAATGTTTTCAATTATGTTTAACCGAAACCATATTGGCGCATAGTGTTATGTATATCTGTATTTTGATGAAACCAAAAAGGGTTCCAGCATAAATAATGAAACCAAAAAGGGTTCCACCATATTACAGGTGAAACCAAATGGTAAAGGGTCGTATCACGGCTTGGTTTACAGGAAAAATTGATATGTTTCAAGGCATGGAAATAATTCATAATAAAGCAAAAGTTTAAGGGAAAAACCCAAGACAATTACAAAAGCATTCACAATAGCAGTGATCTAACCCAAAAAAGGATCCAACCTATTTTGGTTACAAAATAACAGTAGAAATGATGAAACCAAAAAGGGTTCGACCATATTGCAGGTAAAATACCAGCAGGAAAGCAACATTTTTTACTGTAGACAAGAATATAAATGAGAAATAATAGTCAAATAGAATATAAATGAGCAATAACAGTCAATAACAGGAATATAAATCAACAGAAAAAATGAATTCTCAAAATGTAGACAATAAATGAGCACATTGTAGTCTAAACTAAAACAGATAAAGTTTACAGACTGTATGCCAAATGCTAATAAAATAGAAGAAGTCTGAACTAAAACTAAAAGTAAATCAGACTCAAAAAGACTTCAAATCGGCTTCTTAGGGCATGTCCTTCGATTATGAGTAGTAAATTCATTACAACCACCGCAAGTTCTCATCTTCTTCTTGGGAATTGAACTTGTATTAGGAATCCTTTTCTTCTTACTTGGGCGACCTGACTGTGGCAAAACTTTAGGTCCATGAACAACATACTTGGGTGAAATTGTCGCAGTCCTTTCAACTGTGGGAACTGGATGGATTGGTCTTGAATACGACTCTGGATAGAACTTAGTGATGAAGTATTGTTCAACATAACCATAAGGATCTTCACCATTCCCCATTATACACCTAACAGCATGGGCGCAAGGGAAGCCATTGATTTTCCAGCGACTGCAAGAGCATGTCTTTTCTTTCAAATCAACCCTTTGTGTTAATGAGGCATGAAATTCATACACAAATTCAGACAACTTGGTAACACTGTAATCACGTCCATGTATCTTATTGTTATAGAGTTCAGTTTCCATTTTTGGACACAAAACTCCTCGCCAATCGAAAGATGTCACACATTCGTCCCGACGAATGCACATCATTTCCATAAGCTTTAGCCGTATTTTATCAACCATGACAAAAATAGGCATCTCCCTCTCTTCATTAACCCAACCATTCAAACATTCAGCAACATTTGAGCACAACTCCCCATATCAACAGCCCGGGAAAAAAAAACTAACCCATTTATCAAGTGGAGCTTTACTAAGATATTCTTGTAGCTTCTGATTTTTAACCAGCATCAAGTCACCCCAACTCTCCTTAAACTCTACATGTGTATTCGCATATGCACATTTTTCAAACAACTTCAACACATAATTGTTATATGTCTTGGATGACTTAGGCAAGCATGCATTAACATTGTTTGACATGTGCCAGTAACACCACCCATGATACGTACCTGCAAAAACGATGGGGATTTGGTTGACTAATCCACTACCTCGATCACTCACAAATGTAAGTTGTCTTTGAGGAGAAACGACATCCCTGAGTTGCTACATAAACCATTTTCAGTTAGCATCAGTCTCAAATGAAACCACAACATAAGCTAAAGGGTAAATTCTTGCAAAGCAGAAAAAAATGACAAAACAACACAGCAAAAAAATGATGAAACCAACAAGACAGAAAAAAGGTTTCATCAAAAAAATTGATAAAAGAAACCAACAGAAAAAAGTTTAAGAAACAGTACCATTATCCCCGTTTAGTCCTGTTGCTGCCATCATGTGACCGAGATATTTACTCTTCAAATATGCTGAATCCATGAATAGCAAGGGCCGACAGTAATTAAATCCGCGGATACATGCTCCGAAGGCAATGAACAATCTCACAAACTTTTGACTCGCGTCAGTTTCCAAAACAACACGGGATCCAGGATTGGTTTCAGACAATTGCTTTGTATACCAATGCAAGTAAGAGAATGACTTCTCATCCTATCCACATGCCATATTCAGTGCATGTCTCTTCTCTGCGTATGCATAATAACGACTTATGTCAAAGCCATATTCTCTTCTAATTTGTTTCATAATATCCTTTGTCTTCTTCTTTGGGTTATGTTTAATCTCATCCTTGATCAAGGAGCTTATTAGCTTCTTTGATACATTTGGAATGTTAATAAATCTACCGTCACAAGTATGCTGATTATTTAAATCCTTGATAATAAAGGGACTTCCTTCGACACCGTCACAAGAAACAACATACATGTGCCAATTACACTTGTGTTTCTTCTTGTTAGCACAACAAGCAGCAATCCGCAACTTCTCGTTTCTTCTTACCTTATATGCATAGCCATTTGCAGCATGGTACTTCATCAAATCGTGACGCACTTGGTCCACACCTCCTGGAAACACTTGTTCAACACTGTGAAAGAAACCTAGCCAACGAGCGGATTTCAACGGTTCTTTGACTACTTTAGGGTCATCATAATCAGTGACAGTGGTAACTAATGGTTGATTAACAGGTACAACTTCTGACCCATGGGATGATAAACTTGAACTAGCACCTATGTGGCATACTGAACTTGAACTTTCACCTCTATGATATACATATAAGTCTAGTGTTGGAAACTTGTTAAACAGAGAAAACACAGCAGCTGTTTGGAGATCAAAATCAGACTGAAGTACCTTTTGCTGCTCATCAAATTTGTGAATGATTTCAATAGTGAATGGAGATAGTTGAACCCAATTTAAACAAATATTATCCTTCAAATCCATAAGAGTTGATTTTAAACCAATACGAAACGACAATGAAGCTTCATTGTGACATACAGCTGCAATGACAGAGTCCATATCTACAAGCAAAGTATGGAACCAAAAAATGTTTCACTCAATTCAAACGTGGAAACACAAAAATCACATTCATATCGATTTCAATATTAGCAGCAACAAAAAAATAACACAGGAGCAAATGATTTCAATACGAATAGAAAAGAAAAAATGTAACATTATTGTAGCTTCTCTAATGAAATCAACTAGAAAATTCAAAAAAAAAAAAAAATATCAGTAAAAGTACCTGAAATCGAATTTGCGTTTCTGATGAATATGGTTCTACTACTCAATCTGAAGATGATCGACTCAACATGACAATTCGATGCATTAAACTGTTACTTCTCTTCTTTTCTTCAAATTATGCTGAAAAAATGATGAGAACGGAAAATAGAATTTCTCGATTTAACATCGAAATCTACGATATCTGAAAATTCCGGTGGAGAATATCACTGAAGCGAAAAAGAGATCTGAAAATTTGTTTCTGAGATGATGAAATATGAAACCGAATCGTATAAAGAGATAAGAATAGTTTGTGAATCGAAAATATCGACGAAATTGTTATGAATCTGGTATATCTAAATAAAGGAAGATTCCGGTGGAGAATATCACGAATCATCTCTGTAAATCAGATCTGCACAAGTTTCCGCCAAAATTTCCATTAAAAGATCGTGTATATATGGGATTCAGGGTAGAATTGAAATTCTAAAATCAGCTAAAAACTGAATTTAATTATTTTGAATTGAAATTGAGTTTTTGTTCCATTTTCATTGGATACGGTTTTTATTTGGTCCAAATAATATGGACGGTGTGTTTGTAACTCAAATAGCTTCACCCAGGTTTTTCAGAGGTTTTTTTTTTTTTTTGATAGGCTAAAGCCGGACCCAGACCCAGACCCCTACCCAAATCCAGCCAGTTGGACTAGCCCCAATGCTAGACCCAACCCCGCCAAATCCCTCTATACAACTAATTTAAATACAAACCTCTACTACGGTGGGGATCGAATCCCTGACTTTCTCATTACTGGAGATGATGGGATACAACTAATTTAGAGGTTATTATGTAAAATTTATGTCCAATCATATGTATCCAAAATGACAACCGTCACAGCGGATGATCAATTAATGTCCATATCATACGTATCCAAAATGACAACCATTATTGATTTCTTTTCGTACAAGACTACGTCAGTTGCTTGAGTCCAAATGAAATAATCCGTTTAATCATCGAAAGGCTGGTTTTTTTCAAGGTAAAATACGCTTCTCGATCGCGTTGGCAGAAAATCATTTGACACCCCATCAATAGGCGTCGTGTCATGCTTAATCATTCAAGGGCAAGCAAAACAGTGGGCTGCTGAATTGACAAATTCCATTGGTTTAGCTAAGAGTTTTCTAGTGGAATTCCAACTCTAGAAAGGACGCATCAAAAGAAAGCATTTGTTTTTGCGAACATCAACCATTAATATATTAATGGACCATACCATTACTTGCATAATATAGTTCCACATCCAAAGTTTAAAACCCAGTATTATTACTAATTTCATTGAGTGCAGAAAGAATTGTGTCGATCAATTTCAATGGCTGAAAAATCAGTGGTAGTAATCGGGATCGACGACAGCGAACAAAGTATTTACGCTCTTGAATGGGCTCTTGATCATTTCTTCGTGCCTCTTGGTTCGGATTCTATTTTTAAGCTTGTTATTGTTCATGCTCAACCTACTCCATCTTCTGTTGTTGGCCTGGCTGGACCTGGTAATTTGAATCATTTTAAAAATCTCTCTTAATTTTCGAGTTCCGGTGGTTTATATAGATGGCAATTGATTTCATTTGTGATAACTTTTTGTTTTATGCAGGGGCCGCCGATGTTTTCGCAATTGTTCAGGTTGATCTAACTAAGATCTCAAAGAGGATTTTGGAAAAAGCTAAAGAAATTTGTATCGGGAAATCTGTAAGTTTACTAAGTTGATGATCTTAATTTGGTAGGATAGGTAGTTTCACTAATCAAAGATTAATTGTACTTGTACAGTTGTACTAAGTTTAAGTTTAAAGGGTCTTACGTTAGTTCAGAAAGTGTCAACCCAGTACAACTGATTCTCATCATGTAACGGACACCTGTTTGTCTTTTTGGGGAGACTACTAGTTGACTTCAGATACACCACCATTCAGCTTAATATCATGTTTGTTTTTTTCTTTTTTTGTTGACTTGGCATTCGACAAACCGTTTACTTTTTTAGTTTGAGGAAGATCTGACTCGTTACCTGACTCATACTTAAATTCTGATTCAGGTCCATTAATTTGCATATTTTTGAATTACATCTAACTCAAAAAAAAACACATTGAGTTAAATACAGATAAATCTGGTAATTTTTCATAGAAAGAATATGATATGAGACGTATACTTTCTTTTGAGATACATATAATTTAATAATCCCTGCGATATTTCGAATCGAATTGAACAAACAATAATACGGTACACATAACTTTAAACTAAAAGCCTTTTTTAATTTTGTGTTTCAAATGAAAGGAATAGCATTTGTTATTTAGTTTTATCTCAATGATTGATTTGCCACATTGATCTTGGAATGCACTACTCCTCAATACCATAGAATAGCAAATCCCTGAGAAGAAAATTAATTTGTAAACCTGTGCATGTTATCCAATTGTGTGTATAATTATTTTATGGCGTGCACGTACCCAGGTAAATGATGATGTTATCCAATTATGTGTATAATTATTTTATGGCGTGCACGTACCCAGGTAAATGATGATGTTCTTTTCGAAGTGGTGGAAGGAGACCCAAGGAGTGTGCTATGTGAGGCTGTTGAGAAACACCATGCAACCATGTTGGTTGTTGGAAGTCACGGCTATGGAGCAATAAAAAGGTATACCATAGCTATCCAATATCATATTGTTGTGTGTTTTTGTTGAGATTATCCCACATTGTATGGGTTATGTCCGACTTGAGGTTTATAAGTCATGGGCAATCCTAACTTTGGTAGACAATTTTCAAAGTTATTTAGGACCATGAACTTCAATAGTTTTGATGCAGATATTTAAATAATAGTTTAAAATCTATGGTTTCTATTACAATTTATGGTTATATGTATCTTCGTATTTCTGCAGGGCTGTCCTGGGAAGTGTAAGTGACTATTGCGCCCACCATGCTCATTGCAGCGTGATGATAGTGAAGAAACCCAAGATAAAGCATTAAAAACAGAAAAAAATTCGATATGAATCCCAACTTTTATATATAAGAACGATATATAAATTCAAGGAATAATTTCTGAATAACCCGCTTATACAAGAACTATCATACTCTTAAATCATGTTATAACTTATAACCAAAAATTGATGCAGACTTATTGTTGTAAGTTTTAAGAAAATAAAATAATATATATATTGTTGAGAGTGACGTGCAAAAAGGCTAGTCGTCTTTGTTTGGTCTGGATATTTCTTTTTGGTGGTTGATTTGGGTTCCATTTGTATGGTTTATGGTTGTAGTTTGTGTTCATGCTTCGTGGACCGTTTCCTCCTTTTACATACTTCCTCTGTCCCTTGTGTATAAGCGGAGAAGATGGAATATTATTTTTCTGTTTTTCCCCCTAAAAAGAGGCATTCCTCGAAAATATTGATTATAGTTCTCCGATTTAAAATCGAGATCGATTACAGTATCGAGTCTTAAGTTTCCAACAATTATAAAGATCTCAAACTGACTGCATGGAAAATCAAGATACTTAAAAATAAAGTTACATGACCAATTCTTAGAAATCATTCCTACCCTATTCCTAGTCAACAGAACTAGTTTAGATGGTCTCGGATGAATCAAAGGTAACATATCCAACCCAAATAACAAATATATAATCAATAGAAGTGTTAGAATCCATAGCGCAATGATGACATAGGTACACAAGGATCCATAGATCCAACACAATGTCAATGATATTATAATAGCAGTAACAAATTTAACCGTCATAAAATTAACTCAGTTTTCATGTGATGGAGTAAGTATGGATCGGTTTGGGTCTTTTTCTGAATTGGTCTTGTAAAATTATTTGTTGCTGGGGTCTTTTGTGTCTTTGAAGTGACTTATATATGTGTCTTTGAAAATCATATTGCTGGTGTCTTTGTTGTTGTTGATGAGTAACTCGGAATCAGAGTCTTGCTTGGGTAATTTTTATGTTGTTGTTGGTTGAATGTTATGGAATATTCCTTTTAAACAATAGCTTACACTACTAGAGTAAACAAATCATCAAGAATTTCGAAAAAGAAACTTGATGAAACTTCCAAATCCCAGCTGTGAAATACCACTTTGATCAACAAACCCTTATACACAACAGAAAACTAAAGATCCCAAAAGAAAAACCCTGGAGCCAAAAAAAAAACTAGACTAAAGCCTACAGCAACTAAAGAATTTCAGTATCAAATGATGAAGAAAACAAACGCCAAACTGAGCCACAAAACCTCAAACTAAAAACATAAATTAAATTCTTTACAACTCTTCTTGAAAGCAAAATCTAGAGTTAGGTAAATCAAGCCCTAGAATGAAAGCAGAGAATAAAAGAAGACATAAACCAAAGAAAATGTTGATAAATATAAATCAAACATAAGTTTTGTTTTGTTGATGATGTGCTGGTATTCTTTAAAGGCTCTGTTGATGTTGCTTCAGTTGTCAATAACTTTTTGGATGCTTTTCGTAGTTGTTCTGGACTTGAGGTTAACAAGCAAACAAATGTTCTTTATGCTTATGCAGTGAATTTCCATGTTCTTTCTGATATTACTTCTTCTTTTGGGATGTACTTTAGACTCTCTCCCTATTAGGTACCTTGGCATGCCTGTCATCTCCACTAGATCATCATATGTTGATTGTCTTCCTTTTATATCTCTAAGGTGTTGGCTAGAGTGAAGTCGTGGAAAGCTAACTTTTGGCTTTTCCTGGTAGACATAGACTTATTAAAGATATTCTCACTGGTATGATACAATTCTGTATATCTTGTTTTATTTTACCAAAAAGAGTTATTAAGGAATTGAAGTATTTTTAAGAAATTCTTGTGGTCCGGATCTGATCCGTGAAAGAAGCACAATCCCATCAGCTCGAATGCTACTCCCTTAGTCCCACTATTAATTGACCTAGTTCAAGTTTTCACAATTTTTAAAGGCAAGTAAGGGAAAAGAGTACTTTTAAGCATTTTTTACAATTATACCCTTATGGATAATAACTACTGAAATGATATATCTCTTAAACTACACCACGGATGTTCGCAAACTTCATACCATTGAAAAGCATTTTAAAACACCCACATAATGAGTATAAACAAGCCTATCAAATTATGCATATTTCTTATATTTCTTATAATCAATTAAAAGGATAATTTTAGAAATATCTCCTTGTTTAATGATATATGTCATTTATTATGTGACAAAATTTAAAAGTAAATAGGTCAATTATTAGTGGGACTGAGGGAGTATTTGTTTATCTTATTGAGGAATGAGGATTAAGAGTTAAAAATCTCTCTACTTCAAATGTTGTTTCTAATCTAACACATATTTGTTATTGAAAAGCAATCTGTTTGGTCTGAATGGGTTCACAAAAACCTAATTAAGAATAAAAAAAATTGGACTTTGAAGACTCCTGAAGACTCTTCTTGGTGTTGGTGAAGAATTTGGATCACAGACAAATTGCTAAGGATCAAATTGGTCATATTATTTGTGATGGGTCCAAGACTCTGTTTCTTCTTGATCACTGGCATCAAAATAGTAAGATCATTGATTGGATTGATCCCATAAGATCATTGATTGGATTGATCCCACTATTCTTGCTCAATATTTTCCCAATAAGAATGCTTTAGTTTCTGATTTTATTGTGGATAATGAGTAGACTTTTCCTTTTCCTAACTCCACTCTAGCTGCTGAATTTTTCTTAATATTGCTTTAATAGGGTTTAGTACTCATCATGAGGATATGATAATTTGCAGGCCTTGTAAGGACCCTCAAGCTCGTCAACGCTATTAGACTAGTCAAGAGACGTATTAGCCGATAAGAACTCGATTAGTTTAACACGAATGCTAATTAATAGGAATTAATCTAACAACGACATATATACGAAACTAGTACCGCTGGATAGATCTTGAAAAGTTACGCGAAATGGACTACTCGAATGTGTCATTCGGACATCGGACGAAGAAGATATCATCAGATTGTTATGAAGGGTAAAATCATCATTTCCGTAAAAACGCTTTTGATGTGACAAGGAAACGTTGTGCCTTTCCCTTATCAGATTCTTGGGTGCATCTAACAACCTCGTCGACCTTATCTTCACGAAATCGAAAGAGGAACTCATTTCTCTTTTTCTTTCTCTTTCTTCTTTTTCCTTCATCTCTTCTCTGTCTTCCCATGTTCTTCAGCCGAGTGATGGTTGGGAGATTAAATCAGTGATTAGGATATGAATAATGATGAGATGGATTACGTAGTGACGGTGTTGTGGTTTGTTGTTGATTCAGAATCGAAGGAGGAAGTAAATCAGTTAGTTAGGGTTTCTGTGAATTCATTGGAGTTCGATTTGAGTAAAGATTAAGGAGAGTTAGACAGAATTACAAGATGGGTTTGCTTAATTGAAGATTTTAATTGATGTTTGAGTTTGAATCTGAGAAGAAGAAGATTGAGTTGCTGATGTTAATCAAGGTTAGGGTTTACGTTTCTCAGATGAAGAAATCAAGAACAGTTGGTGATGATGTTTAGATGATGAAAGGGATATGAAGACGTGAATCGTGATGAAGAACAATTAAGGGATTGTTAAGATTCTGTGTGAGATGGTTAATTAGAGAGGATTAAAATTGGAATTCTGGATTCGATTTTAGACTTGCATGGAATTGATAGATAAATAATTAAAGGGTTGTTGTTAGATTGATGCAGTAGAGTAGTTTTGGCGATGAATCGAAAGATTAGGGTTCTTGAGAAGATGATTTGAAAGAAGAATTTAATTCAGTCGCTTGAATGATCATCTTGAGGTAATTGTATTTCAATGAAAAGCTAGTAAAGATAATATTTATGCGCTTTCGTTTGGAAGATTGTTTATGAGATATGTGAATCTGCAGATGTAGATTAGGTCTGTATATTGAATGGTAATTGAGAATGATATATGTTTGGGATGTGATTGATATATGTGGAATTTGGATATGGAACAGTGATTTGAAATGTGGTGGTAGAATTACAGATGAAGGTTGAGTTAAAATGAGAACTGGTTCTGGTAAGTTAATTGAGATGAAGATGGGATTGAGTCCTTGTTGATGTTGTTGCAGTGATGAAGATTACTGAATTGGAAATGATAAAGGATCTGAAGTTAAACCAGATTGTGTAAGTGTTGTAATGGATTTGGTAGTTTGATGTTGCCATTGCAGTCTGGTAAGCTGCAGTTGGAGTTGGAGATGATCTGGTGGTGTTGTTGCTGTTTTGGTAGTTGTTGTAAGTGCAAGTGATAAGTTGAAGTTTTTGTTCTGAATTGAAGAATAGGTTAAGTTGATAAGAATTGCAATCAGTCTTTAGAATTAGAATTGTAAAGTGATAGTGTGCAGATGGAATAGATTGTTGGTAATACTGATAGAATGAGTTGAGTTACAGTTGTAACAAGTTGAATTGCGAAGTGGAGGTTGTCTTGAATTGTGTTAGTTGACTCTCCAGTGGAAGGCTTGCTACTGCTATTGCAGTTAGTCTATAGTTAGTCTATTTACAACGATCGATTCAAAGGATGAACCAGTGGATCGCGGATCTCTAGGTAGGCGTGGCTTGTCATCAAAAGAGTTTTCAGAGACAGATCAGAGTTGCGCAGCGAAAGCCACAAGTGTTGACTCCGTTAATTAGTTAACTTCTGCTATGTTTATTATGTTTTCTATTGTATCTGTAAACCAATTAACTATTGTATATGTATCATTTGAGAGAAGTTCATGTATATATATTCTGAGCGGGGTTAGTTTTGGGATAAGTTTTGTAGCATATTTCTTAATTGAATGTTTAAGTATTTGAATTAGATTCGTAGTGCCTCTTTATTTAGTTAATCTCTTGGGTTAGTCAGCTGCTAGCTTAGGGGGCGCTACTGGCCTAACTCTAAAGGGAGGTTTGGTTTTTTTATAAAGGACATATATACTCATTCAGCTCATGTGTATTGGAATTCTTTGGTGTGGTCCAAGCTATATATTCCCCAGACACACTTTTATCTCTTATTTAGCTTTACATGATAGATTGAAGACCAATGCACTTTTAAAGTGAGGGATCAGTGAAAATGATAAGTGTGTTCTATGTGAGACTGGAAGAGAATCTGTTTCTCATATTTTTCATGATTTTCCTTATACTACCCAAATTTGGAATGTTTTACTTATTAAGTTAGGATTTTATAGAAGTTCTAGTTAGACTTGGGACATTGAGATATAACAGTGTTTTATTTACGTAGTTGGTAATGATTTGATCAGTTCTATTAAGAAAATGGTATTCACTGGCTTCATTTACCAGGTTTGGAGGGAAAAAAATAGCAGAATCTTTGTTGCTAAGAAGAAATCTGCTTTACAAGTAAGTTTGCTTATTATTCAAGATATTCAACTTAAATTGAGTTCTTATGTTAAAACTTGTAGTGACATTCCAGAAAATATAAAGTTTATGCTTAACTGGAATGTGGACTGCATTTGTACTCTTGAAATCTAGAAACCTTGTTGGTGGATTGGTCCTACTGAGGATGATGTCATGATAAATGTTGATGGTTTTTTTAAACAAGACTCTGTTGGTTCTGGAGCTATTCTTAAAACTAGATGGTGGTGGTGTCGTGGATTATACTTATGGAGGTAGTCCACTTATTTCAGTTGCAGCTCATGGATTACAAGGGGTAGAATTAAGCCTGAGATCATCTATTGAGAATAACGTGCAGAAAATCCATGTTAGTATTGATTCCATGGCTATTTTTCTGCTGCTTACCAACATTGATCCTAAGCCAACTTGGAATTTACTGGACAACTTTGTGGGAGTTAAGTTTAGTCATTGTTATAAAGAGGCAAATCAGGTTGCTGATTTTCTTGCAGCTTTTCATCATATCAGTAAGTTTATCAAATTGCTTTCTAGTTGGTTTAGCTTAGAGTATTAAACTATTCGCTACGAGGATAGTAGTAGGAAATATTTAGTTGAGGTGAGGGATTGTTTCCCTATTGTTTTTTTTTTCTATTTTTTTTTCCTTTTTGTTTCTTTTTTGTTTTGGTTTTGGGCTTAGCCCAGTTGATTGTATTAAAATAAATAAATTGTGTTTGATTCAAACCCAAAATCAGAAGATAAGGGATAAAAAAAACAAAGCAAATACGGAAGATTAGACATAAATTGAATTTGGGTTTCCTTTCTCCTTCTCAGGTCTACCCCAAGAGAGTCGGTATAGCACATTCATTATAAAATTTAGTGGAATATACTTGCTTCCAAACAGAGATAGTGTTCCCCATAAACAAGTACACAGTAGTGCTAACTAACTTCTTAGATTATTTAAATAAGGACAATTATTTATAGATGAAGAATATTTAAATTCAACTGCCACTTAGGAGTTTCTACTCCAAAAACATTATAACAAATCTTTAAGTCAACCATTCATGATGTCAAACACTACGTATTCTATGAAAGGTCTCTAATGTGGCTTGATTTAGCATCATACGACAATTTATATAGTTAAAGTAAAGTCCGTAATCACACACACCAACCACACCAATATCAAACGATAATGGAAGTCAGGATCATTGCACACATTATAAGTAAATATCAAGATTAGCCATAAAGAACATAAATTAAAGGAAGATCAATTCTAGGATTCTAGCTATCTCCTCTCATTAGCACGAGACAAAATGGCTAAGCATTCTAACAATCATTTCTGCAAACACCTTGGGTTATCCATAAATAGTGTGAAACAATAGTTATTCATACTTCTATCCATTCATAATACAAACATAGGGATTGAAATCACTGACCATGCATTTCTTATGATGACCACGAGATCATCACAGCAGGCTAGAGCCAGGTTAAGCATGATTATCTACAGCCACATGATCAACACCATAGACTGCTACCATCTTGATAATTTCCCTAGAACTCCAAGCGAAACTCAAGTGATTCTGCTATTAGTTAGAACTGAATCCAATTCTTACATTCTCCTTTGAACTCAGTCATCAACATATGTCAACTGTTAAATTAGTACATTGAAATATATATTTCTAAAAATTGAACAAGAGCACATGGAAGTTTCACAAGGAAAAAAAAACCACAAGTTGAATTCATAAGTAAACAAGAAATGGAACCAATGACAACCAAGTTAATATACCTCTGAATTTCAAAGGAATTTTGATACCCATTCAAGCATCATTCATGATTTATCATCACAAACAAATATAGGGAAAAATGCCAACCTCTAGCACAAGGAACCCTAAGAATCCTAATTATCAAGTTACAGAATTCAAATTGAAAAATCCTGAAATGGTACATCATACAACTAACTCATGCTTTAATATCCATAGGATTGAGAAATTTAATCATCAAATTCTAATAAAAACCGAAAATCAGGATAATCCCTATTCTCCATGCTTTCAACAACATAATTCGATGAAAGAAGTAAAACGAGTGCAAAATAAAACATGTATCCCGTGTGACATGCAAACCCATCAATCAGTATGAGTTATTATATCCAGTTCATTAAATGCAATCGGTCTCCTCCAATAGTTTACAAACTGAAGATGAAGAATAAATGCTTTAATGCCGTTCTTAGGACCGTCATCAACAACATCATCATCTCAATATGCTCTTCCTGTGCAAAATTCACTCATGGGTGATTTCATTAACTTCTCAAAGAAATGGAAACATCCCCAGAAAAAGAAAAGGAAAGTAAAATGGAGGAAGATAATTACGAAAACAGCGTTATCTCGGTTCTTTTGTTTTAGTTTCAATAATGGAAACTACTCAAGTGTCCCTAGCTCATGTAAGCCACATGTCATGCATGCTAATATTCTTATTTTACCATACCTTCTACTAATCCAATATATTATGCTACTAAGGGACAACCTATGAGTATTAAAGGTACTTGAATATTAGAGTTTGGGCACTCTAAGTGCAGAATTCATATAATGGGTCTAGTTAAACCCAAGAAAAGTTGGGGGTCTTACATCATTAACCTCTAAAAAAGGAACTTCGTTCCGAAGTTCAAAACAAAATTCAGAAGTAAAGAGCATTACCTGTAGTTACCGCACGAGCAGAACACTGATGAGTTCCAAACGCACAGTCATGCTTGACCCGAACTGCTCTGATACTAACTCTGACGGATCATAAAATTTTCGCTCACAACGGGTCGGGTTACGGCCCGCGTGGCAAGCTACGACTTTCTGATACGCTACTCAAGTAAAAATTATGTTCATTGATAAAATCCGTAACTCAGTGGGTCACAATCATTTTCCACTGAACAACAAATTTGAGATCCTGCTGAACAAAAATCTCACTGGTCTCAAGGTTAGATTTTTTTAAGCATATGTCACATATCATAATACTTATAAAATTACACAAGGGTCGTCCAGTTGCCAAAATAAGAGACGGCCAGTTGCCGAAAATAACATACGGCCAGTTGTCGGATATAAAAGATGGCCAATTACCAAAATCAGAAACGGCCAATTGCCGAAAATAAAAGATGGTGTCAGTTGCCAAAATCAAAGACGACCAATTGCCGGAAATAAAAGATAGTCAATTGCCAAATAAGAAATGGCCAATTTTTGGAAACAAGAGATGGCCAATTGACTAAAATAAGAGACGGCCAGTTGCTGATTCCAACAATATTTATGGTCAGTTACCAAAAACGGAGACGGCCAATTGCCAAAAATGAGGGATGGTAACAATCATCTCTCACTAGGTAGTATGAACAACTAATACTGCAACTACCTCTTACCAATGATATAAAATGCTAAAGTTACAATCATCTCCGAATAGGTGGTATAAACTGCCAAACAGTAACCATCTCTTTTCCGATGATATGGACAACTCCGCAGAGTTGTGTTGAACCGCATAGTGGCTGCCTACGTACCCTCTCCATTTCTCTAAGGGATCAAGCACTACCGTAGTTCGTCATTTTTTTTAGATAGTATAAGCTACCCACGGTAGCAACTATCTCTTATCAGCTATCAAGTTGTAGATGGGGAAAAACGAGTTGCTGGTTTTTAAGGAATTGAGGAGACGACCGTGCGGAGAAAATTCCTTGAACCGAGCGAACTGTCTAGCTTCACACGGATGCACTGCAAAAAAGGAGTGCTTTGAATTCGAGAGATACATCTGCAGGACTCCGGCCTAAACCAAGACAATGTCCCTTCTAGAGTCAATTCGGTCACAAGAGAGGATGGGTCGATCTGTAGGAGGGAAGCTGAGAAATGTGTGAGATCAATGGTGATCGAAATTGTAGGTGTGTTGTGTATTCTGCGTGAAGAAATAAGATAAGTTCTGATTGGTTGAATTTTGCTCTGTCAAGAGTAATTGTTCAGATGTTGAGTAATTGTTCTCTTGTTGTCTGTTTGACGAAAGAGTGTCTTGTTTTTCAATCATGACTCAGAAACTTATTTATATTGATAGAATAACAGATTGATCCCATGACGTGTGACAGTTGCTGGAGTCAAAGAGTGGGGAAGTGGAAATCATGTTAAAACCAGTTGCTCATCGTGTTGAGACTTGGTTGATTTTTCATCCACTACTTTGCTAACTCCTCCAATTGATTGCATGACTTTATCACATTCTTATCGTGTGTATGAACACATGTATCGTAGACCGCCAGACCAAAACCCTAGTTAATATCCCCCCATGTAACACGATTGATGTCTCGTGATTATGAGTCTGCAATGCAGACCTGTATTTAGTTAGTCAGTTGCTGACTTCATGGGACGATGAATCCTTGTATTGCTGAGTCGAACGTGATTTTCAAATGTTCTAAGACTCATGAATCGAACGTGTCTGTTGAGACAGAGGTATAATTCTCGAGTAAATTTTAACAGTTAAGGTGAGCAAATATTGCTCATTCGATGGATTGTTGAATATTGATAGTTGAACCAATATTCCTTAGTCTAAGCAAATATTGCTCATCTGAGCAAATGTTGCTCGTTTGATGAATTATTGGTAACAGAACCAAATAAAATATTAATTTAGAATACTGGCAACTGAACCGAGTATAATTAATTAAAATTTTGATCACGGGATCAACGTAAAATTATTAGCGTTTGAATCTGGAATTCTGAACCTTGGATTCAAAAACCCTAATTTCGATCAATTGTTGACCAATTTATGATATATCGAAGATCAACCATGGAGTGAAGGAGGGACCAGCTACATGGGATGTTGAGTCGACCATGTAACGCCCAGATGCTCGAATGAGCAAATACCAAAGTCTCTTGAAGACTGGTTGGTGGAAAGATGATTAAATGCTGGTTTAATCCTTCATTAAAATAATGTTTGTCTGAACCTTAGGTGATAAAACCTGATAAATTATGAAGAGATGAAGGACCGACCAAGGGGTCATGAAACCGACCCTGGTTGGTCATGGGACCGACTGACGATCGTCTTATGAAATTCAAAATTGTTTGGAAGAGTTTGAACCTAATGTGAACAAATTAGATCAAATGATGAAAATGTGTGGGACCGGACTATTGAAAGCCAAAGAGCAAACCTTGGTCGGTCAAGGTAATATGCTCATATCACCAAAGTGTTCGTGTCTCAGTCATGAAAATTTTGATATTTTCTGATGCGCGTTTGAGCAATATTTTGAGAAAATTTGAAGAAATCAAGGTTTTTGCTCAAACTGAGGAAACTTCATAAGATGGAGGAAATAATAATAATAAAATAAGGAATCATGAAGTGTGGGACGTCTATGGCTAAGGCATGGCCGGCCGGCCAATAAGCCCGGTCCCTTGGCTCTTTTCCTAATTTTATATTATTTTCATGATTTTAGGGAAATACCATGAAATCAAGGAGTTTGTTGAAATAAAGGAGTTTTCCTTAAAGAGAAGGAGTTTCCATGAGATGAAGGAAACAATGATAATTAATAATAATAAAATAAGGGGCGTGTGGGACCGACCACGACTAGGGCATGGTCGGGCGGCTAGGGCCCGGTCCGGTGAGTCTTCCCTAATTTTATATCTTGATGTGAAGGAAATATCATGAAACCAAGGAATTTCATGGGATGAAGGAAATAATAATAATAAAATAATAAGGAATGCAAGGCGTGGGACTGTCCACAACTAGGACATGACCGGCCGGATAGTGAGCTCGGTCCCGCGATACCTTTCCTAATTTTTATTATTTCCTTGATACGGAGGAAACACCATGAAACTGAGGAGTTTCCTTAAAATGAAGGATATTTGTTCAAATGAAGGGATTTTCATGAGATGAAGGAAAAATAATAAAATATGATAAAATAAATAATTAGGCGTGGGACTGGCCATGACATGACTGGCCGACCGGTGGGCCCAGTCCCCTAGCGCCTTAGCTTAATATTTTATTATTATTATTTTTCTTTCTATTTTGCATAGGTTCATCGTTCCTTCGTATTTTTGAATGCTCGTTCGTGCATTCAGGTGCTCGTTAGTGCATTATTGCTGAATACACTTGCACCATTTTGGTCGGGGCTTAATCGATAGCGGCTCAGGTGCGCGTACGTTGAATATTTATCACTAACCCATGGAATTCTTCTGGGAAGAACCACGAATTGAAGTAATGAAATATTATGAAGAACGTAGAATGTTTCTGAATATTCAGTTAATGAATTTAAGGATTAGAAATAATTAATCGATGGCTTTATACTAGCAGGCATGCTATCTAGGAGCATTAACTATTTGATAGTTGAGTAATATGAGCTTGTTGAAGCATCATATTTCTTTTATATAGTCAGGGAAAACATTGTTACATCCTGAAGATGTTATTGCTTTATACTAGCAGGCAAGCTGTCTAGGAGCCGTCCAATTGTTCGATTCTATATAGAAGTAATTACTGAAATTGCTCAGTATTCATGAGATATGCCGTTGCCTCAGTTGAGATACTACACATCTACATATGCTCCCAGAGACAGTATTCTCAGTCAGAGGTTCTTGCGGCATGAGCTTTCATACTTCAATGAGAGACATGCCTCAATACTCATCTGATTACTGGATCAGGAATATGTAAGATTATGGTTTTACGATTTTAGCCTTTGTCGAAAAACCGTTAGATCGAACTTAGCTTGTTATACACAAATGAAATGTAACTTCATTTATGTTTGAGTGACCGTACCTAAACGTGTACACTTAGTTGGTTCAACAGTAGTTAACCAATGGTTAGCCATATGAGCACTTTCATATCAACCTTATTCATCTTCACCATAACTAGTTCAAATGGCTCAAATGAACTAGTTAGAGAGTTGTTCAATTGCTTAGATCTTATAGAAGTATACAAGATACAATCGAAGGAAAATCGGTTTTGATTCAATCGAATCGATTCATGAACATTATAGCCACGGTTTACAAAGATTGCATTCCTTAATATATAAATGTTTTAGTTCGTGAACAAAACGATTTTAGAAAGTAACCTACTTAAGTATGCATACGGGTGCGCGTACTTAAGTAACCGGATTGAGTTTTTTTTCACTTTCAAACTCCATCAGAAATTCACGAACGTGAACTTTCCGCCAGTACGCGTACGGGTACGCATACTCTCCCAGATTTCGAACAACCACCAGTACGCGTACGGGTACGCATATTTTGGGTTCCCGGTTTTGGAATTTTACACAAATGTGAAAACACACCATGTTTATATCCAAAGATGGTTACATGTTCTAAACTCTAATTTCAATCATTGAAACTTTCTTAGAGGATGTTATATAGTTGTTATTCACAAACTATTTTTCATCAAAGCGATTTTCAAGTTATTGAAATAATCAACATGACTTTCGTCACGAGTAAAGATGAACTTGGACAAAGCGAAAGCTTACCAACAAATATTTCGAGAAATAGGTAAGCGAGATAAACTCGGCTCGAAATAGCAAATGTGTATAATCGAAGTCTATATAGCAACACGACTTTTGTCTCAAGATAGGAGATAGAATAGATAGACTTTTGAGTGATAGATAAGTTCAAGTCTCCACATACCTTTTTTTCGATGAAGTTCCACCAGTTCCTTGAGTAGTTCTTCGTCTTTATATGATGAACGTCGTGGAGTCTAGAGCTCAAATTCACTTACTATCCTAGTCCGGAACTTAGATATAAGTAGACTTATAGTTTTGGCTAGGGGTGTAAATTGGGCCGGGCAGCCCGACCTAATTAATAAATGGGACGAGACAGGGAGGGTAGGAGCATCTCTTACCCATCAAAATAAAAGGATCGGGCGGGTAGAATTGTACTACAAAATAAACTACCCATGACATGTCCAAGCCTGTTAAATAATATGGATTAGGGCGGGCAGGACCGGTCGGGCCTTGCATATACAGTAATATTTATAAACCGGAAAAAGAAAACAATTTTACTCACCATTTAATACCAGAAAAAGATAACTTATATTGTAACCTAATTTAAATAAAATTGTCTATAATTATTCTAAGATTGGATCATCTTTAAGAGGAAACCTTATATTTTCTTACTATAATTAGATAATGAAATATATGGAGAAAGATAATCGGGATAGAGTGGTATATCGAATATATCATAATATTGGATGAAAGAAGAAATGGGTTGTTAGGCCGAGTAGACAGGTAAATTAAATGGGCTAACATGACGGGCAATGTTGACCGGCTAACGGGACGGGTATTGGGCCGGAAAGACTTTTTAACTCATGCCCTATGCTCGTCCTGTTATTTAAATGGGATAGGTCGGGCGAGCCTGTAACGGGCCACGGGCAACCATGGGCTGTCATGAGACACGGTGGTTGGTACTGGGCCATGGGCTGCCGGGCAAAATTTACACCCTTAGTTTTGGCAACTAAACTTGACAAACAAGCTTGAGATAGCAACGCTTGCGAGTTTGACCGAGCAGTGCTCTAACAATCTCCCCCTTTGTCAATTTTAGTGACAAAACTATCTATACATATAGAATACAAAATAAATAAACTTTGTAGCTTCTCATCCACATGCTTGATCTCCTCGATTCTTTAACATTACTCGAAATCTTCGTCACTTCCAAGTGTGACAGTTGCTGGAGTCAAAGAGTGGGGAAGTGGGAAATCGTGTCAAAACCAGTTGCTCATCGTGCGGAGACTTGGTTGATTGTCCACCCACTACTTTGCTAACTCCTCTAACTGTTTGCACGACTTGCTCACATTTTCATCGTGTATGAACATGTGTTGTAGACCGCTAGACCCAAATCCTAGTTGATATCCCCCATGTGACACGATTGATGTCTCGTGATTTAGTTAAGTCAGTATGAGACGATGAGTCTTTGTATCGCTGAGTCGAACAAATGTTCAGGGACTCATGAATTGAACGTGTCTGTTGAGACAGATGTATAATTGTCAAATAAATGTTGATAGTTAAGGTGAAAAAATATTGTTCATTTGATGAATTATTGAATATTGATAGTTGAACCAATATTCCTTAGTCTGAGAAAATGTTGCTCGTTTGATGAATTATTGGTAACAGAACCAAATAAAAATATTAATTTAAAATATTGACAACTGAACCGAGTATGATAATTAAAGTGTTGATTACGAGATCAACATAAAATTATTAGTGTTTGAATCTGGAACTATGAACCCTGGATTCGAAACCCTAGGTAACAGTAACAACTCTTTTCCTAAAACCATAAAAGTACGCATACTGTGCTATATCCAATCAATGGTTAATCGTTCTAAACTCCATGTTAATCATTGAAACATTCTTGGAAGACGGGAATAGTTGTCTCACACAAACTATTAGCTTCAAAGTAATTTTCAAATGATCAATAGACCAATACAAAATATTCCGATTCTACATCAAATGATTGTCTCACACAAATCATGTAAGATGTTACCAGGCGATTTTCACATGATCATGTTTTGACTTTCGTCAAGAATAAAGATGAACTTGGTTAAAGGGAAAGCTTACGAACACATATTTCTCGAAATATGTAAGCGAGTTAAACTCAGCTCGAAATATCAAAAATGTATAATATAAAGTCTATATAGATATATATAGCTATACGACTTTTGTCTCAATAAGAGATAGAATAGAAATAGACTTATGAGCGATTGATCAGTTCAAATCTCCACATACCTTTTGTTGATGAAGTTCCAAAAGCTCCCCTTAGTAGTTCATCATCTTCAATCGATGAACGCCGCGAAGTCTAAAGCTCAATTACACATTCTATCCTAATCCGAGACATAGCTATAAGTAGACTAGAAATCAAGACTTATAGTTTTGGAAACTAAACTTGACAAACAAGTTTGAGATAGCAACGCTTGCGAGTTCGACCGAGCAGTGCTCTAACAATCTCCCCCTTTTCCAATTTTAATGACATAACTATCAATATATGTGGATTAAAAAATAAATAAACTTTGTAGCTTCTCATCCAAATGCTTGATTTCCTTGGTTCTTCAACATTACTCGAAATCTTCGTCATTTCCAAGTACTCCAGTGATTCTGAATGTGTTCAACTCAGCATCATAGTTGTTGAAGACCCGTAGCCATAACAATAATAAAACCATTGTTCTCAATTATTGTTATATTATACGGTGTCATAGTATTATTACACAACATCAAAGTTCAATTGTATCATAACTTTGACAATAATACTATGGTGATATGTATCACTCCCCTTTAGTCAATACTTTATCTCACAATGAAAACCACTCCCCCTTACATAATGATCTGTAAACCATATGTATTTGTAGTGTGAACTACACAATAATTCTCCCCCTTTTGTCAATATAAATTTGCAAAGGTACGAAAAATAGCGGGATCATAATGAAATTCTTATAGAGATACTTCGTGACTAAAAGAGAACATATCAACTTTGTTTCGATGATTTCACATAGTAGAAACTTGGTGTATTCATCAAGGAGTTTATAAAGATACACGAAAACTCCTACAATATTCCACAGCCGCAGTCCCCACAAAGATTTGGCAATTAAGCACAAGTTCAATTAAGAACTCTCCCCCATAAAATGTCATTCCCAAAAGAACAACAAGAGCGACCTTACTTTTGCACGAAAAGAATGATTTCTTTGGACATTACATGAAACATGAATTTGTATCCAGAATACAAAATTAAATTAACCAGAGGAGATCCCATGATTAATTCAATCAGAAATGCTCAACATAAGAGAACTTACGAAGCCGTATAGTACTTTCATATAGAAGTGAATGAGGGAAAGATCAATACTACGGAATATTCAAAGATTCATTCTATTTTTCATCAATATTTGCATAATGATATATCATAGACTTAATCTTTGCAAATCAAAAGTTCATCCTATTTTTCATCACCATTTGCATAATGACACAATAGACTTAACTTTTGACATATATGGGACAATCATAGTTCACGAATGTAAACACACATATCCCATAACATTATTTTCAATATATGAAACCAATAAAGATTAATATTGCAAAATCATCTTCCGAATAAACTTTAAAATTTCGATATATATATATATATATATATATGTGTATATCTAAAAACATTGCAGGATGGAAATCGTTGGCAATAGCAATGTGTTATCACAATATAAGCTATTCCAAACCCTAGTTATCCTTCTTAAAACACAAGAAAAAATTCTCCTAAGAAGTTTCCTAGATATTATTTAAGCAAGAAATAGAAAATCATTTCACTTACTTTGAAGACTCTTCTCATATTCCCTATAATCATCAAGCTCATCTTCGATTAAATCAATCATGGATTCGAGATTATCCATCAAGTCTTTTGGTATAAAATTCGCATTCACTCTTCAAAGCACATACTTGTTTCAAGACAAGATTCATAGTTAAATAGAGTTTTTCAAAATGAGAGACGGTAGGATTCTCATCAGACGAGGAATCACGTTTGTTATTACACATCTCATTATATGAGGAACCAAAATGAACTTTCTTAGAGGGGAAAAGAACAATCCATACATCATCTTCTTTACTGGAAAGACTTGAAGATGACATGATAGACAACAGAAAATGAAATGCTTTCTTAAAGGAATGAAATCTTTCAACTTAAAAAGAAGAAGATAAGAAACAAATTCCTAAAAAGACCTTTGACCAAAACCCTAAAAAAAATTTGGGTATCCAAAAGAAAAGGACTTTATTAGGAAAACCGTTCAAGCACATAATCGGTTCTTGACTCAGAAAATACAATCCCAGGAAAAAGAATGTACAGAAATCTTTTCACAACCCTCTTGAAGATAATAGTCCTTTTTCAAGGGAAAACAAAAACAATCTCAGAACCTATTACAGATTCTAATTTCTCCCATCCAATAAAGGATCGGGTGGATTCTTATGAGAAGATGAAGATCTTGTTATTCCTTGTTTCTGATCTCTTTTTATACGGAGATGATCAAGGGTAGACGTCTTCCTTTTGTGCAGTATTCTGAAAGCCCTGTTTATTGATTTTTGAAAACTACGAACGATTCTGATTATCTCTTTAGAAAGTGATACAGATTTCTTATGAGTTTTCTCTTCTCCTTCTGATAACAGGAATTGTTTGAAGAAGAATTTTTAAGAACCTTTGCGCACACTATCTCTGGGTGATTCTGGTTTTTATACAAAAGACATAATTGATTTGTCGTGCTATTGTATTTTATGTCTTTCTCATTACAATAGAGATTTGAGTGTGACATGTTTTCAGGTGTAATATGCTTATATAGTTTGAGAGGGTTTATCGAAATTAATCGATTCTTCTTCTTGGAATCACGATTGCGAGATGTCGCTTTATCTTGCCTTAATTTTTTCATTTGACTCTCCATATTTTATATCCTTTTAATCCATGTTTCCTTCTCCAGTTGAAACATACTCTTCATTGAGTACAAATCTTTGGTTAAAAGATGAATTTTTTTCTTCTGGAGAAGGCAGATCGTTTATCATAGAATAATCAAAATTGTTTGAGGGACAAGTGTGATTATCTGCAAAGTAGGTGATAGAACATTGTAGATGGGGAAAAACAATTTGCTGGTTTCTAGGAAAGTGAAGAGACGACCGTGCGGACGAGACTCCTCAGCCGAGCAAACTGCTTAACCTCAAACAGATGCACTTCACTGGAGTGCTTTGAGTTCGAGAGATCAATCTGTAGGACTCCGGCCTAAACCAAGTCAATGGACGTTCCAGAGTCAATTCGGTCACAAAGAGGGAGATGGGTTGATCCGTAGGAGGGAAGCTGAGAAGTGTGTGAGATCAATGATGATCAAGGATTGTGGATGTGTTGTTGGTTTCTGCAAGTTTTCTATGAATTGTTGAGTTCAAATAAGTTCTTGGTCGATTGGTGGAATTCTTGAGTGTGATTACTCGAAAAATTGTGTGTCCTTTAATCGTGGATTCAGAGACTTATTTATATTGCCAGAATAGTAGAAACATTGATCTCCAGTAAGTGTGACGGTTGCTCGAGTGAAAGAGTGGGAAATCGTGGTTTAACCAGTTCCAGGTCGTGCGTGGACTTGGTTGATTGTCCACCCACTACTTTGCTAACTCCCTCAACTGCTTGCACGACTTACTGACATTTCTCATCGTGGATGAACACACGTGTTGTAGTCCGCCAGACCAAAATCCTAATTGATATCCCCCATGTGACGTGATTGATGTCTCACGAACGTGGATTCTAGAAAGCAGACGTGTATTTGATTAGTCAGTCGTTGACTTGATTAGACAGTGAGTCTAAGTTTTGTTGAATCGAGCATGATTGAGGAATGCTCCGTGATTCATGAATTGAACATGTCTGTTGAGACGTATAGTTCTTGAATCAATATATTGCTCGTCTGAGAAAATATTGCTCATATGATAAATCGTTGAATATTGATAGTCGAATAAATATTACCACTCTGAGCAACGTTGCTCGCGTCTGAGTAAAATTATTGAATATTGATGGTTAAATCAACATTCCTCGTTTGAGCAAATATTGCTCGTCTGAGCGAATATTGATCCTTTGATGAATTATTGGTAGCATGACCAAATAAAATATTAATTAAGATATTGGTAAGACCAAATATTATATAATTAATTAAGATGTTGATTGCTGAATCAACATAAAATTATTAGTGTTTAAACTTGCTCAAAATTACGATTTGCATAGCATTCAGTTCGAAACCCTAATTTTGATCAATTGTTGATCACTTGGTGATTTATTGAAGATTAATAATTGAGTGAAGGAGGGACCGACTATATGGGATGATGGACGACATGTAGTGCCCAGGTGCTCGTGTGGGCATGCACCGAAGTCCTTTTTTGACCAATTGGTGAAGGGATGATTAAATGCTGGTTTAATCATTTATTAGAATAATGCTCGTCTGAGCATTAGGTGATAAAACCTAATTATGGAGAAGTGAGGGACAGACCAAGAGGGCATGAGACCGGCCCTTGGTGATCGTGGGGTCAGCTGATGGTCGTTTGAGCAAATTCCAAGTTGGTTGGAAAGAGTTTGGACCCAATATGAGCAATTGAGCAAATTAGGTAAAAATTATAAAGATGTGTGGGACCGGATCCTTGCAAGCCTTAGGGACGGCTTAGGTCGGTCAAGGGAGCATGCCCGTGTCACCATAATGTCCGTGTCTCAGACCTGAGAGTTTTGGTATTTTCTGGTGTGCGTTTGAGCAATATTTTGGATTTTCAGAAGAGTTTGATCTTTGACTGAAATCCTTGATTTTGCTCGAATGAGCAAGTAGAACTTTGCTCGTTTGATCAATATTATTAAAATAATAATATTTTAATATTTTTTGTGAATAGCCTTGTCGGTCATGTGACCATTTGACTTTTTGGCTTTTATATGGTTTGAGCAACATTTGAGAAAATATGAAGAAATCAAGGTTTTTGCTCAAACGGAGGAGTTTCATGAGATGAGTGAAATAATAATTATGAAAACAAGGGATTGCAAAGTGTGGGACCGGCCATGACTAGGGCATGGCCGGCGGGCTAGGTAGCTCGGTCCCGTGACACTTCCCCTATTTTTATTATTTTTCGTCGTTTGAGAGAAAATATGCAGAAACCATGAGTTTTTCTCAAACAAGGAAATTTGCTCGAATGAAGGAGTCTTCATGAGATTATGAAAATAAGAAAATAAGAAAAAATAAAGGAAGCGGCGTGGGGGACCGTCCGGCCGGTGGACCTGGTCCCTAGGCGCCTCTTTTTATTTTCTTATTATTATTATTTTCTCTCTCCCATTTTGTGTAGGATTCCTCGTTTGTCCATATTTTTGAATGCCTATTCGTGCATTTGGGTGCTCGTTCGTGCATCATCGTTGAGTACACTTGCAACATTTTCTTGCGGATTACTCGGTGATAGTCCAGACGCCCGATTGCTGAGTAATTATTACTAATTCATGAAATTCAACGGAGAATGATTCATGAAACGGAGTAATAAAATAAATTGAGTATCTATTACTAATCCATGAAATCCAGTCGGGGAATTCAAGGAACGGAGTAATGAGATGAAATGGTTATCTATTACTAATCCATGCATCCAGTCGGGGGATTCAGGGAACGGAGTAATGAGATATAATAGATTATTTTCTAGGAATTCAGTGGATGAATGTCACGATAGAATTAATCTATTTGCAGAATCAAGATATGAGATAGTTGAAGCATCATATTCGTCCTGAGGGGTGTATATTCAGGGAACAACGAACGACGTGAACTCCTGAAGGCGTTGAGCTCTCTAACAAACAATTATGTCTAGAGAACCACCCAATCATCAAGATTCTATACACGGTAACGGCATGACGTCCTGAAGGCGTTAAGCTCTGTAACAAACAATTATGTCTAAAGAACCGCCCAATCGTTATTCTATGTAGAGGTCGGTCTCTCTATGTAGTCAGGGAAAAGCGAGCAACGTGACGTCCTGAAGGCGTTAAGATCTCTAACAAACAATTATGTCTAGAGAACCTCCCAATCATTTGATTCTACATAGAGGTCGTGATGAAATGCAGCATCGAACGCTCAGCTGGGAGGCCTTTCGAGAAACACATTCATCATGTCTCTGAGAGTAACGCTCACTCAGTTAGAGATCGTGAAACGGTTCATGGATCGTAAAACATGAATCGTCACATGCGTTCCTGAAGCCGGGTCAGAAACATGCAATATCATGATTTTACGATTTTGACCTTTATCGAAAATCCACCATCAACAAACATTCACAGGCTTCTTCCTCAGGACAATATTCAAGAGTTGCCATCCATGCTTTGGTTAACTTAACTCACTAACTGATGCATGTCGTAACCACAACAAATTAATTAATGTTTTCCACCTAATTAACAAGTAATATAGTGTAGTCAAGTTCATTCCCACGAGGAGCAAGCGATTTTTAGTTATAAAGTTGTCACAAAAAAAGGGGGGTTTTGGTTTTGAAAATCAAAAGAAAATAAACAAAGCAATTAAAAGTGTAAGTTGAATTCAATAAGAGAGATTAGATCAAGGAATCCTTCTTCGTTGCAAAACAATAATTCAAGTTATGTTCTTTTCTACTTGTTATTAACCATAGATTATCACCAACCGTAGGATAGCAGCTAGCTTAGTGCCAACCCCTAAATCCCTTGTATCACCGGATACGGAAGTTCTCGCCTAGCGGATTCTATTTACCAAACCACATAGCAGTAGCTCACTCAAGATGTAATTTAGTTAAACGCATTAAGATTTATGAATTTATTAGGTTGATATTAGTAGTTAGACTCTTAACTCAAGGTCTACTTGCTAACGTTGTTTTCACACATAATTGCTCCACGGAATCCCTTTGCAAAGTCTTGTGTTTTCTACTTGTGTAAAGAGTCAAGAAATGATTACTTATCCCCTAACTTTCACTAGATTTAGATCAATTAACAAATCAAATTAGTTGGCCACCTAAAAGATCTATCAATCAAGCATAAACATTCTTATTGGTAAAAACAAACGATAATCATATGGAAAACTTCAAGATAGAATTGAAAACAAAACTCAAATCATGCTAAGAATTAGGAATTCATCCTCAATAAGAAAATTAGCTATTCATGTTTTTGAAATTCACCCAAATAATTAAAGGGAGAATTTTTAAAATTCACACAAATAATTAAAAGAAGAATTTTGAAAAGAAAGCAAAAACACAAGTGTTGTGTGTGTAGAGGTGTGCAAAAAGTATAGATAAAAATATAGAACTTCTCTATTTATAGGCTTCAAATTGCTTGCAATCCTCTTAGGAATAAAATCCTTTTCCCTTTGTAAGTTTTCTTTCCAAGTCCTTGTCTTTCTCAAATCTTCCAACTTCACTTTCCAAATTCAAGTCCAATTCCTTAAACCCATGAGTCTAGACGAATCTAGAAAATTCTTCACAAATTGGGTTGCCGGAGAAATCCTGGTACCACCCGAATCCGGCTAGAAAGCTCACTGCCAGCCACCTGAGATACTGTTGCAGACGACAGAATATTCTGTTACGGTACCGTCAGAGTTAACGGTCAAGATGGTCTTCCATCGGTCAATGGGTCAAGGGAGAGTCAGCTTCTTAGTCAGCCAGTCTAACTCAGCTTAATCATCTGATTCGGTCTTACTTAACGAGTCATCGGGTCAACTCGTCGGACTGAAAATCCGACAGAGTTTCGTTTGATTTCTGGCTATTCCCGGCCAATTTCAGGCCTTTATTTCTTCACCTGTTATAAGCCTAGCATACATCTAACATTATCAAATCCTTCAATTCATCTTCCACCTGCATCTCCCAATTGCCCGTTCTTGATTTGCTGCAGCACAAACTCCACCATTACTTCAATTTCAGACCTCTTAACCCTTAAAAATCACCCACTGTACACAACGACAGTTCCAATTGAGCAGCAGCAACATTAACTCATTAAACACCACCATTTGTTACAGCAGCAGCAGCAGCAGCAAGACCATTCATCAAACCCATGAAATTCTTCTCTGATTTTTTAACACAAACCCATGAATATCAACATCAGGATCTCTACAAACCCTTAACCAATCTCCATCTCTTCCATCCACTGAATTCGACGACAACAGTTCCAATCTTCACTGTAAACTCTAAATCGAGGAAAACCCATCTCAATTTCAGCTTCAATTCCTTCTTAATCTTCGATGTCAGCAACCACAAACCCTCATATCCATTACCCATCTTCACTGAATCACATCAACAGCGTCATGCTCATCTTCCACGATTCAATTTCAGATGAAGACCGTCATCGATCTTCTTTGTCTCCAACAGATTCATCTCTCTCTGCCTATTCTTCATCTCGATTTCTCGGACCCAACAGCAGCAGCGGCTGCTTCTCTTCTCAATTTCAGGTCTACTAATGATTTGGGAGAGAAGGAAACGTTTCTCGATTTAGGGTTCAGGTTATAAATAGGGTAGGATTCATAACACCAGGTCACCACGATAAGGGATAACCAAAGTATGCAGCCCCCTATCCTCAGCTAGTCTGTGTCTATTACTTATCCAAATTGAGTTGCCCCTTAACCTTGACTGGGCTCCAGATAGTGTTCGTCCATGAAATGACATTTTTGCCCTTTTTGCTCAAATTGGGTGATTTCTTCTTCCTTTCCTCCGTGCGACTCCAAAATACCTAAAACACTCAAAACAAACGTAAAATACAAAATTCAAAACAAAAAATAGCAAAGAAAGCATAACTACTACATAGTAAATTAGGTGTTTTAGACATCTATCGCAAACCTCCTTATTAGAATGACCAGGGCACATAGAACAAGTTCCATAATCATAGTTTTTGTGAACTTTTCTATCATTTTCATTGACTGAAGACAAATTCTCTTAAGACTTTCTTTTTCTCTGTCTTAGAATTTTCTTTAATTGTTGTATAAATAGTGAGAGAGTTGAATAAAACCAATTCTCATCCTTTGTATCAATAAATTCAGGACAACGAGACTTTACTTCAGATGAAGCAACATGATTGCAAGACATGCAAAGTTTTTCTATTTTGCTCAGTTCAAGATAAAAAAATCTTTAGCTTTCCAACAAGAGTATTTTTGGAAAGGGTATCAAGGTTATTTCCCTCAACGATGGCATGCTTCTTAGAATCGTATTTGGTTGGAAATGATCTGAGAATTTTCATCACAATGTCCTTTTCAGGAATAGTCTTACCCAATGCAAAAGATGCATTAACAATTTCAGACACTTTGTGATTAAACTCATCAAAAGAATCTTCATCGGCCATACGAAGGTTTTCCCAATCAGAATTTAGGTTTTGAAGCCTAACTTCTTTCTCGATGGAATTTCTTTCGAATACGGTTTCTAGGATATCCCAGGCTTCTTTAGATTTAGTGCACGTAGTCACATGGTGCAGAAGATATGGGATATTGGCATGGATGATAGCATTTAATACGTCAGAATTTTGATTTGCAGCGAGAATCTCGGCAGGATCATATGTACCAATATCCTTTGGAATAGTTACATCGCCTTTTGTAACAACCGGGGGATCATAGCCATTAACTACACGAACCCATGATTGAAAATCACGCGCTTGAAGAAAGGAACTCATAGCAATTTTCCACCATAAGTAATTCGAGCCATCGAATACTGGTGGTACGTTTATTGAGATATCACTTCTGTCCATAGAGTCAGGTTGCTACAAACACAGACTTATGAGGTCTTAAATGTGTTTGCCTTCTCTAATACCAATTGAAAATGCAGGGGTCTAACAACTACACCCAGTATTCCATTTAGGCAATATGTATGGACTAACTCCAATATATTTCCAAGAAAATCAACTAGACAGTCAGACTCAATCAAGGAAAATACATCCAAGAGTTATATATCAATTTCTCAAATCAATCTGCAATCGAACGGATAGAAATCTGTGAGCTGGATTAATATGAGAAATAACTTGTATGGTACCAAATACCAATATCCAAGCGTCAATGAATTTCAATCAACAACCAAAGGTTGGATTCACTAATTGATTGAACTACGCACAACCTGTGATATTTCAATTATATAAAAATATAATGCGGAAAAGAAATAATATAGACACCAGAAGTTTTGTTAACGAGGAAACCAAAAATGCAGAAAAACCCCGGGACCTAGTCCAGATTTGAACACCACACTGTATTAATCCACTACAGACTCTAGCCTATTACAAGTTAACTTTGGACTGGAATGTATTTGAGCCCTAACCAATCTCACACTGATTAAGGTACAGTCGCGTTCCTTACGCCTCTTGAACCACGCCGGATTCAACGCACTTGATTCTCTTAGATGATCTCACCCACAACTAAGAGTTGTTATGACCCAAAGTCGAAGACTTGATAAACAAATCTGTCTCACACAGAAAAGTCTATTGAATAGATAAATCTGTCTCCCACAGAAATACCTAAGAGTTTTTGTTCCCTCTTCTGATAAATCAAGGTGAACAGGAACCAATTGATACACCGGACTTATATTCCCGAAGAACAACCTAGTAATATCAATCACCTCACAATAATCTTAATCGTATGGTAGCGAAACAAGATATTGTGGAATCACAAATGATAAGACGAAAACGTTTGTGACTACATTTTATCTTACCTACTGGAGATTAAATCTCGAGAAAATTTTAGAGAAGATAGTACTCAATACGATAGAACAAAGTAAGACTGGAACACGCAACTACAGAGAAAATAGTTTGGTCTGGCTTCAGAATCCCAATGAAGTCTTTAAGTCATTAACCTATAATGGTTTTAGGAAAATCCTAGGTTAAAGGAGAATCTACTCTAGTCGCAACTAGTATCACATATGAGGTATAAGGATTAGGTTTCCTAAACGTGTACACATGGTTGCTAGAGTTCTCCCTTATATAGTCTTCAAATCAGGGTTTGCAATCAATGCTACCTTGGTAACAAAGCATTCAATATTCACCCTTACATGAAAACCTGATTTGAGTCAAGCTAATATCTTTCAACCGTTAGGTCGAACTTAGATTGTTATACACAAATGAAATGTGACTTCATTTAGATATGATTAACTGTACTTAAACGTGTACACATGGTTGGCTCAACAATAGTTAACCGAAGTTAGCCATATGAACACTTTCACATCAACCTTGTTCATCTTAATCGCAACTAGTTCAAATGACTCAAATGAAACTAGTTGTTCTAGAGTTGAGAAATTGTTTATATTCTCATAGAAGTATACAAGACACAATCGAAGCAAAATCGATTTTGATTCACTCGAATCAATTCATGAACATTATAACCACAGTTTGCAAAAGATTGCATTCCTTATTACATAAATGTATTTGTTCATGAACAAACCGATTTTAGAACTTAACCCACTCAAGTATGCAAACGGGTACACATACCTAAGTAGCCAGACTTGGTCTGGGTTCTCCAGTATGCGAACGGGTACGTATACTGTCGTACATGACCAAACTCAGTTGAATTCACGGACTTGAACTTTTAAGCCGGTACGCATACGGGTATGCATACTAAGTTCCCGGACTTCAACTATCAAACCAGTACGCATATGGGTATGCACACTATGGTTCCCGTACTTGGAAGAACTTGCAACAGTTAGCATACAAGTACTCATACTGTGCTATATCCAATCAATGGTTAATCGTTCTAAACTCCATGTTAATCATTGAAAAATTCTTGGAAGACGGGAATAGCTATCTCACATAAACTATTAGCTTCAAAGCAATTTTCAAATGATTAACAGATCAATGTGAAACATTCCGGGTCTACATCAAATGATAGTCTCACACAAATCATGTAAGATGTTACCAGGCGATTTTCACATGATCATCTTTTGACTTTCGTCAAGAATAAAGATGAACTTGGTTAAAGCCAAAGCTTACCAACACATATTTCGAGAAATATGTAAGCGAGTTAAACTTAGCTCAAAATATCAAATGTGTATAATATAAAGTCTATATAGCTATACGACTTTTATCCCAATAGGAGATAGAATAGAAATAGACTCCTGAGTGATATATGAGTTCAAGTCTCCACATACCTTTTGTTGATGAAGTTCCACAAGATCCCCTTAGTAGTTCTTCGTCTTCAATCGATAAACGCCGTGAAGTCTAAAGCTCAAGTACACATTCTATCCTAATCCGAGACATAACTATAAGTAGACTAGAAATAAAGACTTATAATTTTGGCAACTAAACTTGACAAACAAGCTTGAGATAACAACGCTGGTGAGTTCGACCGAGCAGTGTTGTAACAAGCTTAAACCCTACGTAGAACAGACACACAAGGATTTCCCACTCACTGATTATACAGTAGATAAGTTCCCAAACTAAAAATTAAAATACCATGAAAACATTCGAAAAGACCATAATTAAGAGAAAAGTAGAGAAAAAATATCATTCATTCTCGCATATTAGTACCGTTAGGTCCGTATCAGTTGCACCACAATGTAACAAATTTAGGTAAAGAAAATAGATTAGTAAAATAAATCAAGGGTACTAGTTTATAACATTTACAGAAGACAAACAAAGTCACGTACATACTTTCGAATATTTAAAATACTTATTCCGTTCTATCACACTAATACATCAGATAGTACCTAGAAATGTGATACGCCAGCCACAAACACATATCCTTTGGCCATTAATGGAAACTACTGATAAGATGTAATAGTAGTACTTTAGAACTAAAATTAGGATCGATAAAAAATATGTTATCATATAACACCGAACTGGTCCATAATACGTTCCGCCATTGAGAGTAACACATTTAATGCTACTACGACTAAACACAGGTGCTAAGATTAATCTAGCATCAACATCATCTAATATCTCAGAGTACCTAGAGCTTAATCGTGGATTACATGGAAAATTATGGGCATCAGGGCATATATACACATGACGGAAAAACAAAACATGAATTAAATTTAGTGGACTATATGTTAGAGCACTGCTCGGTCGAACTCGCATACGTTGCTACCTCAAGCATGTTTTTCAATGTTAGTGATCAAAACTATAAGTCTTGATTTCTAGTCTACTTATAGCTAAGTCTCGGACTAGGATAGAAAGTGTAGTTGAGCTCAAGACTCCATGGAGATCATCATACAAAGACGAAGAACTACTCAAGGAACTTGTGGAACTTCATCGACTAAAATGTATATGGAGACTTGAACTTATATATCACTCAAAAGTCTATCTACTCTATCTCCTATCTTGAGATAAAAGTCGTATTGCTATATAAACTTGATTATACACATTTGCTATTTTGAGACGAGTTTATCTCGCTATCTATTTCTCGAAATATGTGTTGGTAAGTTTTCGCTTTGGCTAGTTCATCTTTACTAATGACGAAAGTCATATTAAGTTTCAATTACTTGAAAATGGCTTTGACGAAAAATGGTTTGTGAATAACAATCATATAACGTCCTCTAAGAATGTTTCAATGATTGAAATGAGAGTTTAGAATATATAACCTTGAAAGGATATAAATATTGTGTGGTAACACATATGTGTGTAAGTCCTTATTCCTTGAACCAAGGTATGCATACTTTGCTGCTCAGGAAAACCGGAACTAAAGTCCGCGTACCAGTACGCGCACCATCGGAAGTTTACGTCCCGTGAAAATCTGCTGGAGTTTGTGAACTTAAAACAAACTCATTCCGGGTACTTAAGTCCGTGTACTTAGGTTGGTTATTTTCTAAAAACGATTATTCGTGAACTTAAACTTATAAAAACTAAGGAATGCATAATTGCAAACTGTGGCTACAAAGTTCATGAATTTATTTGAGTGAATCAAATCGTTTTTGCTTCCGTTGTGTCTTGTATACTTCTATAAGATCTAAGCAATTGAACAACTCTCTAACTAGTTCATTTGAGTCATTTGAACTAGTTGTGGTAAAGAAGAATATGGTTGATATGGAAGTGCTCATATGGCTAACCATTTGGTTAACTACTGTTGAACCAACTAAGTGTACATGTTTGGGTATGGATACACAAACTTAAATAAACCCGCATTTCATTTGTGTGTAACAAGCTAAGTTCGATCTAACGGTTGAAAGATATTAGCTTGAATCTAATCAGATTTTCATCTAACGGTGGATATTGAATGCTTTGTTACTAAGGTAACTTAGATTGCAAACCCTGATTTGAAAGTCTATATAAAGGAGAACTCTAACAACTGGGAAACCTAATCCCCACACCTTCTGTGTGATACTAGTTGTATTAGATAGAGTCGTTTCTCCTTTAACCTTAGGTTTCTTCTCGATACCCTGTAGGTTAACGACTTGAAGACTTCACTGGGATTGTGAAGCCAGACCCAACTATTTTCTCTGTAGTTGCGTGATCCGATCTTGCTGTTTTTATCTTATTAAGTACAATCGTAAGATTGGCTTGAGATTAATTTCTCCGATAGGCAAGATAAAAAGTAGTCACAAACATCTTCATCTCATCGTTTGTGATCCGCAATATCTTATTTCGCTAGTCGATTAAGATTATTGTGAGGTGATTGATAATACTAGGCTATTCTTCGGGAATATAAGTACGGGTTATCAATTGGTTCCTGTTCACCTTGATTTATCAAAAGACGGAACAAAAACTCGTAGGTATTTCTGTGCGAGACATATTACCGTAGACTTTTCTGTGTGATACAGATGGGTTTATTAAAGTCTTCGACTTTCGGTCGTAGCAACTCTTAGTTGTGGGTGAGATCAGCTAAAGGAATCAAGTGCGTAGTATCCTGCTGGGATCAGAGACGTAAGGAGCGCAAATGTACCTTGGATCAGATTGATTGAGGTTCAACTACAGTCCAGACCGAAGTTAGTTTGTAGTAGGCTAGTGTCTGTAGCGGCTTAGTACAGTGTGTGTTCAATCTGGACTAGGTCCCGGGGTTTTTCTGCATTTGCGGTTTCCTCGTTAACAAAACTTCTGGTGTCTGTGTTATTTCTTTTCCGTATTATATTTTGTTATATAATTGAAATATCACAGGTTGTGCGTTTGAATCAATCAATTGGGAAATCCAACCTTTGGTTGTTGATTGAAATTGATTGATCCTTGAACATTGGTCTTTGGTACCGTTCAAGTGTTTTCTCTTGTATTCAATTAGACTCGCAGATTTCTATTTACTTGAGTAAGTATTGAATCGTGAAAGAGAGATATAACTCTTTGATATACTTTTATTAAGATTGAGTCTGACTGTCTAATTGATTCTCTTAAAAGTATATTGGAGTTAGTCCATACAGATTGCTAAGTGAAATATTGGGTGTGGTTATTGTACCTCCGCTTTTTCACTATATTACTACCATGAATGTATAGCACATTCATTATAACATGTAGTAGAATATACTTCTTCCAAACAGAGATAGTGTTCCCCATAAACAAGTACACAATAGTCTTAACTAACTTCTTAGAGCAACCACAGTCACGGCCAAATTTGGGGACTAAACTCAAATTTGGTCTCAAAATATGCCGCAACGGAAGGGACCAAACCCAAATTTGATCGCCAAAATTAGGGTTTGAGACCAAATGTGGTCGTTAACCCAGACTAAACGAAATATAGTGGGACGGAAGTATTAATAGCGTATGAAAGCAGACGAGATTTTAGTGACCGTATGAAATCAGACGGAAGTATAATTAACGTATGAATCAGGCGCATCTATAAACTCCGCCTAACCAAACGCATGTAATACATACGCCCCAACACAGACGTAGTTATATTGTACGCCCCAATGGGACGTTGGTATATTTTACGTCCCAATGGGACGTTGCTTTAATGTACGCCCCAATGAGACGTTGGTATATTCACTCGTTTAGTGGGCTAATACGTTATTAGAAGAAGATTAGTGGGCTAATACGTTATTAGAAGAAGATTAGTGGCTAATATTTATATAAATTCACTAATCAGGCGGTCATTAAAAGTGCGCCTGAATCAGGCGGTCATTGAAAGTGCGCCTGAAATCAGGCGATCATTAAAAGTGCGCCTGAATTAGACGGACATTAAAAGTGCGCCTGAATCAGGCGCACATTAAAAATGCGCCTGATATCAGACGGTCATTAAAAGTGCGCCTGAATGAGGCGGACATTAAAAATGCGCCTGAATGAGACGGTCATTAAAAGCGCGTCTGAACTGGGACGGTCATTAAAAATGCGCCTGAACTGGGGCGTTTGTTATACTTCCGCCTGACTAAAAATAGTCTTCCACGACTGTGGTTGCTCAGTGTAAAATGCCAATTTTTTTTAGCTTTTGGTCTGCTATTTGGCATTTGGTCGACTCCATGACTGTGGATGCTCTTAGATTATTTAAATGAGGATAATTATTTATAGAGGAAGAATATCTAAATTCAACTGCCACTTAGGAGTTTCTACTCCAAAAACATTATAACAAATCTTTAAGTCAACCATTCATGATGTCAAACAATACGTATTCTATGAAAGATCTCTAATATGGCTTGATTTAGTATCATACGAAAATTTCTAAGTTTAAAGTAAAGTCCGTAATCACACGAACCAACCACACCAATATCATACAATAATGGAAGTCAGGCTCATTGCACACATTATAATTAAATATCAAGATTAGCCATAAAGAACATAAATTAAAAGCAAGATAAATTCTAGGCTTCTAGCTATCTCCTCTCATTAGCACGAGACAAAATGGCTAAGCATTTCTAATGTTGACGTTTCTAATCCAAGGATGCTCAACATTTATATTCTGTAACCATATAGGATAATAGCATCCAATAATGAACCAAAGGGAATACATCAAAATTCTGACAAGTATGTAAAGAAAATAATAAGAACCTTTCAGGGATTTTCCCGAACACATTGCAGGTGTCAGACTTGCGATGAGATAGCATGGCGTTATATTCTAAGCCCTTTATACCTCCTCATTCCCTGTAAAATTTCATCTTGGAGAACAAACCGAACCATTCTACACCAGTGTACACTCTTGTCGCACCGTATACGGCCTACGCAACCATGGAATACTAGAGACACAACCCTCCTTCATTGTTTCCTAGAGTATAAACCATTCCCTGAACAACATAAAATTCGTACCCAAGTTCTTTGACTATGTTAACTTATGAAACTCTCATAGTTCTTGGTATACAACCTTCAATCATTTTCTCATTATGTAAATTGGCGAAAATGCAGAGGTATAGTGTATATAAGTAATTGTTCAAGCTTGAGTACATATGATTAGCTTTCTATCATCATCAGAAATCAACTATTAGCTAACCATTATCTGAGTATTTAAAGATCAGTCCCATAATAAGCAATCATCAACTAATAGTTAAACTTTTAGTAGTGGATTAAACAAGTTATTATTCTAGCTACCAAACAGCACAACCATCATTAACAAGTTTATACAAACATTTCAGATACAGGCGTAAGTCTTCATTCCAAACGACATTTACAATAAAATAATAAATGAAATGAAGGTGTTAGGAATGAAATCTAAAGAACTTACAATAAAAGAATTATAGTTCTAACAATCATTTCTGCAAACACCTTGGGTTATCCATAAATAGTGTGAACCAATAGTTATTCATACTTCTATCTAATTCATCATATAAACATATGGATTGAAATCACTGACCATGCATTTCTTATGACAACCACACGATCATCATAGCAGGCTAGAGCCAGGTTAAATGTGATTATCTACAGCCATATGATCAACACCATAGACTGTTACCATCTTGATAGTTTTTGAAGAACTCCAAGCGAAACTCAAGTGATTCTGCTATTAGCTAGAACTGAATCCAATTCTTCCGCTCTCCTTTGAACTCAGCCATCAACACATGTCAACTGTTACATTAGTACATTGAAATATATGTTTCTAAATATTGAACAAGAGCACATGGAAGTCTCACAAGGAAAAAAACCCACAAGTTGAATTCATAAGTAAACAAGAAATGGAACCAATGACAAACAAGTTAATATACCTCAGAATTTCAAAGAAATTTTGATACCCATTCAAGCATTACTCATGATTTATCATTACAAACAAATTTAGGGAAAATGCAAACCTCTAGCACAAGGAACCCTAAGAACCTTAATCATCAATTTACAGAATTCAAATTGATAAATCCTGAAATTGGTACATCATACAACTAACTCATGCTTTAATATCCATAGGATCTAGAAATTTAATCATCAAATTCTAATAAAAACCGAAAATCAGGATAATCCCTATTCTCCCCGTTTTCAATAATATAAATTCGATAAAGGAAGTAAAACGAGTGCAAAATAAAACATGTATCCTGCGTGGCATGCAAATCCATCAATCAGTATGAGTCACCATATCCAGTTTAATAAATGCGATCGGTTTCCTCCAATAGTTCACAAACTAAACATGAAGAAGAAATGCTCTAATTCCGTTTTTAAGACCAGCATCAACAACATCATCATCTCAATATGCTCTTCCTGTGCAAAGTTCACTCATGGATGATTTCATTAACTTCTCAAAGAAATGAAAACATCTCCGGAGAAAAGTAAGGAAATAAAATGGAGGAAGATAATAACAAAAACCGAGTTATCTCGGTTCTTTTGTTTTAATTTCAATAAAGAAAATTATTCAAGTATCCCTAGCTCATGTAAGCCACATGTCATGCATGCTAATATTTTTTATTTTACCATACCATCTACTAATCCAATATATAATGCTACTAAGGGACAACCTAAGAGTATGCACACTTGAATATTAGAGTTTGGGTACTCCAAGTGCAGAATTCATATAATGGGTTTAGTTAAACCAAGGTTCAAAAAACGGGTCACGGCCCAGGTCACAGGTAGTAGGCGTGACCGTTATAACGTGTTTTGACGGGTGTGAGCACGTTTTGGGTCAAAAACGCGTTATATAGGAATAAAACGCGTTTTTTTGACGTTTTTTAAAATAACGGGTGTGATAACGGTTAAATAAGAAAAATAAATAATTTGTGATCTGAATTTCCTATGTAACGGTAATTACAGCTGTGAAAACGGTTACAACGGGTCTAAATAACGTTGTTACTACGTTTTTTCATTTTTTTTGGTTTAATTTATTTATTTGATTTTTTATTTATTTGTTTATTGGTTTTTAACATACAAATTTATGGATATCTAGTAAAATTCACAACCCTAAGTCTATGACTTATAACAATGCATTGTAGTTATCGTCTACCGACAATATTTATACACGCATACTATCACTATCCACTTGATATGTTCAAGTTGTCACTCGAATAGTCCAATGCATTCCCCAATATTTCAATAATGCATATTCGGATTCAAAAGCAGTCAAAAATTTGTTGTCAAATAATACTCCTAGGCTCTTAGCTACTTGCTACAAGACTAACCAACAAGGAATGCAACAGGAAGAGAGTCAGAGACTAGCTAGAGAAAAAGAGAGTGAGAGAGGGAAGTCAGGGAGTCGATTTATCTTTTTCTTTTGCATTTGGAGGTGTGTACAGTATATGCTACATGTGGTCTGTACTTTAGAGTTCAGACTCAAAAGTTAAAGAAATAAAACAAAAAAAAAGTAAAAAGAGTAGTTGGTTTCATGATCAAAGACATAGCTAGCCTGTGCTTATATACGCATGCAACGAGATTCCAAATGTTTCAAGAATATTTCGATTTGCTAGCTATTATGTCTTCTTGCCCAAAGGAATGCTTTAAAATGACAAGAAGAGAATTGAAATGAAATCAATACCTCTGGTTCTCTGGTTCTCTGCTTCTTGCTCAAAGGAATGCTTTACATTTTGAATTTCTCAAATACAAGTTTAAGAGGTAATATTAATTATTTTTTGTAGATTTTTCATTCAATTAGAGATATAATTTATTAATACGTTATTAATTTATTTATTATCGTTTTTTTCTTTCATGATGTTAGAGTAGTGAATATAGATGTTTGAGAAATATCGATATTTTTTTCTTTCGTGATGTTTGAGAAATATTTAAGAAATGTCAAGTGAAGAAATGTTTCATTCTATTAACGTATATTTACTTAATAAATGTTTCATTTTTATCTAAGAAATGTTTTAAGAAATATAGATTTTTTGTTCATTTTATTATCATTTATTTAAGAAATGTTAATATTCGTAATTAAATAGTCCATCAACTTGAATCAGTTGGCACGTAAAAAATCATTGTTTCTTTATAAAAAAAATGGCATGATGAATTGATGTATGGTATGTTTGTATTCCTGTTCTCAATCATGAAAAAATGAGAGGCTACACGATCCTTAATTTCAACTTTTAATATTCAAGTTGAGTAAATGACTAATGCAACTTGTGATTTCTAATTATAATGCTACTCTAACCATTTTTATATTGATGGAATATGTCCACTTAACTTGTATTTATATATGTCACTTATTGCTATGTGAAATTTCCTACTTACAGAATATAATGGAAGGATCAACATCTGCAAAACGAGATGTTTTCATGCATATTGTACTGTAATGAGTGATGGTAAAAAGTTGAAGTGTAATTTTTGTGAAAAAGAAGTGTCTGCGGGAATTTCGCGTTTCAAAATGCATTTGGCACAACAAAGAGGTACAATTACTCCCTGCATGCATGTGCCACCTGAGATTAAAAATTTAGCAAAAGTATGGGTGCAAGACAGAAACAAAGCAAAACGGCAACGAGTACCAGAAACTGAATATGAAGATACAAAATTCAAGATATGTATGAAAATGAACCGTGGAACCCTGTGCATGATATAGATGAAGAAGAACAAGCGCCGGTAACACAAAAGAAAATGGGCGGGTTATCGAAGTTGAAGAACCTTTTTGGACGAAAAAGTAAGAATACTAATGCCGGAGAAGGTACATCACAGCGTCCACAGGCCTCTATGGACATACCTAGTTCTTCAATGCGTACACCACACCAAGCACCTAGGATGTCTGTAGATATGGGAGGACAATATAATACTAATAGGGATTCTCAACCTAGCATGGCGAATTTTGGGAGAAGTAAAACATGCCGGGAAAAAGTTGATTCTTCTGTTGGACGTTTTTTCTATGCTAATGATATTCCCTTCAATGTGGCCAACTCAACTCAGTACCACGAGGCATTCAATGCAGTTGCAAATTTCGGAAAATCATACAGAGCTCCGTCTTCCTATAAGTTGTCGAACCCATTATTAAGGCAGGAAAAACAAAGGATTCAGAAGGATGTGGTGTCGGTCCAACGAAATTATTGGAGAGAGTATGGGTGTACACTCATGTCAGATGGTTGGAAAAACAAAAATAACCATACGATTGTAAACTTCTTAGTTTACAGTGGCCATGGGACAGCATTTTTGAAAAGCGTTGACATCGAGCATAATCGGTTGACAGCAGAGTATTTGATGAGTTTGTTCAGACCGGTTATAGAAGATATTGGTCCGACAAATATTGTTCAAATAGTAACTGATCAAGGATCCCAATTCAAAGCCGCAGGTAACTATTACAACTTAATTTAATTACAGTTGTTTATTTTTATATATTATTAATTCATTTCTCATTTTGTTTTAATAGGTATGAGATTGGCCATAGAGTATGGTACATTTTTTTGGGTACCTTGTGCAGCTCATGTGTTGGATTTAATGTTGGAAGATACTGAAAAGTTCCCCTTTGTTAAAGGTGTGATTTCAGAAGCTAGAAAAATCAGTAAATTTATTTATAATCATGGTTGGGTTCTTGCTAGATTCAGACAACATTCTGGGGGACGCAATCTATTGCGCCCTGGCTTAACAAGGTTTGCGACAAATTTTATCGCAATCAAAAGTATCATTGATCAACGTAATGCAATCGAGAGTCTTTTTGTAGACCAAGAATTTGTGAACTCGCCAGAAGGAAAAACACAAAAAAAAAACGTGAAGGAAAACTCGTACGGCTAAAGATGTGAAAAACATTATTTTGAATGAGATGTTTTGGCACACATGCCAAAATGCATGCATGATGGTTGGTCCTTTATTGAAAATGATCCGTTTCTTGGATTCAGATAAACCTATCATGGGTTATTTGTTTCATACACTTGCTACATGTGTGGAAACTATAGAAAGGGGTTTGGGTAAAACTCGAAATAATTCTATTATAGGTGTGATTAACCGACGATGAAAAGATCAGTTGAGTTCTCCTCTTCATGCTGCAACGCATTTTCTGAATCCATATTATATCTACAACCCAGCAGCCAATCTCATCAACAATGAAATTTCTCAGCCCCAAATTTGTCTCAGTGAAATTATATCAAAAATGATTAGTAGCCCTCAAGAACAAGCGACATGCATGCTAGAGGTGTGAATTTTTATTAACAATTAATTTCGTAATTATATGAATTTCTATTCACAGTTTTTGATACTTTTAGGCGGGAAGAATGCAAATGATGCAAGGCCAATTTGCATCACCATCAGCAAGATTGGCTGCTCTGCAAGGTGATCCTGTAAGCTGGTGGTTGTCATACGGTGCTCAGTTTCCATCACTCCAGAGGATCGCGGTAAAGATACTAAGCCAGACAAACACATCGTCTGGATCCGAGAGGAATTGGAGTGTGTTTGAAAGAATTCACACCAAACTACGCAACCGTTTAGTTTCGTCAAGAATAAACGATTTGGTATATGTTCAGTACAATTTAAGATTGGAGCAGCAAAGAGTTCAAGGTAAAGCAAAGCGACAGAACATCGATGTCCACGATGTTTATAGCCTGCTGACAGATGAAAATATGCTTGATTGGATAGCAGGGGATGATGAAACACCAGTTTTACCTCAGGAAGAACATTGGTTAAATGAATTGGAAGAGGAAGAAACTAATAATCCAGAGCCTCTCCCTCCACCATATGAATGGCATGATCCAGAAGTTGAAATCTCATATCAAAGGTTTCCAGTGAGTAACTTTGTTTATGACTTTGGTAACCTAACATTTGGAGACAATACACAAGGTCATGAAAATTAAAATCCCATATACAATTCTCATTACACTGAAGATCGTCTAGAAGAAGATACCCGAGGAATTAATGAAGAGTATAATTCCAATATTAATATCAATAATGAAGTAGATAATCGTAATGATAATGAGGAAGAAGACTATGGTTATGAAGATGACGATACTGTTAACTACGACAGCCAAATGCATTACGCGAACCAATATGAGGCGGAGGAAGAGGAGGAGGAATCAACTGAGAATCGTCGAGAAAACAGAAAATACTTGAATAAGTCGAAAAAAAATGCCGGTACAAGTTGGTTTGTCTAAGTTTAAAATTTCAAGCACTATTGTCACTAGGTTACTTATTGTAAGTTTATAAAATTTGAAGTGTTTAATGATTATTTATGAAATTTTAGTTGTAAGTTTGAAATTAAAAATTGTATAAGAATTTCTCCAACTCAAATTTTTTTTCCTTAAAAACGGGTTTAACCGGTATGAAAACGAAAAATACGGTGTAAAAAACGTGTGTTAAAATGTTATTTAAAAGAAAAAAACTGAAATATTAATTTTAGAAAAACGGTAATCACAGGTGTGAAAACGGTTATAACGGGTCTAAATAACGCCATTTTTTCCCATTTATCGGTGTTATTTAGGTAAGCGTGTTGGTGAGCCTCACGGGCACGGTATATGGGCATGAGCGTTATAACGGACGTTTTTCGGAAAAAACGGCCGTTTTTCAAACCTTGAGTTAAACCCAAAAAAACTTAGGGGGTCTTACAATATACATCACCAAAAGTTCAACAACCAGTTTAATTTACGTAATTGTGTATATATGTATATTACTTCCTATCATATTCACCTTGTCACAACTAAATCCAATTAATGCATATATTATCTTATAATAATATTTTATGCTTTAAACCATTGACAAAAAGGAAGATTTATGAGTAGATGTATGGTTAGGTACTCTACCCGCCAGTTTATATTTGATCTTATTATCACGTTTGCAACCGTTATTAATATATCTATTTGTTGTTTGTTTTAATAATTAAAATTTCCATTACTATCTGGACTTATGGGGTGATCCACTATTTAAAGGCTAAGAAATTGAGTTTCGTAATAAAAGAGGTTGCAAACACCACAACCATCAAATGTTTATTGTTAGGATGAGACTAAGATGGTCGAATCATCCGTTTGTCTACCAAAATGTTATCCAGTCGTCAGTGGCTCAAAAACCTATGTTGTTTGTACTGTATATGTTTAATTGTTATATAAAAAGAGTGGTCAAACCGGAAAAAATACTCTCGTTCGCTAATCATTTTTTTCTTTATAAATTAGGGGTAAAATTGATAACTCATTACTAAAATGACATACAATGTAAATACATTATCATAATAATGCTTTTAAATATTAGATAACAATGCTTTAAATTTTAGTATAAAAACTAATTTACTTTAATTCAAAGTCATTTACGTGGTTCTTTAATGAAAATTATAACAGAGTAAAATGGAATTTAACTATACAAATTATGTTAATTCTCTGCGGTGAATTATATAGGCTATTAACGAAAGTATGTGAACAAGGAAAAATGAAAAACATAAATTACAGCTTCAACTAACTCAGTATCTCTTCGTATATCAGAGTAGAAGAAAATATTGTAGGGTTGAACATGGTTTGATCTTAAACTCGAACCAAGCCTGATTTAAATTGTTAATAAAACCAAGAAACTGTAAAACTGTACGGCTCAAAAACTGAAAACCCCATGAGGAAAAAACAATCTAGGGTGGTTAGTTACACGGGATATAGTCAATTAGAATTTGTAGAGATATTGGGGATACTTTAACGTGACATATATATATAGAGAGAGAGACTCTCTGTGAGTTTTTTTTATGCATATATTGGGAGACTGACTATATGAGTGATTTTTAAGAAATCTCAGTAATTCATAGTTAGAGACAAGAAAAAACATATAGGAATTTCACCTTACATGCACCAAATAAGAAGAAAAAAATTAATACAAAAATCATAATCTCAAATAAATATATAATAATTTAATGAAAAATTATAAGTCTATGCATGCCTAATAAAAACATGTGGCATGGGTTGAAATCTTGTATATTGAGATTTTTAGATGATGACATTAAATTTTTGTTTGGCAGATCAAGTAATAAGTTCAAATTTTATGAAGTTTAGTTAGATAAAAAAATTATGAAGGGTATTTCCGAATATCATTTATGAAGGTGAAAATGACATGATGAACAACATTCTTGATGTTCAAGAAACTAAACAAACTACTTTTGATCGTAATGCTGATACAACACCTGGTCATGGTAGCTTCACTAGTGTCTTCTGTAGAGCTACATAGGATGTTGTTGGTCTTGTTTGGTTGTTGCAATTCAATTTTTTTGGACGACAATTATATCCATAAGGGCTCAACTCCAATTATTTATTTCTTTTACCTAAACTTAAGGTTGCTAAGAGAGCATCTCAAGATCTATTATGCTGAAGCATTTTTTTGTTTCAAAATTATAATGAAAGTCTTTACTTCAATATCCGGATTACTAATGCACCATCTGGTTTTTCCTTAATCGGCATCATTCATCAAAGGAATGTGCTTTCAGGATAATATTCTTCTTGCTTCTAATTTAGCAAATGAGATGACAATAATAATGTCTTAAGTTTGATATCACTCAAGATTACGAAACAATCAGTTGGGAGTTCATTCAAGAGGTATTACGAAGATCTGTTTTCTTTTTTGAGCCTTGTAATTGGTTATTAGTTCCTTTTAATTCCGTCAGAATTCTCATTCTCTTATGTAGAAGGCATGTTAGAACGTGATCGTAGCAAGGTGATCCTATTTTACCAGTTGTATTTGTGATTGAATAAGGTGTATTAAGTATAGAACTTACTCAATTAGTGGAGAATGGTTATGTCCATGCTATGGTCAACAAAGAAGGTATTCAACCATCTCACTTATTATTTGCTGATGATATTTTCTATTCTTTTTTGTAATGGAAATAAAAAGAACTTAGTCAACTTGACAAAAATTCTGGGTAATTATCAATCTTCTTATGGTCAAGTAATAAGCAAAGCAAAAAAATGAACATTTTGCTGATAGGGATGACTCTGAGTAAAAGAAGACATATTGTTGATTTCTTGTATATGGACTTTGCATATTTCCCTAACAAATATCCAGGTGCGGTGCTTATGCCGGTAAAGATAGAATTTGTATGGTTGAGTCTTTTATGAGTCATATTCACTCTTTAGCAAATTGAAAGGAAGGGTTACTTGGTGTCTCATTAACTCATGAAATTGCGTATGTGATCAGAAGGAGCTTCAAATACTACTATGTGATAGCGATTTTTTTCTTTTAATAATTCGGCCTCCTAATTGTTTTAATGCTCAGATTAATTTCAGTTTAGGAGTGTGCTAATTGAACTTCTCCGTTGTCCAAAGATAGATTTTTGGTCTTTCCTCTTAAGGCCGGAATTTATTGGTATACACTTGGGTAAAAAATAACAAGTTCTATGATGATTGTATTCGAAATGTCAAACAAATGTTTACTCGAGTGAAATGTTTGTTATTCAATTGGGCTTTGAACTTTGATGTTTCTTAATGATTTCCTTTATCAACTTTTTTAATCCGTAATCGAGAGCGGTCTTTTAGGCAAAGCACTATGGTATTGGATTTCGTTTCGCTATAGCTTAATTGTAGCGAGATCCTACTCTTATGGTCATTTGATTCGCTTTAGTGTGTCTATTTCCCTTCTCTTCGTTTTGGTACTCTTAAAAGTTGAACAAATCTGATCCACAGTTAAGCTAAGGGATGCTTTCCTTTTGAAAAGTTACTTTACGAAAAACTGAGTTTCCCTGAAATATTTAATGAATACAGTATCCGTTTTCGGTTCTCACTCTTTCATATATTAATACTTCTTCTTTTCACTCTTTTAATTTACCAAAACCCATTTTCCCATGTTATATCTCATTTTTATCATAACTTATCCAACATAAAAAAAACTGGGAAAAGAAAACGAAAACTGATGTTTTGCATTATTTGTATGTGGTTAAGTTAATCACGAAGTGAAATGCTTCGTCATAGTGTTTGGTCTTACACATCCGCGTAACTATTGGCTCTTTATTTTTTTTATTTTTTTTTTATTTTTTATTTTTTTGAAAGAAAAGAATTTTATTTATAAGGAAACTTCTCTGGGGTACAGGATCCCCATAGTCATTCATTACAATTACATTTAGGAAATTTGGACATGAGTTGTCCCAGATATAAGTATCAGTACTGCCTCCTATGTGTAGTTGTTTGTCTATCGCAAAATTCGCCAGTCCATCCGCCGCCTGATTCTGTTCCCTATAGATATGTTTGAGTGTGAATTCAGGTATTTGTTGCAGATATTGGTTAATCTCTTTAAGCATATTTTGAATGATCCATGGAGCCTTGTTGTCGTCATTTTTTATCAGACTCTCCAGGGCAGATGAGTCTGTATCGAAACATATATGGTTCCACTCTCTAGTGGTAGCCATTCTAACTGCCTGTAACATAGCCCAAGTCTCTGCCACCAATGTTGTTGTCAATCCTATTGGTGCTGCCATTGCGATGATTGTTCTTCCTTGTGTGTTCCTGTATATCCATCCCGCTCCTGCCAAGCCTGGTTCTCCTCCCTGCAATCCTATGCTTGCTCCGTCTGTGTTGATCTTTATCCAGTTTGGAACTGGTGGTGTCCATTTAACCCATATTGTTGTCCTTGTCATTGTACGTTGTTGGTCTCTTCTACTATTTCTGTTATGCCCCAGTGTGTGTAGATTGTTCTTTAGTGCCCAGTTGTACTCATGTGTTAAGACCATGGCTATTTGGAAAATTTGTTGAGTTGTTTGACGTAATCTTTTGTAGATTGTTTCGTTTCTATCCAGGCAAATCATCCACAGAGTATAGCAACAAAGAGTGAATTCTGGTTTATGAGCCGCTAGTGTTAAGAAATCTTCAAAGTGTTTTGGTACCTGAAATTTTAAGCAGTTCTGATGTTGCGGTGGTTGTTGGTTGCTCGCCGTGTTGCAGATGATGTTCGGAGTTGGGTGTGGTGGTAGTTGAAGACCAGTGCATGGGTTCTATTGTACCCCTCTTTCCAGATATTTCCTCATCAATTTCCAGGTTTTCTTTGCCCTCAAGCATTCAAACAAACAATATTGCACAGTTTCTGTTGCATTGTTGCAGACTAGGCATATCTCGTTGTTTGTTATATTCCTTGCCCTTAGTGTTTCAAAAGTTGGGATACTGTTGTGGCCAAGTTTCCATATGAAGAGTTTTATTTTTGGTGGGCAATCAGCTTTCCAGATTTTGTTCGAGTGCTCAACCATGAACGGGTTTATGTGTTGAATCTGGATATTAGTTAAAATGGCATAGCCACTTTTCACTGTGTATTCCCCTGATTTCGAATGTTGCCATATTGGCTGATCTGGTATGGATGGATTCGGTATGTGAATGCTCTGGATTGTTTTCACAATATTTGGTGGGAAGTGTTGCAGTAGAAGATTGACATTCCAATTAAAATCTTGTGTTTCAATGAGAGACTAACCATATTATTGCCCGCATCTCCCAGACTAGGAAGATTCGTGTGTCTTGGGATCCAATTTTCTTTGATTCTAGTAGTTGTTCCATCTCCAATTTGGATTGAGTAGTTGTCTTGCACAAATACAACTACCTTGCATATATTTTTCCATGAATTACTGTCCGAGTCTATTGGCTTCGGAATTCTAGGAAAAATTGTGTTGTTGGGAAGATATTTTACCGTGTAGAGTGTGTTGCACATCATTGTTGGTGTAGCATGTAACTGCCAAACTCGTTTCCCCAGCAAAACATAGTTTTGTTTCAATGAGTCCCGAATACCAAGTCCACCTTTACCAACTGGGATGTTTGCTTTATCCCAATTAAAACTATGGAGTTTCCTTGTATCCTTTTCATGGCCCCAGAAAAAATTTCGTGCAATCCTATCAATTTTGTGATGTATATGTATCGGCAGTAGCTGTGTATACATGATATGATTGGCAGTCGGAATTAGAGAAGTGCTGATCAGTATTTTCCTACCTGCTTGGTTTATGCATTTGACCATCCAGCCTTTTGCTTTCCCTTCCAGTCGTTGTAATAGTTGAGCATAGATTGTCGCTGAGTTTCGGCCTTGTTTGAAGTTCACTCCCAAGTATGTTGGTGGGTTATGAGTGGTTTTAATATTGAAGGTGTTAGCTAGCCACTCTTGTTGTTGTACTGTGGTTCTGGGATGGTGAATGATGCTTGATTTATGGTTGTTTATTTTCTGGCCAGCTGAGTCAGAGTAGGATTTTAGGATTGCATTGAGTTGGTCGTAGTTTACCTGGTCTGCCGAGCATGCGATGAGAAGGTCGTCCGCATACATCAGGTGCAGTATTGGCGGAGCATTTGTTGATATTTTTAGCCCTTTCAGTTTTCCATGAGTCTCTATCTTTGCAAGATTAGATGATAAAATCTCTGCACACAAGATGAAGATATATGGGAAGAGTGGATCTCCCTGTCTCAAACCTCGTTGTGGTTGGATTGCCCCATGAAGTCTGCCATTCACTTTCACTGCACATGTAACTGAAGTTATACATATCATAACATATTCTATGAACTTGTTTGGAAAACTTAAACACACTAGTGTTTGTCTGATAAAGCCCCAGTCAATGCTGTCATATGCCTTTTGAATATCCAGTTTCAGTGCAATTTTAGGTTTTCGAGTCGGTGGTGTGGTTCTGATACGGTGAAAGATTTCAGTGGCGATGGTTATGTTGTCATGAATTGCTCGTCCAGGGAAAAATGCACTCTGATAGGGGCTGATGATGTGTTGTAGTATTGGCTGTAGTCTGTCCACTAGCAACTTTGAGATGATTTTGTAGACCACATTGCATAGACCGATTGGTCTAAAATGGTTTGTTTTTGTGGGATTGTTGGATTTTTGGATCAGAGTGATATTGGTGTGGTTAAAGGCTTTGTCTAGTTCTGTATTCTCAAAGAAATTGTGAACTAACTCAATAATTTGTATATTAGTTGTATCCCAATATACTTTGAAGAACTTACTTGTATATCCATCTGGCCCCGGTGCTTTTTACGATCCAATGCTCATTAGTGCTTTGTGGATTTCTTCCATCTAAGGAAGTCTAGTGAGCTCAGTGCCTTGGTTGTCTGATATTCGAGGTTGCATCCAGTTAAACAGCTCCATATCAATTGTAGTTGGTGGTGCCTTGTATTGGGTTTCAAAGTGATTAACCAGCATGTGTGCTATATGAACTTGGTTGTCTACCCATGTGCCATTATCATCCTGGAGTTGGCGAATATGGTTTATCCTTCTATGAATGGTTGCCTTTGTATGAAAAAAAGAAGTATTCAGGTCCCCACTCTTGAGCCTGTCTATTCTCGAGCGTTGTTTCCAATAGGTGTCACGGCAGTGTTGTAGCATCAAGTGTGAGTTGCGAGTTTCTTTCTCATGTTGCAACCAGAACATTAATTCAACACCATTTTTTGTAGCACATTTTGTCTGTGCCAGTTGAATTTGTAATTCAGCTTCCTTTATCAGTGTTGGCAGGTGTCCAAAAGTTTGTTTGTGCCATTCTTGAAGTTTGTTAGTTGTGTTTTCCATTTTGACTTGCAAATTAAGGGCTACCTCCACAGCTCCATTTTGTTTCCAAGCAGCTATAACAATGTCTTTCATTTGGGGATGCAGGAACCACAAGTGTTCAATACGAAAATTTCTACCTGTTACCCTTGTTATAGCTTTTTCCTGTAACAACAAAGGTGCATGATCAGAGCCTAGTCTTGGCCGATGCATGACTAGAGCATGTGGGTGTAGATCGACCCATTGTTGTGTAGCCATTCCTATATCAAGTCGGTCCATGATGAACCTTGCATCCGTTTGTTTGTTAGACCAAGTATAAGGGTCTCCCTAATACCCTAAGTCAATCAGGGCATTTGTGTTGATGAACTGATTGAAGTGTTTGGTCTAAGTTGTTGTGACTGGTCTACCTGCTTTCTTTTCATTCTGTGTCAGCACTTCATTAAATTCATCCATCAAAAGCCAGGGTAGATTTGGGGTTGTAATTGTATTGTTGAAGTTCTTTCAGAATTCCCATCTTGCCGCTGGTTGGGGTGGTGCATAAATTCCGGTGAAGAACCAAGGTTGTGAGTGAGATAGCAAAGGACAGATATACACATGAAGCAAATTTTGATTAGCTACTAAGACATTGACATTGAGGTGGGATGTCCACATAATGCAGAGGCCACCTTTATGTCCATTACAAGGTACTGAAAAAACAAAAGCAAATCCTAGAGTATTTTGAAGCACAGACAAATAACTAGCATTTGACAAAGTTTCTGACATAAAAAGAACGTATGGCTTGAATCTGCGTGTATACTCACGCAGTTTAGAAACTGCAAAGGTGTTTTGTGCACCTTGACAGTTCCAAGCAAGGTAACTCATTTGTGCTGCGAGTGTTGGCCTTGGCCAACAACTAGCTCAATGTTTTGGTCTGCTGCTGCATAAATCTCTTCATCCAGGGAAATGTGCCAAGCAGGCTTTGTTGTAAGATCACTTGGTTTGTTGTTGTGGTTCGCATTAGTCTGTGGTGCTTTTGTTGGTGCTTTTGAGCCTGAAGGTTCTGCTACTGTTTCTGCTCCTGGTGAAGTGTGTATTTGTTTGGTATTTCTTGCAGATCTTTGTTTTATGTTCCTTGGTGTTGGTACCTCAAACTGTGGTGGATCCCGATTCCTATGATGCTGTTCAAGCTCAGCCTAGAGACACAAATTTCTTCACTTTTGCAGGTGGTGGTTGCGCTGCAAACTCCGGTGTATTTGGTAGATCAAGATGTGGTGGTAACTTTGTTGGATTCCTGACTGTTCTTCTTTTGTAGGTATGCAAGGAGTTGAGAGGTTTCTTCACTTCATCATTCTTTGCATCAGGTGTGATGATCATGGGTTTGAGTGATTGCTTCAAATCCTCCATCCTAGCGTTATGAGTGACGATCACCTCTGGTTTGCCATCAACATTTTTTACCAGTATGTTTCCTTGTGCATCTTTCCTCTGTAAAATACCCATTAGAGTTTCTGTATATTGAGGTGTAAAGAAGGCCAACATTCGGGAAACACCCGGTCTAGATTTCAGACATGGGTTTGGGTTGATACTTGCAGTGGTTTTTTTTATTGGGGTGTTAGGCCCAATAATTTCTCCACTATCTTGATGGGTCTTTTCCTTACCTTTCTGGAGGATGGGTGACTCAGCTGGCTTAACGCAGATGTGTTCCGCCACATGTGTGGTGAACCGAGATGGAGCGTGCTGAGTCACTGCAGGCGTGGAAAAGTGGGGTCCTTCACCAGGTTGTCTCAACCCAGTATTTCTGACAGGTACAGTCTCTTTCTTCTCAGCTTTTTCAGAGAAACATTCTTTATTCTTCTGCAAGGGCGGCTGTGATTGCTGGTGTGAAGTATTTTCATTGTCAGGGATGGTTGGTTTTTTTACCGCGTTCCAAGTCAGTCCTTGCCAGATCATCTCCTCCGAAAGATGGATCGGTACCGAGTTAACTCTTGACTCATTAACCTAGCAGTTGCCTGACTGATGATCGGTGTTTTTCCGATTGAGGTCGAAGATGAAGCTCGGTTTTCTTGAGCCTGATGTTGTAGAATTTTGTCCATGAGATTTTTTTTTTGAAGAAGATGCACCGATGTCAAAGTGTTGTGGTTTTCCTGGTTGCATGTGCTCCAATCTTTGGCTTTTGGTGAATGATTCTTTGATTCTGTTGTTGAGTCTACCATAAGGGTAGTTTGCGAACTTAGAGCTTTCCAAAGCTTGTTCCACACCAAGGAAATTAGTGCACTCTTTGAAAGTATGCCCTGAGAAACCACACAAAAAACATAGTAAGGGTATATTTTCATAAGAAAATTGTACCCAGACTCCATTTGCGATGTTTAACAGAACACCCGGCCTAAAAGGCTTCTCCAGGTCCATCATGACATAAGATCTAGCTGGTAATATTCTGAGGTCGATTTGTAGTACCGTCCCTGTCTCTGATCTTTCGATGAGTTCATGTATTGTTTTTTCATCAGCTAGATAGTGAGGGAGGTTGAGAAGTTGTATCCAGAAGGGTGCAAACTTGAAGCATTTTTCTCGGTGTTTTGAAAAAAGTTCACAGCCTTCTACCATGACCACGAAGTTTCCTGCTATCCATGGCTAGTGTTCTAGTATTCAGATTTTGTCTTCCTTGATTTTCATGGATACTTGGAAGACCTGGTGCATGTTGCTGGTTTCCATAAGATGTATTCTGATTGGATTCCATCTTTTAGAGACTGCATGTTTCAGAGTAGAAAAATCTACGTTTCTTCCTAGGACTTTGATAGCCAAGCAGTGTTCGTTGTGCTGTTGCAGTAAGTCCTTTATTCTCTCAGTCAGAATAAAAGTGGGGGTGTTTAGGTCGTTCTTTTTTGGATGGAAAGGTATTTTTTGTGCTTTTGGGTGAAAAGGTGATGAAGGTGATTGATGAGAAAATATTTCCGGATTCTCTCTTTTGGTGTTATGATGTTGTGGAGGATGCTTTTGTAAAGGTTCCTCTTCTATGGATTTCTTTAAATAAGAAGAGTCAGAACACGAAGAGGATTTGGCTGAAGCAAATGAATAAGAAGAGGAGTCTTGGTCGAGTTCTTTATTATTTGTTTCAACAGCTTTAAGTGCTGCAGTGGATGAAGTTTCTGAGATCGTTGGAGAATGTTCTTTACACTGCTTTTCATGCTTGCTTTTGTTTGAGATAGAGTGAAGGAAACCCGAACGTTTCAGCTGCTCAGGCGATAGCTTCGAAGGATTGGATAAGCGTGGCGGTGGAGGTGATTCCATTGGCTGTAAGCGGAGGTGATGGCAGAGGTAGTGGGGGATTAAAAAAATAGAGTATCAGAAATTCCAAAACATAATTCAGACCTGGGCAGATAAACCCACATCTTTGTGTTTCGCAAATCACTAGAAAATTTGAAAGATTCAAGGGGAAAAAACGGAGATGACATGAAGTTTGATCTTCAATCCAGTGAACAAAAATTATGCTGATATGCAAACTCTTTTCTTAAATCTTGAATATAGTCAATGCCCGTCTGTGGATGGAGAAAAACGATTTGCTGGTTTTTAGGGAAGCGAAGAGCCGAGCGTGAGTCGAGACTCTTCAACCGAGCAAAATGTTAATCCTCACACAGATGCACCGGTGCAAAGGGGGTGCTTAGATTCAGGAAACCAATCTGTATAACTCTGGCCTAAACCAAGACAATGGCCGTTCCAGAGTCAATTCGGTCGCAAAGAGGGAAATAGTTTGATTTGTAGGAGGGAAGCTGAGAATTGTGTGGGATCAATGATGATCAAGGATTGTGAGTGTGTTGAAGGTTTCTGCAATATTGATGAACTGGTAAGTTCGAATAAGTTCTGATGGATTGATGAATTCTTGAGAGTAGTTACTCGAGAAATTCTGTATAGACAATTGCTGGTAGATGATGATCATTCGTTGTCTGTTGTTCTCAATCATGGATTCAAAGACTTATTTATATTGTCAAAGTAGTGAACACATTGATCCCTGTAAGTGTGACGGTTTCTTGAGTGAAAGAGTGGGAAAGTGGGAGATCGTGGTAAAGTCAGTTCCATGTCGTGTGGAGACTTGACTGATCGTGCACCCACTACTTTTCAAACTCTTTCAACCGTTTGCACGACTTACGCACATTTCTCATCGTGGATGAATCCACGTGCCGTAGACCGCCAGACCAAAACCCTGAGTCATATCCCCCATTTGTGACGTGATTGATGTCTCCAGAATCGTGGAGTCTGAGTGGCAGACGTGTATTTAGTTAGTCAGTTGTTGACTGGTTAGACAGTGAGTCTAGGTTTTGTTGAATCGAGCATAAGTGATAAATGCTCAGCGATTCAAGGATCGAACATGTAGTTCTCTGAAATGGTGTCAATATTGTAAGTTCAGTGATGAATTACTGACCCGACTAAGCAAGTATTGCTCAATTCGACGAATTGCTGAATATTGGGAATTTGATAAGCAACTGAGCAAGTATTGCTCAATTCGACAAATTGATAATTTTGACGTGCAACTGAGCAAGTATTGCTCAATTCGACAAAATACTGAATGTTGATAATTTTGACGTGCAGCTGAGCAAGTATTGCTCAATTCGAAAAATTACTGATAAATTATTAAATATTGAAAACTGAACAATATTTTAGCAACTGAGCAAGTATTGCTCGATTCGAAGAAATAATTATTGGTGGTGTGACCCAATAGAATATTAAAATATTGGTAAAATACCGTATATTATATGATTAATTCATATGTTAGTTGCTGAATTAATACAAATCCATTAGTTCTTGAATCTTGCTCATAATGATGATTCGTAGAACATTTATTTGAAACCCTAATTTCAGATCATAGTTGATGAATCGCTAAAAATAGGTTATGAGTGATAGAGGGACCGAACACATGGGATGATGGGCGTCCATGTGGTGCCCGGTGCTCGAGTGAGCACCCACGGGTTCTCAGTTTGATAGTTGGTGAAAGGATGATGATTAAATGTCGGTTTAATCATTTACCAAAATATTGTTGGGTTCAGCATTAGGTGATAAAACCTAGGTATGAAAGATGGGGACCGACCAAGAGAGCATGGGACCGGCTCTTGGTGGGCATGTGACCAATTGTTGGACGTTTGAGCAATCCCCATGTTGGTTGGAGAGAGTTTGGGCCTAATATGAGCAATTGAGCAAATTAGGTCAGAATTATGAAAACGTGTGGGACCGGCTTTGTGCAATCTCTAGGGATGACTCTGGCCGGTCATGAAGGCATTCACGTGTTTCTGTGGTGTCTGTGTATCCGTACTGAGAGTTTCAGTATTTTCTGATGTGCGTTCGAGCAACATTGTGAATTTTCAGAAGAGTTTCATCTTGACTGAAATTCTTGATTTTTGTTGGAATGAGCATGTATGCTCAATTCATCAATATTTTGAAAATATTAAAATAAAAGTATTTTAATATTAAAAATTATCGTGAGAGGCTAGCCAGTCGTATGACCATGTTGGCTTTTGGTTTTCGTGATTTGAGCAATATATGAGAAAATATGAAGAAATCATGAATTTTTATCAAACCCAGAAGTTTCATGAATTGAGGAAAATAATAATTATGAAAAGTTAGGGTTTGCAAGGTGTGGGATCGACCACGGCTTGGGCATGGCAGGCCGGCTAGGTTGCCCGGTTCCGCACACCTTTCCCTATTTTATAATATTATTCTTCATGAATCCTTGAAGTTATGGAGAATCCATGAGTTTTTGTTGAAACAAGGGAGTTTCATGAGTTGAGGGAAATAATAAGTATGAAAAGTTAGGGTTTGCAAGGTGTGGGACCGGCCACGGCTTGGGCATGGCCGTCCGGCTATGTTGCCCAGTCCCGCACACCTTTCCCTAATTTTATATTATTTTCCATGAGTTCATCAAAATATGGAGAGACCGTGAGTTTTTCTCAAACAAGGAAAGTTGCTGGGATGAGGGAGTTTTCATGAGTTCATGAAAATTATAAAATAAGAAAAATAATGGGAGAGGCATGGGACCGGCCACGGCTAGGGTAAGGCCGGCCGGCCGGTGTGCTCGGCCCATGGGCGCCTCTCCATTATTTTATTATTATTATTTATTTATCTCTCCTGTTTTGTGTAGGATTCCTTGTTTTCCATATTTTTGAATACTCGTTTGTGCATCTGGGTGCTCAGTCATGCATCATTGTCGAGTACACTTGCACCATTTTACGGGGCTTACTCAGTGGTGGTCCAGATGCCCGATTGTTGAGTATTTATCACTAATTTATGAAATTCACTGGAGAATAATTCATGAAACTGAGTAATAAAAGTGAGTAGTTTTTTATTATCAATCCATAGGATCAGCCGTGGATTCGACCATGAATTCGGAATAATAAAATAGGTATTACCATTCCATGGGATCGTGGATTCGACCATGAAATCGGAGTAATAAAATAAGTGGTGATATTACCATTTCATGAGACTAGTCATGGGTTAGACCATGAAATCGGAGTAATATCTATTACCATTTCATGAGATCAGCCGCGGATTCGATCATGAAATCGGAGTAATACATTTATCTATTACCATTGCGATCATGAAATAAGAGTAATGAGATAAGATAGATTATCTTGTAGGAATTCGGTGGTGAATATGACATATAATTTAATCTCTTGCGCATAGTCAGTGAATCAGCGAGTGTTGCCAATGTCTCGAAGACGTTTTGCCCTCTCAACATTTCATGTATGGAGGACCGCCTGAGTCTATACACGGACACTCTACATAGTCAGGGAACAGTGGCACCGGCCTCCTGAAGGCGTTATTGCTCTCAATCTTACGGAGAACCGCTCAATCGTTCTTCTATGTAGAGACGAATTCCTCTATGTAGTCAGGGAACAGTGAGTGTCACCGACATCCTGAAGGCGTTAAGATCTCAATCTTACGGAGAACCGCCCAATTACGTTATTCTACATAGAGGCTATGATGGCATGCCCGGTGTCGAACGCTCCGGAGAGGCCTTTCGAGCGACATATGCATCATACTTCGTAAAACACGAATCGTCACATGGATTCCTGAAGCCGTGTCAGAAACATGTAGTATCATGATTTTACGTTTTTGACCTTTGTTAAAAATCCACCATCAACATTAAGTCTCCTACTTAGTGAGGGACAATCATGTTCTGCAGTAAGCACTAGATGGTGATTTTCAGTCGACGAGAGATCAGTGGTTGAACTTAGTCTACAAAGGAATTCTCAGAATCTTAAATTTACTCCAATGACGCCATATGCGAGCAAATGTTCGGGTGGAGACCCTGGTAATGTGATAGAGCGTCATCCCGCGAGCACGGAGAGATGAGGTACTGCTGATTTGAGCGACCGAAGGTCTAGTTTTGGTCGGTTTAGGATTTACGGGTCCGGGCCCAAAAAAGGAAATCCTTGTTTTAGGAACAGACGTTCGTTCGTTTGTTAATTAAGAAATAAACAAAATATAGTGATAAAAAATTTGTCTATGCGTTTTCATGAAAGCCACAATTTTATTTTTTAAATATGTGAGATTTCACAAAAAGGAATAAACTCTCGTTTCAAAGAGAGAGCAAGAATATATACATATATTTTCAATGATACGTGAGTTTCACGTTAAAATGTATAATTTGTAAAATCAATGCTTTGATTTTGAACAACTGTTGAAAGTAGACAATTATTTACGGTGAAATAATATATGTATGTGAGTTTTCACAATTGTAGAATGGATGTTTGTCCAATTTTTGAAAAACCAGTGAATGTTCACACAATGAAAAATTTATGTGAAATTAAGTTTTTGATTTTCAGCAATTGCTAGAAGTAAACAATTTTTGATAAAATACTATTTGTATGGATTTTATGATCTGATAGTGTATGCACAAAACCAATGGGTGTTCACTCGGTGGGAGTCACTCACACGGTGAAAATAATGTGAAAGTTTCGTGAATTGTTCACAGTTTTATGAAAATCACGTTATGGTTTTGAATAACGAATTTTGTTCGTCTTTGCAGGTTTGAAGGAGCGAACAAATTCTCGAGATTGTAATTACTACAGCTAGTGAAATTGTAAATAGGTAAGAGTTGGATGGTTACCATTTTTGTAGACGTTGTTGTGAGCACCTTTATTCAATGATTCATTGTTTTGTCGAATCTTGCGCTTTGTATGAACGATGTGCTGAAATAGCCACTTTGCAAGAATGAATGACTCCCATGATGATACTTCCAAAGATGGTGTTTCCAGAGATGACATCTCTACAGATGCAATTTCAAGAAATGGTATTTGTGGGACCTCTGAGTGATGGTGAGAGATCCTTCATACTGAGTTGTACTCCTGATTATTACATTAGCTTTACTACAGGATGATCGTATAGTGAGATCCCGGATCAACGTGGAATCCTCGGAAATGGAAGAAAGTCTACGGGAGCGGAGAACTCAGAAGTAAGGACTACAGGATGTTAGCAAATGACGTGCAGTCCCCAGTCGTTTCTTTGGTGAATCGTTAGCGCTCCCTGTGTCATGACTTTTCCCTGCCCGTGCAATTAGGATCACGAGACCAAGGTTTGTTATTTCTTTTCAAAAATTTGCTTCATAGATTGACGGTCTTCAACTTGTTCCCGGGCAAACAATTCAGGAATCCAGCACCGATGAAGAAGTCGATGTAAGTATCTCTTTCGTGCAGGCGATCGTGGCATCTCCTTGCATGAAATAATTATAATTGTTGTTGATGAATCCAGGAAGAAACCATTGTAGATAAACAGCATGTTGATGAAGCGCACTCTTCTTTGGGACATGGGAATATGGATAATTCCCGAAATCCCGAACCGAATGGAGATAGCGGCGTTGTCAACGGAGATTCCGGCATTGTCGAGCCTTCAAATGATTTAGAGACTCCCTTAGTAAGTATATCTCCTGTAATTTCTTCATAAAAGTATGAAATTGTTGATTTGTGAATGAATGAATGAGAATCCATGTAAATTTATGGATAACCTTGCCGAAATACGTCACCAGAAAATTTCAGACTTCAGATTTTACTAGAAACGCTGTATAATCCTCGTCCTAAGTCGGATTTTCACGATATGCATATGTATATTCAAGCCCAGAAAATTTCCAAGAATACGCAAAGAAGATTTTTGAATTTTGAGCATTTTTAGGGCCTGAAAAAGGATAAATAGTGAACTTCCAAGAGACCTTCAGAACTTTTCCAGATTGCATGTTGTCCGATGTTTTGGCCACAGCTGTTAGCTCGTTCATCCGATTGTTATGAAATTTTAATATGTTGTAGACAACATCCATACGAAGAGAATGGTATATTACCCAACCTTAAATTCTTTACCAATTGCTCCCAGTTCGTCATTTAATATAGGGAAGTGTAGACTCTCTTCAGATGAGCTTGTTTGAAAAACGTGTTTCATGGCTTCTACACTATTTGCTCATGTTTTATATTCATAGTAAAGAACTTAGATGATGTTAATTCACTTACATGCTTGATTTTATGGTTGTGTTGGGTTTCCACGCTTGAATCATTCTAATCCCATGTAATCTTCACATTAGGTGCCAAATGCTGAAGTTGGGAATAATGGATCCAACAATGATGACTTGAGCAACCATGGAGCCGTTGATAATGAGACCTCCATACCTGTACCTCAAGGTCATGTAACGCTTGTTTTTTTATGCCGTGGAGGTGACTGAAACTCCAATTGTGCATGAGATGGTGGAACCCGAACCGAGAATGGAAGAAGCTGCTCCAACCAAAGTTGTTCCTATGATTGCTGACGCTGCTCCAGCGACTGAGAACCGGATAATAGTGCATGAGTATCCCAACGCAGGGACTGCTTTTACTCCTCCATTTGGTGAGATACTCCCATATCACAGGTTTGTTGGTGGATTTCGCGTTCCCATTGGATATGCTGCTATGTACAAGAAACCGTGGAAGATGTATGGGCACATCGTCGTTACCAAGGATCCGAAGCATAGCTATTTCTTGACGAGGCAAGTAGAAGCCATCTTGCGTGTTATAAATGATATTCGCATCACATCTACAAATACTGTCACCCGGGATGTACTCTTTGATTGGGAGTACAACTTGAAGAAAGCTGAAGAACTTGGCTTCAATTTGAAGTGGCTTCGTCAAAAGATTGATGCTATCAGGAAAGCAGTGGAAGGTGACACTCCTTTCACCACCAGTGATGTCGTGTTGAAGAAGATGGATGAAGTTGCTGAGCTGACCAAGAAGCTGGGGGGCGGAGAAAGTTGCTTTGAAAGTCTTGGAGGATGCATAAAAGCAGAATCTTATTTTGCTGACTTTCTTTAGTTTTCTTTTCATGATATCTTGAACCTTGGACTTCTGAGAGATGCGAGGTTTTATTTTGGTTTTGATTTCTTGATTGGTTTTGGATTGTGAAATCGATCGTCTTGACCAGTGGACCGTCAGTCCCCAATATTTTGTTAAGTCTCTCCCTTTCGTTTTCCCATCTTCTGGTGAGACCTAGATAGAGGACCCATGTAGAAAAATTGATGTAAAGACCTAGGTGGTCGAAGTTGGAGGTACTTTGATGAAGGATTTAGCGGAAGGACCTGGTGGACATCGATCAACTGTGGAGGTTATGAATCCCGTCTAAGAATTGCTGCTTGCATGTTGCATGCTCTGGAAGTTGTAGGAACCTCATACGACGTCAGAATTCGATGCTTGACCCCAATTTTTGAAGCTAAGAGACTGAGTTATCACATGAGAAAAGAATCACTCAATTTTTAGTTGCAGAGGTCAGCCAACGAAGCGTGCACATTTGTAATTTGTAATCCCGTACAAATTTTTCAGATGTCGTAGACCTGACGGTAAAGGCCATATATTTCAGCTCGTATGCCCAATTGATGCGCCCTTTTGGTATGTTATAGAAGAGATATAGAAGAACATATTTAGTTGAGGAAGTATTGTCCCATTCCTCACCCATTAGTACGTTTTTGTAAACCCATGACCGGATCATGTCGTAATTCACTTGTAGAGGCGATGAGAACATCTTGTAGAAGATTTTGGTTTATGCCCATCTGCCAGGCAAGCTTTGGGAAGACGCTCATGTTAGCATGTTTTCATGTTTACACATCTTGATATGAATCATTAGGGCTTGAAGAAGTACGATCCATAGAATAACGCTTCAGAGAATGAATAGTTGATGAAGCCGGATGTTGCGTCTGAGACTATGCTTGAGATCACAATCGAATTTTCTCCATAAATTCTTGTTGATGCTGAGACCATGAATGGGGTTCCTCCACATATCCTTGTCGATGCCGATACTATGGTTTGGAGTTGCTTCAGAAACCGAAAAGGATAGTCTTTGCTCCTCCATAAGTGGCTTCGTCAGGGAATCGATGTTGTCGTGGCAGATAACAACGGCAGTCTTCATTCTGTATGTGATTGGTGAAGAAATGAAGTTCCTCAGTCGTGTAGGGGCTTGTGATATATAGAGGTTTCGTTTGATGACGTTTCATGGAATCATATCAGGTTGCAATGACTTGTTATGTGGATAATATTTATTGAAATATATTGAATTGATATTTCCAATAAAATCAAGTCCCCAGTGCATCCCTCATTCACTTAGCATAGTTGAAGGAGTTTGTAGCATTCATTGATGAACGATGTTGCATCTACTTCAGAAGTATTATCATGGGATAGTGAAGGCTTCTTATATGCTTGAGCGCTGAGGTGTCGAATGTCTTAGGCTTGATCGTCTCGACCCGTGTATCTTCTATTGATTCGACATTCTGCTGCGATAGCGGGATTCAACACTTGTGCAGACATCAGAGATTTCTGATACTCGTGGACATTCCTACAAGTCTATGGAAAAATTCCCAAAGCGTTCTTTTCCATGCTTTCTTCATCTCTCTCAGTAGTGAATGTCTCGGTGAGATGCTCGATTCGAAGCGGTGTCAGATTCAACCACTTGGTGAAATACTAATGTGGTGAATCTACCATTCATGACGTATTGCAGAGTTGGTAACAGAATTGAGTCCCCATGCTAGGATAACATGTGAGGAAATAAACGACATAGACATGGAAGGAACGAGACTTGCCTGAGTGCGGAACCTCTTGATGAATGTCTATGCATCTTTTGCAGGTTCTTTCTTCAACCTCGTCAAAGTTCGAAATTTCTCCAAGTTCTCTAATGATGGGATGAAAAGTAGCTTCTTGTCGAGTGATGCCAGCGGCTCTTAGGGTTTTCAGTGGAACTATGTTGATGACGATGTCAGCATCGATCAACATTCTTTCGAATTCGTTTCCTCTGAGATGGACTGGTAAGCAGTCCCCAATCGTGCATCTCCTTGTTTGTTGATGCATGGTTGAGGTTTGTGCATTTCAGGATTGGTTATCCTTTCTTTGCGCTTCCGAAGGATCCCGAGAGATTGGAGAAGTATGCTTTTGTTGTGGTGCTTCGGCTTTCCTTCTGCTTCCTTCAGCAAAAATGTTCATGGAAGGTTGGAGGTTGTATTGTCTGTTGAAGAGACGTTGAGTATCACGAGGTTCTCAGTCTAGGTCTTTCTCTTTCCAGTAAAGCATGCGCGGTAGTTGCTGATCGCTTGCCTGCTTCACGAAGTTCTGAAAAAGTCTGGAATCGCAGATTCTCCGGCAAGGCTCTGTAGATTGGGATCATTCCGTTGTGTTCATTCTCTCCTCATACCTCCATGAATCGACAAACTGTTCTCGAGCGTTCCTTGTTCCGTTGTAGTGTGGACGTTGGGTAAGTGTATCCCTTCGGGAGAGGAATTCTTTGTGTAGCAGCAAGATATGGAAGTTGATGACGACGAATCGGTGTCTTGTCTTTTCATCGATCCTCCATAAAGCATTCCAGGACTTCATGGGTGATGAATCCTGCAGGTTCCTTCATTGGTGGATTGTCTGCAGCCTTGTGGACTTCATCATCGTCTATTACATGGATCGGAGTGGCTTCAGGACCAGCAGTCGAAGATGTTTCTTCGGATTTTCTCTTCTCCTGAGTTTTCTCTGACATCTTATCAGTGAGAGTTTTGAGATGATTGCACATCTCTTTTTGTGTTGCAGCCATGTCAATCTGGTTTTTGGCGAGAGTCTCTTGCACCTTCATGAGATAAGCTTTCCTCTGGTTTCTTCAGGAGATTTGCTAGGAGGTGAATTGTTGATAGTGCTAGTAGCATTGCTTGCAGCATTGACAAGAGTGATCACTGGAGCACCAACACTCGTAAGAGTGGTAGTAACATGTGGCGTGACATTGCTGTCCTGAGGAATGGTATTAGCGGTACTACTGGAGCCTGCAACGTTGAGAGCATTAGTACTTGCGGTGGCAGTACCACTAGAACTTGCGATGTTAGAGTCGGGTGTTGAACCCGGATTGGTAACTGAAACAGACCTAAGATCGACCATCTTTGTGAGAATTGAGATTGCAACCGATAGAATGATCTCCCACTGTGGTCGCCAATCTGTGGATGGGGAAAAACAATTTGCTGGTTTTTAGGGAAGCGAAGAGCCGAGCGTGAGTCGAGACTCCTCAACCGAGCAAAATGTTAATCCTCACACAGATGCACCGCTTCAAAGGGGGTGCTTAGATTCGGGAAATCAATTTGTATAACTCCGGCTTAAACCAAGACAATGGTTGTTCCAGAGTCAATTCGGTCGCAAAGAGGGAAATGGGTTGATCTGTAGGAGGGAAGCTGAAAATTGTGTGGGATCAATGATGATCAAGGATTGTGAGTGCGTTGAAGGTTTCTGTAATATTGATGAACTGGTAAGTTCGAATAAGTTCTGATGGATTGATGAATTCTTGAGAGTAGTTACTCGAGAAATTCTGTGTAGACAATTGCTGATAGCTGATGATCATTCGTTGTCTGTTGTTCTCAATCATGGATTCAGAGACTTATTTATATTGTCAAAGTAGTGAACACATTGATCCCTGTAAGTGTGACGGTTTCTTGAGTGAAAGAGTGGGAAAGTGGAAGATCGTGGTAAATTCAGTTCCATGCTGTGTGGAGACTTGACTGATCGTGCACCCACTACTTTGCTAACTCCTTCAACCGTTTGCATGACTTACGCACATTTCTCGTCGTGGATGAATCCACGTGTCGTAGACCGCCATACCAAAACCATGAGTCATATCCCCCATTTGTGACGTGATTGATGTCTCACGAATCGTGGAGTCTGAGTGGCAGACGTGTATTTAGTTAGTCAGTTGTTGACTGATTAGACAGTGAGTCTAGGTTTTGTTGAATCGATCATAAGTGATAAATGCTCAGCGATTCAAGGATCGAACATGTAGTTCTCTGAAATGGTGTCAATATTATAAGTTCAGTGATGAATTACTGACCCGACTAAGCAAGTATTTCTCAATTCGTCGAATTGCTGAATATTAGGAATTTGATAAGAAACTGAGGAAGTATTGCTCAATTCGACAAATTGATAATTTTGACGTGCAACTGAGCAAGTATTGCTCAATTAGACAAATTACTGATAAATTATTAAATATTGAAAACTGAACATTATTTTAGCAACTGAGCAAGTATTGCTCGATTCGACGAAATATTTATTGGTGGCGTGACCCAATAAAATATTACAATATTGGTAGAATACCAAATATTATATGATTAATTCATATGTTAGTTGCTGAATTAATACAAATCCATTAGTTCTTGAATCTTGCTCAAAATGATGATTTGTAGAACATTTATTTGAAACCCTGATTTCAGATCATGGTTGATGAATAGCTGAAAATAGGTTATGAGTGATAGAGGGACCGAACACATGGGATGATGGGCGTCCATGTGGTGCCCGGTGCTCGAGTGAGCACGCACAGGTTCTCAGTTTGATAGTTGGTGAAAGAATGATGATTAAATGTCGGTTTAATCATTTACTGAAATATTGTTGGGTTCAGTATTAGGTGATAAAACCTAGGTATGAAAGATGGGGACCGACCAAGAGAGCATGGGACCGGCTCTTTGTGGGCACGTGACCAGTTGTTGGCCGTTTGAGCAATCCACAGGTTGGTTGGAGAGAGTTTGGGCCTAATATGAGCAATTGAGCAAATTAGGTCAGAATTATGAAAACGTATGGGACCGGCTTTGTGCAAGCCCTAGGGATGACTCTGGTCGGTTATGAAGGCATGCACATGTTGTCGTGGTGTCAGTGTCTCCGTACTGAGAGTTTCAGTATTTTCTGATGTGCGTTCGAGCAACATTGTGAATTTTCAGAAGAGTTTCATCTTGACTGAAATTCTTGATTTTTGTTGGAATGAGCATGTATGCTCAATTCATCAATATTTTGAAAATATTAAAATAAAAGTGTTTTAATATTAAAAATTGTCGTGAGAGGCTAGCCAGTCGTGTAACCATGTTGGCTTTTGGATTTCATGATTTGAGCAATATATGAGAAAATATGAAGAAATCATGAATTTTGCTCAAACCCAGGAGTTTCATGAATTGAGGAAAGAATAATTATGAAAAGTTAGGGTTTGCAAGGTGTGGGACCGGCCACGGCTTGGGCATGGCCGGCCGGCTAGGTTGCCCGGTCCCTCACACCTTTCCCTATTTTATAATATTATTCTTCATGGATCCTTGAAATTATGGAGAATCTTTGAAGTTATGGAGAATCCATGAGTTTTTGTTGAAACAAGGGAGTTTCATGAGTTAAGGGAAATAATAATTATGAAAAGTTAAGGTTTGCAAGGTGTGGGACCGGCCACGGCTTGGGCATGGCCAGCCGGCTATGTTGCCCGGTCCCGCACACCTTTCCCTAATTTTATATTATTTTCCATGTGTTCATCAAAATATGGAGAAACCGTGAGTTTTGCTCAAACAAGGAAAGTTGCTGGGATGAGGGAGTTTTCATGAGTTCATGAATATGATAAAATAAGAAAAATAATGGGAGAGGCATGGGACCGGCCATGGCTAGGGCACGGCCGGACGGCCGGTGTGCTCGGCCCATGGGCGCCTTTCCATTATTTTATTATTATTATTTGTTTATCTCTCCTGTTTTGTGTAGGATTCCTCGTTTTCCATATTTTTGAATACTCGTTTGTGCATCCGGGTGCTCAGTCATGCATCATTGTCGAGTACACTTGCACCATTTTATGGGGCTTACTCAGTGGTGGTCCAGATGCCCGATTGTTGAGTATTTATCACTAATTTGTGAAATTCAGTGGAGAATGATTCATGAAACTGAGTAATAAAAGTGAGTAGTTTTTTATTATCAATCCATAGGATCAGCCGTGGATTCGACCATGAATTCAGAATAATAAAATAGGTATTACCATTCAATGAGATCGTGGATTCGACCATGAAATCGGAGTAATAAAATAAGTGGTGATATTACCATTTTATGAGACCAGCCGTGGGTTCGACCATGAAATCGGAGTAATATCTATTACCATTTCATGAGATCAGCCGCGGATTCGATCATGAAATCGGAGTAATACATTTATCTATCACCATTTCGATCATGAAATAAGAGTAATGAGATAAGATAGATTATCTTCTAGGAACTCAGTGGTGAATATGACATAGAATTTAATCTCTTGCGTATAGTCAGTGAATCAACGAGTGTTGCCAATGTCCCGAAGACGTTTTGCCCTCTCAACATTTCATGTATGGAGGACCGCCTGAGTCTATACACGGACACTCTACATAGTCAGGGAACAGTGAGTGTCACCGGCCTCCTGAAGGCGTTGTTGCTCTCAATCTTACGGAGAACCGCCCAATCGTTCTTCTATGTAGAGGCGAATTCCTCTATGTAGTCAGGGAACAGTGAGTGTCACCGACATCCTGAAGGCGTTAAGCTCTCAATCTTACGGAGAACCGCCCAATTACATTATTCTACATAGAGGCTATGATGACATGCCCGGTGTCGAACGCTCCGGAGAGGCCTTTCAAGCGGCATATGCATCATACTTCGTAAAACACGAATCGTCACATGGATTTCTGAAGCCGTGTCAGAAACATGCAGTATCATGATTTTACGGTTTTGACCTTTGTTGAAAATCCACCATCAACACCGTCGACCCTCAAAAAAAAAAGTTTTTCTTTCTAGATGGTGATGTTCCCCTACCATTGGCTCTTTTTACATAACTATGTCCTTTTGCTGTCAATATTTTTTTACAGTTGGGTTTCATATTAGGTCCTAGAGCCGGAACCGAATCAACCGATTCGGGTTTGGTTGGAAGATATACCGAACGACAACTAATCCCATGTCAAAATGATAAAAATGCCCTTAATTTTCCTTGGGCAAAACCTCCATAACAAGATCGAGTCGGCAATAATCGTCTCTCTCTCAAAAGGTAAAGAAAAAAAATGGCACCACCACCAAAGGGTGTAATGATTTCAGTACCAGTCTTGGTAGCTTCAGTAGCTGCCTCCGCCATTTTCATCTTCTTCCTCATTCCTTTCCTCTCATCTTGCTCCACCACCCCCTGCAATTGTCCCACTTCTACCATAAAAACAATCACCACCGCCCCTACCAGTACCAATAACTACCAGAGATCATCAACCAATCAAATCTCTCCTACTCAAGAAGACATCGACTGGTGGAAAAATCAAATCCAAAAGAACCAATTACAGGATTACATGGAAACACGTAATAAGCTTCGTAAAGGGATTAATCCTCGTACTCGTGCTCAACAACTCCAAGATCTCATCCAGTAAGTGCAAGATCTAGGTTTTTTTTTAAATAAAATGGCCAAACATACCCTTGATTCTAACACTCTTGTTTTTGTGTGTGTGTGTTTTCCTCGTAGGTTTAAAGGAATTTCACATTATGAAGGTGAGGAATCTGAGAATCACACTGTTTTATCATGTCCTGGTGAGTTACTAGTAGAGGAACACCATAGTAATTATGGAGAACCGTGGGCAGGTGGTAGAGATGTATTTGAATTTCTAGCTGAATCGAGTAAGTTAATTCCGGGTTCTCGAGTTCTTGAAATTGGGTGTGGTACTCTTCGTGTTGGTTTACATTTTATTAGGTACTTAGATTCCCAACATTTTCATTGTTTAGAAAGAGATGAATTGTCATTGATAGCTGCATTTAGGTATGAACTACCATCCCAAGGTTTATTACACAAACGGCCCTTAATTTTGAAAGGGGAAGATATGGATTTTACTAGATTTGGATCGGATGTTGTTTACGACTTAATTTATGCTAGTGCTGTTTTCTTACATATGCCGGATAATCTTGTGTGGATTGGATTAGAGAGATTAAGTGGTAAATTGAAACCATCTGATGGAAGGATTTTTGTTTCACATAACATTAAGTTTTGTTCGAGATTAGGTAGTGATGAATGTACTAAACGGTTGTCGCGTTTAGGTCTTGAATATGTTGGAAAACATACTCATGATAGTTTGTTGTTTAATCATTATGAGATATGGTTCGAGTTTAGAAGATCTATGCTGTAGGATTGTAGGTAATTTGTCATTTGTGAATATAATTGGAGTTGTAACTCGGAAAAACATGGGAAGAAACTCAAGTAACTTCAATGTGCTTGTTGTGTTGCGGCTCGGCCTGTGTTCTTGCAAGATCTACAAGGGTGAACTGTTCCACGAGTGATGTTTATTTTCTTTATGAGGAAGAGAGGGACAATTTTGAAGATCACTCTGCCAATGTGTTGTGAATTTGGAAGAATCGAAAACCTTCTGTGTATTATCAGGAATTTGGACGGTTTTGCCACTTGGGTATAGAAGGTTGGAATGATTTTTTTGAAGTGTCATTTGCTTTGTGAAAGAAGTACTCATTTGTTCTGTAAAAACTGATTATATATCGATTCTATTTTAATTTTTAAATTGATTGCTACACTTCCCATGTTCAAGTGCAGCAAGTGAATGTGAAGTGTAATAGCCATTTTAAACTTAAAGCTGGTTGACTAGCCTCTGTGCTAGGATAGAAGACATGGTGAGCATTTTTAACTGGCAACTGTTGTGGAACATCTAACATAGACTGATTGCTATTGATAAAAATAACTGTGTGCGACACTTCAGTTTTGACTTGTAGTGATAGTCCATGACAAACTTGATAACATCCCTTTAGCCTTTAGGCCTTAAGAATCCATGTTTACAGCACTTTGTTCTATCTACAGTAGTCATCTTGACACTGGGTTTTGAGTTATAAGGGACTAGATAGGTTACTCGTATTGGACGAAGTCTTTAATATTGTCAGGAACTTGAACCGTGTTGATGCTTTATTTCTCTGAACAATTATGTCATGAACTAATTGTTAACATATTTTTCAATGATTGTTTTTTATGTATATGCTGGTCTTTCTGCAATTGAGTATGAAATATGAAAGCCATATATTAAGTATTCGATCAAGTTTTCAGTTTTTATGTGAGCAGAATGTTTGGTTGCCGATGAGTAGGACCGGATTCTTCTTGGTTTGGTTGTCTTCCTTCAAGCTTGTTTGGACATATTCTTTTAGTCAGTCACTTTATGCCTTATATCTGTGCGTTGGCTCTAGGCTCAGGGCTAGCCTTAATGTACAGCCTATACCGTATTTGGTTGATTTATTCATAAGGACAATGATGCCCATATGTTCGGAGAAGCTAGTAAGACCTGTCTACCACCAAAATCGAATGACAAGCCACTCTTACTCTTATCTGTTATGCAGGTTCAGTCAGAATCACTTCCTTCATTCAAAATGTATGAAACAAGGGTTTGGTGCCCTTTGAATGCCTTGGCTTGGACGATTGGACCATCCTTTCCTTGCTCTTCATAACAACTCTCTGTATCACAATGGCCATTTTGATCATTTCTTTTCACGATTGCTGAAGGTGGTTACTAATATTGCTAGGGTGGGTACCAAGATCCAGTGGTCGGGTTTGTTTGTAAGGATAGTACCGTCCCAAGGAATACAAGTACCCGGCCTTTAACAATCATGTTTCTTTTCATTTTGACTATATTTTCTTTTTCAGTTGCATATAATCCAAATTTCCTATTTGGAGCACATAACTGCAGGCTATGCTTCAGAGGCAAACATAGTCTAGTGGCTGGTTTCTCCAAGCGGATGATATCAGATGTGCACACCCTCGAAATCTTTATTTATTTTCTCTTCTTTTTGTAGGAAATAGATTTTATTAAAAACTTCAAAATTGCATTTGTCCGATGGAAAGTAGTTAAAATGGCCATCCATTTACAAGTGCCTTTTATTTAATCGTAAGTTCCCAAGCAGTGGAAGGATCCTGGGTTCTGACCGCGTGCCTGTTGAAGAATGCTCATATCTCTCATCAAAAGGTGCTATTATGTCTGTCTAGCAAATCCAAGTGCCTTTTACAGAAATTAGTTGTTTTATCTGTTATCTATAATCATGTTAGATTATTTATTGAAAAGAATTTATTTGTCAAATTATTCTGGACTTTGAAACAGAAGCCCAGAGAACATGAGCTTTTATATACATGGGAAATCATTTTGTAAATACCAATCCATTGTCAAATTATAACGTGTAATCTGAATAATCTTACAAGTTTATCTCTAAGTTTATCTATTAAGATAAAATCAAAATTCTATTTCCACAAAGTCTAAACAAATAGAAACGAAAAAATAGGTTCTTGAGAAAATCTCACCTTTCTAGGCCAAAAAGTTGTGAATAGATTGAAACTCCGAATAGCCAAATTTTCATAATCTAACTAATCACAAGATACAGGCACCCCTAAATTCAAACCATGATGTAATTTTAATCAATAAGGTTATCTTTGAAAATGTACACTTCAGCTTAATATACAACAAATGGTATTTAAGAAAATGATGGAAACCCTAAAAATATGAAACAATGTAAAAAAGAAAGGATTTTCTCAAATGTTGTTAGCTCAGAGTAGTTTAACTGGATGGATGAAGACTGAGAGAAAATTGAAAGAAGATTGAGCGGAACTATGCTCTTGGATTTGAGTTTTTTTTCTCTTCGCAATCTATCTCCCTTCCCAACTTTATTTCTGATTTTCGTTTTTTCCAAAGTAAGGAATTATAGTTTTCAAATCCACTCATCCTACCAAATGTGAGCTAGAAATCAATTGTTCAGTTTTTTGGGAAGGTAGGTTTGTTATTTCAATTGATCAATTTTTTCCATTTTGATTTAGACTTTTGAGATGGAAATAAGAGAATATGTAATGAATTTTTCTCAACTAAAGCATGTATTCATGGGATCGACCGAAACTACGAATTTACCAATTGGGAGGAAAAATCAGGACTTGTCTTTATCTTTGCTAACTTAGCAAATCTTCATTTTTATAATACAGTACAAAGAAATAGGCAAAAAAGTATGCATAGCTAGGGTACAACCCTTACCATAACGACACATCTCAATAATAAGTAATTTTTTTGTATTGATTTTGAGTTGTGCCTGTTTGTTTGTAATAATTATATAACGTCACATTTTGTGGTTTATTTTATTTTTTTGATCTTTCATGTATTTTAACCAGGTTTATGCTACTAATAAGACGATCAACCACAACTTTTAATTTATAATGTTACCCATTTTGTAGCGACAGAAAATTAACATAACCTATTGCTACTCATCAACCGTCACCACCCTACAAAGCCGTCTAATACCATTTATTTTTCCATCACAACCGTCACCTATCTCCCGTTGGCCGTTTGTCATACTTCTAATTTTGAATCACAAACATCATGAGTAAAGTTTTGGCTGAACCACAAAATTAATATAGCCTATTGCTACTCACCAACCGTCGCCACCACTACAAAGCCATCTAATACCATTTATTTTTCCACCACAACCGCTACCTACCTCCCGTTGGTTGTCTGCCATTAATTAATTTATTCCATTATATTTTTTATTGTTATAATCGGTTGTATTGCAATCAATTTTATTTTAGTGATTAAAAGCATGATTTATACAACCGGGTACTAAAGGTATGAGGTTACCGTTTAGGTGATCCGACAGTTATGATCATTTTTTTCTAAATGGTATGGTATCATCCTCAAAATATGATATACGTTTTTTTCAATCGTGATGAATAAATACATCTTTCATGGTACAATGTTGCCAGTGTTTCAAATATACAGAACTAACAATGTCCACGACTATTCACCAACATCACCATCATAAAACCACCATCGACATTATTTTTTCTATCACCACTGGTATTATCGCCTCCACCGCCACCGCTTCTAACAACCACTACTTCTTCCACTACTAACCACTAATTTCTATCTTATATACTAATATAAAGAAAAGAGCTCTTTTTGGTAAGAGAACCCCTAAATTACTTAGTTGTCCCTATTTTTTACATATTTGCATAAATACCATTGTTTTAAAAATAGATCAAAAATTTTAAAAACTTAATATCTTCCAAAATATACACCGGATTTTTAGAAAATTTATATATTTGAAAATTGCTTTCAATTATCTGCATAATGAGTACAAATAAGAATAGTAAATTTTTGTTTTAGGAAAAAAAATTCATGGCTTTCAAATTTAGTATTGCTGGATTAGTAAAAATTCAAGCATGTGCATTGCACATGTGTCCTTACTAGTTGATATAATTAAAATTATTTATTAGCGTCAAAATACATATTTATTTGATTAATTAAGAGGACATTTAATGATGAAAACCTAATAAATTATTCATTATGAGAGATTAATGAGATACTAATTAATAAAACACTCATAATGATTAATTTTAATTAGAGCAAACCACAACCATGGATTTAGCATTCCTCTGAATGCATCCTGACCGCTCTTTATCTAGGCTAAGTTGTCCATGCTATGCTTTATAAACTAGACTAGGGCTTAACCTGTGCCGTAACGGCAAAAACATGAATTTAAGTTGAACTCGATCTTCCTATATTGTTCAAGAGTCGTCTATTCTGAGGAAATCACCCACTTTTTGAGTTTACACGGTGCCTAAATTATCTGCTGGATTTTCCTTCCATCTAACATATATAGTCAAAGTTTAAAATTTTAGTTGTCCTATTTGATAGGAATAATATAAATTCCAATGTGATTTTTTCCGGAAAAATGTCGTTATTTACTACATATAGGTGATTTTGTTAAGAATAAAATAGCGAAAATAGGCTATTTATGGAATCAAGAAGATATTTTAATCTAAAGATTATAATTCTTCCTATATATATTGGACGGAAGGAGTAATATATTTCGGTAATATTTTTTATTATTATTGCGGACAAACTTGTCGATTGGTAAGCTCTTCATAATCAAATAGTCAGAGTAATTATGTCACATGTCTCCAAACTTTAAATTACGTAGCATGTTTTCATATTTTTTCCCAAAAAAACTTGTACATAGTTTCTAAATGATGCTCTCAGGTAATGTTTTTCTTCTTATTGATTTAAACTAAGTGGTTGTGTTAAAGTTTTATATTAACTGGGCCAAAAACTTAGCACCTATCAAATCATAAGGGTAATCAGTATGTCATAGAGGATCCTCATATGTCATAGAGAATCTCCATGGTGGTTGTTTATTCACATAGATAAAACTTGGCGAGAAATCTTAATTATAAATAAGCGTTCACAATCCAAAATGCTTGCTCGAATGAATCGAACGGCTTGCTTAATAATACGAAATAAAGTCGACATAAGAAACATTTATTTTATGAGCAAGGAGAATACAACAGCCGAATACCAAACACATACACCTAACACACGGGAACCATCAAAATGTAAAACACTGTCCAACCAAAGAAAAATTCATAATTTTATTAACTCGACATGACACGGAATTATAAAAAAAACCCAGCTCTAAAATAAGATGTCATTTCCTTCTCCATATCCCGGTGTCAGTCAAAGTCCTCCCATTGATTCTGGGACCAGAGCATCCGTTTCATTTACATTTGTATATTTGGTTAAACTTATGAGCCACAATTTCAATTTCAATTTCAATTTATTTATTTTTTTGAAAATCATTGCTTACATTTTTTTTGTTTTGTTTTGCAGTATGTTATCATTTCCAGGCTTCATGTTTTTCTATTCCAATTAGAGTACCTTGTAATTTATAATGCTCCCTTATTTGGAAGGGAGTTGAATTTTCCTAGTTATCCAAATGATCTTGCACCTATATAGTGATTTTAAAATTGGTCATGGAAGTTTCATTGGAATAGTAAAATAGACTCTATACATAACGTTCTTGCATAAGCTTAGTGATGAATGGGTAAAATAGACTCAATAAAATATGTACTTCACAAGATTGATTTCAATGTATTGTATGCATAAAAGGTCACAAATAAGTACCCATATATTTAAAAGATATCCAAACATCTTAAGAAATATAATAATCAAACAAAAATTGTATTTTCTTTTTTCATGACTTTATGCTAGAATTTTAAATGTAAGATGACCATATATAGATGGCATTTTTCAATGTTAACATCTTAGATATATCATATCTCATTTCAAGTAAACATAACTACGCTAGAAACATATTCCATGGATAGGAAAAAAAACACGAAGTGGATGTACCAAAATAAGTATTGGCTTTGCAACAGATATAATTTATTCATCTATGTCTAGGCTATTAAATATTAATGGATATGAAATTGAATGAGTATAAGTAAAAATATCAATTACACTTTCGGATCTCTTGAGAAAATTTCGAAAACGTATGATTCTGATGAAAAAGTTTCCTCTCCGAAAATGCTCCGTCCGGAAAAAATAAAAGAAAAAGAGTTCGTATAAAAAATTTCCACATAAATTATTAAATTAGGAATCACTGAGAAAAAATAGAGTTAGGGTTTGGTTTTCCTCCATGAAACATCGATGGATACTTAGAAACACCCAAATATATAAAAATATAAAAGGAAAAACGTAAAACAGTGTTATACCGAGAAACTAAAAATAGATGGGAATTCCATTTCTCAACATTATACGAACTTTTTTATGGTTCTTAAAAAAATGTGAGTCAAAATTTAGTGAACTTAATTGAAATAGGTATTTTTAGCTTATCAATTAAAATTGTTTGGTCCCGGATTACTTATCAGAATAGTTGGGTAACGATACAAACGGCTGAAAGTGAAAACCTTCTTCTAGCGGGAAACTCAAGAAATTGTGAATAGATTGAAACCCTGACGACCTGTGATAGCCAAATTTTCATAATCTGGCTCATCATAGAATACATGCACCCCTAAATTCAAACCACGAGATTATTGTAATCAATAAGGTCATCTTTGAAAATGTATATTTCCGCTGAATATACAACAAATGATATTTAAGAAAATTATGGAAACCCCAAAAATATGAAACAATGTAAAAAAAAAAAAGACAGGATGTTTTCAGATGTTGTTAGCTCAGAGTAGTTTAACTGATCACAGATGTACATTTTGGTGGATGAAGATTAAGAGAAAATTGAAAGAAGATTGAACAGAACTATACTCTTGGATTTGAGTTTTTCCTCTCCGCAATCTATCTCTCTTCCCAACTTTATTTCTGATTTTTGTTTGCTCCAAAGTAAGGAATTAGAGTTATCAAACCCACTCATCCTACCGAATGCGAGTGAGAGAATCAATTGTTCAGTTTTACGGGAAGGTAGGTTTGTTATTTTCAGTTGATCAGATTTTTCCATTTTGATTTAGACTTTTGAGATGGAAATAAGAGAATATGTAATGAATTTTTCTCAATTAAAGAATGTATCCATGAGATCGACCGAAACCGTGAATTTACCAATTGGGAAGAAAAATCAGGACTGGTTTTTATCTTTGCTAACTTAGCGAAGCTTCATTTTATAATACAGTACAAAGAAATAGGCAAAAAAAATTATACATAGCCAGGGTACAACCCTTACCATAACGACACATCTTGATAATAAGTAATTTTTGTATATTGATTTTAACTTGTGCCGGTTGTTAGTGATATTTTCGATGGATCAACTGAAGTTGTAGGTGGTAACCGTGAAATTCATCTCGGAATATGCAGAATGTTTGAAGGTTGTCCAGTGAGTTCTCATGCACTATAGGGCTTTGAAATGCCTTATCCTCACTGCTACTAACTTTTTTACTCTTTGTGATTGAAGGTCTACTTCAGCAACTTCTTTCTCTGAAATGGACTGAGCCAACACTTGCGGAATTACTTGCACAATATATAGAAGCATTGGGACCTTTCCTAAAATACTTCCCTGATGCAGTTGCTGGGGTCATCAATAAAATTTTTGAACTTCTGACTTCACTTCCTATTGTTCTTAAGGTGGTCCCTGGTTTTTCCTCTATTTCCTTACTGTTTTTCCTGCTTTGGTTTACGTTCCATCACATGCAAGTCAAAGCATTGCATTCTTATCTACTCTATCGTGATTATTATCTATTGCCTGATTGCTTAGCAGGAACCTTCAGTGAATAGTGCTCGGCATGCACGATTGCAAATTTGTACCTCATTTGTACGCATTGCCTTAACTGCTGACAAAGGTCTCCTTCCTCATATGAAGGTGAGATGGTATTTTCCATGCCAATATCCAGCAATGGACAATGTGAAGTTACTCTCGATAGTATGACGGCTTGATTGGTACTAAACAGTTGCACAGTGAATAGTAGAATTCATGGAGTATCATATATTTGTGAAATGATTAGGAATAATATGATGTCACAGATTCACAGTTGTGTGATTTATGAAAAAAAAAACTTTTCGAGTTCGATAATGTAAACCTATGACAACTGATGCAAATTTTGTTACGTAAACCTGTGGATTTAACCATTATTCCATTATCTATAAAGGTTATTGTTAGAAACTTGCTTTTGTTACATCGTCCATCAGTTTGATCAAAATGTAAGCAATCATTATACTCTGTTTTTTTTTTCTTCTTTAGGGAATTGCTGAAACCATGGATCATTTACAAAAAGAAGGGCGTCTGTTGCGTGGGGAGCATAATATTCTAGGTGAAGCACTACTTGTCATGGCTTCTGCTGCTGGGTTAGTACTAGATTGTGGAAACTTTAGAGTTTTAAGTTCATGTTGTGTGCTTTGCCTTTATTGGTAATTCCTGTTTTATCATGGAATTCGTTGGAGTTGATATTTTTTGGATTACTGATATCTGATGCAGGATCCAACAACAGCAAGAAGCATTGGTTTGGTTACTTGAACCTATGATGAAGCAGTGGACTCAGATGGAATGGCAAAGTGCTTATTTATCCGATCCTTCAGGTCTTGTCCGCCTGTGCTCTGATACACAATTTATGTGGTCGCTTTTTCATAGTGTGACATTCTTTGAGAAGGCTCTTAAAAGGAGTGGATCAAGAAAGAGCAGCTTGACTTTGCAAAATGGCTCCTTACAATGTGACAATCCCATGTCTTCACATCCTCTGGCATCTCATCTAGAATGGATGCTGCCTCCTCTCCTAAGGGTATGTAATCACATGTAGGGAGGGCCAGTAAGTTGTTTTTGTTTGTTGACAGTTGTGCTCCTTCCAAACTTGATTAAGTTGTATTGGGTTAGCGAAATGTGTGTATATATCTTTTAATTGACATGATAGATGAGTTTCATACTGCACCCACATCGTACTAATCTGGAGTTTTAATTTTTTGACTGTAGCTGCTCCGTGCTTTACATTCACTTTGGTCTCCACCTGTAATGCAACTGTTACCAGTGGAGTTGAAGGCAGCAATGAGTATAAGTGACGTAGAGCGAACTAGTCTTCTTGGGGAAGGAAACGTTAAGGTGTCAAAGGGAACATTGACTTTTACAGAGGGTGCTCAGAACGATGTGAATGAGAATGATGTTAGAAACTGGTTAAAGGGTATCAGAGATAGTGGGTAAGTACACCCTTAGAGATGATTATATGTCTATTCGTCAAACAACTAAGGCCATTCCCGCAGAGTACTGTTGTTAATTCTTTGGAATTAAACTTTCATCTGCGTCTATCACGTAAAGTAGATTTTGGAACAAGAATTTGGGTGCTCCTACTTCTACATCAATGTTCTGGTGTTTCTTCTCTACGATCTCATTATTTAGACCAAAATTTTTCTTTGTAATCAGCTTGCAGTTTTAGCAAAAGAAGCTTTGTGTCTAATGAATGTTTTAGCAGAATATTATTCTTTGTTTCCTACTCATATATTTTCCATGATGTTTTAAAGGTTTTCTCTGTTACTGACAATCAACATGTTTTCGTTGACTGAAGGTATAATGTCTTGGGCATGTCAATAACTCTCGGGGATTCCTTTTTTAAATGCGTGGAAAGTCAGTTTGTCGCTGAAGCTCTTCTAGAGAACATACAGTCAATGGAGTACAGGCATACAAGGCAGCTAATCCACTTGGTTCTTGTGCCCTTGGTCAAGTTTTGTCCTTCTAATTTGTGGGAGGTGTGGATAGATAAAATCCTGCATCCATTACTTCTCCATTGCCAGCAGGCTCTCAGTTGTTCGTGGTCTACCCTTCTACGTGAAGGTAGAGCAAATGTACCAGATATACCCAGAAATCTCTCCGGTTTAGACTTAAAGGTGGAAGTTATGGAGGAAAAGTTGCTTCGAGATCTAACTCGGGAAGTCAGTTATCTTCTTTCAGGTATAGCTTCTCCTGGATTAAATCATGGGATTCCTTCAATAGAACACCTTGGACATAGTAACCGTGGGGAGATGTCTACTCTCAATGACTTGGATGCATTCTCTAATGGGGTAAATCTGGAACACCCTGGACATCATATACTTCAGCCATAAATATTAACCTTTAACTTGATTTATTCTGGAGCCTCATTTCTCCTGTGAAATTTCCGTAGTCGATCAACAAAGAGGTTAGCAAATATGAAGATGATTTTCATGTTTACTTTATGCTTAATAACTTCGATTTTGTTTGCAGCTTTCTCTTAAAGCATCAAGGTCCAGCCCTTCCTGCCTTACAAATAAGCATAGAAGCGTTTAAGTGGACTGATGGGGAATCTGTGGTTAAAATTTCATCTTTCTGCGGAGCGCTGGTGCTTCTTGCTATATCATCAAATAATTCAGAACTCCTACAATTTGTTTCCAAAGATTTGTTTTGTGCAATTATTGAAGGCCATTAGCCCTCGAGTCAAATGCTTTTGCTAGTGCAGATCTTGTTGGTATCTGTCGCGAAATTTTTGTATTTCTTGCTGATAGAAATCCGTCTCCCAGACAGGTTAGCATCCAGAATGAAATTATTATGTCATATTACGTAAATTTTATTAGTACGAACCTTCTAACCATGCTTGTGAGCTGTACAGTATATTGGTTTCTAAAAAAATTTGCCGCTTTTACTTGGAATCTTACATAACACGAGTGCAAATTTGTGCACTCCCTAAAAAATGGGGTGCATAAGTACCCCTCTTTTCATTGGGTAGTTTATGTAGAAAACCACTATGTTGTTTTCATTTCTCCCATTTCCAATGCTAATACAAGTTAAAGCATGGTGATTTTTAAAATGAATTACCCAATTGAAAGATGAGTACTTGTGCACCCTAGTTTTTGAGGGTGCACAAATTTGGATTTATAGCATGTCAGGGGGTTTGTACTCTATAGCCTTTTACCATTGCTATGGTTTCCGTGGGTTCTCAGATGCATGAAATAAAATAACGACAACTTGGAGGTTACAGGAGGTTACCTGTAATTTTAGCAATCCCTGTTCGGTAGTCTTTACTTATTAACCTGACGTGCTTGAGAAAATGAACAAGATAAACTGATCTCAGTTTTATTTTAACTTCTAGATACATCTGAAAACCTAACAAACATGAGGAAAAATCAGTTGGTTGTGCCCATGACGTATTTATGTAACTAAGATGGTGCAGTGTTTTCATTTGTTACCCTCAAATGATGGGTTTTATCTCACTACTCGATTTGTATCGAAATAGAGGGAGCGGGGATAGTTTCAGCAGTATTGTCCGCATATGAAACAATATGTCCGCATTAATGGCTCTAAAGATATAGCTGTATTTGTCTCGGTTTTGGTGCTCAATTCTTTTCTATTGTTTACGACTGTCTGATATTCGACCTACTCATTTATTTTTTTATAATTATATTGACATAAAGAATAATTTTCTCGCTTACAAGATGTGTGAGCACACACAAATCACGAAGGCATCCGAATGCTCACAACCAATCATCGTAATCTAGAGTGATTTGTGTTGATGATATCCTAGTGTTGATTCCTTGGCTCAAAACCTTCGGGTTTATCATATCCTCATCTAACAATTCCATGCGAGGCGTTTGTGCACGGGATATAGGTAAAAACAAAGAAAGCAAAACGTACAAGTAAAGATCCATGGGGTTAGACAAGTATAAAGTGTTGAAATGTAAACAAGACCGAGGTTTACGTGGTTCAGCACTAAGGCCTACGTCCACGGGGTTTGTTGTTTCACTATATTCTTCACGGTTACAAGAGTAGTCGAATGACTTTTGGGTTTACATGTTTTTCTCTTCTAAAGGATTACCTTACACTCGCAATCTCTCTCTCTTTCCCTTCCTGATTTTTCCGATCCCCCTTCCTCTTGGTGGAGAGGGGGTATTTATAGGGTTAGAGTGTGGGACCCATCTCTGGAGGCCGTTGGAACCTTATCTTCTAGTTTCTTGTGTCCATCACGCAGAGGTCTGTGTTTGCCACTTGATCACGCAGAGACATCCTCGCTCGTCCCACGGGTTGATCGACACGTATACTGCTCAGAGTGTTTAATGAGGGTAGTTGAGATGCCTGCTCGTGTCATACAAGTGTCTTCTGCCCCTGTCACGTCCGTGTCAGCTAACTTTCTCTCCACCGTTGATCTTAGCTTCTTTTGGGATGAGATAAAGTAACTCCTTGGGGTTTATTTGGTGTTCCGTAGTGCATCGTATTTTGATGTCCTGGCCTGCATGCTTTCCACGTATTTTTCTATATACACGTGTCTGATGGTGAGATATATGTATACACAATTTGCCCCTTTTCTTCGGGCTTGAATGTTTTAATGGGTGCCCTGAAGAAAACAGTCGTTGCATATTCTTCTATCTCTCCTAATAACTTTTCCTAGATACTTGGGCACGTCTTTTATTTGTGCATTAACTGCTCATGTAACGGGCACGTTTCCCATTCCTTCATTAATTTCCTTCTCTTTATTTCGGGTATATTAAGGAGAGAGAATTAATTTCATTCTTCCTAAACATTCTCTCAATTTTAGTTCTTCGTTCTTCAGCCTTTAAATTCTCTGTCAGTCTTCATTCTTCAGCCCTTAAATTCTCTATCAGTCTTCATTCTTCAGCCCTTAAATTCTCTGTCAGTCTTCATTCTTCAGCCCTTAAATTCTTTCCATTGAGCATTAATCACGCTTGCCTCCTCTTTATTTCTGATTTGTTCTTTCTGCTGTTGTTCTTGCTGGTAAGTTTTTCTTTTCTTTGTTTCCATGGTTTTACGCTATGTTGATTTGTAAATTTTCTGCTACTGTTGTTCCTTGTTTGTGATGAAGAAGTTCTTTCAATGCTTGCATGCTAGTTTGTCCCTGTTCTTCGTCTTAAATCAAGGAGGCCATTGTTAGGGTAGGGATTTTATGGAATTTTGATCATGTATGCTAATTTTAGGGTTTCTGCGTTATCGTGTGTGGGTTTCTATTTATGTGTTTTTTTGATCGTTGGTAATGTCCTTGAGTTTGTTTTTGACTTGTTTATGATTAATCTTTTTGCAGCCATGTCTGACCGTCCGCGGCTTCCTTATCAGACTCCTGGTTCTGGTCTATCGAGATCTCCTCCGCATAGAGAGTCTCAAGATGATGTTCGTAGAAGTCGAGTTTCTTCTGGGGCGAAGGCCTCATCTTCTAGGGAAGAGGTTCCTTCGACCAATCTTTCTGGGTCTCGAAGGGTTGTTGATCGCGCGGTGTCTCGTCCGCGGGATGGTATTAGGAGTACGCAGTCACCGACCCGTGTTGTCTGTTTTGATGTTCCTCCCTTACGTTCTGTAGAGCCCGAGCGTCTGCCGCCCCCTCCTACAACTTCTTTTAAGGGAAGAATACAAAGGTGTGTTCCGAGGGTGAATCTTCAAAAATCCTTCTTTGAAGAGAAAGGCTTCCGAGGCGTTCATTGGTTCATCCTCCCCCGAGGAGGATGAGGCTGCCCCATTGATACGCAGCGTTTCGGTCAGCAAGAAAAAAGTAACGTTCAAGCATATTGATCTCGAGATTTTCAAGGAAAAGCATGAGCTTCAAGCCTTCGAGGTTCGTTTCTATGCCCCTGAGGATGATATTACTTATGAGCTTATCTCAAAGTATGAGTTCGATGAATTTCATTTGTTGACCACGGTTGGTGCGTTCGAAGCTGGTCTTATGCTGCCGTTGTACAAGTCAGGTGATTCCTTCTACTATGATGTGCTTGCTAGTCGTGAAGGCTCTTCCACCAATACTCACAGCCGTTCTGTATCGCAACTATCGGGGAATTATCTCCGCGCCCTGAAGGAATGCTATCTGCGGAGTAAGGGAGACGACAATGACTTGTTACGTTCCCAATCCCGCGGAGAAGGAATGGTATACTCCTGAGAATTTCAATAACTCCTTCGGTGATTACGTCAACAGTAGGAACCGTAAGCCGTGGAGTGTCAGCCTCCGGAATCTCGCTGCTCCTCGGGGCGAAATTCGTTTGTTAAATGAGGTCAGCGATGCCAAGCTGAAGTATGTTCCCGGCACGGAGGGGTCTAGTCAGCGGAAACTTTTCCCGGCCCGCGAGAGGATCAAGCGCGACCATGACTACGAGTGGCACGCTACCGTTATCGAAGTGGTTGGTCCATGGGCGTACGGTTGGATCCTGGTCCCCGCGGTTGGCGTCCTACTGAGAGTAGCAAGCCGCGTGAATCTCCTCCTGCTCGTTATGGAGATTTCTGTCCCTGGCGTTTAAACTTCGCAGGTATGAATTTTCCTTATGCCCTTGACGTTGTGGAGGGAGACGAGGAGGAAGGTTCTGGTGCTATACTTCCACCGAGGAGTGCCTCGACTGCTCAGGTACGCGGATTCTAGCTGCGCTTCTCTTCTTTAGAAATTCAACTGTTCGGGAAAAATAATTCTTTTTGTGTGTTTTAGGTGTCGAAGAAGAAAAAGATTAAGCCGAAGCAGTCTTCTACCATTGTGATGGGTGAGGCTGAGGCCCATGAAGAAGTTACAAGTCCGGTGAACGAAGAGTTTGCTGAGGATGAGGAGATTACAGATGGGGAGGAACGTACTGGTACTTCCCCTATCAATGTCGAAGAAGAGGTCTGTGGGGTCAAGATGGTGATGAAGGGAGAAACAACGCCGGTGTTATTGGTGATATTTCTGTCCCTGTTGGGGATGCCACGGAGACTCTCCCCACCCTTTCTCAAGAGTTTTCTTTTGATCGGCTGTATTCTACAGGGGAGTTTATGGATGATGCCCTCGATTTTCCTGAGGACTTCTCTCTACTGTCCCCCAATGATGATTGGGATGTCCTCGGGGTGCTAGTAACGGAGACGCTGCTGTTCAAGATGGTGGCGCGGAGGAGCATGGTGCGCATGTGGGTGCCGACATTTGTGCTGATGGGGCCGTGTCAGAAAAGGGGAAGTCGGTGATTGATTCGCCTGCTGCGGATCTCCCTCATTCGCCGACATCTGAGGGTGAGGACGCCATAATGGATTGGCTCAAGGAAAAGAATCTGCTATTTGTCCCTCATCCCGCCCCTGTTGTTGCTGGTGAAAAGGATTCTGATGCGTATACCCGTCGTATGATGGAAATGTCTTCCAAGGCGCGGGTGTCTGAGGCCTGGGGAAGAAATTTGAGTGTTCCCGAAGCTACCCTTGTGTCGGAGCCTCCTACTTCCGTTGCAGATATGATGGCCATAGCCGACGGGTATCAATATGGCTTTCCTCAGCAGCGTGTCTTGGAGGTAAATTTTCGTACGTACTTCTACGTGACGATCCAATTCTTCGGTGAAATAATGTTTTTCGTCTTGATGTGTAGATGATGAGGAGTGAGCATTGTAACCACGTGCTGTATCAGTTCTTCAAAGCGAAATCTCTGAAGCTCGAGGCTAAGCTTCGTCACAGAGAAAAGGAATTATCTGCGGCTGAGGTGGAAATAGAAGCTGAAGAAAAGCCTCAAGGAGAAAGAAAAGCTGGGTGAAGCGGAGGCCAGTCTTCGTTCAGAGCTTGTTGTGTTCGCGCTGAGTTAGAGCAAACTCGCGGCCAAGTTTCAGCTTTCACAGGTTTGGTTCTTTTTTTTCTCTTTTTCCCTCGCAGTGTGTCGTCATTCCTCTATTTCTTAGTTGTTCTGTCTGAGTCTCCCCACCCTATCTCCAGTGGGTGGTGTCCCCGAGCTGATATGGCTTCGAAACGAAAGGGCACGGCAGAAATCTCGTATTAAAGAACTTGTTCAGAAAATTAAAAGTGAAGCCAAGAAATGGGATGCTCGGGCTGAGGTATGGCGCGCAAGGCATGTTCAGATGGTCGACATGCAAAATCTGTATAACCATGACCGTGCTTTATTTAATGGTACGCTGCTGTGGACACGTGATAGTCTGCGGGAATCCCGTGAGCGTACTTCTTTGTTGGAGTCTAGGATACAACTTCTGGAAGAGGAATTACAAAAGGCTCGATCCCTCCCTTTTCCAGGAGTTGAGGATAGTGCGCGGTGTCTTCAGAGAAAGGGACAATGCCCGTGCCGAAGCCAATGCTCTAAGCAAGGCCCTTGCCGCGTCCCGCGTTGAAGTAGCTCGTCAGGCTGAGTCTGAGAGGAATCTTGAAGTGTGTATGTACAGATTGAGCAAGGGGGTATCAGAGATAAACAAAGAAGTCGACCACCTTCGTCACATGGATTCGATGAAGCAGGTAGAATTAGATGCCAGTCAATTTACTCTCACCAACCTTCAACTAGATTATAAGAAATTATCCGCGGAATATGATCATCTTGATGAAGCGCGAGATGCGGTTGTTAATGAGTATGAAGAGCTTCGGCTTGTGTCGAAGGTATAACCCTATTCCATCGAGTGTGATTGTGTCTTTTCTGTGCTAACTCCCTGGTGTTGTCTTTTTCAGAACTCGAGGGACAACTTCGCGTTGCAAATGAAAAACTTGAAAAGGCTCAATCTTCCTTAGCGCAGCAGGAAGAACAGACTAAGCATTTTAAGAGTTTGGCGGCATCCCGCGAAGAGGCCGTCGGTGCTGCTTCTAAAGAAGTGAGTCGTCTGTCTTCATTGTTATCCCAGCCCAACAGCGGACGACAGTTATTAAGCACAAGGCTCGGTGTCAATTGGCTGAGGAGACGAACAAGATGCTAGAGAAGATAGAACTTGGCCTAAAGAACGAGCATGGTCTTGTGAAGAATTATCCGCGTCGTCCAGTTCCTGCTGCCTTGCCTGGCTCCTCGGGACCCTCATCTGGTGGGAGCGTCCCTTCAAGTCTTCGGAACGATCCTGCTGATGGGGCGGCATCATCTAGGTAGAGACCGCTGCATTTTGTAGAGACCGCAGCGTCATTATCCTTCCACTTTTTGTAATCATGTAAAAAGAATATTTTTTGCTAGTATCATGTAAAAGGAATATTTTTTGATGTGTACTCTTCCTTGAATTGGCCTTCCACTTTTTGTAATCGTCCTTTATGAAATGGATCCTTTTCTTGATATACCTGCAATGTTGGTTTGTTTTTATTTTAAGCATTGTGATGAAAGACTCTAAAAATAAAAAAGGATTTTAAGTGTTTGGGTGCGATCCCGAAGGGAGGTACCTTCGTGATCGGCTTGAGACCTGTCTCCCCGCTGGCGAACCCTTGGCCAGAGGATTCCCAGACGGTGGGGGCCGAGGCAACGTTCTAGGATATGGGGTTAAAAAATTTACATACACCCATTCCGTCGACCCGTTGCCTTAAGATTGGTTGGGTATCTCTTTCTGCTGGGTGCCTTCCCCCTGGTCTTACACTTATGGACACTGACGGGGGAGCCCTGAGAGATTGTAGATTAACTACTTTCCCCAATATTGTCGATAGGTTTAGTGGATACATAGAAAGCTTGTTTGATTGATAGGTTGAGGCCTGCAATTCCTCGTCCAGAGATAGAAACATGTAGAGTGGTCACACTCCCTTCTTCTTCTGGTACCCTTCACGCAGTTGCAAGGCTGCGTTGCCCTATGGGAAGTATGGTTTGAGCCACTTAGCATTCCAAGGATGTCGGAGGACTTCGCCTTTCAGATTACGAAGGTAGTAGGAACCGCTTCCCGCAATATCATGTATTATAAAAGGTCCTCCCCACGTAGGTGCTAACTTTCCCCATCTCTTCTCTCGTTGATACTGTGGGATTGTTCTTAACACATACTGCCCTTCTACAAAATTCCGAGCTTTACCTTTTTGTTGTACTCCCTTGCAAGTCTTCGTTGGTAATTTTCCATCTTCTGCAATGCTGCTTCCCTTCTTTCTTCTAGGTCGTCCAATCTCTCTAACATCATGTCTGTTGTGAGATTTTTCTCCCACGCTTCGGTCTTTGTGGTTGGCATGAGTATCTCTGTAGGGATGACTGCTTCAGCTCCATAAGTGAGAAGAAACGGGGATTCCCCCGTGGCGGATCTTCGTGTTGTCCTGTATGCCCATAACACATTGTGCAGCTGTTCACACCATCTCCCTTTATGCTCGTCTAATTGTTTTTTGAGTATAAGGGCGAGGGTCTTATTGGTAGCTTCCGTGGCATGGATCATCACTCTCCAGTCATCTTCGTTGCTGAAGTCTTCGTCTTGATTTGCTCTTGCCAGGATATCTTCTTCGTCAAAGTCGTTATGGATGTCTTCTCCTACCTGGTCTTCGATATTTTCTTCCACTGTATCTTGATTGGTAGCGAAGGAGAATTGAGATGCAATCGAAGACTCATATACCCTTGCTATTTTAATAGCTTCGGCGCTTTTATCCCTCAGCATGGATGATATATATGCTAGGGCATCCGCGTGCCTGATGTCCCTTCTGCATAAGTGCCGGAACTTGATGTTCGGGATTTGTGATGCCAATGTTTGGACCAAGGCCATGTAAGCTGAGAGGGTGTCATCGTACACATTATACTCGAGCCCTATTTGCCGTATGACAAGCTGTGAATCACTTGTCAGTCTTACATCGGTTACCCCCATCTCTATTATTATACGGAGAGCATGTACGACAGCTTTGTATTCAACGATGTTGTTGGTAACCTAAGTGCCTGTATAATCCTTTCTCCGGTTGGGGTGATGATGACAATGCCTATTCCTGCTCCTTCCTTATTTTTGGATCCGTCGACGAAGACTTCCCATTGTCTTTGACTCGCAGGTTCGAGGATATCCATTGGATCCTTGTTTTCTTCCTCGGCTTCTGGTATTCCCTTAATCTCTTCGTCGTTGTCAAGGGGGAGGTATGCTAAGAAATCCTCCAGAACTTGGGACTTCCGAGAATGTTGAATTTCATGAATGATGTTGAATTGGTCCATATGGGTGTTCCATTTGGCTATTCGGCCCACTTTTCCCGTGCTTTTGAGGACTGCTTCCAATGGTGCTTTGCATGGGACCCTGACGAGTTGAGTTAGGAAGTAGGTTCTCAGCTTTTGAGTAGCCCATACCAATGCGAGGATGAGCTGTTCGATCTTGGTATAGTTCATTTCCGCAGAATTGAGGGTCTTGCTGACGTAATAAATGGGTTGTTCTATCTTTGTATTGGTTTTGACCAACACTGCGCTGACTGCGTCTTCTGTTGCTGCTATGTACAATGCCAAAACCTCACCAGGATCTGGCTTCTGCAGGATCGGGATTGAGGCTAGGTGTTCTTTGATTTTTTGGAATGATTCCTCGCATTCAGCGGTCCATTCGAACCTGCTCCCTTTTTTGAGAATATTGAAGAAATGTTTGCATTTGTCCGAGGATCGGGCAATAAATCTGCCCAAAGCTGCTATGGATCCATTGAGTTTCTGTACTTCCCTTAAATTCTTCGGGGACGGCATCTCTACTATGGCCTGAATCTTTGCTGGGTCTACCTCGATGCCCCTTTTTGTTACTAGATACCCGAGGAATTTCCCCGAGGTGACACCGAAAGTACATTTCTCCGGATTCACTTTCATGTGATGTTTTCTCATTGCTTCGAAGATATTTCTCAGATCCTGGTGGTGATCTTTGCGCAGCTTGCTTTTGACGAGCATGTCGTCAATGTAGACTTCTAAGGTTCCCCCAATCCATGGCTTGAAGATAGCATCGACCATTCTTTGGTAGGTTGCCCCTGCGTTTCGAAGTCCGAAGGGCATTCTAGTGTAGCAATACAGGCCATGTGGGGTGTAGAACGCTGTGTGTGGATGATCTTCTTCTGCCAGGGCCACTTGGTTGTAGCCAGAATGTCCATCCATGAATGACAGTTCTTCATATCCTTCTACTGCCTCTACCAGCTGATCTATGCTCGGCAGGGGATAGCTGTCCTTTGGACATGCCTTGTTGAGATTAGTAAAGTCGATGCATATTCTAACCCCTCCATTTTTCTTAGGAACAATGACCATGTTGGAGATCCAGGTAGGGTACTTGACTTTCTTGATAAATCCTGCATCTAGTAGCTTCCGAAGTTCTGTTTCTACCGCCTCATGATGTTCTTGAGCCACTTTTCGTATTTTCTGCCTGAACGGGGGCGTGCCCGGTTTGATGCGTAGTTCATGTTGGATTACTTTTGGGTCAATCCCCGGCATATCTCCTAACTTCCAGGCGAACACATCCGCATATTCCATGATGGTCCCAATTTTGACCATCTTCGGGTCTTCTTCCGTTCCTATGTTGATTTCCTTTATGGGTTCTACTGGTGTGAACACAGGCTTCGGGTTTCCGAGGACTGGGGCGCTCTTTAATTGCTATTTAGCGTGTTTCTGCTCTTCGCTGGTTGTTGAGGTACTTGTCTCTGTGCTTGGGACATTATCATCTTTCATCAAGCCCTTCCCTGTAGTTTCCTTGAGGAACAGGTCTATGGCTTTCTCTTTCGTGGTTTCTTTATTTTTTACTCTTCGGATTTTTCGCTGCTCTTCTTGCTCGTTGTTGATATGATCCTGAGTGGCCTGGCACTCTCTCGTAATGACCCGATCTCCCTTGATTTCCATTACTCCTTCAGGTGTTGGGAATCTAAGACATTGGTGGTACGTTGCCGCAACTCCTTTGAGTTTATGTATCCATTTTCTTCCAATGATGGCGTTGTAGGGGGATGGGGTGTCCACCACACTGAATCGGGTTTCTAGTTTCATGGGCCCTGCGTCGACCTGCAACACGATGTCTCCCAAGGGCTTCGTGGGTGTTCCATTGAATCCGTAGATGGTGTAATAAGAGGTCATTAATTGTTCATCATGGAGCTTCATCCGTTTGAAAGCATCGTAAAATAGGACGTTTACGGAGCTTGCCCCGTCTATGAGGATCTTTTTGAGGTTACATCCAGCTACTGGTAGTGTTAGGACCAAGGGATCGTTATGGTATTCCATATCTTCTTCGATATCTTCGGCATCGAAGATGATAGGAGAGTCCATCCACTCTTCGTGATCGTCCACTTCTATCCCATCGACCTTATACAATTCGCAGCGGTCTTCGAATTGCTTCCGTAACCTCTTTCCTATCTGCGCTGTAAGTGAGGGCCCGGTGGCTTCGGAACACGAGATGGTGTTGATTGTGCGGTTTCCTTCCGGAAGTTGGACTGGTTTGATTCGCTTGGATCTATCCTCGGTAATATCCTTTCGTACGTAATGTTTGAGCTCTCCCGCATCAATTAATTTTTGGATCATTATTTTAAGGTTCTTGCACTTTTCGGTTTGGTGTCCGTTGAAACAATGATATTCACAGTAATCTTTGGACTTCTCAGATCTCGGGGGCTGCTTTCCCTTAGACCATGGCCATTCCAGGTTTTCCCTCCCCTTGATCTCTCGTAGGATACGAGCATAGCTAGCGTGAGTTTCGTGTAAACTTGATCTTCGAATTTTCGGTCACCTGTTGTTTGTTCATCCCTTCGTTCCTTCCTATCTTCGTGAGGTCTCTCCAATGAGCCACTCCTTTTGGCCCCATTGGTTTGTTCCGCTGAATTGGTGCGGTGAGATCTCTGCGGATATGCCCTCGGGTTTTCCCGTTGAATTTCTTCAAGTCGAGCGTGCTTTTCGATAAAGATTCGAAGATCTCCCTCTGTCTTAGGCGCGCTTCCATGAATCTCAACAAATAGGGGACTCATTCGGTCTAATCCCCATTTGTAGCAATTGATGCTTACCACTGGGTCCACGCTCCCAATGGCTTGGCAGATCTTGTGCCATCTGTTAGTGTATTCCCTCGTGGTTTCCTTGTAGCCAATCGCTAGTGAAAAGAGCTTATCCATTCCGGTGTTTACAGTCTTGTTATACATGTATGTTCTTAAGAATTTCTCTGCGAGTTGGTCGTATGAGTGGATGGAGTCTGGTGGAAGATTATCAAACCATGATAATGCTGATCCCTTCAGGCTTGACGGGAAGTATCTGCAGAGTACGGCGTCGTTCTGACCCCATCTAGCTAAGACACGGTTGTAATACCGAATATGTGCAGCAGGGTCGCTGGATCCATCATAGCATTCGAACGTTGGGACAGGGAATTTCAGTGGAATAGGGGTGTTGGCCAAGCGCTGATTTAAAGGCGTAGAGTTAGCTTCTCTCATGACCTCTTCTAACCTCCCCCCGCCTTGTCTATTTTTTAATTGCCTGATCTCGGCCATCATCTCATCTCGTAGCTCTTCCATCGCGCGGTGGTGCCCTAAGTTCTTCTGCTCGTTACCGTCTGATTCTCCATCGTCATAATCCGGGTCGGATACGCTACTTCCCCTAGTCGCGTCTCCATTAACTGCTATGACGACTCTACGGTCTCGGTTGGGCTCTGGTGCTTTGGAATTTGCTTCATCAATTTGTTGGCTGGTCTTCGTGCTTAGAGCAATCCGCTCCTTTAAATCTTGATTTTCTCTGGCCAATAGGGCTACAGCATCTGCGTAAACCTGCTGGCTCTTCTTCAATTCTTCAAGCTCAGCCATCAGTCGATGTGATTGGTTGGACCCTTGATTGGGATTCCCAGCGCGTGCCACTACGGCCATGGTGCCACCTTCCTCTACGGTCTGCACTAAGGGTGGCAGAGGTTCGTCTTCGATTGCTGGCATTTCCAAATCGGGGTGAGTGCCCCTCTGCGGTGCTAGAGCCGCCGGTATGATTTGATTTTGATCATTTATTGGTGGCATTCCAAAAGTTGGAAGGTGCACGGGTTGGAATGTTCTGGATTCATCCACCCTTTCTCTTGGTTGATGAAGTTGATTCATAGCGCAAGTTTTGCTAGCCTCTGCAGCCTTCGGGACTACCGCAGCCGCACCGTACTTTGTCGCCGCTGCTCTGAGAGCCGCTGCTGCAACTGAATTAGCGTTCATAGGTGAAGTGATTTCCGCAGTATCTTGCCTTTGACTGGTCATTTTAGCTTTGTCTCCTTTCTGCTTGCTTCGGGTGATAACCGGGGTTGTCCTGGGTGTATCCTTTGACAAAGCTTTGGATTTTCCTGCCTCCTGCGTCTTTTCCATCACGGGTCCTTTTGTCGACAATGAAATCTCGCAGAAACTCGCCTTCTTTACTCACAATACGTTCTTTCTGCACAAGGAATTTCAAACAACGAAAAACGGGAATATCCGCGTGAATCGGGTTAGTTGGCGAAATATCTTCTTCCAGGAGAGGATTAATACATACGAGTTATAATACACGGGTTAAAGTTTTATTAAAAGAGATCCTTTTTAAAAATGCAAGTAGATTCTTTTTTTTAAAAAACTACGAAAACCCCCCCGAGAGACGGGTTCGCACGAGATCTAAAGAAAAACGTAAATCCACGGATCAAAACAATAAATCTTATCGAAGATAATTGGTGAGTTTTTGAATCTAATAAAGTTAACAAATGATCTATACGGTCCGAGCTAATAAATCAGAGCAATCATATGCCAATCTAAAATGAAATCACAGGACAAGATAAATCTTTTACCGGGACGAAGTCCCTGTTTCTAGCGCCAAATTGTGAGCACACAAATCACGAAGGCATCCGAATGCTCACAACCAATCATCGTAATCTAGAGTGATTTGTGTTGATGATATCCTAATGTTGATTCCTTGGCTCAAAACCTTCGGGTTTATCATAGCCTCATCTAACAACTCCATGCGAGGCGTTTGCGCACGGGATATAGGTAAAAACAAAGAAAACAAAACGTACAAGTAAAGATCCATGGGGTTAGACAAGTATAAAGTGTTGAAATGTAAACAAGACTGAGGTTTACGTGGTTCAGCACTAAGGCCTACGTCCACGGGGTTTGTTGTTTCACTATATTCTTCACGGTTACAAGAGTAGTCGAATGACTTTTGGGTTTACATGTTTTTCTCTTCTAAAGGATTACCTTACACTCGCAATCTCTCTCTCTTTCTCTTACTGATTTTTCCGATCCCCCTTCCTCTTGGTGGAGAGGGGGTATTTATAGGGTTAGAGTGTGGGACCCATCTCTGGAGGCCGTTGGAACCTTATCTTCTAGTGTCTTGTGTCCATCACGCAGAGGTCTGCGTTTGCCACTTGATCACGCAGAGACATCCTCGCTCGTCCCACGGGTTGATCGACACGTATACTGCTCAGAGTGTTTAATGAGGGTAGTTGAGATGCCTGCGCGTGTCAGACAAGTGTCTTCTGCCCCTGTCACGTCCGTGTCAGCTAACTTTCTCTCCACCGTTGATCTTAGCTTCTTTTGGGGATGAGATAAAGTAACTCCTTGGGGTTTATTTGGTGTTCTGTAGTGCATCGTATTTTGATGTCCTGGCATGCATGCTTTCCACGTATTTTTCTATATACACGTGTCTGATGGTGAGATATATGTATACACAAGATGTGCTCTTATCATATGTTTCAGTAAGAACTCGCAATCCAATATCAGCTTCAGAATCTAACACAAATGAAGGTGATTTTGGATTATCAGCGCTACTTCAATGATGTAACAGAAAAGCTGAGCTTTCATGTTTGCACTGTAACGAAAGCTTCTTAAAGAGGAAACTCCGGAAAACTCCCATATGCATACAGCTTCGGGGTTAAAAAAGTCACAAAATTGGTCAAAAAGACCAAAACATAAAATTCCTGGGTGAAATAGATTCTTAGCTTTTGATACCGTTTATATAGCCAAACATCAGAAATATACTGTTTATATAGCCAATTTGGATATTTGGCCCAGGAAAATTAAAATAAAAAAATGTCTTACCTAAAATACCCCTAACCTTCTAAACTTTTCTTTTCAAAGAGAATTTATTTCTCTTTTCAAAACCTCCCCGTCCCGGCAGAGCTCGTTTATTCCTCACCTGCAGAATTCGATCAAAGTTTCAGAGCTCGTGTCTTTTTCAGATCTGGTTGATCAATCATGGTGATTAATGATTGTTGAATAGTTTGTTGAATCGAAGTTTCAATTGGAGTTTCAACTGTTGAATCGAAGTTTCATCTAATAGCGTCGAACGGTAAATTTCAATTGAAATAATTTTGATTTGGTTTTTGTCCAATTGAAGTTTCTCTGTCGATTTTGAAGTAATTTTTAGTTGTTGATGATTTTTTATGAATTTGAAGATTAATCTTTGTTAATTTTTGATTTTAGTTGTTGATTTGGAATATCCAGGGTTTAGTTGATTATGTGACATTATTTGGGTTTGTCTCGAATCATGTTTTCTAGGGTTTAGTAATCTTATTTTTAATGCAATATACACAGATGCAAACCAATTTTGGGTTTAGGTTATTATTAGGATTTCTCCTTTACGTTACACAACCACAGAGATGTTATTGAAAGACCTAGAGATGTTATTGTGAGCAATTGGAATCAAAAATACCTTACACAACCACAAATTATGCATGCAGTTGTTGATGCTTATGTTACTTTCAATATTGGTGATGAACTCTGGATTGATTGATTGGTTCTTGTTTTTTTGGGTATTTACTGATGATAACTTGGTTGAGTGTTAGAGGCTTAAGGGAAATAGAACTTTGCTAGTAAGTACATAGTAACTTGCTGAAGGAGAAAGTATTATATGGAACTGTTTAGAGCAGTACTCGTAGTCGTAGAAGTACATAGTAATTTATGACAGCTTCTTTGGTGGTACATTGTGCCAAAATGGTACTTTGATGGTACACAGATGCAAACCATTTTTGGTTTTAGTTAATTTATAGGGAATTGTACACAGATGTTCGTTTATTCGTGATGAGCAAATCTGGATTCCAGGGAGGAGAACATCTGCGTTAGGAGATGTTGCTGTAGCGAGATTATAATGGTTGTTGAGAGAGTGGAAGAGATGTTGGAGTATGGGTTGTATGAATGCAGTAAGATGTTATGCAGTTAAACAATGTTTGTATTTTAACTGCATAAGCAGTTATGCATAATAAGTTATGCAGTTCACCATGTTTGCTTTTACTGCATAACCAGTTATGCATAATAAGCTACGCAGTTCAGCATAGTTGCTTTTACTGCATAAGCAGTTATGCATAATAAGCTACGCAGTTATGCATAGTTGCTTTACTGCATAACCAGTTATGCATAACAAGTTACGCAGTTATGCATAGCTGCTCTTACTGCATAAGCAGTTATGCATAACGTTATGCATAGCTGTTTTTACTGCATAACCAGTTATGCATAACAAGTTATGCAGATACTCTAAACAATGCATAACAAATCATGCAGTTAATTTTGGATCTGCATAACAAGCTACGCAGTTATGGTTGCTTTTACTGCATAAGCAGTTATGCATAATAAGCTACGCAGTTATGCATAGTTGCTTTTACCACATAACCAGTTATGCATAGATGCTCTTACTGCATAAGCAGTTATGCATAACGTTATGCATAGTTGTTTTTACTGCATAACAAGTTATGCAGATACTCTAAACAATGCATAACAAATCATGCAGTTAATTTTGGATCTGCATAACAAGCTACGCAGTTATGGTTGCTTTTACTGCATAAGCAGTTATGCATAATAAGCTACGCAGTTATGCATAGTTGCTTTTACTGCATAACCAGTTATGCATAACAAGTTACGCAGTTATGCATAGCTGCTCTTACTGCATAAGCAGTTATGCATAACGCTATGCATAGCTGTTTTTACTGCATAACCAGTTATGCATAACAAGTTATGCAGATACTCTAAACAATGCATAACAAATCATGCAGTTAATTTTGGATCTGCCTAAGATGTTATGCAGGATAGATATGATTTGATTTTTTAAATTTGATCTTTGTTGTTGTTGATTTGATATTTTAATTTTGAGTAAGAATTTTTTTTCTGAAGCAACATGCAGGATAGATATGCATAACAAGCAACATGCAGGATAGATAATAAGTTATGCAGTTCACCATGTTTGCTTTTACTGCATAACCAGTTATGCATAATAAGCTATGTAGTTATGCATAGTTGCTTTTACTGCATAAGCAGTTATGCATAACAAGCTACGCAGTTATGCATAGTTGCTTTTACTGCATAAGCAGTTATGCATAACAAGTATTGCAGGAAACTTATTTTCGGATGGTTTTCTGATGAATCTGCTACTGTTGATGGTTAGGAGACGGTGGAGGAAATCGATTTCTGATGGTTTTTGGTTTAGGGAAACAGTGGACGAATTTGTTCCTCTTCTAGTTTGTGAGAAGATGAAGAAGAAGGATGTTGGCGGTTTTCATCTGAAGAGAGAAGGAGAACGTGGTTTTGTTGAGGAGACGGAGAACGTGCAGTTACAAAAGGGTAATTGGGTCAGTTTCAATTAAAAAGTTGAACTGTCCATTTGACCCAGACGAAACTTCTACCAGTCCATATGACCCAGAAAACTTGTGTTTTTGGCTATATAGCCCATTTCATGTAAAAAAGTTGGTAAATCACTCAACCTCTTCAACTAATCTACTAGACATCATTCTGTCTACTGATCTTCCTTGTGAAAAAAAGATTTTGTATAACTAAACAGTACGTCATGTAATTTCTAAACTTTATTTTATAAAATTGGTCATATAGCAGTAAAGCACATAACGGTTCCAATCTTGTGAAGCTCGAATGCTTTCGAGTTATCCAATGAGTAACTAACATGCGAGTGCTCTTCTGGTCCTATTCGAAACAAATGTTGGAGCATTTTATATTGAGAGCCCTGGTGAAATTTACAAACTGAAACTTGAATCATATTTACATTCTGCTTCTTTGTAAGATACTTGTAGCAGCAGGTGTGAAATCTTGATATTTTTGTGGTATTTTAATTTCGGCTTCATGTTGGGTGAACCCCAATCTGAAAATTTTCAGCTATCCAGGATTCTTATGCATAGTTTTTTCTTTTCTTTTTTCATTCTTTCTCTTAGAATAGTGAGCAGAATTTTTTGTGCTGGACTGGATATGTCAGTCACAAGCTCTTACTTATTTGAGGTGGTGTTTGTTTTCCAGTTACTCGTGTCTGATTCACATGTTTCAGAGTGCTGACTTGGTTGTTCCCCCAGTTTGGGTCCGAGTCAGATAATCCTGAAACGTGGTTCACTGAATCAGATAGAGAACAATCAGTGTATGCAAACAAAAACATGTTACTATTAACATTTAAATGGTTTTGTCAGTGTTGGGTAACTGTCTGTTGTCCACATAACTGTTAACTTCTTTGTTACTTTTTTGTCCTCACTTTTTTTTTTCCTTCCTTTTTGTGTTTTGTTGTGTCATGTAAAGACTGGTGAGAGAGGTATAAGAGTCTCTTGATCACTCCCGAGGTCATGTGTGAGACATAAGTAAAAGTTGTGGTCAGGGTGTAATATCTATGCTTGGATATATCTATCTATCTATTCTGTTCTGTTCTCTTTAGTAATAACTTGGCACAACATTCAAGGCTGAGACATACACACACCATCTCTGTTCTCTCTTTGTTTTCTTTAGTTTGGCAGGCTTGTCTATTATTGTCAAAAGAGATGATTCTACTCAAAAACTAGGATCTGTTTTTCTTTACTTGCTTCTTTTTACTGTGAGAAGTGGGTTTTATTATCATATTCAAAGGTAAGCTTTTCAGAGAACACTCAACTTTTTGCCTTTTGTAATGGCTTTTCCAGCTAAATTTGACCTGCTAGTAGTAAGAATGTAAGATCACTCTTGTTCCAACTCACTGGACACTAGCGATTGGTTCAGAGTTCACCCTAGAGCTACATTTATGATTAGTGCATTGAGTTTCTGTTTCCAGAAAATTGTGTCTCCACTCGCCATTGCATTGAAGTCTTATGTTCGTCGTATACTTGTTTAAGAAATAACCCTTCATTCCTTACTGTGGACCGGACCAAGTGCACGCTAAGCTTAATAAACTGCATGGGCCCGAAAAACTAGTCCAAAGCTCTAATCGATGGTCTTACAAGCCGGTCGTTTCTCTATCTATTTTTTATTTTTAGAATCCCATTATTTGGGGTGTACCATTTTGAGGACCGCATACGATTCAAATGTCTAAAAACAGGACATAAGGGGAGACCATTTCATATAAATATCAAAATTACCCTTCTTCCATAACTAAACCTAAATCTAATGGTAACGAATCGATCCCACAACAAAGAGAAGAATTAATTAATCAAGAGAAAATCCTCTAGCAACGACTTTTTTGAGTTAAGGTTCGATAGACTCACCATTTTTTCATGTTTCTGATAAATAGGTTAGATCTGATGAGTATAGACTTCAATTTTAAACTACCTACGATTAGGAATGGATGAACCTCTAACCGTACACAATAAATTATGGATGGGAGTTCATTTTTGTAGTTAAGGATGGGAATTGATAAACTTCCAGTCGTAAGTTGGATATTGTCAACTTAGTTCGGTTAGGAAATGAAGAACTCCTAACAGTATGTTAATATGAAAAACAAAACTCCTAGCTGTATAAGCATTTTCTTAGACGTAGACTATGTATTGCAAACCGGATTCCCAACTGATGCTAGTATTTTCTAGCCATAAGTTCATTTACAGATAGCTCGATACCTTTATTGCTGGTCATAGGTGAGTCTGAAATTTATTTAAAAATTTGAAACTTCATTTTTTAGTTATATTTTTGAGCTTTGTTGTGGTTGGGAGTTTTAAGTTCTCGGTTGTAGAAGTAATTTACGAAGTTCGAGTTCCTAGCCGTAAACATTATATACATTTTTTTAAAGAGAAAGGCTAAAATCGTTGATAGAAAATAAAAATAAGAACCTAAGCGAGTCAAAATAGAAAGCAAAAGCCTTAATCCAGAAAAAATAAATAATACATTCAGTAAGGAGAGAATTAGTGTCATCCTCTAACCTAATTAAACTAGACCTCAACCAAACACAAACTAAATTGACAAAACAACAAAATAGTCACGACTATCTCTTTTTACTTGAGATTTTTGGCCTCTCCCCAAATTTTCTTGGTTTTCTTTTTTTTTTCAAATCTTTTATACTTTCATTCCATTTGAGCTTGCAAAGCTTTTTTGTTTTCTCTTCGACTATCTCTCATTTCTTCTTGTGAGCTTGTCTTCACTGGACAAGAAATTAAGATTTTCTTCAAAAGCACAGTCATCCATCTCATCGCTATCTTCTTCCATATTTTCTATAGTAACCTTTCTTTCATCAGACCCCCATATTGAAGCAGTGTCAGATAACCTTCATAGGGGATCTAACATTTCCTTTAGCTGCAATCTAGTCTTCCAGGGAACCAGAAACCCCATCTCCACTACCAAAACCAATTTGTTGTACAACTTGAGGTTTCTACTTGACAAAAATTATCTTTTTTTCCTAGGGCATTACTAACCCATTAAACTTTACTGTCTGCAGTTCTTTTGTCATTCAGAGCCCTTGCATTTTTACCACCGACTGATCCAGCTGCTTTTTCAACACCTATGATATTTATTTTCCCTGTTTTTTCCTTGGAAACCATACCAAGATGTCCCCTTCTGTTAAGATAACAACTTATGCATCAATCTGAGATTTTCCTGCCCGGTTTAACACTTCAATGTCTAATTTACTTACTGCCCCTATTCCATCAGTTTTGTTACTTTCGGTTAAAATAGAAATAATAGTTGCTTCACAAGAATTGGCTGCAACATTCAAAACCTGATGAGTTCCTTCAATCTCATTCTCATTATTCGTTTCCGGTGACCCCAATCAGAAGATAACTGATGAGTGCTAAAAAGTGCATATTTCTATATATTTTTCTTGGCATTTAACTCATCTTTTGTGCATTAATTCTACATTTTATCCCATATTCTGTATTTTCATTGTTTTCAAGAATAAATATTTTTCTTAATTAATTTTGCATTTTTAGGTAATAAATAAAGTTCGGATGAGTCGCGGAGCGAAAAGAGCAGAAAAGTAGTGAAAAGCCGGGAGAAATTACGCAAGGAAGCCGCGAAGAATGGTGCGCACAACCTCATTTTCTACACACAAAAGCGCCTCCGTTCTCAGCCATCAGATCAGTTCTCAGAAGCATCCGACGGTCGCTCCTTCATAGAGCATCAAAATCTGAAGTCTCTGCCGAGCACCACAGCGCTGAAATTCCAAGCCTTCAGATTAGATGGTAGCTGAATCCAACGGTTGCTCCCTTGCTGTGCATCGAAGTTTGATATCTCCGCCTTACACTACAGCACCTAACTCCATCTTGAGCCGTCAGTTTCGTTGTATTTTTGCATCCAACGGTCGCTCATGATCTGTCTCAATTTCTCCGTTAGATCCGTTTCAGAAGTTATCATCCCACGGTTTTGCTTTGCGATACTTCAAACTTCGATGATCCCGCTCAACACTCAAACACCTAAGTTTATATCCCACAAACCAAACAACCCCTAGCCAAAACCTAATCGAGCTCACCCCATCTTCTTCCCCCCTCACCTCTGCAGAGACACCATGTCCTGCCACCACCAGAACACCACCTCTGCCACTGCCGCTTCATCACCCAACACCATAGCCACCCTACATCAAAGACATCGAAACCCATCCATCCTATTAGCCTATTTCGCTAGTTTCACAAACCCTCTCAAATTTAGGGTTTTGAAATGAGGGAAATAGAGTTATAGGCATGACAGAGATGGAAGAAGAAGCAATAGAAGCATGGGAAGAGCAGGAGGAACAAGAAGAGAGCATGGGTCGTCGACGTGGGTGAAGAATTTTAGGTAAACCCTAACCCTAGTTTTCTCGGTTTTGGGAATTAGGGTTCGTCATTTCTTTTTTGTATAAATTGAGGGCTGGGTATTACTGTTGAGGTGTTCTTGGTTAGCCGAGATACCCCCTAATTGGGTTAATTTCAGTTTAATTCCAATGTCAATTTACTGTTAATTTAGGGTTAATTTTTAATTTGCAATTCCAATTAATCTTTATGTTTATCATGTCATCAATTACTGTCAACATGTTCTAGATCATCAGTTGGGTCTTAGATGAAGCCTGAAGACCTTGTTGGGTAGAAAAAAACTTAGTGAACACTCTTGTAGGTATAACTGAATTAGGATGTTAGTGTTCTTGGTGATTGAAGTCACCTGTGATTGAGTGTGCTGTAAGAAGACACTCAATGCTAGGGGTGAACTAGAGAATTTAGGGACTTAACCATCCACATTTCACTGAAATAGGGAAGTAATGAAGTTAGGGAACAAACATCACCTGTGATTGAGTGTGCCTTAAACAGACACTCAATGCTAGGGGTGATGCTAGTGAATTAAGCTAATTATCTTCCACTAATGCAGCCCTGGACCATAGGCAGGCTTGAACCTTAACCTAGGTCCATTAGGGACAAGATTTTAGTTCACAAGTAACACTGCCTAGATAGGTTAGATGGTGGAATCAAATCCCTAGTGTTCTTTAGTATTTTACCTCATCTTTGTTTAATTCTCTTTCACTGCCTTTGGTTATTTGCTCACTGTCTCTGCCCTTGGCTCACTGCCTTGGTCTTTCTCTTTGCTTCATTTTTATTGCTTCTGTAAATACCATCTTCACTGCCTGTCACTAGCTCAAACTAGCTAGAGAACTTCAATAGCTCCCTCCAAGTCCCTGTGGACAAACCTTTTCTTCCCATCACTAGCTACAACTGACCCTGTGCACTTGCAGGTCAATTTGTAGGTTCTTTCAAAACCCCACCAAGTTTTTGGCGCCGCTGCCGGGGACTCGGTTAGCGGCGCTGTTGTTGTTTCTTTTTTGAATTTTGGTTTTTTCTTTGTTCTACCTTAGTTTGCTTGTTTTCTGCTTGTTTCCTGTTTTCTGTCTTGTTTTTGCTTCACTACCTTGCACTGCTGCAAGTGCTTGTTTGCTGCTGTTGGTGTGCAAGTGCTTGTTTGCTGCTGCTTGTTTTCTGCTGTTGGTGTGCACTACCTTGCACTGCTGCAAGTGCAAGTGCTGCTGCTGTGCTGCTGCAAGTGTTGCTGAAGCTGCTGCTGTGAAGCTGCAGTTTCTGCTGGTGCTGTTGCTGTGCAGCTGCTGCCAAAGCCAAAGCCAAAGCCTGCTTTCTCTGCTGCTGGGCTTGTGCCAACTCTCTGCTGCTGGACTTGTGCCAACTCTCTGCTGCTGGGCTCTGAACCAATTAAGCTGGCCTTGAACCAACTGAGCTGGGCTTCGCTGCAGATTCTGCTGGGCTCTGCTCCACCTTTGCTGCTGGGCTTGAACCAACTGAGCTGCTTAGGACGATCCTAAAGCCCAACTGGGCCTGTGCAACTAAAAAGGGATAAAAAGCCCAAATTTGGGCTCCCTCCAAAATCAAGTAAGCCTAACCCATGAGCTAACCCAACTGGGCCTCATTAAATTTATCTGGGCTTGTATTTAAGTGTTTATATTTGGGCCTGTAATAATTTTATTTTTCTTTTTCTTTATTTTCTATTTGGGCTTGTAATAATTTTTATTTTTCTTTTTCTTTTTCTTTTATATGCTTGTAATTATTTGTTTGTTATTTTTCTTTTCTTTTGTGGGCTTGCATTTTATTTTGGACTATAGGTTTATACCCCAATCATTGGGCTCCTAACCTTACAAAAAAAAAAAAAAAAATTTACTTGCTCCCAAATTCAAAAACCAAATTTTATTCTGCTCCCACATTAAAAACCAAAATTTTTCCCAAAAACCAAATGTCTCCCGCCAAAACCAAATTTTTCCCAACAAAACCAAATTTTTCCAAAAAGTCCAATCCCTTAAAAACCAAATTTTGAGCTTTGTAAACTCTTTACTTAGCCTTTGAGCCCAATCATGTCTAGATCTTTTTCTACAGTTGGGGAATACAACGAATCCCTTAGAGAACTTGCGTATGGACAAACTTCACGTTATGAACCTCCCACAGACCATGATGTCAATAGTTATAGGAATTATTATGGACATTTTCAAAGTCCCGAGCTTCAATACATGAACCCTACTGACTATTCGCACATGCATCGTTTGCCACAACGTGAAAATGAACATTTTGCTAGTGCCTCACTCACACAATCATCACTGATCGATCAATTAGAAGCTCGAATCACAGCTTTAGAAATGCAATCACATGAGGAATCTGTCACATCTAATTTTCTTAGGCAACCTAAAATCTATGCATGTCCTGCATGTGGTAGTTTAGACCACCCTGTTGAGAATTGTCATATTTTGCATAATTTTAGGCAATCTAGAGAAAATCCAAGGTATGAAATGCCCATAAATTGTGAGAATGGTAGTCATTGGGACCGTAATCAATCCTTTGAGGGTTGCGATCAATCTTTTATAAACCCTAATGACCATGCACACATGTACCAATCACCACAATTTGAACATGAAGAATTTTGTACTCCCATGAATTTAGACTCCACCACAGAAGCTTTCAGACTCAGTGAGCAAAACTTCGATAGATCTACATCACGAATTCAGGCATATTTAGATCAGATTTTGCTTCACCTACAAAAGGAGGAAATTCATGAGGAAATGTATGTTGTCCCTAATGAAGTGTCTAGTCCCATTCATGTAAATGATGTTGAATATGAACCTAATTTAGAGGAACATGAATCGACTAACGACACCACCACTTTTAATGAGGATCAATATGCATGCTACCATGATGATGATTATGATGATATGTTAGAAGAACATGAAAATATTGTGGAACCTGTTGGTTCAATAACATATGGCTTCTCTCCCTCGACCTTCATGCATGTTGTTCTTTCTAATACTCATTGTAATTCATATGATTTTGATATTGACATGGGATTCGTACAATTATTCTGTGAAGATGAGCATGACATAGGAATAGTTGAATCTTCTGTAGACACTAATATGCATGAAAATATATTTGATGTGTCTGATTCTCTACCTAGGTCACATTGTGATATTTCTCCTGATTTGCCGATGCATGAGAATGAATCTGTTGATGATGTTGATGATTCTGAGTGTGAACTTGCTAATTTGATTGATGATTGTGAGCATGATGTGACATGTGTAGATGATTTAGGAGATTTTGATTTGATTAATAATGATGTGCCTATCGTCCTACATAAGTCACAATCTGATGGCCTTCCACCCAACCTAGATTTGGTTTGTACCCATATTGTCAAACCGACTTTTCTGAGAGTCCCTAATCTAGGTTTGGAACTGTGTGCTTCCCAAGTCCTCTTGGACTATTTTGCTTCTAAGTATAATACATTTGAGGAACCACAGTTGGAATTAGCATGTTTGCCCGTCCCTAGCAAAGTTCACTTTGAGCTAGACCTTGTACATGATGAACCCCCAAAACTGCGAGATTTTGTTTCCAAAATTTTATCCGTTGAAAAATCCAGGTTTGGGGGTAGCTCATTTTGTTTCACAGTTTCACTTGCGTTTCTATCATATTATTATTGTGTGAAGCTGTTGAAATGTCTACACTTTGTCTTTTGGGTTGATCCTCAACTCTTTAGATTGTTAGTGTATGGTGAATTTTTTTGTATATAATCCAGTAGAAAAATTTTAAAAACCCTTTTGTTCCTTTTGTATATATTTTACTAATCCAATATGATCTCGGCTGAAATATGTTGGATTTTTGCCTTGAATAACGGAGTTTTAATTCTGCTTTCGCCAAAATCGGGTATTCTCTCTCCTTTTACTCTACTCAGCATGTCCCTTTCCATATGTTGCATTTTAATTCTTTCCATATTTTGAAACATTGAGGACAATGTTTAGTTTAGGTTTGGGGGTATAGAGTAGATGCCACGATAATATGCTATAATTGAAAACGAACTCCTTCTTCTTTTTGAAAAAAATTGAAAAATTCCAAAAATAAAAATTGAAAAATAAAAATTAAAAAAAATTAAAAAATGAAAAATCATAAAAATGGAGCTCATTTACCTTGAAATGTTGACTCTTTTGCAAATATGTATTTTTATTAGGAGTCTTAGTCTAGATATTTAGGCACCCTGATTCTAGCACAATTCACATAGTGATAAGAAATTTGCACGCGCACGATCTACCAATACATGTATGGCCTCGATCTTCAAGGTGTTTGATAGGAAGTTACGATTGCCAATCACTTTAGAATACTGAACGAAACTTGACTAGCTTGTTCTTTGGTTGGTTGGGATAGAAGGTGGAGGTTACATTAAGAAAGACAACCATCGAATTTAACTGGGTGCATCAAAAAGGGCTACCTCTTGCAAAGTGTCATGTAATTTTTTGTTTCTTTTTGTTATGTATCAAAAGTGCTACCTTATGTAAAAATCAGTATCATTTGTCAAAAAAAAAAAAAAAAAATCAAGTATTTATCAATTCCATCATCTCTTGTTCCAAAAATAAAAAGAGAATAGTCAATGTAAATAAGAGTCATGTAATTTGTCATCTTTTGTTGTTTCATTGTAATAAGCAAGGAGGGTGTATGCCATTGATGTACAACGCGAGTAATTGTGAAATACCTCCAACTCATTCACAATTCTCGTAAAGTCCGGACAGCTAGCTAGATTTCGACCTTGGTTCTTAGCCTGAGAAACTATCTCTTGGTGATTAGTAGTCATAACATCCGATCTTTCTTTACACATGTGTAGATACACTTTACACTCTTATCACATGTCTTTATTTGTTATCAGTGTTAGGATTGTGCCTTGGATAGCTAGATTGACATCTCCATTTTGCTGTGAGCTTAAACTGACTTGCACATGTCACATTTGATGGAATCTGAGCTTATATTTTGACCTAGAACTTTGTAGGTACGTTCTAAGCAAACCTTCACGAGACTTCAACTCGTCCACTAGGGACACTTAGTGGTTTAAAAGGCTTAGTGCATACGCTAAATGCATTCGAGAGACCAGCGACAGTGGTATAGGTAGGATTTCCTTAGTTTTGTTTTACTTGAGGACAAGTAAAATTCAGGTTTGGGGGTATTTGATGAGTGCTAAAAAGTGCATATTTCTATATATTTTTCTTGGCATTTAACTCATCTTTTGTGCATTAATTCTACATTTTATCCCATATTCTGTATTTTCATTGTTTTCAAGAATAAATATTTTTCTTAATTAATTTTGCATTTTTAGGTAATAAATAAAGTTCGGATGAGTCGCGGAGCGAAAAGAGCAGAAAAGTAGTGAAAAGCCGGGAGAAATTACGCAAGGAAGCCGCGAAGAATGGTGCGCACAACCTCATTTTCTACACACAAAAGCGCCTCCGTTCTCAGCCATCAGATCAGTTCTCAGAAGCATCCGACGGTCGCTCCTTCATAGAGCATCAAAATCTGAAGTCTCTGCCGAGCACCACAGCGCTGAAATTCCAAGCCTTCAGATTAGATGGTAGCTGAATCCAACGGTTGCTCCCTTGCTGTGCATCGAAGTTTGATATCTCCGCCTTACACTACAGCACCTAACTCCATCTTGAGCCGTCAGTTTCGTTGTATTTTTGCATCCAACGGTCGCTCATGATCTGTCTCAATTTCTCCGTTAGATCCGTTTCAGAAGTTATCATCCCACGGTTTTGCTTTGCGATACTTCAAACTTCGATGATCCCGCTCAACACTCAAACACCTAAGTTTATATCCCACAAACCAAACAACCCCTAGCCAAAACCTAATCGAGCTCACCCCATCTTCTTCCCCCATCACCTCTGCAGAGACACCATGTCCTGCCACCACCAGAACACCACCTCTGCCACTGCCGCTTCATCACCCAACACCATAGCCACCCTACATCAAAGACATCGAAACCCATCCATCCTATTAGCCTATTTCGCTAGTTTCACAAACCCTCTCAAATTTAGGGTTTTGAAATGAGGGAAATAGAGTTATAGGCATGACAGAGATGGAAGAAGAAGCAATAGAAGCATGGGAAGAGCAGGAGGAACAAGAAGAGAGCATGGGTCGTCGACGTGGGTGAAGAATTTTAGGTAAACCCTAACCCTAGTTTTCTCGGTTTTGGGAATTAGGGTTCGTCATTTCTTTTTTGTATAAATTGAGGTATGGGTATTACTGTTGAGGTGTTCTTGGTTAGCCGAGATACCCCCTAATTGGGTTAATTTCAGTTTAATTCCAATGTCAATTTACTGTTAATTTAGGGTTAATTTTTAATTTGCAATTCCAATTAATCTTTATGTTTATCATGTCATCAATTACTGTCAACATGTTCTAGATCATCAGTTGGGGCTTAGATGAAGCCTGAAGACCTTGTTGGGTAGAAAAAAACTTAGTGAACACTCTTGTAGGTATAACTGAATTAGGATGTTAGTGTTCTTGGTGATTGAAGTCACCTGTGATTGAGTGTGCTGTAAGAAGACACTCAATGCTAGGGGTGAACTAGAGAATTTAGGGACTTAACCATCCACATTTCACTGAAATAGGGAAGTAATGAAGTTAGGGAACAAACATCACCTGTGATTGAGTGTGCCTTAAACAGACACTCAATGCTAGGGGTGATGCTAGTGAATTAAGCTAATTATCTTCCACTAATGCAGCCCTGGACCATAGGCAGGCTTGAACCTTAACCTAGGTCCATTAGGGACAAGATTTTAGTTCACAAGTAACACTGCCTAGATAGGTTAGATGGTGGAATCAAATCCCTAGTGTTCTTTAGTATTTTACCTCATCTTTGTTTAATTCTCTTTCACTGCCTTTGGTTATTTGCTCACTGTCTCTGCCCTTGGCTCACTGCCTTGGTCTTTCTCTTTGCTTCATTTTTATTGCTTCTGTAAATACCATCTTCACTGCCTGTCACTAGCTCAGACTAGCTAGAGAACTTCAATAGCTCCCTCCAAGTCCCTGTGGACAAACCTTTTCTTCCCATCACTAGCTACAACTGACCCTGTGCACTTGCAGGTCAATTTGTAGGTTCTTTCAAAACCCCACCAATAACCTTTTTAGAAATCCATCTGGTCTTTCTTGTTGGAGTGACCAAAAACTCTGCACACCTCATATTCTGGAGGCTTACATTGATATTCGACTGGAAGATCCATGGCATGCTTACCATCTATTAGCAATGAAATACTAGTAGGGTAACGAAAATCATAATTTAAACCTGCACATGCTAAGCTATCATTTTTTGTTGAATCGTGAAATCGTCAGCAAATAATGAATTCCCTAAGAGCAAGTCCAATGGGACTTGTATATCAACAAATTTGCCAGTTTTACACTTACAGAGGTACTGGCAAACCATTAAAATGGATGGACAAACCCCCAATTAAAAGGTTTTGTTCATTGAAGCTCAAATCGAATCGAACGAATTAAACAGAGATGATCGGCGTAACCTGGAGCGACTGGATCACATTGAGTCGAGCCTCGGTTCCAATTGAGATGATGGTTGTCTCAACCTGAGCCGGTTGGTTGAGACTGAGCCGACAACGGCTAGTGGATCCAACGGCTACCAATCCCATACCTAAATTTGATTTGATTTCAACTCCAAAATCACACCTCCTCCACCTACAAATTCTTCATATTTCCACTTTGATCTTCATCACTCAATCTCAAAAAATGACTATCAGAGTTCGTGCTTCTAGGTTTTCTCTGAAAAAGATTTAGCAATTTTCACAGCTTATGTTTTTCAAACTAGAAATAATATCAATGGTAGTCTGAATTTTTCGCAAACGACTTTCTGGCAACAAGTTTTTACAATGTTCGCTGCAGAAACGGGAAACCTGAGACACCGTAATGCTTATGGATTGTCTCATCGTTTTGCTTCAATTGCTCATGTTGTCAACCAATTTCTTGGTATGATAATGCAAGTTAACCGAAATAGGTTTAACGGCGAAACTGAAGTTGAATTGATCCAAAGAGCCGCAGTACTGTGGCAGGAAACTTACGAAAGACCTTTTCAATATTTAGCATGTTTCAATATCCGTAGATTACTTCACAAGTTTAACTTCTTCTGCCTTCTAGATGCTCCACCAGCTGATCTACAAGTCGCTCCACCAGCCGCTCCATGAAGGAGGATGTTTTATTACCTTGTTTTTATGATTTAGTAATTAAGTTTAAATTTAATGTTTAATGAAAGTTAATGTGAGACTAATGTAACGTTCAATGGAATCTAATATTATTTGATATAAACATAAGAGTGGTGCAAATACAAAGAAATTTCCATTAATTAATCTAATGACAACATAACGATGGTGGAATCAGTTCATACACTTAATCAATCCACTCCAACTTAAAACACGAAGGATATTCCAAAAAGTATTTTCCGTATGTGTCTTCTTCTGTAGAAGTTTGCAAATGCATAAAAAAAATTGCAGCCAGGGCTTGAGCATTCACCAATCATCTATTTTGTAAACTCTACTTCTCCAAAGTGGTCATACCGTGGCTTCTTCAACCTGAATTTAAACTTCAAGTTTTTCCACGATGTTGTCTCTCCGCAATGGTCGTGTTGTGGATTCTTCAACCTGGCTTTAGGTTTCAAGTTTTTTCACGTATCTTCTACCTTTTCATCTTCTTGCTCATTCATAACATCAGCTGATGTTTGCGGTTCTTCACGACAGTTAGGATCTTGACATTGCAAATACCTGAGCTTTTCTGGTTATGATTCAATGACCATCATGTTAGCTGAACAACCAACTTGTGGAAATTTTGAATACATCCAAGGAAATTGCATCAAACAATGGTCATCCGTAAAAAATAATGGGAAACCTCTTTTCCTTCGACACATACTATTTATTTTTCTTTGCTTTTAAAAAACATGGTATTGGTTGAGAATCTTTGTGACCGTGTTTGGAAAATATTGGTTACAGTATATGATTTATATAAGGAAATATATGACCGTCATAATTAATTAAGTGTCATCCAACGACTCTTATTCCACTCTGTTATATTGGTCACATTGAGTCGATCGGCCTTGGATGAGCCGGCAACGGCTGGTCTCATCCAACGACTCTTATTCCACTCCTTATAAAATTCAAACGATTTAATCTCCAAAACCACACATTCTCTATCTTAACCTTTCATTATCAAACTTTTGTACCAAAAAATTTCAAAAAAATGTCTACTAGGATTCGTGGTCCTATATTTACTGAAAAAACGATTCAACCATATGTAGAGCCTAAGTTTTCATAGGTTACAAAATGTTGTGCGCGATCAAGACATGTCAGACACGTCTTTTTGGCAGAATATTTTCACAATGTTCGTTTCAGAAACGGGGAACGCAGGAAACCGAGTTGCTGGTGGTTTGTATGGTTGTTTTTAATCAATTAATCGCGAGGTCACGCGATTCCTTGAACGAGTAAGGGAAATTGATCGATAAAATTTAACAGTGTAACTAAAGATGAAGTGATCCAAATAGCTCTGAATAAATGGCAGGAAACTCACGGGAAACCTTTTCCTTACGAAGCTTGTTTCAACATACTTAGATTTGGTCCATCTCAATCACATCTTTACTTCTCCCGAAGGGCTCTCCCTTTATTTACTATGGAAGAAGATGTTACTCTTATTCAATGTTGGAAACATATTGTATCGAGAAATATGACCAGTGACTATTTCTGGAAAAAGTGTTGCAAAGTTTTGTAGCGTGGCGAAATGAATATCTAAGAAATAGCAAGAGTCTAGAATTAATACTTGCATTCATCAGTAAGGATGTCAAACGTTATACTGAAATTTTATGGATGGTTCAACGTAATAATTCTGTATTGTCCAACGAATAACTGGTGACTATTTTAATATGTTTTCCCTCGTTGAGCAATTGCATCATAGTTTAATTAAAATCATATTAACTAAGTTGTTGTTTATCTGTTTTTCAGAAAACCATAGCTCAAGCCCAGTTTATTGAAGAAAATGAAAGAGAGTTTAGCTAGTCAACTTTTTCGGTCTAAATATTTCATTAATTAATAATTACTGCCATTTCTTTTACAAAGATATAAACTTAGACATAATAAGAACTTAAATAATTACATCGATAAAAATCTAGTACAATCTTTGGCCTTCTGGTTTTCTTCATTTGACGTAGCATCCATTCAACGCGTACATGAACTGTTTCTCCTTTGTTTTTGAAACTTCGGTTGTTAACTTTCAAAAATAGAGTTTTTCTTTGCTTTTTAACGGAACATTTTCCTGGTTTAACTTCTAAAACTTGCACTGCTCTTTCCTTTTTACCATTTTGATTTTTTTTAAATTACCGCATATCTTATTCACAACAGCCTCAAGTTTTGCTTCACAGAAAAGAGAAATTTCCTTATGAGACATTTCAAGTGAAAAATTAGTGGAAAAAATTCAACAGAAGATTGCTTTTTGGTGTGAGTTTAATGTTTGAATTGGTTGAATATTTAAAGGGGGAAAATAGTCGTTGGAAATGCGATCATTGCCGGTGCAGTTGGAGAAGAGACTCGGCTCAATGTGGGTCGGTCGTCTCCAACTGCATCGGTCGACTTATTTTGCTTCGATAAACCCTTTTGCCACTGCACAAAACTCAATTTTTCCATCCACCTGGACATGCATATCAATAAATTAGATGGTGCACGTTGGAGTTTCTCTAAGTAACTAGCAATCAAGCCTAGTCCATCATTATTCCACATATGAAGAGGTGCCCCATATATTAACACCCAAATTTCAATTAACTTAATGTCATAAATTGATTTTTCTATAAGATGTGTCCAAGGTCTCAAGGTAAAAATGTTGTTTGATATGTATATATGACCAGTATCAAGGACTAGTTACGATCTTCATTATTGCTGGGTTCCAAAATAAAAGCTACATCTCCATTGAGCTTAATACTTACCTCCTTCTTGAATTTCTAAAATTTGCTGACTGCAACTTGAACTGCTGAGAATGAGAGTCTTTTCACATTGAAAAAAACAACCACCATCTTTTCATATTTTCTCAAGCCTTAGGTGAAGTTTTCGAATTGAGCAGAGACTACTAATTCCCCGTTGATATCAATCGGAGAAGTGAACTTCATAGAAGATTGTTTGGGTACTGCTCTAGGCATTGGATATAAAGTTCTATAGTCTTTAGAAATATGGATAGGGATGATACTACCGCCATCTGATTCTTTTGGGAAAGGGATGAAATTCTTCTCCAAACCCCATGAATGATAATACCCAAGTTGTTTTGATTACTTTTTGAACCAGCCCCATCAGAAGAAGATTGAGATGAAGTTCCAGTTAAATAATTAAATGAACTACCTTCATTTGCACCATATGATTCCACAAGAGAGGGAAAATTAGATCTCAGATTTAAATCTTCACTAATCGGATATATTAGGACTAATTTTCCTTGCAAAACGCTTGAAGAATGATGAAATTTGACCTCCATGATGAAGAAGATGAAGAAATTTTAACCTAAAATTTTTGCAACTGAAATTGCCTGCATGTCATCACTTTTTATACCTCTTCTGAAGTATATTCCATGTACACAAACTCGTAAACGGTAACTTACAGCTATGAGCTTATGAGTTCCCAACTGTAAAGTGAAAATAAAAAGAAAATTAACTTTGATTTACTAAATCCATATATTAATCACTTTTATTAATCTAATCTAATTCCTAACACTTTTTTTTATTAAGAAATAAGGTTTATTAATTGAGAATGATAGTTACATAAGGAGCTTCACAGTGAACTAGAGCTTTAATATCACAGGGTAAAGTCCCCAAATACTCAAAGTCGGTTCTAAAAGTTCTGGCCTTTTTGGCTAGTTTATCCGCAACACCATTACCTTATCTTTCAGTAGACTTAAATTCCATTGACTAGTTTTACTTAAAAGAAATCTAATATCATGGATTAACCTCTGAATGTTCCAATGAACATAAAAAGTTTGCTCATTGATAGACTTTATTAAAACTTTATGGTTAGAGAAATTGTATTGAACATGTAAAATAATCCTATTACAAAAAGGATAAGAGTACATACTTATATAATGAGAGTACATCTGTAAAAACAGAGTAACTATCTATTACAACATTTTGGAGCAATATCAAAGTTGGTTTCTTCTTAGAAGACCAAGAAATAAGTCCTGAACCAAAGAAAACACAATAACTACTTGTAAATCTTATATCATCAGGATTTCCAACCTAAATCAAAATCATAGTAAGAAGATATAACAGTTAAATCTTTAATCAAAATAATACCATAATCAATTGTAGACTTCAAATATCTCATCATTCTTTTGGATGCAATAAAGGAACATCTATGGGATTGCTCATGTGCTGACATACTTGGTTAATTGCATAAAAAAATTAATGCCCAGTCCAAGTAATATACTGCAGATGTCCTACTATAGATCTATATTCAGTATCACCGGGAAAATATGTACCATCATTTTTACTCATCTTTATATTAGCAATAGCATTTGTGGAGCATGGTTTAGAAGTGATCATGTTGGTTTTCTTAAAAAGATCCATAATGTACTGAAGTCCCTGCAATATTGACATCTTCAATCCACTAGGATTATGTTTGATCTTAAATAACTATTTACAACCAACCAGATTGTGAGCTTTAGATGGATTAACTGAAGTCCATGTACCAGCTGTCTAAAGTTTAGTACGTTCAGTCACCATGAAACTAAGCCGTTTTGGATGCTTCATTGCTTGTTTATATAAAGTTGGAGTGGATTCAGATATTTGGTAAAGTAAAGTAGTGGGTAAATGATATCTAGTAGAGAAATAAGATTTAGTCCTACAAATTCCACTTTTACCCCTGGTCTGCGTGGAATGAGATGAAACAAATTACCGAGGAGGTGGTTGAACAATATCTGTGGATGACATAGGAGAATCGGTAGGAGAAGACGATGAAGGAGATGATGGTGTAGGAATAGAAGAACCTGAAGGAGATATACTTTAGTAGATGAATAAGTAGGTAACCGAAGCAGTAACGTCTGACATAAGTGAAGCAAATGAAGTAGATTGCGGTGTAGAAATATCTAGAGTAATTGGTGATGTACATTTATCTCTATGAAATAAAGAATGTTCAGAATCAATCTTTATGTATGAAATAATTAATTTGCAAGCAAGAGCAGGAAAATGTTCTTCATCAAAAGTGACATACTTTGAAATGTAAACTTTCTTTGCATAGGGGTCAAAACACCTATATCGTTTTGAGATGCAACATAAACAAGACAGATACATAACTTGCTTCTAGGTTCTAGTTTAGAGTGAGTGTATGGCTTAAGCCAGGGATAACATGCAAAATCAAACACCCTCAAATCCTGATAATTTAGTTTGACGTTATAAAGCTTTTCATAAGGAGAAATAAATTACAATGAAGTTATAGCTAATCTATTAGCCAAAAAAATTGCAGTCTTGATCGTATCTACCCAAAATGAATTAGCCAAGTTAAATTTAACAGAAGGGTTCTACATAATCCAACAAGATACTTATGGTTAGAATCTTCTACACCATTTTGTTCAGGTGAATAAGGACGTGTATATTGATGTTAGAATGCACAATGAGCCATAAAAGTACTTAACTCATTGTTAATATATTCAACACCATAATCAATTCTAATAATCTTGATACTGAGTTCAAAGAAATTCTCTACTTGGAGCTTGAAGGATTGAAAGGCAATGATAAAATCTGATTTTCTCATTAAAGGAAAAATCCAGTAATACTTACTATAGTCATCAATAATGTTACAATAGTAAGAATATCCACCCGTGGATATTACCGAACATGGTCCTGATAAATCTATAAGCAACAACTGTAACGGTTTATTTGATACGGAACTAGACAAACTAAAAGGAAGATTATGAGCTCTTCCCAAGTGGAAACCTCTCTAACCACTACAAAAGAGAGGTTTACTAGACAAATCTAAAGATGATGAGTGACAAATTCGTTGTAGAAACTGAAAAGAAGGATGTCCCAGCCTTTTATGAAGTAGATGAGCATTTCTAGTCTGAGCGGAGAAAATAGTAGGTCCAACGGAAGCAACTTGAATTGATGTTGATGAAAAATTGAGAGGATATACTTCATTGCTATCCTTCCCTTGAAAAAATTTCTTCCCAAAATACATATCCTTCACAAAAAACTTATCACTTTCAAACGTAATACTATAATTATTTTCACTTGTAAACCTATATACTGAAAGTAACTTTTGTGAAGCAGAAGGAACGTGAAGTATTCTAGGTGACGTAACTTGATTATGCATTAATAACTTAGTAGAATTACCTACGTCAAATTCATTACTTCACCATTTGTTGTTTGAATTCGCTCATTACTATTATAGGATTGATAATCTGAAAGATATGAAATGTCAATGGTCAGGCCCGGTCCTGCATTTCCAGAGGCCTAAAGGCAAAAAAACTTCTTGTGACCCCTTGTTAAGCAGAAAGTTTTTAAATAACAAAATACCAATTTTATTTTGGTCCCTCAAAAATCCATTTTTTATTGGTAACCCCTAGCAAGTTTGTTTTTCCCATTGTGCCCCATGTATGCTATAAGTTTGACATAATATCCTTTTTCTACCATTTGAAATATAAAATGTATATTTTCATATTTGTAGCCTCCTTCTTGGTGTGACCTTAAGCGTGGCTTATCCCGCTTCTTGGTGTGGACTCAACCCTGTCAGTAGTAGTGTGTTGAGTAGCACCCGAGTCTGCATACCAAGGATATGGCCCATGAATTTTTGCAGTAACAAGCATAGCATGTATGTTCCCTTCCTTGATAAAAAAAAATCATCATGTGAGTGCATTCTATAGATGAATGACCTGCTTTGAAACAGATCTGACATAGAGGACATGAGTTTTCGAAATTAGAAGTATTTGATGAATTACCAGACTTTTGACCATTAGCGAAAGGATTTAAAGTTACACTCCCCATGAGAAAAAAAAACTGGGAATGTAGATGGGTAATGCTGGTATGGAGGTCTATATGAGTTATTGTTTATGATGGAAAGTGTTGAGAAAGGGGATTGTATCACCAGCTGAGTTTAAAGAAAGGTGGTCTTGATTGAGACCTATAAGCAGCAAAGGCTTTGGATTCTTCAGGTTAAGTAATCTGCTTATGGTTTATTCCCTCAGTAAAAGATGATGAAGCTCTCCTAATTAATATAACTGGTGGATTCCTAATTCTAGTAGAAGTAGAAAATGAATCAAAAGATGGTCCAAGACCATTAAGAACAGTCACAACCATTTCACTGTCATTAATAGAAGATCCGTCAACAGATAGTAGATCCGAATCTTGATCTCATTAAGAAAAAAAAGATATAATCGAAGAATTACCTTGTTTGAGGTTAGACAACTTAGTATACATTTGGATTAATGAGTCGATGAAGTTGCATCAAACCTTTTTTATATTGATCTCCGTAATTCATAAGATGTAAATGGACCAACAATATATGAGATAACACTTTCAGAAATTGTGAATTGAATCCAGAGAACTAGAGTTTGATCTTCTTCATACCAACAAGTATAATCAGGATTAATAGTTTCCTCATCATCAACACCTCATGTTGCATATACATATTTGATACGAAAAGGTTTAGAGCCATCAATGTAACTTGAAACATTATAACATTTGAATAAAGGAAGTAAGCGAGCTTTTCAGGTTATGTAATTGTGATCTTGAAGCTTTGAAGTAACAATATTAGCGATTGTATTTAGAGAAACTTTAGTAATACTTGAATCCATGAAGAATCGATAAAAGAAAATTAAGAAAAAGTGCAAAGTGTTAATTGCGGAAGCTGAGAAAAAAGAAAGTGATCAGGCTTAGATCAGCTCTGATACCATAAACAAATGGTATTGAAAAGGTAAAGGAATCTTATTACAAAAAGAATAAGAATACAAACTTATATAGTGAGAGTATAGATGTAAAGACAGTTACATGAGGTGAAGAACCGACTATAACTTGTAACAGAATATCAAATAGAGCAACTATATGTTACAACAGTCTGTTAGAACCAAAAACATTAAATACCCCTAGATATAGGGGCTACCAACATGTATGAGAAATGATAATCAGGTCTACCATTCATCATTCACTCTTACTAATTTTCGTATTCAAATCTACCTTATTCAGATTCTTGTAGATTTCCCATTTGATATCACTAACTAATCGAAGGTAATTTAGTCATTATAAAAAAAGCTATGGAGCATATGATATTTGATGACCTTATTTTGTCATATTTCCATCTCTTAAAATTCCCCTCTACAGTCCCAATAATAAGATTTTTATTTTATTTGTTTCTATCGCCAATCTTAGAAATTTTACCAACCCTTCTAAACAGACCAAGGGAAAAAAACACCAATAAAATAAAATTTTCACGGATTTTGAAATGAGTCCTATTAGGCACTATCCCTTAACCCCAAAATTAGTAGGGAGTCCACTTTTAATGTAAGTTGGTTATTTTTGGTGTTCTTCCCCCGATCTATAAAGCGTTTTTGGAGACTACTCAATAACATAAAATAGGGTTCTTATATTAGACATGGTTTTTCATGATTTTTCAGTGCCGGCATGAACAGTAAAATATCCCCTATTTGATGCTCGCATCTCCCAATTGTTCGTTTTAGATTATAGGTAGACTAGTTAGAGTCGCTGATTATATCAGGATGGAAGAATTTGATTATGTTATGATGGAAAAATAGTTAAATGATCCAAAATAAATTCAAAAGTTAACTCAGAATCAACAAGATCAAAGTCTTGTATTTCCTGATTTTTCTTGTAGCTCACAAATTATTGGAGAGTAATCTTCCGTACGATATTGAACACCTGCTGATTTTAGGCAAAAATCGGTTAAGTTTAACGAAAACAATCGGCAGATATAAAATAAACCTGAGGAATTTGAGGCCCATCATTTTATTCCCCCAACCTAGAGAAGGGCATATGGGGTGTCTAAATTGGTTGAAAATACCAGATTACTCTCGACACTAAATTAAATACTAAAACACAAATCATTTCTATTTTCATTTATAACATTATTTTCTTAAACAGAGTCAAAAAAATAAAAACAAAACTCTCATATCTTTTCTATTTTCATCCAAATCAAATCATACATTTTAATATAAAAGATAATTCCATTTTTTTTAAACATATCCTTGTATGATTGTAGAATCGAGTTCAACAAACAACTTTTTGTATCAAACTATTCCACTTACTAAGGAAACTTAATGAGTTATATATTAAGTTTCCATCGATCTAATTTTTTGAGAATACATATGAAACATATGCGTTCTTAAAAACGAATATATAATTTCCATAATCAAATAATCGGTTAATAATTCGTATCCACCGATTTCTAGTGTTTTTCGTGAACAATGAAAATCAATCCAGAACTAGTCTGCACGGACGTGAACATAAACTAATTTTTGGTTGATTTCTTTTTGTAATAACGGAATACTTTGATGATCAACTAAATAAAATTAAATATCTACTGATCGGCCAAATTAGCACCTACTAATCAGGAATAACGAAAATAATTGGATAGGGAATTTTATTTTTATTTTACTCGAGAAACAATACTATTTATCTTTTAACGGTAGGACTCATATTAGCAAGCATAAATAAACTTGAAAAGACCATGTTAATGAGTCAGCAAGAAATGCAGAGGTCTGACTGTAGATTGAGACTTTCAGAGAATCCCATTCAATCAGTGGTCACTTATCCACTTTTTGGAGGGACCATCACCATATATACATAAGAACTTTGATTTCTCTGGAGCCTAGTTAGCAATTCGTGATTCGGCAAACGTACGGAACGGAAAACGTACGAGTATTATACGGTTTTGTAAAATCCAGATTCGGTCCAAAATTCGGTCAACGGGACGTGATTCGTCAGTAATTCGGAACGGCATACGTACGTGTATAATTCGATTTATAAATGTGAGTTCGGCTCTGAAAATTCGGTATCTATATATAACAAATAATTTGTATTTATAAGGTCATAGACCAATTTTTATGCATATGTGTGAGTTATTTAAAGAAAAAATAAACTTAATATGATGATATTAATAATATATACAACATTAGTTATCCAAGAGGACGTCGTATGGTGGTTTAGATGCTTGGTTAGTGAGTTTGAGATCTCTCTCACCTTCACCTTCAAATCTCTTCAGTCGTTTTTGTTTCATAAAAATTACAACACTTTTAATATTCGGTCGTGTATGCTCGGGAGGCAGTAAAGCCCAAAAAGTGGAGTCTTTGAAAAGTAAAAGCTAAAGAATTTATGGCGAATTAAGCGGACGTATCATTCGGGATACGTAAAATTCGTGAACGGTTCGCGAATAATCCGGGAATGCCACATAATACGCGATTTGGGTTCGGAGTTGCAAACGTACGCGAATAAAACGGTAAAATTCGTGATACGGAAAAATTCGCGAATGATTCGTGAATCATTCGCGAACTTACTAACTAGGCTCTGGAGTCTCTGGAGAAAACAATCAATTGATAAAATCGTGGGAGGTGGTACTGATGACGTTAAAGGGTGCCCACACTTATTGGGCTAAGTAAGTTGAGTACGTCATCACCTTTTAGCAAACTATTTCTCTTTTTGTTAATTGATGGGTAACAATTCATATAGGACAAAGTAATCTCAGCCGTTGGATCCTGGATTGGTACCCGTCCCTAGTAGAAGTGGTATCAGACTTTAGCAATCATGCTTTTTTTCTGATTGGACCACTCAAAAAGAATTCAATGCCTAATTATAAGAGATGATTCACTTGATCGAATCAGCAGGACATTGTTGACAGAAGCAGAGCATAATTCAGGTGTCTGTGCAAATTCCGGCTCATCTCCGTCTGCTTGCCGTATATTTCTTCCCACAGCAGCAGCACTAACACATGCTTGTACTTGTGCCATTTTATCACGAAATTGCCCCACCATAAAATTCAAAAAAATCAAAAGAAGAAAACAAGATTCACATCAGGACATGGACCTTATCCATTTCCAAAAGTAATGTGGGGTTCAAATAAGATTGCTCCATTCCTAACTCTTTAAAAGTTGGCTGAAGAATGAAGACATTAGAACATGATTCCACTTGTTATTGTTGGGAAAAACATAGTTAAGATTCAGATGTAACAAAGGATTAGTACTCTTTCCTCTCTTCTTTTCACATCAACTGTAATACTGAAAATTAACAGCAAAAGAGACCATAACCACCATGTACATTTTCAGCATTCAACAGCAGAGAAATTATTGTTTCCATTACCTGAATTTATTTCTTAAAATGCATGGGAAATTTCATTGTGTTTAAGAACAAGAACTCAAATTATGTTGTTGTTCCAACCAAGGAAAGAACAGGAGAAAGTTTACAAATATTTGCTTCACTTGGGTGAATGAAAAAATAAATAAAAACCTACTCTCACGGTATACAACAAAGTTGATGTGCATATGAAGTACCCCTCATTCCGGTCTGTTACAGATTCTGTACATCAAACCTGAATCTCTTCTTCCCTTCTGTCTTATTTCTTATTTATCACACCATTCTCGGCCAACTGAAGAAAAAGAAGAGGTAACCCAAACTTCTCAGCGGTGTATACCCTCCCTTCTAACTATCCACTTACCATCTACTCCTATCTGCAGTTATATTACTAAGCTTATGAACTGTAAATCAAACTGACGATGGAGAAACTATACCTCTTAATCTTCGATTACCATGTAAAACTCACAGTTTGATTATGGACATGCTGCAGGATTTACTTTTAAGCCAGCTGCCGAAAAGCCGAGGAATCATCATCTATCATCCAAACGAAGTCCGGGGAATCGAACCGAGGACCTGCTACTGTCCTATAAGCGTACAACCTCTCAACAGGGTAGTCATCTGGTCTTGAATCCGGTGTTCCTCTCTCATCAATAACTTCGACATTAAGCCTCCGCATCTTCTGACCAAGAAGTTTACATGCTCCAAAACTCACTGAGCAAGAAGACATCCAAAGGGATCGCATTGTTTCCAGCTTCCCTGCATTGGCCAGGAGAGCCTTGTCACCAAAGGGGCAATCTCGAATCTCCAACTTTCGGAGGCTTTTGCACCCTGACAGCACATGATGGAGGCCCAGATCACTATCACCTGCAAAAGCCACTGATAGCATTTCAAGCCTTTTGGCATGTGCTCCAATGCATTCGAAGACACGGTCTGTTAAAAGACCAGAAAGAGAAAGCCGCCGAAGATCCTTGCAGTGTTCCACGACAGCCCCAAAACCATCATCAAGTGGTTGAAAGGTTAAGTAATCGGGTGTTCGGGGCTCTATGATGCAAAGACGGAAACGCGTCATGTTGGGCCTGTTCCTGGCAACGGTTATCAGTGCCGCATTGGACATCTGGCGACAAAAGTAAAGCACTGATTCAAGCTTGGGGCAGCCCTCGGAAACAGAAACAAGACCTTGCTCTGTTAGTGAGACATTCTGGTCCACGTCATATGGTTCGGACGGGAACACCCTCAGTTCTTGCAAGTCCTTGCAGGATTCAGAAATGGCTTCAAGACCTCTATCTTCTATGTAATCCAATACCTGTGTATAGAGGTACCAAATTATTTAGACTGCAAAAACTACACATAAGAGAACGCTTAATAAAAGAAGAGAAGGTTTAAAAATTGATTATCTTAAAAGACAATTCAAGTTAAGTAGAAGTTCGCTAAAGAAAAAAGTGACAACACCATTTCATAGACAGTTCAGTGGTAACATACCCATAACCGCTGCAGATTCCGACATTGGCTAACCAGCTTGATGAGCTCGGGACTTTGGATACTAGCATAGCTCAAGTTCAAAGATGTAAGTCCGGTGCAAATTGAATAGATGGCTGGGACATATGCAGGGGCCACCTCCCATAACCCAGACAAACTCTTCAACCCCCTGCAGCTTCCAAAGGCACCAGCAAGCTTCGAATAGACTTCTGGGCGAAAATCTGCCGAAAAAACACCCGTACCAACATCCACAAGTTGTGGAGCCCGAGCAAGAAGGCTGGGAAGCTTATCAAGAGGCACTGCGTGGTTCAGCCGGAGAGTCCTCAAATTGGTACATCTACTAACCAAGCGTTCTAGAGCAGAGAAGCTGACCTCCCCATCAAGGCATGCAAAATTGAGGGAGACTAATGAAGTACACGACTCCGGAAAATGACAAAGCCAGTTACCACGACGATCATCAACTTCACATTCTCTCAAGTCCAGCTCTCTCAGATTCCTTCATTAGCAAAAAGATGAGCTGATTAAAAACAACACAATGCTAGTTTGTAGCAGAAAAATCAACGTAATACTTTAATGATTAGCTAAACACGCTAAATTTTTCCCCACACAACATACAGGCCTAGCAAGTCTAAGTATCAAACACAGATTGGATGTGGTATCATAAGTATCTTCGATACATATGGAAGTCCTACTAGGCTCTAATCACCCTAAGGACACACATAATTTGCATCTTTTCTTCAAATCAGCACCCTACACAGAATTTCTCTTTATTTTAGAATCAAGATTACTTGCTCAATTTAATCCTCCAAAATGAGTAAGAAATTGAAAGACAGTGGCAAAGAGTTTACAATATTCTAAAGAACACTAAAAAAGAGTGTGGTAAAAACAACAACTTCAACTCTTCATCTGTAGATAATACAAATTACTCAAAAGTGAATAGAGTCCATGCAAACTCAATAGCGAACCCCACATGATAAGTTTGCAGAATAAAACACAAGCAAAGATGGAGTGTATGATAGAACTTCCTCTATAAGACTTGCACTTCATACCCAATCTCTAAAGCAGCAAAAAACAAAAGGAACCCAGGGCTTCAGAACCATGAGTCCTACAACTAAGGATGGCAGGTTCTTTAGGTTACAAATGAACAAAAATTAACCAAGAATGAGCATGAAAAGTTAGTATCCCCTAAAACTTTCAAAAAAAAAAAATCAACTCTTTTCACATAAAACAAAGACCAAAACTAAAAACCAATTATCAAATAAATCAATGTTTTACCACCACATTAGCAACAAAAAAAAATCTGTGATAATGACTAGTATGAGCATCAAAATACTAGAAAAATGGAAGAGAAAAAGACTAGAATAAAGACCTGCAATTCGCAGCAATGGCAGCTAATCCATCAGTAGTGAAACCCTCACAAGAAGAAAGAACCAAAACCCTAAAATTCTTAAAAGACTTAGAAATCAACTCTAAGCTTTCATCAGTTACAACCATTCTTTTCAATCTCAACTCTTCTAACCAAGGATAAGCTTCAGACATAGCTAAGATCCATGGATACGCATAACCACCCCAACCTTCAGGTACTAAATTAAAATCAGCAAAATGAGGTTTTCCTTTCAATGATACAGATCTAACTTCTGGAAATCTTCTTATCAATATCCTTGGACTAACTGCATAACAATTACCAATAAAGATCCTTCTTCTGCACCATCTTTCTAATGCATACCAAGATTTACAAACTAATGATATTGTATTCCTATCTCTATCTGTTTTCACAAATGAAAATACATGTTCTAATACTTCTTCTGGAAATGAATTCGCCATTAAAAAAAAAAAAATCGTTCCTTCACTCAGACAATTTATCAAACACTTTCTAGTAAACGATTTCGGTAACCAAAATGAAAATTTCGAAATCTTGGGGCTCCTCTAAATGTATGATTTAGTTAAGATCTGAGTTGAAATCTCCATTAACAATGGTTTAGATCGAAGAACTCGATAGAGCTTTTTGCAGAGAGAGAAAAAAAAAAGGTTTCTTTTTTTGTAATGACACGTTTGGGAGAGAAGATAAGGTTTTATTATGTAGAGTTAAAATTTTAACTGTGGTTAAGTTAAACAGTTTGAAAAAGGTTAGTTAATTATAGTTAAATTAACATTCGCAACCTCTTCTGACACGTGTTATAGATTTTTATGATGACCGTCGGATCCTATTTTATTTAGACGGCGTTCTTATCCGTGAGGACGGTAACGAAACTCAGCCGCAAAAAACAGAGAAATGTATGCTGTGCGTACGTACAACGGAGTCTAATTTATCGTTTCGTGATATTTTGGTTAGTTAGTTAATGTCATCTCGCAACGACTTTTAGTTGTGAAATTTCCAAAAAGGAATAAAAGGAAAAGAAATTTGTTGATCAAGGGACACGGCTTTAGTTCAATAAAATTTCGGATGTCATAAAACCGTAACACTGGAAATGCACACCTCTTTAGTTCACGAAAAAGGATACTTTACTTCACTAAATTTTTCCATTAACAAAAAAGGATAATTAAGCTCTTTTGAGTGTTTTCGGTCACTATTAGTCAATTCAGATTTATATAGAATTTCATAGATTTTTTATTTGAGTGACCCCGGAGATTTTCTAAAAATATAGAGATTTCTAGTGATTCTTTGAGAGTATTATTATAGAGTGATATTCGTAAAGAGTTTCTGTAATTTGTAAAAACAAAAAAATGTATAATATCTAATCAATAATTCAAAACATCTAACGATTACTTTGTTATACAAGTTATAATCTAAATAAAAGTACCATGAATACCTGGTAAAATACGTGTTTGTTGTCAAAATAAATCTCGTTGTTGCCTTATGCGTATGTTTTCATTTTCTTTATTTCACTCATCCCACATTCATTTTATTTTTTATGCAATCTCACCACTGGTTTACTCCGCAAATGGCCCGTTGCTTGGTCATCGGCTCAACAAAAAAAGAAAGAAGGTCATACTCCCAAAACAAATATCCCCCAAGTCTCCAGAAATATCATCTCTTGAGGAGAGATTTCTACCATGCCTATTTTCCTAAAAAAGTCTCTCCAAATATCTGAAAACAATAAATCAATGACTTTAAATTCTCATTCGAATAACAGGGATGTTGGAGTGACTCTTATGAAATCCTAATCCAATAACATGGAGTTTCAGAAAATTTCAATAACTTAAAAAAAGTCTTTAACCAATAACAAGAGACATTATGAGACTCATCAAAAGTCTCAACGGACTAACAATGGATTTGAGAACTCTCTGAAAGTCGTTTAAAATCTCATTTGACTAACCCCCTGTTAGGAGGACATCACAATAATCCCTCCGGCAAGGGTGCAACCAGATGCATGCGATACTAATCTGGTACTGTCCGTATTCGAACCGAAAATTTCATACACTACTCGGACAGGATTCCAAATCCAAATGGATATAGTATTTTCTACTTCAAATTCGATTCCCAACATTTATCCGATCCGAAATTATAAAAGAAAAATAATAAATTTTTATCTTTTTTATAATAAATTAATATTATATCATAAACGTTAATTAGGATGAAGATATTTGTAAATGACTTTTTCATAAACATAAAGAAAAATAAAATGTGATATAAGATATCTGAATACGAAAATTATATTCAAATATATTTGACATTTCGAATGCGAATTCGAACAGATATCAGAGTTTCCAGACGTCCATTGACACCCTTACCCTCTTGCCATATATGATATTTGAAGACCACCTATTTTAGACCTTATCTTTACAAAGTTACTTGATTGATGTTAGAGTCCCAGAAGATGAAAAAAACGGTGATTTACATGGGTCAATCTTAAAGATATCCGTCTATGGAGTTTATGGTGTCATCAATATGAGTTTGGAACATCCGTATTTTTTTACATGATGCATGTTCAAAGATGCGTTATTGAATAAGATGAAGCTTCATCTCAAGCTTGTAATGCGCTTGCACGACACGTTCAACCCATAACTAAAATTGTATTATCATGGTGCATCATGAAAGTGAGATGCTGCCCAGAGCTAAAACACATGATTTTGGTGCATTTTACACGTTGAGCATTGGCCGAGAAATGGAAATGCATCATAATGGCGTCCATAATTCGTTGTCGCGTAAGCAGGTGGACTTGGAATATGACCATCTACTCCTCTTTTTCTATTTGTAAAAATTTCAATAAGGCATACATAGGGAATGAGAGTTGGTTGAAAGTGAATTAAGGGAAAACACATCCTTAGGCTATAAAGTTTGGTCAGTATAGCATATATGATGCGAAATCATTATCATGTCTCAACTTAATTGAAAGAGCTTCATGATGTGTAGGCATCCTCGTTGTTACATTGCTAAAAAGATAATGCATCGAAATGATGCAATACAAAGGAAGGATCAATTATGTACGGTCTCGTACATATCTTGCGAAAGACCCTTTGGCTGATACATACTAGGCTTTGCTTGGGATTTGGCCTTGCAATACGCGTTGGATTTAGGTCCTAGTTCCGAAGTCCATGAATCAGGATCTGTGCTTGATCAGTTCGAGCTAGTGATGAGGGTACGCGGGCAGTCGCAATTAGTTACAGCATTAGTGGTCCATCACTTTATCGCTCATATCATCTAATATGAGGTGATTGCAACATTTTGGTAACTCATATCATCTCACTCAGCAAGGATATGCGAGGAAAACGATTGTTTCCATACTTGATGAGGCAGTTGAGATCCGATTATTGGATACTCGTACTTCCTATCAAGCTACTTGATGTAGGCATGCATTGCGTATTGGGCATGGTCAGTAAAGAAAGCTATCTGGAACACAAGTTAGGGGAGATTGCATAAGTCATTTGAATCAATAGATAATGCAAGAAAAGAATGACATGATCTCGGCTGATGCACCCTTGACACGATCTCGACCAGTGCACGCGTTTAAATCAATATCGAAATGGAGTAAAAAAAAGAATTAGTCTTGCAATGGTCTGTGCGCAAGTCCAAAGCATGCCTTATGTTTGGACATGATTCAGAACTCAGTGATGTGTTAAAACGCATCAGCAGTGGCCTTTATGGTCTTACAACTATAACATGACAAGGGTAAGTCGGAACTGTGTGGATCTAGGTATAGAAACTACGTTTCGACTATCATGCTTGGAAAGGCAAACCAACATGCATTTTCCTGGCGAAAAGTGAAGCTTTACGGACCGGTCACTATGTTTAAGAGTAGCGCATCGGTGAGTATCGGCCTGCTGGGCACATACCTAGAGGCGGAATTTCCTAGTTCGTCAAAAAATATATGCGGCAAAACATCAATCAGAAAGTCTTAAGAATTCTACATAGATTTTGTGTTATAAAACAAAGCATGAAAATTTAGGCAAGATAAAATAGTGGTTTGGATTTGTCTCAAGGTATTAATCCACAGATGTGGTCGAAATTCTTGTCATCTACAATACGATAAGTGGAGGTTGTGATTTATCCTCTCAAAAGACCTCTGACGGTATTAATTTGCATAATCCAATTTTATTTTATAATTGACAGTTGTGATTGAGTCTAGAAATACATCTTAAGGTCAAAGTTTTCTCGTCGTTCATATCATAAATATTTTATTAATTTATGATAATAAATATACTCTTATCAGCTGATTGTAAATTTTCTAATAATTATATCATTGGACATGAATAGTGGTTTTAATGGTGCTAGTGAATGATGATGGAGTTGATGGCAATAGAGGTGGTGTGTGTTGGTGAATAGCAGTGAACAATGTTAATTCAGTGTAGTTACGATAAGGGTAACCTTATGAATAGGATAAAAGTATACCACGAAGCAATCATCACTTTATATAGTAACAACAATCGGACGACACCTGTAAAAACTAATACCTAAATGGTTACTCCTTAATGTCGAGTGTATGTCGTTACGCCATGGGTCAAGCTTTAGCTTGTTATATTATTGGTTTTCGAGGTTCTTACGGGGTTGAAGTTGAACTTAAATAATAACTTCATTACTAGTGAGGGTGTCCATCATGTTATTGGGAAATTAGCTTTCGAGTTGGGTTATTAAATATCATAACTCCTTATATCCCATCTCAACTGTTTAAATATTTTTCCATTCCGTTTTAATATATGTTAGTTAAAAATTCTTTCCATTATTTCAGCTAAAAATTACGAAAATTTTGGGAAGAAAAATACTAAGCAGGTTTACGAATGCTTTCAAAAAAATATTTAATTAAATAACAAATGAATGTGTATTTTGCAAATAAGATGTGAAATGAAAATCATATTTTCATCGGGCATGAGAAATTCTATTGTCTTAAGAACTAATTTCTTTCTACAGTTTTTGGGAAACAACTTTGAAAATTAACTAGAAAATAAAATTAATTATCAAAATGAATCAAGAGAATGATAACCTAAAATTGACAGAACCTAAAATTGATGAAATACCATATAGATGAAGACTAGAAATTTTTCCTCCATAATGACTAGTAATACCACTTAAGGGAGGATAGATCGTCCATCCAGTACCACTTGGGGGCAATAACCAGAAAGAGATATTGTTTAGTCATGAGAATATCCTGTCAGGTGCACCTATCATAATGAGAACAAACTGATTCTAACATCCACATATCACCGCTGGCATAACTAAAGCCCTGAATCTGGTCCACCGAATAAATTCTTCGGCAAAAAAATGCCCCAGGAGGGCAAGTGTAATATGTTCAAGCACAAAAGAATCCTTAAACTCTCTTTCTTTTTGGCCCCCGCTTGCAGAATTTCCTATATGATCGAAACAATTAAGAAAAAAACAACTCCTCGGGAAAAGTAATAAGGAATGCATGTAGTCTAAAGCCAAATTCTAGGTGAAGAATGAAAGTGCAAATACTTTTTACATATTTTGAGATCTATAAAGTTCCATGGCGTTACCAATATATTCCTTCGAGAGCCTTGAATTGTCTTTATTCTCTAATCCTAGTATTAAATCCCCGGCTAGACAGGAGGATATATTCTAGTTGTAGGGGTAGGTCGATTTACCATATGATTGTTGTCTTTCACTCTTCAAAAGCCTACCTTAGGGGAAAAGGGGTTGAAATCCAGGCGCCTGGTTCTGCAAATGATTGACTAGTAGCCGATGCGTCAGGGTCCTGAGGACTTATCCTGACTTAAAAGAGGGGTGGGTCTTTTCCCATTTCAAACGAAAAACAAGGCTTAAATTCTTTATTCAAAACTCATGAACGTAAGGTTGTAAATTTATCCATAGCTTCGGTTAGGTCTCGATCGACTTATTTAGTAAGATTGGTAGTATGAGCCACCAAGAAAGGCAAAAGTATAATTTGACATAACTCTGGGTAGATTTCCAAGTGCTAGCTTTATAGTCATCTATGTCCTGATTGGCGATACATATAATGCTAGCCTTCGTACTTTAAGATAGTATATTACTTTTGCTCGAGACCCCTTTCTATAGACTTAGGTTATTTCCTTTGATTAAATAGTACCATCAATGGAGGTCCCACACCTGAGTAATTAAGGGATTTTTAAAAGTAGTGCATATGCGTAGTCATCAGATGTGTTCTATCTACCTTATGAAGAGATAAAAACTTAAGAAGAAATAAAGGAGTATGCGCGTTCTTCTGGTTTATATGAACGACAAAAAATATATTCTTTAAGACTCTAATTAACCAAAACGAGTCTTCTGTTATCAACATATACATGTAATCTGCCTCAAAATGACCTATGATACGTTTATTTAATAATCAATGAAGCACTAGGGGATGTGGACTTATCCGAAGCCCAACGACTGGTCTCCGCGAGCAAGATAGACTCCTGTACCGCACAAAGATTCAAGAGATGCAACAATTCTTATCTAGTCTATGACAATAACAGAGGAGTAAGCTCGCATAACCATGAAGAAGTGTTTTCCAACAAGGCTCATATGTCTGACATGTAAGGGAGAGTGGACTCGCTAGAAAGAGGGCGAGGCTTGCAATAGGGATAGGTCATGTAAGAATGACATGGAACTAATGAAGACATCTTGCACGAGAATCAAGACAACCTTGATACTTCTAAACCAATCATCTCAGTACTACAGGCCCACATCATGGAATATTCTGACTTCTTTGTCCAAAGGTTTCTGGCCCGCTAGGATTATCCGACTAAGTGAAGTAGGGTTAAAAGCTCTTTGCTTTTTAGGGTTCTTTCTTCCACACATTCAGATTTAGGAATTAGAGCTGTTTTGATCTTCATTTATCTCGAACCCCAGATCGCTATAATAATGGTAGAATAAGGGTTGTCCCCAGGATTTCAACGATGATATGATTGATCGAAGCTCTAGTGGGAAATTTATTCTTGTAATGTTATTAGACTACGTCAATAATAAGAAAGATGCAACTGTTCATGAAGTTACAAAAGAGTATCTTTTGTATTTTGTACTATAATAGTTTAGACGATATTATTCAAATATTATAGTAATTTTAGATAATCCACAAATGGTAAAATAGATTCCGATTTTTTGATTTTACTTATATACTCTCACAATCAATATGTATGTTTTGACTTTTGCCTTGGATACACAGTAAAGCCAGTTTATTACAGGGTTTGCCGAGTTTGCCTAATTATTGTTTGACCAACACAATTATGTTAAAACATGAAAAGTGTATTAATCATGATTAGCTTGGATCTAAAGATAAATTTTGAAGATGATTTTACCTGTACGAATAACGTTGGATTAAAACCTCTCTCTGGTATCCATTATTTTCATTTCAAGTGTTATCGTATCTAAAACCTTTGTCCAAAATATCCCAAACCAAGAAGATTATGCTTTACATAGACAATGTATGGTATGACACGATACAAGAAGTTGTTTCTTGATTTTAAATATTAGCGAAGGGTATATTTGACAATGTAAATGAGTAATTGTTATGGTACTTATTAAGTATTTTTCATAATTTGCAGCTTGGATTTCCATTTTCTATATTGCATTATTGAGGTTTTACCCATAATTATCTTAATTATTAAAGCGATTTAAAATACATAATTAAACCTTATTGGGCGACCAGAAAAGAGACCTTTTAGTATGACCATGAGAGACCAAAATGTGATACGTTTTTTTTCTTCAAAAAAGAGGACGAACCTCAAACATTTGATTTATTGAGGATTATTCGCAGTTACAAAATTTATACAATTATACAGGTTAGGCATAACTGCTAAAAGGCTATCCCCTTTCCATATGTGTTTAACGGCATTACGGTTACAAAAAACAAAAATATTTGCTGCTTTTACAACGTTATATGTAGTAGTTGATACAAAAATAGTAACTTTAAAGTTAATATAAGAGATTATTTGATTTCCAGAGTCTAGACTAATGTTGCATCTATGTTGTTGGCTTCGACATATCTTCCCATTAGCAGTTTTAGAGTTGGTAGTAAATCATTTTGAAATGCAGCTTCAGCTCCTTCTTTTTTTTACTTCTCTTTTGTTGTGCAGTCAGGATATGTTCCCTTGCTTAAACCGTGGTTCATGTATAATCGTTCAGCGTAAGTCCAATGCTCGAGGAGGTTGTACGAATAAAAGACGCTTCCTTATTTGGTTCCTCGTCAATACTTTTTAGATCCTTATCCTGCAATAGGTTATAATACAATATTTTCGTAATAGTGTAACTTGGGTTATTAACATTCATGTAACTGTTTATGAACCTAACTACAATTTTTTCCGTAATCAAAATATTTTGCAGTTTTTCTGGAAAGTAGCCTCGTATCTAGCTTTCCGTATGTACTATGTTATTTTCTCATTCTAAAAACATAATAATCATTAGTATGTTATTTTCGATCGAGTCTAATTATTTAGTATCAAAGTTCTTTGAATACAAACATTACCATTACCCAAATTTTCAAACAACTCAAAAGATCGGGACAATATATCTATTTGTTCTTCAATTCTTTTTTCATTTTCTTCCAATTCCCAAATAACCTCAAATATCAATCAAATTTCTTCAAATCATCTCCAAATTTTAATAAAAACTCCAATAATTTGTTTCAATTTTACTACAATTTGCTTCAAATGATGATCGAATTCACCCGTTGTAAAACCAAATTGAAGAATAAATATATGCTCTATAAATTCAATTCATACTATCATGTTGTTCGGACAATAAGACTAGGTTAACATCACCACATTTGTCTAAGATCATTACGTCGTCCGCTCCATATTGTTGCACGGTCATCCAGTCGATCCATAAGGGTCATACGATTTTACCATTGAAATTTTTAAAGGGTGAGCTCCATCTCAACCAGTGTTAATTTCCAGGAGGATTAATGTAGAAAACAACATCGATCCACTAGAAAGAAAAAAAATGTGTGGGATAATGATTTTCTAAAATTTATTTGTACCTCTGTATACTTTATTTTAGTTGTATTATGGTTCATAAATTTTACTGGATGCGAATAGAATAAAAATGTACGCGTAATGATAGGTTGGCTAATATGATCCAATTAGTCGACACAGGTTAGCTCCAAGTACAAAATACGTAAGAACCTATATCTATAAATCGTGTATTATTTGTTTAATTAATTAAAAACGTCACAATAATTTTTTTCTTCTCATTTCCGGTTTAGCATTTTTTGATAAGTGTAACATAGAAAAAAATATTTTAAATTAATGAAGTTTTAAATAATGATTAGGTGAGCTGGTTAGCACGTAAACACGTATTATATTAACATCAAAAATCGGGATTAATAAGAATAAAAATATTACGAAATTAATGAAAAAATTAATTTGAATAGGAATAAATAATTACACCCACACGCACGGCTTTCCGGGATTCTCTCTTCATCGCTGTGAGAAGGGATCTGTAAATGTACTATGTTTTGTAAATTTGTAATACATTCTAAGGCGTACTTTATAATAACTAGTACATTTATGCTATTGTACGCTAAGCTGGAGTATTAATTAAATAGAGTTATTGATCAGATTAGTTAACTCATATTGGCGATGATAATGTTGAGAAGTGTTTTGGGTTTGCAGTCTGCACGTGATAGAAAGGTTGTGTTAAATCAGACTCTATTTCGCACTATTACTTGTTTTATTTTTAAAAACTTTCTTTTAAATTAATTAATTAATCATTCAGGATCTTAATTATTAATCAATACAGTAAGAGAGAAGGGAAATCATCCATCTGCAAGTGTTGAAGTGTTAAAAACTGATGAAGGGTTACGACAAAGATTTAAAGAAAAAAAATATTAAAGAGGACTTATTATTAGTTAGGGTGTTCCAACTCCAAGACGTGATAGAACATGTAAGCCACTTTGAGATTAATTTGCAAGCAAGTTGGTGTTGGTGCAATCTACAAAAAAAAAACAAAAAAATTGTCAAAAGATTAATTTTCGAAGATTAATTTTAGCAGAGTTTAAGAGTTTTCCAATATATGCATGGGTAGTATATAATTTAATTAAACGTAGGGTGTATATATATATATAGATTGGTATTGGAATTGAGATTAAGGTAAGAATAAATTAGAAAAGTAGGAGGAAATTTATAAAAACAATTTTATTTTTTTATGAGAATATCCAAAAATTACAATGTGGTTATAACGGTGATTATAAATGTACCACGTGATGTAAAATTATCATATAAGATACAACATTTACCTCGTGGCACAAGGTTTGTTGCATGTCCAATTTTTTTTTTTTTGCCATATGAATGCTTTGTGAACAAGATTCAACTCTCGACCTGAAATCTAGATCATCGCTCAAAAACTACACTTGCAATGCAAATTGTTGTTGCGATCTTAATAAGATTAATTTTCGGATATTGGACAAAAAGTTCCAGCACACCTAGCTTAACAAATTTATTTTTGATTTTTTGAACTTTAATCCTTGAAATGATGAGGTTACCGAGTATACTATCAGTTTTTTTTGTAATAACTTATATCAGACATAACCTGTGTAGTCTTAACTAGACAATAATTAACGACACAAGATTATTTCAACAATATTATCTTGAATATAATCTACAAACCACTTAGATTATAGATTATGGGATCGGTCCTAGATGATCTTAAATATAATCTAAAAAACCACTTAGTGTATAGAATATGGGATCGATCCAAGATGTTTGTTACCATACAGGTGAATTACTTTAATTATAGTTATGCGGAGAAATAAAGTAAATCACATGAAACACAAGAATTTGTTAACGGGGAAAACTGTCTGGCGGAATGTATATGTAGTTACCTAAAATCGGTGAGAGGATAAAGTGGGATTCTCGGGTTTCTGAAAGTGAGTTACATGAGGTTGAGCACGAACAGTCTCTGCCTAAACCACGCACAGTGGCCGTTCAAAGGCTTCTTCAGTCACAGGGAAGAGGCTTAGGGGCTGGACTTAGGGAGGGAAGTAGATGAAGAGAAAGATAAGAGAATTCTAGGGTTTGAAGAAGAATTGCTCTGAGAGTTTATGATAAAGTTGTGTGGTTAGCTTGGAGAAATAGATAGCCTATTTATAGCTGAATTCTCTAATCTCAGGTCGGTGAAGATAGAGATTGCTTGCCGTGTCGTGCGGAGAACTTCTCCCGTCTTTTCAGGAATAAATAAAGATAAACTAGGTTGAGTTTATCTCATTATTCCACCGCCTTTACTCTATTATACAGTGAGAAATAGTCCCGGTATTTCTCACACGTGCCATAGACCGCACCCCATGTGTGAGGCTGAGTCAGCCTTTGTAATGATGTGTTGAGAGATAAAAATATTATCTTTAGCCGAGTTGCCAAGATAAAGAGATATTCTTTGTTTTGTGAGAATGACTAGGATGAGTCACATGAAAAGCATGAAATGCCTCAGAAATCGTGTGTAGAGTGTGAGAGAAGATGGGGTTGATCTCCTTCTCTCTATATCCGATCACATATTTCATGTGGAGACCGTATTATTGCTTGTGGGTCCTTTAGTTGAGAATGCGGAGCTCAAGAGAAGTTATCCACGTTTTTGGATAGACGTGTATAGTTCAGACCCAATTTACTAGCCGTGAGTATGTATGAGATGTTGAGAAAGAGGCATGAGGCCTATATGGCTTGTGCCTAAGTATTATACTTGCATAAGACTCTTCAAAAGAGATGGATCGGCTCGGATGAGGCCATCTGAGATTTGGCCGATACAACTGGGGTTGTCTGAAATTTAGCCGACGCGTCTGAAATTGTCTGAGATTTGGCCGACTCATCTGAAGTTGTCTGAAATTTAGCCGCGTCTGGAACTATATGAGATTTGGCGGACACTTCTGAGGCCGTCTGATATTTGGATGATGCGATAGAGTCTGTTCAAGACTTGTCAACGAGATGGAATCTCTCCGAAGTCAGGTGGGACATGTTTGAGACAGAAAAGAAGGCTTGCATTCCTGATAATGTCTTTGCGAGACTTCGGCTCACTTTTCTTTGACCATCGTATCTTGCAGGGATGTTCTAGTGTAGATGGGGAAAAACGATTTGCTGGTTTTTTATGGAATTGAAGAGACGAGCGTGTTGTCGAGACTCCTATACCGAGCAAACTGTTCAACCTCACACAGATGCACTGCAAAGGGAGTGCTTAGATTCGAGAGATCAATATGTAGGACTCCGGCCTAAACCAAGTAAATGGCCGTTCCAGAGTCAATTCGGTCACAAAGAGGTTGATGGGTTGATCTGTAGGAGGGAAGCTGAGAATTGTGTGGGATCAATGATGATCAAGGATTGTGGATGTGTTAAAGGCTTCTGCAAAATTGATGAACTGCTGAATGTTGAGTTCGAATAAGTTCTGGTCGATTGATGGAATTTCTGAGAATGATTTCTCGAAAAAATTGTTGTTTCAATCATGGATCCAAAGACTTATTTATTGATCCCTGCAAGTGTGGCGGTTTCTTGAGTGAAAGAGTGGGAAAGTGGGAAATCATGGTGAAACCAGTTCCAGGTCGTGCGGAGCCTTGGTTAACCGTCCACCTACTACTTTGATAACTCCTTCAACTGTTGCACGACTTACTCACATTTCTCATCGTGGATGAATCCACGTGTCGTAGGCCGTCAGACCAAAACCCTAATTGATATCCCCCCATGTGACGTGATTGATGTCTCACGAATCGTGGAGTCTGCATGACAGACGTGTATTTTATTAGTCAGTTGTTGACTAATTAGACAACGTTTCTAAGTTTTGTTGAATCGAGCATGAATGATCGAATGCTCGATGATTCATGGATTGAACATGTTAGATGCTCTTAGATATTGCTCGTCTGAGCAAATATTGTAAATTCGAGCAACTGAGATAGTTGAATCAATATTTGAGCAACGAATTACTGAATATTGATAGTTGGATCAATATTTGAGCAACTGAGCAAGTATTGATCAGTTCGACGAATTACTGAATATTGATAGTTGGATCAATATTCGAGCAACTGAGCAAGTATTACTCACGAATTACTGACAAATCACTGAATATTGATAGTTGGATCAATATTCGAGTGTTGATGGTGGTTTTTAGTTCAGGGCTAAATCTATAAAACCCTACATTTAATGTGCCGTCGCTCTGCAAAGAAACAGAGCCATGTAAAAGTGATGAGTGTTCAACCTCTTCACTAGCACATTTATTGAGCAACAAAGGGAGGTGTGGCCATGCCATAGGCCAGACGGCGCCACTTGCAAGTGTCCACACTCATGATGCTAAACCGACCCCCTTTCCATCAACCAATCAGGTCGCTTTAAACCCGCCACGACGCACTTGAAGTGTGGCTGCGCCCTAGCTTGCTGGCCCCACTTCCCATCGACCAGTCAGGTCGCTTTAAAACCTCCACACTCATACCAGAAGTGTAGTCACGCCCATGCTTGTCCGGCCCTCTTACATTAACCAATCAGGTTGCTCCAAACTCCCCACAATGTTGAAAAGGAGGAAACCACGCCAGATGGTCGCAAAGCCAATTGGCTTCCAAAAAACCGTGCCCACATGCTAATGGCTTTCCAAACATGCCAAAACATGCCAGACGCGCATACCAGGTGCACATGCCAAACATGCATGCCAAAACATGCCAAAAATGCACATGCCAAACATGCCAAAACACACATGCCAGGCGCGCATGCCAAACATACCAAACGCGCCACTTACCGCGACAACATGCCAAAACTTGCCAGCCCACTCTCCGTGCGTGACCAGCTTCACGATGGACTTCAATTTGTCTAGCCTGAACCCTAGGCGCGACCATTCTCTAGTGGCGGTGGATAAAACCCTAATTCCTAATCGTGGCACAAAACTATGCCACCTCTGGCCCGCAACATCCCTCATGAATTCTTCCTGAGTTTTACTGTCGGGATGTTTTCACCTCCTAAAATAGCTCAAACCATAAATACTCCCGCGTGGGAGATAAGAAATTCTTTTCCAATCAGAATGGAGGGGCAGACCGTCAAAATCCGAGTTTGTATGAGAATTTTACAACGATTTTAGTAAGGGGCGCTAATGAGGGTTTCGGCATGTCAAACCCTAATTTAGACAAAGTTGCCGGGCGCCGACAGAAGGTAGCCATAATCAACGACTACCCTTCCTCCTGAGATGCAATCTCAGCCATCCAAGTTTTCCACCGAACTGACAGACTCGTGGAAACTTTTAGGCGACCAGACGCCTAAATCCAGTGGCCATGGTTACGCCAGGCGCCACTTACGCCACCGTGCCACTGGCATGCACAAGTCATGCCAACCATGTCACGATGCCACTGGCGCGCGTTAAAGGCGCGACTACGCCATTATCAGGCGCCGAAAGAAGGTAGCCATAATCAACGACTACCCTTCCTCATGAGATGCGATCTCATCCATCTAAGTTTGCCACTGAACTGACAGACTCGTGGTAATTTTTAGGCGACCAGCCGCCTAAATCCAGTGGCCATGGCTACGCCAGGCGCTACTTACTCCATCGTGTCACTGGCATGCACAAGCCATGCCGCAATGCCACTGGCGCGCGTTAAAAGCGCCACTACGCCATTATCAGGCGCCGACAGAAGGTATCCATAACCAACGGCTACCGTTCCAGACGGGGGATGAATCTGTTGTAGTCGACTCGGGCCACGGACTCCGATGTCTAGTGTACGAACCCAAGGTGCAGAGACAATATCGTAATTGTCCTCCTTCTCTGCAAACAGTTTATATTTAAAGTACCCTTCCGTAGGGTAATAAAAAAAATAATGTCCCAAAGTCCAAAAGTCCAAAAGTCCAAAGAAAAGAAAAAGTAAAGAAAAATTACAAAAATAATAAACCCTAATACAGTATTTTTTTTCTAAGAGAAAATAAACAAACCCTAAACTAAAATTGTCTTCTTTTCTGTTCTTTTTGCTTTAATCTTTAGCTCCAAGTTTTTATGAAATCACCAAACTCTTTGGTTCAATTTTCTTTATGATCCAGAACCTGTAGACACAAGATAAATACCCAAAAACATAAAAAAGGACAAATATAATAAATAAATAAAATAAAAATAAAATAAATCTAAAATCCTAAAAACAAGTCTGCGTCGGCGGCGCCAAAAATTGATGTGATTTGTAGATAGTGGTAAAAGTGGTTCGATTCTCAGACTTGTGAAGGATATTAATTAGACTTAAATTCTAATATTAAAATAGAAAACTCACTAAAAATTATAGCAAACTCAATCAAAGTTGATATCAATATTAAAAGAACACTGAGGCTAAGATTCCACTATTTTCCAAATTCAAAGTGATTTAATCCAATATTTATATTCATGCAATTTTTTTCGTTCAATTTGATTCTAAACTATTGCAACAAGTAGATTCTCAAAATAACAAGTGTAAATCCGAAGCATAGAACATCAAAAACCTAGGCCCAAGCATGCTCTATCAAAAGAAATAACAATTGCTTAACAAGAATCATTCAAACAATTTTCACTCAAGGAAAAACAGTCATAAAAATAATTGCGATAAATAAATAAATAAGAATATACCACTTTTTGTTAGAAAAATAGCTTCCTCTATCGCCTCAGCAATGGGGTTTAGCTCCTCATATTAATCACTTGCTCAAAATACATGTTTGTTGCTCAAAAGTTGATTAAAAGAGTGAAATGTGTAAAGCAACTGATTTGCAACAGCGTAAAAGTGTTACAGATCTCTGGTACAAAGAGGAACAATGATTATTGTTGTATATAAACGCTATTTATCTTCTGCTGTTGAACAACGACACTGTTCTGCGACTGTTCCTCGCGCATCAATGTTCTTCGCGTTCTTGAGCTGTGCAGCAGCAGCAGCAGAAACAGAGTTTGACAAAACTCTGATTTCTTTTTCTCTGGCTCTCCTAAGGTCCCCAAACTCTCGACACCCCTTCTATATGACCCAAAAAATCTATTTATATCAAAAATACCGATTAAATCTCTCCCAAATCTTCCAAAATCTCTTTCCTTCTCTTCACGACAAAGTTGCGGCAATTTCTTGTTTTAGAATGTCTACACGTTTCTGAGCTTTCCTTTTAATTATAAACTCTTCCTTAGATAGATACAAATCTTTGGAAAGGTTCATAGCACTTTAATCTCTCTAAAATTCCCTAAAACAGGTCACACACGTGACTTTCCATATTTTCTGTTGTGATAAAAATCCGTCGATTGAGCCCAGTCTAATCGATTTCAACACCCATATCAGATTCCTAGACCCATAAGGAGTCTATCCTATGAAAACCAGAGGTTTAATCGACCTCAAACTCCTCCAAATCAAGAACCCTAAAATCTGTTCTTCACTGCCAAGATATTTTCCGCCAAAACTTGGTTTTTGAAACGTTGAAGATGGTCACCCCCTATCCAGAGTAGGGGTGCGATTAGCAGCTGCCTGGAAATGGGATGTCCCTTAGTAATTAGGTTACCCCTTATCCAAAGTGAGGGCCCGAATAGCAAATGTCCTCCCATGAACGCAAAAAACACTTTTCGAGCAAATTTCGCCACAAAATCTTATTTTTCCAAAAACACCTACAAAGACATAAAAATCCAAAATAAATACAAAATCGAGCACTAACAATATATACAATTGAGATTATATCAGACACAAAAATGTGTCTATCAAATACCCCCAAACCTATTATTTGCTAGTCCTCGAGCAAAAATCAAATAGAAATAAAATCCTAACTCATTGTCGCAGGCATCGTCGATTGCATTTAGCGTATGCAATAAGCCTTTAAACCCCTAGGTGTCTCTAGTGGCGGAGTGTTGTCTCCGGAGGGCTTACCAGAGGTATATCCACAAAATCTTTATACTCCAGACCCTAGCTATCTACACAGAACCTTGAAAGGAACTAAAGAATCTCCTTGGTTGGCATACTTATTGACTACAGGAGGAAGTACCCTGATGCGAAATTCCAATTGTTGTACACGAGTTCGCACTCAAGCATACTAAAATTCATATGAAGTGACAGAGCTCTACTCAGATAGTTGCACTATGGAAATCAATATCCGGAGTCAAAACTAATCACATGGATAGATCAAGAAGATGGATATAGAAAAACATAGATGGTTTTGATGTTTACTAGGTGAACGGTGTTTCTCATATCTGTCTGAAGGCCTCCGCCAAAATGAACCTATCCTAATGGACTGAGATACTAGTCTGACTAATATCAACACAACTGGCATATACAAGGGTTCGAGTGGTCGAATTTATTGAATTTATTCCAGTTGGTCTGGTCTCAATTCTTTTTTTTTTTATTTTTTATCTCAATCAGTCTAATTCACCCTAGCATTGGTAACAACTTGAATCGTGAGCCCCACCTAATCACTTAGAGAAACATTGTTTAAAAACAAAACAAAACAAAATAAAAACAGAAGTGAAAAGGACTCAACGAGATATGGTGAAACTATCATGTTATTTCTAACACCTGAGCTATGTGCTTTTATGAATAGACTCTTTAGATGTTGCCATCTAGTCAGATTGGTTCCTCAACTCCTACAACCAAAATGCTTCCATCCACTTAGATTGGTTAGTGCCATCCTTAGTAGGGATAAATTTCTAGGCTCTGGAGTTTATTTATTGCAACGAAAAGGTAACAAAAAGTTCTACTCCACCCCCAAACTTAAATCTAACATTGTCCTCAATGTTTCTAATCAAAGAACAGTACCAAAAATATAAGTAACATGAGGGAATAGTAAAGAAAGAAGTCGGAAAGATAGTACCTGGGTGAATTGTAACCAAAAACCTACAAAAATATTATACAACATACAAAATCGCCTCGATGGTCAATTAAGGTAAACATGGTCCTCCAGAGGGACCTCCTCAACATCACCTGTAGGAAAAGGCTCTAAAAAGGGCTTCAATCGCTGACCGTTAACCTTCGAAGAACTACTACCATCTGGTGTCTCAATCTCAACAGCGCCATGAGGAAAAACAGTACGGGCCACAAAAGGACCGGTCCACCGAGAGCGCAACTTCCCGGGGAATAGATGCAAACGAGTGTCATACAGAAGAACTTTTTGACCTGGAGAAAATGACTTTTGTAAAATATTCCTATCATGCACAAGTTTCATTTTGTTCTTATACTCCTTAGCACTATCGTATGCATATCTACGAATCTCGTCCAACTCGTTGAGCTGGAGCTTTCTTTGATCTCCTGCCTTGTCAAGTGAAAAGTGTAAGTTCTTAATAGCCCAATAGGCTCGATGCTCTAACTCAACAGGCAGGTGACATGCCTTGCCAAACACTAAACGATAAGGTGACATTCCAATGGGTGTCTTAAACGCAGTACGGTAAGCCCATAAGGCATCAGTAAGCCTCGACGACCAGTCTTTCCTATTTGGATTAACTGTTTTCTCTAGAATACGTTTAATTTCCCTATTGGAAACCTCTACCTGACCACTAGTCTGAGGGTGATATGGGGTTGCTACTTTATGGGTAATACCGTATTGTTTCATTAAAAGAGCAAACGGTCTATTACAAAAGTGTGAACCTCCATCACTAATTATAGCTCGCGACGTACCAAAACGTGTAAGTATATTCTCTTTCAAAAACTGGACTACGACCCTGTGGTCATTCGTTTTACACGGAACCGCCTCAACCCACTTAGACACATAGTCTACAGCGACAAGTATGTAAAGATAACCAAACGAAATAGGAAATGGACCCATAAAATCAATGCCCCACACATCAAAGACCTCAATCACTAAAATAGGGTTCAAAGGCATCATATTTCTACGGGAAATGGTTCCTAACTTCTGGCAACGCTCACAAGAAACACAATGACTATGGGAATCTTTAAACAACGAAGGCCAGTAAAATCCACACTGCAAAATCTTAGCAGCAGTCTTCTTAGCACTAAAATGACCCCCACATGCATGTTCATGACAAAAGGAGATAATACTAGACTGGTCACTCTCAGAGACACATCTCCTAATAATCTGGTCCGGGCAATACTTAAAAGATAAGGATCGTCCCAAAAGAAATGCTTAACCTCGGCTAAAAACCTAGAACGATCTTGCTTACCCCAATGTTGAGGTTCGACCAGTAACAAGATAATTCACTATATTTGCATACCAAGGTGATTGGGAAACAGAGAACAATTGTTCATCAGGAAAGTATCCCTTATAGGAAGGGAATCACTAGGGGAACTAACAACTAGCCTAGACAAGTGGTCTGCTACTACATTTCTGCACCCTTTTGTCTCTAATGTCTGGAAAATTTTGTAACAAAGGATCCATCTAATCAATCTAGGTTTGGTATCCTTCTTAGATAAAAGGTATTTCAAAGCAGCATGATCAGTATAGATTATGATCTTAGAACCTAATATAGGACCTAAACTTATCCAAGGCAAACACGATGGCTAAATTCCTTCTCGGTAGTTGTGTAGTTCATTTGGGCATCATTCAGAGTTTTGCTAGCATTAAATCACATGAAGTAAGTAATTTGTTTTCTCGACCTAAAAACGCCTATAGCATAATCTGAAGCATCACACATAATTCAAAGGGTAGGTTCCAGTTAGGTGCCTGGACTATCGGGGCAGTAGTGAGTAAAGTTTTAAGCTTCTCAAAAGCCTCTAAACAAGCATCATCAAAGACAAACTTAACATCTTTGCAAGCAAATTGCAAAGAGGTCTAGAAATCAAGCTAAAATCCTTAATGAATCGACGGTAAAAACCTGCATGCCCTAGGAATGACCTAATATCTTTTACGGTTTTTGGGACCTGTAAAGTCTTAATAAGGTCAACTTTGGCTTTGTCTACCTCTATACCCTTTGAAGAGACGATGTGCCCTAAACAATTCCTGATTTAACCATGAAATGGCATTTTTCCCAATTAAGCACTAAATTTTTTCCTTACACCTAGTCAACACTAATGTCAAATGATGCAAGCACTCATCGAAAGATGAACCAAACACTGAAAAATCATCCATAAAGACCTCTAAGAACCGTTCTACCATATCAGAAAATATGCTCATCATACAACGCTGAAAAGTTGCAGGGGCATTACATAGCCCGAAAGGCATGCGTCTATACGCAAAGGTACCAAAGGGACAGGTAAAAGTGGTTTTCTCTTGGTCTTCTGGGGCAATAACGATCTGATTATAACCGGAGTAGCCATCTAAGAAGCAATAGTGACTATGTCCAGCTAATCGCTCTAGCATTTGGTCGATAAAAGGAAGGGGAAAGTGATCCTTCCTTGTGACCTTGTTCAATTTCCTATAGTCAATACACACACGCCATCCCGTGGTCACTCGGGTTGGGATTAATTCATTATTATCATTCTGGACTACAGTGATACCTGATTTCTTGGGGACAACCTGAACAGGGCTGACCCACTTACTGTCTGAAATTGGGTAAATAATACCCGCATCTAACAACTTAAGCACCTCTTTTCGAACTACCTCTTTCATGTTAGGGTTCAGTCGACGTTGCATCTCCCTAGAAGGTTTGGAGTCTTCCTCTAAATGAATCTGATGCATACACACAGTAGGACTTATACCCTTAATGTCTGCTATAGTCCACCCTAAAGCTTCCTTATTTGAAGTACATTTACTAGCCTACTTTCCTGATCACTATCCAAATGGAAGCTACAATCACAGGTAAAGTCTCAGATGGGCCTAAAAACACATACTTTAGAGTATCGGGTAGTGGTTTAAGGTCCAACTTTGGGGGCTCTTCTAAAGAAGGAATTAGGGTAGTCTCAGAAACTGGTAACGGTTCGAACCTAGCTTTCCATCTATCAGTGTCTAACACAGGGGTAGAATCTAATAGAGCATTCAACTGTTCAATAGTGCTATCATCGTAAAAATCTAAACCAAAATGGGATAGACAACTTTCTAATGGGTCTTCAGACAAAATGTTTGGTAATGACTCCTGAACTAAGGCTTCTATCATGTTCACCTCTTCAACACATGTGTCATCTAGCTCATGAGGTTGCTTACTGACATTAAAAATGTTCATCTCCAAAGTCATATTACCAAAAGATAAATTCATCACACCATTTCGACAGTTAATGATCGCATTTGACGTAGCTAAAAATGGGCGACCTAAAATCACAGGTATCTGGTTCTCTGGGTCAGGGACAGGTTGGGTATCTAGGACCACGAAATCCATTGGATAAATAAACTTTTCGAACTCAATAAGAACATCCTTGATAACAACTCGAGGGATTTTAACATACCTATCAGCTAACTGCAGTGTCATCTGAGTAGGTTTCATTTCACCAAGTCCTAGCTGTAAGTATACATGGAATGGCAGTAAGTTCACATTGGCTCCTAAGTCAAGTAAAGCTTTTTCTACCCTGAAGTTACCTATTGTGCAAGCAATGGTAGGAGAACCTGGGTCTTTGTACTTTGGAGTTGTGGTGTTCTGAATGATTGAACTTACATGACTAGCTAAAATGGCTTTCTTATGGACGCTAAGTTTTCGCTTTCGCGTACACATATCCTTAAGGAACTTGGCATAAGCAGGAATTTTCCTTATTGCATCTAATAAAGGAAGGTTTATGGTAACTTGCTTAAAAACCTCCACTATGTCATTAAAGTTCGATTCCTTCTTGTTGGTACTAATAGATGAGGAAATGGGGCTCTAGGCATAAAATCAGACCTTTCAGGAACCGAATTCACATCATCAGAAACTTTATCAGTCTCTTCAGCTACTGGTCCTGAGAGGTGAGATCCTGAGGGGTGAACTACAGTATGTTCACTATCGGGCATGGTTACCTTATTGTCTACAACTCTACCACTTCTAAGGGTTCTAACAGCATTCAATTGATTCGATGGTTTTGCACCTAATTCATGAACTCCTCTAGGGTTGGGTTGTGTTTGACTAGGAAACTTACCTTTTTCTCTCAAAGAATCACTTATCAGACCAACCTGGGTTTTTAACTCGGAAATAGCCTGACTATTTTCTTGTCCTATCCTGTTACTAGCTTGTAGACTTGTTCTACGGATAACTGAAATTTTGCAGTTTGCTGAGTTAACAAGGCGAGAGATTCCTCTAAACTTAGGATTTTCTTATCTGACTGATTCTGAAACTGAGCTAGTCCTGAAGGATTCTTAGTATAGCCAAAACCTGGGGGAGCATTAGAATTACTAAACTGACCTTGACTTTGGCCCTTAGACCACGAAAGGTTCGGATGGTTTCTCCAACCAGGATTATAGGTTTCTGAATATGGGTCAATCTTTTGACGGTTATCAAATCTAGTGTTATTATAAAGAGCATTGGCTTGCTCTTCAATATTCTGGCCTTCCCAAAAAGGCTCCACTCTACCACTAGTCTGGCCCACTTCTAAGGCTTCTAACCTTTTTGCTATAGCAGCAATTTTGGCATCTGATTCATAGCCTCCTTCTACCCTATTAACGTTTCCTCTACTTAAAAGAATTGTTTTCTGGGGTGCCCTACTATTTTCCCATTGCTGGGTTTTTTCGGCGATTTCATTAAAAAATTCCATCGCCGCATCAACAGTTTGGTTTTCAAATCCACCAGTGCATAGAGACTCAACCATGGTCGTTGTGGAATAATCTAAACCCTCATAAAGGATCTGAACTAGCCTAACCTTTTCTAAACCATGATGAGGACACTGGGATAATAAATCATTGAACCTTTCCAAATACCTATATAAAGATTCTCCCTCTTGTTGTGAAAATGTGCATATTTGCGTCCTAATAGACGATGTTTTGTGCCTAGGGAAAAACTTATTGAAAAAGGCAGATGTAAGTTGTTCATATGTCTCAATTGACTCGGAGTCCAAACTATACAGCCACGACTTGGCCTTATCTTTCAGGGAAAATGGGAATAACCTAAGTTTCAAAGCATCATCATCTAAGCCTCTAATTCTTAGAGTACTACAAATTTCCTCAAAATCCCTAACATGGTAATAAGGGTTTTCATTTTTTCCCTAAAAAGATTGGGAGCATCTGTAAGGTCCCAGGTTTCAGTTCATAGGGTGCCTCCGTTTCAGCTAACTTAATACACGAAGGACGAGTAGTCCTAGTTGGATTCAACAAAGCTTTCAAAGTTGCCATTTCTGGCGCTATCGGAGCAACAGGGATTCTCTCCTCAGTCAAAGGACGTTCAAAAACAGACTCTTCAAAAGTCGGACTTTCTAGATTAAGGTAATCGAGACGCTTCGAACTACTAGGTTTCTCTTTAACAAATCTACCTAGTGCGTCTCTTTTACGTTCAGGCATACAATAGAATTTTCTAAATTGGAAGGGTAAGCAAACACAGATCAAGGCCGACTCAACCAAATCAAACCTATTGATTTCTAGCAAACAAAAAGCATGATGGCTCCACTTAGATTGTTTCTAGACCAGCTTCTAATCCTTCGAACGGGAATTCGTTACAATTTAAGCAAACCCCTCTGGAATCAATCCGAGTTAACGTAAGTTGAATAGAGGCGAGGGAAGCTCGGTGGAGCTTTGATACCCAAGGCCTCACCGGTATTACAAGGTGGCGCAATCACGCATTCAACTTACAGAAACTGTCAAGAACTTCGAAGTATGCTTAAAATAGTAACCAATATTTTTCGAATGACTTTCCTGTTAAGCTCGTTATCCTATCGGTCTCGTTCTAGTCAAAATTTTAGGCTTAGGTTCGCGTAGGTTACGTGTTCCTAAAGCGGGCAAGAAGAGAACGGTGATGAAATCCGAACCCTTATCTTGTATGGCTAGGCCTTGCCCTTTACTAGAAAAATAAATTTCCGTATTCAGTCCTCAACATATATGCATACGAAGGAGTCCAGTAACTCGCTGACAGGGGATTCGCGAGTGTTTAGAATCTTACCTCCCATTCCAGACGGGGGATGAATCGGTTGTAGTCGACTCGGGTCACTGACTCCGATGTCTAGTGTACGAACCCAAGGTGCAGAAACAATATCGTAATTGTCCTCCTTCTCTGCAAACAGTTTATATTTAAAGTACCCTTTCGTAGGGTAATAAAAAAAATAATGTCCCAAAGTCCAAAAGTCCAAAGAAAAAAAAAGTAAAGAAAAATTACAAAAATAATAAACCCTAATACAATTTTTTTTTCTAAAAGAAAATAAACAAACCCTAAACTAAAATTGTCTAAAATAAAGTTGTCTTCTTTTATGTTCTTTTTGCTTTAATCTTTAGCTCCAAGTCTTTATGAAATCACCAAACTCTTTGGCTCAATTTTCTTTATGATCCAGAACCTGTAGACAAAAGATAAATACCCAAAAATATAAAAAAGGACAAAAATAATAAAAAATAAAATAAATCTAAAACCCTAAAAACAAGTCCGCGTCGGCGGCGCCAAAAATTGATGTGATTTGTAGATAGTGGTAAAAGTGGTTCGATTCTCAGACTTGTGAAGGATATTAATTAGACTTAAATTCTAATATTAAAATAGAAAACTCACTAAAAATTATAGCAAACTCAATCAAAGTTGATATCAATATTAAAAGAACTCTGAGGCTAAGATTCCACTATTTTCCAAATTCAAAGTGATTTAATCCAATATTTATATTCATGCAATTTTTTTCGTTCAATTTGATTATAAACTATTGCAACAAGTAGATTCTCAAAATAACAAGTGTAAATCCGAAGCATAGAACATCAAAAACCTAGGTCCAAGCATGCTCTATCAAAAGAAATAACAATTGCTTAACAAGAATCATTCAAACAATTTTCACTGAAGGCAAAACAGTCATAAAAATAATTGCAATAAATAAATAAATAAGAATATACCACTTTTTGTTAGAAAAATAGCTTCCTCTATCGCCTTAGCAATGGGGTTTAGCTCCTCATATTAATCACTTGCTCAAAATACATGTTTGTTGCTCAAAAGTTGATTAAAAGAGTGAAATGTGTAAAGCAGCTGATTTGCAACAGCGTAAAAGTGTTACAGATCTCTGGTACATAGAAGAACAATGATTACTGTTGTATATAAACGCTACTTATCTTCTGCTGTTGAACAACGACACTGTTCTGCGATTGTTCCTCGTGCGTCAATGTTCTTCGCGTTCTTGAGCTGTGCAGCAGCAGCAGCAGAAACAGAGTTTGATAAAACTCTGATTTCTTATTCTCTGGATCTCCTCAGGTCCCCAAAATCTCGACACCCCTTCTATATGACCCAAACAATATATTTATATCAACAATACCGATTAAATCTCTCCCAAATCTTCCAAAATCTCTTTCCTTCTCTTCACGGCAAAGTTACGGCAATTTCTTGTTTTAGAATTTATACACATTTTTGAGCTTTCCTTTTTATTCTAAACTCTTCCTTAGATAGATACAAATCTTTGGGAAGGTTCATAGCACTTCAATCTCTCTAAAATTCCCTAAAACAGGTCACACACGTGACTTTCCATATTTTCTGTTGTGATAAAAATCCGTCGATTGAGCCCAGTCTAATCGATTTCAACACCCATATCAGATTCCTAGACCCATAAGGAGTCTATCCTATGAAAATCAGAGGTTTAATCGACCTCAAACTCCTCCAAATCAAGAACCCTGAAATCTGTTCTTCACTGGCAAGACATTTCCCGCCAAAAACTTGGTTTTTGAAATGTTGAAGATGGTCGCCCCCTATCCAGAGTAAGGGTACGATTAGCAGCTGCCTGGAAATGGGATGCCCCTTAGTAATTAGGTTACTCTTTATCCAAAGTGAGGGTCCGAGTAGCAAATGTCCTCCCATGAACGCAAAAAACACTTTTCGAGCCAATTTCGCCGCAAAATCTTATTTTTCCAAAAACACCTGCAAAGACATAAAAAGCCAAAATAAATACAAAATCGAGCACTAACTATATATACAATTAAGATTATATCAGACACAAAAATGTGTCTATCAGAATGTCACGGTAGAATTAAGCTATTGTAGAAGGGATATTAGCCAGTTAAAGTGTCATACCCATTCTGAAAGGTGCACAGTCGGGGAGCAACAAGTGTTGCCGACATCCTGAAGGCGCTTAGCCCGCTCAAGAGTTATGTATGGAGGGCCGCCAGGATCTATAAACGGTCTCTCTACATAGTCTGGGAACAATGAGTGTCACCGACATCCTGAAGGCGTTAAGATCTCAATCATACGGAGAACCACCCAATCGTTCTTCTATGTAGAGGGGGGTCTCTTTATGTAGTCATGGAACAGTGAGTATCACGGATGTCCTTAAGGCGTTAAGTTCTCAATCATACGGAGAACCGCCCAATTATAATATTCTACATAGAGGTCATGATGAAATGCGAGGCATCGAACGCTCAGCTAGTGGAGGCCTTTCGAGAAACATATTCATCATGGCTCGTAAAACACGAATCATCACATGCATTCCTGAAGCCGTATCAGAAACATGCAGTATCATGATTTTACGATTTTTACCTTTGTCGAAAATCCACCATCAAGCAGCCAGTACATGCTTCTTAGGGCAAGCGTCATTCGTACCCTGAAGTGCATGTGCTTCAATGACGAAACAACCTCTCAATCACCATCTCATTGCACTTAGATCCCAGAAAGAAGTTTCGCCATCTGTAATTTATATTGGGAAATCCCTTCACGGAATCAGGAAGCAGCGAGCTAGTGCACGCGGTACTCCCAGATTGCAATTACTTCTTCAGACGTGTCTAATCACATCACACGCGCTGTTAATTGGAGATAAAGCCTCCGCACCTAACAAATACGACTCCTGAATCTCCTGTTCACGGAAGCACAACACACGTGATATAAAAAATAAAGTTACATCATGAATGAAGGATTATTATTCAACCAATCCATGGCTCCAGCCGCATGAAACAAAGACTACTAAACATCAAAGAAGTGTCGTCAATGTCAGGGCCAATAAGCCGCTTCGCCGCCATTCTCGGAAGTTGCATCAACGTTCTCTTTGGGAGTTGCTTCAACATCTTTTTCAGAAATTGCTTCAGCAGCCTTTTAAGGATATTCCTCATGATAGGGATCCTCCACATTAGAGTCGAGGATTACGACATCGTCATGAATAGTTTGAGATCCCAACCAACCATATGCCTAATCTACCTGGGGCCAACCAATATCATGCTAGGGTAACGCTCACCTGGACGCCTCTTGAACGTGACATGTTCCAAAGACAGGACGACCCATCTCTCCTGGTAACATTTAACTTTGTCTCATAAGTTTTATCTTTATTTGTCACCATCTAGTGCTTACCCCGCAATAGTGTAACTATTACGTGCTAAGCATGTGACTTAATGTTGATGGGGGTTTTTAGTTCAAGGCTAAAATTATAAAACCAGTATTTCATGCGCTGTCACCTTGCAAGGGGTAAAGCCATTTGAAAAGTGACGAGTGCAAACAACCTCCTCGCTCATTGAGCAATTCAATGTATATGAAATTCACTTAGAATGGTGCGCGTAGAAGCAATCCCAAATATTCTGTGATTTATATTTTATACCATAATTATTAATTAATGCATGATTTGCATAGTATTTTCCGTGCTATGTTCTCCGTCGAACTCTCATCATTGACATGACATGACGATTAAGTGTTCATTCTCAGCAGAATAGCATGAATCTCCCGAAGTGCCAGTATTGAGATTTGCATGAAAATACCCACACATGCTACATCACTCTCTGACAAAGAGAATCTTGTATCGACGCGCTTTTAACATTACGCGACTCGATTGAACATGTTTAATTTCCATAAGGAAAATCTAGATTGCCCATATCAGTCTCAGAAACGATCACGACCACACAATTTGTCCATGCAATTCAATAAGCCTGGCCAAGCCCTGGCGGAAATGGGCAACCATCATGATGACCATCAGTGGGCCCACCAACTCCCCAACTGATCGGACCTTGCCTAAACGCATCCCAGCGGTGTCAAACGCCAACCCTAAGTAGGGTGGCCACACTGTGGAAAGAAGCTCGAACGAGCATAGACTGTCTAAAACAGTCTTAAAAGCGTCAAAACCGTCCAACTTTGTCAGCCTGGTTCGACGGCTTGGATTACTCCATGAGTGATTAGGGAAGTGCTAGCACGCACACCGGCGGCCCAGCTTTCCCCCACTCGATCGGTCTGTCCACAACAAGAACATAAGGCAATAAATCATTTGCCCAAACTATGGCAGACGTGATGCTTCTAAACCCTAATTTGGGTCGTGGAAGTACATTAGCGTCTTAAATCGATCACGACCATCCAACTTAGCCAGCCTGTTTGGATGGCTTAGATCGCGTTTTGGACGATCAGGGAAGTGCACACGAGTTCACCACCGACCCAACTCTATTCCTGTTAGATCGACTTACCTGTGGGAGGTCAATGAAGCATCGAATTGCTCGATCGAACTGGAGTAGCCGTGGCTGTCCAAAACCCTAATTTGCGCTTTGCGGCAATATATTTATGTCGCAAATTGATCGTGGCCACTCATCTTCGCCGACCGAATCGAGTGGCCTATATCCTATTTTGATGGACCAAGAGATATAGGCATGCACGTTGGTGGCTCATATCCACGCATGCCAAATCGGTCCGTTCGAATTAACACCCAGTGCTTGGATTCGACTAGCCAAAGAAGGGACGTCAGCACGTCCCTAAACCCTAAAATTATATCAACGGCGGCAAACATCTGCCGCAAACCATCTCGTTCATCCAACTTCGCTAGCTTGGTCGAACAGTTTGGATTAGATATTAGGCGATCAATGAGGTACCTCAATGATCAACGTCCGCCACTATGTCACGGGGAGCGAACGACCAAATGATGGCTCACCCATGTAGCCTTCAAACGATCACCCGAAGGTGGTCGGACATGATGCTCTTTTAAGACGCTCAATCCGCGACTTATTCAATCAAGCTTTAAAACAACGATGCTTCATGCATATCGATTGTCTTGAGCTGCTTGCTTAAAAGCGATGCATTACATGTATCGAGCACATGCGATATTTTATGAATATCAACTCCATAAACAACTTAGTTGTTTCACCTAATAGCACCGTATGCTATTCTTTGCGGCAAGTCCAACGGCTTGATTCACTTACTCGAGACATCACACATGTCACAAACTGGGGGATGCTTACTGGGGTATTGGTCTGGCGGTTTACAGCATGCGGTGTGCAACGCGCCCATCACGAGAACGTGTCAAGGAAAAGATGAACGGTTAACAACAGTGAGAGAAGTGGGTGAAGGAGTGACCACGTGATGATCACCATCTCCTACACAACCCACTACTCCATCACTTAACCTTCTCCACTTCCTACGAGATCAAGGTTGCGCTCAAATGACTTGTATAAATAGGTTTCAGGGTTGTACCAGATGCTTAGGCGACATAAGCAGCCGCCTAGAGCCCCCAAATTAAAAGGGCCCCCAATTGTTCTTTTTTTCAGGTATATATATGCTAATGTGAAAGGACGGTCATGAGTAACCAAAGAAAAAAAAATTAACGGATTTACAGTTTTGTGTAGAAAGCCCGACAAAGAAAAGCCCTTATCTTTGGCCACATCTAGTATCCAAGTTGCAATAAGTAAGAAATCCTAATCGACCAAATCCCATTTCGGCCAATACTTTACATAATTGTTTCGTTTCCGTTTCAATAAGTAAAAAATCCTAATCAACTAAATTCCTTTTCGGCCATTACATTACACAACTGTTCCGTTTCTGCCTCTCTCGACTGTCGTCGTTCTTTCTGGTAAGTTCATCATCAATTAGTAGTAGTGTCCTTCGTTTTTTTCCTAATTAATGTTTAAAATCTGCATGACATCGTTGATAAAGGTATTGATTTCTTAAAATTATTAGCAGACTTAGCAATATCATCAATTGAGGTCGATATGGCGAACAACATTGATTACGATGCCATAAATTGATGAGTTTGTATCGAGGAAGCGAGGAAGGTCAGTTTTTAGTGGATTAGCTACTTTTATGTAATTTTTTTCATTTATAAATTTTACAGTATTATAATTGTGTTTTAAAGGATCGGCAGAAAAAAGTTAGGCCCCATTTTTGATAAATGTCTAGGACCCTTAAATAGTTTGGTACGACCCTGATAGGTTTTCAACCTATTTCGACAACAAGAACACATGTGTTGTTAACATAGTATCCAGAAAACACCCAGAACTGATAGCTTACATTATGCAAGCCCGTTCCACATTCTGATACAAGTCATAAATATCCACACCTTCATAATTCAATATTTTTGATCTCAACACCTTCTTCGCTTCCCTCCTTAAGATCAACCCTTGTCCTTCACTTTGAGACCGACTTGAGTCTGGCACGCCCATTTCTTGGTTTAGGCCAGAGTCTCACAGATTGATCTCTCGAATCTGAAAGTATTCCCGTGCAGTGAATTGTTTAGGGTTTGAATTCGTTTCTCATCAACATACCCAAACTTACCAAAAACAACAGAACCAGTTTTTATCCCAAAACAATTGGCGACTACAGTGGGAGATTGATCTCTCGGTTGCAAAATCAATATTTTAATATTCATTCCAGTTTTCTCAATTTCGAAAGGGTGGATCTTAGATCTAATTCAATCGTTAAATCCAATTTAGGTTCAACAACCAATTTCAATTCTGGTGTTCCATTCGCTAAGAAGCTTCATAAGAATGCTTTTTCAAGCAATGCTACTGAGAATGCCTTGGATAGCTGAGCACCAGTAAATCTCCCAGATGAAAGGACGAGAGAGCCGCGTGGAGACACAAGAAGACGTGACTACTTATTAGAAGAATGCAATGGCTTCTCTAGATATTCGGATGAAGCAACCGCCTTTTCTGCAAACACCACAAGTGTTATATGGAGAAAACCATAAATGCCTCAAAGGGTCCACACCCAGAAAGACAAAGTGAAGATTCATGTAGCTGTTGTTTCAGTATGGAGATAGTCGACAACAAATCTCAACACCATTGTAGTCCTAAGGAGACACCTGCAGAGATCACAAAATAAAAGGTCTTTCTCTATTCCACCACTGCTGCCAATTTAAAGTCAGGAATATCCGCTACCACTTCATCAATAAAACGTGTAGATCCAGAACATGGCGTAATTCCGAGAATTCGTACATCTACAACAACAAAGGAGGCTTGACCCATCTTCAAATCATCATAAAGGGTTCGCCTATTATGTCAACCCGGACAACAGCGAGACACTCCCTTAGATGTGATACCTCCGATCACCAGAGCCGTAGCCGCTGCCGCCACCGATATCTCTTCGATCATAACACCCAGTCGTTACTAGAGATACTTCCACTTACCATCAGGACGAGAGACCGGAGGATCCATAGGATTCCAGCCCCTGTTGATTTAATGGAAAGACGAGAGGTTCTCGCTAAGGCTCAGACGGACATTGCTATAACTCGGAAAGAGGTACCCGCTTTCCTTAAGACGCTAATGGAGCGACTACCATAAGAGCCGTGTCAGCCCATAGAACCAATGAGGAGTACTTACAACACTTTTGGCGCAAGCACTTCAACAGGGCGTGCATTCATAGATGAAGAGATTCGTGCTGCTCCTGAGCGCTCAAGGGAAAGGAATCAGCCGCCCCTTTTCATCAGCATGAGGATCTAGAACGACTTCTCCAGCATCGAGGCAAGGAAAATCCGGTAGACCTGCAGTAACATCAGCCTCCTTATCCTCCTGATATGCAAAGAGTTTCTCTTCCGAGAGGATACTCCTCTCCTCAATTTTCCCTTTATGATGAAACTGGTAATGCTCGTGAACACATCTCTCGTTTTCTGGAGTCATTAGGATAGCACGAATACAATCATGTCATCCGCTTGAAAGAGTTCTCAAAGTCACTTACCGGGAGAGCGACACTTGGCACAACAATATTGCACCAAACAGCGTATCCAACTGGTGTGAGATGGTCACCGCAAGAAGTATTTCTTCGTATCCGAGAAAATCACCTTTTCAGATTTGGGGAGGATATTCCAACGAAACAATGAGCATCCAAATGATTATGTCAAGAGGTTCAAAATCCAGGCACCGGATTGCCACGATCCAAATACGATTGAACAACGATTGGTGGAATTATGCATTAATAGGATGGTACCCATATATTGTGCTATGCTAGAGAATCTGCAATTTCAGACATCCTATGAACTTCGTGAAGCTGTTAAACGCTCGGCTACAATAGCACCTGCCCTGCTAGAAAGAACCAGGCCTGCCAGGAATAAAGAGCCTCATGATATTCGTGAAAGCATACATCTCACCAACAGGCAATACAACCTTCGGCCTTCTGCAAGCAGCTTCACTGAAGCAGCAAGAGGAAAACCACCAAGATACAACATCCTGCGCGTCCAAAACCGCCAACTCCAACCTCAGTTCACATGCACGACTATCACAATGATAAAACAACGTCCGAGATATACCATATCTGGCTTGATGGCAACAAAATTGGTAAGAGACGCTTTCAGAATTTCATCTCCCGTAGAGGAAGTAGTTGCATTACCGAAGGAGGTCACACCCGGGACTTAAGAGGTACATACGAACTCTCCATGTCAAGAGCTTCTTCATATTTGCACGACATGTTAGTTAAGTCATCCGCATGAGGGAACTTCCCTATTCCTCAAAGACATGATCCAAAGATGATAAAGGCAAATGAGTGTAGCTGGGGACTGCTCAGCACTATCCATCTCAAAATGCTGAATTTAGAGAGACGCAAGCACGCTACCATTATGATTACAGGATGTCCGAAGACTAGGACATACTCAAGAGAGCATACACATTGTCAAAAACCAGTGATATGCCTGGACGTCTATGAAACGCAACGTAGACACAAATACGACCTCATGATCAGCAACTCGTACGATCCTCGTCAACGTTGGGTTCAACTCCAACTCTCTTCCAAATTATTTCTTCAGAAACCCAGCGCATCTATCAAGTTAAAAGCTCAATAGATACTCGTGGGAAGGGGACTGTCTCCCTCTTCTCCATTCCATGAGGAAACATCAAGGAATCTATCGATTCCATCATCAGCTTTTAACTCTAATAACGAGACGATCTCTACCATTATATGAAAACCGCCAAGTTCGTGCAAATAGTTACCACGCCTCTCCCTGCCGGTCTCTTATGACCACAGCTGCTGCCAAGAATCGTTGTTGCTCGCCAGAGCTTCACCATAGCAACAACAACTACGGATAAAGAGCCATGTAACTCACGCTTGGGGACTGAGGCTCGACACACAATCCCTTCAATGTCAAGGACTTATTCAACACAAGAGAGGCGGTCAATCAAGAAGCATGTAATTTGCAAAGGAAAATCAAACTGAAGAAGCCGCTTCAACGCACGCTCCAGAAGCCGCTTTAACGCATGCTCCAGAAGCCGCTTCAGTGCACGCTCCAGAAGACGCTTCAACACACGCTCTCTCCTGAAGCCGCTTCAACGCACGCTCTCTCCTGAAGCCGCTTCAACGCTCTCTCCTGAAGCTGATTCAACGCTCTCTCCATAAGAAGCCGCTTCAACGCACGTTCCAGAAGCCACTTCAACGCACGCTCTCACCTGAAGCCGCTTCAACGCTCTCTCCTGAAGAAGCCGCTTCAACGTACGCTCCAGAAGCCACTTCAACACACGCTCTCTCCTGAAGCCGCTTCAATGCTCTCTCTAGAAGAATTCGCTTCAACGCACGCTCCAGAAGCCGCTTCAACGCACTCTCTAGAAGAAGCCGCTTCAACGCACGCTCTCTCATGAAGCCGCTTCGACGCTCTCTCCAGCCGAAGCCGCTTCAACGCTCTCTCTCCCAAATCCGCTTCAGCACTCTCCCTCGAAGACGCTTCAACGCTCTCTTCAAAGGCCGAAGACGCTCCAACACCTCACCAGCAAACATAATGGAAGTACGTCTTTCAAGAGAAAATAAGATCGGGATAATTACACCTGGGGACTGCCAGCACATGATGCCTTCATCCTCAACCGGTTTATGACTGATATCAGCATCATCATTGTTGAAGCTTTACGAGCCGCATAAATTTCTTAGCATGAAGAGTACATGTGCGTCAAAGGCTCCAAAAGTACAAATCGGAGATATTTTCACATATCCAGCCACGCCATCGATTCTGAAGTGTAACTGGGACTGCTCATCGCGTCCCATTTCATACAACCATCCAAGATTCAGTAGACGGTTCAAAGGATGTTGCTTGAAACGAAGTCCTTGAAGACTTGATAGCGGCACGGCGACAACGGAACGCCTCTCAGCTTGTCTACTTCACTTAACGGCTCCGGAGGATTGTGCCCATACAAGCATCCCCAACATATCATCATCGCAATCAGAAGGAGCAAGATGACTGAAATAAATAATCAAGCAGAAAGTACTTGCTTCTTAGGGAAAGCGTCATTCGTACCCTGAAGTGCAGCTTCTTCAATGAAGAAACAACCTCTCAATCACCATCTCATTGTGCCTAGATCCCAGAAAGAAGTTTCGCCATCTGTAATTTTCATATTTTGGGAAATCCCTTCACGGAATCAGGAAGCAGCGAGCTAGTGCACGCGGAACTCCCAAATTGCAATTACTTCTTCAGACGTGTCTAATCACATCACACGCGCTGTTAATTAGAGATAAAGCCTCCGCACCTAAAAAATACGACTCCTGAATCTCATGTTCACGGAAGCACAACATACGTGATATAACAAATAAAGTTACATTATGAATGAAGGATTATTATTCGATCAAGCCCTGGCTCCAGCCGCATGAAACAAAGACTACTAAACATCAAAGAAGTGTCGTCAACGTCAGGGCCAATAAGCCGCTTCGACGCCCTTCTCGGAAGCTGCATCAACGTTCTCTTTGGGAGTTGCTTCAACATCTTTTTCAGAAATTTCTTCAGCAGCCTTTTAAGGATATTCCTCATGATAGGGATCCTCCACATTAGAGTCGAGGATTACGACATCGTCATGAATAGTTTGAGATCCCAACCAACCATATTCCTAATCTACCTGGGGCCAACCAACATCATGTTAGGGGAACGCTCACCTGGACGCCTCTTGAACGTGACATGTTCCAAAGACAGGACGACCCATCTCTCCTGGTAACATTTAACTTTGTCTCATAAGTTTTATCTTTATTTGTCACCATCTAGTGCTTACCCCGCAATAGTGTAACTATTACGTGCTAAGCATGTGACTTAATGTTGATGGGGGTTTTTAGTTCAAGGCTAAAATTATAAAACCAGAATTTAATGCGCTGTCACCCTGTAAGGGGTAAAGCCATTTGAAAAGTGACGAGTGCAAAAAACCTCCTCGCTCATTGAGCAATTCAATGTATATGAAATTCACTCAGAATGGTGCGCGTAGTAGCAATCCCAAATATTCTGTGATTTCTATTTTATACCAGAATTATTAATTAATGCATGATTTGCATAGTATTTTCCGTGCTATGTTCTCCGTCGAACTCTCATCATTGACATGACATGACGATTAAGTGTTCATTCTCAGCAGAATAGCATGAATCTCCCGAAGTGCCAGTATTGAGATTTGCATGAAAATACCCACACATGCTACATCACTCTCTGGAAAAAAGAATCTTGTATCGACGCGCTTTTAACATTACGCGGCTCGATTGAACATGTTTAATTTCCTTAAGGAAAATCTAGATTTCCCATATCAGTCTCAAAAACGATTACGACCACACAATTTGTCCACGCAATTTAACAATCCTGGCCAAGCCCTGGCGGAAATAAGCAACCATCATGATGACCATCGGCGGGCCCACCAACTCCCCAACTGATCGGACCTTGCCTAAACGCATCCTAGCGTTGTCAAACGCCAACCCTAAGTAGGGTGGCCACGCTGTGGAAAGAAGCTCGAACGAGCATAGACTGTCTAAAACAGTCTTAAAAGCGTCACAACCGTCCAATTTTGTCAGCCTGGTTGGACGGCTTGGATTACTCCACGAGTGATTAGGGAAGTGCTAGCACGCACACCGGCGGCCCAGCTTTCCCCCACTCGATCAGTCTGTCCACATCAAGAACATAAGGCAATAAATCGTTTGCCCAAACTATGACAGGCGTGATGCTCCTAAACCCTAATTTGGGTCGTGGAAGTACATTAGCGTCTTAAATCGATCACGACCATCCAACTTAGCCAGCCTGTTTGGATGGCTTAGATCGCGTTTTGGACGATCAGGGAAGTGCACACGAGTTCACCACCGGCCTAACTCTATTCCTGTTAGATCGACTTACCTGTGGGAGGTCAATGAAGCGTCGAATTTCTCGATCGAACTGGAGTAGCCGCGGCTGTCCAAAACCCTAATTTTCGCTTTGCGGCAATATATTTCTGTCGAAAATTGATTGTGGCTACTCATCTTCGCCGGCCGAATCGAGTGGCCTATATCCTATTTTGATGGACCAAGAGATGTAGGCATGCACGCTGGTGGCTCGTATCCACGCATGCCAAATCGGTCCGTTCGAATTAACACCCAGTGCTTGGATTCGACTAGCCAAAGAAGGGACGTCAGCATGTCCCTAAACCCTAAAATTATATCAATAGCGGAAAACATCTGCCGCAAACCATCTCGTTCATCCAACTTCGCTAGCTTGGTCGGACAGTTTGGATTAGATATTAGGCGATCAATGAGGTACCTCAATGATCACCCGAAGGTGGTCGGACATGCTGCTATTTTAAGACGCTCAATCCGCGACTTATTCAATCATGCTTTAAAACAACGATGCTTCATGCATATCGATTGCCTTGAGCTGCTTGCTTAAAAGCGATGCATTACATGCATCGAACACATGCAATATTTTATGAATATTGACTCCATAAACAACTTAGTTGTTTCACCTAATAGCACTGTATGCTATTCTTTGTGGCAAGTCCAACGGCTTGATCCACTTACTCGAGACATCACACATGTCACAAACTGGGGGATACTTAGTGGGGTATTGGTCTGGCAGTTTACAGCATGCGGCGTGCAACGCGCCCATCACGAGAATGTGTCAAGGAAAAGATGAACGGTTAACAACAGTGAGAGAAGTGGGTGAAGGAGTGACCACGTGATGATCACCATCTCCTACACAACCCCACTAATCCATCACTTAACCTTCTCCACTTCCTACGAGATCAAGGTTGCGCTCAAATGACTTGTATAAATAGGTTTTTAACCTATTTCGACAACAAGAACACAAGTGTTGTTAACACAGTATCCAGAAAACACGCGGAACCGATAGCGTACATTATGTAAGCCAGTTCCACATTCTGATACAAGTCATAAATAGCCACACCTTCATAATTCAATATTTTTGATCTCAACACCTTCTTAGCTTCCCTCCCTAAGATCAACCCTTCTCCTTCACTTTGTGATCGAATTGAGTCTGGAACGGCCATTTCTTGGTTTAGGCCAGAGTCTTACAAACTGATCTCTCGAATCTGAGAGTACTCCCGTGCAGTGCATTGTTTAGGGTTTGAATTCGTTTCTCATCAACAGACACAAACTTACCAAAAATAGAAGAACCAGTTTTTATCCCAAAACAACGAGCAAATGTATAGATAAGGATCCTGATAGTATGATAGAGTGTCATCCCGTGATCACGGAGAGATGAGGCACTGCTGATTTGGACAGCCGGACGTCCAGTTTTGGTCGGTTTAGCATTTACGGGCCCGAGCCCAAAAAGGAAATCCTTGTGTTATGAACAAACGTTCGTTCCTTAGTTTAAGAAATAAACAAAATAGACCTGAGTCTAGTGAATTTTTTTTGTCTATGCGATTTCACGAAAGCCAAAATTTTATTTTTTAAAATATGTGAGATTTCACAAAAGGGAATAAACTCTCGTTTTAAAGGTGGATGCTCGTACGAGAGAAAAGTTTTTTTTTTTTTGAATAGACATGCATCTGTTAGCAATAAAAAATTTGTCTATGAGCTTTCATGAAAAAATTTATTTTCGATATGTGAGCTTTCATAAATTTTTGAAAATACACTTCTCGTTTCAAAGACGGATACTCACGAGTGGGAGCAAAAATATATACATATATTTTCAAAGTTACGTGAGTTTCGCGTTAAAATATATATGTTTTGTAGAATCAATGTTTTGATTTTGAACAATTATTGAAAGTAGACAATTATTCACGGTGAAATAATGTCTGTATGTGAGTTTTCACAATTGTAGAATGGACATCTGTCCAATTTTTGAAAAACCAGTGGATGTTCACACAGTGAAAATTTATGTCAAATCAAATTTTGATTTTCAACAATTGCTAGAAGTAAACAATTTTTGATAAAGTATTGTTTGTATGGATTTTATGATCTGATAGTATATGCACAAAACCAACGAGTGTTCACTTGGTGGGAGTCGCTCATACGGTGAAAATTATGTGAATTTTCAATGATGGAAGTTTCGTGAATTGTTCACGGTTTTATGAAAATCACGTTATGGTTTTGAATAACGAATATTGTTCGCCTTTGCAGGTTTGAAGGAGCGAACAAATTCTCGAGATTATAATCACTACAACTAGTGAAATTGTAAATATGTAAGAGTTGGATGGTTACCATTTTTGTTACATGTTTGTTATTGGTATATCCATGACTCCATGCCTTTCGCCTCAGATAATGGTGACTTCCAGTTACAACCACCCTTCTGGTTCTTCTAGGGAACGCTCCATAAATATCAAGTCAAAGATGAAGACTTCTGCAGATGTTCATGCCGAGGTGAATCAACCTTTCAGAGACGCTGGAAAGATGATATATTGTATGTCTCTCGATCATCATTTGGGAGTCGTCCATGGTGGAATCAACGCTTTATTAGGTTTAGAGGATGCATAAGAGAAGAATGGACGAGATGCGTTATTACTGAAAAGGAAAGCTGAAGATCAAGGCTTGCAGATTATCAGCAAAACACCGCCGACTTCAACAAATGACACTAGCGGATGAAGATGAAGTACGATCTCGCGCGGAAGGCGTAGCTTCTGATTCAGATGTAGATGAGTGAAGAATTTCGTCATAATTCGTCATCAGAAAATTCAGAAGTCAGGTATTCATTGAAAATGTTGTATAATCTTCGTCCGATGTTGGATTTTCGCGAGCTACCCATGTTTTTGGATTTTCGCGAGCTACCCATGTTTTTTCATGCCCATGAAATTTCCAAGCTCATTAAAGAAGCTTTTTGGGTTTCGAGCATGTTTAGGGGCCGAAATAGGCGAAACAGTAAACTTCCAGGAGACTTCCAAAAAAAATTCAGCTGGCATGTAGTCCAATGTTTTGGCCACATCTCTTTGCTTGTTTCTCCAATTAATGTGAATTTTGGATATGTTGTATATGACATCCATACGAAGATAATGGTGTATTACCCATCCCTAGATTCTTCACCAATTTCTCCTAGCTCGCTGCTTTGTGCGGGAAAATGTAAAATCATCTCAGACGAGCTTGTTGTAAAACACTCATGTTGTGTCTTTAGACCATTCGATTTTGTCTTGAACGGTTGGTGAAGGATTTCAATGTCATTGATTCATTTCATATCAGGACCCCTTGATTTATACATGAGCATGGTGTTTGCAGTGCCACCTTGTTTCTGTCAGCCGTATAAACATCACTTCTGAAACCCTGGTCACGGGACCATAATTGAGGTTGCTCTCAAGAGGGGATCATGTAATGACCATGGTTGCATGTCCTGGTGGTAGAATTTCTTTTATTATGAATGATTAGAACATGAGAGTTTGGTGCCATGGGTCTTGGACTGTGAAACTGATCATCATGATCAGTGGACCGTCAGTCCCCAGTATTTTGTTAATCTCTCCTTTTCGCTTTCTCTTCTTCTGGCAAGACTTGGATAGAGGACCCAGGTAGAAAAATTGATGTAAAGACCTAGGTGGTCGAATTTTAAGGTACCTTGATGAAGGACTTAGAGGAAAAAACTGGTGGACACCGTTCGACTGTGGAAGTTATGAATCCCGTCTAAGAATTTCCGCTTGCGTGTTGTATGCTCTGGAAGCGGTATGAACCTCATACGACGTCGTAATTCGATGCTTGACCCCAAATTTTAAAGCTAAAAGACCGATTTATCTCATGAGACAAGAATCACTGAATTTGGAGTTGTAGAGGTCAGCCATCGAAGCATGCACATTTGTCATTTGTAATCCCGTACAAATTTTTCAGATTTCATAGACCTGACGGTAAAGGCCATATCATTCAGCTCGTATGTCCTATTGATGCGCCCTTTTGCTATGTTGTAGAAGATACATAGAAAAATATCTTTAGTTCAGGAAGAATTGTCCCATTCCTCACCCATTGGTACGTTTTTCTAAACCCATGGCCCGAAGTGTGTTGTATCTCGTTTGCAGAGGTGATGAGAACATCTTTTAGAAGACTTTGGCTTGTGCCCGCCCGTCGTGCAAGCTTTGGGGAGACTTTCATGTGAACATGTTTTTGTTTCTACACAACTTGATGTGAATCATTAGGGCTTGAATAAGTATGATCTATCGAGCAATACTTCATAAAATGGTTAGTTGATGAAGCCCTGTCATGAGGATGTTGTTCCTGAGATTGTTGTTGATGCTGAAATCACGATTGAATTTTTCCCAGAAATTCTTGTTGATGCTGAGACCATGGACGGAGTTCGAAAATGCTAGAACCATGATTTATCGACATAGTCTTTGCTCCTTCATCCAGTAAGCCATTACATTCACGAACTAGTTGGTGGGTTGAGCATTCTTAAGATGAAGGTGTACTGGGAGTTCAACCCGAATTATCCTGAACAACATGACTTTACTGTGAAATGGCTTCGTCAGTGAATCGACGTTGTTGTGGCAGATAACAGCGGCAATCTCCACGGATGTGATTGGTGAAGATAGGAAATTCCTCAGTCGTGCAGGGGATTGTAATGTAGAGAAGTTCTGTTGATGACGTTTCATGGAATCGTGCAATGATTTGTTATGTCTTGAATCTTATCCAATAAGATCAAGTCCCCAGTGCATGTTGAAGGAGTTTGTGCCATCCATGGATGAATGACGTTGCATCTTCTTCAGAAATCTTATCATGGGATAATGAAGACTTATCGATTGTAGTTCAGTTACACTTTGATCGTGCTGGTGTTGAATCAATGACAAGATATTTCTGCTGAAGCCAGAAGCGCCATTATCTAAGGTGTACTCTTTGATTGGAAGTACAATTTGAAGGCTTCTTAGATGCTTGAGCGTTGAAGCGTATATTCCTTAATCATTGAGTGTATTAAGTTTGATCTTCTCGGCCCTGAGTATGTTTATTCAGCATTCCTTTCGTTGCGGTAGTGGGATTCAACACTTGTGCAAACATCATAGCTTTCTGATTTTGTGGGAAACATGGACACTCCTGCAAGGCCATGGATAAACGCCCAAAGTGTTCTTTGCAATGCTTGGACATCATCTCAATAATGAATGTCTCAATGCTCGATTCGGAGAAATGTCAGATTCAACCACTTGGTAAAATACTAACGTGGTGAAACTACCATTCATAACATCTTGTAGAGTTGCTAGCAGGATTGAGTCCCCATGCTAGGATAGCATGTGAGGAAATAAACGACATAGACATTAAAGGAATGAGACTTGCCTGAGTGTGGATATTCTTGATGAATGTTTATGCATCTTTTGCAGGATCTTGCTTCAACCCCGTCAAAGTTCGAAATTCCCCCAAGTACTCTGATGATGGAATGTCCGCCAAATCTTCCGGATCAGAACTTTCTTTGTTGGAGAGATGTACAACTAAAAGCGCTTTGTCAGTACCTATCTTTTTAGCCTGGATCCATGCCCGTCTGAAGAACATGTCATATCCTGGATCTTCCTGATTATGTGAAACTTGGTTTTTGTCTAGGTTGAACTTATGTTCACTTTGAGAGTGATGTAGCCATAAGTATTTTTGACCGTTCTTTCAAGGTCTCTGATTGAGATGGGATCACGAGTAGCTTCTTATCGAGTGATGCATGCGGCTCTGAGGGTTTTCAGTGGAATGATGTTGATGGCGGTGTCAGCATTGATCATCATTCTTCTGAATTCATTTCCTCTGAGATGGAATGTGGTAAGCAGTCCCCGGTCCTGCATGAGTATTTTCGGGATGGACAGACGTCTGACACAATGTAATTCGGTGTTATGAACATGTTTTTCCTTTGTGCCTTAGACAGATAGAGCAATTTCACAGATATGCTCGATCAACGATTGAACTTCTTCTTTGACTGGTTGTTCAGAAAGTGTAAAGGTTCTGATTGGGAGATGATTCTTGTGTACTCCTTCAGTCCCCAGTTGAAGCTATTGTGGATCAACCTTATCTTTGAAGATGTGCTTCAAAATATTACAGTTACTTGTTGGATGATCGATGAACCTATGAAGGCAGTACCTGGGATTCTCTATTTCTTCTTCAGTTGGCTCTCTCCTGATGAACGACAATATGATTGCACCATCTTAAACCCAGACTCCCAGTAACTCGATCACTCCTTCATGAGAAGAGAGAAGTTTGAGTCTGTCTGATCATTTCCCCGTTCGTTGATGCCGAGTCGAGGTTTGTGCATTTCAGGATTGGTTATCTTTTCTTCGCGCCTTCAAAGGAGCCTGAGATGTTGGAGAGGCGCTCTGATGTTGTTTCTCGGCTTTCCTTTCATTCATTTTGACAACAATGTTTGTTAAAGGCCGGAGATTGTATTGATTTTTGGCTAGGCGTCGGCTGTTTCGAGGTCCCTCCACCTTGCAAACTTCGTTCTTTCCAGTAAAGAAGGTGCAATAATCGCTGATTATTTGGCTGCTTCGTGAAGCTCTGAGAAAGTATGAAACCGGAGATTTTCCAGCAAGGCTCTGTAGACCTGGATCATTCCGTTGATGCACAAGCCTACCAGTTGTTGTTCATTGACATTCGGGTCATGACAATCCAAAGCTTGAACTCTGAACCTATTCACATAATCGTTCGGATGTTCATTGATCTTTTGAGACATTCTTCCTAATTCGGGGAGAGTAATATGCTCTGAGACGAAGAAGTATTTCCTGTAGTAGGCATTAACCATTTTTCACCAACTAGCGATGCTCCCAGGTGCAATGTTGTTTTACCAGGTGTATGCTCGGCCTGTCAGAGATTTCAAGAATTCCTTCAGACGGACGACATGATTGTGTTCTTGCTCTCCTAGTGCCTCCTGGAATCGAGAAACATGTTCTCGAGCGTTCTCTGTTCCGTTGTATAGTGTGAACGTTGGGGAAGTGTAGACCTTCGGGAGAGGAATTCTTTGCGCAGTAGCAGGATATGGAGGTTGATGACGATGAACAAACGATGCTTTGTCTTTTTCTCGATCCTCCATGAAGCGTTCCAGGTCCTCACGAGGATGAAGCCTGCAGGTTCCATTGTTGGTGGGTTATCTGCAGCTTTGTGCACCTCATCATCATCTACTACATGGATCGGAGTGACTTCAGGATCAGCAGCCGGAGATGTTTCTTTGGTTTTTCCTTTCTTCAGAGCTTTCTCTGATATCTTGTCAGTGAAAGTTTTGAGATAATTGCACAGCTCCTTCTGAGTGTTAGCCATGTCAATCTGATTATTGGCAAGAGTTTCTTGCACCTTCATGAGATCACCTATGGTAGGTGGGTTTTCTCTGATTTCTTCAGGAGACCGGCCAAAGAGAGGATTGTCTCTAATGTTGGTTTGCGGAGGAGTGGTATCCACAATACCGGTGATGGAACCAGGAGTAATTTTTGAAGTACCACCGTTGTTGCTAGTGCTAGCATTGTTTGGGTTAGGATTTGTAACTGAACCTGGCCTAAGATCAACCATTTTGTGAAAGTTGATATTGCAACCGAGAGATTAATCTCCCACTGTGGTCGCCAATATGTAGATGGGGAAAAACGATTTGCTGGTTTTTATGGAATTGAAGAGACGAGCGTGTTGTCGAGACTCCTCAACCGAGCAAACTGTTCAACCTCACACAGATGCACCGCAAAGGGAGTACTTAGATTCGAGAGATCAATCTGTAGGACTCCGGCCTAAACCAAGTCAATAGTCGTTCCAGAGTCAATTCGGTCACAAAGAGGGAGATGGGTTGATCTGTAGGAGGGAAGCTGAGAATTGTGTGGGATCAATGATGATCAAGGATTGTGGATGTGTTGAAGGTTTCTGCAAAATTAATGAACTGCTGAATGTTGAGTTCGAATAAGTTCTGGTCGATTGATGGAATTTTTGAGAATGATTGCTCGAAAAAATTGTTGTTTCAATCATGAATCCAGAGACTTATTTATATTGTCAGAATAAACACATTGATCCCTGCAAGTATGACGGTTTCTTGAGTGAAAGAGTGGGAAAGTGGGAAATCGTGGTGAAACCAGTTCCAGGTCGTGCGGAGACTTGGTTAACCGTCCACCCACTACTTTGCTAAATCCTTCAACCGTTTGCACGACTTACTCAAATTTCTCATCGTGGATGAATCCACGTGTCGTAGGCCGCTAGACCAAAACCCTAATTGATATCCCCCCATGTGACGTGATTGATGTCTCACGAATCGTGGAGTCTGCATGACAGACGTATATTTTATTAGTCAGTTGTTGACTAATTAGACAAAGTGTCTAAGTTTTGTTGAATCAAGCATGAGTGATCGAATGCTCGATGATTCATGGTTGAACATGTTACACGCTCTTTGATATGGCTCGTCTAAGCAAATATTGTAAATTCGAGAAACTGAGATAGTTGAATCAATATTTAAGCAACTGAGCAAGTATTGCTCAGTTCGACGAATTACTAAATATTGATAGTTGGATCAATATTCGAGCAACTGAGCAAGTATTACTCACGAATTACTGACAAATCACTGAATATTGATAGTTGGATCAATATTCGAGTAACTGAGCAAGTATTGCTCAATTCGACGGATTACTGATAAATTACTGAATATTGATATTGATAGTTGGATCAATATTCGAGTAACTGACCAAGTATTGCTCAATTTAACGAATTATTTTATTGGTGACGTGACACAATAAAATATTAATTAAAATATTGGTAGACTACCAAATATTATATAATTAATCCAGATGTTGATTGTTGGATCAACATAAATCTTACTAGTGTTTGAACTTGCTCAAAATGATGATTTCGTGGAGCATTTGTTCAAAACCCTAATTTTTGATCAATTGTTCGTCAATTGATGAATTGTTGAAAATAGGTCATGAGTGAGGGAGGGACCGACCACATGGAATGAGGGATCCCATGTGGCACCCGAGTGCTCGAGTGAGCGTGCACCAGGGTCCTAAGTTGACCGATTGGTGAAAGAATGATGATGAAATGCTGGTTTCATCATTTATTAAAATAATGCTCATCTAAGCATTAGGTAATAAAACCTAATTTATGGAGAAGTGAGGGACCGGCCAAGAAGGATGAAGCCGGTATTTGTGTGTGGGACCAGCTGATGGTCGATTGAGCAAATTCCAAGTTGGTTGGAAAGAGTTTGGACCCAATATGAGCAATTGAGCAAATTAGGTCAAAATTATAAGAATGTGTGGGACCGGATCCTTGTAAGCCTTAGGGAAGGCCTTGGTTGGTCAAGGAAGCATGCCCGTGTCACCATAATGTTCGTGTCTCGGTCCTGGGAGCTTCGGTATTTTCTGATGTGCGTTTGAGCAATATCTTGAGTTTTCAGAAGAGTTCGGTCTTTGACTGAAATTCTCGTTTTTGCTCGAACGAGCAAGTAGAACTTTGCTCGTTTGATATTTGGCGTGAGTATCCTAGTCGGTCATGTGACCATCCGGGCTTTTGGCTTTTTCATGGTTTGAGCAATATTTGAGAAAATATGAAGGATTCATGATATTTTGCTCAAACGGAGGAGTTTCATGAGATGAGGGAAATAATAATTATGAAAGACTAGGGATTGTAAGGTGTGGGACCGGCCACGGCTAGGGAATGGCCGGACGGCTAGGTTGCACGGTCCCGCAACGCCGTTCCCCTATTTTTTATTATTTTTCATGAAACCGTGAAAATATGGAGAAACCATGAGTTTTGCTCAAACAAGGAAAATTGCTAGAATAAAGGAGTTTTCATGAGTTCATGAAAATAATAGAATAATTAAAATAAAGGAAAAAGTGCATGGGGAACCGGCCACGACGGCATGACCGGCCGACCAATGGGCCCGATCCCACAGGCACCACTTTATTATTTTAATAATATTTTCTCTCTCCCATCATTGTTGAGTACACTTGCACCATTTTATGGGGGGATTACTAGTGATAGTCCAGATGTCCGGTTGTTGAGTATTTATTACTAATTCATGAAATTCAGTAGAGAATGATTCATGAAACTGAGTAATAAAAGTGAGTAGTTATTTATTATCAATCCATAAGATCAGCCGTGGATTCGACCATGGATTCAGAATAATAAAATGAGCATTACCATCCCATAGGATCGTGGATTCGACTACAGAATTGGAGTAATAAAATTATCTATTACCATTCCATGAGATCAACTGTGGATTCGATCATGAAATCGGAGTAATGAGATTATCTATTACCATTCCATGAGATCAGCCGTGGATTCGATCATGAAATCGGAGTACTGAGATAAAATAGATTATCTTCTCAGAATTCAGTGGTGAATGTCACGGTAGAAATAATCTATTGCAGAAGGGATATTAGCCAGTTAAAGCGTCATACCCGTTCTGAAAGGTGCATAGTCAGGGAGCAGCAAGTGTTGCCGACATCCTGAAGGCGTTTAGCCCTCTCATCAATTATGTATAGAGAGCCGCCTGGATCTATACACGGTCTCTCTACATAGTCAGGGAACAATGAGTGTCACCGACGTCTGATAGACGCATTTATGTGTCTAATTTATCTCAATTATATATATTGTTAGTGCTCGATATTGTACTTATTTGGATATTTTATTTATTTGTAGGTGTTTTTAGAAGAATAAAGTTTTGCGGCGAAATTGGCTGAAAATGCGGCGTTTGGACCTCCGTTGATAGAGTACCGGAAGCGCCCCAGAAGTGTACCGAAGTACCCCGGAGGAACCCCGAAAAAAGTCCGGAAAATGCCCCAGAGGACACTTGCTATACGGAACCTTGATTTTGGATAAGGGGTAACCTAATTACTAAGGGGTGACCCATTTCCAGGCATCTGCTAAAGGGAGACCAGCCACAGATAAGGGGAGGTCAACTTCTCAAATTCAAAAGAAAATTTTGGCGGGAAAATTTTCTTTCACCAGACAGATTTAGGGTTGGATTTTTGGACGAGTTTTAATGAGATTCAATCACTGATTATCATGGGCTGGACGTGATATGGATATACAATTCTATTATGGATGATTTCATGGGCTTAATTGGGCTAGAATGGCCGGGAGAAGTGAATCAAAGTTCAACAGGATACGTACTCTTTCGGTTTATTTTCAAAGATTTTGTGAAGAATTTTGGGAGAGTTTTACGCTGGATAAAGATGTACCTAGTCTTGTTCAAGTCTTAAGAGAATTTTGGAGCGTAATAACTGGCCATAGGACGCGTACAAAGCAACAGAAAAGAGATTATTCTCTCAACTGCTCGAGAAGAAAAAAAAAGAGAAATACTCTCGGATTTAGTCGAGATTTATGGATCTGTTGGGCTATATAAGTGTTGGTTTACATCAAAGAAAGGTTAGAAAGTTTGAGGAGAGAATTGGGAGAGGTTTAGAGCACTACAGAGCAAGAAAATCCAAGTTGCAGAGATTCTGGTTCTGCTGCTGCTGCTGCTGCTGCGAGGAGGAAGAACGTGAAGAACAGACTCTCCAAGACCGTCGTTTATCAACAGTACCATCGACTGTCCGCTGCGGGTCGTAGTTCTTCAACAGTGCAAACAGCGAACTCTCTGTGTCGTTGTTATACAACACCTGTGTTGTATCGATTATTTTCAGCACTACCCCTTTGTAACAGTGACGCTGCAACAGTATAACAACGTTACAAACTTCAATTATCAATTATTTTCATCAATAAAAACACTTATTTATCCATGAATACATCTTGTGAGTGTGTTTTTGAGATGAGGAGCTAAACCCCTTAGCCAAGGCGACGGAGGAAGCCATTGGTCCTTATTTATGGTATAATTCTAACTTTATTATTTATTTGCAATATTATTATTTGATTATTTGCATGGAATTGAATTTGAAATATTAGTTTTTATTGAATAGTTGTGAATTATTTTGATGAAGCATGCTGGGTTTTAAAAACTTTTGATGTTTTATACTTTGTGATTACAATTATTACTTCAAAAATATACAAAAGGCATAATATTAGAATCACTCTACAAGAAAAATTGCATGAATATTAATTATTAGAATTTATCAAATAATGGGTCAATGGTGGAATCCAAGTCTTGGTAATTTTCTCTAAAGACTTGAATTATTTTGTTTATTTTCCTTTTTAAATTAAATCTAAAAAAAATTGTTTTCTTCACAAGTCTGAAAAGACCCCTTTTTACCACTACAACTACAATCACTATTTGAAATACATCAAATTTTTGGCGCCGCCGACGGGGACTTGTGTTTAGGTAGCATTTTTTTAGATTTATTTTTTTTTTATTATTATTCTTGTTCTTCTTTACGTTTTTGGTTTTTTTTTTTTGTTTCCTTGCAGATTTTTGAAGTTGGAGCGAGAGATAAATTTGCCAAAGCTTGTGGTGATTTACTTAAAGTTTGGGAGTGAAAACCAAAGCTAAAGAAGCGAAAAGAAGAAGATTTTCTTTATTTTGTTAAAAAGAGAGAAAAAAAAAGAGACATTTTTTTTTTATTTTGTATTTTTTTTTTTTAGACTTTTTTCTTTTGTATTTTTTTTATGGACTTTGGACATTAATTTTGGGACATTTTTATTTTTATTTTTAAACCCTACGGAAGGGTACCCTTAAATACAAACTGTGCAGGGAAGGACGACGTTACGATATCGTCTCGGCCCCTCGGGTTCGCACACGACATAGGAGTCGTGGCCCAGTCGACTTCAGCGGTTCTTCGCCCGTCTGGTACGGGAGGTAAAATTCTAAAAAACACCCCACCGCGAATCTCCTGCAAGCGGGTTACTGGACTCCTTAAGGTGAATATATGCTGAGGACTTGAATATGGACTGTTTTTAAATTCCTAGTAAAGGGCAAGGCCTGGACCTAAACAAGATAAGGGTTCGGATTTCATCACCGCTCCCTTCTTGCCCGCCTTAGGAAACGAAACCTAAAGCGAACCTAAGCCTAAAATTTGGACTAGAAAGAGACCTATAGGGTATCGAGCTTAACAGGACAATCATTCGAAAAATATTGGTTACTCTTTTAGCCACCTCAAAGTTCTTGACGGTTTTGAGTTGAATGCGTGACTGCGCCGCATTGGATCGGTGAGGTTTTGGGTATCAAAGCTCCATGAGCTTCCCTCGCCTCGATTCAACTTACTTGGCTCGGATTGATTCCAGAGGGTGTGCTCAAATTGTAAAGAATTCCCTTTCGAAGGATTAGAAGCTGGTCTAGAAACAACTAAGTGGAGCCATCATGCTTTTGTTTGCTAGAAATCTTTAGGTTTGCTGTGGTAAGTCGAGTCAGCCTGCTGTGTGTTTGCTAGAACCTTCCTGTTAGGATTTTTATTTCTTTTTGAATTCTTTTTAGTGTATGCCCGATTTTGTTAGGGCTTGGAAAAGAGATACTCTAGGTCGATTGATTAGCGAAAAACCTAGTAGTTCTTCTGATTTAAGCAGGAGCTCGAAGATTCTTCTTTTGAGAGCCCTGTTTTGGAAACTTCTGTTTGAGAATCTGTCTCTTTGTGAGGATAGTACCCCTAGTACTTCTGTTTGTGCCAGCGATGGCAACTTGAAAGATTACATGTTCCCAACTAGGACCAACCGAGCTTCATGCATTAAATTGCCAGCCACTACGGCTAAATAATTTCGAGATAAAACCTAGTTTCTTCAAATGCCCTATATTCTTCGGAGATGATGCGAACCCTTTTTTCATATTGGGACTTTGAGGAAATCTGTGGGACAATTAGGATAAAGGACCTTACCGATGAAGTCTTGAAACTTAAGATGTTTCCCTTTTCTTTGAGAGACAAAGCCAAGCCTGGGAACAACCTTACCGTCTGCCCCATGGCAGGAACTTATCGCTGCCTTCTATATGAAGTTCTACCCTAAGCATAAACTGCAGTGTTAGGCAGAAAATTAGTGCTAGTGTGCAACAAGAGGGAGAGTCTCTTTATAGGTTTTTAGAGCGATTCAATGATCTCCTATCTCAGTGTCCTCACCAGGATTTGAAATACTTTGACGTACAGATTATTTATGATGGTTTAGACAATTCGACCAAAGCCATGGTTGAGTCTATGTGCGCTGGTGAGTTCACTAGTAAAATGCTGATGATGCTTTTACCTTCTTAGGAGCTATCGCTGAAAAATCCCAACAGTGGGACATCTTGTTTGAACCCCCTAAAAGACTCTTGGTCAATAGAAGTAGCACCAATATGGTAGATAAGTTTTGCGTCAGATGCTAAGTTTTGTGCTTTATCCAGAAGGTTAGAAGCTTTAGAAATGGGTCAGTCTAAAAAATAGGTCCCTTGTTGAACCTAATAGAGCCTCTCAAGTCTCTAGTTGTGGAATAGAGCCCGATAATTCATTTTGGGAGGTCAAGTTAGTGAAGAACAAGCCCATGCTCTATAACAATCTAGGTTTGAGAACCGTCAGAGTTTGACCCATACTCAGAAACCTACAACCCTGGTTGGAGAAACACATCCTAATTCTCTTGGTCTAGGGCCAGAGTCAAGGCCAGTCTAGCAATTCTCAGCCTCCCCCAGGTTTTGGTTTATAAAACTCTTCAGGTCAAACCCAGTTTCAGAACACTTCCGAGAAAAAGATCTCTACCTTAGAGGATACTCTCACTATGTTAGCAAATAACCATGAATGCTAAAGAACCACATGAGCTTTCAACAAGAAACTAGGCAAGAATTGAAGAATACTTCCCGAGTCTTGCCAAATTAGAACTTCAAGTAGGACAAATAGCTAAGTTTATAAGTGAGAGAGAAGATGGAAGGTTCCCTAGTCACTGATCCTAACCCAAAAGAAGAAATCGTACAATCATGTGAATGCTGTCACAACCCTAGAGTGGAAAGAAAGTTGACAACAAGGTCGCCATGCCTGATAGTGAACATGCTGTAGTTCACCCTGCTGAGCCAGAAAATGAGGAGACTGATAGAGTCTCCAAGAGACCAATGAGGGTCCTGTTGAGCCACTTTGTTCCCAGAGCCCCGTTTCCCCAGCTGCTAGTTCCGACTAAGAGGGAGTCCAACTTTAATGATATATTGGAGGTTTTTAAGCAGGTTAATATCAACCTTCCATTATTAGATGCAATTAGGCAGATTCCCTCTTATGCCAAGTTCCTTAAGGACTTGTGTACGCGAAAGCGTAAGCTCAGTGTCCAGAAGAAAGCCTTCATAGCTAGTCATGTGAGTTCTATTATTCAGAATACCACTACTCCTAAGTATAAAGACCCAGGGTCCCCTACCATTTCTTGTACAATAGGTAAGTACCGTGTTGAGAAAGCGTTGCTTGACTTAGGAGCCAGTGTGAACTTACTGCCATACCATGTGTACCTTAAGCTAGGACTTGGTGAGATGAAACCTACCCAGATAACACTCCAGTTAGCTGATAGGTCCGTTAAAATCCCTCGTGGTGTGATCGAGGATGTTCTTATTGAGGTCGACAAGTTTATTTATCCAGTGGATTTCGTGGTCCTAGATACCCAACCTGTCCCCGACCCAGAGAACCAAATACCTGTGATTTTAGGTCGCCCATTCTTAGCTACGTCTAATGCGATCATAAACTGTCGAAATGGTATTATGAATCTATCTTTTGGTAATATGACTATTGAGATGAATATTTTTAATGTAAACAAGCTACATTCTGAGCTAGATAGCACATGTATTGAAGAGGTGAACATGATAGGAACCTTAGTTCAGGAGTCATTACCAAACATCGTACCGGAAAATACATTGGAGAGTTGTTTATCCCATTTTAGCCTGGATTTCGACGATGATAGTAACATTGAACAAGTAAATGCTCTGTTGGATTTTGTTCCTATGTTAGATATTGATATATGGAAAGATAGGTTCGAACCATTACTAGCTTCTGAGTCTATCTTAACACCTTATTTAAAAGAGCCTCCTGAGTTGGAGTCTAATTATACATTTTTAGGCCCACCCGAGTCTTTCCCTGTGATTATAGCCTCCGATTTGGATAGTGATCAGGAAAGTAGTCCAGAGACCGTGCTTCAAGAAAATAAGGAAGCCTTAGAGTGGACCATAGAAGATATGAAGCAAGCTGAGGATGAACCACCTGATTATGACTTAGAGAAAGCAATTGACCTTTTTCAAGAACCCGATGGTCTAGAAATTAGGAACATTGTGACTAGTCATTGTAGAGGCACCCAAAATTCTAAGTTTGAGGGTAGAGATTGTCAATTATCCCCAATAGAAGTCCCTAACTTGGGACTCAAGCCTAGTGCATCTGAGGTATCGCTTGAGTGTATTCAGACTCCACAACCTGATCCGCCTGATAATGTCCAGGAGAAAATCCAAATGTTAGAGACCCGTTTTTCGGATGAATCTGTTTGCCGAGACACTCATATGAAGCCCAAGTGGGCACCTCAGATAAATCCAGTTGTCTTGCGAGAAACTTTAGATCAGGTTGTGCTCTATCTGCTCATTTTTCTGATCTTGAGCATTTGTCTCCTATTTGTGGCAGTTCTATTTGGTCTTATGGACCCACAATTATTTCGACTATTGGTATACGACTTTGGAAGGTGAAAATTCTTTTTGAGGTATTTGATGTCTAGCTAATGACTATAAATTTAGCATTTACTGGGAGGCTCCCGCGTTCATGTGATACAGTAATATCCTTCCTTATTTCTTTTCCCTCCAGTGGTAATAGTTTCTCCTTGTTCATGCTTTTAATTTCATCTTTAGAACATTGAGGACAATGTAAGATTTAAGTTTGGGGGTATTTGATAGACGCATTTATGTGTCTAATTTATCTCAATTATATATATTGTTAGTGCTCGATATTGTACTTATTTGGATATTTTATTTATTTGTAGGTGTTTTTAGAAGAATAAAGTTTTGCGGCGAAATTAGCTGAAAATGCGGCGTTTGGACCTCCGTTGATAGAGTACCGGAAGCGCCCCAGAAGTGTACCGAAGTACCCCGGAGGAACCCCGAAAAAAGTGCGGAAAATGCCCCAGAGGACACTTGCTATACGGACCCTTGATTTTGGATAAGGGGTAACCTAATTACTAAGGGGTGACCCATTTCCAGGCATCTGCTAAAGGGAGACCAGCCACAGATAAGGGGAGGTCAACTTCTCAAATTCAAAAGAAAATTTTGGCGGGAAAATTTTCTTTCACCAGACAGATTTAGGGTTGGATTTTCGGACGAGTTTTAATGAGATTCAATCACTGATTCTCATGGGCTGGACGTGATATGGATATACAATTCTATTATGGATGATTTCATGGGCTTAATTGGGCTAGAATGGCCGGGAGAAGTGAATCAAAGTTCAACAGGATACGTACTCTTTCGGTTTATTTTCAAAGATTTTGTGAAGAATTTTGGGAGAGTTTTACGCTGGATAAAGATGTACCTAGTCTTGTTCAAGTCTTAAGAGAATTTTGGAGCGTAATAACTGGCCATAGGACGCGTACAAAGCAACAGAAAAGAGATTATTCTCTCAACTGCTCGAGAAGAAAAAAAAGAGAAATACTCTCGGATTTAGTCGAGATTTATGGATCTGTTGGGCTATATAAGTGTTGGTTTACATCAAAGAAAGGTTAGAAAGTTTGAGGAGAGAATTGGGAGAGGTTTAGAGCACCACAGAGCAAGAAAATCCAAGTTGCAGAGATTCTGGTTCTGCTGCTGCTGCTGCTGCTGCGAGGAGGAAGAACGTGAAGAACAGACTCTCCAAGACCGTCGTTTATCAACAGTACCATCGACTGTCCGCTGCGGGTCGTAGTTCTTCAACAGTGCAAACAGCGAACTCTCTGTGTCGTTGTTATACAACACCTGTGTTGTATCGATTATTTTCAGCACTACCCCTTTGTAACAGTGACGCTGCAACAGTATAACAGCGTTACAAACTTCAATTACCAATTATTTTCATCAATAAAAACACTTATTTAGCCATGAATCCATCTTGTGAGTGTGTTTTTGAGATGAGGAGCTAAACCCCTTAGCCAAGGCGACGGAGGAAGCCATTGGTCCTTATTTATGGTATAATTCTAACTTTATTATTTATTTGCAATATTATTATTTGATTATTTGCATGGAATTGAATTTGAAATATTAGTTTTTATTGAATAGTTGTGAATTATTTTGATGAAGCATGCTGGGTTTTAAAAACTTTTGATGTTTTATACTTTGTGATTACAATTATTACTTCAAAAATATACAAAAGGCATAATATTAGAATCACTCTACAAGAAAAATTGCATGAATATTAATTATTAGAATTTATCAAATAATGGGTCAATGGTGGAATCCAAGTCTTGGTAATTTTCTCTAAAGACTTGAATTATTTTGTTTATTTTCCTTTTTAAATTAAATCTAAAGAAAAATTGTTTTCTTCACAAGTCTGAAAAGACCCCTTTTTACCACTACAACTACAATCACTATTTGAAATACATCAACGTCCTGCAGGCGTTAAACTCTCAATCATACGGAGAACCTCCCAATCGTTCTTCTATGTAGAGGGGGAGCTCTCTATGTAGTCAGGGAACAGTGAGTATCACCGACGTCCTGAAGGAATTAAGTTCTCAGTCATACGGAGAACCGCCCAATTATGTTATTCTACATAGAGGTCATGATGAAATGCGAGGCATCGAACGCTCAACTAGTGGAGGCCTTTCGAGCAACATATTCATCATGGCTCGTAAAACACGAATCGTCACATGCATTCCTGAAGTCGTGTCAGAAACATGCAGTATCATGATTTTACGATTTTGACCTTTGTCGAAAATCCACCATAAACAGCTAGGAATCAATTGTGTTCGTATTTATGGGGCCAACATGACTAGTGTATATCGGTGGGATGTTCTAAGAGTCTGTCGAAATGTCCCAGAGGAAGAATAACCAGCGTATCTCGCGAGGATGTCCTAGAAATTATTCGGAAGCCTCAGTAAGTCGAGTCAGAGCCTAGAGTAGATATGACCAGTATGTCTCACGATGATTTACTAGGAATCAGTCCTTGATCTCAAACAGGATGGGTCCATCTTACAAGAGACATGTATGTCTCCGCTTCAGATCATATGTTCACTGGGGACGTTATTACGCATCTACAAAGCCTACATGACCAGCAGTTTCTCTTCGAGGATGTATACTAGCTAGGAATCATGCATCAGTTGCGTCTCGCGAAGACATGCTGGGATTATGGTTGTTCTGGTTCATAAGTCTGTCGGGGAAATTTTACGCTCTGCAGAACCTACGTGATCAGCAGTATCTCGTCCAGGTGTACGCTAGGTGTCACGACATCATGACCAGCAGTGTCTCACGGGGAAATATACTAAAAATCGTGGCTATTGATAGACGCATTTATGTGTCTATTTTTATATCAATTATGTTTATTGTTAGTGCTCGGTTTTATACTTATTTGATTATTTTGTGATTTTGTAGGTGTTATTGGAGAAATAAACATGTGTGAAGAAATTGGCTCTAAAAGTGGCATTTGAACCTCCGGAGAAAGCACCCAAAGGAGCCGCAAAAGGCACCCCGAAATTATGTTAAACGCACCCAGGAAAAGTGTTGAAAACACCGCATCCAAATACTAAGGGGCATCCAAATCGTTATTCGCACCCCATCAGTTGGTTAAGGGGCATCTTCTTTTGCAATTCAGATTCTGCTTTTGGCGGGAAATATTTTTTGCAGCAAGAACAGAATTAGGGTTGGGTTTTTGGGACATTTCGAGTGAGATTCAATCACGGATTTCAGTTGGATTGGACTGTAATACGATGAACAGGGCTGGTATAGGTGATTTAGTGGAGTAAATTGGGCTGGATAATCGGCTCTCGGCAAAACAGAGGAAAGCAAAGTACAGCCATCTGTGTAATTTTATGGAGACAATTTTGACGGGTTTTTCTTGGATTTCATCTCGGATATGGACTGCTTTAGGCTTGTTAGCAGTAAACAGGATTGCTAAGAGTTTCGAAACAAAAAAGGAAGGAAGATTTCTCTTCATCTCGATAAATCAGGGAAAGCTATATACTCGGGTATTTTCTGTTCTACATTTGGAGGATACGTGCAAATACAGGGAATATATTCACGGGATTGTTTGGCTATTTTTGGGTTCGTCTGTATTCCCACGCCTCCGACTTGTGAATAAGTCACGTACTTGGAACAATCCCTTTGGTCCGTATTCCAAACAGTAAATGAACAAGAAATATGTTTGGTGTCAACTCTATTCAACCAAGTGATATGAGTCAGACAAAGGCTCTTCCGTTTATCTCAACATAAACTCCTTCGTCGGGTCTAGATCTATCTTATGTTCAATCACCCAAAGGTAATCGGTTAATATTAAGCCAACAACACCTTTAATCCGAAGAATCGTGTCGATGCCGATCTATTCAATTAATCAATCCAATCTACCACAAGGATAAACCGATTATTAATTGGATCCTCTTTTCCCAAACAAGTATTGTGCACACCAAAGATTATAAAACCCAAGTCAGATCTTCAATATCTTCTTTTTCTTCAAATCTTCTTAAATCTTCAATAAACACCTGCACACAATCACTTGAATCTCTTGTGATCAATCACGCATAGAACGGAGTCTGTTAACAATGGATTATCACAAGATCGTCTTTAGAACTAACAACAGTCTAAAGATCCCTGTCGAGACTCTGAACTAGTTTGAGTGAATCTTATATCAAAAGAGAAGATTCTCAAGAATAAACTAACTAGGTGCAATCAGATTTCAACCACCGTTAGTCAATCAAATCAATCAAAAATAAAGATAAACCACAATTATCTAGTTTCCCACCAACGGGTCGTGCTAGAGCTTCTCAATCCCAAAGAAGACTTTAAAACGAGCGGCCATAAGAGATTTCACCTAATTATATTACTCTCCTCTCCGATAGGCGGCTACACCAGTAACAAAGACAAAAGAGGAAGTTTTTTGTTACGAAGGATTAGTTTGCTAGAAAGGAAAACTTCGTGTATTTATAGACAAGGAAGTTTGGACACCAAGGAATTTCCAAAACCGAAAATATTCTCAAGATACTCATAAATGCACAAATTAGGTTTTCGTAATTCCTGGAAATGCTCTATCCAAAAATACAATCGAAATCTCTCGGAAAATCTAATTAGTAAATCCACATTACTAATTCCATAATCTCCCTATAAAGTTAAATTAATAACCTTAATTAAAAGATTCTTAACTTACTTATGTTTCGATCCTGGGATTCTCTTCCCTTAGCCTTTAAGGAATATATTTGAACAATTATAGAAATAAACATACACAGTACGTTGTTGATGGTGGTTTTTAGCTTAGGGTTAAAATTGTAAAACCGTACATCTGACATGACGTCACTATGACCAATAGCGCATTTATTGAATCAATCAGCATGCTTGCGCAAGAATTACCAGGGTACTTTTTTTTATATGCACGTGTCATGTTCCACGGCAGAACCCTTAGTATTAACTGACATCACCTCTGTATATGCCTAACCCTAATTCTCCCACCGTGACAGCCACGTCTCTGCGCCAAGGCATGCCGACCATGCCAGCCGCACCACCGTGTAAATGGCAAACCATGCCATCCACGTCTCTGCGCCAAGGCATGCCAACCATGCCAACGACAAACCATGCCAGCCACGTCTCTGCGCCAAGGCATGCCAACCATGCCAGCCGCACCACCGTGCCAATGGAAAACCATGCCAGCCACGTCTATGTGCCAAGGCATGCCAACCATGCCAGCCGCACCGCCGTGCCAATGGAAAACCATGTCAGCCACGTCTCTGCGCCAAGGCATGCCAACCATGCCAGCCGCACCAGCGTTCCAATGGCAAACCATGCCAGCCACGTCTTTGCGCCAAGGCATGCCAACCATGCCAGGCGCACCACCGTGCCAATCGCAAACCATGCCATCCACGTCTCTGCGCCAAGGCATGTCAACCATGCCAGCCGGACCACCGTGCCAATGGCAAACTATGCCAGCCACGTCTCTGCGCCAAGGAATGCCAACTATGCCAGCCGCACCACCGTGCCAATGAAAAACCATGCCAGCCACGTCTCTGCGCCAAGGCATGCCAACCATGCCAGCCTCACCACCGTGCCAATGGCAAACCATGACAGCCACGTTTCCGCGCCAATGCATGCCAACCATGCCTGCGGCACCACATGTGCCAATGGCATGCCGTGCCAGCTACATCTCCACGCTAATACAAAGGGTTGCAATAATCAAAGACTTCCCTTTCCTCCTGGGATGTAAATCTCAGCCACACAAGTTCACCACCAAACGCATGGCAAACTTCCGACCCAAGGCCAAACACCACGGTTTGCACCTAAATGGCCACGCCTAATCTATGCCAAATCCATGCCGGCCTTAAACTATGTCGCTGGCCACGAAACAAAGGGTTGAAACGATCAACGGCCAACCTTCCATCTGAGATACAGATCTCGACCCTCCAAGTTTTCCAACAAACGCATGGAAAACTTCCGGCCCAAGGCCAAACACCACGGTTTGCACCTAAACCCTAACTTTGGCCGCGCCTACTCTATGCCAAAGCCATGCCGTCCTTAAACTATGTCGCTGGCCACCAAACGAAGGGTTGCAACGATTAACGACCACCCTTCCATCTGATATACAAATCTCGGCCCTCCAAGTTTTCCAACAAACGCATGGAAAACTTCCGGCCCAAGGCCAAACACCATGGTTTGCACCTAAACCCTAACTTTGGCCGCGCCTACTCTATGCCAAAGCCATGCCGGCCTTAAACTATGCCGCTGGCCACCAAACGAAGGGTTGCAACGATCAACGACCACCCTTCCATCTGAGATACAGATCTGGGCCCTCCAAGTTTGCCACCAAACGCATGGCAAACTTCCGGCCCAAGGCCAAACACCACGGTTTGCACCTAAACCCTAACTTTGGTCGCGCCTACTTTATGCCAAATCCATGCCGGCCTTAAACTATGTCGTTGGCCACCAAACGAAGGGTTGCAACGATCAACGGCCACCCTTCCATCTGAGATGCAGATCTTGGCCCTCCAAGTTTTCCACCAAACGCATGGCAAACTTCCGTCCCAAGGCCAAACACCACGGTTTGCACTTAAACCCTAATTTTGGCCGCGCCTACTCTATGGCTAAGCCATGCTTGGGCGCTGGATGCTAAAACGGAGGGTTGCAACTATCAACGGCAACCCTTCCATCTGAGATGCAGATCTCGGCCCTCCAAGTTTGCCACCAAACGCATGGCAAACTTCCGGCCCAAGGCCAAACACCACGGTTTGCACCTAAACCCTAATTTTGGTCGTACCTACTCTATGGCAAAGCCATGCTCGACGCTGGCTGCTAAAACGGAGGGTTGCAATAATCAACGGCTACCCTTCTCTCTGAGATGCGGATCTCGACCGTTCAAGTTCGCCACCAACTCACGGACCAAAGCCAAAATATCACGGTTTGCACCCAAACCCTAATTTGGCCGCGCCTACTTTATGGCAAAGCCATGCCGACTATACCATGGCCACTGGCATGCCACCATGCCACACGTAACACCATGATACACGTTTTCCCATGAAAACACTCGATACATCAACACATGTCACAAACTGGTGGATGCTCATTAGGGTTTTGGTTTGGCGGTTTACAGCGTGCGGCATACATTACGCCCGTTACAAGAAAGTGTCATAAGAATGAGTCGGTTAGTAAATGCAAGGAATAATGGTAAAACGTTTCTTTCATTATGAAACATCAATTCCAGACATTACCTGTTACCACCTCCTTCCACTTTACTCAGCTGTTTCTATTTCTTACGAGACCAGAGTACGTTTGGGTTACGACTTGTATAAATAGGTCTTACCTATTTCCACAAAACAACAAGTTTTGGTCAGGAGCATACAACACTCAGAAATCACTTGCTAGCTTTCCCATCTGTTAGCTTTCACTTTCTGATACAAGTCAAACAACTACTCTTCCCGAATCAACTATTCTGGTCTCAATACTTTCTTCGCTTCCCTCCCTAAAACCAACCCTTCTCCTTAACTTTGTAACTGAAGCAAGTCTGGAACGTCCATTTCTTGGTTTAGGCCGGATTTGTAAAGATTGATCTCTCGAATCTAAAGTACTCCCTTGCATTACATTGTTTAGGATTTAGACTTGTTTCTCACCCACTCACGCAAAATTACCGAAGTCAGCAGAAACTGTTTTCACCCTCAAACACACGTGTTCAAAGTTTGTCGACATCTTTACTTTGTAAGTTCTCTTTCGCAATTAAAACCTTGAAACCGATTTGCCACACTTCCAAACAAGTTTAGAATTGGTTCATCTGACTTTCAAGAACTATGTGATTGGTCAAACCAACATTCAATCACAATCATGGGTTTACGGTTCTACCAAAACAAGTTTCGGTTCTACCTCCATGTGAGTACTACGCATAGTCACACTAGCTTCTCAAAGATCGGTTCCCCACATATATATGGTATTAAACTCATATGTGTTGCACATGTCCATAGGATCGGTTCCCCTTTCTTCTATAAACCTTGCTGCACCCCATACAAGGATTGGTTCCCTATTGCACTGCACCCCTTAGGTTCGGTTCCCTTTCCCTCACTAGGATCGGTTCCCTACCCCCAACAAGGATCGATTCCTTTTCCCCAACAAGGATCGGTTCCCTTTCCCCAAGGAACATACAATCCGATCATACCAGGTGATTACTTAAGATTGGTTTTACTAATAAAAGTTATACCAATACAAAAGTCAGGACTTTGTGAATAGTTCTACCAAGAATACAACAAGTTGTAAGCGGTTATACTCTATCACACATATTGGTTGTTCATAAGATATGCAATGAATAACAAAACCAATAACTCCAGTCAATTTCCTTTTCGGTCCACAAACAAGTTTATGAACTTACTTCCTTAGAACATGTAAACATTGTTCTCTAGGATGAAATCCTCACCTTATACCCATACATAATCACAATAGCATTCAAATGATTATGGCGATGTCTTATCTACAAAGTTTAATGCTTAAGCAATAAACCTCGTATTGTATTCCTTAATACTATGTCTATCTAGAGTTCAAACATGCTTCGCAGTTATGTTTTCAATATGCACGACTTGAAAGATACGTTAGGGAATGAAACAGTTCAAGTCAAATATCACTAACCTCAAGTGGAAGGATGATTGTTGTCATTGTAGCTCCTTGCTTCTTCACATCTTCAAGACTTCACAATACTTGTAATGTCTCATATCCTAATACTTTCAAGCTAACCTATACGAAGTTTAACTCTAGTACATAATCAGGCGACTCTTAAAATGAGTTTTGATTCACTAAAATATGACAACCAAACTTGACATACCAACGCTTGGTGGGTTCAACCGAGCAATGCTCTAACAATCTCCCCCTTTGTTAATTTTAGTGAAAAAACTCTTACATCATATGGATAAACAAATTACAAGAATTCATTACACTCCGCTTGATTCCCGATTCAACAACACAGTAAAACTGCTTACATTCAATCCTTGAAAATGTCGTTGTTGACATTATAATAACAAATCTATTACTCCCCCTAAGGAAGATAGGTAGATATTTAATCCGCACGTCTTTGTTATACCAATCAATATGACATGTTACTCCCCCTTAGTCTGTGCTTTCACTCTTTCGTTAGATAAAACATTCAAGTACCAATGTTCTTTTCCTTAGTGATACCAATTAATATAAAATCAATGCCGGTATCATTTGTTTACTCCATATATTTCTCCCCTTCTTTGTCACAAAAATGACAAAGAAACGAAAAAATAAAGGACAACACGAAAAGAATCTCACAAATCTCAGAATAGACTTGCAAACCTGTAGAGTTAGGCACGAGGGTTCCACACATCACGTTCTGATAAACAATATCAAAACCGAAACTACAAGTAGTCTTATTTTGATATGTTACCAAGAAATAATTGCCCGAAACAATTTTTTCCATTTAGTTTAGCAAACCAAAAACAACTAATCACATTAGTCGCTTTGCTAAACCGATTGTTCAAGAACAACCGCTTAATTCGATAAGACCAAAATAAAGATAAACTCCATTTTTCTCATCAGGTTCTAATTATCCATAAACTTAGACCTTTCAATTTCAAACAAACCAAATACTAGGTTAGTTAACTAGAATTTCTTTGTTTAGGCATTCGATTAGACTTGAATAACTGAAACCTCACTTTGATAAGACAAACTAAGATCAGAATTAACTTAGTTTCTTATCCGGAATTGAATTGGAATAAACAACTCATCCCATACACATATTATTTCGTTAAGCCATAAATAATTCATACAAACCAATATAAACCAACTTGCAAAATTATTCACCTCAACCGGAAGCAATTGAATCAACATAGACACCAAAAGCACCGAAATTGCACCGTAATTTTGTAAGCCTAAACCATTGATACTATACCAAAGAAAAATACCAAAGGTTTTTCTTAACCGGAACCAATTGAATCACACACATCAATTTTGTAAGCCTAAACCATTGAAAATATACAAAAGCAAGCTAACAATAGTTTTTGTTAACCGGAACCAATTGAATCACACACACACATCAATTGTGCCGAAGTTTTGTAAGCCTAAACGATTGATACCACACAATAAAAAAAGATAACAATAGTTTTTCTTAACAGAAACCAATTGAAACACACATCCACACACACATCATGGAATAAATATTAATTGGACCTAAATTTCGTTAATCAAAAGCAACAAATATATATAATATAAATTCAGGATTTTGTTAAACAGGAAAACAATTAACTAACAAGATTGTTACCTCAAATTTCGCATACACTTCTCCAATATGATAGCATATTCGTCCAGGGAGAATTGATAACGAAATATCACCACGTTGTCATCCTTATGCATAAACAAAAGAATAACAACATAACTCAACCTTTACCAGAGAAAGGTTGAAAACCGGTTTTAACTATTGCAAGCAAAAGTTTAAAACCGTTAAAACACATATGCTTTTATGCTAAACCAAAACCGATTCAACATATTGAGACTTTTTCACATATTGTTTCCATTAGAACCCCTCATAAACCTTTTGATAAAGCCTACCTACTAGGGCTAGAACTTAATCTCGCTATCAGAAAGTCACCCAAACCATGAGGGTTCACAATATATGAGATCGAATATTAAGGTAGTAAAACCGAAATCAGACATCCCATAAACCAATTTGCAATACACCATAAATGTTCAACATAAAATCAAGTATTTCAATTACCTCAATCTTGTAGATAATTGAATTACGAAAACAACGCAAAAAGAATGAGGTCATTCCGAGCTCGGATGAAGAAGTTATGAGCAAAACATTTTTTACACTTCTTCGTAAGGGGACCTCTCACTAGGGTCGGTTCCCTCACCATGACATGGTACTAGGATCGGTTCCCTCACCATGACAGGGTACTAGGTTCGGTTCCCATGAGTTACTTGTGACAGATCACAACACTAAACTGTTTTCGACATAACTTTTGCATACAATGTCCGAATTCAGTGATTTTTGGCTCGTTTTAACCGTAAAAACAAGAGCTACACATATATGATCAGAAGATATCAACATAATAAACTCAAAATTACCGTTTCTATCAAAACCCAAATATAGATAGAGAAAGTATGAGTATAGAAGAAAATAAATCTCCCTAAAGATGTTAATTAGTCATAAAATAATCGTGAGATCATGTGCTCAGTTTTTCATGTGCTTCCTCACCTTTAAAAAGATTGAGCACCAAGGTGAGCATGCACATTCCAACACAACTAGGTTGTGTTGAGTTGATCCTTTTCTTGTTCGTCACGAGTGACTAAGACCGAATCATCATTCTTGACCTCTTGCTTGGTTTGTTTTCTCTTGTTCCATCTCTTGTTTTTCTTCTTTGACTTGTGATGAAGAGTGTCATTATCACAATGTTCACTAGTACAAGAGATTTCAGACATGATATCTATTTTTAGCCTTTCAAGAAGACTCTTGTAATTATTGTCACCAACAATTAACAGCTGAGAGTCATTCTTGTGACTAACTTTTGGTCCCTTCTTGGCTATGGAGGACTTTGGGACCCATTTAGAGTTGGGTTTCGCGGGAGAAGATTTCTCCTTCATACCATTAGTATGATTGTCCTTTTGAATACTTTGCGAAACATCCTTTCTCCAATTTGGAACATCAGATCTTGTCTTTGCATTTAAATAGTCATCTATGTTTTTGTAATTGGGTTTCTTTTGAGATGACCTTGTCGAGTGATATGCAAATTTTGAACTATCATCATAATAATTCTTTTTCCTAAACTTAGGACAATAACGATCTGAGTTCTTATGAGGAGTAAACTTAGCCAATTCATTTGATACAAAAGAAAGTGCATCTTGCATCTTACGAACTTTTCATCCCCATTGCAAGTGTCCTTTATTACCACAATAATAACAATGCTTAGTATAAATATACGAAGTATGAGTTTTAATGTTACTTTTTTGTGGATCCTCTTGCATTGGAGCTTGACGAGTTTTCTTCTTCTTCTTCTTCTTCTTCTTATCCTTGTTCAACGTTGTTGCCTTCTTGACAGACTTCTCTTCTTTACCAGAAATATGAGAATCTTTGTCATCAGTGGAAGCCTCTGATTGAGAAGAATTTGTAGCTTTAAAATTTTTTACCTCTTTGCTAATATTTGAAGCATCTATTCCCTTATAGCCCAATCCTCGTGTATCACGATGATTTCTACTTGCTTCTAACATTGAGGTTAACTTGTTTGATCTTTCATTGGATTTTTTCAGTTCCAAATTTTCTTCTTCCAACATCTTGATTTTATCAAGAGCACCGGCTAGATCAGCCTCAAGGTGTTTTTCTCGTGAGAGATATACACGTTCTTTCTCTTTAGAACTATTTTGTTGAGAGTTAATCCTTGCATCAAATTCAACAAGTTTCTCTTCCAACAAGTGAATTTTTTCAAGAGCAACATCACGCTCTTTCTCTAGAATATTTGTTTGAGAGAGACTAGCACTGGATTTTTCTTCAAGACCCTGTACTTGTCGAGAACTAAACATTGCTTCCGATTCAGCACGTTTCTTTTCCGACAAAAACAGTTCTCTTCGAAGATTTTCACATTCTAATTTCTTAGAATTTAGATCGTTTGTACGATCTTTAAGAAGATAATCACGGTTTTGGTAACCAATATAATATCCTTGAAAAACCTTCTTCAATTTCTTGTTCTCACGACAAAGAGGAGTTATAAAATCAAGAAAATCCGAAGTTCTCAGCTTTTCATTTTTCAAAGGTTCCAGCAGTTTAGAGTATTTTGAGATATCCTATTCTACTTCTTGTTCAAAATCTGAGTCATCATCATCGGAAATTTCATCTAACCCTTCTTGTAGACGTATTTTCCAGTCGTCATCGGTTTTTACATTATTAACAAGATTAACTTCTCTCGTAGAATCTCTAGAGATGATTTCTTCAGATATTGAATCGTAGATGCCATCATCAAGTGTTAATTCACAACTCTTGATGTCTTGCTTTATGTTAACTGAATCATTCATTAGATTCAATTCTTATAGGTTGGATCGCACCAAACACATATTGTTAGATCTTTTCGTGTTTGCCTGCTCTGATACCAATTGAAAAGGCAAGGGTACCCAAATATACTTCAAGCTAAAACTTTTCCTACCTATAAGTCCTTTCTCCGAAAGTAATTGTCTATGGACTGAGTCGAGACAATACAACTAATTGGTTCACACTTTGTGTGATCGTCTATGGATACGAGATCGAGATAATACAACAACGAAGTATGTTTACTTGATATAAAGTTTAGGACTTAACCAAACACAATGGGATTGCTTATCAAGTAAATAGGAATTAATGTTTGTGTAATTTACTTTAATTATAATAAAACAATTATAATTCGGAAAATAAAAGTAAATGACACAGCAAGATTTTGTTAACGAGGAAACCGCAAATGCAGAAAAACCCCGGGACCTAATCCAGAATTGAATCCTCTCAGGATTAAGCCGCTACACAAAATTACACCTAATTTCGTATAGTTGAGACCAAGTACCTAACTCTATAGTATACCTAGTTCCGTCTGTATTCCCACGCCTCCGACTTGTGAATAAGTCACGTACTTGGAACAATCCCTTTGGTTCGTATTCCAAACAGTAAAGGAATAAGAAATCTGTTTGGTATCAACTCTATTCAACCAATTGATATGAGTCAGACAAAGGCTTTTCCGTTTATATCAACATAAACTCCTTCGTCGGGTCTTGATAGACACATTTTTGTGTCTGAATTGTCCTTAGTGTCTCTATTGCTAGTGCTTGATTTTGTACGTATTATGGTGTTTTTATGTTTGTGTAGGTGTTTTTGGAGAAATACACTTGTGCGGAAAAAGTTGCTCAAAAAGTGCTATTTGGACCCCCGGAGGACATTTGCTATACGAACCCCAGATTTGGCTAAGGGGCACCCAAGGTTATGCGTAGCCAAATTCATCCTTAAAACCCATCTTCTTCTTTTGAATTTCATTTTGGCGGGAAAATAAAAAAAACAGAACTGTGTAATTTTCGATCGAAGTTTGAAGGAGTTCTGGGTTGATTAAAGGGCTGAAATTTGTTGGGTAGTTGTGATATGTCCCAACAAAACTATCATGAGTGATTTGATCGATTAAAATTGGCTGGATTCTCGCGTAGAAGTAAACAGATCAACACGTACACCAGGGGAAGATTTTCACGTGTCTGTTGTTGCTGGGAGAGCTTGGAATGTGCTGGGAGAATGCTTGAGGCGTGTAAGAGTTAAACAAGGAGACTTTGCAGCTGTAAAACGTGTAAGAATCTAAAACAGGAAAGAAAATATCCGAAAATATTTTCTTTCACTGCCGAGAATTTGTGAAGTTATGGAGGAGATTCGATGCATTTTTCGGGTATAAATAGAGTCCTTTGGGTCATATAAAGGGTCACTGAGAGTTTGGGAGAGTTTTGGAGAAGACAGAGGCGATAATCAGAACCACCAGAAATACTTTTCTGCTGCTGCTCATCTGAAGAACGCGAAGAACAGACCATCCAAGACAATCGTTTTTCAACAGTGGAAACGACACACAGGCGTGGGTTGAGAATCAGCGACAGTACTGTTTTATCGTTCTTTTCAGTTTGTAACACATATAACTGTTACAAACCCGGTTTTATCATTGTTTCTCCCATTTCATCATTTGTACACCACCTTTGAGCAATAAAAAATGAATTTTGTGCGTGTTTTTCTAATGATGAGCTAAACCCAATCCTTGGGGCGATGTAGGAAGCCATTCTCTCAAGAATTATGTGGTAATATTTATTTTATAAATTTATGCAATATTTTTATATGATTAATTGCATTGATAAAAAATAAATTAAATGATTCTTATTAATCAAATGTGTTTTCTCTTGATGATGCATGCTTAGTTTTAGACTCTTGATGCGTTATACTTGCGACTAACATTTGATATTTTGGGAATCTGATTTTGGCAATACTTTAGAATCGAATTAATTGTTTAAATTGCATGATATAAATTAATTTAGAACCACATAAGTATTGATGAATGGTGAAATCCTAGCTCCAGCCTCTCCATAATTTTCACAACATATCAACATTTATTTGCTTTATTTTCTTTGCTTTAAAATTAAGTCTAAAATATATTGCTTTCACAAGTTTCAACGAACCTACTACTACAAAACAACTTGAAATTACATCAGGTCTAGATCTATCTTATGTTCAATCACCCAAAGGTAATCGTTTAAGATTAAGCCAACAACACCTTTAATCTGAAGAATCGTGTTGATGCCGATCTACTCAATTAATCAATCCAATCTACCACAAGGAGAAACCGATTACTAATTGGATCCTCTTTTCCTAAACAAGTATTGTGCATACCAAAGATTATAAAACCCAACTCAGATCTTCAATATCTTCTTCGTCTTAAAATCTTCTTAAATCTTCAATAAACACCTACACACAATCACTTGAATCTCCCGTGATCAATCACGCACAGAACGGAGTCTATTAATAATGGATTATCACAAGATCATCTTTAGAACTAACAACATTCTAAAGATCCCTGTCGAAAATCTGAACTAGTTTGAGTGAATCTTATATCAGAAGAGAAGATTCTCGAGAATAACAATTGTTTGCAGAGAAGGACGGCGATTACGATATCGCCTCGGCCCCTCGGGTTAGTACAAGACATAGGAGTCGTAGCCCGAGTCGACTTCAGTGGTTCATCCCCCGTCTGGTACGGAAGGTAAGTTTGTCGAAACACTCGTGAATCCCCTGTCAGCGAGTTACTGTATTCCTTCGTTTGCATACATGTTGAGGATTTGAAAACGGCTGCTTTAATTTCCTAGTAAAGGTAAAGGACTGGCCATGCAAGATAAGGGTTCGGATTTCATCACCGTTCCCTTCTTTCCCGCCTTAGGAAAACGAAACCAAACGCGAACCTAAGCCTAAAATTTGACTAGAACGAGACCTATAGGGTAACGAGATTAATAGGAAAGTCATTCGAAAATATTGGTTACTCTTTTAAGCATGCTTCAAAGTTCATGATGGTTTCTGTGAGTTGAATACGCCGCCTTGTAACGCTGGTGAGGCTTTGGGTATCAAAGCTCCATTGAGATTCCCTCGTCTCAATTCAACTTACTTAAACCCGGATTGATTCCAGAGAGGTTTGCTTAAATTGTAACGAATTCCTTTTCGAAGGATTAGAAGCTGGTCAAGAAACAATCTAAGTGGAGCCATCATGCTTTTTGTTTGCTAGAAATCAGTAGGTTTGCTGTGGTGGAGTCAGCCTTGTTTGTGTTTGCATAGAACTTCCCTTCCTTTTAGGGTTTCTTTCTTTTTATTTTGTTTTTCTAGTGTATGCCCAAGGTTATTAAAGAGCGGGCTTGGAAAAGAAACACTCTAGGTCGATTGATTAGTGAAAAACCTAGTTGTTCTTCTTGTGGAAGCAGGGAGCTCGAAGACTCTTCTTTTGAGAGCCCTATTTTTGGAAACTTCAGTTTTGAGAATCTGTCTCTTCGTGAAGAAAATACCCCTAGTACTTCAGCTGTGCCAGTGATGGAAAATTTGAAAGATTACATGTTCCCAACTAGGTCCACCCGAGCTTCGTGCATTAAACCGATTTGCCACACTTCCAAACAAGTTTAGAATTGGTTCATCTGACTTTCAAGAACTATGTGATTGATCAAACCAACATTCAATCATAATCATGGGTTTACGGCTCTACCAAAACAAGTTTCGGTTCTACCTCCATGTGAGTACTACGCATAGTCACACTAGATTCCCAAAGATTCGGTTGACTAGGTACTAGGATCGGTTCCCCGCATATATATGGTATTAAACTCATATGTGTTGCACATGTCCATAGGATCGGTTCCCCTTTCTGCTATAAACCTTGATGCACCCCATACAAGGATCGGTTCCCTATTGCACTGCACCCCTTAGGTTCGGCTCCCTTTCCCTCACTAGGATCGGTTCCCTACCCCCAACAAGGATCGGTTCCCTTTCCCCAACAAGGATCGGTTCCCTTTCCCCAAGGCACATACAATCCGATCATACCAGGTGATGACTTAAGATTGGTTTTACTAATAAAAGTTATACCAATACAAAAGTCAGGACTTTGTGAATAGTTCTACCAAGAACACAAAAAGTTGTGAGCGGTTATACTCTATCACACATATTGGTTGTTCATAAGATATGCAATGAATAACAAAACCAATAACTCCCGGCAATTTCCTTTTTGGTCCACAAAAAAGTTTATGAACTTACTTCCTTATAACACATGTAAACATTGTTCCCTAAGATGAAATCCTCATCTTATACCCATACATAATCACAATAGCCTTCAAATGATTATGGCGATGTCTTATCTACAAAGTTTAATGGTTAAGAAATAAACCTCGTATTGTATTCCTTAATACTATGTCTATCTAGAGTTCAAACATGCTTCGCAGTTATGTTTTCAATATGCACGACTTGAAAGATACGTTAAGGAATGAAACATTTCAAGTCAAATATCACTAACCTCAAGTGGAAGGATGATTGTTGTCATTGTATCTCCTTGCTTCTTCACATCTTCAAGACTTCGCAATACTTGTAATGTCTCATATACTAATACTTTCAAGCTAACCTATACGAAGTTTAACTCTATTACATAATCAAGCAACTCTTAACATGAGTTTTGATTCACTAAAATATGACAACCAAACTTGACATACCAACGCTTGGTGGGTTCAACCGAGCAATGCTCTAACAACTTCTTATACTTGATATAGTCCCGGTGCACGCGTATAAAACCATAAAACATCTTATAGGGATGAAACCATCCATATTTGAATCTTCATATATTTGGTCAGGATCTGGAACATAGTTGCATTGAATGCAGAGAAGTTGATGACTATGACAGATTCAACGAGGCTGAAGAGAGACACGACTTTGATATATCGAGTCATTGATAAATTCCCTTTACGTTTTGAAGGTCGATCTTTATTCTCCTAGTCCCCATATAATAACATGTTGTGATGTTGGTGTGAGGAGTTGAATAGTTTTGATGTGTTCCAATCTTTAAAGACTCTTGCATTGCACGGTTCTTCGTTGTCCCCGGTGACTCGAGAAGCTTGGAAAATGAAGTAAGACCCTTGTAGCATATGAAATTGAGTCTTCAAGGATGGTAAACGATAACTTGTGGGTTAGAGACGTCTTTGGAGAGTCATGTTGAGATACTACCGTGTGTGTCTTCCTATATAAGATGAAGTTTTTATTCCGCCTCTACTAGGTGTCATGACAGGGATTCATGTGAACTTCTTTAGCTAAGTCTTTTATTGAGATCTATCTTTCTTCTGGGAGATGGTAAACCAAAATTAAGAGAAGCAGACGCGTCATAGGACCAGTAAAACAATAAACTCGTTATAGGGATAGTGATGCAAGATACATGCTTTAAGGATAATAGACAGCTGGTTTGCGTTAAGGTTGTTGATGATGAAGCTCTTCGAAAGTCCCCACGGTACATCCCAACTTGAGGAAGTGGTTTTTTTGATTTTGGGAGTCGTAAGTGGTCGTCGTATCTTGTTCTTCAGTCGTCACGCCGACTCTAACACATAGGCTATCTTATCGAGATGATCTTTTGGAGAGAAGAGGCTTCGACTGCAGGAACTTCTAGATAAGTAGCCTGAATAGCTAAATCCATTTAGATTCGTTCTCAACTAGGTATCAGACCACTACAAATCTCTTTTCCCTTGATAGATTCGTCTGTAAATATATTATCCTTCTCTATGTTGGGTGCACCGAGGTCCCATCAAAAAATGATACTGGATAATCGTTGGTGTAGCTGAGATGGAGGCTCATCGAGACTTGGTCGTACAATTTGTGGGACTCCTCTTTTTTCTGACGGGACGAGTGTTGAGATAGCATATCGACCAGCGGCTTTGCATCTTCGGATAAGTATGAGCTTTGGCCGAGCGTTGTTTTGGAAGCTAGTCCCGTCTTATACTTTGTCGCCTTCTAGTCATATTGCTCTGAAGAAGGAAGAACGACAAGATATATCTTAAATGACGATTTATGATCCTACGTGGCTCCACAACGCTTTTGACTAGATCACTAATCTTTTGGAGCCTTTTCAAGTTTTCGTTGAATTTATCCTATAGACGACGAAAAGTAAATCTGACGTAAAAGAACTAGGTCAATTGGATACATAATGAAAAAGTTATAAGTACAGTAGAACCCCTATAAATTAATAATCACGATAAAATACCGTTGGGGTGTCCTTTTTTCTTAAAAAATAAAATAATAATCACGACAAAATTAATAAAAATTTCTGGTCCCGAGTCGGGACCAACGTGTTAAATTAATAATTCGCTAAATTTATAAAATAACATTTTATTTTTTTTATCTTTCTATAGGTCCCTTTGAATATATAAATTAATAACATTCCAATTTATATATATTTAGTTTTACATTTATGCTAATTTGGTAAAGTATGATTCAATTGTGACTTGGTTTTTCTTAAAATTGATGTCACATTGAATTTCATCTTGGATTTTTCTTAACATTAGAAGAGTTTTTGGTGTTATCGGTTCCTGATGCAATAAAAACGTATTCAATGTCTTTGCAGCTTTGATAGCTTTCTTTATGGGAATGTGGCTCTGTAACTACACTTTCATATTCGACTTCGACATCATCACTTTCGTCTTTTTCCCATGACGCTCTCAATTATTTCTTCGTTAATCAACAAATCTGAATAATATCCTCTTGAGGGTAGTTTAAAAGAAATTCAGCATCCATTCCACTATGATAATTCAATCTATTGATTAAATTTTGTAATTCTCTAGTTCCTACATTATCCAACGCTTCACTTGCATTCTCTGATGAGGTGTCATCCATTGAATGAATCTTACAATGACGAAAACAATTTGCAATGGAATAAGGTGTATTGGTTCATTTTGTTGATTTTTTTTTTGAATTAAACAATATCTTCATAAATTAATGAATTATTAATTATGAATAATTTGTAGTTAGCTCAACTGGTCATGCCCGTTCTTTAAAGGTTTCATGCGCTCAAGGAGGTCCCAGTTTTGAGTCCCCGATGACGTAATATTGTAGAATTTTACATGGAAGGTAGAGTTAGCTTGCCCCCTATCCGCTTCAGATCACTTGGCTGGTTCCTCATGAGGCTCGCTGGTAGGCTTGCACTGCAACCTGTTCAACTTACGTAGTAGTACGCTGTTGGTGTTTAGCTTGTAAGGCTTCCAACTAGTCTCTTGTAATAATACTCTTATCTAATAATATAAAAATATATAATTTAATATTTTTAAATTTATACGATTATTTAATATCGCGATAAATTGATAAATTTTGCCGGTCCCGGTCATATTATTTTATAGGGTTATACTGTAAAAGAGTAAAGTGAGGTAAACTTCCCGAGTCTCGTGTGATTAGGTTGAGGGCCCTTGACCTAAACGAATTCTGGACCAAATATTCGCTGGAATCTTCAAGTTTAGATCATCATTTGGTTCTCGAGAGCGATGAGGTCAGCTGAATGGTTGATCCTTTACTCTGTCGTGTTCTTAATGAGCTTCATCTTTTCTGGCGAGGCCGATTGCGGACAGACTGGATCTCTGAGTTTTTGCAAGATCATGTTGAGTCTCTGGGAGTTCTCAGGTTCTTATCCAATGCTTTTGGGGTTAGTAATAGATTTTTTGGTGGAAATAAGTTATTGGGACGTTTTTTATGGATGGAAAGATTCAGGTGATCTAGAATGTCAATAACCTATTCAAAAATCGTCTAAGAGAAAAAAGTGCTAGTAGGGATAATTGTCTCAACTGAATCTGTAATGCATTTACAAAGACTGAATCAATGGAATATTTTTATGTTTGGATTGATGGAATCGGCTTCCTTCCTAATAGTGACCATGATTGAGATATGTAACTGAGTGGACACCCCCCACCCCACTGTGGTCGCCAAAATGTAACTACCTAAAATACGTGAGAGGCTAAAGTGGGATTCTAGGGTTCCTAAAAATGAGTCATGAGAGGTTGAGCACGAACATTCTCTGCCTAAACCACGCACATTGGTCGTTTAAAGGCTGCTTCAGTCACATGGAAGATGTTTAGGGGCTGGTCTTAGGGAAGGAAGCAGATGAAGAGAGAGATCATAGAATTCTATGGTTTGAAGAAGAATTGCTCTGAGAGTTTATGAGAAAGTTGTGTCGTTATCTTGGAGAAATAATAACCTATTTATAGCAGAATTCTCTAATCTCAGGTTGGTGAAGATAGGAATTCTTATAGGTTGGATCGCACCAAACATAGATTGTTATATCTTTTCATGTTTAGCTGCTCTGATACCAATTTAAAAGAAGAGGTACCCAAATATACCTCAATCTAAAACTTTTCCACCTATAAGTCCTTTGTCCGAAAGTGATTGTCTATGCACTGAGTCGAGACAATACCACTAATCGATTCGCACTTCGTGTGATCGTCTATGGATATGAGATCGAGACAATACAACAACGAAGTATGTTTACTTGATAAGAGGTTCGGACTTAACCAAACATAATAGGATTACTATCAAGTAAATAGGGATTAACGTTTGTGTATTTTACTTTTAATTGTAATAAAAACAATTATAATTGCGGAAATAGAAAAGTAAAAGACACAACAAGATTTTGTTAACGAGGAAACCGCAAATGCAGAAAAACCCCGGGACCTTGTCCAGAATTGAATACTCTCAGGATTAAGCCGCTATACAAAATCAAACCAACTTCGTATAGTTGAGGCCAAGAAACTAAACCTATAGTTCACCTAGTTCCGTCTGTATTCCCACGCCTCCAACTTGTAGTAAGTCACGTACTTGGAACAATTCCTTTGGTACGTATTCCAAACAGTAAAGGAACAACAAATTTGTTTGGTATCAACTCTTTTCAACCAAGTGATATGAGTTCGACAAAAATCTCTTCCGTTTATCCCGATAAACTCCTTTGCCAGGTCCTTAGATCTATCTACTAACAATTACCGAAGTAATCGTCTAGATTTTTCAATTAATACTTTGAATCACAAAGAAACGTATTGATGCCGATCTACTTAACTAATCAATCCAATCTACCACAAGGATAAACCGATTATAGTTGGATCCTCTTTAACAGACACACCAAAGATTATGAACCCAAATCATAAATCTTCAAAATCTTCAAATCTTCTTAGATCTTCAATAAACACCTGGAAACAATCAACTTGAATCTCTTGTGATCAATCACGCACAGAACGGAGTCGGTTAACAATGGATTATCAATGTCTTTAGATCTACAAACAGTCTAAAGATCCTCGTCGAAACTTCGATCTAGTTTGAGTGAATCTTATATCAGAAGAGAAGATTCTCAAGCATAAAAAAACTAGGTGCAATCAAAGTTCAACAACCGTTAGTCAATCAAATCAATCAAAAACTAATAATAAACCGCAATTATTTAGTTTCCCACCAACGGTACTAATAGAGCTTCTCAATCCCAGAGAAGTCTTTAAACTGAGCGGCCGTAAGAGATTTCACCTAATTAGGTTACTTTCTTCTCCGAATAGGCGGCTCCACCAGTAACAACACAACTAGGTAGTTTTGCTGGCTCTGAGGATTAGTTTGCTAGAAATGCAAACTTTGGTATTTATAGACCAAGGAAGTTTGGACACCAAGGAATTTCCAAAACCGAATATATTCTCAAGATATGCAATATATTCCAGATTCGGTTTCCATAATTGCTGGAAATGCTTTGTCCAAATATTGACCGAAAATCTCTTAGAAAATCTCCAATTAGTCAATGCACATTACCAATTTTCATTTTCCAAAAATTAAAAACCTTAATTAAAAGATTCTCAACTTATTTTTCGATCCAGGATTTTTCCTTTAGCTATTAAGGAATATCTTTGAACAATAAAAGATAAGCGTTACTGCACATGTTCAAAGAATGTCGACATCATTACTTTGTAAGTCCTCTTTCATACTTATAATATTGAAACCGATTTACCACACTTCCAAACGAGTTTAGAATTGGTTCATCTGACTTTCAAGAACTATGTGATTGATTAAGAACACTCAATCACAAATCATGGGTTTGACGGTTCTACCAAAACAAGTTTCGGTTCTACCTCCATGTGAGTAATGTGCATAGTCACACTAGCTTTACAAAAATTCGGTTGACTAGGTACTAGGATCGGTTCCTCGCATACTTATAGTAACTACTTGTATTTGCTGCACATGTCCATAGGATCGGTTCCCCTTTCACTAAAAACTTGTTGCACATGTTCATAGGATCGATTCCCCCATCTACTAAAAACGTGTTGCACCTCTTACAAGGATCGACTCCCCTTTTGTGATCGGTTGCACCTATTCATAGGATCGGTTCCCCTTTGCCTAGAGTTGGTCATACCAATAACACTAAATCGATCATACCATATCAGGTGATTACTTAAGATCGGTTTCACTAATAAAAGTCATACCAATACAAAAGTCGGGCCTTGTGAATAGTTTTACCAAGAACATAAACAAGTCATGAGCGGTTATACTAATCACACATATTGGCAGTTCAAAAGATATGCAATGAATAACAATACCAATAAGCCTAGTGATTTCCCTTTCGATTCACGAAACAAGTTCATGAATTTACTTCCGTTAAACTGATGTAAAACACTGTCTCCTACGATCTCATACTCATACATAATCACAATAGCATTCGAACGATTATGTCGATGTCTTTTATACGAAGTTAAAAAGATAAGCGTTATACTTCGTATTGTATTCCTTAATACTACGTCTAACTAGAGTGTAATCATTCATGCTTCGTATTTATGTTTTCAATATGCACGACTTGAAAGATACGTTTGGGAATGAAACAGTTTAAGTCAAATATCACTAACCTCAAGTGGAAGGATGATGTTGTCGTTGTAGCTCCTTACTTCTTCAAGTCTTCGCAATACTTGCCACCACCTTTACTCTCCTATGTGGTGAGAAATAGGCCGAGTATTTATCACACGTGCAGCAGACCGCCAGAGCAGAACCCTAGTTGATACCCCCCCTCCCATTTGTGTGAGGCTGAGTCATCCTTTGTGATAATGTGTTGAGAGGTAAAGATATTTTGTTTAGCCGAGTTTCTAAGATAGAGAGATATTCTATGATTTGTGAGAATAACTAGGATGAGTCACGTGAAAAGGCATGGAATGCCTCAGAAATCATGTGTAGAGTGTGAGAGAAGATGAGGTTGATATCCCTCTCTTCATAGCCGGTCACATATGTCATGTGAATATCGTATTATTGCTTGTGGGTCCTTTTGTTGAGCATGCAGATCTCAAGACCGGCCCATTTTACTTGTCTTGACTGTAGGGCTGTCAATGGGTACGCATTACCCGGAACCTGTAGATTCGGGTCCGGTTCTGGGTCCTAAAGTTGGACCCATTAACAACTTAGGACCCGATGGGTAATTACCCGATTGGACCCGATTGGAATCGGGTCCAAACGGGTAATACCGGTTAGGTACCTGGTTATTCATCATTTTATTCATCTTTTTAGCAAAATTATAAGCATTTTTCTAGCTTTGGTTATAATTTTTTTTGTCATTTTTCTCTTACATTTAATTTTTATTTAGTACATTAATAAAGAAATAATAATAAATTTTTATAAAAATAATTTAAATCCAAGTTAAAAAGAGAGATAAATTAAGTTTTTAAGATTTTCTTTATAGTTTTCTTAATACCCAACGGGTATCCTGGACTTTCAACGGGTCCGGTTATAGGTCCACAAATTTTGGAACCGGACCCGGAACCGTTAGGAACCGGAACCGACTTTTACAAGTAAGGTCCGAGTCTAGTGGTATCTGGGAGGACCCGGACCCGTTGACGCTTATAGCCGTGAGTATGTTTGAGACGCTGAGAAAGAGGCCTGATGCCTAGATGAGGCTTGAGGCTTGTGCCTAAGTCTTATATCTGCATAAGACTCTTTAGACGGGATGGCTCAGCTCGGATGAGGCTATTTGAGATTTGGCCGATGCAGCTGGGGTTGTCTGAAATTTAACTGACGCGTCCGGAGCTATCTGAGATTTGGTCGACACGTCTGGGGTCGTCTGAGATTTGGCCGATGCGTCTGGAGCTATCTGAAATTTGGCCGACGCGTGCGGAATTGTCTGAGATTTGGCCGACGCTTCTGGGGCCGTCTGAGATTTGGCCGACGCTTCTGGGGTCTTCTGAGATTTAGCTGACGTGATAGAGTCTGTTCGAGACTTTTCCAACGCGATGGAATCTCTATGAAGTCAGTTGGGACATGTTTGAGACAAAAAAGAAGGCTTGCATGCCTGATAATGTCTCTGCGAAACTTCAACTCACTTTTGTTTGACCAGCATATCTTGCAGGGATGTGCTGGAATCAATTGTGTCCGTATTTATGGGGATGACATAACCAGTGTATCTCGGTGGGATATTATAGGGGTCCGTCGAAAGGGACCATAGGCAGAATTACCAGCGTATCTCGCGAGGATGTCCTAGAAATTATTCGGAACCCTCGGTAAGTCGAGTCAGGGCCTAGAGTATACATGACCAATGTATCTCGCGATGATGTACTAGCAATTAGTCCTTGATCTCAAATAGGGTGAGTCATGCTTACAACAAACATGCATGTATTTGATCTGGGTCATAAGTCCGCCGGGGACGTTTTTACGCATCTACAGATCCTACATGACCAGCATTATCTTATCGAGGATGTATACTATGAATCATGGCATCACAATTAGCTGCGTCTCCCAAAGACATGATGGAATTGTGGTTGTTCTTGTTTATAACTCTGTCGGGGACATTTTACGCTCTACATAACCTACGTGACCAACGGTATCTCATCGAGGATGTGCGCTGGGAGTCAAGGCATCACGACTAGCGGTGTATCACGGGGACGTATACTAGAAATCGTGTCTATGAGTGCCTTGAGGACTAAGGGATTAATCTCTCCTTGGAGAGTTGAGTTTTTTCTATGGTTTTGGAATGATACTTTTTCTCCTTATCCAAATTTCACCATCTACAGTTGGCCTTTATGGTGTTTGCATGCCGTGGTACCAATTGAAAAAGAGAGGGTGCACACCAACATTTTTGTTCTGAAACATATATGGACAAACTTGTCACAATCAGTAGTATATATCAATAGATGAGATCATATACCTCATATGTAAACAAAATCACTTCGATAATCTCAAAAATCAATATCCAAGAATCAACATGGTATGTACCCGAACTTTGTTCCAACCGAATTCCAACAAGAACAAGTCTTGTAATCTATATTTCAAGATACGAATTCTCAAGAATAAATTTTGTAGGTTTCGTACAGTCTTTTGGGCTTAAAAATAATCTAGGTTGTTTAAAGTATTACTTGTGATATTTCTATTACAGGGATAAACAACATAATATGGAAAAGAAAACGATGAAAACTACAATGTGCAGAAAAACCTCGGGAATTAGTCCAGAATTTGAACAGCACACTGTATTTAACAGCTATAGACACTATCCTAGTACCATACTTCATACTGTAATGTAGTTGAGACCGAATGGATACTACGAGCATTTCATCTGCAGTTGTACTTCCTTATGTCTTTTGGATCTAACAAGACCCTATGTAACACGATTCCCATAGCTGACGTCCTTTACGGGCATATGAGTTGCTTCAACCTAAGAGAAGAATTTTAACTAATCCTTCTCCTCTAACAGATAGCCTATTAATTTTATTTGGATATGTTTCAATCAAGGTTTGGAAATTTGTTTCCAACAGAACAAGTCCAACAAACCTCAAAGATATAGAATACTAATATTCTTATGAAAGAGAAGCCTGGATCACTACCACCTCACAAGAAAAATCTAAACAAATCAAAGAAGTGTTTGGATATCTATCTTATGGAATAACAAATTCTGAGGAAAAGAATACTTTGTGATTTCTATTTATCTTGTTCCTGATCTGTAGTTCAAAAACTACAACAATCAATAAGAACAAGATCCAACAAAAATACATAAAATAAAAGATAGTCTTATCGGGCTTCAGGAATCTCTTAACGAAGACTTTCAAAGTCGTAAGATAGATTTTTAGAGGATGACTCTGGACGGAACTATGACGCATAAGTGCTAGGATTGGGGTTATAGTGTGCAGGAGTACTTTATTTATATTGATGAAAAAAACTTTGTAGCTTACAAACAAAGCTAGGTTCGTGAGATTGTTTTCGTATTTACGAATTACTCTGTTCCCAAATAAACTTAACTTCTCCATATAGATTGATCATGTAAGCATGTGAGAATTTTTCCTTGAGTTGAAAACAATAAATGTTTAGCCGCATATTAGTCGATATACACGTTGTGCACCAAGTGGTTTGCTAAAGAATAATGGTTATGTTGTTGCAAAATCGAGAAGCATAATTTGAAGTATAATATCGCAAGACAAAAATGGTTCGTGAAAATGTCCAAAACATGTTCTTTATGTATTTATAAGTTTACAAACTGTCCAAAACAATTTGTGTAATTAAATACAAAAATTCTACAGACAACTCATCAAATTAACCAGTTCGCAAACTGACAAAATCATTGTAACAACGATACAAAAAGTATCCAGTAGTATCTCAAAATCGACCAGTTCGCGAACCGACAAAATAAGTTTGTGGACTCAAGTTAATTGAAAATAATTTATCAAGTCTTTATTTATAAGTTCAAGTTCGCGAACTAAGCTAATCAATTTGTGAATACAAAAACTAACTTGACGACTCCTTATGCAATTTCAATTGTTTGAATAATAAATCGACCTCAAATTATTATGCGAGAAGTTCTAAATTGCTTGAATTATTCTTTGCAGTGTTCATCATAATACTAAAGCCATGTGACATGTCTCGGTAGATAGAATGGTAGATAATATGTGTAAATAGGATAGTCAGTCTTCACATACCTTTATTGATGAAGTTCTCATTGACGCCGTTGTTTTTCTTTCTTCAATTTTCAAGGTTGATTGGTGAATTTTGATACACAACTATCGTTCTCTATTCCAATTCCGAGACTGACCTTAGTAGTCTAGCAATCAAGATATAATTTTGATCAATTAAATTATACAACAAGTGTGACATACCAAAACTTGTTAGTTTGACCAGTGATGCTGTAACATATTTCCAAAAGAAAGATGGATTTATGGTTCAGAAAATGTTATAACATCGCTCGGTCAAATTCACAAATTTTGCTATCTCAAGCTTGTTGACGGTGTTAGATGTACAAAACTATATCTTGATTTATAATATAATAAAGTCAGGTCTCGGACTAGGACTAAAGTATGATAGTCGACTATCATACATCACTGAATAACCCTCGAATATTGAAGACTGGAGAACAAACGACAACATTTGCGAGAGATTCATCAACAAAAGGGAATGTAAAGACAAACTTATCCTATTTACTCACGACATTTACCATTCTATATTATGAGACTATGTCGTATGATTTTAATAGATTTAATTTTGTAAAAAAGAAATATTAAGTTCAAGCTTGCCTTGGTTAAACTCTCGAAATATGATTCAAGCAGTGGATGTTCATAGATCCTTAGTATCTTAGTTAAACCAATTTATTGTTCACAAACTATTTTTTTTCTTCAAGTTGATCATTTGGAAATTACCCAAACAATAATGCATATTGTTTGTGGATATATAGGAAATGTTTTAAATTAATTATGAGACACTAATAACTACTTGGCGTAAGGTACACTTACTTGAATGTAAACCCAAGTCATTCTGAATTCCGCAAACTGTAGAGGTTTGCGAACCTTTACATATGAGTTACGAAATGGGTATAAGTTTACAAACCCTTGAATCTGAATTAGCAAAAGTTTGAAAACCCATTGGGCCTGACTTCGCGAACTTCCAATAGTTTGCAAACCTATACAGTTTCAGTATTAGCAGAAGTACATGAACTATTTTATACGACTATGTTAGCTTTTACTGAAACTCTCACAAACACTTCTAAGACAACTTTATTCACAAAATCACTTTGGGTTTGTGGATTATTTTTTAATCTTGAGTGCTATTGAACATAAATGAGTGCTTGTATGTTCAAAGGCATACTTGCCACTATGAACCATCATTGTGCACGGTTCCAAAATCCTAGACTATAATGCATATTCTTTTGTATAATTTCAAGGAAGACTTTTCCCATGATTATATGAATTCCCAACAAGAATTTCATATAAAATTATAAAGTTTTTGCTTGCATCTCAAGCTAACTTAGCTTCATTCAAAGCTACCTAGAACCTTAAGAATCTATAAATAGAAAGACTCTTGCACATGGTTTCTTGATCCCTGGTACTTTTGCGTCCTAGTTGCAAATCTAGAGTGGTCTACTATAACCTAGGTTATTCGTATAAATGTATTTTAGGTTACGACTTCGAAGACTTCACTTAGGAAATCATGAATCCGGGTCATACTATCTTTTACCTGATGGTTCATGTATCCGGATCAATTTTACTCACAAAAAGGAAGATAAATCGAGAGATGAACAAAATGCTAGGATTAAAGGCATGGCCGAGAGCCTGAGATTGTTAGCAGTGGGAAGAGACTGTAGTACTTGAGTACATCGTCGTTGTTCTGATGGAGTTTTTCTGCCGAATTGGTTGAGAAGTCTGGTGAAAAAAGAAATGGGATCTGTTAGAGCATAGATCGGTTGAACTCACCAAGCGTTGGTATGTGAAGTTTGGTTGTCATATTTTAGTGTGTCAAAACTCATCTAAATTCGCTTGATTATATTCTAGAGTCAACTTCGTTTAGGTTGGACTAGAAAGTCTATGAATGTTGATACATACAAGCATTACTCCGAAGACCTGAAGAATGTGAAGAGGAAGTGAACTACAATGACGACATCATGATTCCACTTGAGGTTAGTAATATCTACTTGAACTGTTTCATTCCTAACGTATCTTTCAAGTCGTGCTATATTGAAAACATAACTGTGAAGCTGTATATAATGTACATATTGTATAATATTCTAGTGATGCGACATGGTCATATCTGTATGATCATAGTATTAGGGAAATAGACTACGAAGTATAGCGCTTATCTTTTGAACTTCGTAGATATGTCATCGACATAATCTTGTATATATTGTTATGATTATGTGAATGGTTTATGGTGAAGATTTCATCTTAGGAAAAAATGTTTTACATTCGTTTAAAGGAAGTACATTCATATATTTTTTTTTAGGAATTGAAAGGGAAATCATTAGGCTTATTGGTTCGACTGTTCATTACAAATTTTTGGATGACCAATATGTGTGAGATGGTAGAACCGATCATAACTATGTTATGTATCTTTGTATAACTAATCACAATGCCTGACTTATCATTTGGTATGACTGGTTTTTATTAATTGGTGTAATCGATCCTAAGTAATCACCATGAGATGGTATGATCGATATTTATAATTGGTGTGATTGATCCTAGTAATTGGTGTGACCGGTCACAAAGTGTTGTGTAATCGGTCCTTTTAATTGGTAACCGGTCCTGGTAATTGGTGTAACCGATCCTGGTAACTGGTGTGACCGATCACAAGCAATACCATGGGAATATGGTATCCGGTCCTGGTAACTGATGTAATCGGTCCTGGTAACCTGTGTGACCGATCACAAGTATTTCCATATTGAGGTATAACCGATCCTAGTGATTGGTAGAACCGATTTGAACCCATTTATGTGATTTGATATTTGATCAATCACATAGTTATCTTGGAATACAGGTCAACCAATTGTAAACTTGTTTGGAAGTGTGGTATAACCGATTCCAAGAATGTAAATCCATGTAAATATAAATAAGGATTTACAGTGAAGAGATGTCAACATACTTTGAACACGTACAATAACTCTTATTATTTATTTTTTAAAGATATTTCGTAGTACTCAAGGACATCTTGTGCCGAAATAAATTGAGAATCTTTTAATTAAGGTTTTTGGTTTTATATGCTCAGCAATTAAATGCATATCTCTAGAGAATAAAAGTTAGTAATGTGCATTTACTAATTGGAGATTTTCTATTTAGAGATTTCAGAAATTTTGGACAAGCATTTATTGGAATTAGGAAAACGAATTTTTCCATTCATTGTAAATTTTGAGAATATTTTCGGTTTTGAAAATTCCTTGATGTCCAACCATCCTTGGTCTATAAATACCTAAGTTTGCATTTCTAGCAAACTTCATTCTTGTTGTTTCTGGTGGAGCCGTCTATTCGGAGAGGAAAGTATCCTAATTAGGTGAAATCTCTTACGAACGCTCGTTTAAAGACTTCCGTGGGATCAAGAAGCTCTACGAGTACCATTGGTGGGAAACTAGATAATTATAGTGTTATTAGTTTTCGATTGATTTGATTGACTAACGGTTGTTGAAACTTTGATTCCACCTAGTTTGTTTATTCTTGGGAATCTTTTCTTCTAATATAAGATTCACTTTAAACTAGATCAAAGTATCGACAGGATCTATAGAATTGTTTGTATATCTAAAGACATCTTTTCATAATCCATTGTTAACAGACTAAGTTCTGTGTGTGATTGATCACAAGAGATTCAAGAGGTGTTGTGCAGGTTATTATTGAAGATTAAAGAAGATTTGAAGACGAAGAAGATTTCTTATTAGTTCTCATATCTTTGTGTGTACATAAACCTTGATCGGCTTGGATCCAACTATAATCGGATTTATTCAATTGATTAGTTGTGTGAGATCTCACTTTATAGCTTCTCGTTGAGATCTATACTGATTTATTGTGAATCTAAACTTAACTGCTTCTGCATTTATTGGATAGATTGATCTAACCAGGCAAAGGAGTTTATTAGATTAAACGGAAGAGCCTTTGTGTATGACTTTAGATATCTTTATCTTGAAAGAATCAATAGAGTTGTCACCAAATAGATTTGTTGTTCCTTACTGTTTGGAATACGATCCAAAGGAATTGTACTAGTGCGTGACTTTCGAAGTCGCAAGCGCAGGTATACTGAGGAAACTAAGTGAACTAGGGGTAGTTGCTTGGTCTCAACTATACGAAGTTGGTGTAGATTTTGTATAATGGATTAATTATGAGAGTATTCAATTCTGGTCTAAGTCCCGGGGTTTTTCTGCATTTGCAGTTTCCTCGTTAACAAAATCTTGATGTGTCTTTTACTTTGATTTCCGTATTATAATTGTTTATTATAATAAATTAAAATACGTTAACGTTAACTCAGATATACTTGATACTGATCCTATAGAGTTTGGTTAAGTCCGAACCTATTATCAAGTATCACACTTTGGTAGTCGTATTATCTCGATCTCGTATCCATAAACAATCACACAAAGTGTGAATATCGATTTGTTGTATTGTCTCGACTCTGTCCATAGACGATCAATTTCGGTAAGATGACTTATAGGTTGGAACAAAAAGATTGTGGTGTATTTGGGTACCCTCATCTTATCAAATGGTATCAGAGCAGGCAAACACGAAAATATCTAACAATTTGTGTTTGGTGTGATCCAACCTATAGGAATTGAATCCAATGGCTGATTTAGTTAATGTAGTAGCAGGATTTGACTACTTAAAAGACTCGTGGTGGAAGACACGCATGAAGTATTCGATACTCTTGTTCCCAAATTTGTTAGGAATTTGGATTAGGTCTATGTATGTCTTGAACGACTTACATAATCCCTCAGCTATCATAGAATTGTATCTCATGGTATTGAATACTAACTAGTTTAGTAACAATGATACAATATTCTATGTGACATGTTCTATCTTGAAAATGCACAAGATCCTATATAAGATTTTTTTGTGTATGAACCATGACTATTTTGTTCTTGAAAAATCTGGGATTTAAATATATTTTTGATTGGTTACCCAAATATATATGTGCATATTTTCAGATCTAAGATTGTCAATGTATCGCTGATTAGGATGCGTTTTTGGAATCTTTGTGATTGTACAAATAAGGATTTTTCGGTTAATAATTCTATTAAAAATGGATTGCTTCATACACCCCACAATTGTTTTAATGAAGGAAGTGATCTTTTAAAATATTACTGGATTTATGATTCTAAAGATATTTTTTATAAATATCTTGTTATGTTCAATTGTGTTATTGTAAACTCTATTGGAAAATTCTTGAATGAATTTCAAAAATTATCTTTTGGCAATTATAGAGTTAACAAACACTTGGACATAAATACAGAATTGATCCATAATATAGATCTGGTCTAAGAAAAATTGGTTTTCCAAAAGAAAGACCTAATTGCGAAATCATATTTGTTTCCCCACAAATCAAGGTTTCCTATTTTGGAAGGATTTCCTAAAACTAGTTATTTCTGAAAATTGTTATCTTCACTCCCTATAAAAAAAGGATTATTTTGTGTTGTTTTCATAGACATCTTGGGAGAAGTTGTTCGGAACAGAAACTAGGGTTTTTCATATTTCTTCAAAACTTGAAAATATGGGAAAGAGGAAATCAAGAGAAAAAACGTATGAAACTGACAACATGGAATTGAATCCATATATTCCTTTTGGTGATATTGAAAAGAATCAAGTATCCTCACTTGATCAAAGACAAACATGAACTTAAAAACTTTGTGGATAGTACATGTTTTGAGAGACATCAAGCATTAAAAGGAATCAATTTCACTGCTGAAAAGAGATTCGATTCAGATGTTTCAAAAAGAAAATATGTGAAGTTTATTCAAGACCGAAACTGGGGAGATTTGTTTGGGTTTGAAAAATATTCACCTGATATAGTAAGAGTCTTTTATGCTAATATTCATAATATTAATCATAAAAATCTTACTTTTATCACTCTTGTTGGATCCACTTTTCACCAAGACAGAAAGATGATACCAAAGATCATCAATTACAATGTGAAAGGAAATCATTTGATTACTGGTTTTGAAATTGAGCACGATAACATTTCAAAACATATCACAGAAAAATCTGTTGGCTGGAAGAATGTTAACCAAAGAAATATCCTTCTACTTAAGGGTTTTCGGTAAACTTGCAATAGCTACTCTCTTTGATTGCACAAGAGATACATCACAATGGGACAAGGAATTTGCTGAGTTTGTATACTTCCTTCTTGAAGGTGATAAGAAAATTGATATATGTGGAATGATTACGAATCAACTGATCAAGATCTTTGAATCCATCAATGCCACATGGTCCCAAAAAAATCTTGGATATCCCTGTATCATCACCAGCATGTGTGAAAACACAATGGGGAATAATTTTGGAGATGAGAAAGTCACTACAACAGTCTCTCAGGGAATTATCAAACAAATGAGTAAAACTCGAAAAGAAAGAGGAACTATTGTTTCAACTTCTCAAATCTATAGCAATGAAGATCTCTTGTTCCATATCTTGCATCTTGGAAGACAATTAAACTTTATTCAGAAAAAGTTAGCCTTTGCTGCCCGAAATGATCCGGAAACTCTTCAAGGAATCTTAGAGATCAATGTTGAGTTCTTAAAAGGCGAAGTGGACCAAGACTCTGAAAAAGAATATGATGAGCAGCTGACAAATAAGGAGTAGTCTACCTTCTTATTTAGAAAAGAAAATAAACATCAATGTTTTGATTTACTTCAGTTGTTGTATAAGGTTTATTTTTGAATAAAACTATCAATATTTATGAATAAAATTATTATTTTATAAAAAAATTTGTGATAGTTACCGATTACATAGCCTGTGAATGAATGTTTATATTTTTGCTATGTGTATTTGGTTTATGGGATGTCTGATTTCACTTTTCATCAACCTTAATATTCGATCTCATATGATGTGACCTTTATGGTTTGTGAGGCTTTTTGATTTAGTGGGATTAAGTTCTATCCCATGTTGGTAGGCTTTATCAAAGGATCATAAGGTGTTCTGATTGAAACTCATATGTGAAAAGTCACAATATGTGAACCAATTTATGTTTACATGAGTTGTGTTTAGTATAATATATGTGTTTCGGGTTTTCAACTTTTGCTATTGGCAGGCATTAGTTAAAACCGTTCAACCTTTCTCTGGTAAAGGTTGCTTTTGTTGTTGTTCTTTTGTTCTTGCGAGAGGATGATAACACACCGAGGGAGAGTTCGTATTTGAACTTGCGCTTAATGATATATCTTTATGGGGAGAAGAGGCTGCGGATTTTGAGGTAACGAATTTGTTAGTTAATCGTTTTCCTATTTAATAAAACCTATCTATATTGCATATATTTTGCTTCTACTTAGCAAAATTTCGGCACAATTGATATGTTCCATTATTGTGTATGGATGTGTGCGTGTGTGTGTGTGTGTGTGATTCAATTGTTTCTGGTTAAGAAAAACTATGTCAATTTACTTGACTTATTGTTTGGTATCTTCTTTATTGTTGGGTATCAAGTGTTTTTGCTTAACAAAATTCGGTGCAATTGCGGTGCTATAATGTCTATGTTTGTTTCAATTGCTTCCGGTTAAGAAAATAATTGTGCAAGTCAATTTATTTTGGTTTGTATATATTGTTTATGGCTTAAAAAAATACGGGATCATTTGTTTAATCCAAATCGATTCCGGATAAGAGAAACTAAGTTAATTCTGATCTTAGTTAGACTTATCAAATTAGAGGATTCGGTTATTATTCAAGTATAATTGAATGCCTTGAAAAGAAAAACTAGTTAACTAACCTAGTGTTTGTCTTGTCTAAAGGGAAAGGTCTAAGTTAATGTCTGAATAATTAGAGCCCGATGAGAGAAATAAAGTTAATTCTGATATTTATTTTGGTCTTATCAAAATAAGCGATTGCACATAAGCAATCGGTTTAACAAGGGAATTAAATTTCTTAGTCGAATTTTTAAACTATTAGGGAAAATTGCTTCGGGAATTTTTTTCCTTGATAACATATTGAAACTAAAATACTTGTAGTTTCGGTTTTAATATTGGTTATCTAAAGTGGTATGTGAAACCTTCGTGCTCAACTATTATAGGTTGTTTACAAGTCTTTTAGATTTGTAAGATTCTTTCGGTCTGTCCTTTATTTGCTCGAACCTTTATCATTTTGCGACAAAAAGGGGGAGAAATATATGGAGTAAACAAGTGATTTGCAATCACTAATGAAAGGAAAATAATTGTACTTAAACGTTATATCTAACAAAAGAGTAAAGCATTGACTAAGGGGGGAGAAACATATCATATTGATGTTGTAGTATTCTGACTACAAAAAGAGGAATAACAAAGATGTTCAAATTGAATATTTACCTAGCTTACCTTTAGGGGGAGTAAAAGCTTTTATTATTCAAATTTCAACAACGACATTTATTGATTGAATATATGCAGGTTATTGTGTTGTTGAAATTTGAAATCAAGCGCATGTAAAATGAACTCTTATGTAATTTTTTTATCCATATGCAATAAGAGTTTTGTTACTAAAATTGACAAAGGGGGAGATTGTTAGAGCATAGCTCAGTTGAACTCATCAAGCGTTGGAATGTCAAGTTTGGTTGTCATATTTTAGTGTATCAAAACTCATCTAAAGTCGCTTTATTATATACTATATTCAACTACATTTTGATTAGACTAAAAAGACTAGGAATGTTGATACATACAAGTATTACTCCGAAGACTAGAAGAATGTGAAGAAGAAGCGAACTACAACGACGACATCATCCTTACACTTGAGGTTAGTAATATTGACTTGAACTATTTCATTCCTAAGGTATCTTTCAAGTCGCGCTATATTGAAAACATAACTGCGAACCTGTATATATTGTACATATTGTATAATACTCTAGTGACGTGACATGGTCATATTTGTATGATGAATTAGACTACGAAGTATAACGCTTATCTTTTGAACTCCGTAGATATGACATCGGCATGATCTTATATATACTGTTATGATTATGTGAGTGGGTTATTGTGACGATTTCATCCTAGGAAACAATGTTTTACATTCGTATAAAGAAAGTACATTCATGAACTTGTTTTATGAATCAAAACGGAAATCATTAGGATTATTGGTTTGGCTATTCATTGCAAATCTTTGGATGACCAATATGTGAGAGATGGTAGAACCGATCGTAACTATGTTATGTATCTTGGTATAACTAATCACATTGCCTGACTTATAATTTGGTATGACTGGTTTTTATCAATTGGTGTAACCGATCCTAAGTGTTCAACATGAGATGGTATGATCGATATTTATAATTGGTGTGACCGATCCTAGTAATTGGTATAACCGACCCTAGTAATTGGTGTGACCGATCACAAAGTGTTGTGTAATCGGTCCTTGTAATTGGTAACCGGTCTTGGTAATTGGTGTAACCGATCCTGGTAACTGGTGTGGCCGATCACAAGCAATACCAAGGGAATATGGTAACTGGTCCTGGTAACTGATGTAACCGGTCCTGGTAACTAGTGTGACCGATCACAAGTATTTCCATATTGAGGTATAACCGATCTTAGTGATTGGAAGAACCGATTGAACCAATGTATGTGATTTTATATTTGATCAATCACATAGTTATCTTGGAATACAGGTCAACCAATTCCAAACTTGTTTGGAAGTGTGGTATAACCGATTCCAAGAATGTAAATCCATGTAAATATGAATAAGGATGTACAGTAAAGAGATGTTAACATACTCTGAACACGTACGGTAACTCTTATCATTTATTGTTCAAAGATTTTCCTTCGTACTCAAGGATATCTTGTGCCGAAATAAATTAAGAATCTTTTAATTAAGGTTTTTGGTTTTATATGCTTTAATTACCAACAATTAAATGCACATCTCTAGAGAATAAAATTAGTAATGTGCATTTACTAATTGGAGATTTTCTATTGAGAGATTTCGAAAATTTTGGATAAGCATTTATTGGAATTTGGGAAACCGAATTTTTCCATTCATTGCAAATCTAGAGAATATTTTTGGTTTTGGAAATTCATTGATGTCCAAACATCCCTGGTCTATAAATACCTAAGTTTGCATTTCTAGCAAACTCTCCTAAGAGCCAGGCAAACTTCATTCTTGTTGTTTCTGGTGGAGCCGTCTATTCGGAGAGGAAAGTATCTTAATTAGTTGAAATCTCTTACGACCGCTCGTTTATAGACTTCTGTGGGATCAAGAAGCTCTACGAGTATCGTTGGTGGGAAACTAGATAATTGCAGTATTATTAGCTTTCGATTGATTTGATTGACTAATGGATGTTGAAACTTTGATTGCACCTAGTTTGTTTATTCTTGAGAATCTTCTATTCTGATATAAGATTCAATCAAATTAGATCGAAGTATCGACGGGATCTTTAGAACTGTTTGTAGATCTAAATAAATCCAATGATAATCCATTGTTAACAGACTCCGTTATGTGTGTGATTGATCACAAGAGATTCAAGTGGTGTTGTGCAGGTTATTATTGAAGATTAAAGAAGAGTCGAAGACGAAGAAGATTTCTTATTAGTTTTCATATCTTTGTGTATGTATAAACCTTGATCGGTTGGGATCCAACTAGAATCGGATTTATTTGATTGATTAGCTGCGTGAAATCGTTATCCTTTTTTAGCTTCTCGTTGAGATCTATACTGATTGATTGCGGATATAAATTTAACTTCTTTTGTAGTTATTGGATAGATTGATCTAACCAGGCAAAATAGTTTATTACATTAAACGGAAAAGTCTTTGCGTATGACTTGAGATATCTTTATCTTGAAAGAATCAATAGAGTTGTTACTAAACAAATTTGTTGTTCCTTTATTGTTTGGAATACGATCCAAAGGAATTGTACCAGTGCGTGACCTTCGAAGTCGGAAGCGCAGGGATACTGAGAAAACTAAGTGAACTAGGGGTAGTTTCTTAGTCTCAACTATACGAAGTTGGTGTCGATTTTTTTATGCGGCTTAATTCTGAGAGTATTCAATTCTAGACTAGGTCCCGGGGTTTTTCTGCATTTGTAGTTTCCTCGTTAACAAAATCTTGTTGTGTCTGTTACTTTGATTTCCGCATTATAATTGTTTATTATAATAAAGTAAAATACACAAACGTTAACTCCGATATACTTGATAGTGATCCTATAGAATTCGGTTAAGTCCGAACCTATTATCAAGTATCACACTTTGGCAGTCATATTTTCTCGATCTCGTATCCTTAGACAATTATACAAAGTGTGAATACCGATTTGTTGTATTGTCTCGACTCTGTCCATAGACGATCACTTTCGGTAAGAGGACTTATAGGTTGAAACAAAAAGATTGTGTTGTATTTAGGTACCCTCGTCTTTTCAGGATCTAGTGAAATTAGGATTTTTATGCTGGTAGATTGAAAAAATTAAAAGTTCAAATGGGTTTTCGGAGATGGAGGTTGAAACAAATTAGCAAATGGTCCAATTTGGTTTGTGGAATGATCTAGTTGACCCTATGGGAGATGGTTGTTTGTTGTGTGTTACTCGAGTTGCTGCGGTTGATTGCGTTGCAGAGAATGAGGTTGTGTGTTCGTGACTTAGTTGGTTGTGCTAGATAGAGTTGCAAGATAATGATTTTGATAGTATGGTGCAGTTGAAGTCAGTAATCAACTAAAATTTGAAGTATGACTTTACATGTATGCTTAGGAATGGATTGAGGGGAAGGTGAAACGCCATCATGGGTGTAATTTAAGATGTGATGCACCATGATGGTGCAACAAAATCTTAGGTCATGCAAAATGGCTTAGGCTTTGACCAACTCAGACCAGTCAGCCGATTCAGAGTAGCTGACTCGGTCCCGACTCACCCATCTGATTTATGACATCACTAAGTTAACTTAGTTTTTTCAAATCATTTGACCGGTTACCGACGATTCTTTTCCAGTCGCTTGAGCGGGTTTCAAACGACTTTTCCGGTCATCTTCCGACCACTTTTCATGACTTCTAGCAATACTTCTTTGGCACAGTTTCTACATGGGTTTTTCTCACACATGGGCTTGGAGGACTTCTATACTATGGACTTTTGAGGACTTGACCTAATTTTAGAAACAAGAAGAGTATAAAAGGAAAAAACTTCTACATCTTTTGGGATCTTTGACAACTCGGAACTTTACGCTACTAGGGTTTGTTTTGTTTTTTCATCTTTTTTAATTTAAATAATTGTGACGAGCTCCATAGTTATTATTAGATAATTTTATACTTGGTTAAGGATGTAATCCTATTTCTAAACTCGTGCTTGATTTATGAATTAATTTTCTCTCTTTATTATCGTTCAAATCTATATTGTGCTTCATAATTACATGATTGACGTATTGTAATAGGATTAGCTGTTTGTGTAGTTGAGTGGCCAATTAATTGAATTCACATCTATATTGTAGCTATTTTAGGGTTTTTCATACGCAAAAGTGATAATACCTGAATACAAGTAGTATGATATGATTATGAATTGTAGTGATACTTTCTTGTGATAATATGAAAAATATTGACCTTTGTCTGAATTGTGTGCGCAATATATGACAATTGCATATTGATTAACCTATTTCTGAAAACTTAATGCTCTTAGGAAATTGGACCTGATTGTGCTTTTGCACTTTTGGTTATTTTTTAGGTAGAATTCACATGCGAAACTTTAATGTGCTTGCTGATAAACTTAGAAAACTAGCGGAGTATTCTTGCATTCAAGGTAATCTAGGGCCTTTGATGATAAGAGATTAATTTGCAATTCTAATCATTTATTCAAATACATGTTTAAGATTGAAGATGAACTCCTTGACCAATATTCTCAACTCTTTATTATTTTCTACTATTTAATTTGCTATTTGATGCAGAAATCCCCCTTGGTTACTTAAGAAATTGAAAATATAATAACAACAATAGCCTCTTGTGGAATGAACTCTTTTTTGCCATATACTTCATTTATATTTTGTTAAGTGCAAGAGTGATAAAATTTTGACGCACTGCGACAAGCGATCAAATTTTGACGCCACTGTCGGGGAGGCAGTGGATTGTTATTTTGCTCTGATTTCTTATTCTTATTATTGTTTTTAATTTTGTTTGGAGAATTGTGTTTCAGGTACCTTACTGAAAGACAAACCAAACAAAAAAATGGGTGATGCATATCGTACACTCAATGATCTAGCTTCCCAAAAGTTGGACCAACAACAATGGTGTATTGAGGCAACTTCTACATTTCATATTAAACCAGGGTTGATCAGTCAGATACCAAAGTTCCATGATTTGCATCGGAAGATCCAAACAAGCATCTTATGTATTTTCAATGGTTAATCACATACACGATATCCAAATGCGCTGATGCAGATGAAGGAATGTTGCAGAATTTCTATTTCTCTTTACTAGACGCATCTAAAGACTGGTTATATTACTTACCACCTGGTGGTATTACGGCATAGGCAGGATTGAATTAACTTTTCTTAGAGTGGTATTTTCCCGCATCCAAAACGGCTCAAATTTATAGAGAGATGAGTGGATTACATAGATGAAATGTGAAACATTGTATGAATGCTGGGAATGTTACAAGAGACTGGTGCTAGTTGTGAAAAAGCGAGGGTGTAATAACCACACCTAATAATTCGTTCGGAAATCTGTATGGACTAAACTCCAATATAATTCCGAGAGCACCAACTTAAAAGCGATCTCAATCAAGAGATATTTCAAAGATCTTTATCTCTATTTCTCAATGCAATCAGCAAATCGATAGATAGAAATCAGTGAGCCTAATTGATATGAGAAATAACTTGGATGGTACCAAAGACCAATGCCCAAGTTTCAATCAAGTTATACCCAACAATCAACTGATTGAAATACGCACAACCTGTGATATTTCAATTATATAAACAAATATAATACGAAAAAGAAATAACACAGACACCAAAAATCTTATTAACGAGGAGACCGCAAATGCAGAAAAACACCGGAACCTAGTCCAGCTTTGAACACTGTTAGAGCACTGCTCGGTCGAACTCGCAAGCGTTGCTATCTCAAGCTTGTTTGTCAAGTTTAGTTGCCAAAACTATAAGTCTTGGTTTCTAGTCTACTTATATCTAAGTCTCATACTAGGATAGAAAGTGTAGTTAAGCTCTAGACTCCACGACGTTCATCATGCAAAAACGAAAAACTACTCAAAGAACTGGTGGATCTTCATTGACTAAAAGGTATGTGGAGACTTGAACTTATCTATCACTCAAAAGTATATCTACTCTATCTCCTATCTTGAGACAAAAGTCGTATTTCTATATAGACTTCGATTATACACATTTGCTATTTCGAGCCGAGTTTATCTCGCGTATATATTTCTCAAAATATGTGTTGGTAAGCTTTCGCTTTGGATAAGTTCATCTTTACAAGTGATGAAAGTCATGTTGATTGTTTCAATCTCTTGAAAATCTCTTAAATGAAAAATGGAGTGTGAAGAAAGAAAGAAACCGGGGTTTTTCTGCATTTGCGGTTTCCTCGTTAACAGAATTTCTGGTGTCTATGTTATTTCAGTTTCCACATTATATTTTTTTATCTTTATAATTGAAATAATACATGTTGTGTGTTATATCATCAATTAGAGTAATCCAACCTTTGGTTGTTGATTGTCATTGATTGATCGTTGGATATTGGTCTTTGGTACCATCCAAGTTATTCCTTGTATTTGATTAGTACTCGCAGTTTCTGTTTGAGGAAATCAAATCAAGAGAGAGATATATAAACTCCTTGATATACTTTTAATTGATTGAGTCTTGTTGATTCTCTTAAAAGTATATTCGAGTTGTTCCATACATATTGCTAAGAGAAATATTGGGTGGTGTTGTTAGACCCCCGCTTTTTCAATTGGTATAAGAGTAAGCAAACACGTTCAAGACCTTAAAAGTCTATGTTTGTAGCAATCTGAGTCTGAGGACAGAATCTCTTACGCATACCAAGATTCCTCCTAAAGCTTTCAATTATGTTAGTTGTCTCGGGAATACCTCAAAAGATTGTTCCTTAGTTGATTCTTCCGAATCCCGAGGTACGAATATTGTCTCATATTGTGTTGATCACTCTTCCTCCAATGAGACATTGGACACAATGGCGAAAGCTAAAATGGAGCTCATCAGAATCGCAAAAAATTCTACTGAGTTTGTTGATCTTCAGAATCATGATCAACTCATCGATGAATTTGAAAAGTCTATTGATCGAGAACGTGTACTCTATAACATTATTGAGTCTTTCTCTAAGGATATTTAGAAACTTCTTCAAGAGAATAATCTACAGCGTGAAAATATTTGTGATCTTGAAAAGGTTATCAAAGAAGGCTCAATTAGAGAAAAACGTTTGACCAAGACGCATTCATCTGATCTTGACGGACTTCGTGTTGAAAAAGAGAAGCTAGAAGCATCACTTTCACTAGCCCATGAACAGTGTATGACCTTGGAAAAGGAAAACTCTATCTTAAGGAAAATTCTTCTGTTCCAACTGTTTCTCTTGACATACAATACATGAAGAAATATCCTCCAAAAGAAGATTGTGTCTAGAAAAGTTTATATAACTTACAATCTTCTTACAGGGCTGTAAAGTTAAAACAGATGTCGTCTGTTGTGTCTTCTCCACGAACCTGTACTTTCTATAGAAAAGGGAATCACTATGTTATCCGTTGTTTTGCCAGGAAGAAACAAATTTCTAAACTTCGTAATTTGATTTTTTTCCACTGTCAATGGGGTAAATAGTCAGTCGATTACTGCATTGAATCTCATGCTCACAAGAAACCAGACATCTTATAAAAATAACCTCTTTCCTAGGAATCATTACAGGACTTCTGTGCATTCTAGTGGTATAAAGTCTTATGCTGCTGATGAAAGCATGACCTGTGCTTATAAGAATAACTCTGGTGAATCCAAGGCTAGAGTTTGGAAACCCATCTCGAAAAATCCTCTTGAACCAATCCCTAGAGGTCCTAGACTTGGTAATCAGAAATCTCCTTCTCTTGAGCTTTCAGGAAGAGTTATGAGAAACTTCCTTAAAAATGGAAACTATCATGGGAAGACAAGAAATGCTGAGATCAGATATCCTGGTGGAAATCACAACTACTATCTCAAAACCTATGGTGAGACATACCTCTGCTACCTAATAGCATAAAGTTCCGTTCTTGTATCTAACTTGAGAGATACAAGTATGATGTTTGAGAGATGCTCAAGTCACTAGCTGATTTTCATTGGTTTGTATGTTTGATATCTTATGATGTGAGTTTTTAGTATTTCTTTCTTTCTTCACTGTGACCTTTCTTTTTAGGGTTGGAAATTTTTTGAAAGCGACACAGTATGCAGTTTTCCTGGTTGGGTCCTTTTCTTTTTTGGCGTATGGCTTAGTCCACAAACGTTCATATCTCCTCAAGGAACTCTAGGGTTTCCATCTAAGGTATACACTTGAACATATATATATATATATATATATATATATATATATATATATATATATATATATATATATATCATATATGCGTTTATTAAACTTCAAGAAAGGAACTCAATGGAAATTATTCCCAAAGAAGAAGTTAACCCTACTGTAGAGGATGATCTCAAAGGAAGTGATCCAGCTCAAGAGTTTATTCTGAAGAAGATGCTTGAAAGGAAAGAGTATAACTCTTGGATTGGAGAATCTGTCAAGGATTTGATTCTCGTTCAGAATGAAGTAAAGAACGAACTTTCTAACCTTCAACTGCAGATCAACCAGCTTATTGATGGACAGGAAAAAATCCTTGGTACTCAGAATATCTTGATCAGGAATCAGAAGAAAGTTATTCTTGACTGCGCTAAGGCCCGCAACTTTGTTCGCATTGTTTATTGAAAAACTAATGTTCTGACTCATAAACATGGTGTCTCTACGGTCAACAAAATCAAGGATATCAGTGACTCCTATTTCAATGGACCATTCCAGAGGTACGAAATCATCAAGGAAAACTGAGTTTTATTAGTTTCCTAGTATGGCTTCTTTTTGGTTTAGTTGGAAGAATAACTAGTGCTTGAATAACAATGATTGTGACTACACATAGCTATTATTTTTCATCTTCTTGTTCTTTTTAGGTTTATTGGTATTAAATTCTAAAAATATTTGGATGATGATAGTTTGCAGTATTTAATCTTTATGATTTGTTATATTGCAATTTGTTATGGGATATTGGTGTTTACGTCCGCGAACTATGTTGTCCCATACTTTGTCAAAAGTAAAGTCATTCATGATCGGTATTCATGTATTGATTTAAGGATGAATATACTTTTGACATATACAAAAGTTAAGCCTATATTGTCAATTCTTTGATGGAAGATAGGTTAAAATCTTTTGCGTTGAAGGATAATGTCTATTAAAAATCGTTATGCAAATAGTGATGGAAGATAGAATGAATCCTTGTGTGATCCACAGTATTGATCTTCACTGATCCATATTTTATGTAATAATGTGAGGCTCCATAATGTGTCTTATGTTGAGCACGATACAACCAAGTTGATTAATTTTTGATTAGCTTTGTTGGTTGTTCTGTAAGGTAATTTATGTTGAGCATTTTTGAACTAAATTAATCATCTTGTTTGGTTATTTAGTTATTGATCCATAAGTCTTTTTATGTCGAGCAAAACAATTGACAATTAAATTGATTACTTTTGTAATTAGTTTGGTTGTGTATTCCAATTAGATTAATTATGGGTTCTCTTGTAATTAATCTAGTTGAGTATTTTCTTACTCCGTAAGATTCCTCTTATGTTGAGTATATGAACGACTATCCTATTCATTTTCTAATGGGTATGTTAGTCGTATGCTCCGTAAGTTCTATTATGTCGAGCATAATCAATTAAATTGATCACTTTTATGTTTAATTTTATTGCGTATTCCGATTAAATTAATTGTGGGTTTACTTGTGATTAATTTGATTGAGTTTTTGGATATAGAAAATCACTCTCATGGTTTCTGGTGTCCAATAAAAATCCTTCTTTTCTTTTCGAAATTAAGGTCGCTCTTGTTGTTCCCTTGGGAATGACATCAAATGGGGGAGAGTTCGTTTGAACTTGTGCTTAATGGTCATATCTTGAGGGGTGTGCGGCTGTGGAGTTTTAAAAGGGTTATCTTGTATCTTTAAACTCCTTGATGAATGCTATTAGCTTCGGCTATATGATTGCATCTAAAGTAGATGGTATGTATTTTTTTTTTCTTTTAGTCATGAAATGTCTCTTACGGAAATTTCATTATAATCCCGTTCTTGTACCTTTGCCAATTTTATTGACAAAAGGGGGAGAATTAATATGTAGTTCACACTACAAATACATATGGTTTTCGGACCATTGTGTAAGGGGGAGTGGTTTCCATGTGAGATAGAGTATTGACTAAGGGGGAGTGATACATATCACCATAGTATTATTGTTGAAGTTGTGATACAATTGGACTTTGACACTGTGTAATAATACTATGACACTGTATAACAATGATCGAGACCGATGCTTTCTCATTGTTATAACTATGGATCTTCAACAACAGTGATGCTAAACTTACAACCTTTGGGATCATTGGAGTACTTGGAAGTGACGAAGATTTCGAGGAATGTTGAAGATTAGACATGTAAAATAGGAGCTACTAAATTTTCTTTATCTTTTTTGTATTCCATATGTATTGATAGTTTTGTCAATAAAATTGAAAAAGGGGGAGATTGTTAGAGCATTGCTCGGTCGAACTCGCATGCGTTGCTATCTCAAGCATGTGTGTCAATGTTAGTGATCAAAACTACAAGTCTTGATTTCTAGTCTACTATAACTAAGTCTCGGACTAGGATAGAAAGTGTAGTTGAGCTCAAGGACTTCATGGCGATTCATCATACAAGAAGAAGAACTACTCAAGGAACCGGTGGAACTTCTCGACAAAAAGGTATGTGAAGATTTGAACTTATCTGTCAATCAAAAGTTCTATCTACTCTATCTCATACTTCTTGAGACAAAAAGTCGTATGTTATATATAAACTTAGATTATACACATTTGGTATTTCGAGCCAAGTATACCTCACCTATCTATATCTCTAAATATGTGTTGGTAAGCGTTTCGCTTCGACCATGTTTATCTTTACCTAGTGACGAAAGTCACGATATGTTTCAATCACTTTGAGAAATGTTTTGACGAGAAATGGTATAACAACTATACAACGTCCTCTAAGAATGTTTCAATGGTTGGAATGAGAGTTTAGATTACATAACCAATGATGGGAAATACATATGTGCATAAGTCCTATCCCTTGAACCAAAGTTTGCGAACTTTGTTGATCAAGAGAAACCGGAAGAATGGCTTGTTGCCAAGTCCGCGAACTGCCGAACTTCTCATCCCAAGAAATTCTGCTGGAGTTGACAAATTAGTTGCGTGAGTACCAGTCCGCGAACCCAGTCCGCGAACCGGCGGAAATTCTTTGCCGAGATTTTCTGTTGGAGTTTATAAACTCTGTCCGGTTGCTTAAGTCCGCGAACCTAGTGTGCGAACTTAAGAAGGTTATATATCTGAAGATGATTTCTGAACTTAAACTTATAAAGACTAAGGAATGCAAATTGCAAACCGTGGCTATAAAGTTCATGAACCGATTCAAGTGAATCAAATCATCTTTGCTTTAATTGTGTCTTGTGTAGTACTGATGCGTGTCGTAACCACAACAAATTAATTAATATTTTTCTCACTAATTAACAAGTAATATAGCGATAATAAGGATCGTTCCCAGGAGGAGCAAGAGGTTTTAGTTGTAAAATTGTCACAAAAGGGGGGTTTTGGTTTGGTTTTGACAAGCAAAAGAAAGTAAATAAAGCAATCAAAAGTTTAAGTTGAAATCAATAAGAGAAGTTAGATCAAGGAATCCTTATTCATTGCAAAACAATGAATCAAGTTATGTTTTTTTTTTCCACTTTTTATTAGTCACAAATTATCACCAACCATAGGTAAAGCAGCTAGCTCAGTGCTAAAACCCTAAATCCCCTAGTATTACCGGATACGGAAGTTCTCGACTACCGGATTCTACTCACCAAACCACCTAGTAGTAGCTCACTCAAGATGTAATTTAGTTAAACGCATTAAGATTTATGAATTTATTAGGTTGATATTAGTATTTAGACTCTTAGCTTAAGGTCTACTTGCTAACGTTGTTTTCACACACAATTGCTCCACGGAATCCATCCGCAAGGTCTTGTGTTTTCCACTTGTGTAAAGAGTCAAGAAACAATTACTTATCCCATAACTTTCACTAACTTTAGATCAATTAACAAATAAAATTAGTTGGCCACCTAAAAGATCTATCAATCAAACATAAACATTCTTATTGTTAAAAATAAACGATAATCATATGGAAAACTTCAAAAGAGAATTGAAAACAATACTCAAATCATGCTAAGAACTAGGAATTCATCCTCAACCAATAAAAAATTAGTTATTCATAGTTCGGAGTTCACACAAAGAATAAATAAAAGAGAAGTGTTGTGTGTGTAAAAGTGTAGAAGTGTCTAGAGAAAAGTAGAGAACTTCTCTATTTATAAGCTTCAATTTGCTTGCAATCCTCTTAGGAATAGAATCCCTTTCCATTTGTAAGTCTTCTTTCCAGGTCCTTGTCTTTCTCAAATCTTCCATCTTCACTTTCCAAATTCAAGTCCAATTACTCAAACCCATGAGTCTAGATGATTCTAGAGAATTCTTCACAAATTGGGTCGCCGGAAATTTACTGGTACCAATGGAATCCGGCTAGAAAGCTCTCTGCCGGTACTGCTATATTCTTCCAAGCAACAGAATATTTCGTCACTGTACCGTTTGAATTAACTGTCAAATTAATAGTCTTCGTCAGCCAATGGGTCAATGGGAGGAGAGAGTCAGCTTTCCAGTCAGCATCTTACTCGGCTAACTGGTCTTACTCAGTTGAGTTGGATCGGTCATCACAGCACTGAGTTGAATCGTCGGAGGTGAAATTCAGACAGAGTTTCCTCTGTTTTCAGGACTAATCCGGCCATAATTTCAGGCCATTTTTAGCTCAATTCCCTGCGACAATCCTAACATACATCTAAGTGCAATCAATATCTTCATTCTCTTCTACCATCTATTCATAGCAGCATCACTAAAGCATTCATTCTGGCTATATTTCTTCATCTGCAACTCACCAACAAGCCCATTTCACAACCAGAAACTGCTATAATCCAATCTCCATCTGAGGTTCATTGCAGCAGCATCTCACAACATCAGTTTATCTTCAATCATTTCAATTCACTGCTTCAGCTTCATCTTCAATTTCAGATACGAATCTAAACCTTTATCATCCACATACCCATGAAAATCAACAGCATCAATTGGGTTCTTCAATTATCTCAAACCCATCGATTATTTCTAATTTCTCAGCAAACTTATCACCTCAACTTCCCTGTCTTCTCTGAGATCGACATCAACATCTTTATTTCTCGATCTCTTATCTCTTTCCCGTGGCTTAAATCTTCACAAAAATCCCATTTCAGCTTTGTTGCTTTGTCTCTCAACATATTCTCACTGCAAATCAGTAGCAGTAACACCACATCACCAACAACATCGACAATCCCATATCAATCTCTAACTTCTCTGATTTTCGGCTGAAACTTCGAACCCTAATTCAATTTCTTCTTCTTAGTTCTTAACAGATCCTTAACTTGATTATTTCCAGCTAACTCGTAACGATTTCATCACCAGAACCCCTCTCAAATCTCTCGAATCATCACCAGCAACAACTGCTTTTCTCCATGGCTGCGCCTCCTTTCTTATCTCTCTCATTTCATTCGATTCAGGTGATGGTAATGACTAATGATTAAGAGGAATGAGTGAGCCGCTCGATTTTAGGGTTGTAGAAGTAGGTTATATTCGATGCTCTGTTACCTTGATAAGGGGTACCCAGCTAACAGTCCCTTAACCTCAACTGGTCTGTCTTTGATGCTTCTCCAAAATAAAGTTGCCCCTTAACCAATTGACTGGGCTCCATATAGTATTTACATTCATAATGACCATTATGTCCTTTTGGCTTAAATTGGGTGATTTCTTCTTCTTTTCTTCCGTACGACTCCAAAGTAGCTACAAAACTCAAAACAAGCATAAAATACATAATTTACAAGAAAAATAACAAATAAAGCATAACCAATAGATAATAAATAGGATGTATTCTACACCCTATCAAATTCTCCCATACTTAGACTTTGCTAGTCCTCGAGCAAATCAAATTAAAACTTACAACTTCAAAGCGTTCTAGCGTCCCAAGCATCCAAAGAGCTATGAGGATATAGAGTTTCTGCATGCGAGTAAGAAGAAGTTAAAAACACTAAAGAACATATTCTCATTCTTAAATGTTGAGTGAGAAATAACCACACCATAATAAGAGAACGCGTGTTTGAGAAGCGATCAATAAGCATTTTGAAAATGCAACTCCGAGATTCCTACGATGGAGCCATCACGCATTGTGCAAGAAGCTTGTAACTGATTTTGGCAACAAAGTCGAAAAGAAGGAAATCGATATGACTTGGTTCCATCGTCCGATAAATTTTTTTTACTATATTTATCTTTACTATTACAAATGTACCATTTTTTGTGTGGATCAACAATGGAAGCCGATCCAAGTGAATGGGGTTAACAACCAATGTTGATCCAGTTTTAGTGTCAGTTTTTTGTGGATCAACAATGGAAGTTGATCCATGTGAATGGGATCAACAACCAATGTTGATCCAGTTTTAATGTCTATACTATTTTGATTTCCTCCAACTATCAGTTTTTTGTGGATCAACAACGAATGTTGATCCAGTTTTAGTATCAGTTTTTTGCGGATCAACAATGGAAGTTGATCCAGTTTTAGTGTCTACACTATTTTGATTTGTGTTGATCATGCTTCGCAGTTTCATAAAAACTTTGTTGATCCAGTGTCTGCTAAGGAGAAATATTTAATTGACCTATTGGCACCTGCAAGAGAACTGGAAGAAGTGAGGCATAAGATAAAGGAACTAGAGGAAGAAAACATCCTTCTTGATTGTGACAAGCATGAGATTCATTACATGGGGAAGGCTCAAATTAAAATGTTTGTCCACAACACGATATTCTTGAGAGAGTTGTATGATAGGAACAAAGACAAACTAGAGTTGCAAGCTGGAGAACCGGAGCGACTTGCTGATATTGACAAGAACATAAAGGAATGGCAGGAAGAGGAAAGGATTTTTCAGGAATCACTGAATAGAAATAAACCAGTGTATACAGGGAAGGAATTTGAAGGTTTGGAAGTGGAAGATTTGTTCACACAACAACAACAAGGAGAATCATATGGAAAAGGAAATCAACAAGAAATGAACTCTGCGGAGAATGATCAACCAACAGATGGGAATGAAACGAGAGTAAACATGGAAGTCCAAGATTCAGTGGTTGTGAACAATGAAGACACTCAAGAAATGAACAATTCATTGGGAACTGAAGATGGAACTCCAAGTACTTTGGGAACTCAAGATACTTTTGGAACTCAAGATAAGTGTTGGCAGAAGAGTTTTGAAAGTGGAATGAAGTTTTCGGAAGAACCAACAAGTAGCAAATCTGTGGAGAGTTGGAAGGACGGATTTCAGGCAGGAAGAAAACTAAAGCAAGATGATGACTAAGAGCTCAATACTGTGGTCGAAAACATTGCATAGCTCGATTCGGTGGTCGAAAACATTGCAATATCTGCTGAAATAGTAGAAGAGAAAGATGACATACAAATGCAAGAGAAGAGTCTGTCTGCTGAGAAGAACAATGATGACATACAAATGGAAGTGGTTATGTTTGACACTCCTCTAATTACAACAATAAAACCTGATGAAATTTCTGGGTATGTGCATACAGGTACCACACCGAGTTTTGGTGCAATAATGGATGAGGTAATGCGTAAGGCAACACAAGAAAAAGAATAGGTTGAAGAGCAAACTGAAGATGTTGACACTACATCAGGAGCTGCAATACGAGAAGGGTTTAAGCAATTGTTTAATTTGGATGCAATTGAGGAGTAAACTGAAGAGGAAACCGAATCAGAGGAACAATCCGATGATACAAAAGCATCAGAAATACAACAACAACAGGTCGGTTCTCTTATGAAACGGGTGAAGAAGGTAGAAAGGCCGAATAGAAAGACTATAAACTTCAAAGTCAAACACCTCCTGCTAAGCGTAAAATGAGACAAAGGAAAGGTGGAAAAGGAAAAAAGAAGAAGCAGGTGGATGAGCAAATTGAAATAATTGACATCGACAGTGAAATTGACGTCACACCAGCAGAACCCAAAAAACTGATAAAGCCAAAAAAACTAAAATTGTGGAAATCATGCAATCAGAGCGAAAAAGAACTCAACGAGCCATTCTTTGAGAATGCAACTGAATGGTATGTACTTCACCTCAGATCACATAGTTTTTTTTTTTTGGGTTATGCTAGTTCTTTTTAATAAGATATTCATTTGTTTGTTTTTGTTGTTGTTGAAAATGCAGCGACAAAGCTTACAGTTTTTATTTCTGCAATCATGATTTGGAAGTAATCATCAATGGGAAGTAGATACAGTGTCTACTGAATAATCAAAACATTCATGGTGAGATTGTTGATTACTACATCAACATGCTAAAATCAAAGATGGAATCTCCGGATAAACCAGAATACAAGAACCACATTATTCTCTCAACAAATTATTATGTAAGTAACAGAAAAATCTTGGTTTGTTCAAATGCATCGTCCAATTGATTGTCTATTGAATTGTCGTAATAATCTTGGTGATTTTATCTGTGTACAATGGTAGTTGAAATTTATGTAGGTCTAGAGAATGATAGGCACATGAAATTTACTGGTTATGATATGTTGTTCTCTAGTTAAATTCTAAGTTAACCAGTAAATTTGTGGTCTGATTATGAATAAATGTTACAGGTATGTATAGCTTGAGGAGTTTACTAGCAAATACAGATAGGACCATGAAAATTTTCTGTTTGTTTTGTATGTCAACAACCATTATTGATCCAGATAGGTTGGATCAACAACTATTGTTGATCCAATTAAGTTAGTCTGGTTATGAGTGAATGTTACATGTATGTATAGCTTGAGGAGTTTACTAGCAAATACGATATGTTGTTCATTTTATGTTGTTCTCTGGTTACGATATCACAGTTGCATTTTTTTGTTGATAATGTAGCTTTTGTTTATAACATAGATGATCCATAACATGGCAAACTAACATATTTGAGAAAATATTGATATAACCGTTATCGGGGATCACAATAGCCTCGAAAAATATGGCTAAGGTAGAGAGATGTGGGATTCCGGAAAAGCTGAGGAACAGTTACACGGGGAATGTTGAAGACACATACCTTATTATACCAATGTGCTTGACTGATAAGGACGGTGTTGGATACTATTGGGTGGTGCTGGCGTTGGTAAAAGGAAAATGGATAGTGTACAACTCTGCAAGGCACAACCCGACTTACAATTGGCAATATCTTGTGATGATGGTACCACTGAATAAATGGCTGAATGACATGGGCCACGGAGATCCAGAGACAGGTGGTGATATCGAGACAAGCTTTTCACATTACACTCTACCAACACAATACAGATGCAATTGTGCATTGCACACTTGCATGTACATGAAGAATTTGGTAAAGCGTGGAAACTGTGAACACCTATCTGAAATCACTAACTTAGATGAGAAGTTGAACAAAAAGAGAGTGAAGATTGCAGCAAGAATCTTGGCAGAATTGGGTTCATGGAAGAACCGGAACAACTTCCTCATTCAGCTACTGACTCTATTGAAGAAACAATGCAATTGCAAGAATCAGTTGACCCGGTAGTTGAGCCAGTAGCTGAACCGTTGGAGTGAGATTGATGTCATAGTTTGTTTATGGTTTGTAAAAAAATCTAACTGTAGTTTTTAAAAATATCTATCTTAGTAAGTAAATCTTATTGTAGGTCTGATTATGAATGAATTATTATGGATGTATTTGGTCTGATTATGAATGAATGTTACATGAATATATAACTTGAGGAGTTTACTAGCAAATACAGATAGGACCATGCAAAATTTATGTTTGTTTTGTATGTCAACAACCATTGTTGATCCAGATAGGTTGGATCAACAACCATTGTTGATCCAAATAGGTTGGATAAACAACTATTGTTGATCCAGTTAAGTTAGTATGATTATAAATGAATGTTACAGGTATGTATAGCTTGAGGAGTTTAAGTTAGTCTGATTATGAATGAATCTTACAGGTATGTATATCTTGAGGAGTTTACTAGCAAATACAGATAGGACCATGCAAATTTTCTGTTTGTTTTGTGTGTCAACAACCATTGTTGATCCAAATAAGTTGGATAAACAACTATTGTTGATCCAAAATAAGTTGGAACCCAAAAACAATGTTTCCACACAATAGTGTCAACAACCTGTAAAATCAATAAACCTGAAACCTGCCAACTGACGTATACTTAGAGCTGGCAAACCAAGCCAAAACCCGCGGGTTGGCCCGTCCCGTCCCGTGATAACCCGCACCCGTCCCGGATGGTAACTAAAAAAGACGGGCACGGGTTGTATAATTAGTGGCTTGTGAAGAAACGGGTTAACCCGTCCCGTGAAAACCTTAGTGCATCGTCTTCCTCGTTAAAAAAATCATCCATAGAGAACGCAACCAACCGGGCACAACTCCTATCCAAAGCTTCTCTGAGTATTTTTTCGACATCATACTCCTGATGATCGAACGAATTCCAAACATTCCTCAACTATAGAACGAAACAACAAAGGCTCCTTGGAGAAATTTCGCCAAACCGAACATACTGATTGAGCCCTAGATAAGATATCAATGACGCCTAATTTCAGAAATATTAGAGATAGAACATCAAGAGGCAATTCAAGCCAGTTTCTACTTTTGATGATGATAAACCCGGATTTTGACTGTCCATACTACACAGATGCAGAACTCCGTTCCCTAGATTAAAAAAAGAATGAAATTAGATGAATCTCTTGGGATTTCTAGGAATTTTAACAGAATACTAATCTTTGAAGACCGATTTTAAACCCTCAATATCCTGTAAGACTGATACTGATTACTTTCTTACCTTAGGCGGACTGAGAGAAATGGTGGTGCGGTGAGAATGAAAAGCCAATTGATTCCCATCTATCTTCTCTGGTCGTGGGTTCAATGAAAAATGGTGGTGTGGGTTCAATGAAAAACCAGTTAACCCGTGAGCTCCCGTGAACCCGCAAGCTTTACCCGGGACGGGCGCGGGTTGGAGAAATGACCACCCGTGAAGAATTTCAACCCGCAAGCTTAGGCTTGTATTAACCCGTAACCCGCGGGTTGGTCACGAGCCAGCCCCGTCCCGCCCGTTTGCCAGCTCTATGTATACTTAAGAAATAAAAGAATAAAATTTATAACAACGGATAAGAATGTATGTCATTAAAAAAAAACAATTGCAAACCAAAAAAGAAAAAGAAACACCCAACTAGTAAGAAACCTAAAACAAGTTCTTCAGAATATGAAAACGCCACAAAAACTTCAGAACAACATCCTCTTCAAGAAGTTGACCATCCTGGAATGGGACTCCTTACAAAACGTTGGTGCACGAGGAGCCAAAGGAGCTCTGCGACATGTTCGACGGTTGTGAAAGGTCAGCATCCCACATTGGCCACACTTCCTCTTCTTGCGCACCTTTTCACGAGAACCCCTGTACCTAACACCTTTAGGCCTTCCACCTTGTTCTCGACCACCATTGGGAGGCAAAGCATACCCCTTTTCATTAATTCCAGGTGGCTTCAATAGGATATATGGTTCGAGAGTACAACCTTGTGTAGTAGTCAGAAGTATAGTAAGGGGCTAATATAGTTGTACGGTTCATCATTTCCAATCTGCAATTTTTCCACCATTTACAGCTGCAAGTTCTAGAATCCAAGTTGGTAGTATGCTTTCCTGTTGGAGAAATGATCTCAAATACTTTCTCACTTGATCTCCGAAACTTGTATGAACGACAGTCGTTTATCCTCTTGTTAAAACTTACTTGCATACGAGGAGTAAGCCTTGTAGTCCACTTGTTAAACTCCACTAACCTCTTCTAATTCTGCTCCATTACCTTAACACGAATAACATCAACAAGCTCAAGTGCTGGAAGCGGCTTATCATGCTTAATGACGTTGTTAAAACTCTCGGCAATATTAGATGTGTTCTCACCCCACCTTTCTCCTAGAAATGCATGAGCAGCCCAATTCTCGAATTGAATCTTCATCATCCAAGCAATCATTGAATCCAACTTTAGATTACTCATACTCTTCGCAGCAGCATAAAATTTTCCCTTTGTTAATGCAGTGTAGCACTATTCGAATAACTTGACTGCAGTTTGTCTACTCCTGTCCTTTGGAACATGAATATTTCCTTTCATATGGTACAAACAGAAATAGTGGAAAGCATTTGGGAAGACTTCAGGCACATGCTTTAAAAGGCCGATTCCACGATCTGATATGATGGACAGTGGACGATCTTCACGAATAATACCCTTCAAATTGGTTAAGAACCATTGCCAACTCTTACAATTTTTACAAGGAACAATTCCAAATGCAACTGGATAGATCTCTACAAAAACCAAAAAACAAAAATAAGTGACAAAAAACAAAAATAAGTGACCGGTAACTAGTGTCAACAAACAAAGTTGATCCATTTCAGTTGGATCAACAATGGAAGTTGATCAATTTTAGTTGGGTCAACTTCCTTTGCCGATCCAATAAATTTGTGTAAGCAATCATAGTTTTGGATCAACTGCGACTGTTGATCCAATAAATCTGTGTAAAATATCAACAATAAGAGGTAGTTAACGCATGAATTTCAATGAAAACCAAAAAGAAAGCAGTCAAAACTAACCTAAGCTACATATAGTATTTACGTCGCACTCCACTCGGGAGCTACGCCCCTTCGTGAAAGTTAAATTCAATGTAGAATGTGAGAAACTTAAAATAAAAGCTACATTTATCAACAAAATGAATGCATAATAATGGATCAACAATAAAAAGTTTAAACATTCATGGATACAAAATGTAAAAAAGTAAAAAGTTAAAAGTCATACCTTGTTTACCAGTTTTGCCGCAAGCAACCATAAGACCACCTTTGAACTTCCCAGCGAGAAAGGTACAATCGATAAATAGCATCGGACGACACACCAGTTATGGAATCTTCAAAAGCAATGAAAAACCTTTTGAACCGATGCGTTATACTATCATACTCAAAATTCACGACGTTTCCAGGATTGTACTTTTCAATGACATTTTTATACCAAACAAAGTTTGAATCAGACTTGATGTCATCACCCCAAAGAAAATCACTTGGTGAATTGTAAACTGTGGTATGCCTGACTATACGTGAGGTCAACTCCATATTCCATTCAGAATAAATATATAACGTCAGAAGCAGTCTTCTTCTTCTTCGATGCTCGTAAATCATCTGTCAATATATTCTTCATAAACGATTTTCTCATCCTAACTTTTGATGGGTCTGAACAAGCTAAACTACATGAATGCTCTCCAATATATCTCTTTCATTGAAATACACCTTTTATATTGGCGAGGAGAGAGGCGTGAAACCTCCAGCGACAATTTTCCTTCTTTTTGAACTTGCACTCCACAGTGTATCGTACAAAGTCACTCTTAACTAATTTGTATTTGCGACCACTATTTATTTCATACTTTATAACAAAATCCTTAACTTCTTTAATACCACCTTCAAACAACTTCCCTACTCCAGTTAAGATGTTGACCCAAGCATCAGACTTCTTCAGGACCTTTTTGATCAAACACGCATCATCAGTGACATCTTCCACTACAACTACCTCATCGCTTGAAATACAACTTGATGATGACGAAGAAGCAGGAGCAGGAGCAGAAGAAGATGATGAATAAATAGAATCAACACAAGTCCTTAACTGGATTTCAAACTTTACCAAGTCAATCCCTTGTAAGCTGCAATAGTGAATGAAAAACCTCAAATCCAAATCGTGATTGATGACATTTGAAATCCCATCTGCAGTGTAACCAAAAAGAATGAGGTATTCAAGAACATAAGGACACTTTTGTTTCACCACGCTTATCATATCCTTGACAGTAGTTGATCCTGAAACAAGATACGAGATGGTCTGATTGCAAAATTTGAACTCTGCAACAACCATCTTTGGCCTGCAACAAACCATAACAGATAATGGTATCCAATAATATGGATCAACAATCACAGTTGATCCAATAAATATGGATCAACAATAACATTTTTGGATCAACAATCACAGTTGACCAATAAATATGAATCAACAATCACAGTTGATCCAATAAATATGTGTAAACAATCATAGTTTTGGATCAACAATCACAGTTGGTCCAACCAATCTGTGTAAGCAATGATAGTTTTTTGAGTCAGCAATCACAGTTGATCCAATAAATATGTGTAAAATATAACATTTGACCCAATAAGAGGTAGTTAAAGCATGAATTTCAATGCAAACCAAAAAAGAAAGCAGTCTAAACTACCCTAAGCTACATATAGTATTACGTCGCACCTCACTCGGGGAGCTACGCCCTCTCGTGAAAGTTAAATTCAATGTAGAATGTGAGAAACCTAAAATAAAAGCTACATTATCAACAAAATGAGTGCATAATGATTAACTGCAATCTACCGAAGAAATAAAAACACAAAATACAAACATTTTGTGTTCAGAAATTTGGACCAACAACAACAGTTGACACAAATAAACTAAAAATCATCTCAATTTTTGTATCAACATTCAAGGTTGATCCAAAATAATATCAATATCTCATCAGAAACATAATCAGTAGTGTTTAAATTTCATCAGAAACAAGATTCTTCAACATTTCAGCATAAACATAAAACCAAAGTTGATGAGCAGATCTAAGAAAAAAATTTATAAATAACAAATCAAAAAAATCAAAAAGTACCTTTTTAAGAGATGGATAAGGATCTCGAGATCAAACTATATCAATATCAACCAATCAATCTAACAGAATAATCACGAAATCAATCTTCCCACATAAATCACGATCTCTGCAACATCAACAAAACACTGAAATCAAAAGTAAGGACATATAAATCTATGAAACGAACATGCAATCATCAAAAACAACTTTATTAATCTTCAAATAAACATCAACATTACCAATTTGTTTCAGGAAAACAGATCTAGTGGTTTATGTTGATTAATAATAATTGAAAAACGTACTGCAAATCTCTGATTATGTTGATTAATAATAATTGAAAAACGTACTGCAAATCTCTGATTATGTTGATTAAATGAAGAACATGAAGGAGGAGAAGAAGAATTCCAATATCTGTTTGCAGCTCTCGTCGATTCACATAAACTTTTTTCAATTTTTTTTCACGATTTCAGCTATCGTTTGCAGCTGAAACTCTCTCTCTCTTTCGGTTTTTATTCCCGTTTATAACTGAAATTTGGTTTTGTAATTGAATATATAGTGGGGGTATATTTGGAAGCCCATAATTTGGTATTGGGCCTCTAATGGGCTTGTACAAGGAAAGAGACATATTGATTATGTGATAAGGATATTTGTGTAGCCCATTGACTAGACTATACAAAAGTAGGGACAAATATTCAATGAACTATGATTTTGGGCATACCAAAATCTTTCAAGGCATACTGAATGAAGACAAAAAAGGTTGTGAAATAGCAAAATCAGATAACCCCTTAACCCAAATTTTTTTAATGGCAAATCTGCCCTTTACGTATTAGTGTTAATAATCTTGATTAGTGATTAAATATTTTGTTTAGTGATTAAAATAATTTTCAGAATTATAAGAGTTGTTTAGATGAAAAATTTGAGGAAAAAAAAATCAAAGTTTTGGTTTGGTTAAGAAGGAGAGAAAGAGAAGGAGAAAGTGAGAAAATTCTAATTCTTGATTCAATGGAGGATGAGGAGGGTCATCATTCATCTAAAAAACCTATGAAAATACATATCAACTACAACAATGATCCAGAAATGGCTGATTTCTTAGATTATGGGAATTATTTTACACCCACTCAAACTCAACCTCAAACTCAAACACAAACTCAAGATGATGATTTTTATGAGCCAAATCCTGATGATGAAGACATTGATGAGGAACCCAATGCTTCTAATACACAGGTACACTTATATCCTATACTTAATCTCACTTCTATAGCTCTCAATTATCAAAAGTTAGGTTTTTTGAATCATGGTTCGGCGAAACAGGTTGAGGTTCGGCTCACATCTATGAGCCGAATCTACCAATTGATGAACGGTTCGGCTTACTGAATATGTTTACTGCATGCGCCGAACCTATAATTTCCAATTCCAACCCTTTTGCTATACACTAGTTCGGCTTATATGAAAGTTTCATAGTAAGCCGAACAACATCCTTAATAGCCCGGAATAGAATCATTACTAATTCGGCTTACATATCCAAAATCGTATGTGCCGAACATAATTTTTTAATTTCTGGGTTGAAATATTGTTACTGGTTCGGCACATATGGAGAATATCGTATCAGCCGAAACCTCTTATGTTCGAGATTCGGCACATAATATGATTATCGTCTGAGCCGAACATGAATTTGTAAATTTTTGGGTTAAAATATTGTTCGTGGTTCGGCACATATTGAAGATATCGTATAAGCCGAAACCTCTTATGTTCAAGGTTCGGCACATAATATGATTATCGTCTGAGCCGAACATGAATTTGTTTATTTTTGGGTTAAAATATTGTTCGTGGTTCGGCACATATTGAGGATATCGTATAAGTCGAAACCTGTAAATGTTTATAGTTCGGCACATAATGTGATTATCGAATGCACCGAACCTTGTTATTATATTCCCTTTCTGGTGTTTAACCTTGTGATATTCTTTGTAGATCGTGCTTGGACCCATGGAAAATCAACCTGATCCAGTAGACATAATTCACGAGGATACCAAGGATCACTAAAACATGAAATTGAGGAACATCAACCTGATCGTGCTTGAGGAACACCAATACTGGATTACACCAATAATGATTTTTAAGGCTCGGCTTGTAACTCAAATTATAGAAAAAGCCGAACCTGAAGGACCATTAAAAACAAAGTTCAGCACCTAAAAGCAAAGGTGTTTGCAACACCATAAAAGTGTACTTAAAACTTAAGAAAAAGTGTACCAAAAGTAAATAGTGTACATAAAAGGGCATTTAACCACGACCCCTCTTCTTAGTTGCACGACCACCTCTTCTTCCACCTTGGTCTTCATCTTCCGACGCATCATTACCGGGTTGGACGGTAGCACCACCTTGGCTTGTACCTTCACCAACTTGTCGAGACCTCTTAGTGGTAGGCCTTTGTTCGGGTTCCTCGGGTCCTTGTCCTTTGTTGATGATTGCATCCCACTTGTTGATGAGGTATTTTTGTTCTTCCACGGTCATTGGTGTTTTGCAACCAAGTTTGGCCTTCATTTTTTTCAACATCTCCCTACCCGCGGCAACCTATTTTTTCATTTGTCAACAACTTATAACCATGAGGTTGAAGACATTTTTACCATAACTAATATATGAAAATAGTATAAAGTGAAGTCATTCTTACCATAATCTTGAAAGCCTTGACTACATCTTCGGAAGTAGACTTGTTGGTGATCTTGATTGGCTTCGCCTTCCCCTTATCAGCTATCTTTTGCCTTTTCTTATTGATAATGAAGGGATGAGAAATTTGGTTATACCAATCCATATAGCCCGGATCCTCTTCACATGGATCATCAAGTAAAGGTGTTAACTTGGACGCATCTAATGTGTGATTGTCTAAATTATTCCAAAACTCAACGGTGGGATCAGGATCATACTTTGGTTCCCAAGATGAAGTGGTGCTTTTAGTTCCCTTACCACTCTTTGGTAACAACCTGAATTTCTCGTCAAACAAAGGAACCTTTTGGACGCATCCTAATTGACGGAGTACTCGCCTAGGATCGTATATAACATAACCACGGGATACCACAATGGCCCATGATACATACCTACCGGCATATCCTCATCTTCAACAACTTCATCTTCTTCATCTTCCTTCTCATATGGTTGAAAAGTGACATCATCAACACCAAGACGGTCTAACGTCTCTCTCAAACTTGCCACCAACTTCTTTTTGTTCCTTTTCTTGGAGTCCTCGTACGCGTACCGTGCTGCAGTTGGCTCAGTATCAACATAATCGACATCTTTCTCAAATACTTTGGCCAAGTTCAAAATTGGGAAATGGTCATATATCCACACCTACATCCAAAGAACCACATTAAAAAATCAAAGGAATTGAATTGATAGAAACAAGTTTTACTTGGAAACATCAAAGTAAGACTAAAGTTTGCAAACTCAGAGAACTGTTCGGCTTATATGGATCAAGTATTATAAGCCGAACCAAGTAAGTAAAAACTTCGGCTTAAAAGATTTTATGGTTATAAGCCGAACCATACTCTGAACTCCCAAAAGTTACCTGGAGCAAAGTGAAGTTCCCTCCGATGTTTGTACTTGTCAACCTAGACGCGGTGGCAAGTTGGTCCAGCAGGTAAGCGAGCGTAGCCGTTCCCCAAGCAAACTTGTTACAAGTTTCAAGATTCTTTACCAATTGGAGATAATTAGCATTTACCTTGTTTCCGGTAGTGTCGGGAAAGATGTCTCTACCAAGAGTATAAAGCAAGTAGGCAGTTCCGGTTTGCTTCACTTTGACGGGATCCATTATCAACAAACCTTGTGTGACTCTTTCCTTTGTGTTCTCAAACTCCCTTTTCAAGTTAGTCAACTTGATCTTCTTATTCTTCTTATTTCTGCCACCTGGTATGCAAACGGTATCGACATCTTTAACTGATCGACAAAACTCCAACTCAGTTTTTTGTGAACCCCAACCAAGGCATTCCAGGTACAAATTATATAGCTCATCCCAACTCATGTCATAAAAACCAGCATCCACACTTACACCCCTTGCTTTAAGGCCTGTAATCTTACTAGCCTCATCAGGAGTGATTGCCATCTCTCCAAAAGGTAATTGAAATGTGTAAGTTTCTGGACAAAAGCGCTCGGTAAATGCAGAGGCCGACACACTATCATATTCCTTATGTCCATAATTGATGATAGGCCATAAAACACTGCGTTGTACGTAAGCAATCACCTCAGAAACCTCTTCATAAAGACTCCATTCCGCTGCCCTCTGGTGTCTCAATACTCGGACTGCACGGTTGTGATCAGGAGTCTCATAAATTTTCTTCGCCCAAGAATCGGCGTAACCAATCAACACATTTTCTCCATCTTCCGGAAGACCATGAGGCAAACCATCTGATCGAGTTGTAATTACGTCATCTTCATCAAGAATGTGTAAACCAGTGATCCGTCGATCATCATCGTTCTTCTCTTTCTCGGGTTCTGCCACCTTCTTACCTTTCTTATCTTTCTTGGGTTTTCCTTGGGGTTGTGTTTCTTGATGAACTTCTTTATTATCATCAACTTCTTCATCTTCAGCTATTCCTTCTTCTTGTCTTTCAATTCTTACTTGTTCAGATTATTCTTCTAAAATTCCTCCTCTAGCTCCCGCTCCCAATTTTTTCTTACCTCCTCCTCTAGGATCGGGAGTTTTAGAAGTAGAAGGTGTTACCTCCATCTTCTTCCTCTTTGTAGCTGCATTGGTCCTGACACAAGTATGAAAGTTATAAGACTAATTCGAACAACAAAGAGATTTGGAAAGCCAAAAACTTGTAAGAAAATAAGAAGGCTCGGCTTACCCGAAATAACACATATGAGCCGAATCATGTCTTGAAATTTTTATTAGCTTACACAGAGAGTGGATCGGCTCATACCACAAAACAATTATAAGCCGATCCTATATATTCGGCTCACAACCGATACCGTCGAATAAGCCGAGTCTATGGTTATGAACTCAAACATGTATGCGGCGCAACATGATATCATATAAATAAGCCGATCCTATACATTTGTAAAATTTATGAAATTTTAACAATGATATTCGGCGCAACCCTAATACTATCGAATAAGCCGAATCTAGACTTATGAATTGAAACCTTTATTCGGCGCAAAACTAGTACAACCATACAAGCCGATCCTAAGCACATGCAAAAATTCTGAAATTCAAACAACAATTATTCGGCACAAAACTAATACTACCATACAAGCCGATCCTACGCACGTGCAAAATTTCTGAAATTCACAAAACATATTCGGCACAAAACTAACACCATCGAATAAGCCGATCCTAAATATAAGTCTTTGTGTCACTAAGTTCGGCTCAAAACGGATTTCAGATATACGCCGAGCCGTTCATATGCACTTTCAGGGTTCAGTTTCAAGAACAGCTCGGCGCACATCTAAGATTTGTTTTGCGCCGAACCATACCCTGTAACCGCCGCAGAAACATGATTTTGACGAATTAAATCAATCAAACCAATCAAAAACATCAAATACGAGATGGGTTTGTAAAACTAACATTCTTATTCTCATTTATGGAGTTGGTTCTTCTTCAATCTCTTCTTCCGGTTGATTTTGTGGTTGATTTTGAGTTTCTTCTTCACTCTCTAAATCTTCTTCTTCTTCTTCAACGGGTTGTTCAATCGCTCGATTAGAACGAGATACTGGCTTACGGCGAACCATTATATAGATGAGTTTAATCGTCGACTAAATTTTCAGGAATCGACGATTAAATTTCGGCGATGATACGATGAAAAAAAAAAGGAGAAGGTGGGTTCGGCTGTGGAGGATGAGGAGGAAGAAGAAGGGGTTGAAACTGATTTTAGGTTTATGATTATAGATTTTTGTATTAAGATTAGAGATAGATTAGTAATTTATAGGATTTAAGGGCATATAGGTAATTAAACCACCCATAGGGTACCCCTTATAAAGTCACCCAAGTTAGGACTAGTCCTTTGTATGCCTTCAAAGTTTTTGGTATGCCCAATATCATGGTTCGCATTCAATTACCACCAACATCAACCATCATCATGTGCTAGATACAGAATACGGATTCGGATGGACTTGTGGATATGTGACTGGACTAACTCATTTAGTCCACCGAGTCCTTCGGTGCTAGGACACAACATAGACAAGTTACAAGTAGCACTGTACAACCCAATAGAACATCCACACGGGTGAGAATTCACAAAGTCTCCAACAACACAGTCTCCCAAAATAGAAAGAAACAAATGTTCTGGTCTGATGTTGTGGCGGGAAGACCAAACGCAACCAAACCCTCTCTCTAACTCAAAAAGCAAACCCTAGGAGAGAGGGAGAGAGGGAACAAAATATGCATTGGGTTACAGCTAAAACACTCATGACATCGCTCCCTCGTTTACGACCAGTTTTGATTACTTCTTCTTCTTCTCCACTCCCACTCAAAGGGTCGGTTAATTCATCCGAATCAGTGAGGATTGTAAATCCAAATACAAATGCTAATACTTATACGACAGTGAAGAAGAAAGTGAAAGAAACTAAAAGATTTCTAGAAGAAAAACATGAGTCTCATATTATGTGGTGGAAACAGGTTTCATTATATTGGTTGGACTACTTCCATCATTTCTGTTTTTGTGTGATTTTTAATTCATGTTGCGGTAACAATGGTTTATTTGTATTGCAGAAGTTGCAGGAATGCAGAAAACAGACAACTATTGAGTTGTTGAAGAGGCTAGACTACACAAATTTACTTGGTGTGGATGTGAATCTGCGAAATGCAAGGTGTGATATCTAATTTTTGCTCTATTTGCACTTGTTTCTTTGCTTATGTAATGCCGATTTCTGTTAATAATGTTTTGTTTCTGTAGATTGAAAGAAGGAACACTTAACTGGGAGATGTTGCAGTTTAAATCAAGGTTTCCGCATGAAGTTTTACTTTGTAGAGTATGTTTCCTCTTATCACTTCAACATGGTTTGTGTTTTTCAAATTATGTATTCAATTGCAAGTGTTCTTTGATGGTGAAAAAAATATGTTTGTTAGGTTGGGGAATTTTACGAGGCGATTGGAATTGACGCTTGTGTTCTAGTTGAGTATGCTGGGTTGAATCCTTTTGGTGGTCTCCGTTCTGATAGTATCCCAAGAGCTGGCTGCCCTGTAATGGTAAATGACAGCTTCTTAATTCTTGCAATATGATCACCAGCATTTCTTCAGTTTAAATTGGTTAATATCTTAATAGTCAAAGATGCTTAATTGTCACTGGAATAAAATTGTTGAATCTAACGACAAAATACCTTTCTAGAGAGCTTTGTTTCACCATTTATATGTAAAATACTACCCATTCTAGTGTCAAATATACAGTTAAAAATGGTGAGTTTTGTTCGAATACTACTCGGTAGTTCTATTAATGTCCTTGCGTTTTCTTCCCCAATTGGCCAAGTGTCTTATTGCTAATGTTCTGATCAACTATTTTCTTTTCAGAACTTACGGCAGACTTTGGATGACTTGACAAGCTGTGGGTATTCAGTTGTAAGTAGAACTAGTTTAACGTTCCCAACATAAATTTTTTGAGATTTTTTTACGTGCCTGACTTGCTGAGGATTCATCGTTATGTATGTAAAATCCAAGATGTATTTGTTATCTTCAGATTTCCCTCACAGTAGTTTACAAGGTGGATCTTGATATATTTGTCCAATTAGGTGATGATTTTAAAACCAGAGTTATGTTATGCTTTGTGCGCAGACACATCAATGTTGGAAAACAAAAGAATTTTTATAAAGCAAGAACTATCCTTAGGAGTAGATATGATTAAAATGTTGGTGGTTGCTGGATGTTTTCTGTGAACTGGATTTTTCTTACAAGTAAAATGTCCACTCGGTCTGTTTCCATTTTAGTTCTGGCTATACTGATGATGGACATGCTTCAGAAAGTCTTTGACCCAGATTTACTTTGGTTTAGAAACTGTTTTCTTTTTGGTGACACTAGATATTCTTTTTGGTGACGCTAGATAGTATTTGGTTTTTTGTTTGAGTAGTTGAAGTAATTGCAGTGACGTTTTGAGAGTGAAGATAGCCATTACAAGTCCCCTCTTTATCGTTTTGTATTTCCTTGCAGTGTATTGTCGAGGAAGTTCAAGGACCAACCCAAGCTCGCTCTCGTAAAAGTCGCTTTATATCTGGGTATATATTTTTGCCATATACATCCATGCATTATCGATTTTTTTTGTTTTGTTTGGATGATTTTGTTGCAAACTCAAGCCTGTTTTGCAACTTGTGGTGCATCGGTTTATCCTAAATATACAACAGACCTTCTACCGTATATACTGCAACTTGTCCATGTGGAAGGCTTATTTGTGCATGTTATAATGCATGGCACCCATACTCTACTCTGACTTGTTATACATTCGTAGTCATGCGCATCCAGGTAGCCCTTATGTATTTGGACTTGCTGGAGTTGATCACGACGTTGATTTTCCTGAGCCGATGCCTGTTGTTGGTATGCCCATTTAACCGTATATACTACGCGTCGCTTTCCTTTCAGAACGTCTTCCCTTATACACCTCTAATTATTTGATACTTCTAGGGGTATCTCGTTCTGCAAAGGGTTATTGCATAGTTTCAGTTCTGGAGACCATGAAGACATTTTCGTTGGAAGATGGGTTGACGGAAGAAGCCATAGTTACCAAGCTTCATACTTGTCGTCACCATCACTTATATCTGCATACGTCGTTAAGAGACAATTCTTCAGGTTTGCTTGTTTCTTCAATCATGTCGGCGCAGTTGACTTTATTATGCTCAATGTCTAATTGCATATATTCCGTGTTTGAGATTGTACAGGTAGTTCTAGTTGGGGGAAATATGGCGAAGGAGGGCTGTTGTGGGGTGAGTGTAGTGGCAAACACTTTGAATGGTTTGACGGTAACCCTGTCGCCGAAATTTTGTGCAAGGTTTGCATCTTACTCTAATCTCATGTACATTGTTGATTACTGGCACTCTCTTGCTGAAGAAAATAGATCCCATAGCCAACTTAGATCACATAGATTACCAATTTAAACAATATTACTAATGGTGCCTTTGCTTACGGTTGGCCTGTCTAGGCCATAATTTTCTTGCATATTGAAGTGATATTAGAAATTAATATGTTGTAGTTATTTGAAAGGTAAGGGAAATATATGGTCTTGATCATGAAGTGGAATTTCAAAATGTTACCGTGTCTTCTGGGAAAAGACCTCGTCCTTTACACCTTGGGACAGCTTCTCAAATTGGTTGGTTCAATCTTATCTTAATTATCCTTTATAGTTATATTTTTCGCTTGAATTCTTTGAGATTTCTATCCCTTATATCTGCATGTTCTCCAGGTGCAATACCAACGGACGGGATACCAAGTTTGTTAAAGGTGTTGCTTCCATCAAGTTGTGGTGGCCTTCCCATTCAGTAAGCAAAAGGCTTCTATTATGTCTTCCCCTTAGTGATTAGTAGTGGATACCATTTTTATGTCATCTATATTGTTCTTCTCGATGTATTCATTTTTATATTCTTTGTTCGGCTGACCATGGTGTTTAAGATTTTTTTTTTAATCCTTCAGGTATCTTAGGGATCTACTTCTCAACCCTCCACCATATGCAATTGCATCATCAATTCAAGGTAAGGATTTGGCTTTTCACCCTCTATTTCTAATTTCTTTTCTTTCACACATCGTTTATCTTTTGTCACTGCATGCACAGCCGGCAGATGGTAATATTAAAACTTGTCTTTTCTCTGGCAGAGGCATGCAAGCTTATGAGCACTGTCGCATGTTCAATTCCTGAGTTTACCTGTGAATCTCCTGCGAAGGTTGTATTATCATTAACATATGATCATTCCTAAGTTTCTCTAGGTGATGATTTGTCCAACAATCATCTCTTACATAAATCAACCATGAAATTCTGTAGCAATGGGTGTCAATTGATTGTATTTAGCTTGTTTACTACCCAATCCATGACATGGTTAGCATTTCCAGAATGCTTCAGCCATGATTGTCTTTGTACTACGGGTGGTTGGAACTTGGAAGAACATATTGGTGACTTACATTTTGATCTCGTTTATTCTACAATGTCATAAATTATGTCTTCATCATATATTCTTTTTTCCCAGTGAAATAATACATAAAAAGTTGCATCTCTGCTGCATCTTATTTTCTTAACACATCTTTATGGCTACTTTTTTTCGGATACATACGAGAGATTCCACTTTTATGTTTATTGGAACATCTTATGTATCTTCTCCAATTCTTAGGCTTTAGGAATATTAAGTCTCTACTATAGAAGAATGCGTAGATTGTATGAGCTAAAAATTTGGTAACTTTCATGTCACAGTTGGTCGACATAAGCCCTCAGACTCTCCAGTACCGTGTTGACCGTACTCATCATAAACTTCTATCTATATGTATCCTTAGGATGCATTTCTCTCCAGGTGGTTTATACCTTTGAAGCTCACAACGAAAGTTTGGGACTATTCTACCAGTTAATTAGTGTCCCTATAATAAATTGTAGTATTGGATGTGCAAGACGTCACTCAAGAATAGTTTTAACATGTTACCTTTTTCTAAAACATGTAATGAGTTATTTCCATGGCTCCTTTATGCATACTATGTTATAAGTTAATCATTTTTGTTTATTTTTTATTCTGTGGCTTATTCCATCATATTGGTTGACGTATGCAGCTTGTGAAACTGCTCGAATCGAGGGAAGCTAATCATATAGAGTTCTGCAAGATCAAGAATTTAGTGGATGATATTTTACAGATGAACAGAAACTCCGACCTTGATATTATCCTCAGATTGTTACTGGATCCGACCTGGGTTGCAACTGGTCTGAAAATCGAACATGATACCATGGTTAGTGGTTGCATATACTTTTTGATGTCTATATTAGCTTGTATTATTAGTTTATATCCATACATGTATAAGTTAATGGCTAACCGGCTAAGTTAGAATATACAGTGACTTTGAGGTTTATTAAAATAAGCGAGTTACCTTTTGCATGCGCACTGCAAGTTACTTTAGTGGGTAAAGTATTGCTAGGATGCACACTTCTCAGACGAACGATAACAATTGTTGCTATTGCCAGTATCATTGTAATAGTTTTTGCTACTCCTTATTGGTTTCTGTTGTTTCCTTCTTTTGGTTCAGCAATATAAGCACGCGCATGTTTTGGGTTTCTGTTGTAAAGTCTCCAGTTTCATTCTCTATACATTACATTATCCAATTTCTTGTTTAAACATCTAAGGTCAAATAGCACGGTCATCGTGTTGTTATAATTACCCTCAAGATTAAAACATCTAAAGTTTCAAGTTGTTATTCTTTTGCCGGCTTATAGGTGAGCGAGTGCAAGTGGGTTTCTAAGATAATTGCCCGAGTAATCTCTTTGAATGGTGAAAGTGATCAAAGAATAAGCTCTTCTGCTGTCATTCCGAGTGATTTTTTTGAGGCTATGGAGTCCTCGTGGAAAGGTCGTGTGAAGAGGATCCATGCAGAAGAAGTTTTTGCTGAAGTGGAGATGGCAGCTGACGCCTTATCCCTAGCTGTAGGTTCTTAAGAACTTCAACTCATCACTACACTTGTTCTGACAGGTGTTCTGTTTTTTTCTTCCTTGTTGAGTAATTGTAAATACTGATATAGGTATATATGCGCTTAACATGCTGAGCAGCATGATATGTGTGTTACTTAATCTGCTTTAGCTCCATGCCGAATTATTATGTCGCGGAAAATGTTTCAAAAACTGTACAAGATGACATTATCACTCCGAAACTAGATCCAACTAATGCTTCTTGTGCTTCATACTTCAGGTAACAGAAGATTTCCTTCCAATAATATCGAGAATAAAAGCTACATCTGCCCCACTTGGTGGTCCAAAAGGTGAAATAGTGTATGCTAGAGAACATGATGCAGTTTGGTTCAAGGGTAAGCGTTTTACACCTTCTGTATGGGGTGGTACCCCTGGGGAAGTACAAATCAAGCAGCTTAGACCTGCTATAGATTCAAAAGGGAAAAAGGTTGGAGAGGAGTGGTTTACCACCAAAAAAGTCGGGGATGCTCTAAGTAGGTATGCTTATTTTATTAAGTGATGAATTGACCTAAAAGTATTCTTGGAATTGCAATATTAAGTTTCTAGATCAATAATGTATTGTCGTCGTCTCCCGTCAGGTACCATGAGGCAGGTTCCAAGGCGAAGGTTAGGGTCTTGGAGTTACTGAGGGATCTTTCTATGGAGTTGCAAACTAAAATTAATGTTCTTGTTTTCACTTCCATGATGCTTGTCATCTCAAAGGCACTTTTCTCTCATGTGAGGTTGGGTTTCTAATTCTAAAGATTTAACAAGAGCATTATTATTAATCTATCCTCATCTGTTGTTTACTATAGATTTTTTTTTTTAAACTCAAAAAGGGCAAATTTAATTAAAAAACCAAAGATGTTGCCACCAAAAGTGACACCAAAGTTGCAAATTTAATCTAGATAATTTTTTGGTATTCTTTATTTTATATAGCTCTCTTCAGATGATTACATTTTATTCATGCTTTGTATCTAAATTTTTTAATTTAAATATAAGCACCGGTTTCCATTGGCAGAACTATTCAAGTAGGTGAATTCCAAATCACATTTATTACTAATTGTTAACTCTGCATGCCATTGTTTACCTATGCATCCTTGTCAATTTGTACTCCTTACCGTGATCTTGATCGTTGACAATTTATGCAGTGAAGGTAGAAGAAGGAAGTGGGTTTTTCCATCCTTAGTCGAGTTCCTTGAAACAAAGGTATCTTACACATGAGTAATTGTTGTCTGATATTTAATTGCTCCTGATGCATGAATTCTGTAATTCCCTCTCAAGTTTCTTGGTTAATTATGCCGAGGTTGGTTAAAAAGGTGTGGTGCATTTCTGTGCTTCAAAAATGGTAAGGGATGCAAGTAGTGACAACTGACATGTATGTAATTCAACAGTGTTTTATGAGCAGGGGCGGAGCCAAGTAGGGCAACTGCATCTACTTGCCAACTGGCTCCTGATGTCTGTTTATGCCTTTTTTTTTCACCTAGACCACCTAAATTGGCTCTTTCTTTCATATTTTGCACCCAGTGGATCTTATTTATTTATTTTTCTTTTTTCCGCCTCTTACCTTAAATCCTCTTTTTGGATCGGCTGTCTTACCTTCAATCCTGGCTCCGTCACTGTTTATGAGAGAAATCTGATGAAGATAAGTGCATTGTTTTTGGAGGATGTTAGACCAAAATTTTAATAGAATGTATTTTCAACTCTAACAGATGCAAAATCCAAGATAAAGGCATTTTCTTGATGTTTGTGTTCTGAAAATTTTCCATGGACTCCAGGGGGAGCTTATATTCACATGCTTAATGTTAATTACGTAGGATAAAAGCTCGGGAAATGGATCCAATAAGATGAAAATATCAGGCTTATCACCTTACTGGTTTGATGCTGTACAAGGCTGTGCAACACGTAATACCGTGGAAATGGAATCCATGTTTCTTCTCACTGGGCCAAATGGCGGCGGCAAATCAAGTTTGCTACGTTCAATTTGCACAGTGGCGTTGCTCGGGATATGTGGATTGATGGTGCCTGCTGAGTTCGCCTTGATTCCACATTTTGATTCTATAATGCTTCACATGAAATCATATGATAGTCCTGCAGATGGGAAAAGTTCATTTCAGGTGCGGCTATAGTTCTTTATTTTCTTAATTTTTTTCTTTGTTCAAGTCATTTCCTAATTCATATTTGAGCGCGTGTTCACCAGTTCTTTTTTTGCTATTTAAACATTCTTCTGTTCAACTGAAATAGCACAATTTTTCAGATTGAAATGTCTGAGATTCGTTCCATAATCGCCGGAGCCACGTCAAGAAGCCTCGTTCTCGTAGATGAAATTTGTAGGGGAACTGAAATGTCAAAAGGGACCTGTATTGCAGGAAGCATTATTGAGACCCTTGATGACATCGGTTGCTTGGGTATCGTCTCTACCCACTTGCACAGTATTTTCGATTTACCGTTGAAAACAAATAATACTGTATTCAAGGCAATGGGTAGTGAGATAGTCGATGGACATCCAAAACCGACATGGAAATTGATAGACGGGATTTGTAGAGAAAGCCTTGCTTTTGAAACAGCCCTAAAAGAAGGGATTCCTGAAGCAATGATCCAGAGAGCTGGAGAGTTATACCTCTCGCTCAATGGAAAGGATTTGAGTGTACAGAGAAATTCCATGAAGGTTCAACATCAGAATTTAAATTCTGAAAAAGAGTGGATCAATGAAGCTGAAGATCGATCAAGTACTCTTAAATCCTTGAACTGCAAGAGTGAGACTCCGAATCCTACAGAAACCTTAGAGAAAGAGGTTGCAACTGCTGTTGCCATAATTTGTCGGCAGAAGTTGATTGAGCTCTGCAAGGATAGGAATCTATCAGAACCTGCAGAACTGATGTGTACTACCATCGCTACCAGAGAACAGCCACCTCCATCAGTGATAGGTTCTTCCTGTGTTTATGTCCTGTTCAGACCCGATGGCAAGTTATATGTTGGAGAGGTATATTGATTCTTCATGGCTCGCAAACTTGTCGTGTATTCTCTCTCATTTTATTCAAGTGTTGCATTATGTTTTCATATCTTTGACCTGGGTTACAGATCGATCATTATGTAATTCCAAAAACTTCAACCACCCGTATAGAACAGATGGTGTAAATTTACGTGGTCCACTCGTCGAATGTGTTCTCCTTATCACGAATTTTCCCTTGATGTATAATCCTGTAATTTGTGTTTTTGATCAGACGGATGATCTTGGAGGCCGAGTTCGTGCACATCGTTCAAAGGCAGGTATGCAGAATGTATCATTCATCTACATTGAAGTTCCTGGAAAGAGCTTTGCTACGTTACTTGAAACTAGTCTGATCCACCAGCTCCCTAACTATGGCTTCCGACTTTCAAACGTAGCTGATGGTAAGCGTCGCAACTTCGGCACATCTAATAATATCCTAGAAAATTTAACCTTGCGTCGTTAAATTAGTGTCATCGGCGCCCTAACCAAAGTGCTAAATGATCTTCGAAAAGAACAACTTTCTCAAGGTTCCCAAGTTTTGTTATTGGTAACATCAAATGCCATTGATTTGACTTGAGTTGCACCAATTTTGGGTTCAGTGCGGTGGTTGCTCTCTTTTTTGTAAATCAAAGGGGTAAAATGTGTTGTGTGTAAATAGCATTTGGCGGAGTCCTTGTAGCGTTTTCTTTTGAAAATTTACATAGGCATTTGTTGCATGAGTTGTTCTTAGTGGAACGATCATTTGCTTAATGAATTAGTATATTTGCTGAAAAAACATGGAAGCCAGATGATCTGAGAAATGTTCTAATGAAGACGAGGAAATCAGTGTTGTTGAATGTGTCGGAATTGTTCTACATTTCATTTTGGCGACTGAAGCAAATTTGATTTGATAATAGCACCTGTTGTTCATATCCGTATTTTTCAAATTAAATAATCAGTTAAAAAAAGAAAAAAACAGAGAAAATTCAGAACCCAACAACACATGATATTTAACTTGTAGCGGGTAGATTACGACCATGTACGCATTCTTCTCCTTGACCATTTGAAGGTTTAATGGAGAAAAGGATTGGAATAGTTGAAGCAGGAGTTAGTGGGTTATTAGCTTGCAAATATGTTCTTGAAGAAGGGTTTCAACCCATTGTTTTTGAATCTCAATCTGGTCTTGGTGGAGTTTGGACTCACACAATTGAAACAACAAAACTTCAAACACCTAGACAAGGTTATCAATTCTCTGATTTTCCATGGCCTTCTTCTGTAAAAGAAGACTACCCAGATCATAATCAAGTAATGGAGTATCTAGAATCTTATGCTCTTCATTTCAATCTACTTCCGTACATCAAATTCAACACCAAAGTTATAAACATTGACTTAGTGATACAAGAAAGTCAAGATATGCTTTCATGGAGTCACTGCTGGGGTGGTGCAGATCAGGCTTTCAGTAAAGGTAAATGGGAAATTACCACTGCCACTGTTGCTGCTGGAGATGATCTAGTATATGATGTAGAATTTGTGATTCTTTGCGTTGGACGGCTTAGTGGGGTTCCAAACATTCCTGATTTCCCACCAAATAGAGGTCCAGATGCTTTCAATAGAGGCAAAGTTATACATTCTATGGATTACTCTGCCATGGATGATTGTGATGCTGCAGAGTTCATCAAAAGGAAACGCGTTACGGTTGTTGGATCTCTGAAGTCAGCTTTAGATATTGCTAATGAATGCGCCATTGCCAATGGTATGCAACTATTTACTTGGTTCTATAGTGTAGTGAATCCTCTAATTATGCTTCTTTTGCTAATGAAATTACAGGCGTGGAAAATCCTTGTACGTTGATATACAAAACCAAGCATTGGTACCTACCTGATAATCATCCATGGGGTGTCTCTCTCGGTTCGCTATACTTGAATCGTTTTGCTGAGCTTATGGTTCATAAACCTGGTGAAGGGCTAATGCTTGGTCTCTTAGCTACCTTTCTCTTCTGGTAATAAAACTACTGACTAGTCCATTTTTAATTATGTATGTCAATTTTAATAGCAGCTTAAGATTTTTAATGCTGTTAATTAGAGATGGGCAGCTTCAAAGTTTGTGGAGAGCTATATCAAATCAAAATTTCCCCTAAAGAAACACGATATGGTACCAGAACATAGTTTCTCACGGGAACTATCTTCTTGCTTGGTCTCAAGGGTGCCCGAACATTTTTACGATAGAGTGGAAGAAGGAAGCATCATCTTGAAGAAGTCAAATGGGTTCAGCTTTTCGAAAGATGGGTTGGTATTTGGCGATGATGCAGAGGCACTTCTAGAAACTGATGCAGTGATCCTTGCTACTGGTTATAAGGGTGACGAAAATCTGAAAAATATCTTCAAGTCACCAATATTCCAAAGATGCATTATGGGCTCCTCAAACTCCACAGTTCCGTTATACAGGTATGACCAGACGAATGTTGTACCAATTTGTTATCAAGATTCAATATATTTTTCTATATGAGTTTATAAGGAGATTATGTGTGTGCAGAGGGTGCATTCATCCGCGAATTCCACAGTTGGCCGTAATTGGGTATCCCGAAAGTGGCTCGAATCTGTATACATCGGAAATGATGTGCCGGTGGTTAGCACATTTTCTTGACGATGGATTCAAGTTGCCGAGTACGATAGAGATGGAAGAGGATGTGCTGGAATGGGAAAAATACATGAAACGGTATTCTGGTGAGTACTATCGCAGATCTTGTATTGCTGTACTGCATATTTGGTACAACGATCAGCTGTGCAAGGATATGGGTTGTAATCCTAAGAGAAAGAAGGGATTTTATGCAGAATTATTCCAATCTTACGGGACAATGGACTATGCAAATGTCATTTCTATGAAAAGTTGAGGGGTTAGTTAAGCTTGTACACGGCCTACGTTTCCCGACGATTTTAGACCTTTTAGTGTGGAGAGTGTTCTAAGAGTTTTGTGAGCCCAAATTAGCTTGAAGACCACAATTTCCCTCTTACAGTACGTCATCAACGGAATACATACATTGCAAAAAATTTGAGAAAAAGAAATGGACACTAATAACACACAAACGGCTCTGTTAGTTATGACGGTTATCTTGGTTTTCCGTTATCTTTAACTGTAACTGTTTTATGTGTCCGTACATTACAGCTGTGTATTGCTGTCACTTTGATCATGTCTGTTTATATAACGACCTCTGAACTCTTTGTCTGGTAGAACTATTCTTTGATTAATAATATCTCTAACTCTATTTCTTTATGGTATCAGAGGGAAAACATTAGGTTTTCCTTCTCGATCCAAGCTTCCGCTCTTTTCAATAAATCTGTGAAGAAAATTTCGGTCACAATTTGCTTTTTCATAGCTTTATTAGTGTTTCGTTCATCTGAATCTTCTTCTTCTCCGGCTACGGTTGTTCATGATTCAAACTTTTACAGATTCAGATCCATCTACAATGTCAAATTCTTCAGATATTACTTCAATACCAATTCATCAACTTGCCAATCTCATTCAATTAAAGCTACGTGATGATAATTTCATCACTTGGAAAGCATTGTTAATGCATGTGATTCGTAAATTTCAGATTCTCTCTTTTCTTGATGGCACAAATGTTTGTCCTGCACAATTTACTGGTCATGGTGCAAATCAGGTTGAAAATCCTGAATATGCTACTTGGTGTGATAAAGATCAGACGATAATCTTGTGGATCCAATCCACTGTATCTGAATCTGTGATTCCATATTTTGCTGGCTCAACAACTTCTCATGAACTATGGAAAAACATTGAATCTAGGTTTGCAAGAACGTCAACAACTCACACGATTCAATTACGTACTCAACTTCAAGCACTTAAACAAGGTTCAAGATCTGTATTTGTGTTCTTAGATGAAGTCAAGAGGATTTCTAATGAATTAGCTGCTGCTGGATCAAAGATTTCCGATGAAGAACTTGTTGTGATCATCCTTGGAGGTTTGAATTCTGTTTTCTCATCTTTTGCACATCAATTAGAATCCGCAATCCTCCAGTATCTAGCATTGAACTTCATAATTTACTTATCAGTGAGGAAGTAGTAGTATCAGGTCATCAACAATATTCTTTACCTACTACTACTGCTTTCTATACCACCAACACTAATACCAATTCAAGATCTTTACCAGCACATTTCAATCCTATTACTGGTCACAATGCCAATTACAAAGGCAAGAAACCTTTTAACCCAAATTATAAAGCTAGCACATCTAATAATCCTTCTCAACCATCAAAACCTTCATATTCACCTGCACCTGCACCTATTCCTGCTCCACCAACATCAGTATCTAGACCTCAATTCTTCAACAATGAAAGACCTTAATGTCAGATCTGCAATAAATATGGGCATACTGCTATTGAGTGTCACAACAAACTTAATTTTTCATATCAAGGAAGGCAACCTCCACAAAATATTCATGCTATGCTTGATGCAGCTAACATTGGTGGTGAAAATCCATGGTTTGTAAACTCTGGTGCTACTCATCATATCACTTCTACTACTTCAGGTCTTGGCAATATTGATTCTAACTCTGGTGATGATCAAATCAATACAACTAATGGACAAGGTATAACTATTGATGCCGTTGCTCATACCTCAGGATTCTTACATGATAATAAAGTTACATTACCAAATATCTTTGTTTGGGAAAAAATTGATCTTCACCTCAAACAATCTCGATTGAAGTTGTTGATCTCTGCAGCTATCTTCTCCAAGCACATAGAGGGGGTACCTGGAAAACAAACACTCCGACGCTCAAGTTAGTCTTAGTGTTGCAGGTGGATTTGCTAGAGTTTTGTTGCGTACCTTTGTGTTGGTTAAAACAAAGCACTTATAGATCGGAACCCTAAATGATAAGGATCGAATCCCTTATTTTGTGTTGACTTATCTAATAACTCGTCAAGAGTTGATTCCAATAAGTGTGAAGAGTTTTAAGATGCCATGCTTTCATCTAGTGGACCCATATTCAATGAATTACATAGAAAAATAGTAGGTACACACATCGCCCCCTCTTAACCTCCAACTTTCCGTGGGGTTAAGAAATTTGTATGTGCTCCACTGGTTATGTAATTTTGAGCAACAATCCATGTCGCCCCCATTTGCAGCAGATGCAACTGATATAGGGTATGGCATATTTGTTGTTCATACTTGCACACAAGTGCGTGTAAGAGCAAAGATATTATCTCCACATGTGATGACCAAAGATATCCAGTAGAATGATGTGACATGCTGTCATTCCCCCAAAGCTTTACGTTAATATAAACCCATGTACCACTAAATCTAGTGAAACGACATAAATCAATCAAGGGGCTCAAATTCGAGATGATCAACGAGATAGGCTATATGTAAGCAGTCATGGACTCATATTTGTACGTACGTGCCATCGCCTATGTATCTGTTACCGCTTCTGTGCTTCTCTCAGTAAGAGACCTTTCATGATTCATACCAGTGACCAAACATTGTAGATACGAGGAATTTATAAAAACAAAAAGAATGAAGCAAGAAGATTTTGAAAGAGAAATGAGTAGATAAATTCTTACGAAATTATCAGTTGTGGACTGTTACCCCTGGATTGACTCTCGTTCGATGTTGTCTCAAGTTTGAATCTTTTGTACACCTAATTTTCTCCCCCATTAGCATTGTCTTATGAAGTAAATTGGTGTAACATAGGGCGACTTAGCAAAAAGTTGTTGTAATCGAGCTTGAATCCAGGATGACAACATTGTGGATTTACCTGTTATGAAACAAAACAAGTAAATAATAAGTGAAAAGAAATGCACAAACCCAATGTGTAGACGTGCAAATGAAGGAGATCAACTAGTCCGTTTGTATTTGATCTACAACAGACCACCGAAAGCGTGAGCTCTGAGGTTTTTCTCCTTCTAAATATCTGGTAACGTAACAACGATATGATATGGACAGCATTCGCAGTGACTTTGGTGGTTAATACTGCCCACTTGCTGATTGACAGAATTAATAGTAACTCGCCTTACCTCTTCGGTGCCACATAGAGAAACAACTGATTTTAGGACGACTAGACGGTCATCAAATGCAATAGACGATTAGTTGCTTGCAACAATCAATTAGTAAGTAAATATAATGCCATGATGTACCAAGAAAGATAGATAGTTGTTCGCACGTAGAAGTAGTGCAGGCTTATTTTCTTTCCATTCAGTAGTATTAGTACCGACGAGTAAGCAAGAGTGTATCCTATAAAAATAGTGCATGCATGGTAGACAACTTCAAGCTCAACGATTGATAGCCTTAAAAGCAAAGCTATGTATGATATGGGAAGGTCAGAATATGAGTCTAAATTGTCAGATCTTTCCAGATTGACTACCATAAATTTCCTTAATGTTAAAGCTTATTATCAATCACCGAAATAGGGTGTAAAGCTGCCCCTATTGATCGTTATTAATATAAGAATTTAGTATCATGTATATATAAGTAGGATCTGTATAAGTGATATCCCTGTTATCAAAAGAAACAGATAAAAAGTAAAAGGAAGTGCAAACCAGCGTAGACATGATGGAGAAGAAGAAAAGAGATGAACATGAGAAGTTCATAATGCTAGACTGTCAATATTTGATTGATCTATGACAGATCAACCAAAGCAGGACTTTTTTCTGAAACGCAAGAAGAAGATCCCCTTAGTCGGCGCCAAAGATGTTTGGGAAAAAATTGATCTTCACCTCAAACAATCTCCATTTAAGTTGTTGATCTCTGCAGCTATCTTCTCCAAGCACACAGAGGGGGCACCTGCAAAACAAACACTCCGATGCTCAAGTTAGTCTTAGTGTTATAGGTGGATTTGCTAGGGTTTTGTTGCGTACCTTTGTGTTGGTTAAAACCAAGTACTTATAGATCAGAACCCTAAATGATAAGGATCGAATCCCTTATTTTGTGCTGACTTATCTAATAACTCGTCAAGAGTTGATTCCAATAAGTGTGAAGAGTTTTAGGATGCCACGACTTTCATCTAGTGGACCCATATTCAATGAATTCCATAGGAAAATAGTGGGTAAATAAATCTTACATGTTCCAAAGTCTGCTCAAAACTTAGTATCTGTTCAAAAATTCACAATTGGTAATAACTGTAGCATTACATTTACCTCTAATGATTTCACTGTGAAGGATCTCAAGTCAGGGAGGACAATTTTCCAAGGGTCAGTTAGACATGGACTTTACCGAATACAATTCTTTAATTCTCCAGCTCTTCATGATTTATCCTTCACCAACATTACATCCACTCAACTTCATCAGAGGCTTGGTGACCTCTCTTTTCAATCTCTGCAAAGAATATGTCACTCATCTGGCATCTCTTTATCCACAAAAACCTTGTTTTGTAATGAATGCCAATTAGGTAGATCTCATAAACTACCATTTTCTGTTTCAGTTTCTACTTTTAGTTTACCATTGCAAGTATTGCACATGGATCTTTGGGGACCAAGTCCTATTCCTTCAGTTAGTGGGTACAACTATTATTGTAACATCATTGATGATTGTACCAAATATTGTTGGATATATCCTATGAATAAAAAGTCTGATTTTAAACTCATTTTCAACTCCTTCAAACTTATGGTAGAAAACTTCTTTAATCTTACCATTAAATGCATTAGATCAGATGGTGGTGGTGAATTCATTCACCATGAACTTGAATCTCTACTATCTTCATCTAGAATTTTGCATCAATTCATTTGTCCCCATACTCCTGAATAAAATGGAGTTGCTGAATCTAAACACATACATCTTGTGGATCTAGGAAGAACTCTTTTACTTCAGCCAAACTTATCTCACTCTTTTTGGGTTGAAGCTTTTCAAACAACTATTTTTCTCATAATTAGATTGCCAACTGCTGCTCTATCTTTCTATTCTCCTTTTGAGAAACTTTTTCATTCAAAACCAGATTACTCATTAATTAGAGTATTTGGCTGTGCTTGCTTCCCTTGGTTAAGACCTTACACCTCAAATAAGCTTGAGCTAAGAAGTCACATGTGCATTTTTATTGGGTATTCGTATTATTATAGCCACAAAGGTTACAAATGTCTTGATCCCACCACTGGGAGAGTTTACATCTTAAGACATGTCTCTTTCGATGAGACATTGTTTCCTGCACTACATCACAAGCTGACTGTATCTAATTCCAAACCTGCTACCATTAATCCCAATTTTTTAACTCCCACTGTTATTGATGCTACCACTTCTTTACCTACTCATGATGCCATATCTACTACTTCTTCCTCTATCACTGAAACTTCACCAGCTCCTCCACATACTGTCACTTCAGATATTTCTTCCCCTATTTCCTCAGTAGCTTCATCTGAAACTAATACTTCCAATGTTCCCTCTTCAAACACTCATGGTATGATAACTAGAGCCAAAAACAACATTTATGAACCCAAAGCTCAACTGGCCACCAAATATGTTCTTCCTACAACTTACATTGCTCATGTTAACACTTCTACACCTCCAACATGTTTTACTTAAGCAAACAAAAATCCAAAATGGAGAGTTGCTCTTCATGAAGAGTATAATGCTCACATTAATTCTAGCTGGTACACGGTCTAAAGTACCTCCACATCCTTCTTAGAATCCAATAGGTTGCAAATGGGTGTTTAAAGTCAAACAAAATGCCGATGGTTCTCTAGATCAGTTCAAAACAAGACTTGTTGCTAAAGTTTTTCATCAAAAGGAGGGAATTGATTATTCTGAGACATTTAGTCCAGTTGCAAAGCCAACAACTATTAGGCTTGTTTTGTCTTTAGCTGTTCAGTTTGATTGGAAAGTCACTCATCTGGATGTAAGTAATGCCTTTCTTCATGGAAATCTACAAGAAGAGGTTTATATGGTTCAACCCCCTGGATTTGTTGATCCTGAACATCCAGAATATATGTGTAAATTACACAAATCTATCTATGGATTGAAGCAAGCTCCTAGAGCATGGTACCAAAAACTGGTCGAGGTTGTTCTTTCTCTGGTTTTTCATCTTTCACATGCTGATACTTCATTATTTGTCCGTAAAGTTGGTTCTCAGCTCACCATTTTATTAGTATATGTGAATGACATTTTATTGACTGGTACTTATAAAGCATTCTGCAAAAGTGTAATATCAGACATTCAACAACATTTTCCTATAAAAGATATGGGTGAAGTTCACTATTTTCTTGGTCTAGAAGTAAAAAGGAATTCTCATGGTATGTTTCTGTCTCAAACCAAGTACATACTTGATCTTCTTCAAAAGACAAACTTGCTTGGATCTAAGCCTTGTTCTACACCAGTTATTGCTGATGTCAAAATGAGTAAACATGATGGTCTACTTTTAGATGATCCTTCTGAGTATAGATCACTGGTTGGTACTCTTCAATATATCACATGGACCAGACCATAAATTACATACTTTGTTAATCAAGTATACACTTAATGGCAGCTAAGAGGATCCCCAGGTATCTTAAATCTACTCTTGACTTTGGGATTGTTCTTCAGAAGGGTCTTGTTGCTGTTAATGCTTTCTCAGATGCTGATTGGGATGGAAACCCAGATGACAGACGCAACACTACTGGTTTCTGCATATTTTTTGGGACAAATCCCATTACTTGGAGCTATAAAAAGCAAGCCACTGTTTCCATAACATCTATAGAAGCAGAGTACAGATCTCTTTCTCAGACTGCTGCTAAAGTTATTTTTGTTTGTCAAATTCTCAAAGATCTTCACATCTTTCTTCCTCTTACACCTACTATTGGTAGAGATAATATTGGCTCTCTCTCTTTAGCTTACAATCCTGTAAATCACAGTCGCATGAAACATGTTGCTGTTAATTTTCACTTTATCAAAGAGTTGGTCAATTCCAAGACTATCAAGCTTTATTACATTTCCATCAGCAGCCAAGTTGCAGACATATTTACCAAGGGTCTCTCTGCTGCTCGTTTTTATTTTCTCAGAGACAAGTTGAGCGTTCACTTGGATGCTCCTCTCAACTTCAGGGGGGCTAATAATACACAAACGACTATCTGTTAGTTATGACCGTTATCTTGGTTTTCCATTATCTTTAACTGTAACTGTTTTATGTGTCTGTACATTACAGCTGTGTATTGCTGCCACTCTGACCATGTCTGTTTATATTAAGACCTCTGATTTATTTGTCTAGTAGAAGTATTCTTTGATTAATAATATCTCAAACTCTATTTCACACCAGCTATAGGATTTGGATACATGCTTCTTGTTGTTGACCTCTCTCAAAATTATTTTTTAGTAATTCAGTCACCCAATATTTTCATTTGGGCACCACTGTCATCATTGGACTCGTGTTAACTATTATAGAGGCTGCTTCCGATAATTATTTTCTTAAGTAATCCTTGTGTTAAATTCATGAGTGAAAATACTTTATTTCCAAAAGTTAAATTCACAAGATGTGTTTGATTTGGGTAGTTTTATATCTTCCACTCACACGGATTTGCAGCTACAACTTTTTCCACCCTCAAGGCCAACCGATCTTATCAAAATGCATATGTAAATTTCATTCAAGCTATCAATAAAAGTTAATGATAAGTTTTTGTATATAAATTTTTGTGTCATATTTTTTGATGGTCGTGATTGCGCCGCTTGTTCCGATTTGTGAATCTCTTTGTGTTGCTTTCGGATTTTAACAATCTAAGATTCGGTCTCATACGTTGCTTGTTTTCTTATAATTTGTAGCAGGTTTCATATCTAACCTTTTGGGTTTCTGTATCAAAAATCATAATAGGATAATGGTGATTTAACTAATATGTGAGACACATATAATGATATTGATTTATGTTACATATGAGTAGTTTCGGTTGTAGTCTATCTTGTGGCAGATGATGTCTAAGGTCATGCTTTGACCTTTTTCTGGTAAATGTTGTCTATTGTGTTGTTTTTTTATTTTGCAGGGTATACATACTCAAGGGGAGAATTCTACTTTGCACATGCGCTTATTGAGATTTCTTTTAGGGGAGTATGGTTGTGAAAATTAGGGGAACATTCTGACAATTGCTTTCCTGATAAGTGACTAGACCGATTTAAATTCTAGTTCAGCATATCAAAGTTAGCTAGGGAAGGATTATTCTGGTTTATTGCTTTCCTGATAAGTAACTAAGTTAATTCTGATCCTTTTTTGACTTACCAAAGTTAGGATTGATTATTCGTTTTAATCAATTCCTGATAAATAACTAGATTGTCGTTTCAACTCTAGTTTGACTTATTGAAATAGGTACAATTATTCTTTAATAGTTGTATCCTGATAAGTAACTAAGTTAATTCTTATTTTAGAACCAATGGAAATTTAGGTAAAATTACTTCGGCTAGTTGTTTTTTTCTGATAAGAAACTAAGTTAATTACTTCTGGTGGTTTCAAAATTTTTGCTTATCAAAAGTATGTTAGACTCTCAATTCGTTAGACTCTTATAGGTTGTATCGAGTTCTTATGAACTTGATCAGATCTTTGGAAACACCTGTTGATTTTTCGGACCTTTGTCATTTTTGTGCAAAAAGGGGTGGGTGGGGGTGGGGGGGGGGGTGGGGGGGGGGGGGTGGGGGTGTGTGTGTGGTGGGGTGGGGGGGGGGGGAGAAATATATGGATTATAAGGTGGTTTACAATCACTTGAGAAGGATACATATTCTATAAATTAATTAATAGGAAGGATCCATTCACACTATCTCACACGTTGAACGTTGTTTTTGTGAATAAAAATCAAATGATAACGGATTTGAAGCTAATATTTTTGGGATATGTTCCTATTACATGTCTCTATATGCCTACTCAAAATTAAAGCATTTAAATATACTAAACTTCACAATCTACCGTGTGGAAAAATGTTAGGTATGAATATGTTAGTAATAAAATAGACATGTCTCTCGTTTCAAAGGTGGATGTCGTACGGGAGAAAAGTTTTTTTATTTTTTTGAATAGGCGTACGTCTGTTAGAATAAAATTTTGCTTATGAGCTTTAATGAATTTTTTTATCTTCGAGCTTTCAGAAATCTTTGAAAATATACTCTCGCTTCAAAGACAGATGCTCACGCAAGGGAGCATATATATATTGAAATTTACGTGAGTTTTATATTAAATATATATATATATATATATACATATATATATATATTGTAAAATCATGTTTTGATTTTGAACAATATTTGAAAGTAGAAAATTATACATGGTGAAATAATGTTTGTACGTGCGTTTTCACAATTGTAGAATGGACGTCTGTCCAATTTTTGAAAAACCAGTGAATGTTAAAATTCACGTGGGTTGTTCACGCTTTTATAAAAATAAAGTCATGATTTTGAATGATAAATTTTGCCCGTCTTTGCAGGTTTGAAGAAACGAGCAAGTTTTAAAATTTTTGGCGTTATAATCACTACAGCTAGTGAAACAGTAAATAGGTAAGAGTTGGGTTGTTACCGTTTTAGCGCGTATTGTTACTGTTGTGTTTGATTCCACACTTTTCGTAACAAATAATGGTGACTTCCAGATACAACCACCCTTCTGGATCTTTCAGGGATCGCTCCAGAAATATCAAGTCAAAGATGAAGACTTCACATATGTTCATGCCAAGGTGAATCAACCACTCAGAGATGTTGGAAAACTGATGTATGGTGTGTCTCTTGATCGTCTGAGAGTGATTCGTCTTAAGATATATGCTCATATCTCAGGTGTAGAAGCACCACCAACTTCAGCAAGTCAGACTACCGGATGAAGATGAAGTTCGACCTTGCTTTGATGGTGCAGCTCCTGATTCAGATGTGGATGAATGAAGAATTTCGTCGTAATTCGTCATCAGAAAATTCAGAAGTTAGGTCTTCATTGAAGATATTGTAGAATCTTCATACGATGTCCATTTTTGATAATTTACTCCAACTTTTTGATGCCCAGGAAATTTCCTATATTTATCAAAGAATATTTTTGAGTTTTGAGCACGTTAGTCGTCGAAATCAACAAAATATTAAACTTCCAGGAAATCTTTAGAAACTTCAGCTGTCATGTAGTTTGATGTTTCGGCCACATCTTTTTGCTCGTTCATCCAATTATTGTTAATTTTGGATATGTTGTAGAGGACATCCATGCGAAGAGAATGGTATATGACCCATCTATAGATTCTTCAACAATTTCTCCCAACTCGCTCCTTTGTGCAGGACAGTGTAAAATCGTCTTAGACAAGCTTGTTGTAAAATGCCCATGTTGTGTCTTAGACCACTCGCTTGTGTCTTGAATGCTTGATGAATTATTTAAAATACCATTGATTAATTTTCAATCTGAAACCCATGGTTGACATATGAGCCTGATGCTTGCAGTATCGTTTTCTGTCAATCGTAGAAACATCACTTTTGAAACCCTGGTCACACGACCATGACTAAGGTTGCCCTCAAGAGGGAATGATGTAGTGACCATGGTTGCATGTCCCGGTGGTAGCATTCCTTTTATGATGAATTATTAGCACAGGAGAGTCCGGTGCCACGGGTCTTGGACTGTGAAATTGGTCGTCATGATCAGTGGACCGTCAATCCCCAGTATTTTGTTATATCTCTCCCTTTCGTTTCCCCTTCTTCTGGAAAGACCTAGATAGAGGATCCAAGTAGAAAAATTGATGTAAAGATCTAGGTGGTCGAAGTTGGAGGTACCTTGATGAAGGACTTAGTGGAAAGACCTGGTGGACACTGATCGACTGTGGAGGTTATGAATCCCGTCTAAGAATTGTTGCTTGCATGTTGTATGCTCTGGAAGCTATAGGAACCTCATACGATGTCAAAATTTGTTGCTTAGCCCCAACTTTTGAATCCAAGAGACTGAGTTACATATGATAAAAGAATTACTCAATTTGGAGTTGTGTAAGTCTCCCAACCAACGTGCACATTTGTAATTTTAATCCCGTACAAAATTTTCAGATTTCATAGACCTGGCAGAAAAGGCCATATCTTTCAGCTCATATGTCCGGTTGATGCACCCTTTTGGTATGTTGTAGAAGAGACATAGACTAACATTTTTTGTTGAGGAAATATTGTCCCAGTCCTCACCCATTGGTACGTTTTTTGTAAACCCATGGCCTAAAGTGTGTTATATCTCATTTGTAGAGGTGATGAGAACATCTTGTAGAAGACTTTGGCTTGTGCCCGTCCGTCGTGCAAGATTTGAGAAGGATTTCATGTGAACATGTTTTCATGTCTACACTTCTTGATATGAATCATTAGTGCTCGGAGAATTATGATCAGTAACACTTCCAGACTTAGGATGTAGAGAACAAACATTTGATGAAGCAGGATGTTGCTCATAAGACCGTAGATGCTGAGATCACGGCTGATTACGCTCCAGAGATCCTTGTTGATGCTGAGACCATGAATTAAGTTCCTCTGGAGATCATTGTTGATGCTGATACCATGGTTGAAGTTTCTAAAGAGACCAAAAAAGATAGAACCATGATTATCGACATAGTCTTTGAAACTCTATCCGACGAGACTTTATATTCACGAAATAATTGATGATTTGAGAATTCATAAGATGAAGGTGTACTAGGAGTGCAACCTAAATTCCCCTGAACAGTATGACTTTACTGTGAACTGGCTTTGTCGGTGAATCGGTGATAGCATCATCAGTCTTCATTCTGGATTGATCGGTGAAGAGAATAAGTTCTTCAATCGTGTAGGGGTTTGTGCCATCCATGGATGAATAATGTTGTATCTGCTTAGGAAGTCGTATCATGGGATAGTGAAGACTTATCCGTTTATACTTTGATCGTGTTGGTGTCATCGTCAAGATATTTATGCTAAGGCTAGAGGCTTATCGAATGTGTACTCTTTGATTGGGAGCACAATTTGAAGGCTTCTTAGATGCTTAAGCGTTAAAGCGTCATATCCCTTAAGCGTCGAATGTCTTAGGTTTGATCGTCTCGGCCCGACTATCTTCTGTTGATTCAGCATTCCTTTCGTTGCGGTAGTGGGATTCAACTCTTGTGCAGACTTTATGATTTTGTGGCATACTTGGACATCCTGTAAGGATATGGAAAAACACCCAAAATGTTCTTTGCCAATCTTGGACATCATCTCAATAATGAACGTCTCAGTGAGATGATCAATTCAAAGAGGTGTCAGATTCAACCACTTGGTAAAATATTAATATGGTGAAGCTACCCATTCATAAAGTCTTGCAATAGCAGAGTTTTTAGAAGAATTGAGTCCTCATGCTAGGATAACATGTGAGGAAATAAATGACATTGACATGGGAGGAATGAGACTTTCCTGGGTGTGGAACCTCTTGATGAATGTCTTTGCATCTTTTGTAGGTTCTTGCTTCAACTTCGTCAAACTTCGAAATTCCTCCAAGTGCTCTGATGATGGAATGTGAGCTAAATATTCTGGATCAGAACTTTCTTCGTTGGAGAGATGTTCAACCAAAGGCGCTTTGTCAGTAGCCATCTTTTCAGCGTGTATCCACGCTCGTCTGAAGACCATATCACATCCTGGATCTGCTTGATTATGTGAAACTTGGTTTTTGTCCAGGTTGAACTTATTTTTACTTTGAGAGTGATGTCTGCGGCTCTGAGGGTTTTCAATGGAATAATTGTTAGAGCATTGCTCGGTCGAACTCACATGCGTTGCTATCTCAAGCATGTTTGTCAATGTTAGTGATCAAAACTATAAGTCTTGATTTCTAGTCTATTATAGCTAAGGCTCGGACTAGGATAAAAAGTTTAGTTGAGCTCAAGGACTTCACGTCGATTCATCATACAAGTAGAAGAATGATAGACGCATTTATGTGTCTATTTTGTTCTCAATATTCTGTATTGTTAGACTCGATTAAGTACTTATTGTGTTATTTTGTGTTTTTGTAGATGTTTTTAGAGAAATAAGCCTTTGCGGCGAAATGAGCTCGAAAAGTAGTGTTTTACACCCCAGGATAATGTACCGGTGGCACCTCAGAAATGCACCGGAAGCGTCCCAGAAATGTACCGGAGGAACCCAGAAAAATTACTATTTCCACCCCAAAATTACTATTTCCACCCCAGTTGCTAAAGGGACACCCGTACAGGATTAGGGGGAGGACACTTTTCTTCTCATAATTCAAATTTCATTTTTGGCGGGAAAATATATTCTCTCCCTGGCAGATTTTCAAATTGATTTTCGATGGATTTGTGGAGAAACTAAATGGCTGGAATTAATTGGGTCATATCTATTGAGTATAACAAGATTATTATGAGCGTTGGAATGAGTTAAATTTGGCTAGAATCCGCTAAGTTTCAATCGAGAGTTAAACAGGGAAGATACACTCGAGTTCTCTGTGAGAGGAATTTTTGGGAAGTTTTGTGGACTAAATGGGGAAGATATCTGATCTTCTTAAGTGTTTATGAAACTATGGAAGTATTACAACTCATATGCGCAGGCAGAGGGGATGGAGAAGATCATATCTCGGCTGACAGTGAAAAAAATGGAAAAAAATATTTTCCGAGTAATGGAGAATTATATGGAGTGAATGAGCGAGATTCGATAGGTATGTTGGCTATAAATAGGCTGCTGCTGCTGCTGCTGCTGATGAACATGAAGAACGCGAAGAACGGACCTGCAACAACAATCGTTTTTCTACAGTAGTAACGACTAACAACTGTGGGTCGTAATCAGGCAGTCTTATTTTCCACAGCGTTTGCGACAGGGCTTCAGCAGTCTTATTTTGTCACTGAGGGTCGTAGTTCTCTGGTTTTATTGTATTTCTCATATTCTCATCATTTGTAAACCATTTTTGAGCCATAATAAATTATTTTGAGAGCATTTTTACTATGATGAGTTAAACCCCAACACTGGGACGACGGAGGAGGCCGAGCTTCATACATGGGTAATTTTATTAATTCTTTTTAAGACTTTTGCATTAAAAATTAATTGAAATATGATTTGATTAAATTGGGTGTTATTTGATTAGATGGGTCATGCTTAGCTTAGGTGATTTGATGTTCCATGCTTAACATTTACAATCAATGTTTTGAGAATCTACTTTGGCAAAATAAGAGTCCATATATGTTTTGAGCGATTATTGTTGAGAATAAATCATTGAGCCCTATGTTATGAAGATTGGCCGAATCATTAGTCCCAGTACCTCTCACCATTGTTAATATTTTTGTATATATATTTTTATTAAATCTAAAAATTCCATTTCCTTCACAAGTCTGAAACGAATCCTATTTACTACAACCCCAGAAAATCATTAATCATTTTGGCGCCGCCGACGCGGATTTGTGCTTAGGTAGAATTTTTAGGTTTTTTTGTTATTATTTTTTTTATTTATTCCATTTGTTCTTTTTACGTCTCTTTGGTTGTGTCTTTGTATTACAGGTTCGAAGTGGAGCACTAAGGACTTGGAGAGGAAAAAGCTTAAAGCGAAAAGAGAAGAAAAAAAGGACAATTTTAGGATTTAATTTTTAATTTTTTAATTTTTTAGAGTGTGTGAGGAAAACTTTAATTTTTTATTTATTTATTTTGGACTTTGGACTTTAAACAATTGGACTTTTTTTACCCTACGGAAGGGTATTATTAAATTTTTTTTTTATATAAACTGTGTGCAGGGAAGGACGACGATTACTATATCGTCTCGGCCCCTCGGGTTCGTACATGACATAGGAGTCGTGGCCCGAGTCGACTTCAACGGTTCATCCCCCGTCTGGTACGGGAGGTAAGTCCATCGAAACACTCGCGAATCTCCTGTAAGCGAGTTACTATATTCCTTAAGGTGATTCATTGATTGAGGACGAATTTGGACTGTTTTTAAATTCCTAGTAAAGGGCAAGGCCTGGCCAATACAAGATAAGGGTTCGGATTTCATCACCGCTCCCTTCTTGCCCGCCTTAGGAAAACGAAACCTAACGCGAATCCAAGCTTTAAAATTTGGAATAGAACAGACCGATAGGGTAACGAGCTTAATAGGAAACTCGTTCGAAAAATTGGTTCCTCTTTAAGCACACTTCAAAGTTCATGATGGTTTCTGTGAGTTGAATGCGTGACTGCGCCGCCTTCTAATGCGGTGAGGCCTTGGGTATCAAAGCTCTACTAAGCTTCCCTCGCCTCGATTCAACTTACATTAGCTCGGATTGATTCCAGAGGGGTGTGCTCAAATTGTAACGAATTCCTTTTCGAAGGAATAGAAGCTGGTCTAGAAAACAATCTAAGTGGAGCCATCATGCTTTTTGTTTGCTAGAAATCTTTAGGTTTGCTTTGGTGGAGTCGAGTCGGCCTTGTTTGTGGTTGTGTAGAATTCCCTTGCATTTAAGAATGTCGAGCTGGTATGATAGAAGCCAATACAATGAATATCGACCTGAATTTGAATATGGACATCATCCTTTCTATGACCATGTTGGGAATAGTGGTTGGGAACGCCATCATTTGGAAGGATATGGGTCATACCCTGGTGAGCCCAATTACTATCCACACATGCATCAGTCTTACGAGCAAGAAGATTATAGTACTAGTTCTTCGTCTCTAGAGGATACAATCAAACTATTGAAAAGTAGTCCTTTTTATGATCCCTCTGTTCCTATTCCTCCTTTAGAAGAGTCCCTCAGGGAGTTAGCTGAGTCGACGCGTAAGTTAGCTGAGATGAATAGTGTAATTCTAGACGAAAGAACTACAATAATGAGTGAACTTTCTATAGAGGAATCCCTCAAGCTGATGGCTGAGACGAACGAAAGACTTGCTCGAAATAATCTTACATTCCAAAATAGTGTTTCCAATTTTACCCTTGATGTAAATAGTGAATATTTGCCTAATTTAGAGGACGAGGTTAGAATAAAAGACACTACTTATTTAGATAAGGTTCAATCATCTTCGTACTATGATGATGAGGATAGCAGTAATGAAGAATCTGAAATATGTAGGCATAGTGATCAGGAGTCTAGTAATCCAATTGAGCTGTATAGTGATTATATTATTTCTAGTTCAAATCCAAATAATTTTTATTATTCACCTATTCAAAAGGACGAGGATTTGATTAGGGATACCACCGTTTTAGACGATGTAGATTTTCCTTTTGATTACGAAGCCGATAGTGGTTTAGAGGAACGGTTCATTTCGAAAATACTGTTTTAGAGTCTAGCGACTTAGAAACAATAGTCTTGGAAGAAGAAGATAGACCCGTAGAGATGAGTAAAGATGCACTACCTGATAATAACTTAGAAGAATCTCTTGAATATTTTAAGGACTCTGAATATACGGAAATTCAAGAAATAATTAGAGGTCTATCTAGAGACACTGAAAACTCTAAGTTTGGGGGTGATTATCACTTCCCTAGTGCCTTACCTTTAACTCTCAGAAAGTCCCCACACTTAGGACTTGATATCTGTGCCTCGACCATTTTACAAGATTACCTTCATACTCGTTTTCCCGAGCCTAATGATGTCCATGAAGGAGTTCAGTTATTAGAAACCCATCCTCTGGTTGATGTGGTTTGCCCAGGCTATGATACCCAGATTGACTTTGTTTTCCCACCAAATAGTTTTCTTCCAACTGTGGGAACGTTTCAAATGAGTCGAATATTAAGTTCTGAGACTAAGCCTAAGTACTTTAGGTTAATAGAATCGACACATTTTCCTAAGAATGACCACTACTCTCACTGTGGTCAACTATGTAAGTCATATCTGATTGACTTAGAGGATCCGCAATTATTTAGGTTATTACTTCGTGATTCTAAGTTCGTATTTGAGTTTTTACAGACTCTAAGACCTAGTGATTCGGATCCCATCTATGAAGAAACGCAGCCAATGAAAATATTCTATTTAGACCCTTTCATAGAACCTGAACCTGAACCGCAATTAGCGATAGTTTTCAGGAAACTAGGTAAGGGCATGCTATTCTTGTCCACTTTCTTGGTTCATTGCAGTTTCCTTTGGTCAGATCTATTTAGTTTTGAAGACCCACAATTATTTCGACTGTTACTTTATGGTTCGAGTTGACTAATCCTTTCCTAAGTCTGGCTGAAGACTTTAAACTTAACACTTCTTGGGAGGTAACCCAATCTCATGCAACACGGTAATATCTTTCCTTAACTCTTTTGCTTCAAATGGTAACAGTTTCTCCTTGTTCGTGCTTTTAATTTTATCTTTAGAACATTGAGGACAATATTAGATTTAAGTTTGGGGGTATGGGAGAAACTTTTTAGTTGCAATAAATAAACTCCAGAGCCTAGAAATTTATGCGTATTTAGGATGGCACTAACCAATCTAAGTGGATGGAAGCATTTTGGTTGTAGGAGTTGAGGAAACAATCTGATTAGATGGAAACATCTAAAGAGTCTATTCATAAAAGCACAGAGCTCAGGTGTTAGAAATAACATGATAGTTTCACCATATCTCGTTGAGTCCTTTTCACTTCTATTTTTATTTTATTTTGTTTTTAAACTATGTACTCTAAGTGATTAGGTGGGGCACACGATTCAAGTTGTTACCACTGCTAGGGTTAATTAGAGTGACTGAGTTACTAAAAAAAAAAATCCAAGTTTAAAAAAAAAAAAAAAAAACCGGACCAGTTAGACCAATCGGAATAAGTATTAACACTTGGATAGAAATATGCGTGTGTTCTCCCTGTTTCCGTCGCCTAAGCAAGCGTGGAATGCAGGACCCGTGGGAACTATCGTGTAATCTGCTGACAAGAAGCATGCGCTTGGATCAAAAAGATCTATTCATGCCGTTAAGTTCAAAAAAAAAATGGTTATTGTTCTGTGTAGTCAACTGCTGGTTCCCTTGTATTTGCCAGTTTGTTGATCTAGATTTAAGTTATTGACCACTGGTTCCCTTGTATATGCCAGTTGTGTTGATATTAGTCAGACCGGTATCTCAGTCCATTAGGATAGGTTCATTCTGGCAGTGGCCTTCAGACAGATATGGGAAACGCCGTTCACTTAGTAAACATCAAAACCATCTATGTTTTTCTATATCCATCTCTTAATCTTTCCATGTGATTAGTCTGACTCCGAATATGATATCCATAGTGCAACTATCTGAGTAGAGCTCTGTCACTTATATATGAATTTTAGTATGCTTGAGTGCAAACTCGTGTACATCAATTGGAATTTCGCATCAGGGTACTTCCTCTTGTAGTCAATAAGTATGCCAACCAAGGAGATTCTTTAGTGCCTTCCAAGGTTCGTTGTAGATAGCTAGGGTCTGGAGTATTAAGGTTTTGTGGGTATATCTCTTGTAAGCCCTCCCGAGATTAACTCGGTTTTATTTTTTTATTTTTGCTCGAGGACTAGCAAATAATAAGTTTGGGGGTATTTGATAGACGCATTTATGTGTCTATTTTGTTCTCAATATTCTGTATTGTTAGACTCGATTAAGTACTTATTGTGTTATTTTGTGTTTTTGTAGATGTTTTTAGAGAAATAAGCCTTTGCGGCGAAATAAGCTCGAAAAGTAGTGTTTTACACCCCAGGATAATGTACCGGTGGCACCTCAGAAATGCACCGGAAGCGTCCCAGAAATGTACCGGAGGAACCCAGAAAAATTACTATTTCCACCCCAGTTGCTAAAGGGACACCCGTACAGGATTAGGGGGAGGACACTTTTCTTCTCATAATTCAAATTTCATTTTTGGCGGGAAAATATATTCTCTCCCTGGCAGATTTTCAAATTGATTTTCGATGGATTTGTGGAGAAACTAAATGGCTGGAATTAATTGGGTCATATCTATTGAGTATAACAAGATTATTCTGAGCGTTGGAATGAGTTAAATTTGGCTAGAATCCACTAACTTTCAATCGAGAGTTAAACAGGGAAGATACGCTCGAGTTCTCTTGAGAGGAATTTTTGGGAAGTTTTGTGGACTAAATGGGGAAGATATCTGATCTTCTTAAGTGTTTATGAAACTATGGAAGTATTACAGCTCATATGCGCAGGCAGAGGGGATGGAGAAGATCATATCTCGGCTGACAGTGAAGAAAATGGAAAAAAAATTTTCCGAGTAATGGAGAATTATATGGAGTGAATGAGCGAGATTCGATGGGTATGTTGGCTATAAATAGGTTGCTGGGATTAAGCAAAGAGGGTGTCGAGAGTCTGGGGGGCTGAGGAGAGCCAGAGAAGAAGAAATTCGAGTTTTCCCAAACTCGGTTTCTGCTGCTGCTGCTGCTGCTGATGATGATGAACATGAAGAACGCGAAGAACGGACCTGCAACAGCAGTCGTTTTTCTACAGTAGTAACGACTAACAACTGTGGGTCGTAATCAGGCAATCTTATTTTCCACAGCGTTTGCGACAGGGCTTCAGCAGTCTTATTTTGTCACTGAGGGTCGTAGTTCTCTGGTTTTATTGTATTTCTCATATTCTCATCATTTGTAAACCATTTTTGAGCCATAATAAATTATTTTGAGAGCATTTTTACTATGATGAGTTAAACCCCAACACTGGGACGACGGAGGAGGCCGAGCTTCATACATGGGTAATTTTATTAATTCTTTTTAAGACTTTTGCATTAATAATTAATTGAAATATGATTTGATTAAATTGGGTGTTATTTGATTAGATGGGTCATGCTTAGCTTAGGTGATTTGATGTTCCATGCTTTACATTTACAATCAATGTTTTGAGAATCTACTTTGGCAAAATAAGAGTCCATATATGTTTTGAGCGATTATTGTTGAGAATAAATCATTAAGCCCTATGTTATGAAGATTGGCGGAATCATTAGTCCCAGTACCTCTCACCATTGTTAATATTTTTGTATATATATTTTTATTAAATCTAAAAATTCCATTTCCTTCACAAGTCTGAAACGAATCCTATTTACTACAACCCCAGAAAATCATTAATCAAAGAACTACTAAAGGAACCGGTGGAACTTCTCGACAAAAAGGTATGTGAAGACTTGAACTTATCTATCACTCAAAACTCTATCTACTCTATCTCCTACTCTTTGAGACAAGAAGTCGTATGCTATATATATATAGACTTTGATTATACACATTTGGTATTTCGAGCCGAGTATACCTCGCCTATCTATATCTCTAAATATGAGTTGGTAAGCTTTTCGCTTTAACCAAGTTTATCTTTACAATGTGATGAAAGTCATGATAATAATCTTGAAAATTGCTTTGACGAGAAATGGTGTAACAACTATATAACGTCATCTAAGAATGTTCCAATGATTGAAATGAGAGTTTAGATTACATAACCAATGGTGGACATAAGCATTGTTGTGGAAAAACATTTATGTATAAGTCGTATTCCTTGAACCAAAGTTTGCGAACTTTGTTGATCAAGAGAACCGGAAGAATGGCGTGAGCCAAGTCCGCGAACTTAGTCCGCGAACTGCCGAAGTACTCAAACCCGAGAATTTCTGCTTGAGTTGACAAACTACTTGCGTGAAACCCAGTCCACGAATCGGCGAAGTTCTCATACCCGAGAATTTCTGCCGTAGTTTGTAAACTCTGCCCGGTAACTTAAGTCCGCGAACCTAGTCTGCGAACTTGAGAAGGTTATATATCTGAAGATGATTTCTGAACTTAAACTTAAAAAGACTAAGGAATGCAGTTTGTAAACCGTGGCTATAAAAGTTCATGAACCGATTCAAGTGAATCAAATCATCTTTGCTTCAATTGTGTCTTGCGTAGTACATGAGATTTCCTTGAAATTGAACAACTCTCTAACTAGTTCATTTGAAATAATTTGAACTAGTTATGGTGAAGAAGAACGTGGTTGATATGGAATGCTCAAATGGCTAACCTTTTGGTTAACTATTGTTGAACCCACAAGTGCATACGTTTGGGTACGGTTAACAAACCTAGAAGCGTGCATTGTGAAGTGTGCGTAACAAGCTAAGTTTTCGATCTAACGGTTGCAAAATATTAGCTTGAATCTAAATCAGGTTTTCATATAACGGTGGATATTGATTTCTTTGTTACCAAGGTAACTTAATTGCAATCCCTGATTTGAAAGACTATATAAGGGAAACTCTAGTATCTGTGCAAAACTAATCCCTACACCTCATGTGTGATACTAGTTTGCATATTAGAGTCGGTTATCCTTTAACCTTTGGTTTTCTTCTTCTAAAACCAGGTTAACGACTTAAAGACTTCATTGGGATTGTGAAGCCAGACCAATACTACTTTTATCGTAGTTGTGTGATATGATATTGCATCTTCTATCGAATGAGTATAATCAGATTGATTGGATTGAGATTGATATCTCCGATAGGGAAGATATAAAAAGTAATCACAAACATCTTCGTCTCATTATTTGTGATTCCGCAATATCTTGTTTCGCTACCATACGATTAATATTGTTGTGAGGTGATTGATAACTCTAGGCTGTTCTTCGGGAATATAAGACCGGATTATCAATTGGTTCCTGATCACCTTAATTATTATCAAAAGACAGAACAAAACCTTTTAGGGTTTATCTGTGGGAGATAGATTGATCCTTTGATAGACTTGTCCGTGTGAGACAGATTTGTTTATTGTCAAGTCTTCGACTTCGGGTCGTAGCAACTCTTAGTTGTGGGTGAGATCATGTAAGGGAATCAAGTGTGCAGTATCTTGCTGGGATCAGAGGCGTAGGTAGTATGACTGTACCTTGGATCAGTGGGAGACTGATTGGGGTTCATCTACATTCCAGTCCGAAGTTAGCTTGGAGTAGGCTAGTGTCTGTAGCGGCTTAATACAGTGTGTGTTAAATCTGGACTAGGTCCCGGGGTTTTTATGCATTTGCGGTTTCCTCGTTAACAAAATTTCTGGTGTCTGTGTTATTTCTATTTCCGCATTATATTGTTTATATAATTGAAATAATACAGGTTGTGCGTTTGAATCAATCAATTGGAAATCCGACCTTCGTTTGTTGATTGATATTGATTGATCCTTGGATATTGGTCTTTGGTACCATCCAAGTTATTCCTTGTATTTGATTAGAACTCGCAGTTCTTGCTTGAGTAAATCAAATCAAGAAGAGAGATATAAAATCGTTGATATACTTTTAATTGATTGCGTCTTGTTGATTCTATTAAAATTATATTCGAGTTTGTCCATACAAATTGCTAAGCGAAATATTGGGTGGTGTTGTTAGAACCCTGCTTTTTCAATTGGTATCATAGCATGCAAACATGTTCAAGACCTTACAAGTCTGTGTTTGTAGCGACCTGACTCTATGGACAGAGGTGTTATTTCTATTAACGTACCACCAGTCTTCGATGGCTCTAATTACTTATGGTGGAAAATTTTTATTCGAGCTTTTCTTCAAGCACGTGATTTTCAATCATGGGTATATGTTGTTAATGGATATGATGCTCCCATTGTGGCAGTTGGAGATTTAAACGTTCCCAAGAATATTGGTGAATACAGTCCTGCCGAGATACTTGCTGCAAAGCAAAATTCCGACAGTTTGAATGCCATCATACATGCCATTACCCCAAATCTTCAGCACCATGTGTCAAATTGCACTTGGTCTAAAGATGCTTGTGATATCTTAGAAACCGTATTTGAAGGTAACTCCAGTGAAAAGGAAGCTAGGCTTCAAAACCTTAATTCCGATTGGGAGAACCTTCGTATGGCAGATGAAGATACATTTGATGAGTTTAATCATAGAGTATCTGAAATTGTTAATGCATATTTTGCATTGGGTAAGACTATTCCTGAAAAGGACATTGTGATGAAAATTCTCAGATCGCTGCCACCTAGATACGAGTCTAAGAAGCATGCCATCGTTGAGGGAAATAACCTTGATAATCTTTCCAGAAATACATTGGTTGGAAAGCTAAAGATCTTTGATCATGAGCATACATCCAAAATCGGAAAGGATGTTGCCTTTAAAGCACAAAAGAACACTAAATTACTTGATAAAAGTAAAAGTGTTTATGTCTCTGAAAATGATCAGTCTGAGAATGATTTTTCGGATGAAGATCTTGACAAATCAGTCTCCTTGATCACAAGACAGTTTAGGGATCTTCTATTGAAGAGAAGTAAACGGTATTCAAGAGACAAACCTAGGTCGTCAGATAAACCTCACAATTGCGTTCCTTCTAAAAACAAGGATGCTGACGAGGATATGCCACAAAGCTTTAAGTGTAAAGGTTTTGGTCATTTTGCAAACGAGTTCCCAAATCGTAGAAAATACACTTGGAACAAAGGTCTGGATGTAACACTTGATGAGATGTCTGAGATCTATGATTCTGATGAAGATAGGAAATAAAGTGTCGGTCTTCTATGTGAAACATTGATTTTGATCATTGTACCAATACATATATCAACCTTGATGGTTCCGGTGAAGAAGAGAATCCAATCAAGCTGGAAGAATCAATTGACCCATCCTTTGGAAACTCTGTTTGTAATGTTTCAGGATCTATTATGTGTCTAACTGCTTTCACACCACAAATGCCTGAATACTATCCAAGATTGACGTGCTCGTTTTGTTCTCAGAAGGGTTATGAACTATCAAGATGTTACAAGTACAAACATCAAGTGAGGCACGCCAACAAACTTCAACGAAGAGCAAATTGATTGGCAAGGAAGCTTAAACTTTCCCAGAAGACTGCTGAGGTATGTAGGATTTTATCTTCGTCTAAGAAGTTGGTTTCCAAAGACAAAATAAGGCCATTTGAGAAGAAGGTATGTTCACATCGTTTTGATAGATAGAAGTCAGAGGATTCCTCTCAAGAGGAAAATGGTGGACAAATTGTCGTTCACCACAACACAAATTAATTGTGTTGTTTGGTAAATCTTGTCTCATGTGCCTGATCAAAAGAGATAAGATTGTGTACCGCTTAGGCTTTAGGACAAGTTTTTTTCTTCTTAGGTTTGTTTTTCCTGTCTATCAAATAAAGGGTTATTATCGACAATTCTACTCTTTATAGTGTTTAGAGTTGGACGTCCACGAACCTGTTTAAAGGTTGCGAACCCTACATTCTTTTTTCCTCTTTCATATCCTTTATATCTTAAGACTTCTTGATGAGATTATGAATTCCACTCACAAAAACCAGTTGTTTATAACTGCTCTCTAAGCATCATGTCTTTGGATGGAAAATAGGTCAACATGATTGTTAAGCCATTAATCAAGGAAAAAGAGAAATCTCCAGTAACTCCGTCCTTGAAAAGAAAGAGGAGGAATACAAGAAAGCCAAGGGCTGTCCCTTCTAACTCTCAGAAGTTTTCTGATGTTCTTGATGAGTTGAAGGAAGTAAGAAAGGATATTCGTGAAATAAAGGCTTGCGTTTTAAAATCTTTGGAAATTCGGAAAGCCCTGGTTCGACATCATCAACCAAGACAGTTTGTTGATATTAACTCCTATCTCCATGAACCTTATGTTCCAATGGCTGTTGACGAAAAGAAGTTCGAGAATGATAAAGAATTTCTCAAAGATATTGTTGCCTAATATGTCTTTTTTTTGGTTTAGTTGGAAGAATAACTAGTGCTTTGAATATCAATGATTGTGACTACACATAGCTATTATTTTTCATCTTCTTGTTCTTTTTTTTAGGTTTATTGGTTTAAATTCTAAAAACTATTTGGAAGATGATGTTTTTGTAGTATTAATCTTTATGATTTGTTATATTGGAATTTATTATGGGATATTGGTGTTTACGTCCATGAACTATGTTTGTCCCATACTTTGTCAAAAGTAAAGTCGTTCGTGATCGGTATTCACGTATTGGTAAAAGAATGAACGGACTTTTGACAAATACAAAAGTTAAGCCTATATTATCAAATATTTGATGGAAGACAGGTTAAAATCTTTTGTTTTCAAGGATTATGTCTATTAATATCGTTACACAAATAGTGGTGGAAAATAAAATGATTCCTTGTTTATTCCGCGGTATTGATTATCCCTGATCCATATTTTATGTATTACTGTGAGGCTCCGTAACGTATCTTGTGTTGAGCACTATACAACCAAGTTGATGTTTTAGCTTAGTTGTTGTTCCGTGAGATATGTTATGTCGAGCATATTGAACTAAATTTATCATCTTGTTTGGTTATTTAGTTATTGCTCTGTAAGTTTTTCTTATGTCGAGCAAAACAAATGACAATTAAATTGATTAATTTTGTGATTAGTTTGGTTGTGTTTCCAATTAGATTAATTATGGGTTCTCTTGTAATTAATCTAGTTGAGTATTTTCGTGTCTCCATAGGTTCTCTTATATTGAGCATAATCAATTGAATTGATCACTTTTTGTGTTTAATTTGATTGCGTATTCCGATTAAATTAATCATGGGTTTACTTGTGATTAATTTGATTCAGTTTTTGGATATAGGAAATCATTCTCATGGTTTTTTGTGTCCAATAAAAATCCTTCTTTTCTTTCGAAATTAAGGTCGCTCTTGTTGTTCTTTCGGGAATGACATCAAAATGGGGGAGAGTTGTTTTGAACTTGTGCTAAATGGTCATATCTTGAGGGGTGTGCGGCTGTGGAATTTTAGAGGGGTTATCTTGTATCTTTAAACTCCTTGATGAATGCATTTAGCTTCGGCTTTATGATTGCATCTAAATTAGTTGGTATGTATGTTTCCTTTTGTCATGAAATGTCTCTCTCGGAAATTTCAATATGATCCCGTTCTTGTACCTTTGCCAATTTTATTGACAAAAAGGGGGAGAATTAATATGTAGTTCATACTACAAATACATATGGTTTTCGGATCATTGTGTAAGGGGGGGTGGTTTCCATGTGAGATGGAGTATTGACTAAGGGGGAGTGATACATATCACCATATTAATATTGTTGAAGTTGTGATACAATTGAACTTTGATGCTGTGTAATAATACTATGACACTGTATAACAATGATCGAGAACTATGTTTTCTCATTGTTATATCTACGGATCTTCAACAACGGCGATGCTAAACTTACAACCTTTCGGATCATTGGAGTACTCGAAAGTGACGAAGATTTCGAGGAATGTTGAAGATTAGACATGTGGAATAAGAGCTACTAAAGTTTCTTTATCTTTTTTATATTCCATATGTATTGATAGTTTTTCACTGAAATTGACAAAAGGGGAGATTGTTAGAGCATTGCTCGGTCGAACTCGCATGCGTTGCTATCTCAAGCATGTTTGTCAATGTTAGTGGTCAAAACTATAAGTATTGATTTCTAGTCTATTATAGCCAAGTCTCGGACTAGGATAGAAAGTGTAGTTGAGCTCAAGGACTTCATAGCGATTCATCATACAAGTAGAATAACTACTCAAGGAACCGGTGGAACTTCTCGACAAAAAGGTATGTGAAGACTTGAACTTATCTATCACCCAAAAGTCTATCTACTCCATCTCCTACTCTTTGAGACAAGAAATCGTATGCTATATATATAGACTTTGATTATACACATTTGGTATTTGGAGCCGAGTATACCTCGCCTTCCATATCTCGAAATATGAGTTGGTAAGCTTTTCGCTTTAACCAAGTTTATCTTTACCATGTGACGAAAGTAATGATATGTTTCAATCATCTTGAAAATTGCTTTGACGAGAAATAGTGTAACAACTATATAACGTCCTCTAAGAATGTTTCAATGATTGAAATGAGAGTTTAGATTACATAACCAATGCTGGACATAAGCATTGTTGTGGAAACACATTTATGTATAAGTCCTATTCCTTGAACCAAAGTTTGCGAACTTTGTTGATCAAGAGAACCGGAAGAATGGCGTGAGCCAAGTCCGCGAACTCAGTCCGCGAACTGCCGAAGTTCTCAAACCCGAGAATTTCTGTTGGATTTGACAAACTACTTGCGTGAAACTAAGTCCGCGAACCCAGTCTGCGAACCGGCGAAGTTCTCATACCCGAGAATTTATGCTGGAATTTGTGAACTCTATCCAGTACCTTAAGTCCGCGAACCTAGTATGCGAACTTGAGAAGGTTATATATCTGAAGATGATTTCTGAACTTAAACTTAAAAAGACTAAGGAATGCCGTTTTCAAACCGTGGCTATAAAAGTTCATGAACCGATTCAAGTGAATCAAATCATCTTTGCTTCAATTGTGTCATGTGTAGTACATGAGATTTCCTTGCAATTGAACAACTCTCTAACTAGTTCATTTGAAATCATTTGAACTAGTTATGGTGAAGAAGAACGTGTTTGATATGGAATGCTCATATGGCTAACCTTTTGGTTAAATATTGTTGAACCAAAAAGTGCATACGTTTGGGTACGGTTAACAAACCTAGAAGCGTGCATTGTCAAGTGTGTGTAACAAGCTAGGTTTTTGATCTAACGGTTGAGAAATATTAGCTTGAATCTAAATCAGGTTTTCATCTAACTGTGGATATTGATTTCTTTGTTACCAAGGTAACTTAATTGCAAACCTTGATTTGAAAGACTATATAAGGGTAATTCTAGTATCTGCGCAAAACTAATCCCCACACCTCACGTGTGATAGTAGTTTGCATACTAGAATCGGTTCTCCTTTAACCTTTGGTTTTCTTCTTCTAAAACCAGATTAACGACTTAAAGACTTCATTGGGACTGTGAAGCCAGACCGATACTACTTTTATCATAGTTGTGTGATCTGATCTTGCATCTTCTATCGTACGAGTACAATAAGATTGATTGGCTTGAGATTGATATTTCCGATAGGAAATATTTAAAAATTAATCTCAAACATCTCCGTCTCATTGTTTGTGATTCCGCAACATCTTGTTTCACTACCATACGATTAAGATTGTTGTCAGGTGATTGATAACTCTAGGCTGTTCTTCGGGAATATAAGACCGGATTATGAATTGGTTCATGTTCACCTTTATTATCATCAAAAGACGGAACAAAACCTTTTAGGGTTTATCTGTGGGAGACAGATTGATCATTTGATAGACTTGTCTGTGTGAGACAGATTTGTTTATTGTCAAGTCTTCGACTTCGGGTCGTAGAAACTCTTAGTTGTGGGTGAGATCAGCTAAGGGAAACAAGTGTGCAATATCCTGCTGGGATCAGAGGCGTAGGGAGTACAACTGTACCTTGGATCAATGGGAGACTGATTGGGGTTCAACTACAGTCAAGTCCGAAGTTAGCTTGGAGCAGGCTAGTGTCTGTAGCGGTTTAATACAGTGTGTTTTCAATCTGTACTAAGTCCCGAGTTTTTTTTTGCATTTGCGGTTTCCTCGTTACCAAAATTTCTGGTGTCTGTGTTATTTCTATTTCCGTATTATATTTGTTTATATAATTGAAATAATACAGGTTGTGCGTTTGAATCAATCAATTGGAAATACTACCTTCGGTTGTTGATTGATATTGATTGATCCTTGGATATTGGTCTTTGGTACCATCCAAGTTATTCCTTTTATTTGATTAGAACTCGCAGTTCTTGCTTGAGTAAATCAGATCAAGAAGGGAGATATAAAACCGTGGATATACTTTTAATTGATTGAGTCTTTTTGATTCTCTTAAAAGTATATTCGAGTTTGTCCATACAGATTGCTAAGCGAAATATTGGGTGGTGTTGTTAGACCCCCGTTTTTTTAATAATATTGATAGCGGTGCCAGCATCGATCAACGTTCTCCCAAATTCATTTTCTTTGAGATTGACTGTGGTATGCAGTCCCTAATCGATCATCCCTTTGTCTGTGGCTGAAGTCTCATGAAGTATTTCCGGAATGGACTTCTTGACACGATGTGATTCAGTGTTGTGAACATGTTTCTCCTTTGTGACATAGACAGATAGAGAAATTCACACAAATGTTCCTCCAAGGATTGAACTGGTCGAAAGGTCGCTCGGAGAGATTGATGTCCTGATTGGGAGAGGTTCCCTATGCACTCCTTCAGTCCCCAGTTGAATCTATTGTGTCTCAACCTTCTTTGAAGATGTGCATCAAAATATTGCAGTCACTTGTTGGATGATTGATGAACTTATGAAGGCAACTGTACCCGGGACTCTCCATTTCTTGGCTCTATCCTGATAAACGGAAATTTGATTGCACCATCTTGAACCCAAACTTATAGTAACTCGATCACTCCTTCATGAGAAGAGGGAAGTCTGAGTCAGTCTGATGATTTCCCCGTTCGTTGATGTCGGATCTAAGTTTATGCATTTAAGGATTGGGTATCATTTCTTTGCGCCTTCGGAGGAGCCTGGGATGTTGGAGAAGCGTTCTGATGATGTGTCTCGGCTTTCCTTTCAGCAAAAACGTTTGCTGAAGGTTGGAGACTCTACCGATTGTTGACTCGGCGTCGGCTGCTACGAGGTTCCTTGACCTTTGCAGATTTTGCTCTTTCCAGTAAAGAAGGTGCAGTAGTCGCTGATCGTTTGGCTGCTTCATGAAGTTCTGAGAAAGTCTGTAACTAGAGATTTTCCAGCAAGGCTCTGTAGACCGGATCATTTCGTTGATGGAAAAGTCCATCAGTTGCTGTTCAGTGACATTTGTGTCATGAAAATAGCCTGGATTCTGAAATTTTTACGTAGTCATTCGGATGTTCATTTTCTTCTGAGACATTCTTCCTAAATCAGAGAGAGTAATCTGCTCTGAGACGAAGACGTATTTCCAATAGAAAGCATCAACCATTTCTCCCCAGCCAGTGATACTCCCTGGTGCGATGTTTTTTTACCAAGTATATGCTCGGCCTGTCAGAGACTTTGAGAACTCCTTCAAACAGACGACATAATTATGTTCATGTTCTCTTAATGCCTCCAGGAATCGAGAAACATGTTCTCGGGCATTCCCCGTTCCATTATAAAGTGTGAACGTTGGAGAAGTATAACCTTTTGGGAGAGGGATCCTCTGTGTAGCAACAAGATATGGAGGTTGATGATGGTGGACAGATGGTGTCTTATCTTTTCCTCGAGCCTCCATAAAGCGCTCCAAGTCTTCACGAGTGATGAAACCTGCAAAATCCTTCTCTAGTGGATTTTCTGCAGCCTTGTGGGCTTCATCATCATCTAATACATGGATTGGGGTGACTTCAAGATCAACTTCTTTGGATTTTCCTTTCTCTGACCCTTCCTTAGTTTTTTCTGACATTTTGTCTGTGAGAGTTTTGAGATAATTGCATAGCTCCTTCTGAATGGTAGCCATATCAGTTTAATTTTTGGCGAGAACTTCCTGGACCTTCATGAGATTAGATATGGTGGGCGCATTTTTTCTGACTTCCTCGGGATGCCGGCCGAAGATTGGATGATTTCCAATGTTGGTTTGAGGAGGAGTGGTATCATCAGCGCTGTTGTTAGAAGCAAGAATAGTTTCTAGAGTCCCACCGTTGTTGCTAGTCCTAGCGTTGTTTGTGTTATGGTTTGTAACTGAACCTGACCTAAGATCAACCATTTTGTGAAAACGTGAGATTGCAACCGAGAGATTAACCTCCCAATGTGGTCGCAAATCTGTAGATGGGGAAAAACGATTCGCTGGTTTTGTAGGAAAGTGAAGAGACGATCGTTCGGACGAGACTCCTCAACCGAGAAAACTTCTTAACCTCACACAGATGCAGTGCACGAGAGTGCTTTGAGTTCGAGATATCAATCTATAGGCTTTGGCCTAAACCAAGTCAATGGCCGTTCCAGAGTCAATTCAGTCATAAAGAGGGAGATGGTTTGATCTGTAGGAGGGAAGCTGAGAATTTTGGGATCAACGATGATCAAGGATTGTGGATTTGTTGAAGGTTTCTGCAGGTATGTGAAATTGTGTAAATAAGTTTCGATCGAGATAATTGTGCGTCGACCAATGTTTTTCGGTAATCGATTCAGAACTTATTTATATTGTCAGAATCAATGTAGTCAATATCGGCCGTATCGGCCGATATATCGGGGATATTTCGGATATCGGCCCAGAACGATACGATCAGAAGGATATCGGGGATACGATATTCGCCCGATAATATCGGCCGTATCGGTCGAATATCGGCCGTTTCGGTCAAATATCGACCGTATCGGTCGATACGAAATTTTCATACATTTACTGATATGAGACGGTATTGGTCGTTTTCTATAAATTTTAAGGGTAATTTTGGCGAAGAAAGTCTTCCAGGTGGTAGTAGAGGTGCATGTAGCTCTCGAAGCAAGTCTACTAAAGTTACTCTTTTGTTTTTTTGATAAAATTGATGTTATCTATTATATCTTATCCGAAAATGTGTGGAGAAATGTTTAATATAAAATTATAGTCTCTAAATCTAGAACCAATATTTCAACGATAATATCCCCGATATAAAATCGTACCAGTGTATCGGTCCCGGCCGAGATGAACCGATATCCGATATTAACTACATTGGTCAGAATAGCAAACACCTTGATCCCAGTAAGTGTGACGGTTTCTTGAGTGAAAGAGTGGGAAAGTGGGAGATCGTAGTAAAATCAGTTCCATGTCGTGCGAAGACTTGGTTGATCATCCACCCACTACTTTGCTATCTCCCTTAACCGCTTGCACGACTTACTCATGTTTCTCATCGTGGATGAACACACATGCTGTAGGCCGCCAGACCAAAACCCTAACTGATATCCCCCATGCGAGTGATTGATGTCTCACGAACGTGGAGTCTTCAAAGCAGACGTGTATTTGATTAGTCAGTCGTTGACTTATTAGACAATGAGTCTAAGTCTTGAATTAAGCATGAGTGACGAATGCTCAATGATTCATGGATTGAATTATGTTGATATTGCTCGTCTGAGGAAATATTGTAAATTCGAGCAACTGAGCAAGTATTGCTCGATTCGACGAATTACTGAATATTGATAGTTGGATCAATATTCGAGCAACTGAACAGGTATTGCTCAATTCGACGAATTACTGAATATTGATAGTTGGATCAATATTCGAGAAACTGAGCAAGTATTGAACGATCCGATAAATTACTTAATATTGATAGTTGGATTAATATTCGAGCAATTGAGCAAGTATTGCTCAGTTCGATGAATTATTGGTAATGTGACCCAATAAAATATTAGTTAAAATATTGGAAGCCTACCAGATACATTTAATTAATCTGGATGTTGATTACTGGATCAACATAAAATGATTAGTTTTTGAACTTGCTCAGAATGATGATTTGTGGAGCGTTTGTTCGAAACCCTAATTTTTGATCAATTGTTCGTCAATTGATGAAATTGCTGAAAATAGGTCATGAGTGAGGGAGGGACGACCACATGGGATAATGGATGACCATGTAGCGCCCAAGTGCTCGAGTGAGCATGCACCAGGGTCCTTAGTTGACCGGTTGGTGAAAGAATGATCAAATGCTGGTGTTGATCATTTATTAGAATAACGCTCGTGCGAGCGTTAGGTGAGAAAACCTAATTATGGAAAAGTAAGGGACCGACCAAGAGGGCATGGTGCCGGCCCTTGGTGGTCGTGGGACCATCTGTTGGTCGTTTGAGAAAATTCCAAGTTGGTTGGAAAAAGTCTGAACCGAATATGAGCAATTGAGCAAATTAGGTCAAAATTATAAGAATGTGTGGGACCGGATCCTTGCAAGCCTCAGGGCCGGCCTTGGTCGGTCAAGGAAGCATGCCCGTGTCACCATAATGTTCGTGTCTCAGTCTTGAGAGTTTCGCTATTTTATGGTGTGCGTTTGAGCAATATTTTGGATTTTTAGAAGAGTTTGATCTTTGACTGAAATTCTTGATTTTGCTCGAATAAGCAAGTAGAACTTTGCTCATTTGATCAAAATTTGGAGAATATTAAAATAATAATATTTTAATATTTGGCGTGAGTAGCCTAGTCGGTCATGTGACCATTTGAAGTTTTGGCTTTTCAGGGTTTGAGGACTATTTGAGAAAATATGAAGAAACCATGATTTTTGCTCAAACGGAGGAGTTTCATGAGATGAGGGAAATAATAATTATGAAAACAAGGGATTGCAAGGTGTGGGACCGGCCACTGCTAGGGCATGGCCGGACGGCTATATAGCCCGGTCCCACGACACCAATCCTATTTTATTATTTTTTATGAAACCGTGAAAATATGGAGAAACCGTGAGTTTTGCTCAAACAAGGAAAGTTGCTCTAATGAAGGAGTCTTCATGAGTTCATGAAAATAACAAAATAAGAAAAAATAAAGGAAGAGGCATGGGGGAACGGCCACGACGGCATGCCCGGCCGACCAGTGTGCCCGGTCCCTAGGCGCCTCTTTTATATTTTTTATTTATTATTTTCTCTCTCCTATTTTGTGTAGGATTCCTTGTTTGTCCATATTTTCGAACGCTCGTTCGTGCATTATTGTTTGAGTACACTTGCACCATTTTATCGGGGCTTACTCGCTGATAGTCTAGATTCCCGTTTGTTGAGTAATTATTACTAATTCGTGAAATTAAGCGGAGAATGGTTCATGAAACAGAGCAATAATTATGAATTGTGCATCTATTACTAATCCATGAATTCTAGTTGGGAATTCATGGAACGGACTAATGAGATAAAATGGTTATATATTACTAATCCATGAATCCAGCCGGGGGATTCAGGGTACGGAGTAATGAGATATAATAGATTATTTTCTAGGAATTCAATGGACGAATGTCACGGTAGAATTAATCTATTGTAGAATCGAGATATGAGATAGTTGAAGCATCATAATCGTTCTGAAGGGTGTATAGTCAGGGAACAACGTGCAACGTCGACGTCCTGAAGGCGTTTAGCCCTCTAACAAACAATTATGTCTAGAGAGCCGCCTGAATCTACACATGGTCTCTCTACATAGTCAGGGAACAACGAGTATCGCCGACGTCCTGAAGGCGTTAAGACCTCCGACAAATAATTATGTCCAGAGGACCGCCCAATCGTTCTTCTATGTAGAGGGGGGTCTCTCTATGTAGTCAGGGAACAACGAGTATCGCCGACGTCCTGGAGGCGTTAAGCCCTCCGACAAACAATTATGTCAAGAGGACCGCCCAATCGTTCTTCTACATAGAGGGCACGATGAAATGCACATCATCGAACGCTCAGCTGGTGGGAGGCCTTTCAAGAAACATATTCATCATGGATCTGAGAGGAACTCGATCAGAGATCGTGAAACGGTTTACGGATCGCAAAATATGAATCGTCACATGCGTTCCCGAATCCGGGTCAGAAACATACATTATCATGATTTTACGATTTTGACCTTTGTCGAAAATCCACCATCAACACCAGGGCTCCTAAATCTTCTTCCACAGTCTTAATTTCAATGGCTAAAAATCCGTTCATTTTCAACAGTTCATTTTCAAAATAGTAGATGGTGGTGTTATTCATCTCGGAAGACGCTCATTTTTTGAAGGAACATAAAGCTTTGTAGGAGGAACATATTCCAAAAATATTAGCTTCACATCCATTACAGTTTGGTTTTTATTCATAAAAATGACGTCAAACATGTGAGATAGTGTGATAATAAAAGTGTGAAGGGATCCTTCCTTTATATCTAAACATAAAAGATATAAAATATTGGGGAGTGGAGTTTTTGTTATCTAAATACTTCAAGAACGACATTTATTTTTGAGTATTTATAGAAGCGAAGTGTTGTTGAAACTTGGAATCAAACATTTGAAGATATAATTAATAAAATGTTATGTCATGTAATTTCTTTTTTAATTGTTGTATTTTCCATATGTAAAGAGTTTTGTCACTTGTTCTGGAGTAAAAACTGATTCTAGTGAAAAGGGTAAATATGGGATAGGTTGATGAGAAACGAGTATGAACCCTAAAACAAGTGTAACGCGTGAAAATAGCGTAAACCAAGAAATGGTCGTTAGCTTCGGTCACAAAGGAAGGAAAATGGTTGGTCTTATAGGAAGGGAAGCATGAGAAGTGTTGAGATCAGAGTGGTAGACTCTGTTAGGTGTGATAGGCGTATATTACTGTTTGAAGAGTTCTCTGTACGATTGAGAGGAAGCTCTTACAAAATCAGGTGATAGACTTGTTTGGAGGAAATTGATTGTCATTGTCTGTCTGTTATGATTTCAACAGATATAAAAATATATCTTATAAGTAATAACCATACACTTTGACTTCATAGGAAGTGGAAGTCGTGAAGTAGTGATCAAGTGGAGGTCATGGATAATATATTGAAAAATGTGTCCCTCTTGTTAGAGAAGACTGGATGGTTACACATTCACAACTCCTATACTCTTGTCAACCGTCCTTACATCCTTACGCTTTCTCATAATAGGTGTATTGTTATACTGCATGTCGTGGACCGTCAGAAAAATACCCTGGTGAACATTCCTCCATTTATGACATTGTTGATGTCTTGTGTGATTTTTAGTAAAAAAATACTAATTTGATGTGAAGTAAAATGTGACTTGCATAATAAGACTGGCTAGTGACTTATCATGCCTGTCAAGACATGTAGTCAAGCATGTCTTAATGAGTCTGACAAGACTGGTATGGCTCGTATGGAGCAGGCAGACTAAATACAATAACCAAACATATATTTATTTAGTTATTTTGTCAAGTTTTGAGAATCTCGAACAAATTATGAGAGTTCACATGTGTCAATCAATTTTGCCATGTTTTGGGGAACAAATGATGCCGAATATGGCCGTTGAGCGGGTCAAACACTAATTTTCATGATATCAACGTGAGGTAACGGGTGGTCATGAAAGAATGGAGAAGAAAATAATGTATATGGAAGTAGTCAATCATATGTAGTAGGACACATGTGTGAGGCTACATGAAAACAAATATTTGTGTTCAGTCATTACGTTAAGCTTTCCATGTCAGTCACCTGTGAATTTCATGCATGAGAAGTCACGAATGACAAGTAAAGTTTCATTGAAATATGACTTACCATGCAAATCTCATGTAATAGCCGACTAAAATCAGTGTGTGGTACTCTTGGTGAATCGAAATTTGGGAAGCCATGTGAACTAAATCTGTTGAAGTAGGTCATATGTATCGCATGAATTCGATATTTAAAGAAACTCACAGATGCCTTTTATAATGACCGCGATGCTTGAAAATGCGGTGTCTGTCTCAAGCTCACACGTTGCAACGTTATATATGTGACAATCGCTATAAGCGAACTGCAACACATCTTGAGATGTCTAGAGCGTTTCCTGGCGTAGCCTACCGCATTCTAACGTCGTATTAAAACGCTTATAAGTGTTCCACCATCTTGGCTGTGGAAATTTGCTGTTTATGACATGCGACTTTTAAAGACAATCGCATGTGTAGTTGACATGCTTAAGGATACCCGTCCGACCAACTCTGGGTGACTTTAAATAGCACGTCCGACCAACATGGGCGTTACTAAAATTTGTTTCACCCCGTTTTGTAACGATTTAATGGTGTCACAACCCCATTTTGCAACATCCTATTTCAGTTGCTAAACACTAAATTTGGTGTAGTGAAGTTTAAGGACTGTGATTGGTCGGACGGAAAAGGCGGATGGCCGACCAAGTTGGCTGGCCAGGATTGGAGTTTTGTCAGGATAAGTTTGGATGAGCAAGATTGTTTAAAGACTGACTTGGTCAGTCATGGCTAGCCCTAACTGGGGTTTTTGCTATTTTTCCTCCATATTTGAGATTTTGACACAACCAACCATGGGAGATACTCATCCCAAGCTCCGCCAAGCTAGTCTCCGGCCAATGGGAGCTTATATTTTATGCTTGGCAAAAAATTGATTAAAATAGGCAGATGTTGTGTCTTGCACAAAATGAGTAAAGTAAGCAAATTTTGTGTCAGGCAAAAAATTGAATAAAATAATCAAATTTTGTGTCTGGTACGAACACTACCTACCTGATTTTGTGAACTTAGAGATATGATGCTTCAACCAAGTATTTGCGTGTACAGCTTGTCACGTGTTTACATATATGCTTGTTTAAAGATTGTAATAAATCTACATCCTGCTGATAATGGATATTGATGCAAGGTTAATTCTAGGAATTCAGTGGTGGAGATAGGCATACACACCTAGTATGACTTAGTATATTCTAAAAATTCTTTGCAGGATAAAAATACACTAAATTTTAATATTTCTAATACTGATCACTAGGAACATACGTTGTTTTTTTTTTTTTTTTTTTTTTTTTTTTTTTTTTTTTTTGGCCTAGGCAAAAACTCACCATAAATATTTCTAAAATGGATAAAGGGGGAGATTTTTAGAGCATTAATCGGAACTCGCCAAACATTGATATGTCAAGTTTGGTTATGAAATTTAATTCCAGAACTTGAAGTCACTTGATTTGATTACTAGATTCAACTTCTTTGGGTTGGATTAGGAACATAAAAATGTTGAGATTCAACTTCTTTGGGTTGGATTAGGAACATAAAAATGTTGAGACTTGTTCATGTTACTCACGAAGAACCTGAATATGTGTTGGAAACAACAAATACGTTATTCTCCGGTCGAGTCTAGTAACCACATGCTTGACTCATTCCATTTCCATCTTTTGTTCTTTCAAGTCGGTATTTATCGAAAACATAACATACAAAGTAAAGTTTCTTTACAGTGAATTTAGTATAGGTGACTTGGTCATTATAATATGATCAAAGTATCAAAAAATGATATATTGGTTGTTTCTACAACTTGACTATATAGAGTTACAAAGTATAGTTTATCTATGGACTTTGTATTATCGATATTACACTAACTGGTAGTTCTTTATTTACTATGTTGAATTTCCCGATAAATCCATACCTTGAAATTATGTTCATTTATATAGTTTAAGCGAGTATATTTGCGAAACTTCTTTCTTTAGTTGAAAAGGTGATTCAAGGATCTAATATATGATCAATCTTTTACAAGGATCTATTATAGGACTGATCCCTAGTTAGGATCTAATCCAAGACCAATCCTTAGTTGTCTAAGCAGAATTAACATTTTTGATATATTTACTATCTTAGGGTTTCCGCATACATCAAGGTCTTCATGGGTTAAATTGGAATTTGTACATAATATCGACATAATAATTTGAACATGTACTAAACTCTAATATATTAATGTCCAAGTATTTTTCTTTGATACTCAAGGCAAGATCCTGAAACCGATTTCTCAATATCTTTTAGAAATCTAAAATATATACTTATCATATCCCGTAAATTTGCATATCTCTAGTTAATGTGTTAGCAAAGTACATGGATGTATGCCAGATAAATTAGTAGTCAACTACGAGCGATATCGTCTTCTTAGTTGGAATATAATTGGTATTCGTCAAATTTGGAAATGAACACTCATTGCATATCTTAAAAATTATCCAGTTTGGTAATACCTTGTCTTCCACTAAATCCTTGGTCATAACACTACAAATTGTAGAACTTGTATTATTACGAATTCATCCGTTGACACACAGTCAAGTGATCGTGTGGGAAGCCAACTTGTTAAGAGATATCTTTCCTTGCCTTCGTTTAAGTTATTATTTGGGATCAAGAAGCTTTTAGTAGTACATATAATGAGAAACTAAATCGTATTGTTATTTTAGTTTTTCGATTAACTGATTTGGTTAAGACTAACGGTATAGTTATCCTTGATAGATCAACTTTTTCATTTTACATGGTCCTTCTCTTCTTATATAAGGCCCCTCAAGTTTGTTTGAGGATTTGACTATTATGTATCTAGTGATTCAAGATATATAGGCAGAACCTTTAATCAATCAACCGTTATGTGTATGTTGATCCATAGTGAAATCAAGTTATTTGTGCATCGGTTACTTTGAAGATTGAAGACTTCAGACTTTTCTTTTTATGCTTTTGGATCCAATCAAGCATTTTATTCCAATAAACATAAGACTTGGTTAGGGATCGAATAAATTGTATAGTTGGTTCTTATTATTAAGCTGCTTGGATAAAAACTTGTTTAATGAGATTGATTATATTGATAATCACTGTCTTGGTTTGATATTTGACTAAAGAAGTTTATATTCCATATATGAAAGAGCAGTTACTCTACTTTATCTCCGATCAAAATTTCGATTTGGGAGATTGATAACTGATTTGGTTGCCGAAAAATATTTAGTCTTTTGTTGTTTTTGATTACGATCCAAAGGAGTTGAGAGCGAAAGTCTTCCCCGCAGGTGAAGCAACTCAAGATAGTTGTATAGGGAATCACATGCATAGTGTAGGCGTAAGAAAATGAAGGAACTGAGTAACAAAAGAATGTTACTTGGTCTCAACTATACGAAGTTGCAATAGTCAATTTGTATAGAGACTTAATTTTGAGATTATCAGATCTAAACCAGGTGTCGTGGTTTTTCTGCCAATCAGTTTTTCTCGTTAATAAAATATTATGTATCGTGCCACTACTTTACTTTCCTTGTTATAATTTTAATTAAGTAATTGCACTTATACGTTAATCCAATTGGTACGATCACATAGTTAGTATGTCTCGAACTTTGACTATTTACCAAATTACACCTTGTTGAAGTAGTTCTTTGCCCATTATATTGTCTTGGCAAAATTATAAGTATGTTTGTATAGGTTGATGTTGAAAAGATTGTGGTGTACTCGGTACCCTCGTCATTTCACCTTAGTTTAATAAGTAACTATACATTATTAAGCTTTCCGTTCAACGCCGGTTAAGTTTTAAAAATTTGCAGTAAATAAGTACTAAACCAAAAGATTAATTATCTATGTAATTATCACAATTACATTACTTTTAATATCAGTTATCGTAGTGATATTTTCATAATTATGTAATAATTGTAGATAACTAAAGGCTTGATAGACTTCTCTTAAATACCACCCATGTTTTTATTAACCATAACCCATGTTATATATAACTCACAATTTGTTTTTCAATTTATTAACCATTTCTCGAATCATCACTTATAATATCCTAACTGAGTTTGTAAGAGATTCATAGTTGTTTAGGCGAGTTGGGTCGAGAGAAAACCGATTCAAGTATTTAACTAATTCGAACTAATTTTAAACTATTATTCGAAAATTTTATAACCCTTGATTTTTCCTATTTCCCCCTTTGTTTTTCTTTTTCCTTCTGCTGAAATATACAAATTAACCCTAGATTTTTTTTTGGAATAATTTTGAATAAATATTCAACCAAGATATATGGAACGAATTGAAAAAAAAAACAACTAAGTCTATTTCACAAGACTTCTCAAGGCAAGTTGAAATAAAAATTTAAAATTTAAGAACCAAAAACCTTAAAGAGATGAAATCGTTTTTATTTTGTGGGAATGTTATAAATACTCTTCATTTTTGTTGACCTTGCACAAATACCCTCGAGGAGTAAAAACAATTTCTTTTTGGAGTCAACTTGAAAATGTTGCTTCCACTTGGATGAAGTTGCTTCGACTTCTGGAAGCAACTTGTGCTAGTTGCTTCTACTTTTCAGAAGGTAGGAGATTTTAAAAATGGGTATATTTTAAAGGGAGAATATCCAGGGGTATTTAAATAATGTTCCTTTTTACTTATGAGCTTTTGAGTTTACTTCTTAAATTAGCTCGATTGATTAAAGATATTAGTGAAAACTTCTTATTGTTGTTGAGGTTAGATTATTATTATTTTTAATTAAATATAAATTCATTAAAGCTAAATAAAAAAATAGTCTAACAGGGGGTAGTCGAACAAGATTTTTATGGACTTTCGTAGATTTTTTATTTGAGTGACTCCCTGAGATTCTCTGAAAATCTAAAGACTTTTTGTGATTTTCTGAGATTATTTTAGAGAGTCTTTGTAACTTGTAGAGACAAAAAAAATGAGATTTGTAAAGAGTCTTTGTGATTTGTGGAGACAAAAAATGTATAATATCCCCTGAAAATTGATTAGTATATTATACTTTGAGATAATACATGTGTTTATAAATGGAAAATCATACATATGAAAGGAAACAAAAAAAAGAATTCTAAACAAAAGATCTGCATGAGAATTTTTATAATTAATGTGTATATGATAGATCTTAGCATTATATGGAACAAAAATTAACCTTAAGCAGTAACTAATCTTGCATATCATACTTGGAATCTTGAGTATCAATTATCTCATAATCTTTAAAATAAAATAATTTGCAAATACTTTTTCGCCTCACGTAACAGCAAGAGGGGGAAGGTTCTCACACAGTTGCAGTACTTGACACACTGTTTTCACCTTCACGTAACAGAAATTCTTGTTTAATGGCATACACAAGCTCTTGATATGTAAAAGTTGTGGCGGCAGCATTGGCTGTTAAAGCATCGGCATATAACCAAGGGCTTTCTCATACTTTCTATCGTTTCTATACGATTCAGTCAAAATCTAAAAAAAAAGATGCAGAAATGTTATTATGGAAAACAAAATGGCACATGGAGCCTCCCAAAACCAAACGGGAGGTAGAAAAATTGGTTCACTCCCAAAATCAAAAATTCCCAAAATTTTCAAGTCTCTCAAAATATCAACTCTTTGAGAGAGATTTTTACCATGCCTATTTTCTAAAAAGAGTCTCTCCAAATCTCTAAAAACCACAAGTCCATAACTTTTAATTCTCTTTCGAATAACACGAGTGTTGGAGTGACTCTTATGAAATCCTAATCCAATAATATGTAGTTTTGGAGAATTTAAATGACTTAAAAAAAGTCTTTATCCAATACCAAAAGACATTGGGAGACTCTCCAAAAATCTCAATGGAATAACAACATATTTGGAAACTCTCCGGAAATCATTTGAAATCTTATTTGAGTACCTCTTTGTAATTTTATTTTTAACGGGTTATTGAGTCACCAATTTCCCAACTCAATGACTCACTAGCCTAGTTCGTGGGCTGTGAATAAACCTAGTTCGTGGGTTGTGAGTAATAAAAAAAAGTCAAACTTAAAATTATAATTTAACTCTACTGACTAAATTCGAATGGTTATAGATAATAAAAACATGAGCTGTATTTAAAAAAAGCCTATAACTAAATATAATAATTTTTTTTTTTTTTTTTTTTGGAAGACATACAACAACAACAAAATAATAGAATAAGGTTGAATTATAAAAGTTTAACTGAGTTAGTTGTGAGCATCATCTAAACAATTGTTTCTTCAAATTTGAAGATGATTCCAACATAAAGATGAAAATAGAGATAGAGAAGCTAATGGAAGAATTTTTAAACTTTCGACTTTTCCAAATTAGGAGGTACAGATATAGAGAAGGAGTAGTCTCTACAAGTGATCGTACAATGGTAAAACCACCAAGAAATAAATTAATCAATGACACTCACTAGCTGTATAAATTTTTGTCAATCATATACAACAAATCAATTGAATGTACGTACCTTGACTAACGACTAAACGGAATGTCTGAGTTAAAATCAACAAAGAAATCCAAACCGAAATCTTGACTTGGAGAACTGATACCGGAAGCCGTAACCGTAGCAAAATCATTATGATCCGATTGTAAATTCTGCAGCCCTCCAAAATTGTTTGTTCGGTAAGGAGGAAAGAAACTGGAATTTGAAGTTGTAGGAGATGCAGAGGGAGGATGAACAGGACTATCCATGGAATGGTTATGCCGTTCCGGTGAAGAGAAAATGACTGTTTTCTTTTCTTTCTTTGAAGCAGAAGGTTGCAAGAATGAAGTAGATTTGGGTTCTATTAAGGAATTAAAATCCTCTACTTTAACATGACAACCTGTTTTAAAATTCAAAAGAGTTTCTTGCAGATTTTTTAGCTTTTGATCCTCTTTATTTTGGGGCTGGCCTGGTAGTAAATGTGAAACTTGATTACACGTATGTAGTCCTTGGTATGTGACGTCAAAGATAGACGGGTCTTCATCCGATCGCTGAACTTGTTTGTTAGATAAACACCCTTGAGCAACTCTATGAGCACATCTGAAATAGGCCCTGAAATATTGACATTAACCAGAATATAGATGAGATAAAGACATCCATCAATCATAATCGTTTCCTTACACTTGTAAAGTCAACTAAGCTTTTGGCTCTTAAACTTGGCAAGAAAGCTGTTAAAAATATCTGCAACTCCAACTTTGATGCAAGTTAGAACAAGATTATTATTTTTCTGCTCACCTTGGATGCGCGGCTCCGAATATGTCTTTCTGTCCATATTTCCTCCAACTGTATCCATCATCTAGGGGTCCTTGGAGCCCGGAGCGCTCGCAGACGCGTACTTGTTCCTTCCATCTCGGTTGGCATTTTCTATGATCAAAATAATATAGGATGAAATTCAGGCACAACATTTAATCTTTCATTGAGATTTTGAATAACAATATATATTATGGGAATACATGCATAATCACAAATTCCTGTACCTTTGTTTTGTTCTTTTTGAAAATGAAGTGTTTACCTTATTTTAGACTGCTTTCTTACGAGATCTGAGTCATCATGGTTTCCAAGGCTTCCACAGGGGGATCGAGGTGAGTCGGTCGAAATGATAGCCGTCGTTGATCCTGTTATTTTAGGTGGATCGCCACCTTGGACTCCACTCAACATGGAAAGAGAGTTTTCACCAGTTTCTTCGGTTCAACTTGGAAAGAGAGGGTTCACCACCTTCTAAGTACTTGATCCCTTTCAACATGGATAGAGAGTTTGCACCACCACCTTCAAACTTGACCCCATTCAACATGGAAAGTGAGGCTTTATAAGAAGATGTGATTTTTGTCATCAACTCTTTGCTATTAGTAGACATGAGTTTGTAGTTGTTCCACTAGCTCTTTTGCTTGGGTTAGCTCCATCAATGGCCTTTGATCCCAATCATCATCCTTAATGCTATCTTTTCTCTCCATGTTCTTAGGAAGTACTATTCTTAGGAAGTACTAGATCTGAATAAGGAGATCCAGGTTAGTTTGTGCATAGAGTTCCAAATATGAAGATGAAAATTTTTCCAAAAAAAGAAAAAAGAAAGTTAAAAGGGAATTCTGATTGGGTAGCGAAGGATAGAAATGATTGAGGGGAAGAAAGAAAGAAACCGTTTAGAAGGAGAGACAATGAGTGAATAATATTTATGAGTTCCAAAAATAAGTCCTTAAAATATCCATTTAAATATACACAAATAACATTTCCTGAAACCTTCTTCCGCGTTACTTGCTTTTCGATCTGGAATCTAAGTGGGTGGGAGAATCTGTTAAAATGATGTCACATTTCTGGCGTCATTTCCTCCCAAATTAGAATGAACCTACAGTGCTGTTGGACTGCTAGTGAGTCGTGACAGCATTGCCAAGGCTGATGTCCAGGAAATTTGTGAGAATAGATAGTATCTCGGTTATGGTTGGCCATTTAGACTTGCTATAGCTCTGATATAGGCAAAAAAAGAAAAAAAAATAAAAATAAAAAAGAGGATTAGTGTAACAATTACAGCGTCCAAATTTCGCTTAGTACAATGAGACGGAACTGAGTTTTTGTTCGCACAATTAAAAAAAAAATAGAGACTCAGCTTTATGGTATAAATACACAAGAAAACCTGCACAATTATATTGGAAATTTTCAAAATGTACGACGTTTGCCACTACAGGGGTCGTGGGGGTGGGTCTCTGTGGCGTCAGGCGTCAGCCAGTAACTAGCATTGATGCCTTTTGAAGGTGCCGTTTGTTGGTGAAAGTAACAACAATCGTGATTAACTGAGAAAAAAATATTTAGCTCAAATCGACGCTTGATTGATGTTCCGGGAGATGCATTGATAATGGTAGTAGGAGCTAGTAGAGGCATATATGAGATACGCTAATCTAAAGGCAATATCGCCTGCTACTCCTCTTGTAGAGAGATGCTATAACAGCTGGCGAGTCACCTCCATGATACAACTACCGATAGTACTCCTCAATGTAGCATACAAAGAAAGTACTCTAAGAACTTGGCAGAGATGTATGAAGAAATGAAAATAGTTGCAGTGAAACCAAAACAGAAGCATAGAGAACTTAAGAGAGGAAGTGAATTTGTTTCTCTTACTATGTTTCAAAATGAGTTGAATCAGTTCTTTTATAGAGACCAAAAAAAAATGACCCATTACTAACAAAGAAAGATTCCCACGCGTGTAAAAAACATTTTCTGACAAAGGTTGAAAAGAAAACAACAGTCAAAAAATTTTCTGACTTCTGACAAAAGCTGAAAAGAAAAGCACTTCTGATAAAAGCTAAAAAATAAAGCAGTGATAAGAACTTTTGCTTTTGTCAGTCAAAGCACGCATGTCAGACATAAAACAGAGTGAGATTCTTCATGCGTGACAAACACGTACAAACAAAGGCTAAAAGATTCTTCTACATGTGTGGAAAGCACGAATGAAAAATTTCAGTAAAAAAGATAGGTTCTAATGAACCCACACCCGAGCCCGGACCGCCCGCCCGGCCGACCGTACGGCGTGCGTGCTTATGTGCGAAGCACCCCGCGCACGGGAAAGGAAACCTTTCCCTAGTATAGGTCTTCTCCCTCACACAAAAGTGTGTAGACCCAAAGGGCCATGCTCTTTAGGCAAAACCCATGGTATTTAAGTCTAAAACTCTTAAGATTTTAGTCTATGTGAGACTATTGTTTTATCCATTCAAATGAAGAAACAACTAGTGGGCAATAGGTCCAGGGATCAAGTCATGGTCCATGCTTTTCAAAATCCGTTTTTTCTAACAATCCCCCACATGAATGATAAAACATATAGATAAAACACGAGAAAACAGAATACATCAAAATTAGGCTAAGGTGTCCCAGAGATTGAACCTTAACTTAGTGAGAGGTTATCGGAACTGCCTGTTGTAACGGTGAACACAATGTCTTGAACCTCCAAAAGTTAATGTAATTCATAAATAACAACCACACTTGATGTTACAAAATAAAGTTGCCAAGATCTTGCCGTTGTGCCCGTTTTGGCAGTGGGCTAAATCCCGGACTTAATGAATGTCTCTACAGAATCTGCTCAAATTCTCATAGGAAGCGGCCTCACTTCCGACATCCACATAAGTGAGTCCATTAAGAGTGTCCTGCCACACCCCGCTTTAAACAAATCCATGGAACTCATTAAGATCTCAACAAATCATCCTAACTCATGCAGGTAGCACTATCGCACAGTTACATCATAGGGAGGGACAAAGATAGTGCTTTCTCGATATCACCATAAATTAGTTGTCTCATTGAACCTTGATCTTGGAGCTCCATTCACAAGGTTGAGTATCCTTCATGGCGATTTATTCTATGAGCTTAAGTCCCATCCCCCTCGATGTGGATCTAATTACCTCTCTAGATAACCCTTTCGTCAAAGGATCTGCAATATTCTATTTGGACCTCACAAAGTCTATAGAGATGATGCCAGTAGAGAGTAGTTGTTTCACTGTCTTGTGTCTTCTTTGTAGATGTATAGACTTTCCGTTGTATACACTATTCCTTGCGCATCCAATAGCAGCTTGATTGTCACAGTGGATTGCGATCGAAGACACATGCTTGGGCCAGAGTGGAATTCCTCCCAGGAAACCTCGTATCCATTCAGCTTCCTCTCTAGCTTTCTCCAAGGCTATAAACTCAGACTCCATAGTGGATCGAGCTATACATGTCTGTTTGGAAGACTTCCATGACACAGACGCACCTCCAAGTGTGAAGATGTACCCACTAGTGGATTTTCACTCATCTGAGTCTGATATCCAGTTGGCATCACAATACCCTTCCAGCACATGAGGATACTTCCCAAAACTTAAGCAATAGTTTGAAGTGCCTCTCAGGTAGCGCAGAACTCTGTAGAGAGCATTCCAGTGATCCCGCCCAGGGTTGCAAGTGTACCTGCTTAATCCATAAGACTTCCAATAATGCGAGAATACTCAAGTTGAGAAATTCCCTCACCCTTGTTCTTTTTCAAGTTACAATTGGGATCATAAGGAGTAGAAACAGGTTTAGCATTTTCATGATTAAATCTCTTAAGTACAGTTTCAGCATAATGAGATTGACTAAGACTATATCCATCAGACGTCTTTCTGATTTTCATCCCTAAGATTACATCAGCAGGGACTAAGTCTTTCATGTCAAAGTTTTCGTTAAGCATGCTTTTAGTGGTATTAATAATATCAAGGTTACTGCCTAATATGAGCATATCATCAACATACAGGCACACAATAACATGAGAATCATCCACAGATTTAATGTAAACACATTTATCAGATTCATTAACCTTGAAGCCATTAGATATCATGACATGATAAAATTTTTCATGCCACTATTTAGGTGCTTGTTTTAAACCATACAGAGATTTTTTCAATGTGCATACTTTGTCTTCACAACCTTTCACAACAAAACCTTCAGGTTGGTCCATATAAATTTCTTCATTCAATTCACCATATAAAAATGCAGTTTTAACATCCATCTGATGTATATGCAAATCATAAATAGAAGCAATAGCAATGAACATCCTAATAGAAGTTATTCTTGTGACCGGTGAATAAGTATCAAAGAAATCTAATCCTTCATGTTGTCTATAGCCTTTAGCTACCAACCTAGCTTTGTATTTTTCTATAGTTCCATATGTTCTAAGCTTCCTTTTGAAGACCCATTTGCAACCCATGGCTTTACTACCAGGAGGTAAGTCTACAAGTTCCCAAGTTTCGCTTTGTTGAATGGAATCCCACTCATTAGTCGAAGCTTCTTCACAGAAGGGAGCTTCTGGAGAAGTCATAACTTCTTTATAGGTTTGAGGTTCAGACTCTACCGTAAGAGTCACAAAATCTGGACCGAAACTTTTCTCAGTTCTAACCCTCTTACTTCTTCTAGGTTCGGTCTCATTATCTGGAGACGAGGGTTGACTAGTCGAAGGAACATCTGTGAGGTCATCGTGGACCCTTTTGCGAGGTCCAGACCCTAAAGGAAAAATGTGTTGAAAAAACACTGCATCTCTAGATGCCATTATGGTGTTCAGACCAATGCTATTAAGGTCAGAACTGATGACCATGAACCTATATGCACTAGTGTGCTCAGGATAGCCTAAGAAAACACAATCCACAGTTTTAGGTCCTATTTTTTTTCTTGGAACGAGGAATGTCCACCTTGGAAAAACACCCCCACACTTTAAAGTATGCATAAGAAGGTTGTCTACCTTTCCATAACTCACATGGAGTTTTGTCAGATTTCTTAAATGGAACTCGGTTCAAGATATAGAAAGCAGGGAGAATTGCTTCCCCCCACAGGTTCGAAGGTAACCCTGAACTAGCTAACATAGTTTTCACCATATCTATGAGTGTTCGGTTTTTTCTTTCAGCTATTCCATTAGACTCAGGTGAAGAGGGTGCGGTAGTTTCATGGATGCTGCCATTAAGTTTACAGAAATCTCCTATAGGTATTACATACTTACCTTCACAGTCTGATCTAAGAGTTTTAATTGTAACGCCCTTTTGGTTTTCTGCTTCAAGTTTATATAATGTGAAAGCGTCTAAAGCTTCATCTTTACTTCTAAGAAGATAAGCCTGACAGTATCGTGAGTAATCATCGATAAAAGTGATGTACCATTTTTTACCACCTCTAGTTGGTATTGGTTTCAAATCTCCTAAATCCGAGTGGATTAGTTCTAAAGGAGCTGTACTATGTTCAACCTTTTTGTTAAAAGATTTTCTTGCATATTTAGATTCAACACAAATTTCACATTTATGACCTCTGTCAAAGTTTATTTTAGGAATGCAACCTAAAGTAGCAAGTCTTTCGATGGATTTGAAATTAACATGTCCTAGTCTATCATGCCAAACATGTGAGGAGTCACAAACATAAGCATAAGAAGATGCATTAACATTCATGTTCAAAGAAAGTACACTAAGCTTAATCATGTTTTCAGTGACATAACCTTTTCCTACGAAGTCACCACTTTTAGAGATTACAACTTTGTTAGACTCAACTACAAATTTAAAACCTTTCCTTAGTAAGATGGTTTCTGAGATAAGATTCTTGCATATGTCCGGGACGTGATACAATCATTCAATGCGAGAGTTTTTCCTGAAGTGAGCTTCAATTCAACCTTGCCTTTTCCCACCACTTTAGCAGTGGAAGAGTTTCCCATAAACAATTTATCATCGTCTCCTACTATGTCATAGGAGGAGAAAGCATTTTTGAACTTGCAGACATGCCTGGTGGCTCAAGAATCTAACCACCAGTCTCTCACATTGGTCACGTTTGTTACCATTTTTGCTGGATTCATATTTTTCATCATGTTCTTTCTTTGTTGCAGCATTATCATTTAGGATATGAGCTTTGTTGGACATGTCTTTGCTCAACAGCAGGTTCTTGTCCTTGCAGCACAGTAGTTCCTCAACTTGAATCTTTTTCCCCAGCTCCATCATGGTGATTTCACGAGTCTTGTGTCGCAGCCTCCTCTTGTACTCGTTCCATGAAGGTGGAAGTTTTTCAATCACTGTAGATACTTGTAAAGCTTCATCAATAAACATGCCTTCAGCAAGAATTTCGTTGATGATTAGCTGAAGTTCCATGAATTGATCAACTACGGGCTTTTCATCATTCATCTTGTATTCAAGGAACCTATCCACCAAGAACTTCTTGCTTCCAGCAGCCTCAGCAAGATATTTTTCTTCCAAGGCTTCCCATAAATCAAAAGCAGTAAAATTCTCTTTTGCATTATAAAAATAATATAAGGAATCATCCAGGAAGTTTAGTATATGATTTTTGCACATGTAATTCTTCCTAGTCCACCTATCCAGTCTATCTTCATAACCACAGTCATGAAGCCTTCTTGAGGGTTTTTCCAAAGCAACTTCATCTAACCTTTGGTCTTTTAAGAAAAATAACATTTTGGACTGCCATTGTTTAAAGTATTTTCCACTAAACTTTGGATGTTTGTCTACAGTACTTTTTCCCACGTTGTTACAGAGAAAATATAGTAATGATAGGTATTTCCTTTAGATTGTTGGTGAAAGTAACAACAATCGTAATTAACTGAGAAAAAAATACTTAGCGCAAACCGATGCTTGATTGATGTTCCGGGAGATGCATTGATAATGGTAGCAGGAGCTAGTAGAGGCACATATGAGATATGCTAACCTAAAGGAAATATCGCCTGCTACTCCTGTTGCAGAGAGATGATATAGCAGTTGGCGAGTCACCTCCATGATACAACTACCAATAGTACTCCTCAATGTAGCATACAAAGAAAGTACTCTAAGAGCTTGGCAGAGATATATGAAGAAATGAAAATAGTTACAGTGGAACCAAAACAGAAGCATAGAGAACTTAAGAGAGGAAGTGATTTTGTTTCTGTTACTATCTTTCAAAATGATTTGAATCAGTTCATTTATAGAGACCAAAAAAAATGACCCATTACTAACAAAGAAAGATTCCCACGCGTGTAAAAAACTTTTTCTGACGTCTGACAAAGGTTGAAAAGAAAAAAACAGTCAAAAACATTTTCTGACTTCTGACAAAAGTTGAAAAGAAAAGCACTTCTAATAAAAGCTGAAAAATAAAGCAGTGATAAGAACTTCTGCTTTTGTCAGTCAAAGCACGCGTGTCAGTCATAAAACAGAGTGAGATTCTTCATGCGTGTGACAAACACGTACAAACAAAGGCTAAAAGATTCTTCTACATGTGTGGAAAGCACGAATGAAAAATTTCAGTAAAAAAGATAGGTTCTAATGCACCCACACCCACACCCACACCCACACCCGAGCCCGACCGGACGGACGGCGGTGTGCGTGCTTCTGTGCGAAGCACCGCACGTACGGGAAAGGCAACCTTCCCTAGTCTAGGTTTTCTCCCTCACACAAAAGTGTGTAGACCCAAAGGGCCATGCCCTTTAGGCAAAACCCATGATATTTAAGTCTAAAACTCTTAAGATTTTAGTCTATATGGGACTATTATTGTATTCATTCAAATGAAAAAACAACTAGTGGGCAATAGGTCTAGGTATCAAGTCATGGTCCATGCTTTTGAAAACCCGTTTTATCTAACACCGTTTGATGATGAATATAAATCTCCAAACATCATGAAATTTATATAAGTAGGAGTGATTATTTCTCTAAAAACACAATCATCAAAACGATGTCGTTTATTTCTTCTTTAATAGCATCATCGGAATTTTAAACAGTATGTTCTTGGTCGGGTCAAGAAAGTACAATCCCTGAATTCGATTACGGTTTTAGGGCTTCATTGAATTTTGAAAGCATAATTTGAGTGACCTGTTGTAATCACCAATTAGTTGGGAAATGTCGAATTATTGTCTAAAAGAATCGAAATAGCCTTGAAGTCAGGGGTACACCATTCTTCGGTTTGTTTTCATCCTCTAGTTTTATAGCCAATTTTTCCAACATCTTATTCACTCTATTTTTCGCTTCAACTTATTTTTTCCCTTTTTGATTTTGAATGTGTTTTAGGTTGAATATTTTCCCTTTCTGATTTCGAAGGTGTTTTAGGTGGAATTAGTGCTTGAAATTCAAATGGTTTGTTCCATAACTATCGATGGTTCCATTGACTCAGAAAATGATGAAGTAATCCAACTCTAAATGAACTCAAATTTTCCATTCCAAAATGAGTTCAAAAGCGACTAATATCCCGCCTTCTTTTTACCTCTTCTTGCTTTGTTTTATGCATCATGCTTTGTTTTATGCATCACTTGTTTGCTTTCCTTCCAATCCTTGTTACTAAGTTCAGAGACACTTACCATGTCTAGTGTTTATACGTGCATGTGTGAGTCAACTAATATCTATACATTTTTGATTTTTCTAAAGAAATTATTTTTATTTCCTAAATTAAATTAAGCCAAATTGTATTATCTCTTAATACGAGAGCGTATGACCTGTTTGATATTTTTTTCTTACCAAAATATTTCATAACGTTTCATGTGCACGAATGAAGATATTATTTCTTACGATTTTTGACTGCTTTATGTTGATATTATGCAACATAATTTCGCACATTAATTGTGCATTTATTTCACCTTCTCAACTATAAATTGAACTCAGATTCTCCATCCCGAAATGAGCCCATAATCGGCTGTTATCTGTCTTCTTTTTACCTCTTTTTATTTTTTTTTGCGCATTGCTCATTTACTTCTCTTCCAATTCTTGTTGCTAAGCTCATAGAAACTTGTCATGTTTTACGCGCATGTGAGAGTCAACGCATTCGTTGTTGATTAATATTTTTTTGAATACAAAATTTTATTTCCTTAATGATTTAAGTCAAATTGATGTATTGTCTTAATGTGGGTGCGTGTGACATGGTGTTATATTATTTTCTTACAAAAAAATATTTTACAATGTTTTTACGTGCATCAATGATGATATTATTTCTTACCATTTTTGACTATTATATCGACATTATGCAACGTAATTTCGCACATTAATTATGCATTGATTTCCCTTTGCTTATAAAATGAACTCGAATTCTCCATTCCGAAATTAACCCAGAAGCGAGTATTATCTCGTCTTTTTATTCACCTATTTTTTTAGTTTTTCTTCGCATTTCTTGTTTACTTTTCTCAAAATATTTGTTACTAAGTTCAGAGATACTTTCCATGCCTAGTGCTTATACGTGTATGTGTGCATCAACCAATATCTATTCTGTTTTCAAAAAATTTAAAAAAATTCCTAAATGAATTTATGTCAAATTATTTCGGTTTAAATATGGGAGCTCTATGACCTAGTGTGATATTATTATCTTACCAAAAAATATTTTATAATGTTTTTATGTGCATATGTAAGTGTGATGAGAAAAAGAGATTTTTGATTTATAGACAAAAAACCCTTCTTCTTCTCTCTATTTTCTCTCTCCAAAAGAAGAAAAAAAAACTCAAGCTTTCGTCAACCTCTTGCTCAGATTTGGTCCCTTTGGACCAGATCTGAGCAAGATTTCATTTCTTTTTTAAGTTTTAGTCATTAGTTAATAAAATAAAACATGTTTTCTATTGTTTTGATGTCTTTCGGCATATTTTTTCGCCATTTGAGCCGATTTTCTTTCGTCATTTTGGACGATCTCTTCGTTTTGCGGGCGATTTTTTCAAATCTTCATGGCTGGATCGTGGCTTGCTATTCCCGGTTCAAAAACATCAATCATTCAACACGGTACCGCTTTGAATCTATTTTCAATATAAGAGATTTAAGGCATCCAGGTTCGTTTGGGTATACAAGATTAAAGGCAAAGTACTCCTTTCTTTCAAGAGCATCTCTTATCAAAGAAGAAGAAAATCATATTAAATGGTCGGGATTGATTCCGGATAAATACCATCATTTTCCCTACTACATAAACAAAAATTGAGTATCTCTACAGTTTATCGCTCTTTCTCTTCGAGATATACTTGTAATTTGTATCTTTAATTGTATTAGGGTTTAATCATCTTGTATCTTGATGTTTTTGTTATTCTTGTAAGCGGTCATGTAATCAGTCTTTTGATTTGAATGAATTGAAATATGTGTGATGACATTATTTTGTACATTTTGAATATTTTATGTTGACATTATGCAACATAATTTCGTACATTAATTGTGCATTAATTTCACCCTCTCCTTTTGCCTATAAACTGATCTCGAATCCTCCATTCCAAAATGAGTCTAGAAGCTATTATCATGTATTCTTTTCACCTCTTCTTTCTTTGTTTTGAACATTGCTTTTTTACCTGCCTTCATTTCTTTGTTACTAAGTTTAGAGAGTAGATAGCTTGTATTATGCAGATATAAACTGTATAGATCGGGAACCCTGGACACATCTTCGCCTTAGGGTTTAGCATTGATAATTTTTGAGTATATCCGCGAACTAATATGTTAAGGACATCTTGAAAAGGCGAGGGTACCCAGATATACCTCAAGCTAAAACTTTTCCTACCAATAATTCCTTTCTCCGAAAGTGATTGTCTATGGACTGAGTTGAGACAATACAACTAACCGGTTCACACTTCGTGTGATCGTCTATGGATACGAGATCGAGACAATACGACGACGAAGTATGTTACTTGATAAAAAGGTTCGGACTTAACCAAACACAATATGATTCACTTATCAAGTAAATAGGAATTAACATTTGTGTAATTTACTTTAATTGTAATAAAACAATTATAATGCGGAAATATAAAGTAAATGACACAACAAGATTTTGTTAACGAGGAAACCGCAAATGCAGAAAAACCCCGGGATCTTGTCCAGAATTGAATACTCTCAGGATTAAGCCGCTACACAAAATTACACCTAACTTCGCATAGTTGAGACTAAGAAACTAAACCTATAGTTCACCTAGTTCCGTTTGTATACCCACGCCTCCAACTTATAAATAAGTCACGTACTTGGAACAATTCCTTTGGTTCGTATTCCAAACAGTAAAGGAACAACAAATCTGTTTGGTATCAACTCTATTCAACCAAGTGATATGAGTCGGACAAAGGCTCTTCTATTTATCTTAACATAAACTCCTTCGTCAGGTCCTTAGATCTATCTTATGTTCAATTACCGAAGTAAGCGTTTAATATTAAGCCAACAAAACTATTAATCCAAAGAATTGTGTTGATGCCGATCTACTCAATTAATCAATCCAATCTATAACAAGGATAAACGGATTATTAATTGGATCCTCTTTTACCAAAACAAGTATTGTGCACACCAAATATTATGAACCCACAAATCAGAAATATTCAATATCTTCTTCATCTTCAAATTTTCTTAGATCTTGAATAATAACCTGCACACAATCACTTGAATCTCTTGTGATCAACCACGCATAGAACGGAGTCTGTTAACAAAGGATTATCACAAGATCGTCTTTAGAACTAACAACAGTCTAAAGATCATTGTCGAAACTATGAACTAGTTGAGTGAATCTTATATCAGAAGAGAAGATTCTCAAGCATAGACAAACTAGGTGCAATCAAAGTCCAACCACCGTTAGTCACTCAAATCAATGAAAACAAAAGATAAACCGCAATTATCTAGATACCCACCAACGGTACACGCTAGAGCTTCTCAATCCCGAAGAAGTCTTTAAACTGAGCGGTCGTAAGAGATTTCGCCCAATTAGGTTACTCTCCTCTCTGAATAGGAGGCTACACCAGTAACAACACAACAAAGAGGAAGTTTGTTGTTACGAAGGATTAGTTTGCTAGAAATGCAAACTTCAGTATTTATACACTAGGAAGTTTAGATACCAAGGAATTTCCAAAATCGAAAATATTCTCAAGATATTCATTAAAGCACAAATTCGGTTTTCATAATTCCTGGAAATGCTCTGTCCAAAAATAATGATCGAAATCTCTCAGAAAATCTTTAATTAGTAAATGCACATCACTAATTCTTATTTTCCTAAAAATGAAGTTAAGTACCTTAATTAAAAGATTCTTAACTTATTTATGTTTCGATCCTGGGATTCTCTTCCGTTAGCTATTAAGGAATAACTTTGAATAATTAAAGAAATAAGCATTCATAGCACGTGTTCAAAGTATGTCGACATCCTTACTTTGTAAGTTCTCTTCACACTTACAACCTTGAAACCGATTTGCCGCACTTCCAAACAAGTTTAGAATTGGTTCATATGACTTTCAAGAACTATGAGATTGATCAAATAACATTCAATCACAAGCATGGGTTTAACGACTCTACCAAAACAAGTTTCGGTTCTACCTTCCATATGAGTACTGTGCATAGTCACACTAGATTTCCAAAATTCGGTTGACTAGGTACTAGGATCGGTTCCCCACATATATATGGTATCTAACTTATATGTGTTGCACATGTCCATAGGATCGGTTCCCCTTTGCCTAAAAACGTGTTGCACATGTTCATAGGATCGGTTCCCCTTTCTGCTATAAACCTTGTTGCACCTCATACAAGGATCAGTTCCCCTTTGTGATGTATTGCACCTCTTACTAGGATCGGTTCCCCTTTACCATATTTGGTCATACATAAAATCACAAACCCGATCGTACCATCTCATGTGATTACTTAAGATCGGTTTCACTAATAAAAGTCATACCAATACATAAGTCAGGCCTTTGTGAATAGTTCTACCAAGAACAGAAAAAAGTCGTGAACAATTATACACAATCACACATATTGGTTGTTCATAAGATATGCAATGAATAACAAAACCAATAACACCTAGAGATTTCCTTTTTGATTCACAAACAAGTTTATGAACTTACTTCTTTAGAACACATGTAAAACATTGTTCCCTAGGATGAAATCCTCGCCTCATACCCATACATAATCACAATAGCATTCAAATGATTATGGCGATGTCTTATCTATAAAGTTTAATGGTTAAGAAATAAACCTCATATTGTATTCCTTAATACTATGTCTATCTAGAGTTCAAATATGCTTCGCATTTTTGTTTTCATTATGCACGACTTGAAAGATACGTTAGGGAATGAAACAGTTCAAATCAAATATCACTAACCTCAAGTGGAAGGATGATTGTTTTCTTTGTATCTCCTTGCTTCTTCACATCTTCAAGTCTTCGCAATACTTGTAATGTCTCATTATCCTAATCCTTTCAATCTAACCTATACGAAGTTGACTCTAGTACATAATCAAGCGACTCTTAACATGAGTATTGATTCACTAAAATATGACAACCAAACTTGACATACCAACGCTTGGTGGGTTCAACCTATCTATGCTCTAACAATCTCCCCCTTTGTCAATTTTAGTGACAAAACTCTTACATCATATGGATAAACAAATTACAAGACAACACAATAAACTGCTTACATTCAATCCTTTAAAGTGCCGCTATTGACATTATAATAACAAATCTATTACTCCCCCTAAGGAATATAGGTAGATATTCAATCCGTACGTCTTTCTTATACCAATTCATATGACATGTTACTCCCCCTTAGTCTGTGCTTTCAATCTTTCGTTTAGATAAAACGTTTAAGTACCAACGTTCATTTCCTTAGCGATACCAATCAATATAAAATCAATGCCAATATCACTTGTTTACTCCATATATTTCTCCCCCTTTTTGTCACAAAATGACAAAGAAACGAAAAAATAAAGGACAACACGAAAAGAATTAAATCTCAAAATAGACTTGCAACCTGTAGAGTTAGGCACGAGGGTTCCACACATCATATTATGATAACCAATATCAAAACTGAAACTACAAGTAGTTTTATTTTGATATGTTACCAAGGAAACAATTGTCTGAAACAAATTTTCCAATTTAGTTTAGCAAAACAAAAATCAACTAAGCACCTTAGTACCTTCGTTAAACCGATTATTCAAAAACAATCGCTTAATTCGATAAGACCAAAATAAAGATAATTCTGTTTTTCCAATCATGTTATAATTATCCATAAACTTAGACATTTCAACTTTAAACAAGACAAGTACTAGGTTAGTTAACTAGCATTTCATGTTAAGACATTCAATTAGACTTGAATAATCGAAACCTCACTTCGATAAGTAAGATCAGAATTAACTTAGTTTCTCTTATCCGGAATTGAATTGGACTAAAAAACTCATCCCGTAATCTTTTTATTTCGTTAAGCCATAAATAATTCATACAAACCAAATAAATCAACTTGCATAATTATTCACCTCAACCGGAAGCAATTGAAACCACATAAGCATTAAAACACTGCAATTGCACCGAAATTTTGTAAGCCTAAACAATTGATACCACACAATAAAGCAAGATAACAATAGTTTTTCTTAACCGAAACCAATTGAATCACACACATCCACACACACATCATGGAATAAACATCAATTGAACCAAAATTTTATTAAGCAAAAAGCAATAAATATATATGATATAAACTCGAGCTTTTCTTAAACAGGAAAACAATTAACTAACAAGATTGTTACGTCAAATTTCACATCCACTTCTCTAATATGATTGCATATTCATCCAGGGAGAATTGATATCGAAATATCATCATGTTATTATCCTTATGCAAAAAAAAAAAAGAATAACAACAACCAACCTTTACCAGAGAAAAGTTGAAAATCGGTTTTAACAATTGCAAGCAAAAGTTGAAAACCGTCGAAACACATATGCTTTTATGCTAAACCAAAACCGATTCAACATATTGTGACTTTTGCACATATTGTTTCTACCAGAACCACTCATGATTCTTTGATAAATCCTACCAACATGGGCTAGAACTTAATCCTGCTAAATGAAAAAGTCACCCAAACCACAAGGGTTCACAACATATGAGATCGAACATTAAGGTAGTAAAACCGAAATCAAATATCCCATAAACATACACAAGAATAATATAAAAGAATTCAATCACAGGCTATGTAAACCGAAAACTATCACAAGAAAAATAATAGATCAAATAATTTTATTCATAATAGACCAATATAATCAATGAAAGAAATCAAAAATTTATGTCTATTTTCTTGCAACCTAGTCCTTCATATAGAGCTGAATGAAGGTGGATTACTACTCTTCAGCTTTTGAATTTCTTCAAGTAGAAAACCTTGTTGCTTGACCAGAATCTCTTGCAGATGAGAAATTTTCTTGAAGGATTCTGCAACAGCATGTAATTCTGTCTTTGATTAAACACAAAGTGTGTCAATGCCTCAATACACTGATCTTTCTTCATAATATTCTCTCTTTACTTCTTGCTAAGCCAATCTCCCTTTATGATTTTACTCTTAATATCGATGGACGATCCAGACTTAGTTTTAAGATGATCTTTCTGATCTAGCATCTTCTCCAGAGAAACTATTTGATCCAGACCCATAGTTCGGACAAGGAATGACCAAATTAGAACAAGGATCTTTTTATAATTTTCATACTACCAAAAATATAATATTCCTAAAAATACGAATATATCAAATATCTTCAAATACTAGATATTATTTCCATAATCTACACAAAAGTGTCTTGATTTTTCTTCTTCCGTACTCAAAGATTTGGCACACGTGGTGAGGAAAGAATTCAAATACCGATCAAGTGGCATTAGTATGAGATTTTCTATCATTATGGAATTTTGAACAACCATAGTGTTCTTGAGCTATTATAGTATGAAAAGATCTCCTTTTGTTACCTCGAACTAACGAAGTATCTTGGGATTGACTGTAATTGCATATGCAACTCTTAGCAATTCTGTTTTTGAGACAGTTTTTGCATCTTGTCTTATTTTTCCCTTTACCATTAGGTGATTGAATAACATCGGAAGACATGTCCATTCTTAAAATGGGTAAATCACTAATGGTGGAGGAAAAAATAAGATTGACAACTGATGCAATATTAGTTATTTCCTCTTCTTCAGAATCGTATGAATCATAGGTCTCATCTAGAGTTACAGCCAATGCCTTGCTTCCAGTGTATTTCTTAAGATTGGGACAGTGTTTAGCAATATGACCAAACCCTTTACACTTGAAGCACTTCGGATGATATTCATCATGTTCTTCATGATCCTTTTTGACAAGAACTCGATCATGTGGGCGAGAAGATCGATAAGTATCCTTAACGAATATCTTGTTTCTTTTATTTAAGAGATCTCGAAACTATCTAGTAATTAATGATAATAATTGTTCAATCTCATCATCAGAATTTTATGCAATCTGTTTATCTGAATCATCCATCTGTCTATTCCTTTCCATTGGAGCTTTCAGAATTCTTGCAGCTTTAAAAGCGATTCCTTTACCTTGAATAGACTGTGATTCATGATCAAAGATCTTTAACTTACCAACGAGTGTGATTCGTGAGAGAGTTGAAAGATCGTTTGCTTCTAAGATTGCATGCTTCTTAGAGTCGTATCTAGATGGAAACGATCTGAGAATCTTGCATACTATATCTTTTTCAGAAATATTCTTTTCTAGCGAGAAAGAAGCATTAATTATCTCAGAGAGTTTAATATGAAACTCTTCAAAAGTGTCGTTGTCACCCATTCGAAGGTTTTCCCAATCGGAAGTGAGAGTTTGAAGTCTAGCTTCTTTCTTTGATGAATTTCCTTCGAATACGATCTGAAGATTATCCCAAGCTTCTTTAGAAGTTTGACATGTTGATACATGATGTTGTAGATCACGGCTTACAACATGTATTATAACATTCAAACCATCTGAATTCTGCTTTGCAAGATCATTTTCTTCGTTCGAAAACTCTTCTAAGCGTTTAAACTCAGTTTCTGAATTTTCTATCTTTGGACGAATATAACCATCAATGACTAATAGCCAAGTATTAAAGTCTCGTGATTGAAGAAAAGATCTCATAGAAGATTTCCACCATAGATAGTTTGTTCCGTCAAATCTTGGCGGTACGTTAATTGAAGTCGATTCATGAGAACTCGATTTCATTCTTATAGGTTGGATCGCACCAAACACAGATTGTTAGATCTTTTCGTGTTTGCCTGCTCTGATACCAATTGAAAAGGCGAGGGTACCCAAATATACCTCAAGCTAAAACTTTCCTACCTATAAGTTCTTTCTCCGAAAGTGATTGTCTATGGACTGAGTCGAGACAATACAACTAATCGGTTCACACTTCTTGTGATCGTCTATGGATACGAGATCGAGACAATACAACGACGAAGTATGTTACTTGATAAAAAGGTTCGGACTTAACCAAACACAATATGATTCACTTATTAAGTAAATAGGAACTAACGTTTGTGTAATTTAAAAATTATAATGCGGAAATATAAAGTAAATGACACATCAAGATTTTGTTAACGAGGAAAACTCAAATGCAAAAAAAACCCCGGAACCTTGTCCAGAGTTGAATACTCTCAGGATTAAGCCGCTACACAAAATTACACCTAACTTCGTATAGTTGAAACCAAGCAACTAAACCTATAGTACACCTAGTTTCGTCTGTATTCCCACACCTCCAACTTATAAATAAGTCGCGTTCTTGGAACAATTCCTTTGGTTCGTATTCCAAACAGTAAAGGAACAACAAATCTGTTTGGTATCAACTCTATTCAACCAAGTGATATGAGTCGGACAAAGGCTCTTCTGTTTATCTTAACATAAACTCATTCGTCAGGTCCTTAGATCTATCTTATATTCAATTACCGAAGTAATCGTTTAAGATTAAGCCAACAACACTATTAATCCAAAGAATTGTGTTGATGTCGATCTATTCAATTGATCAATCCAATCTATCACAAGGATAAACCGATTATTAATTGGATCCTCTTTTACCAAAATAAGTATTGTGCACACCAAAGATTATGAAGCCACAAATCAGAAATCTTCAATATCTTCTTCGTCTTCAAATCTTCTTAGATATTCAATAATAACCTGCACACAATCACTTGAATCTCTTGTGATCAACCACGCATAGAACGGAGTCTGTTAACAATGGATTATCACAAGATCGTCTTTAGAACTAACAACAGTCTAAAGATCCCTGTCGAAACTCTGAACTAGTTTGAGTGAATCTTATATCAGAAGAGAAGATTCTCAAGCATAAACAAACTAGGTGCAATCAAATTTCAACCACCGTTAGTCAATCAAATCAATGAAAACAAAAGATAAACCTAAATTATCTAGTTTCCCACAAACGATACACGTTAGAGATTCCCAATCCCAAAGAAGACTTTAAACTGAGCGGCCGTAAGAGATTTCTCCCAATTAGGTTACTCTCCTCTCCGAATAGGCGGCTACACCAGTAACAACACAACAAAGAGGAAGTTTGTTATTACGAAGGATTAGTTTGCTAGAAATGCAAAGTTCAGTATTTATAGACTAGGAAGTTTAGACACCAAGGAATTTCCAAAACCGAAAATATTCTCAAGATATTCATTAAAGCACAAATTCGGTTTTCATAATTCCTGGAAATGCTCCGTCTAAAAATAATGATCAAAATCTCTCAGAAAATCTCTAATTAGTAAATGCACATTACTAATTCTTATTTTCCTAAAAATGAAGTTAATTACCTTAATTAAAAGATTCTTAACTTATTTATGTTTCGATCCTGGGATTCTCTTCCGTTAGCTATTAAGGAATAACTTTGAACAATTAAAGAAATAAACATTCATAGCACGTGTTCAAAGTATGTCGACATCCTTACTTTGTAAGTTCTCTTTCACACTTACAACCTTGAAACCGATTTGCCACACTTCCAAACAAGTTTAGAATTGGTTCACCTGACTTTCAAGAACTATGAGATTGATCAAATAACATTCAATCACAATCATGGGTTTAACGGTTCTTCCAAAACAAGTTTCGGTTCTACCTTCCATATGAGTATTGTGCATTGTCACACTAGCTTTCCAAAATTCGGTTGACTAGGTACTAGGATCGGTTCCCCACATATATATGGTATCTAACTTATATGTGTTGCACATGTCCATAGAATCGGTTCCCCTTTGCCTAAAAACGTGTTGCACATGTTCATAGAATCGGTTCCCCTTTCTGCTATAAACCTTGTTGCACCTCATAAAAGGATCGATTCCCCTTTGTTATTTAAGGCACCTCTTACTAGGATCGGTTCCCCTTTGTGATGTACTTTACCTCTTACTAGGATCGGTTTCCCTTTCCCATGTTTGGTCAGACATAAAATCACAAACCCGATCGTACCATCTCAGGTGATTACTTAAGATTGGTTTCACTAATAAAAGTCATACCAATACATAAATCAGGCATTTGTGAATTGTTCTACCAAGAACATAAAAAAGTTGTGAACTCAAACACGCATACTGGTTGTTCATAAGATATGCAATGGATAACAAAACCAATAATGCCTGGCGATTTCCTTTTCGATTCACAAACAAGTTTATGAACTTACTTCCTTAGAACACATGTAAAACATTGTTCCCTAGGATGAAATCCTCACCTCATACCCATACATAATCACAATAGCATCAAATGATTATGGCGATGTCTTATCTACAAAGTTTAATGGTTAAGCAATAAACCTCGTATTGTATTTCTTAATACTATATCTATATAGAGTTCAAATATGCTTCGAAGTTTTGTTTTCAATATGCACAACTTGAAAGATATGTTAGGGAATGAAACAGTTCAAGTCAAATATCACTAACCTCAAGTGGAAGGATGATTGTTGTCGTTGTAGCTCCTTGCTTCTTCACATCTTCAAGTCTTCGTAATACTTGTAATGTCTCATTATCCTAATACTTTCAAGCTAACCTATACGAAGTTGACTCTAGTACATAATCAACCGACTGTTAACATGAGTATTGATTCAATAAAATATGACAACCAAAATTGACATACCAACGCTTGATGGGTTCAACCGAGCTATGCTCTAACAATCTCCCTTTTTGTCAATTTTAGTGACAAAACTCTTACATCATATGGATAAAAAAATTACAAGAATTCATTACACATACGCTTGATTCCCAAATTCAACATCACAGTAAACTGCTTACATTTAATCCTTGAAAATGCCGTTGTTGACATTATAATAACAAAGCTATTACTCCCCCTAAGAAAGATAGGTAGATATTCAATCCGCACGTCTTTGTTATACCAATTCATATGACATGTTACTCCCTCTTAGTCTGTGCGTTCACTCTTTCGTTTAGATAAAATGTTTAAGCACCAATGTTCTTTTCCTTAGCGATGCCAATCAATATAAAATCAATGCCAGTATCACTTGTTTACTCCATATATTTCTCCCCACTTTTGTCACAAAATGACAAAGAAACGAAAAAATAAAGGACAACACGAAAAGAATCTTACAAATCTCAAAATAGACTTGCAACCTGTAGAATTAGGAACGAGGGTTCCACACACCATGTTCTGATAACCAATATCAAAACCGAAACTACAAGTAGTTTTATTTTGATATGTTACCAAGGAAACAATTTTCGGAAGCAAATTTTCCAATTTAGATTAGCAAAACAAAAATCAACTAAGCACCTTAGTCCTTTTCTAAACCGATTGTTCAAAACAACCGCTTAATTCGATATGACCAAAATAAAGATAACTCTATTTTTCTCATCAGGTTCTAATTATCCATAAACTTAGACATTTCAATATGAGTTTTGATTCACTAAAATATGACAACCAAACTTGACATACCAACGCTTGGTGGGTTCAACCGAGATATGCTCTAACACATCTTGTTGAACCTGTGATTCTGCCTTCGTCGAGTTATTTTTGGTAGTGTTTCTTAAATACAATATTTTATATTTCTCCTAATACATCTAACTTTTCTTCTCATTCTTGCAAGATTCCAACAATCTTAACACATTATTTTTCACTTAGAACAATGTGAAACACGAGGGTACCAATTACATTATAATCTTTTTGATATCAACCTGTGTAAGACACACCTTGTGTAAATTTAATAAATACACGAGCTGTCAAGGGGATTACTTATACAAGATGCAACTTGGTATATAGCGTAAGTTTGAATCTGAACCAATTTATTGGGATCAAACCAAGTGTTGACTAATGTATAAGTGTATTTACTTTTAAAAAAATAACAAAGACAAAGTAATATAATGCATAAGTAAAAGTGAATCACATGACACACAAGATTTTGTTAACGAGAAAAATTGCAAGGCCAAAAAAACTCGCGACCTAGTTCAGTTTTGAATACAATCAGAATTAAGACGCTATACAAATTGACTACCACAACTTCGTATAGTTGAAACCAAGTAAACACTACTTCCGTACTGAGTTCCTTTAGTATCCCTGCACCTACAACCAATCTAGTCTACACACGTGAATGTAAAGGTACAATCTACTATCCCAAGTTACTTCAACTGTTATGAAGACTTCAACAACTCAACTTCTTTAAATTCTAATCCGTTACAGTAAAGGACTAACATGTTTCAGTAACCTCTCTATCAATATCCAAGATCAACAAGTTAATCAGAGATATATTTGAGTAAAAAGGTTCTTCCATTTAATCAATCTTAACTCTTTTGTCCGGCTCAATCAAAGATTACCGAAATAATCAATCTTGGTACACAAGCTATCAGAGTAGATCTCAATGATAAACTCCAAGATAGATTTTCCGATATGTACAACTAGCTTTAAAGTCTATTCGATATAAACAACTTATTGGATCCCAGTCAATCAATTGTACATGAAATTATCACAAAGATCAGAATACACGCCAAAAAGAAAATCTTTTAGTTTTCAATCTTCAGTCTTAAAAGTACCTATACAAACAACTCGATTCCACTAATGATCGATCGATCACACATAGAACGGAGTATGTTAACAATGGATGATTAAAAGCCTTATCTTCGGATTTAAATACAATAAAACATATTTGAGATCTAGTGTTCCTTCTTAAAATAATAAGAGTAAAATTCCTTCAAGGAATCAACTAGAAACTAAAGAAAATCATACCTCTAGGATATCTTAGTATTTTTTCCGAATACCATCATAGAAGTTTCTCTCAAGGTATTTGATCCGCTTGACGACTTCTTGGTTATGCTCAAAGTTCAGAATATTTACCTTATGACCGATAATACGAACAAACTCTTTTTTCTTTTGAGTTTCAGGGATAAGCTTCTTTTGATTATGAAACTGAAAAAGTGGAGGTCCAATAACCTCACCCAATATTTCGCTTAGTAATCTGTATGGACTAACTCAAATATACTTTTAAGAGAATCAACTAGACAGTCAGACTCAATCTTAATAAATAGTATATCAAGGAGTTATATCTCAATTTTTCGATTCAATACTTGCTCAAGCAAATAGAGATTTGCGAGTCTAATTGAATACAAGAGAAATTAACTTGAACGGTACCAAAGACCAATGTTCAAGTATCAATCAATTTCAATCAACAACCAAAGGTTGGGTTTTCCAGTTGACCGATTCAACGAACAACCTGTGATATTTCAATTATATAAAAAAAATATAATGCGGAAAAGAAATAACACAGACGCCAGAAATTTTGTTAACGAGGAAACCGCAAATGCAGAAAAACCATGGGACCTAGTCCAGATTGAACACACATTATATTAAGTCGCTACAAACACTAGCCTACTACAAACTAACTTCGGTCTGGACTATAGTTGAACCCCAATCAATCTCACACTTATCCAAGGTACAATTCCGCTCCTACGTCTCTGATCGCAGCAGGATACTACACACTTGATTCCCTTAGCTGATCTCACCCACAACTAAGAGTTGCTACGATCCAAATTCGAAGACTTTAATAAACAAATCTATATCACACAGTCTACAGGAATAGAAAAATCTATCTCCCACAGAAATACCTACGAATTTTGTTCCGTCTTTTGATAAATCAAGGTGAACATGAACCAATTGATAACCCAGACTTATATTCCCCAAGAACAACCTTTAATTATCAATCACCTCACAATAATCTTAATCGACTAGCGAAACAAGATATTCCGGAATCATAAACGATGAGACGAAGATGTTTGTGACTACTTTTCTATCTTTCCTATCAGAGAAATTAATCTCGAGCCAATTTTACAATTGTACTCAATACGATATAAACAACAAGATCAGATTACGCAACTACAGGGAAAATATTTGGGTCTGGCTTCACAATCCAAATGAAGTCTTCAAGTCGTTAACCTACATGGTCTCGATAAACACCTAAGGTTAAAGGAGAATCGACTCTATCTTATACAACTAGTATCACACATGAGGTGTGGGGATTAGGTTTCCTAGTTGCTAGAGTTCTCCTTTATATAGTCTTCAAATCAGAGTTTACAATCAATGCTACCATGGTAACAAAGCATTCAATATCCACCGTTAGATGAAAACCTGATTAGATTCAAGCTAATATATTTCAACCGTTAGATCGAAACTTAGATTGTTATACACAAATGAAATGCACGTTCATTTAGGTTTGTGTAACCGTACCTAAACGTGTACACCTAGTTGGTTCAACAGTAGTTAACCAAATGGTTATCCATATGAGCACTTTCATATCAACCTTATTCATCTTCACCATAACTAGTTCAAATGACTCAAAAGAACTAGTTAGAGAGTTGTTCAATTGCTTAGATCTTATAGAAGTATACAAGACACAATCGAAGCAAAATCGATTTTGATTCACTCGAATCGGTTCATGAACATTACAGCCATGATTTGCAAATTGCATTCCTTATTATATAAATGTTTTAGTTCATGCAAAAACCAATTTTAGAAATTAACACACTTAAGTATGCGTATGGGTATGCGTACTTAAGTAACCGGATTTGAGTTTTTTTTGGTTTTCAAACTCAGCAGAAATTCACGGACGTGAACTCTCCGCCAGTATGCGTACGGGTACGCATACTTAGGTAACCGAATTGAGTTGCTTTTGATTTCCAAACTCAGCAGAAATTCACGGTCTTGAACATCCGCCAGTCTCCATCAACTATTTAGTACACACACAAGTATGCATACATTTGGTTCCCGGTTTTGGACTTATACACTAATATGCAAACATACTATATGCTTATATCCAAAGATGGTTACATATTCTAAACTCTCAATTCAATCATTGAAACATTCTTAGAAGATGTTATATATATGTTATATAGATGGTTACATATTCTTGCAAACCTAATTGAATACAAGAGAAATTAACTTGAAAGGTACGAAAGACCAATGTTCAAGTATCAATCAATTTCAATCAACAACCAAAGGTTGGATTTACCAATTGATCGGTTCTACGCACGACCTGTGATATATCATTATATAACAAAATATAATGCGAAAAAAAAATAACACAGACACCAGAAGTTTTGTTAACGAGGAAACCGCAAATGCGGAAAAACTCCGGGACCTAGTTCAGATTGAACACACACAGTATTAAGCCGCTACAAACACTAGCCTACTACAAACTAACTTCGGTCTGGATTGTAGTTGAACCCCAATCAATCTCACACTGATCCACGGTATAGTTGCGCTCCTTACGTCTCTGACCGCAACAAGATACTACGCACTTAATTCCCTTAGCTGATCTCACCCACAACTAAGAGTTGCTACGATCCAAAGTCAAAGACTTTAATAGACAAATCTGTATCACACAGAAAAGTCTACAGGAATAGATAAATCTATCTCCCACAGAAGCACCTACGAGTTTTGTTTCGTCTTTTGATAAATCAAGATGAACATGAACCAATCAATAACCCAGGCTTATATTCCCGAAAAACAGCCTTGAATTATCAATCACCTCACAATAATCTTAATCGACTAGTGAAACAAGATCTTGCGGAATCAAAAACGATGAGATGAAGATGTTTGTGACTACTTTTCCACCTTACCTATCGGAGAAATTAATCTCGAGCCAATTTTACAATTTTACTCAATTCGATAGAAACAGCAAGATCATATCACACAACTACAGAGAAAATAGTTGGGTCTGGCTTCACAATTCCAATGAAGTCTTCAAGTTGTTAACCTACAGGGTCTCCATAGAAACCTAAGGTTAAAGGAGAATCGACTCTATCTTATACAACTAGTATCACATAGAAGGTGTGGGGATTAGGTTTCCCAGTTGCTAGAGTTCTCCTTTATATAGTCTTTAAATCAGGGTTTGCAATCAATGCTACCTTGGTAACAAATAATTCAATATTCACCGTTAGATGAAAACTGATTAAATTCAAGCTAATATCTTTTAACCGTTAGATCGAACCTTAGCTTGTTATACACAAATGAAATGTACGTTCATTTAGATTTGTGCAACCGTACCTAAACATGTACACCTAGTTGGTTCAACAGTAGTTAACCAAATATTTAGACATATGAGCACTTCAATATCAACCATATTCATCTTCGCCATAACTAGTTCAAATGACTCAAAAGAACTAGTTAGAGAGTTGTTCAATTGCTTAGATCTTATAGAAGTACACAAGACACAATCGAAGCAAAATCGGTTTTGATTCGATCGAATCGATTCATGAACCTTATAGCCACGGTTTGCAAAGCATTCCTTATTATATAAATGTTTTAGTTCATGAACAAACCAATTTTAGAAAGTAACACACTTAAGTATGCGTACTTCAGTAACCGGATTTGAGTTTGTTTTGGTTTTCAAACTCAGCAGAAATTCACGGACATGGACTTTCCGGCAGTATTAGCTAACCGGATTGAGTTGGTTTTGATTTCCAAACTCAGCAGAAATTCATGGTCGTGAACTTCCGCCAGTATGCGTACGGGTACGCATACTTACCCAGTCTCCATCAACCATTTAGTATACACACAAGTATGCATACATTTGGTTTTCGGTTTTGGACTTATACACTAATGTGTGAACACACTATATGCTTATATCCAAAGATGGTTACATATTCTAAACTCTCATTTCAATCATTGAAACATTCATAGAGGATGTTATATAGAGGTTATTCACACTCTATTTTTCATCAAAGCGATTTTCAAAAGATTGAAACAATCAACATGACTTTTGTCACTTGTAAAGATGAACTTGGCCAAAGCGAAAGCTTACCAACACATATTTCGAGAAATAGATAAACGAGATAAACTCGTCTCGAAATAGCAAATGTGTATAATCAAAGTCTATATAGCAATACGACTTATGTCTCAAGATAGGAGATAGAGTAGATAGACTTTTGAGTGATAGATAAGTTCAAGTCTCCACATACCTTTTAGTCGATGAAGTTCTACCAGTTCCTTGAGTAGTTCTTTGTCTTTGTATGATGAACGTCGTGGAGTCTAGAGATCAACTACACTTTCTATCCTAGTCCGAGACTTAACTATAAGTAGACTAGAAATCAAGACTTATAGTTTTGGAAACTAAACTTGACAAACAAGCTTGAGATAGCAACGCTTGCGATTTCGACCGATCAGTGCTCTAACAATCTCCCCCTTTGTCAATTTTAGTGATAAAACTATCAATACATATGGAATACAAAATAAATAAACTTTGCAGCTTCTCTTTCATGCATAATCTCCTTGGTTCTTCAACTTTACTCGAAATCTCCGTCACTTCCAAGTACTCCAATGATTCCAAAGATATTCAATGCAGCATCATCGTTGTTGAAGATCCGTATCTATAGTAATGAGAAAACAAAAGCACTCAATCATTGTTACACAGTGTCATAGTATCATTACACAACAACAAAGTTCAATTGTGTTACAACTTCTACAACAATACTATGGGGATATGTATCACTCCCCCTTAGTCAATACTCCATCTCACATGGAAACCACTCCCTCTTACATAATGATCCAAAAACCATATGTATTTGTAATGTGAACTACACATTAATTCTCTTCCTTTTTGTCAATAAAATTGGCAAAGGTACGAAAACTAGTGGGACCCTAATGAAATTTCCATAGAAACATTTCATGACCAAAAGAAAGAACATATCAATTTTTTAGATGCAATCATATAGCCGAAACTAAATGCATACATCATGGAGTTTATAGAGATACAAGATAACCCTTACAAAATTCCACAGCCGCACTCCCCACAAAGATTTGGCAATTAAGCACAAGTTCAATTAAGAACTCTCCCCCATAAAATGTCATTCCCGAAAGAACAACAAGAGGGACCTTACTTTCACAAGAAAAGAAGGATTTCTTTGGAAAATAGATCTTATAAGAATATGAATTTGTATCCAAAATACTCAATTAAATTAACCACAAGAGAACCCATTATTAATTCAATCGGAAATGCTCAACATAAGAAAACTTATGGAGCCACACAGTATATACATATGGATCATGGAAGATCAATACTGCGGAATAAACAAAGATTCATTCTATCTTTCATCACTATTTGCACAATGACATACAATAGACTTAATCTTTGTAAACAAAAGCTCATCATTTATTCCACTAATATTTGCATAATGACATGAAAGGCTTAACTTTTGCTTTTCAAAAGTTCATTAATATGTGACACTCATAGTTCCCGGGCGCAAACACACATATCCCATAACAAATTGCAATATATAAAACCATAAAGATTAATACTGCAAAAATCATCTTCCAAACAAACTTTAGAATTTAAACAAGTAAATCTAAAAACATTGAAGTTGAAAATCGTTGGACATAGCTATGTGTAATCACAACAATGGCTATTCCAAACTCTAGTTATTCTTCCTGAAAACACAAGAACAAAATTCTCATAATAAGATTTCTTAGAAAAAATATAAGAATCAAGTTTCTCTGATAACATCATACCTATGAAAGGGTCCATCATAAAATATATCACTGTTATCCTTGATTCTTTTGACTGTAGAGACCCCATGTTCGTGAGTGAGAACATTAACTTTTCGATCAACAATGCGGGCAAAATTCCTAGCTTTGACACAGTCCATGATGAGCTTCTTCTGATTCCTGATCAAAATGTTATGATTATCAAGGATTTTGGCCTGACCATCAATGAGCTAATTTATTTGCAGTTGAAGATTTGCAAACTCGACCCTAGAGTCATTCTGAAAAAGAATTAAATTCTTGACAGATTCTCCAACCCAGGAGTTGTACTCTTTCCTTTCAATCATCCTTTTTAAGACAAGTTCTTGAACATAATCGCATCCTTTAGTGTCTTCTTCCATCTCAAGATTCCAACTTCTTGAGGTCTTGAGGAGTTTTCCATACCCCCCCCCCTTTTTTTTTACTAGGGAAGGAAAAACATTATAAGATATATATGTGTTTTTCAAGAAAGGAGGGATACACCCTTGTTCTGGAAACCCTAAACTCCCAAGTGACTCTACTTTTACATCAAACGAAAACAGAATAGTCAAACATAATCCAAATGGAAAACTACAGTAGACTGTAGTATCTCCCAAAAGTCATTCTTGCATCCCTCAAGTTAGACACAAAATTGAAAATGCCTAAGATTAGGCAGTCAAGTGAGATGTAATCCCACTATGAGTATTGAGAGATGAGTTGTAAATTCCGTCTGAAGGTTTGAACCTGGTATTCCTTACCTTCTTTCGGTTATTTTTTATTCTATACTGATTCAACATAACCTTGTCAGGTGATCCATCAAAAATATTTTTTTGAGGATTAAGTCTAGGACCTCTAGAAATTGGTTCCAGGGGATTTGATGAGACACGTTTCCACCATCTAGACTTGGCTTTACCAGACTTATTCTCATAAGTACAGGGAATGTGTATTTTTGTGGTGTAATGCTTTGCACCATTCGAAGGAACACGATTCCTGTGGGGATTTCAAGATGAGTGACCATTGAAATCTACTTTATGAGAATCATGTTTTTATGCAGGGAAGAAATCCATTGTAGCGGTCATTAGAGAGTTTACTCTGTTGACAGTGAAAAGAAGTAGATTTTGAAGATCATAAATCTGTTTCTTTCTAGCAAAATAATGATGAACATAGTAATTCTTTTTCCCACAGAAGGAACAGGTTCGTGGAGGAGAAACATTAAGAGGATCCTGTTTTAAATTCATAGGAATATTAGAATATTGCAAGTCATGTAAACACTTCTTAGCAGAAACTTCATTTGGAGAACATCTCTTCATGTACTGTAATTCTGTCTGAGAATTGATCATCGGTACAAAAGAATTTCTCATTAAAACAAAGTTTTCCCTTTTCAAGGATTTGCACTGTTCTTGGGCTATAATAAGGGATGTACCTAGTTTCTCTTTTTCAATACGAAGTCTGTTAAGATCAGATGAATGTGTCTCGATCAAACGTTTTTCTCTAATTGAGTCTTCTTTAACAATATTCTCAAGAACACTAATCTTTTCACGCTGAAGGGTAGTTTCTTGAATAAGTTTTTCGCTATTGTTAGAGAAGGATTCAATGACACTATAGAGTTCCCGTTATCGACCAAGAGAATTTTCAAATTCGTCAATGAGCTGAACATGATTATGAAGATCAATAGCCTCAGTAGATATTTTTGAGATTCTGGTGAGATCCATTTCAGCTTTTGACAGAGTGTCAAATGTCTCATTTGAGGAAATGTTATCATAGTTTGATAAAACATCCCTTCTACCTTAGGATTCGGAAGAATCATCTAAGGAGTTATCCTTTGAGGCAATCCCAAGACATTTGGCATAATTGAAATCTATGGAAGACATTTTGGTGTAAGCAACAACAAGAGATAATCTTCCGTCCACAAAGTTAGATTGCTACAAACACAGACTTACGAGGTCTTTAAACGTGTTTTCCTGCTCTGATACCAATTGAAAAAGTGGGGGTCCAACAACCTCACTCAATATTTCGCTTAGTAATCTGTATGGACTAACGCAAATATACTTTTAAGAGAATCAACTAGACAGTCAGACTCAATCTTAATAAATAGTATATCAAGGAGTTATATCTCAATTTTTCGATTCAATACTTACTCAAGCAAATAGAAATTTGCGAGTCTAATTGAATACAAGAGAAATTAACTTGAACGGTACCAAAGACCAATGTTCAAGTATCAATCAATTTCAATCAACAACCAAAGGTTTGGTTTTCCAGTTGATCGATTCAACGCACAACCTGTGATATTTCAATTATATAAAAAAAATATAATGTGGAAAAGAAATAACACAAACGCCAGAAGTTAACGAGGAAACCGCAAATGCAGAAAAACCATGGGACCTAGTCCAGATTGAACACACATTATATTAAGTCGCTACAGACACTAGCTTACTGCAAACTAACTTCGGTCTGGACTATAGTTGAACCCCAATCAATCTCTCAATGATCCAAGGTACAATTCCGCTCCTTACGTCTCTGATCCCAGCAGGATACTAAACACTTGATTCCCTTAGCTGATCTCACCCACAACTAAGAGTTGCTACGATCCAAATTCGAAGACTTTAATAAACAAATCTATATCACACAGTCTACAGGAATAGATAAATCTATCTCCCACAGAAATACCTACGAATTTTGTTCCGTTTTTTGATAAATCAAGGTGAACATGAACCAATTGATAACCCAGACTTATATTCCCCAAGAACAACCTTTAATTATCAATCACCTCACAATAATCTTAATCGACTAGCGAAACAAGATATTCCGGAATCATAAACGATGAGACAAAGATGTTTGTGACTACTTTTCTATCTTTCCTATCGGAGAAATTAATCTCGAGCCAATTTTACAATTGTACTCAATACGATATAAACAACAAGATCAGATCACGGAACTACAGAGAAAATAGTTGGGTCTGGCTTCACAATCCAAATGAAGTCTTCAAGTCGTTAACCTACATGGTCTTGATAAAAACCTAAGGTTAAAGGAGAATCGACTCTATCTTATACAACTAGTATCACACATGAGGTGTGGGAATTAGGTTTCCTAGTTGCTAGAGTTCTCCTTTATATAGTCTTCAAATCAGAGTTTGCAATCAATGCTACCTTGGTAACAAAACATTCATTATCCACAGTTAGATGAAAACCTGATTATATTCAAGCTAATATCTTTCAACCGTTAGATCTAAACTTAGCTTGTTATACACAAATGAAATGCACGTTCATTTAGGTTTGTGTAACCGTACCTAAACGTGTACATCTAGTTGGTTCAACAGTAGTTAACCAAATGGTTATCCATATGAGCACTTTCATATCAACCTTATTCATCTTCACCATAACTAGTTCAAATGACTCAAAAGAACTAGTTAGAGAGTTGTTCAATTGCTTAGATCTTATAGAAGTATACAAGACACAATCGAAGCAAAATCGGTTTTGATTCACTCGAATCGGTTCATGAACATTACATCCACGATTTGCAAATTGCATTCCTTATTATATAAATGTTTTAGTTCATGCAAAAACCAATTTTAGAAATTAACACACTTAAGTATGCGTACGGGTATGCGTACTTGAGTAACCGGATTTGAGTTTGTTTTGGTTTTCAAACTAAGCAGAAGTTCACGGACGTGAACTCTCCGCCAGTATGCGTACGGGTACGCATACTTAGGTAACCGAATTGAGTTGCTTTTGATTTCCAAACTTAGCAGAAATTCACGGTCGTGAACATCCGCCAGTCTCCATCAACTATTTAGTACACACACAAGTATGCATACATTTGGTTCCCGTTTTTGGACTTATACACTAATGTGCAAACATACTATATGCTTATATCCAAAGATGGTTACATATTTTAAACTCTCATTTCAATCATTGAAACATTCTTAGAAGATGTTATATAGAGGTTATTCACACTCTATTTTTCATCAAAGCGATTTTCAAAAGATTAAAACAATCAACATGACTTTCGTCACTTGTAAAGATGAACTTGGCCAAAGCGAAAGCTTGCCAAAACATATTTCGAGAAATAGATAAGCGAGAGAAACTCGGCTCAAAATAGCAAATTTGTATGATCGAATTCTATATAGCAATACGACTTTTGTCTCAAGATAGGAGATAGAGTAGATAGACTTTTGAGTGATAGATAAGTTCAAGTCTCCACATTCCTTTTAGTCGATGAAGTTCCACCAATTCTTTGAGGAGTTCTTCGTCTTTGTATGATGAACGCCGTGGAGTCTAGATCTCAACTACACTTTCTATCCTAGTCAGAGAATTAGCTATAAGTAGACTAGAAATCAAGACTTATAGTTTTGGCAACTAAACTTGAAAAACAAGCTTGAGATAGCAACGGTTGCGAGTTCAACGCTCTAACAGAAACCTAATCCTCTAATTGTTCAAGAATTTTATCTTGAGTATCAACAATATTGGCTAGCATCAACCGAAGATTTATTATTACAACCTTGGAATCATTATAGGTGTTAACCATATCATTCACGGATTCTGCATATCAGGAGTTTTGTTCTTTCATACTCATAGCCACCTTTTTTCTGGAGGATCCTTACACAAACTCTTCCTTGACATTCTCTTCTTTATCAAGATCAATTATTTCATCAGGTCTCTTTGAGCTTCACATTCTTGTAGGTATGGAAATAGTTGAAGGGAAGCTATCAACTATATACTTTTTCATATCCATAAGTTAAAATAAAATTGGAAAACCTATTACTTATTTATAAATGCAACCAAGGGTTAAGTACTTTTTCCAGTCTTCAAAGTACCTGTAAAGATAGCTAGATTCCATTCACGATCTACCAATTACACACGAAACGAAGTCTGTTGACAATAGATGATCAAAAGTCCTATCTTCAGATCTATATGCATTAAAGAAAATTTGAAATTTTATTGTATTCAACCTGCTTTATTGTATCAAAAATCATGATTATATAGAGATTTAAGAGCATAATTTTCATATTGTCTTTCAAATAGATTGCCTATGAGTCATGTTCCTGTGTCCTGCTTATAAGTCATATAGGTATGGAAAAATATATTTAGGAACATATTATGATTTGATACCTACATTGAGCCCTTACTTAGTAAAATCACTATTATGATTTTCCTACACACAGTCAAAAGGAACTTGACTCTATTAGAGGTGTAAATGAAGACATAAAAGACGACATCAGAGTTAACAGTCGTTTTGACTAATTAATAGGTAATAACCAAAAAAATGAAAGTGGTTCAACATAGTGGAGCGAAGCTCAACAAACTGGAAACATTTCATGGTCTTTATGTAGAGAGGAAATTTGGGAAACGAGTTTTTCAATAGCATGTGGTAAGTGATATCCTAAGCAGAAAGATGATATAACTTGAGCAACCTCGTCATCAAAAAAGTTATAAACAATTATTGTATCTGTGCATTCCTCACAACTCTAAAGTCAGTGTTGAGGATGCACCCATCATTACAACTAATCAATGATGGGGTGAAAATAGGATCCACCACTTGTATCCCAAGGAGATACTCCGAGTTTGTTTATCGTATGATAATAGATTAGATTTTTCTTTTGTTTAGTATCTTCTTTAGAAGAAGTTGTGATTCTCAAATTTTTCTTTAATGAAGGTTTTAATGATTTCTTTTGCCGCCTGAACCCGTTAAACTCAAGTAATTATTTTTCAAAAGAATTTATACTCAAAAGAGAATTTTCTGCTTCATTTGAAGTCCATGATCGGGGACATGAGTCTTTCGAGATCCGTATTCAGGATTCAGGTTGAGTAGGCAAACTATTATTATCAGTAGGAAATCTGATATTGGAAATTTCCTTTTTATGCTTGGACAAAGTATCACAAGAGTTTATCGACTTATGAAATATTCAAAAAGAGTAATATTGAACACTCTAATCGTAAGTTATATGGCTGAAGCTGCAATCAGGAATCTTGAATACTTTTATCATAAGTAATATGGCTGAAGCTGCAATCGGGATCAATTGGAGATATTGACTAGGTTAGTTACCTCTTTGACAGATAAGGAGTCATCCTTTGAGGTAATTCCTGAGAACTTGGCATGATTGAATCCAGGGGGATCCATATCAGTATGTAGGCACATGTGTATGGCACTTACAAGTATAGACTTGCTAGGTCTGACGGTGTTTGACTACTCTGATACCAATTGAAATTAAGAGGGTAAAAAGCAGGAAAGGAAATCGAATGGCTAAGATGATTTTTAGAATATATTCCTCTCTGGCAAATGCATGTGCCAACCATATCTATATATTGTGGTAGTAAAACTACAGTAGCTAAAGGTAAGAACAATGTTTATATCAGAAATCTATAATATTTGTATATGTCACAATTCTTTTAAACAACTAATCTCAATAGATGTCATTTCCATTGATTGAGATCCAAAAAAATTATTACAGACCCTTTGACGAAATGTTTGTCTATAGAGATAGTTTAGTGATCGAAGGCAATTGGGCTCAATCTTATGAAATAAAATTACCATAAAGAATAAGAATTTCATCTTTCATACATCAAAAAAAAAATGAAAAAAAACAACTAATAAATAAAAATCATTTTAGAAAATAAATGTGCAAATAAGTGAAAAAAATATTAGTTTTTGCGTACTTAATAGAGATCGTAAGTTTTATGGGTTTTGGAATATAATATTAGTTTTTTCTTTATTTATACAATCATAACTTATTTGTTATTACTGTTTCATGCGGGAACCTAGCTCAGCTGGTCATTCCCGTTTTCCAAAGTTTCATGTGTTCCATGAGGTCCCAAGCTCGAGCCCCCAATGACGTAATATTGCAGAAATTAACATGGAAGCTAGAGTTAGCTTGCCCCCCTTGTGACACAATCTCAGCCCCCCATCCACTTCGGCTACCTTGGCTAGGTTACCCATGAGACTCGCTGGTAGGCTAGCACGTCAACCTGTTCAATTAATGTAGTAGTACGTTGTTGGAGCTTAGCTTGTTAGGCTTCCAACTAGTTAATGTAATACTCTTTATCTTATTTCTGTTATTATTATTTTTTTTATTTATTAAAACAAAAAGAACACAGTCTTTCAGAATATCACTTATTTTGGAGACACTTTATTCAAAACTTTTATGGTATATTTTAACATAAAAGTCCTTGGAAATCCGTCAAAGCCATATGTCACTGATTTCAAAATCCAAATCCAATAACAGAAAATGCCAGACTTTTAGGAAATATCTATCCAATAAGAGAAACTCTTATAGATTTTCAGAAATTCGCTATCGACTAACAAAAGATTCAGAATGTCTCTGTAATAATTCCCTATCAATCCAAGTTCGCTAACCCAATGTTACATGCATATATTAGCCGTTAGTGACAGTATAGTGAAAACCACAGCCACACCAATTTTCCAGATTTTGGACACTGTGAAACCCACCGACAAAAAAGTTCAGGCGCGCACCCATTTCTTCGGTCAAATTTTTTCTCAAACCCATATTTTCTAAAATTATACCTTTCTTCTTCCGCAAATGTTTTTCCTCTTCTGTTGTTTTTCACCTCGGAAATCCCTTGAAACATCGCCACAGTTTGTATTCAACGAAGGTTGTTCTTCACTATTTTGTTAGCATTATTTATAAACTCGATTGATTTCTGAGACGGAGAGATCTAACCATTAGTGAGTGAGTGAAAGAGATCTGAAAGAATAAGAATAAGATGATCGCTTAGAGATCTATTCAGAAATTTGGTTGAATGGGGAAAGATAATGATTTAATGTCGATCTAAGTTCAGGTAAGAACCCCTAATTCTTATTACGATTTCATATCTCATCTCTCTTACAAGGTTAGAACGATCTCCCCTCTCCCTAATCACTAGTTCATTGTATGAGGCTTTCTCTATATGATGTTGATTTTGATTTCAATATGATATTTTTAGTTTTTTTCTTTTCCTTTTTTTTTGGTTTAGGTGTGTTAGTTTGATATTACTTTAGGAATTTATCTCAATTATATATATTTGATTTATGTTTTTTTTTGCTTAATCGTCCTTTTGTTACTTATTTTGATTTGATAGTGATATATTAGATTCTGACTCGAGGTACGGGAATTCTGTGTTTTGGGTTGGTTCATATGTATCACTTTGACTGGGTGGTTGTTAATTCATGTGCAATCGAAATTGTCTTTTTGGGTCCTATATAAATAAATAATTTTAGTATTTTCTTGATTGATCCCGACAGTGAAGTATATGGAACGTTGAGTTGTTAAATTTATGTGAATGGACGGTCTTTTTTGAGATTACTGCATTTGTATCTCATTTAAATCTATGTGACTGGAAAGTATTTTTTCTAGTATGGTGTCATCTTTGGAGTTAATGATAATCTCTATAATGGTTTATGTTTTTCCTTTTGCAAGTCTGCAGTCATTTTTGGTGTTAATACTAACCTCTGTATTAGTTTATGTTTTGGTTTCTCATGTTATGATGTTAAAGGCTTCTACCGATGTTGCATTGAGTTCAATAAAGCTGAGCGATGTAACAATGATGTCAAACATACGAAGCTTAAAGCTGTTTTCTCATTTGCTTTGGGACATCTCAATGCACCGTCACATCTTCCCATGTAACATTTCATTGGTATGTAGAAATTAAGAACTCAATGTAAACATTTCAATCAGGTGTAGGCATTTTGTAGAAGCTAATTCCCATAATGTAGTCATGCACTTGATCTGCAGGGCTACTAATTTATTCTATTTGAATTAGCTGTTTGTATCCAAATTAGTCATATATCTATACGAGACTCACCCAATCAGTTTAAGGTTTTACTTGTTGTTGTATCCAGAATGCTTGGAAACTGTAATTATATGTTTGTTGTTTCAATGATACATACACAAAGCATAAGCATTTTTGGAGTCTTGACATCCCCTTTTCATGAATGAATGAAGCGACTTGCTCCAAGATACATTCATTGGCATATTAGTTTATTTTTCAATTCCTAAAAAAAGGTTGCATAACTTGTTTTGTAGTCCAGGAAATGATTAGATAACACGTTATGCAACTATTATTATAGGTGCATGACGAGTTATGCAGTTTTTTTTGTGTGCATAACTTGTTATGCAGTCCAGAGAATGGTTACATAACATATTATGCAACTATTTTCTTATTAGTATTAAAACCAACAAAAAAAATGGTGCAACCTACAATAATATCTACATAACAAGTTCTGCAGTCTAGAAAATGGATGCATAAATCATTATGCAACCAAATTTTTGTAAGCACTGAATTAAAAAAATTGATGCATAATCTTTTGTGCATCGAAAGAAATGGATGCATAACATGTTATGTACAAATTAATAGATGCATGAACCAAAATATGGTTGCGTAACATTTTATGCATCTTTTGTTGTGTCTGCATAACGTATTATGCGTCATTTTTGGTGACTTCATAATGGTTATGTACCAAATTTTCCAAAATTTTCCCTAAAAGAACAATCCCTCCGTTTTTTCCGCAAAAAACTTAAATTTGGTATTGTTATTTGTACTCGTTGCATATCTCTCTTTAAAAGCTTTCCAACGATATAAAATTTGTTAAATTCCAAGGCGCGGTTTTTTAGATATGTTATATCCAAATTGCGTTGCCAATTATACCCCTGAAAAATTAGGATGCATAACGAGTTATCCCTGGAAAAAATAGTGTGCATAACCCGTCATGCGGAAGCATAAACCGTCATGCAGACATTTTTGATAATTTCGGATAATTATGGGTGTCACGGTATCTAAAATTAATTATGGACCTGAAAATGTATGGGCCTGCGCCTAATTTTCCGGTCAGTACATTCAGATTTGACATTGGGCCCACGAAAACTAGATACAAAGAATCTCAAAGATAGTTGTGGGGGAAAATGTTATATTTAGCAGAGCAATCTTGGAATTAAAAATTTTACCTCTCCAATACGAAATACTGTAAAATCGATGGCAAACATAAATGCTAATCCTATATACGAGCATACAAGATAAAAGTACCCTTAAAAGTTACCTCTCTAATACGAAATAGAATAAAATCGATGAAAATCATAAATGCTAACCCTATATACGAGTATACAAGATAAAAACACCCCTAACAGAAAAGGAGGAGGGATGTAGTAATATAAATTTGAAATCAATATTAAACCTAATATTTACGGTAATAAAAAGTCTTTCGGATACAATAATACTATATTGACCGTGGAAATCTTCGGAAAAATATCCTGGATAGCATAGTCCCTAAGGCCCGTCTAGAAAAAAAACAGAGGGGATTTCATTAGGGCTGTGTCTCCCCCACAAATTCCCACGATATACAAGGAATTATCGTTTCGGATAAAAAACACTGAATTGCATAGTTTGGTTTGGATTTCCAAGATGCTACATTAATTTGGTTTACCTGACCACTTAATTGAACGATTAAAAATGATTAAAACAGCACATCCTTTTATGGAAAACATGATTTGATTCCTTTAACATTCATTGCAGGGTTATTCAAGTGTATACAATGTGAGTGTATACAATGTGATTAAAGTCGGAATGTCAACATTTATATAGCTGGGTGCCCATGATGTTGTCAATATTTTTTAATTAATAAAGTAATTAAACAAAATTATGATTAATAGTTTATTAATTGAGTTGTTACCTTAGTCTTATTCTGTTCGTGGTTGCTTTGCCAGATATCAAAAGCAAATTAACTAGTTTCATTAATAAAGTAATTAAACAAGACGTGGAAGGGAAGGAGTAGTAGAGTCTCCTATGCTCGTCTCAAAAATTGCATGTACACATTATATATTACGTGGGCATGTACTATTTTATACAACAACTATCCTTTTTTTTTGGTAAACAAAATGAAGGAAAGAAAAGCTGGCAAATGTTTACATCCCACTGAGGCTATCAATGCTAGGGGGAATATTAGAACTAGTCCACATAAGGGTGCACAGGAACCGAGCCGGACCGACGGACCGAACCGGAACCGATGAAACCGTACCTGATTTTGGACCGAACCGAGGCACAAGGTACAATTACCGGTCCCAAAAATAGGAACCGAGTTCTGGGGGTACAGGTACACGGTCCAACACATGAACCGTCCCGTACCGGACCGAAGTCCCGAATAATTCTGACCGTTAGATTTAGGGGATAAGGGATCTGTCTCAGCCATTGGATTAATAGGGGGTATATAAGCTCACTGTGAGAAGGAGAAGAAATTCTTAGGGTTTCAGTTCCCTTAATTTTTTCTCGCCTCTTCTCAGTACTTCTCTCTGAGAAGGAGAAGAAATTCTCCCCTTCTTCTGATCTTCATCTTCTCTGTTAACCTTCAATCAAACGATTAAAAGTTCAAACTTCAAACCGTATTACTTCGTCTGTCTCTTCGTTTTTAATTCCGGTGTGAAGAAAATTAGAAGAACAATTCCGGTGGTAAGTAATTTTTAATTTTTTGATTTTAATTTTTGTATGCATGTCTGTGAATCTGTGATTGAGATTAACGGATTTTTGTTTTCTCTAGCGAGTAGCGGCTTAAAGGATTTTCTTCATCTCCCACCAAACCTTCATAGCGAGTAGCGGCTTAAAGGATTCACTGCAATCACCGTAAGATCTTTTTCTTCTTCATATGGATGTTGTTTCTTTTACACTTCTGAAACTAAATCTAGGCTTTTAGTGTTCTGTCACATTTTTGGATGATTTTTTTCGCTTTTAGATCTTTGATTCATGAGCAGTAGTTTAGCCGTGAAGATGGAAATGCTATTCTAAAGCTAGGGTTACCTAAAAATTTCTGTAATAGACTAATAGTTGTTTTTTAGTTTTTTGAATGCTGATAAAATGTTAACATGGGTGTTGAGTTTGACTCTGAGTATTTAGTTTACCATTCTTTTGATTGAGTTAGTTTAAAGGCTATTGATGAATGTTTTTGAACAGTTATTATGAATCATACTTGAAATAGAAAGCTAAATTGTTCACTTCCAGAGGTATTTGTATGGATTTTCACAAGTAATTAGATAACCAGTTCACAGAACCTTGTGTAGCCCACTCTTACCTCTGTAAGTATTCTTGCCTTTTGTTTCCGTGTCTCTATTTTGGGTTTGTTGAATTCCTGGCTAATTGTGTTTCATTAGCTTTTAATTTTAATTCTGGGAAATCGAAGTAGAACATGCATTTTATCATACAATTTCAATGCATCTTTTTATAATTTTGAGCTTAACCACCAAATTTAGTGTTCCTATACGAGTTTTTGATTGACTGTATAAGATTGGGTCAGTCATTGTTAAGAGTGGCAATTTATAAGCAATGAGTTGCCAGATTTTGCTGATCATAAGCTACATTACCCCACTCTACAGGCCAAAGATTGAGACCAATTGAGATCAATTGCCTGACAAGTAAAATCAAGGTACATTATCAAAGGCAGGAGCCGCAGGACTGCATCAATTGCACAAGGTAGAAAAATCCTGAACTTTACAATTTCATAACAGTAGAACATTTTTATCTTCTTCTATAGAATGGGAATCATTGTCTAAAGATTTTATGGAACGCATTGTACATAGTCTCTTTCTGATTACTAAACTTTATGTTCTTTCTTAACTGCATGTCACACAAGTACTAGAAGCACATGTTAAACAGATTTCAAAAATTACTAAACTTTAAATGTTCACATGTACTAGTTCACAGTAAATGATTGAAGCACAATAAATGATTGTCCACTGTTTACTAGATTACATGTTTTCTTCTTCTTATTCATGTACTAGTCCACTTTAAGGATTGAAGATAGTTAAATTTCATGTACTAGTTCACAGTTCACATGTATTATGTCTTATTCACTGAGCTCAAATACAGGAAGTGCCAACTTTATCAGTGATGGAAATATGGCGTCATTTCACTCGGAGAAATGTTGAAGAACCCTCTTGCAATTACTGTGGAAGGACTTATAGGGCTAACATGTCCAGAAATGGAACTTCTGCCTTGTGGAATGCTTAGAAGTTGCAATAATGCTTAGAAGTTGTAACTTATGCAGTTATGCAGTTATGCTTATGCTTAATGAAATTATGCTTAGAAGTTAGAACTTATGCAGTTATGCACTTATGCTTATGCAGTTATGCTTAGAACAATGTTTTTAATATTTATGAACTTTTATATGTATGAAGTATGATACAATGTCTTTATTTCCTTTGAGGTCTTCATTTTATGCAGTTATGCTTTATGCATTTATGCTTCAGTTGAGTTCTTATTTCATTTCTTGTTTCATTTCATTTCATTTCTTGCAATTACTGTGGAAGGACTTATAGGGCTAACATGTCCAGAAATGGAACTTCTGCCTTGTGGAATGCTTAGAAGTTGTAACTTATGCAGTTATGCTTATGCTTAATGAAATTATGCTTAGAACTTATGCAGTTATGCACTTATGCTTAGAACAATGTTTTTAATATTCATGAACTTTTATATGTATGATACAATGTCTTTATTTCCTTTAAGGTCTTCATTTTGTGCAGTTATGCTTTATGCATTTATGCTTCAGTTGAGTTCTTATTTCATTTCTTGTTTGATTTCATTTCTTGTTTCATTTCTTGTTTCATTTCAGTCATAAGCTGGCATGGATGCATCAAGTCAAGCTCATGAAACAGCTACTCCTACACCTACAACTGCTACACCTACCACTGCCACAGATACAGTTGTTGGATCCTCAATGCAACCAACAAATGAAGCAGCACAGCCAGAGACAGCAGCAGTAGATGTAGAAGCTACTTCTACTCAAACGGGTGGTAGTAAGATAACTTCTAACGTTTGGAATTATTTCAATAGGTTAAATGTTCAAGATGCTGCATGCAATTACTGCAAGAAGGTGATAAAGCCTCATACTGGAAAGAATGGTACAAGTGGAATGTGGAAGCACTTCAACAAATGCAAGCAGAATCCTAACAAGCCAAAGCCAAAAGGACAACAAACTATGACATTAGATCCTGCAGCACTGGGTGAGGATGAAGGTCAGTTAGTCTGTACTAATTTCAGTCAGGATAAATGTAAAATGGCAGTTGTTGAATTTATTATAATTGATGAGATGTCATTTAGAGTAGTTGAGGGTGAAGGTTTTAGGAGAATGATGCATGTCTTAGAGCCTAGATTTGTTGTGCCAAGTAGAATGACTATTTATAGATGTTTATTAGACATGTATGTATTAGAGAAAGAAAAGTTGAAAAATTACTTCAAGTCAACCAAGCAGAGGGTTAGTTTGACAACAGACACATGGACTTCACCAAACAATTTCAACTACATCTGTGTAACAGTTCACTTTATTGATCAGCAGTGGAAGTATCAAAAGAGAATTATTATGTTTTGTGAGGTTATTGGTCACAAAGGAATTGACATTGGTGAGATGTTAGAGAAGTGTTTGTCAGATTGGGAGCTTAAAGATGTGTTTACTGTCACTTTGGATAATGTGAGTGCCAACAAGGTAGCAATGGATTATTTGAAGACTAGTATTGTTTCAAAGACAGGGGCAGAAGAGAGAGATAAATACTTGCATGTAAGTATATGTATATGAATATGAGTCATATGACTTATTTATTTATTTTACTTTCTACTTATTTATTAAAATATCTAATACTTGTTTGAATTCACCTTTTCAGGTAAGGTGTGCAGCTCATGTACTTGCACTTGTGGTAAAAGATGCTGTGAGGGTCTACAACAAATCAATTCCAAGAATCAGGTCAGTTGTCAAGTATATAAAAGGTTCTCCATCTAGGTTGGCTAAGCTTAAGCGTTGTGCAAAATTAGTTGGAATAGAGTCTAAGGTAACATTGATATTAGATGTTAAGACTAGGTGGAACAACACATTCTTGATGCTACAGGCTGCATAAGTGTTTGAAAAAGCATTTATTAGGTTAGAAAGGTATGACAAGGAATATCGGCAGTTGTTTTATTACCCAAAACAGAGTGAGAAAGATCTACCTGATGCTAATGATTTTGATATTGATGTTAATGTTGGTGAAGAAGAAGAAGAATTTAGTGAAGAAGAACAAGAAGAAGTTGAGGTGACAGGGAAGAAGAAGGCACAAAAGAAGAAGAAGAAGGTAGTAGTGAGGAAACCTGCTCCATGTGAAGAGGACTGGATCTTTGCCAGAGGCCTTGTCAAATGTTTGAAAGTATTCTTTGATGCCACTGTTGCATTTTCAGCCTCGACTAAGGTAACAACAAACACTTTCTTATGGCAATTAGTTATCATATATGAGCAACTAGTTGAGTTTAGAGATAATGTAGATGAAGATCCTTTTATTGCTACTATGGCTGGAAAAATGTTTAAGAAGTATAAAAAATATTGGGGTGATTATGCAAAGATGAACCCTACAATCTTTTTTGCCATGTTGTTAGATCCTAGAGAGAAAGAAAAAGGACTACAATTTTCTCTTGATCTCTTGTATGTGAAGAGTTCTTCTAAGGTTGAATCTGTTATGAAGCTTGTTAAGTTGGATTTTAAGATTCTATTTGAAGAATATAAGGATGTTTATTCAGTTCATGAGGAGTCAAGTAGTTCTATCCAGGGACAAGCCAAAGTAGTGGTAAGTAAACCAGTGACAGGGCCAAGTCGTATGAAAGAGTTGATGTCAAGGAGTAAGAGGTTCAAGAAAGGCCCAAATGATGATGAGGGAAAAATAGAGTTGGATAAATATTACATTGACGAGTATGAACAAGGTGAAGGAGAAGATGATGAGGAGGAGTTTGACTTATTGGGTTGGTGGAAGACCAACAGTACAAAGTATAAGATACTTGGACATATGGCTAAGGACATATTAGCCATTCCTGTGTCTTCTGTTGCCTCTGAGTCTGCTTTTAGCACAGGAAAGCGAGTCTTAAGTCCTTGTAGAAGCTCTTTATCTACAAGGACAGTTGAGGCATTGCTTTGCACACAAAGCTGGCTAAGGAAGCCAATACAACTTGATCTTCTATCTGATTACATACCAGATGATGATGTTGAAATTGAAGAAGGTAACATATTACATTATTACTTGTGTTTGGCAGTAATAGATATAGTCTAATGGTTACTAACTGCTATTATTATTTTTTTGCAGCGTTACTTGGTCCTATCAACAATGATGACACCACAAGTGTTGCTGACATGGATTAGAAGATCAATATTCAAGGCTACTGCAGCACTGCTAGACTGCTAGTTGTTCTTTTATCAGATTTTCTCATTTTCAAGACTTAGTGTGTGTCTGTGACTACTGCTACTTCTTTTTTAAGATTTTCAAGACATTTTTTGTTTGGTTTGCTATTAATATTGCTACTTATTAGTTGTTGCTTTGAGATATTGAAAAATAGGTAAAAAAACAGGTAAAAAAGTAAAAAACAGGGCAGTAGGTTTCTGTTTTTTTTTTCCCCTGAAATGGAACCGGAACCGGTACCGGTACCGGGAACGGTCCATTTTTTTGGTACCGAAGGGTGTAAGGTACAGGTACTCGGTCTCGGCAAGAACCGAGCCGAACCGTACCGTGTGCACCCTTAAGTCCATATTTGTTGGACATTATGAGAGATGGCATATGCTGCCGGAGAGTCAGCAGCTGAATTTGTCACTTTCGGCACATGGTTATAAGCTCGGTTGCTGTTGAGAAAAATCATCTTGCTTGTGATGTCTTCTTCAATCTCCAAATCTTCCACGGGACTTTTCTCAATTCACCATTTAAGCTCTTCACAAGTACTTGGCTGTCACCTTCAACAATGATATGGTTCACATTTAGCCAGATGGCTAGGTCAGCGACTAGCTTAAAACTGTCAGCTTCAGCATAAACCACTGAGTCAGTCCTTCCCACTCTTGATCCTGCAACACAGCAGATGCCATTACAGTCTCTCACCGCTGCTGCACAAGCATATACACCGTTTTTCCAAGTGGCATCAACATTGATCTTGATGTAAGGATGACTAGGGGATTTCCATGAAGTATTGTCAACTGCTTGGTTGTTCTCCGATATCTGAACTTCCTCGTCATCCGTAAAGTTGAAGAAAAGATTGTACCAGTATAGAGCAATTTCCAGAGTTCCCTGAATATCAATGGTCTTGTGCTCAAAAACCATTGCATTACGAGCCTTCCAAATGGCCCAACAGATAGCCATTCTCATAGTGATTGTCGAATCGTCATCATTGTTGTTGAATAATAACTCAATCAGATTAGAGAGAGTTATTTGATTATTTCCTTGAAATCTATGACCTAGTGGTGAAGAAAACCAAACGGCTTGAGAAAACTCACAATGGATCAAAAGATGATCTACATGTTCTTCATCGTTATTACACATATTACAGCTTTTTTAAACCCCCTCAATGAATCTGCCAATTTTCTTAGAGACTGCGAGACCATTGTGAAGAGCTCTCCAAACGAAGGTCTTCATTTTTGGAGCTATATTCTTCACTACCAAAAACTTCTCCCAAGTGAAGATATTCTTTCTTGTGGATGAGGACTCACCTTGTTGATCTTGTAACATCTTCTGAAAAGATTGAGGTGTGAAGTTACCATGATGAGTGCACTTCCAAATGAGTTTGTCTTCTGCTGCAATTTTAGGAGAAATTAATAAGACTATGCATGTGAAAGGGTCTTCTAGTTATTGTAGAGCATTTGCATCCCAAGAGCATGTTGAGTCATCTAGCAACTCACTTACTTTTTGAAAATGTATACTGTTTTCTTCTAATCTTGCTGGAATAGCTCATGGGTTTGTAAGAATAGAGGCGTCTGTAAAAGTGTTGATAGATTGGTCATTACCAACCAACCATAAATAACCTTTCTTCAACTATTTTCTGCTCGCAAGCATTGCAGCCCAAGTTGATAAGAAATTTGTTGTCTTCTTTGCTTCCCAGAATGACCCTTCTCTTAAACATTTTGCTCTCATGATTTGAGCCCATAAAGATTCCTGTTCTTGCAGAAATCTCCAAGAAAGTTTAGTAACAAGTGCCAAATTTAAATCAGATAGAGATCTTAATTCCAGTCCTCCTTTTTTTTTTGGTAAATTAAACCACTCCCATTTTAAGAAATGCATCTTCCTCTTGTCTCTTGTGTGGCCCCACCATAAATCTCTTATTATCTGAGTTAATTTGTTCAACACAGTTTTGGGAATCACAGTAGTTTCCATGTAGAAAATGGGAATGAGAGCCAAGACAGATTGTATAAGAACTATCCTTCCTGCATGAGAAAGGGTGTTTTTTATTCTTCCTGCCAGAGCTGTATCAAAATTTTCTATAAGAAAGTTTTAGTTGGACACTCTATTTCCTTGTTGCAGAATCTTCACCCCCAAATACTTGTCTTCCTTAGACATTCTTTTAACTCTCAACTCTTGTATGATTTCTTCAGCATATGAATCTGGAACACTTTTACTGAAATGAATTGAAGATTTAGAGTAGTTTACCAGCTGACCTGACAACTCATAGTATTGTTGCAAAAATATTGTGATGGAATTTAGAGTTTTGGTATCAATATTTCCAAACAACATAATGTCATCTGCAAACGTGATGCGAGGTATACTAGGAGCCCATCTGTTGATTTGATAACCACCATAAGAACCCTCATTCTCCAATTTATTGATGATGCTTAAAAAGAATGAACACAAATGATAAACAAATTGAAAAAGCGGGGTCTAACAACACCACCCAATATTTCGCTTAGCAATCTGTATGGACTAACTCCAATATACTTTACTAGAGAACCAACTAGACAGTCAGACTCAATCTAGATTAAATTACATCGAGGACTTAATATCTCTCCCTTGATTTGATCTTTACTCAAGCTAATAACAATCAAAGAGTCTTTATCAAATACAAGGAATAACATGGATGGTACGAAAGACCAATATCCAAGGATCAATCAATATCAATCAACAACCAAGGGTCGGATTTCCAATTGATTGATTCAAACGCACAACCTGTATTATTTTAATTATATAAACAAATATAATGCGGAAATAGAAATAACACAGACACCAGAAATTTTGTTAACGAGGAAACCGCAAATGCAGAAAAACCCCGGGACCTAGTCCAGATTGAACACACACTGTATTAAGCCGCTACAGACACTAGCCTACTCCCATCTAACTTCAGACTGGACTGTAATTGAACCCAAATCAATCTCCCATTGATCCAAGGTACAGTTATGCTCATACTCCTCTGATCCCAGCAGGACACTGCGCACTTGATTCCCTTAGATGATCTCACCCACAACTAAGAGTTATTACGACCCAAAATCGCAGGATTTGACAATAAACAAATCTGTCTCACACAGACAAGTCTATCAAAGGATCAATCTGTCTCCTACAGATAAACCCTAAAGGTTTTGTTCCTTCTTTTGACAATAATCAAGGTGAACAGGAACCAATTGATAATCCGGTCTTATATTCCCGAAGAATAGCTTACAGATATGAATCACCTAACAACAATCTTAATCGTATGGTAGCGAAACAAGATGTTGCGGAATCACAAACGATGAGACGAAGATGTTTGTGATTACTTTTTATATCTTTCCTATCAGAGATATCAATCTCAAGCCAATCAATCTGATTGTACTCGTACGATAGAAGATGCAAGATCAGATCACACAACTAGAATAAAAGTAGTATCAGTGTGGCTTCATAATCCCAATGAAGTCTTTAAGTCGTTAAACTGGTTTTAGAAGAAGAAAACCAAAGGTTAAAGGAGAATCGACTCTACTGTGCAAACTAGTATTACACGTAAGATGTGGGGATTAGTTTTGCAGAATACTAGATGTCTTATTTATATAGTCTTTCAAATCAGGGTTTGCAATCAATGTTAGCTTAGTAACAAAGCATTCAATATTCATCGTTAGATGAAAACCTGATTTAGATTCAAGCTAATATTTCTCAACTGTTAGATCGAAAACTTAGCTTGTTACACACACTTGACAATGCATGCTTCTAGGTTTGTTAATCGTACCCAAACGTATGCACTTGTTGGTTCAACAATAGTTAACCAAATGGTTAGCCATATGAGCATTTCATATCAACCATTTTCTTCTTCACCGTAACTAGTTCAAGTGACTTCAAATGAACTAGTTAAAGAGTTTTTCAATTGCAAGGAAATCTTATGTACTACATAAGACAAAATTGAAGCAAAGATGATTTGATTCACTTGAATCAGTTCATGAAATTTTATAGCCACGGTTTGCAAAATGCATTCCTTAATCTTTTTAAGTTTAAATTCAGAAATCATCTTCAGATATATAACCTTCTTAAGTTCGCAAACTAGGTTCGCGGACTTAAGCAACCGGGCAGAGTTTACAAATTCCAACAGAAAATTTCGGCAAAAGACCTTCCGCCGGTTCGCGGACTGCTACTCACGCAACTAGTTTTTCAACTCCAGCAGAATTTCTCGGGATGAGAAGTTCGATAGTTCGCGGATTGAGTTCGCGGACTTGGCAACAAGCCATTCTTCCGGTTTCTCTTGATCAACAAAGTTCGCAAACTTTGGTTCAAGGAATATGACTTATACATAAATATGTTTCCACAAGAATGCTTATGTCCATCATTGGTTATGTAATCTAAACTCTCATTTCAATCATTGAAACATTCTTAGAGGAAGTTATATAGTTGTTACACCGTTTCTCGTCAAAGCAACTTTCAAAGTGATTGAAAAATATCATGACTTTCATCACTAGGTAAAGATAAACTTGATCGAAGCGAAAATCTTACCAACACATATTTCAAGATATAGATAGGCGAGGTATATTCGGCTCGAAATACCAAATGTATATAATCCAAGTCTATATATATAGCATACGACTTCTTGTCTCAAAGACTAGGAGATAGAGTAGATAGACTTTTGAGTGATAGATAAGTTCAAGTCTTCACATACCTTTTTTGTCGAGAAGTTCCACCGGTTCCTTGAGTAGTTCTTCTGCTTGTATGATGAATCACCATGAAGTCCTTGAGCTCAATTACACTTTCTATCCTAGTCCGAGACTTAGCTATAATAGAGTAGAAATCAAGACTTATAGTTTTTATCACTAACATTGACAAACATGCTTGATATAGCAACGCATGCGAGGTTGACCTAGCAATGCTCTAACAATCTCCCCCATTGTCAATTTTAGTGACAAAACTATCAATATATATGGAATACAAAAAAGATAAAGAAACTTTAATAGCTCTTATTCCACATGTCTAATCTTCAACATTCCTCGAAATCTTCGTCACTTCCAAGTACTCCAATTATCCCAAAGGTTGTAAGTTTAGCATCACCGTTGTTGAAGATCCGTAGCTATAACAATGAGAAAGCATCGGTCTCGATCATTGTTATACATTGTCATAGTATTATTACACAGTGTCACAGTTCAATTGTATCACAACTTTAACAATAATACTATGGTGATATGTATCACTGCCCCTTAGTCAATACTCCATCTCACATGGAAACCACTCCCCCTTACATAATGATCCAAAAACCATATGTATTTGTAGTATGAACTACATATTAATTCTCCTCTTTTTTGTCAATAAAATTGGCAAAAGTACAAGAACGGGATCCTAATGAAATTTCCGAAAGAGACGTTTCATGACTAAAAGAAGAATACATACCATCTAATTTAGATGCAATCATAAAGCCGAAGTTAAATGCATTCATCAAGGAGTTTAAAGATACAAGATAACCCCTCTAATATTCCACAGCCGCACACCCCTCAAGATATGACCATTAAGTACAAGTTCAAAAGAACTCTCCCCCATTTGATGTCATTCCCGAAAGAACAACAAGAGCGACCTTAATTTCAAAATAAAACAAGGATTTTATTGGACACCAAAAACCACCCAATATTTCGCTTAGCAATCTGTATGGACTAACTCCAATATACTTTACTAGAGAACCAACTAGACAGTCAGACTCAATCTAGATTAAAGTATATCGAGGAGTTAATATCTCTCTCTTGATTTGATCTTTACTCAAACTAATAACAATCAGCGAGTCTTTATCAAATACAAGGAATAACTTGGATGGTACCAAAGACCAATATCCAAGGATCAATCAATATCAATCAACAACCAAGGGTCGGATTTCCAATTGATTGATTCAAAAGCACAACTTGTATTATTTCAATTATATAAACCAATATAATGCGAAAATAGAAATAACACATACACCAGAAATTTTGTTAACGAGGAAACCACAAATGCAGAAAAACCCCGGGACCTAGTCCATATTGAACACACACTGTATTAAGCCGCTACAGACACTAGCCAACTCCAAGCTAACTTCGGACTGGACTGTAGTTGAACCCAAATGAATCTCCCACTGATACAAGGTACAATTATGCTCCTACGCCTCTGATCCCAGCAGGATACTGCGCACTTGATTCCCTTAGACGATCTTACCCACAACTAAGAGTTGATACGACCCAAAATCGCAGGCTTTGACAATAAACAAATCTGTCTCACACAGACAAGTCTATCAAAGGATCAATCTGTCTCCTACAGATAAACCCTAAAGGTTTTGTTCTGTCTTTTGATAATAATCAAGGTGAACGAACCAATTGATAATCCGGTCTTATATTCCCGAAGAAAAACCAAGAGTTATCAATCACCTAACAACAATGTTAATCGTATGGTAGCGAAACAAGATGTTTCGGAATCACAAACGATGAGACGAAGATGTTTGTGATTACTTTTTATATCTTGCCTATCAGAGATATCAATCTCAAGCCAATCAATATGATTGTACTCGTACGATAGAAGATGCAAGCTCAGATCACACAACTACGAAAAAATTCTTTAAGTTGTTAACCTGGTTTTAGAAGAAGTAAACCAAAGGTTTAAGGAGAATCGACTCTAGTATGCAAACTAGTATCACACGTAAGGTGTGGGGATTAGTTTTGCACAATACTATATGTCTCCTTCATATAGTCTTTCAAATCAGGGTTTGCAATCAATGTTAGCTTAATAACATAACATTCAATATTCACCGTTAGATGAAAAACTGATTTAGATTCAAGCTAATATTTCTCAACCGTTAGATCGAAAACTTAGCTTGTCACACACACTTGACAATGCACACTTCTAGGTTAGTTAACCGTACCCAAACATATGCACTTGTTGGTTCAACAATATATAACCAAATGGTTAGCCATATGAGCATTTCATATCAACCATGTTCTTCTTCAGCATAACTAGTTCAAGTGACTTCAAATGAACTAGTTAGAGAGTTGTTCAATTGCAAGGAAATCTTATGTACTACACAAGACACAATTGAAGCAAAGATGATTTGATTTACTTGAATCGGTTCATGAACTTTTATAGACACGGTTTGCAAACTGCATTCCTTAGTCTTTGTAAGATTAAGTTCAGAAATCATCTTCAGATATATAACCTTCTTAAGTTCGCAGACTAGGTCCGCGGACTTAAGCAACCAGGCAGAGTTTACAAACTCCAGCAGAAAATCTCGGCAAAAGACCTTCCGCCGGTTCGCGGACTGGGTTCGCGGATTGGTACGCACACAACTAGTTTTTCAAATCCAGCAGAATTTCTTGGGATGAGAAGTTCGGTAGTTCGCGGACTTGACAACAAGCCATTCTTCCGGTTTCTCTTGATCAACAAAGTTCGCAAACTTTGGTTCAAGGAATAGGACTTATACATAAATGCATTTCCACAACAATGCTTATATCCATCATTGGTTATGTAATCTAAACTCTCATTTCAATTATTGAAACATTCTTAGAGGGCGTTATACAGTTGTTACACCATTTCTCGTCAAAGAAATTTTTAAAGTGGTTGAAACATATCATGACTTTCGTCACTAGGTAAAGATAAACTTGATCGAAGCGAAAAGCTTACCGACACATATTTCGAGATATTGATAGGCGAGGTATACTCGGCTCGAAATACCAAATATATATAATCCAAGTCTATATATATAGCATATGACTTCTTGTCTTAAAGAGTAGGAGATAGAGTAGATAAAATTTTGAGTGATAGATAAGTTCAAGTCTTCACATACCTTTTTTATCGAGAAGTTCTACCGGTTCCTTGAGTAGTTCTTCTGCTTATATGATGAATCGCCATGAAGTTCTTGAGCTCAACTACACTTTCTATCCTAGTCCGAGACTTAGCTATAATAGACTAGAAATCAAGACTTATAGTTTTGATCACTAACATTGACAAACATGCTTGAGATAGCAACGCATGCGAGGTTGACCGAGCAATGCTCTAACATAAATATGGAAACAAAGGGCATCCTTGCCTTATGCCTCTTTCCCCTACAAAAAAACCTTCAGGCTGGCCACTAAGAAGTATGGAAAAATAAGTAATCTTCAGACAACTCATGATTAGGGCATGTGCTCTATCTGTGATTCCAATATTTAGGAGATCTTGACTCAAGTAGTCATAATCTACCCTGTCATAAGCTTTACTCATATCCAGTTTTAAAACAAAGGAGCCTTGAGAAGTGTTCGAGTTCTTCATAGAATGAAATAGTTTTTTAGCAACAACAATATTGTCTAGGATCTGTCTCCTAAGTACAAAAGTTGAATGGTTCTTCTCAATAAGATTATCCAGAAATGGACTTAAACTGTTAATGATCTTGGTGACCACCTTTTGTAGCACATTACAAAAGGATATTGACCTGTAGTCAGCTGGAACTTCTGCACTTTTCTTCTTGGGAATCAAAGGAAGATATATATGATTCAAACCAGGAGGAACGGTTGAGTATCTGAAACAATCTTGAATCAGATGAGTTACTTCTTGTCCTACAACTCCCAGCATTTTTTGTAAAACTAAGATGGATATCTATCAGGACCTGGAGATTTCAAAGTGCCCATTTTTTTCACCACATTAAAGATTTCCTCAGCACTAGGGATTGAACTAAGATACCTGCAATCATGTAGATTTAATTTATTAGCATTATCTAGAGACTGTGCACTAGAATTTACATTAGTATATTTTGTGAACATGTCTTGGAAATGGTTAATAAGAGTATCTCTAATCTGTTCAGGTTTAGAGATTCACTCATCATTCGAATTTTTCAAAGCAAATATATTTTTTTTGTTTTTTTTTATTCAAAAAAGATAAATTTATAAGATTAAGAATGATTGTGAACATAGTTTGCTGCCTCCTCCAAGATTACAAAAGCAATGAAGTTTGGAGGATAAGCATGCCAAATATTAGACACTCTCAGATTTCTCGCATGCCTAGCCAATCTATCAGCTGTCTTATTAAACTTTCTACTTAAAAATTTGCAAACCCATAAAGGATGCTTTCCTAAAAAAGATCTTATCTCTAAAATTAGGACTTGGTTCTGCCATGCAACTGCTTGTATGTCATCATTTACAACCTTGATGACCAGCTTCGTATCTAACTCAAAGCACACCATTTGTAGATCTAGATTTTCAGCAACTTGCATAGCCTGAATCAATCCCTTGCACTCAGCTTCCTCTACGTTCACGATTCCATTAGCATAGGTGCATTCAACTCGGATGAATTGAACTGCAAAATCACGACAAATCAGTCCCCATCCAGAATGTTCAACATTATTAACAGATTTAAAAGAGGCATCATAACATATAGAGTAATAAGGTGAGGATGGAGGCATCCATTTGGTAACAGATGTTCCATTCTCAATGACAGAAACTTCAGTTTGGTGTTTGTGCACCATTTTCTGTCATGTTGCAGCATTTAGTAGCTCAATTGATTTAATGACTCCCACTGGGTTTGGTCTGGCATTATCAAACACACACTTGCAGTGTTCTTTCCATATCTCCCATACTGTATTTGCCATCTTAACAATCCAGTCATCTTCAATCTGAGATAACTCACTGTTGAACCAGCTTTTGATCCATTCTTGTACACTGGTATATGGATTCATCATGCTTCTTCTCGCCCTAGGACGTGTATTCCAAACTGCCCTAGAGAACGAACATTCCCATAGAATATGTTTCGTTGTTTCAGTACCATTCTGACACATCTTGCATTGATCTCCTGTGTATCCCATTACTCAAGCCATTCTCTCATTTGATGGCACAATATCTATCATGCACTTCCATAAGAAATGCTTGACTTTTGGCAGAGTAGGAATAGCCCAAAGCTTTTTCCAGAGCTTAGTTGCTTCCTCATCGAAGGTACTATTTACATTTTTCAATTCAACCAGTTTTCTATAAGCCGACTTCACTGAAAACACCTCATTACGTGTCAACATCCACATTAATCTATCTTCAGAGTTATGTTGTATATTTATTTGCAAGATTTTTGTTGCATCCTCTTCTGTAAAAAGATTTTGAACAATCTCTGCCTTCCAAGTTTTAGTTTCCTGATCAATCATTTCGCTAACATGGTTGTACTGCACCACAATTTGAATGTCTACTACTGGTATTGGTGGTGATTGTCTTCCTGGTATCCAGTTATCCAACCAAGTGCATACTCTAATGCCATCTCCAACAACCCAGAAACTGAATTGTCTCAGAAAATCCATGCTGTTGTGAATGCTCTGCCAAGCCCACGTACTGTTTTTATTTTTGTTAGCATGTAAAGCCGATGTATTAGGAAAGTATCTCTCCTTCATAGCTTTTTCCCATAGCTGCTTCTCATGCTGGATTAATCTCCAGGCCGCCTTTGCCAATAATGCTTGATTGAAACACTTTAAATCTTTAATCCCATGCCACCTTCATGTTTATGTTTGCAGACATTAGGCCATCCAATTAGTTTTAAACCCTTACCATCATATTTATTCCACCAGAAATGCAGTTGCACGCTGTTCATTTCTTTAATTGTAGCATCTGGTATCTTGAAGATTCTCATATGGTGTGACATCATGGTTTTTAACACCTATGATATAAGGACAGATCTACCCACTTGATTAACAAATTTCCCTTTCCACCTAGTAAGCCCTGTCTTCATCTTATTCACCAAACATCCAAAAGAAATTGTTTTCTTTCGGCTTAAGAATAATGGAATTCCAAGATATTTTTCATCCAGATCCATTTTCTTCATTTTTAGGCTTCTGAAGAGCATTCTGCAGTGCCTAGGATGAACCTGTTTAGAAAAGAACACCGCTGACTTTTGGAAGTTAATCTGCAGCCCAAATATCTTACTGAAAGAGTTAATCACTTAAAGCAGATTATGAACATTATGCATGTAAGCTTTTGCAAATAGAAGACAATCATCGGCGAAGAGCATATGAGTCACCTGTGGATATTTCCGTGCGTTTTAATACCCTGAATCTTTCCTTGTTGTTCAGCCTGTGCTAATGCCCGAGTAAATACCTCCATTGTGAGTAGAAATAAATAAGGAGATATGGGATCTACTTGCCGTATCCCTCTTGTTAGTTTAAATGCTTTGCATGGTGCACCATTTAGAAGAACTTGCATCTCAGTTGTACTAACACATTCTTGAATTAGGTTACACCATTTCCTGCAGAAAACCAAATGCTTCATAACCCTCTCCAAGAAGACCCACTGCACACGATCAAAAGCTTTGTACATGTCCAATTTAAGAGCCATGAAACCATTCTTTGTTTTTTTCCTTCTCGTACAATGAATTAATTCATGGGATAAAGTGATATTATCATTTATTTGTCGACCTGGGACGTATGCCGCTTGCATGGGAGAAATTATTTTGTCGAGTTGCACTTTGATTTGTTTATATTAAGAGACAAAAGATGATATGGATTTAATACCCAAGGTAATGAAGAAAGTATTATTCAGACTTTCTCCTTTACCCCCACGTAGCCATACCATCCTTTCTTCTAACCTTGATCGTTACATAGGAGATGAAAATTGGGTGAAAAAGGTTTTAAATCCTGACCCCAAGCATTGGAGATGTCTCTAGTGAAAGGGGTCAAGGTCATCCTATATGGAGGTTTTATTAACACCTTATTTTAGTGGTTCATTGCTAAAACACAAAAACAAAAAAAAAAAGTCCACTGAAAATTCATCTCCAATCTCCAAGGTTGTCCAACAAATTTTCTTTAAATCTAGAAACAAATGATGATTTGGACTTAAGACCCAAGGTCATGGGGAAAGTCTAAGCTAAACTTTCTCCTTTACCCCCACTTTTCTATGTAATTACTTTTTATAACCCCCACATTTGCATTGGATATGAAACTTGGGTGAAAAAAATCTTAAATCCTAGGTGTACAATTTTAAGACCTTGACCATAGCATTTGAGATGCTCCAAGGATAAAGGTATTTAAATAACATGACACTTAGGATTTAAAACCTTTTCCATCAAATTTTTATCTCTACTGTAAGGGTAAAGGTCATACAGAAAGATGACACGGCTAAGTGGAGTAAAGTACAAAGTCTAGATTAGACTTTCTTCATGACCCCGTGTCTTAAATCCACATCATCTTTTAGTGTTTAAATTTAAATAAAAAGTGTTAAATAATATATTAGGGAAAGTCTTATCCTTATTTAGTTCTTTGCCATCTGGCAATGACCCACACCAAAAAAAGTGTTAATAAGACCGTTGATGGTGGTTTTTAGTTTATGGAGAAAACTGTAAAAGTCACTACTTGACCCCACATCAGAAGTAGTAGACCTTGATATATCTATATTCCGCAGGGAATTTAAATAATATATCAAATCTGATGATAGCTTATGCCTCTCTTCAAATCGTATTGAAAACTCAAGCTCCTAGATGAATTGTTCATTAGTATAGAGCCTAATGAGTATTTAAGCTCCCACCTGCATTATTCGCTAATGCATGGCTTGCTGAGTATCTATCCTATGCTATGTTCCCCAGCTGAACTCTTAATATTGACATGATATGACAATTAATGTTTGCTCTCGACTGAGTAGCATGAATTTCCTGAAGTGTCAGGATTAAGATGTGCATGAAGGTACTAAATCAAAGGCGCGCAAGCTGCACTGCTCTCTGAGATAAAATTAGTAATTTTGTATCAACGTGCAAAATTCACCAAAATTGATCAAATTTTGTGCCATCTCACAAAATTCAAATTTTCTAACCTAATTTTATCAATTTACAAAAATTAGGTTTTTGCTCTAAACTGGAGCCTACACAATTTCTTGATTCTTATTGGTCGAGACCGAACCTAGGAAAGCTAGGAAAAAAAGCTATCATGTAGCTAGTACGAGTCGAATCCTATCCAAAATTGGAAAATAAGGAAGGAAGGGAAAACCGTGCAACTTTGCCGGCCGATTTTCCCTAGATGACGCCCCTCCTTGCCGACCGACTACCCATTGTTGTTGTCCGCCGGTCCCTCCTTCCCATTGATTAAAAAATAGCTCTGAAGCTGTAACCACCATTTTTAATTAAAGGTGGAAGTGGACTGGTCGAAGCGTTTAATTTCTTAAGAAAATAGATCTTGGTCGTCCAAGACAGTCACAAATTGACCGTAACCACACAACTTAGTAAGCTCCGTTAGCTAACCCTAGGTCTTGTAAACATAATCGAATAAGTCTTATGGTACCCACCAGCGGTCCCATAACTATTTCAACCAATCGAAACTTTCCTGGACTGTCAGCGACAACCATAACCGCTAGCCAAAGTAGGCCAGTCACGCGGTTAAGAAAGGGTTCTAATTAAATTAAGACCGCACATGCATGGCAGTCTTAAATCAATCGTGGACGTACAACTTCGCTAGCCAAATTGACCGGCCTAGATCTGATTTTAAGCGACCAGCAAGGCGCGGACATGCTCACCGGCGGCTCAACGATAGCTCCGACCAATCGCAGTGCTTCAAAACCTTCCAGCAATGCCGCAAAACGATTATCCAAAGTATGCCAGTCACACGGATTTAAAAGCCTTGAATTCGACCAACGGCAGTATATAACTGCCGCAAAATGATATCGGCCATCCAACTTGGCTAGCCAAATCGATCATCCTAGATATGATTCTGGGGAACCAATAGGATTCCGTCATGATCGCCGGCCGCCCCTATTCTATGAGGACCGATCGACTCTCCCTCAACATACTCAAATAGCTCCTGGAAGCTGCTCGAAGTAGGATAGTCATGCCACTCATAAGAGTCTTAAAAAGGTTAACGATAATCAACAACTGTCGCAAATCATCTCAACCATCCAACTTGGCTCGATGATTTGATCGGTTTAGATCCAATCTTAGGTGACCAATGAGACGCCATGATTGCTGTCAGTTGCTGCTCTTCTCCCCATGAGCCAGTTACGCCATCTTTAGTCGACTTACTTGACTGCCAATCGTTCGACCAAAGAGGGCTGGTTGCGCTCGTAAAAACGACACCTCATATATATATATATTGATTAATTTGAGCTGCTTGCTTAATAGAGATGCTTTACGTGCATCGAATATAAACATATTTCATGAATATCGATTTCACAAATAATTTAATTATTCAACCTAAAAGCACCATATGCTATTTTTGAATGATAATTCACGCCGAGTCTCATTTGCGCGACTTGAATTATTACATATGATCACCTACCGCCTAGCCTGCGCGTGATTGGTCAAAGCTATCAGGTTTTACCAGCAAGACCCACTCAGCAACTACTATGAAGGACTTGTTCCACTTTATATATAACTTGCTCCATATTTTCTACTCGAGACATCAAACATGTCACAAATTGAGGGATAGTCATCAAGGTATTGGTCTGGCGGTTCACAACGTGCGGCGTGCAACACGCCCATTATGAGAAAGTGTCAGTAAAAGCGAGCAGTTGATGGCAGTAGATGAGTAATGGGTTTAAAAACGAATAGTCTTCCCTCCATGACAGGTACATGGTTCTCACCATTTTTACACGATCCCCCTTCTCCATCACTCGACTATCCCCACTTCATACGAGATCAGTGTGTTCAACTATGACTTGTATAAATAGATTTTTAATCTATTTCAACCAACAACAGTGTTAGAAACTCAAGTATCCAGAAAACACCAAGAACTTACAGCTTACATTCTCCAAGCAGGTTCTACATTCTGATACAAGTCATGAAACAACCACACTTTCATAGTTCATCATTATGATCTCAACACCTTCTTTGGTTCCCTCCATAAGGTCAACCCTTCTCCTTCCTTTGTGACCAAATTGAATCTGGAACGACCATTTCTTGGTTTAGGACAGAGTCTTACATATTGATCTCTCGAATCTAAAGTACTCCTGCAGAGTACATTTGTTTAGGGTTTGAATTCGTTTCTCATCGACACACCCAATTTACCATTTTCAGCAGAATCAGTTTTTACCCTACTACAAATTTGCGACCACGGTGGGAGATTAATCTCTCGGTTGCAAAATCAATTTCTCAATTTTCATTTCAACTTTCTAAATTTCAAAATGGTGGATCTTAGGTTGGGATCAGTAACAAATCCTAATGCTACTGGCGCTGACAATACTCCTGGAGCCACTCTTCCTGCTGCTGACACTAATGCACCACCTACCGGCTCTATCAACACATCCCATGGTGTTACATCTTCTACCACAAACACAATAGGCGCTGGTAACACCTCCTATGGCATGGCGCCTCCTATCACCAGAACCAGAGCCACTGCTACTCTTCCTAACGTTTCTTCGAGCGTGACACCTCCAATCTCCACCTGAGCTACTACAAATCCTTCGTCAACTCAAGAGGTTGAAGGAACCCGAGGGAACAAACCTCCTATTACCATCGTCGATTTAATGGAAAGACAGGAAGTCCTTGCTAAAGCTCAGGCGTACATGGATACAACTCAGAAGGAGTTACTCACTTTTCTCAAGACACTAACAGAGCGGATACCACCAGAATCACACCAACCTCAAATGGAGCAGGCAAGGAACACTTCCATGACTCCCGGCACAAGCACTTCAACAGGGCGTGCCTTTATAGATGAAGAAGCTCATGTTGCTTCTGAACGTCCATCAGAAAGGAATCAACAGTCCAATTTCATCACACGTGAGGATATGGAACGACTCCTCCAAATTCGAGGAAAGGAGAACCCTGCCACCATTCATCAACATCAACCTCCTTACCCTACTTATGTGCAAAGAGTTCATTTTCCAAGAGGATATTTCTCTCCTCAGTTTTCCCTTTACGACGGTACTGGTAACGCTCTTGAACACATCTCTCGTTTTTAAGAATTACTAGGAGAACATTAATACAACCACGTCCTCTGCCTGAAAGAATTCCGAAAATAATTCATTGAGAGAGCATACACCTAGTACAATAACATTTCACTAAACAGCATAACCAATTGGTGTGAGATGGTTAACGCTTTCTGCAAGAAATATTTCTTTGTGTCTGAGAAAATCACTTTATCGGACCTGGGAAGGATGTTTCAGCGAAATAATGAGCATCCAAATGATTATGTCAAGAGATTGAAAATTCATGCACTAAATTGTTATGATCCAAATATGACTGAACAACAATTGGTGGAATTATGCATCAATATGATGGTGCTTGTATATCGTGCTTTGCTGGAGAACCTGCGCTTTCAGACATTCTCTGAACTTCATGAAGCTGCTAAATACTCAGCTACAATAACACCTTCCTTGATAGAAAGAACCAGATCCACCAAGACTAAAGAGCCTCATGAGACTCGTGGAAGCATACGTCTCATCAACGAGCAATACAACCTTCGACCTTCTGTAAGAAGTTTCATTGAAGGAGCAAGAAAAAGCCACCACTTCAGAGATGCAACTTGCGCGTACATCCCCACCACTAATTGTAACTCCAGTACTACAGGAGCGACTTCCGCAATGAGAAAACCACGTCCAAGATACACCTGGCTCCATGGCAAAAACGTCAACAAGAGAGACGCTTTTCCTCTCCCATGGAAGAAGTAGTTGAATTACTAGAGGAGATTGCACCTGGGACTAAAGGGTACACATGGAATCTCTCTATGTAAGGAGCTTCATCATATTTGCATAACTCATTAACTAATTCGTTCGCATGAGAGAACTTCCCTACTCCTCAAAGGCACGATACGAAGATGATAAAGGCAAAAAAAATGTGTCTGGGGACTTCTCAGCACTACTCATCTCAAAAATGTTGAATTTAGAGAGACGCAAGCACGCTATCATAGTCATTCCAAGATGTCCAAAGACGTGGACATACTCAAGATAGCAGATGAATTTTCAAAACCTAGTGATATGCCTGACCGTCTATGAAGCACAACGCAGACGCGAAGACGACTCCATGATCGACAACTCAACATTGGATTCAACTCCAACTCTCATCCAAATTATTTCTTCAGAGACCCAACGCGTCAACATCAACCAAAATACAAGGAAACTCTATGAGAGGATCAAGTGAGTAGAAGCATGCATGATGGATGCGTCAAAACATCTCATGTCCGGTGGTGAGATATTTTTGGACTGATGCCTACCTAATGCAATCATCAATTTCAACCAGAAGGTCCTGAAAATCTACATGCGTTCAACTTCTTTGGAGCCTCTTGTTGATTACGTCAGGAAGATAGACTATACCCATGCTACCTATCACTCAGGAAACGCACCAGCAAAAACGTCTGCCAAGTTGAAAGATCCGTGGGTACTCGTGGAAAAGGGATTGTCTCCCTCTTTCCAAATCCTTCCAATAAGTCAACATCAAGGGAACTACCGGCTCCATCATTAGCTTCTTCGCGCGTCTTATCCCCTACCTTGGTGTTACTTGATACACGTCGAGTCATCATCTCATGCTATTGTCCTCGTTGTTACTTGATACCCATGCTACCTACCATCCATATTACCGCTGCTAGTTTTAAGGAACGAGACGAGCTCTACCATTATGTGAGGACTGTCCTGTTTGTGCTTATTACTGCAACAAAAACAAGTAAGACTACATGCTTTTGGAACATCATCACCCGTCATATATGAAGCAACTTCTTGGAGAGGATGCAAAACATACATCCGAAGGTTCCACATACAAGTAAGTCTTGTTGAACAACCCTCTTTACAATCATCTATTCTTCATCCCATCAGGACCTGGGGACTTGATCTGTCTATCAATCCAACTGTGACTAGGCGATGTGAATGGAAGACTGGCCCCTTTTAATATTTTATGTTTACAAACTATTTCAAAGCAACATCTTGATAAACTCAAAATTTTTACAAAGCAATTACCTACTTATTCAAAAAACAGAAAATCAAATTACAAAAGAACATCTTTTGTGTTTCGAAGAAAATACTGAACAAATAATAAAAGCATTCAAGGGAAATCATCTAAGAGCATCTTTCCAGAAAAATGCATCTACCATCTCCCGCAGAGCACTTTCTTAAATTTCAGTTCCTGAGTCATCCTCTCAATTTTTACTTCTCTTTGCCTAATAAGATCACCAAAAAGAATCATACCTTCTCTAATCTTCAATCCCCTGGCAGCGACGACTGCTCAGAAATTCAAGAGATACAGAATTCATAGTTTTCACACATGATACTCCTAGCTCATGATCACTTTTCCGAAGCAGCAATTCTGATTATCATCAACCATCTCATCTCGACTACTCAACATAATGAGGTAGCAAGTGGAAACACAAAGCAACAATATTAACTCCAAGGGAGTTACTTGTTCGGAGAGATATTACAGTGCCAGCCGAAGTTCATGATGGGTCCATGAATACGCATTGCTTGCGATTACTCTGAGTTTTGTGCTATCAAAGAAGGGCGAATATACACGTCAGGATCCTCTCACTGCCTCCCAACGTCATCAGACTCAATATGATGATATCCTCAATACTTTCTTGCTTTCACTGGCCCCTACCTCCTCAACTTGCAAGTGGAAATTCATTCAGCACGTACCCAACTTACGTCAAGAATTTTCGGTTTTCTCGTGGTATGCTGGGGGGCGAATTTTGTCTGATATCACGCCAGCAGAGTGGAAAAAATGATGAAAGGAGAAATTTATATGTTGTTTTGATTTACCGCTGAAGTGAAGTCACACCGAACTTTGAGTCTTCACACCAAGAGTATCAGTCGCCTACTCAAGGTCTTCAATTGCAGCCTGGGTGATATCACGAAGATTCTTATTTTTCATCTCCTTAGTCATCTACTAGCGGCAACTACTACTAGCGGAAGTACAATACACCATCCAAAATTTCTTTATTTTTCCCACGGTGGAGCAAGATACTCAGAAATTCAGAGTAGATCAATTGATAGAATGAAACTATTGAATGGTAAAGGTATTACGAAAGGAATAAGCAGATGTTGGCGATACTAGCTTAAATTATAATTCACAGGTGTATTAACCAGATGCTACAATCACCGCTTTAGCCCGTTGTTGCTGCTAACTACATCGCTCAAATTTATATCCATCTTTTCTGCTGACCAATATCATGAAAGAGAGTAACGATTTTATACACCAGTCTCGTGTGCTGCTACAATCTGCATCAAGAAAACTAACAAGGTCCAGCCGCACCAGCCTTTCCAGACTCACTTGTCTCCAGCCTTGCTTCTATAAGTTATGACTCGAGATCATTATTTCATAGTCGTTGGTGTTCAACCTCCTAATCACAACTATCTGATGCTGCCTGCAACTCGTTGCTTCGTGATAAAGCCAACCTATCTTTTAGACGCCTCCAAGTGGTATTCCCAGTCTATGAACGTCTTTTTATTGATAGCGGCAACACACATCTCGTCAGGCAATATCTCAGCTGCACGGCTCATCAGGAAAAGGACAGTGTTCATACTTTTGGTACATGATTAGGAAGATGCATGCTAAACAAATAAAGGAAGGAAGGTGCGTCTTTATGCCGAATAGGTTTCCTAATACAAGAAAGGAAAAAGGGCTTCCCTTTTACACACACATGGGATTCAATATTTCCTAACCAACATCAAAGTCTTAACAAGTCGTGCTACCTGTGATGGACTCTCCTGACATGCTTGCTGCCGCCTCCCCTCTTGCGGATCGACATCTTCCTCACCAACGCTGCTAAGGAAGGCCAAGCCGGCTGCTCTCTTCCTGGTAATATCCATATACTTCGTCTTGTTAATTTTATTTTGGTCTTTCACCATCTATTGCTTACCCCGCAACAATGTTACTGTTACGTACTAAGCAAGGGACTTAATGTTGATGGTGGTTTTTAGTTTATGGCGAAAACTGTAAAAGTATCTACCTGACCCGGCATCAGAAGTAGTATACCTTGATATGTCTATATTCCGCAAGGAATTTAAATAATATATCAAATCTGGTGAGTGCTTATGCCTTTCTTCATATCGTATTGAAAACTCAAGCTCCTAGATGAATTATTTACTAGTATAGAGCCTAATGAGTATTTAAGCTCCCACCTGCATTATTAACTAATGCATGGCTTGCTGAGTATCTATCCTATGTTATGTTCCTTAGTTGAACTCTTAATATTGACATGATATGACAATTAATGTTCACTCTCGGCTGAGTAGCATGAATTTCCCGAAGTGTCAGGATTAAGATGTGCATGAAGGTACTAAATCAGAGGCGCGCAAGCTGCGCCGCTCTCCGAGAATTAGTAATTTTGTATCAACGTGCAAAATTCACCAAACTTGATCAAATTTTATGCCATCTCACAAAATCCAATTTCTCTAACCTAATTTTATCAATTTACAAAAATTAGGTTTTTATTCTAAACTGGAGCCTACACAATTTCTCGATTCCTATTGGTCGGGACCGAACCTAGGAAATCTAGGAAACAAAGTTATCATGTAGCTAGTAGGAGTCGAATCCTACCCAAAATTGGAAAATAAGGAAGGAGGGGAAAACCGCAACCAAGTTGGGAGGTAACAAAGGGAAGCGTGAACCGTGCAACTATGCCTGTCGTTTTCCCTAGCTGACGCCCCTCCTTGCCGACCGACCATGCCCTTTGTTGATGTCCGCCGGTCCCTCCTTCCCATTGACTAATCAAATTGCTCCGAAGTTGTAACCAACACTTTTAATTAATGGTGAAAGTGGACTGGTCGACCCGTTTAATTTCATAAGAAAATAGATCTTGGACGCCCAAGACATTCGCAAATTGATCGCAACCAACAACTTGGTAAGCTCCGTTAGCTAACCTTAGGTCTTGCAAACATGACCGAATAAGTCCTATGGTACCCACCGGCGGGTCCACTTCTATTCCAACCAATCGGAACTCTCCGAGCCTGTCAGCGGAAACCATAACCGCTAGCCAAAGCAGGCCAGTCGCGCGGTTAAGAAAGGGTTCTAATTAAATTGAGACCGCACATGGTAGTCTTAAATCAATCGTGGAAGTCCAACTTCGCTAGCCGAATCGACTGGTCTAGATATGATTTTGAGCGACTAACAAGGCGCAGATATGTTCACCGGCTAGCCCGCGCGTGATTGGTCAAAGCTATCAGATCTTACCAGCAAGACCCACTCAGCAACTACTATGAAGGACTTGTTCCACTTTTCATATAACTTGATCCATATTTTCTACTCGAGACATCAAACATATCACAAACTGGGGGATACTCATCAGGGTATTGGTATGGCGGTTTACAGCGTGCGGCGTGCAAAACGCTCATCATAAGAAAGTGTCAGGAAAAGCGGGCAGTTGATGGCAGTAGAGGAGTAGTGGGTGTAAAACCGACCAGTCTTCCCTTCATGACAGGGACATAGTTCTCACCATTTTTACACGATCCACACTTCTCCATAACAACAAATATAATTGCGTAAAATAAAAGTAAATGACACGACAAGATTTTGTTAACGAGGAAACCGCAAATGCATAAAAAACCCGGGACCTTGTCCAGAATTGAATACTATCAGGATTAAGCCGCTATAGAAAATCTAAACCAACTTCGTATAGTTGAGACCAAGCAACTAAACCTATAGTTCACCTAGTTCCATCTGTATCCCTGCGCCTTCAACTTGCAATAAGTCACGCACTTGGAATAATTCCTTTGGTTCGTATTCCAAACAGTAAAGGAACAACAAATATGTTCGGTAACAACTATTCAAACAACGTGATATGAGTCTGACAAAAGGATCTTCTGTTTATCCAAATAAACTCCTTTGTCAGGTCCTTAGATCTATCTTTTCAACAACTACTAAAGTAATTGTTAAGACTTTTCAATCGATACTTCGAATCAAAAAGAAACATATTGATGTCGGTCTACTCAACTAATCAATCAAATCTATCACAAAGATAAACCGATTATAGGTGGATGCTTTTCCAGCCGAAACAAGTTTTTTGCACACCACAGATTATGAACCCAAATATCTTCTTTATCTTCAAATCTTCTTTAATCTTCAATAAACACCTGCACACAAACAACTTGAATCTCTTGTGATCAATCACACACAAAACGGAGTCTGTTAAGAATGGATTATCCCAAGACGTCTTTAGATCTACAAACAGTCTAAAGATCCCCGTCAAAACTTCGATCTAGTTTGCGTGAATCTTATATCAGAATAGAAGATTCTTAAGCATAAACAAACTAGGTGCAATTAAAGTTCAACAACCGTTAGTCAATCAAATCAATCGAAAACTAATAATCAACTGCAATTATCTAGTTTCCCACCAACGGTACTCGTAGAGCTTCCCAATCCCAAAGAAGTCTTTAAAACGAGCGGTCGTAAGAGATTTCGCCTAATTAGGGTACTTTCCTCTCCGAATAGACGGCTCCACCAGTAACAACACAACTAGGTAGTTTTGCTGGCTCTGAGAATTAGTTTGCTTGAAATGCAAACTTCATTATTTATAGACAAGGAAGTTTGGACACCAAGGAATTTCCAAAACCGAATATTCTCAAAGATATGCAATAAGGGAAAAAACGGTTTTCATATTTCCTGGAAATGCTTTGTCCAAATATTGACCGAAATCTCAGTAGAAAATCTCAACTAGTAAATGCACATTACTAATTTTTATTTTCTAAATATATGCATTTTAATTGCTGGAAATTAAAAGCATATAAAAATTAAAAACCTTAATTAAAAGATTCTCAATTTATTTCGATCTGGGATTCTCCTTTAGATATTAAGGAATATCTTTGAACAATAAAAGATAAGAGTTACTGCACATGTTCAAAGTATGTCGACATCTTTACTTTGTAAATCCTTTTTCAAATTTACAATATTGGAACCGATTTGCCACACTTCCAAACAAGTTGAGAATCGGTTCATCTGACTTCCAAGAACTATGTGATTGATTATTCTATTAAATCACCATTAATGGGTTTCACGGTTCTACCTCAACATAAAGTTTCGGTTCTACCTCCAAGTGGGTACTAGGATCGGTTACACTAGTTACCATAAAATGGCTAACTAAGTACTAGGATCGGTTACCACTTCTTATGGTAAAACTTGTGATCGGTTACACCAACTTACTAAAACTTGTTAAACCTCTTACAAGGATCGATTACACTCTCTCTTGTGATCGATTACACTCTCTCTTACTAGGATCGGTTACCCAATGACTAGTATTTAGTCACACCAAATTCAAGATATCGATCTTACCATCTTAGGTGATTACTTAAGATCGGTTTCACCAATAAAAGGAATACCAATACAAAAGTCAGGCCTTGTGAATACTTTTACCAAGATACATAAAAAAGTTATGAGCGGTTATACTAAACACACATATTGGTTATTCAAAATATTTGAAATGAATAACAATACCAATAAGCCTAGCGATTTCCCTTTTGATTCACAAAACAAGTTTATGAATTTACTTCCTTTAAACGGATGTAAAACATTGTTTCCTAGGACGAAATCTTCACCCATACCCATACATAATCACAATAGCATTCATACGATTATGTTGATGTATTATATACGAAGTTCAAAAGATAGATGTTATACTTCGTATTGTAATTCCTTATTACTATGTCTAACTAGAGTATAATATCACAGCTTCGCAGTTATGTTTTCAATATGCACGACTTGAAAGATATGTTAGGGAATGAAACAGTTCAAGTAAAATATTACTAACCTCAAGTGGAAGGATGATATCGTCGTTGTAGCTCCTTACTTCTTCGCATTCGTCAAGTCTTCACGTAATACTTGTAATGTCTCATATCCTAATACTTTCAAGCTAACCCATACGAAGTTGAATCTAGTAAATAATCAAGCAACTCTTTAAATGAGTTTTGGTTCACTAAAATATGACACATACCAAGGCTTGGCGGGTTCAACCGAGCTATGCTCTAACATATGGAGTTAGAAAGTATAGTTTATATATGGACTTCGTAGTATCGATATTAACACTAACTGATAATTTTTTATTATTTAGTGTGAATTTTCGAATGAATCCGTACCTTGGAATTGTACTCTTTTACATAGTTTAAGGGAGTAGACTTGCGAAACTTGTTTCGTAGTTGAAAAGGTGATTCAGAGATCTATTGAAAAGGATCCAACTTAGGGAGACCCTTTACAATAATCTAGTACATGATTGATCCCAATGACCCTATCCAAGATTGATCCCTAATCAGGATTTAATTCGGGACCGATCCCAAGTATGTCTAATCGGACTTGTCTGAAAAGGCGAGGGTACCCAAATATACTTCAAGCTAAAACTTTTCCTACCTATAAGTCCTTTCTCCTAAAGTGATTGTCTATGGACTGACTCAAGACAATACAACTAATCGGTTCACATTTTGTGTGATCGTCTATGGATACAAGATCGAGACAATACAACAACGAAGTATGTTTATTTGATACAAAGGTTCGGACTTAACCAAACACAATAGGATTTCTTATCAAGTAAATAGGAATTAACGTTTGTGTAATTTACTTTAATTATAATAAAAAAATTATAATGCGGAAAATAAAAGTAAATGACACAGGAAGATTTTGTTAACAAGGAAACCGCAAATGCAGAAAAACCTCGGGACCTAGTCCAGAATTGAATACTCTCAGGATTAAGCCGCTACACAAAATTACACTTAACTTCGTATAGTCGAGACCAAGTAACTAACCCTATAGTTCACCTAGTTCCGTTTGTATTCTCACGCCTCCGACTTATGAATAAGTCACGCACTTGGAACAATCCCTTTGGTTCGTATTCCAAACAGTAAAGGAACAAGAAATTTGTTTGGTATCAACTCTATTCAACCAAGTGATATGAGTCGGACAAAGGCTCTTCCGTTTATCTTAACATAAACTCCTTCGTCGGGTCTAGATCTATCTTATGTTCAATCACCCAAAGGTAATCGATTAAGATTAAGCCAACAACACCTTTAATCCGAAGAACCGTGTTGATGCTGATCTACTCAATTAATCAATCCAATCTACCACAAGGATAAATCGATTATTAATTGGATCCTCTTTTACCCAAACAAATATTGTGCACACCAAAGATTATAAAACCCAAGTCAGATCTTCAATATCTTCTTAGTCTTCAAATCTTCTTAAATCTTCAATAAAAACCTACACACAATCACTTGAATCTCTTGTGACCAATCACGCACAGAACGGAGTCTGTTAACAATAGATTATCACAAGATCGTCTTTAGAACTAACAACAGTCTAAAGATCCTTTTCGAAACTCTGAACTAGTTTGAGTGAATCTTATATCAGAAGAGAAGATTCTCAAGAATAAACAAACTAGGTGCAATCATATTTCAACCACCGTTAGTCAATCAAATCAATCGAAAACAAAGATAAACCGCAATTATCTAGGTTCCCACCAACAGGTCGCGCTAGAGCTTCTCAATCCCAAAGAAGACTTTAAAACGAGTGGTCGTAAGAGATTTCACCTAATTAGATTATTCTCCTCTCCGATAGGCGGCTACACCAATAACAAAGACAAAATAGGAAGTGTGTTGTTACGAAGGATTAGTTTTCTAGAAAGGCAAACTTCGTGTATTTATAGACAAGGATGTTTGGACACCAAGGAATTTCCAAAACCGAAAATATTCTCTAAATAGTCATTAAAGCACAAATTCGGTTTCCATAATTCCTGGAAATGCTCTGTCCAAAAATAACAATCGAAATCTCTCGGAAAATCTAACTAGTAAATGCACATTACTAATTCTGTAATTTCCCTACAAAGTGAAATTAATAACCTTAATTAAAATATTCTTAACTTACTTATGTTTCGATCCTGGGATTCTCTTCCCTTAGCCGTTAAGGAATATCTTTGAACAATTATAGAAATAAACATTCACAACACGTGTTCAAAGTTTGTCGACATCTTTACTTTGTAAGTTCTCTTTCAACCTTGAAACCGATTTGCCACACTTCCAAATAAGTTTAGAATTGGTTCATCTGACTTTCAAGAACTATGTGATTGATCAGACCAACATTGAATCACAATCATGGGTTTACGGTTCTACCAAAACAAGTTGTGGCTCTACCTCCATGTGAGTACTACGCATAGTCACACTAGCTTCCCAAAGATTCATTTGACTAGGTACTAGGATCGGTTCCCCACATATATAGGGTATCTAACTTATATGTGTTGCACATGTCCATAGGATCAATTCCCCTTTCTGCTATAAACCTTGCTGCACCCCATACAAGGATCGGTTCCCCTTGATGTACTTCACCCCTTACAAGGATCAGTTCCCTTTCCCCAAGGTAGACATAACCCGATCATACCACAGGTGATTACTTAAGATTGGTTTTACTAATAAAAGTTATACCAATACAAAAGTCAGGACTTTGTGAATAGTTCTACCAAGAACACAACAAGTTGTGAGCGGTTATACTCTATCACACATATTGGTTGTTCGTAAGATATGCAATGAATAACAAAACCAATAACTCCTGGAAATTTCCTTTTCGGTTCACAAACAAGTTTATGAATTTACTTCCTTAGAACACATGTAAACATTGTTCCCTAGGATGAAATCCTTACCTCATACCCATACATAATCACAGTAGCATTCAAACGATTATGACGATGTCTTATCTACAAAGTTTAATGTTTAAGAAATAAACCTCGTATTGTATTCCTTAATATTATGTCTATCTAGAGTTCGTATATGCTTCGCAGTTATGTTTTCAATATGCACGACTTGAAAGATACGTTAGGGAATGAAACAGTTCAAGTCAAATATCACTAACTTCAAGTGGAAGGATGATTTTTGTCGTTGTAGCTCCTTGCTTCTTCACATCTTCAATACTTTGCAACACTTGTAATGTCTCATATCCTAATGCTTTCAAGCTAACCTCTACGAAGTTTAACTCTAGTACATAATCAAGCGACTCTTAACATGAGTTTTGATTCACTAAAAGATGACAACCAAACTTGACATACCAATGCTTGGTGGGTTCAACCGATAAATGCTCTAACATTGTCATTTTTCGATATATCTGTTATTTTAGGGTTCCATAAAAATCAAGATGTACATGGGTTAGATTGGAAATTTCTTATAATGACAACATAGTGATCGAACATGCGTTGAACTCTTATATATCAATGTTCAAGTATTTTTCTTTGATACTCGGGAAAACATCATGGAACCGATTTTTGAAATATATCGAAAATATATGCTTACCATATCTCAGAGGTTTGCATATCATATTAGTTGATCAACTATGAGCGATTTCGATGTCTTGGTTCAAAAACAGTCGGCATTTCACAAATTCGGAGATAAATATTCTTTGAACATCCTAAGATTTTTCTAATTCAGTAGTACCTTGCTTTCTACTCAAATCCGTGGTCATAACACTATAAATAATGGAGATTGTATTCTTACAAACTCATCCGTTGACATACATCTTAAGTGATTGTGTGGGAAACCAACTTTCCAAGAGATAGAAGTAATCTAATAAGTAGGTGAAACATCTTGCGTTTCCTTCATTTAACGTCTTTTTGGGAATCAAGAGGTTCTTAATAGTATCGTTGGTAGGAAACTGAATCATAGTGTTATTTTAGTTTTTCGATTAGTTGATTTGATTAAGAAGTAATGATATAGTTATCCTTGATAGATCAAACATGTTTATTTTATGGTCATTATCTTCTGATAAAATGTCACTCAAGTTTGTTTGTGGATTTGACTATTATAGATCTAGTGATTTAAGAACTGTAGATAAAATTGATGACCAATCAACATTAATAGACTCCATTATGTGTGTGTTGATCAGTAGTAGGAATCAAGTTGTTTATGCAGCGTTTACTTTGAATATTGAAGACTTTTATTTTTTCTGGTTTATAATATTTGTGATTATTTTCGCATACTTTGAATATTGTGCAGCGGTTACTTCGTATTAAGACTTGTTGAGAAAATATATCAACTGTCTAGTTGCTTTTTCTTGTAAAGTTGTTTGGGTAGAGCTTGTTCACCGAGATTGATTATTTTAATAATCACATTCTTATTTGATCTTTGACCAAAGGAGTTTCTATTGAATAAAATGAAAATCCTTTACTCAATTTTATCTCTGCTCCAAATCTTTATTTGAGAGATTAATAAATGAGTTGGTTACTGAAACATATTTAGTCCTTTGTTGTTTCGGGTTACGATCCAAAGGAGTTGAGAGCGGAATTCTTCACAAGAGTTGAAGAAACTCAAGATAACGGACTTTGTCTTGGGATTCATGTGTGTAGATCATATTGGTTATATGCACAAAGATACTAAAAAAATATGGGTAGGAGGGTTTACTTGGTCTCAATTATAAGAAGTTGCAGTAATCACTTTTTTTAACATCTTAATTCTGAGAGTATTCAAAACTGGACTAGGTTTTAGGGATTTTCTTCCATGCAGTCTCCTCGTTAAAAAACTCTTGTGTGTTGTGTGATGGTTGACAAAAAAATATGATATATTCGTTAATTAGGAATGAACTACAATGGATAGTGAAGCAACATCTCAATCCGTCGGAAGTGTGAAATGTAATGAGGTAAGAAACAAACTTGTAGTTTACATTGTCTCTGCATTGTCTGTTGACATTGATTTGCCTAGTTATATAACATACTGTTTTGTAACACCTCGTATATTTAGCATGCTCAAAGATGTGCCATGGTTCAATGAAGCTTCGTCCAAAGCCTTTGTTGCGTAGTAAAGTGGGAATATTTTCCAAAGGCTAATATCGCACCAAAGTGGTGCATTATGTTGGGAATATTGGTCAATGCTAATATGGGACCAAGAGGGTGCAAGCGACATGGTCCTAAAGACAATCTTGGCGCATTAAGGTGAGTTGTATTAGCCAAGGGACAATATCGCATCAAATGGTGTATTAGGCCAGTTGGGTAGATGTCACTGAGAAAAGTTAGTGTTAATATGGCACATTAGTCTAGCGCCAATATCGCATCATTATATTGCATCAGGCCAGAGCAGGCTGACTTTGGAAATGTTCAACCATCATGGCCGAACATTGGGATTGGCTTATGTGCCAAACTAAATGTACAACAATCATGGCTGGTTATCCAGAGAAACATGGCAACGACTTTGAATAGTGAAGGAAGCACCTCAACAATAAACTTGGGGAATATCATTTTCTTCCCCAATTTTAAGTTGTAAAAATTTCTTTAAAACATATATAGGGGGGGATAGTTGGTTGAAGGTGAAAATGCGGACTATGCACCAAGTAAACTTCATAGCTTAGACAGAAGAGCATAAATGGTGCTTAGGCCTCATTTATAACTGCAAAGCCTTGCGAATGGGGCATATGATACGAAGGCATCATTATGTCATGCCGCAGACTTGCACAATCTTTGTGCATTTTAACAGAACAGCCTATACGCACTAGACCAGTATTATTATTGCTTGTCCACGACCTTGCAACAAGAGTTGTCTTAAGTTGCTTTCCCTTCGAGGATGAACTATGGTCAGTGCTTGATCTCTTTAGAGTATGGAATGGTATGTAGGCATCCACAATGAGTTGCGGCATTTCCAATCCAACACATTGTTGCTCATATAATCTAACCGAGAGATGATTATGGCATATTGGCTTTTCATATCATTTGGCTCGGTATTGCGATGCAAGAGACGATTGTATCCATACTTGATGAGGAAAATTGCATTTCATTCCTTGAATGCTTATATTTCCTATCAAGGATTTCGACGTATGCATGCACAAATGGCGCATTGAGCCTGGCCAGGAAAGGATTTCAATATGCAAGTTAACGGAGCTTGCATAATCCTAAAGAAACTACGCCATGAGCCTGATTGATGCACCCTCGAAATGAGCAAGACAAGTGCATGCTTTCAGCAATTTCTATGCTAAGTAAAGAGTTGGAAATAGGATTGCAATGGCCTACGCACAAGTTCAAGACATATATTATGCTTATAAAGGACTCAAAGACCAGTGATGCATGCAAGATACATCGGCCATAGCCTCTATGGATTTAAACCCTTTGCAGAACAAGGCTAAGTTGGAAAGGTGTGGAAACTAAGTTAGCTGCATCATGCATAACGATCATGCTTGCAAGGAAAAATAAACGTGCATTTGCCTAGTTTTAAGGCCCGATTAGTGGCATTAGAGTGATGCATCAGGGTAGTTATGTCCTACGCTCAGGTGCACTAGGCATAATTTTTCAGTTTGTCAAATGTATTGTCCAGAGTTGTTAGCACTTTTGTCATAACATCGTTATCCAGGATAATTTTGGTTACAAAATTCAAATTTTTGTTATACCGTAAATGGTTAGTATACTAATATCTCGAAGTTCAAGGCTTGAACCTTATTGTATCACATGGACTAACAAAAACTTCCTAATTGCAAGTAATCATTGTTTGCTTGGATTGGTTTATTTTTTTCTAGAGCATCACTTGGTCAATCTCACAAGTTTTTGTATATCAAGATTGTTGTCAAATTTAGTAGATCAAAACTATATCTTGATATCTTCTAGAGTCAGTCTCGCACTTGGAATAAAGCATGGTAGTCTACTGTCAATATTCACTAATCATCCATGTATATTTAAGACTGAAGAACAATGACTTCAACATAAACTTCATCAACAAAGATATGTGTGATAGGCCGAAAAATTACTCCTAGTGCAATCATAACTCCCCAATGTGCCACTCTGATGTTACTAACCGGTCCTTAAAACTAGGAAAAAATACGTTCATTTTTCCTTGCAAACATGCTCGACAAGCATGATGCAGCTAACTTAGCTTTCATACCGTTCCTACTTTACCTTGTTCTGCAAAGGGTTTAAATCCATTGAGGATAGTGGTGATGCATTATTTCATGCATCACTGGCTTTCGAGTCCATTCTAGGCGTACGACCTGCCATGAACTTACGCATAGGCCATTACGTCCTACTTCTAGCTTCTTTACTTACTTCCGCATTGCTGAAAGCATGCACTTATCTTTCTCGCGCCAAGGATACATTAATCAGGCTTATGATGTACTTTCCTTAGGTTTATGCAAGCTCCACTAACTTGCATACCGATATATCTTACTTTTCTGGCCATTCCCAATGCGCCATTGGTACATGCCTACATCGAACGCTTTGATATGAAGTATGAGCACCCAAGGAATGGAATGCAACTTGCCTCATAAAGTTTGGCCACAATCATCTCTTGCATTACAATACCGATCCAGATGATATGGGAGGCCAAAATGCTACAATCATCCCTCAATTAGATGATATGAGCAACAAAGTGCTTACCGAAAATACTACAACTCACTGCGGATGCCTATGTACCCTTCCCTACTCTAAATGGATCAATCATGGACCAAGGTTCATCTTCGAATGGACAAAAATTTAATCCAAACTTGTGTTGCAAGGTTGTGGCCAAACAATCATGGCCTGATCTGTATAGGTCATTTCGCCAAAATGCACAAAGGTTGCGCATTATTGAGTCTATTGCATGGAATAATGATTTATTCGCGCCATATGCCTTATTGGAAAGACTACGCAGATATAAATGAGGCCTAATCATCATTTATGCTCTTCCGGCTAAGTTAAGAAGCTTACTTGGTGCATAGTCCTCATATGCACTTTCAACCAACTACCCTTCCCTATACATGTTTTATTGACATTTGTACAACGGAATTTGGGAAAGGAGTTTTACATTCATCAAGTCAAATTTTTGAGGTGCTTGCTTCACTATTCATGGAAGTTGTCATGTGATTCTGAATAACCATCAATAATTGTTGTGTTTTTGTTCTGTCTCGTAGGCCAACTTTAATATTGCGCAATCATTGCTCAGTATTCGTCCGTCCAGTTCGCTCTGTCATATTGCACAACTGTTATGTGATTTTCGCTCTAGGACATTTCTTATATTTACAACAATGATGCTTGCACTTTATCTCGGCCATCCTTCTTTGGCCTAATGCATCATTGTGATGCGATATTGACCATATGCCAATAACTGTAAAATATGTTATGTTAAAGTTACTTTGCTCAAGGCCATCCTCCCAACCGGCCTAACACGTCATTTAATGCGAGATTAGACTTTAGCCAATGCTAACAACATGATATTGTCCCTTGGGCAATAAGCCAAACATAATGCGCCACTTGCACAATATTGGCATTGGGCCAATATGCCTCTTACCACGCAACAGAAGCTTTAGATGAATCTTCATCTCAGACCATGGCGCATCTTTGAGTATGCGCCATGTTAAAAACACGGGGTGTTACAATATGTGTGAAGACTGACTATCATGTTTACTCATATTATCTACAATTATATCTACTAAGGCATGTTGTATGAATTTAGTATTATGACGAACATTGTAAAGAAAAATTCAAGCAATAAGGAGCAGTCAAATTATTTTTTATGTTCACAAACTGTTTTACTCAGTTCGTGAACGTGCATTGATAAATTTAAAGACTTGATAAATTAAAGCTCAGTTAAATTGCATACAAAACCAGTTCGCCAGCTGGTCGATTTCGAGATGTTCCTGGGTACTCTTTCTCTCAATAGTACATGAACTGAGTTATGCAGTTCGCGAACTCTTTGATTTTGAAAGGTTCCTGAATAGTTTGTTTATTTGAGTACACAAACTGTTTGGATCATTTGCGAACTTATCAAGTACAAAGGGTTCAGAGTTACGATACTGAAATGACGAGGGTACATTACACCATAATCTTTTCTTTATCAACCTAAATGACCGATACCTTGTGTGATCTAATATAGATAGAGACTTTCCAGAAGATATCAACCACAAGGTATATACATTGTAAATAATAAAAATCTGGAACTGAACCTAACTATCGGGATCAACCCAAGTGTTTTAATTAACTTACAAGTGTAATTACTTTATTACAAAACAATAATAATTATAATACAAAAAGTAACCTAAATGCACACAACAAGATTTTGTTAACGAGGAAACCGCAAATAAAGAAAAACCTTGCAAACTAGTCCAGTTTTGAATACTCTTTGAATTAAGACATTATACAAAGATCACTACCAACTTCGTATAGTTGATACCAAGTTATCTACCCCTAGTTACCTAGTTTCCTCAGTACCATTGTGCCTAAGGATGCACAGGAACCGAACCAAAACCGGCAAATCGGGACCAGAACCGTACCGGAACCGGAGAAGGAGGGACAGGGACCGGGAACAGGATTCAAAACCGGTTGTATAGTAAGTACAGGGACCAGTTCTATTTGATTCTCGTATCTGTACCAGAATGAATTACCTAGAGTGATTATATCCACTGATTTAAATGCATCTTAACCGTTGATGCTAGGTTTTATAATCTCTTAATCTCGTTAGTCTCTCGTTCTTTCCTTTCTCTTCCTCATCTTCTTCACTTCTTTTGTTTTACAGAGACACCACCACCACTTCATGACGAATTATAGATCGACTATCAGTTTTACACTTTCACTCTCTCACTCGTCGTCTCCTTTTCTTTCAACTGAAAGAACAACAGCTGCACAATTCTTAATGTTAGATTGAGTTAGGGTTTTTACTTTTTTAGTGTGTGTTAGTAATCAAAAGATGGATCTTGCTTTAAATTTGAAGTTGGCAGTGAATAAATGAAGAAATTTATATATTAGGGTTTGAGTGGAGAATAAATTGAGTGTAAATGGGAACTAGGGTTTGTATCAGAATCTGAAATTGAAGAAAGGGTTCTAGTTGATTGAATAGATGAATTGATTCCGTGATGGGTATTAGGTTGATTCAAGAATTAGATTTGATGTTTCTGGGAGTTGACTGATAATGGTGATATAATGGTGGAGTTGGTGTTGAAGTGAATCAAGCACAGAGAAAGGAAGAATTGATCTGGGTTTAGAATGTTGAGTTGGGTACTTACCCAATTTGATTTTGCATGGTTCGAATACTCTCTAATTTGTGTTAATGAAAATCCTTGTGATTTTTATTGCAGATTGTTTGATGTTCTCTATTTTTACTTGTTTAATTTGTAAACTATACAATCAATCGTCTGTGAAGCGAGTTTCTGCACACAACCTGTTTGTGTTAATGCCTCAAACAAAATTTGGGTGTTGTGTGATGTTGGTATTACTCAATTTTTACTTTCAGTGTCATTGATTATGTTATGCAACAAATATTGAAGGTAAAAACCCGGTACCGGTCAGTACTGGACTGGTCTTATAGGTACATGTAAAACTCCAGGTACATGTACAGGTACCGGTCCTCAAAATGAAGACCCGGCCAACTCCAGGTACAGGTACCGGGTTCATAAGAAACCCGGACTGTACCGTCCCATGTGCAGCCCTAATTGTGCCTACAACGAATCTGGACAATGCACGTAAATCCTAAGATAGATTCCACTCTCTTAAGTTTCTTTACCTGTTTGTGAAGACTTCAAGTACTCAACTCCTTTAGACCGTCTTCCGAAACAGTAAAAAACTAATTTGTTTCCGATCGGTGGCCGCTCTATCAATCTCAATAAGAAAATCATAGATCATTGTTGAATTCAACAAAGGCTCTTCTGTTTAATCTAATAAACTCCTTTGTTCAGTTAGATCAACCAAGATCTTGATTATCAAGATAACCATATCTAGGTCTACAAAATATCACATTTGGATACTAAAGGATACCACCAAATGATAAATTCCTGACATACTACGACTAGCAATAAGATATATACCAAAAGATAAACAATGCTAAGTTAGAGCCCAGCCGATCAAATGTGTGCATGAAGTAAATCAGAAAGATCATACACAATAAGGAATCTTCTTGTCGTCAAAGTACCTGCCCAAAGAAATTTGATTCCAACTTATGATCGATCACACATACAACGGAGTTTGTTAACAATGGATGATCGCAAGTTCACCATCAAATCTAAAAAAAGATCTGATCTACCATTAATCCCTTGATCTAGTTTGAGTGATCTTATATCAAGAGAGAAGATTCTTAGAGTAAACAAACTAAGTGCAGTTAAGGTTAAAAACAAAGGTTAGTCAATTAAATCAATAATCGAAAATTAAAATAACAAATCAAATTTTGCTTTCCCACCAACGGTACTATCTAGATGTTTCTTGATCCCACATAAATCTTTAAACTAGCGTACATAAGATATTTCACTTATTTAAGTTATTCTCTTCTCCAACATAGTATTACTTGTAATACTATATTGGTAGGCTACAACAGTGACTATAAAATGAAGTACCTGCCTCAGAACGAGTTTCTAAGAAAAAAAAACTTCACTATCTATAGACCAAGGTAGTTTGGACACAAGGTATTTTCATAACCGAAAATATTCTCAAGATATGCAATAAGCACCTATGTGAGTGTTGTCTAATTCCAACCAATATTCAACTGTAATATCGAAATCCCTCTTGGATGAAAACTCAATATTAGCTGGTATACTAAGTATACTTTACTAATATATCTTCCAGAGTTATATTTTACTCGCTGGAAAAATAAAACATATAATTTCGAAAATCTTAACAAAAAGATTCTCAAACATTTATATTTGGGATCTCACTTTGAGTATCAAGGAATATCTTTAAACAATAAAAGATAAAATCTTACACACATGTTCAAATCACTCACAATGTCGGCATTTTGAACTTTCCTAATTAGCATACCCAACTTCCAAAATTACACAAACCCTAAAGTATATGTGATATCAGAAATCGGTTTTTCCATAGGAATCGATCCTACTGTAGATCCCCAATAAGTGGGGATCGGTAGGAATCGAACCACTAATCCAATGGATTTTCTTTCAACTACGAAACAAGTTTTGTATGTCTACATTCTTAAATTCATGTAACCAAACATACTTTTCTATCATGCATGAAATCAATCCTAAGTTCATTACACAATCTAGTAACAAGTTACAAAGATATTGTTTACGTAGCAATTACGAAGTTCAAAAGATAAGCGTCAAATTTTTTAATTCAATAAACCTAAGTTGTGAAACAACTTGTATATTCTTCCCTGACACTTTCATCATAATAAGATGATCAGGTCTCTAATACCAGAAGTTCATGTATATAACTTCATATGTTATGTTTTAAATCTAAACGACTTGAAAGTAACACAGATAGAAATAGAAACAAGTCAAGTCATGTATTAATAACCTCAAGTAGAAGAACTATCTGTTCGTTGATGTCGACACGTCTCCAGATTCTTCGGGTTCTTTAGAGTAATACTTGTATGTCTCAACACTTCTATACTTTATAGTCTAACCTAAAAAGTTGACTCTAGTAATATAATCAAACAACTTTTGAGTTTTGAAACTAAAATATGACAACCAACCTTGACATAACAACTCTTAGAGGGTTCAACCGAGCAATGCTCTAACAGAGACTACTATTTGTTCACAAACTGTTTTGGACAGTTCACCAACTAATTCTGGTTTTGTGATATTATACTCTACTTTATGCTTGTTGGTTCCGGAACTACTTAACCATTATTCCTTGTCAAACCACTTGTTGCACAAAGTGTATTTTGACTAATATGCGGTTGTATGTCTCTTCATTGTGATTTAAAGCAAGCTTATTTCATGTTTACATGAACAATCTATATGGAGAAGTTAGGTTTGATTGGTTACAAAGCAATTCGTAAACATGGAAACAAGTTCACAAACCTAGTTTTTATATAAGATACCAATCCATGTTCATGATTATAAGTAAAAGACTCGCTGCACATTAAAATTCTCAATATTGACACTTATATGTCCTAGTTTCGGCTAGAATCTTCCTCTAAAACCTAGGTTTTCTCTAATGAAACTGCATTAGGTTACGACTTTGAAAGACTTCACTAAGGGATTCGTGAATCCCAGTCATACTATATTTTACCTTATAGTTCTTTGTTATCAGGATCTTGTTCTTATTGATTGTTTCAGTGTCCAAACTATAAATCAGGAACAAGATAGAATGAATCACGAAGTACTCTTCATCTTAGGTTTTGTGATTCCACAAGATGGATATCTAAAAAAAACTTATTTGATTTGTTTAGATTACTCTTATGAGGTGGTATTGGTTTAGATTTCTCTTTGATAAGAGTGTAAGGATTCCAGTTCTTTAAGGTTTGTTGAACCTGTTCTATTGCAAACAGTTTCATACCTTGATTGAAATATAAATAACGGAAATCAAACAGGCTTTTCGTTAGAGGCAGAATACTTGCAAATATGAGATCACCTATTGTGTGAAGTGGGCCTGCTTTTATGATACTTATAAGGTTATGTTACTCTAAGAGCAATCATGAATACCAAAATTATTTAGGGCCAAAATGAACAAAATCGAGAACCAATATAGAAAGGAAATAAGCTATTTGATATCTACTGCATCAACTTACTTTATAAAGTTGAGCAGTTCAAGACATCATGTTCATTGAGCAACTAATAAGCGTGATAGTATTTATGAAGGAAGATTCAAAGCCACAATTTATCTTTATTGAAATAATGGCGTTCCACGCACAAACTCTCTGGTGTATCCATTATTAGAATAAATGATTAAACTTTAGCATTTCGCGTTTTTTTTTTTTGTGATTGTTTACTATTTTATTCTTTTTTTGTTGAAACTAAAGATACTTATAATGACAAACTAAAATTTATAAGAGGCAAACAACTTCGTCGATATACATACAGGGGTAGGATCCGTTGATATGGTTATATTGACATAATTTTCACATTTTAGCGCCATTTTTTTACTGAGCCCAATCTGCAATGAATTTGAATCTAATATTTTGGTGACATGTTTTTCTTATAAGTCTCTACATTCCAACAAAAAATGAGAGCATTCCGAGATGTATAAAGCCACCATTTACGATTTTGAATATCAGCCGTTGAAGATTAACGGTTGAAATTAAAATTTGTGGATGGTGAAGTTTCGTATTTCGGAATACTTTCATTTTTGGTAGGAATGTAGAGTTTTACATGAGGAACATGTCACCGAAAAATTAGCTTCAAATTCATTGCCGGTTGGGCTCAGTAGAAAAAATGGCGCTAAAATGTGAAGATTATGTCAATATAACAATGTCAATGGATCCTACCCCATACATATAAGAGGCTGGTTAGACAATTGGTTACATAATTGGGTTTTCCTGGCTACTTTGCTGAAATATATGCAGCCCTATCATGAAAATGATTTACATATGTACATAAAGTTTTAGCAAAAGAAGAAAAAACTTTATATACAATCCAGGATGTAGAAGAACAAAGTTCGATTACTTATAGATGTGTCACCATTGACAGCATGTACCAGAGATTAATCATGAGACACAAAATGATGTTTGTTAGCTGTGATTCTTGAGCCCAGTTAACTGCAGATAAAAGATCCTTTGCTTATGTTTCAATTACCGAATCTACTTATGTTGTGCAGCATTTTGCTGCTGCAAACTCTCCATATGGTCTATGGTAGACAATCACATATCCTAGAAAAGCCTGTAACATTTTATTTAGGTGGGGATTATAGGAAATAAGGATTTGGCCGTCAAATCTATTTTCGAAAAACAAACAAAAGTAGTATTTGTTTCATTGTTTCAATTAAATTTCCCTTCGTAGGAGAAGGAAAAATTAAACACTAAAGTCAACTTCAAGATTTGTTTGAAAAACAAACTTCACTTTTGGAGTCAAATAGAGAGTTTTTTGTTACCACATTATGTTTGACCGACTGGTGTTGTTATTCTAGACTCGAATGTTATCCCCAAACTAAAAAAAAACAATTGTTAAGAAAATCTATGCTATATTGTTTCAACGTTCACGGTCATGTATCTTGGTCACAAGCGCCAATATACAACACATCTAACACTTTGTAATTTTCTGTACAGTAATTCCTTAAAAAACGTATTTTACCCAAACTATTAAAATGATTTTGTTTGTCCGTGACTTGTTTTTCCTGGCTAAATTGGGCCTATAAGAATTAATTTGGAAAACCCCTTAATCAACTATTTTTTAATTGCTAATTTATCCTAATTAATTAGTGTTAATTCGGATGATTAGTGATAAAATGTCGTGTTAGATGTGAAGTTAGTTTGTGTTAATGAATCATTTGAACATGAAAAATTTTGAAATTTTTTGAAGAACACCAACTCAGAATCGGTATATGTTGTCATTGGTATCAACCGATTGTAACCTCAAAAACATACAGAGATTTTTTGAAACTTGCTTCTACACAGAATCGGTTTATATGGACATGAAAATCAATCGATTATCCAGAATCGGTTTATATTAGCATGAACATAAACCGATTGTGGGTCAAAATTTATCTGTGAATTAATGTGTTGTTAAACATCAAATAAAATTAAAATTCATTCTGTACCCGAGTTAAGAATGAGTATGATTTTATACTCAATCTCAGAACGCTTAAGATGTTATACTCGTTTTCAATTCGAGTATAAAGTTCTACTCGTTTTTAAATTGGGTAAAACCATAAGGAACTATTTTAATTTTCATTTGTAATAGAAATGAAATCGAATATGATTTCATACTCATTTTATGATCGAGTATTAACTGGGGAAAAAATGGGTTAACCAGAATCGGTTTACACGATACATATATAAAAACCGATTCCTGACATTTCACAACAGGAATCGGTTTATGAAAATGCACATGTAATCCTATTCTAACAAAAGAAAAACACAGAAAAATAATTATTTCTTCCATACCAGAATCGGGCTATGTGGGCATTAACGTAAACCGATTCTGGTTCAATTTCCTCCAACCAGAATGCTCATTCAAGACAATCGGTCTTTGTGGGCATAAACAACAACCGTTTCTAAACGAAATTGATTTATAAGTGCATTGACGTAGAACGATTGTTATAAACCCCAAAAACTTTGATTTAAAAAAATTGGATTGTTTGAGTGATTACATGTTATTCAAAACTACTCTAGGGGATTGGGTTAATAGAAAAATACCTTATTCGAGCTAAAACGAAAAATTACCTATTTTAGTGAATTTGGTGATTATCGGCAATGTTTTCGTTTGATTTTGAATTCTTAATTTTGGTGGAAATGGAAATGGAAATGATTTTGATTTGATTTAGCTTTTTTTCTTTTTGTTATTAGGATTTAATGGGGATAAGTTAGTAGTATTAAAATTTCATAGAGGGTAAAATGATAGTTTCATCAAACTTAGACACCCCTTATCATTATCTATGGGGTGGATGAAGAAATCCATAGACCCCAATTTAGTCAGGTTGTTTTTAAGCAACACATCCATACAATATGTTACTTGTGAGTCTATGACTGGTGGTCAAACCACTGCGCCGAAAAAGTTCGCTGCTTATAAAGGGGATATCAGTATCAGCGTGGATATACTATTACATGTAAAATACATAAATTTTAGAAAATCCTGACCGCTGGATAACTCAAATGATATCACCGTACCAGAGAAACTAAAAGTTCAAGAGATTAAAGGCCCGGTTCCAGACTACAAAATTACAAAGGGGAACTTAGGCGCAGGCCCAAAAAATAAAAATTCTTACCGTCAGGCCCACAATTAATTTCTGATACAGTCGCACCCATAATTATTTAAAAATATTTAAAACGTACTGAAAGACTCTATTACCCTTCATCGTTTTTGGGCATAATTTTTTTTCTTCTCCGCCGGTTTCTTTCCCTATTCCTCCATTAATCTCTGTAACGGATCTGCAAAGATTTTTTCTCCATCGTTTAAAGAAATAAATCATTTAAAATCGATGATTCAAAGAAGTAAATCATTTTTGACTAAACCTTAAATACATTTCAACAAAAATGGATGAAACAGACGAAGAAGAAAAAATCAAGTAGAAGAAATAGAAAAAAAGTTATGCAGCTAAATTTTCCTTTATATTGTCTTATGCACTAAACAAAATGATGCAGAAGACATTATGCACGTGCATAAAAATCCATAAATCAGAAAAGTGAAAAAAATAATGCATAAGACAATATGAAGCTAAAACAAAATAATGCATAATGTCTTATGCATCTAAAAAACTGATGCATAACAAGAAAAAGTGAGAAAAGTAATGCATAAGACATTATGCAGCTAAAACAAAATAATGCATAATGTCTTATGCATCTAAAAAAAACTGATGCATAACCAGAAAAGTGAAAAAAAGTAATGCATAAGACACTATGCAGCTAAAACGAAATAATGCATAATGTCTTATGCATCTAACCAAAACTGATGCATAACCAGAAAAATGAAAAAAGTAATGCATAAGACATTATGCAGCTAAAACAAAAATAATGCGTAATGTTTTATGCAGAAATAATAATGGCATAATGTCTTATGCACTAAACAAAATGATTCAGAAGACATTATGCACGTGCATAAAAATCCATAAATCAGAAAAGTGAAAAAAGTAATGCATAAGACAATATGCAGCTAAAACAAAATAATGCATAATGTCTTATGCATCTAAAAAAACTGATGCATAACCAGAAAAAGTGAGAAAAGTAGTGCATAAGACATTATGCAGCTAAAACAAAATAATGCATAATGTCTTATGCACCAAAAAAAAACTGATGCATAACCAGAAAAGTGAAAAAAAGTAATGCATAAGACATTATGCAGCTAAAACGAAATAATGCATAATGTCTTATGCATCTAACCAAAACTGATGCATAACCAGAAAAATGAAAAAAGTAATGCATAAGACATTATGCAGCTAAAACAAAAATAATGCATAATGTTTTATGCAGAAATAATAATGGCATAATGTCTTATGCACTAAACAAAATGATGCAGGAGACATTATGCACGTGCATAAAAATCCATAAATCAGAAAAGTGAAAAAAGTAATGCATAAGACAATATGCAGCTAAAACAAAATAACGCATAATGTATTATGCATCTAAAAAAACTGATGCATAACCAGAAAAAGTGAGAAAAGTAATGCATAAGACATTATGCAGCTAAAACAAAATAATGCATAATGTCTTATGCATCTAAAAAAAAACTGATGCATAACCAGAAAAGTGAAAAAAAAGTAATTCATAAGACATTATGCAGCTAAAACGAAATAATGCATAATGTCTTATGCATCTAACCAAAACTGATGCATAACCAGAAAAATGAAAAAAGTAATGCATAAGACATTATGCAGCTAAAACAAAAATAATGCATAATGTTTTATGCATCTAAAAAAAAACTGATGCATAACCAGAAAAGTGAGAAAAGTAATGCATAAGACATTATGCAGCTAAAACAAAATAATGCATAATGTCTTATGCATCTAAAAAAAATTATGCATAACCAGAAAAGTGAAAAAACGTAATGCATAAGACATTATGCAGCTAAAACAAAAATAATGCATAATGTATTATGCATCTAAAAAAAACTGATGCATAACCAGAAAAGTGAAAAAGTAATGCATAAGACATTATGCAGCTAAAACAAAATAATGCATAATGTCTTATGCATCTAAACAAAACTGATGCATAACCAACAGCTAAAACAAAATAATGCATAATGTTTTATGCATCTAAACAAAACTGATGTTATGCATAAGACATTATGCATAACATCTTTAATTCAAATCTAATCATAAATTTCCGATTGAGATCAAAAACATGGAGACAAATAAGGTATGAAAATTTCCAATTCAGTTGATATCGAAATACTGCAACACACTTCTTACCCTTTTCAACTTCAATTTTAATTTCTTTTTACTTCTCGAATAATCAAAGACAACAGAAACCCAAAATCCCCAGATTTAAACCGCAGATTTTGAAACAGAAACCCTAGTTTTATTGAGAAGATTATTCAGAAAAGGATTTGGGAAAAGATTTGACAAAGGGAAAAATCCAAATGTTAAAAACGAAGAATCGGAGTTCACCATTGTTTTCTTCTCGCTTCTCTCTGTTCGTCGCTCGAAGAAAAGGGTAGTTTGGCCTTTTAAAAACTGAGAAGCAGAATTTCATAAATTATGGGTCTGCTACGAATTTTTGACGGGAAAATGGATGCGCGCCTGAACTTTTCTGTCCGTGGGTTTGACAGTGAAAAAATCTGGAAGAATGGGTCTCCCTGTAGTTTTCACTAATAGAAATAGCACGGGATCGCACTCTGAGCTAATATTGTTCTCTTGGCATCTCTTCATGTTGACGGAGGTAGCTGCAACAAGCTTTCCTCATGTTCCATCCATCTTTAATTACATATATCCCCGGAGTCCAACTAACAATCTAACACCATTTAACCAAAATTAGAAACAGCACTATTGGACTAGTCCGGAACGTCCCCCCATCTACCTCATTGATCAGTTAGATGAGATGGTGAACACTTGGACAATTCTAAGCTTCTAGACTGCTGTAAGAATGAAGACAAATGATATTTGTATTAACATAAATAAACGGAAATGATTTTGAAGATTAGGTTCAAAGGAATAGCAGATGAAAATCATGCGTGCTTGGAAGTTGTAAGCTGAAGTTGCTCGATTATATATAGACGGTTCATATGCTTACGCAATCAAATCTGTGAATAGGTCTCGGTCTCTGTATTCTTATGTCATTTCTTTCTTGCTAGTTGTTTTACAGTGTAATCTTCCTTGTTCTCTTGTTTGTTTGCAGCTGACTCGGTGTCTGGATCTGAGTCAACCCCTGACTCGCACCGAGTCAGCACTTAGACTGTTTGGTTTGTATTTTTTATAACATCTGACTCGGCATCTGAGTCGTGCCTAACCCCTGATTCGGTCCCTGTAGAGTCAGGCATGGAAATGCTCCTGAGTCGGTGCCTATTACCCCTGAGTCATAGAAATTGACAAAAATGCCCTCGATATTATATCAAAAAATTACATTTCTTCTTTTCTCATTTTCTTCGTTTGTTCCGTCAAGAGGAGAGATGGGAGATAAGCAACCAAACCCGATCTCCATCATCGCCCTCATCTGATATCTCCTTCGTCTTCAACTGATATTCTCCTTCATCACCTCATCTCATCTTTTGATCTGTTTCATATCATCTAAAAGCTTCCTTTTGAATCATCATCATCTTCAGGTATAATATCCTGGTTAGTGCTACCAAATCATCAGGTATAATTCTTCATCATTATTGTTATTGTAATTGCTAATAATTTTGTTTTTCTTTTTCTGCTATCTCAGATTAGGGTTCTTCGTTTTCATTTTAATTTTTTTTATTAGGGTTTGTTCTGCTATATTGAATTAGGGATTGAGTATGTTAATTGTAGGTTCTTCTGGTGATAGATCTTGGGTTCTATCAATTAATTTTTCTGGCGTTTCTACTGAATCTTGGGTTCTTGTTTACTGATTTCTCTCTGAAGTGATAGATCTTTTCTGGGTTTCTTATGGTTTCTGTAATTACGTAGTTTGAAGGAGCTCAAATGAATCAGGGGATATAAACCTCTAAACAAAACGTCGCACCAAGTGTTCGATAAAATACATGACTGAAAAAAGAAAAAAAAAAGGGTAAAAGATCTTATTGCATTGTTTTCACATTTCAGTAATGGAATGAACGATTTATGGTTGGATTTAGATTTAATTTGATCATTTAGACACGGGTCTACAAATGACTAATAAATGAGTGATTTCTTTGGTTTTTTATAATCTTCCATAGTTTTATTTGATCATTGTATATAAAAATTCTTATTTCTTTTTAAATATCTTATTTTCCACTTAATTAGTCCATGAAGCAGTATCTGGCCGGGAGATGTTTCTGTTTTACAAGCATGGCTTGATGGAAATGCTAGTAATACTTATAGTCCACAGTTATTAGTTAGTATTGACAACGGGTTGATATGTGTGTTGCCTAACCTTTGGCTTTTGTTCATCCTATTAGGATAACTTAGCTAAGTTTGTTATGAATGCATTTTATTGAAAATAATGAAAATGGAACTGTTTTAATTGGTTTGTGTTGGTTTAAAGAGGTTTATGAAAGATTTTGAATATTGGTCTCTGTAGCATTAGGTATATAAGTGATAAGGCAGTACTTTCCTTTCCAGAGTTTGAACTGAATATTTCTTATGCTAAAGGTGCCCTATTGACGGGTGGTTGACCTTACTATGCTTTTCTCATTTGTCCAATCAGATTTGCAATTTGTGAAATCAGACCTGTGTTGCTTTAACTGTTTTAATTGGTTTGTGTTGGTTTAAAGAGGTTTATGTACTGTGTACTAGAGTATTTATGAACGTATGTGATAGCACCATCTAATGTGCAACGCGGCTTTTGATGCAGAGACCTCGACATTAGTTTGAAAAAATGATGATGTGCTAGCGCCATCTAAGCCTTTTACCTGCTATGTGTTTTCTCTTATTGTACTCTTCTCTTTTTGGAAAACATTTGCTTATACAAATGTTGTTTGGTTGCATTGTAGGGCTAGTTCGCATATAACCTTATACATTATCTCAGTAGGCAGACATTTGTTTCCATCACTGGATCCTAAAGCAGGTATTTTTTTCTCGGCCTTTCTCCCGTTACATATAAAATAACAATGTAGATTTTTTGAAGTCAAGTTAATCTTTCATCCATAATGAGGACAACAATGCTGATTGCAAAAAAAAGAAAGATACTCTGTTTACTTTCTCAGTAGTTAACACACTCTCTTATGTTTCAAATTACCCACGTCTTGTATTGTTTTACTTTATGCTAGTTCTCTATGGAGAAAAAAGAAGATGAAAAAGCAAATAAGATAACTTTTAGGAGCATCCCAGCATTTAGAGGATTATTTATTGACCAATGTTTGGCACAAGCTACTGAGCATGGGTTTTCTGGAACTTCTTTGAAGCAAACTTCGTGGGGAAATTTGTGCAAATACTTTTCTGAGAAGTATGACTGCACTATCACCCAAAAGAAATTGAGAAACCACTGGGATTACTTGCGCACCCAATATGTCACTTGGTCTCGTCTCTTAGCAAGAACCGGGCATGGGTACAACGCGGAGACGAACACTTTTGATTGGAGCGAAGAGCATTGGATTGAATTAGACAAGGTAAGAGATTGTTTTGGCTTTCTTTGTTGATGTTCTAATCCATGAGGTTTGAGTGACAACAAAGGTGTCTAGTTTCCAGTGCATGCCACTTCTCTATTTTTTTTTAGTGTCTCACTGCACACAGCCATAGTTTTTTTAGTTACTCTCAATTTGTTTTAACTTAAAGAAGCAACAACATCTATTTTATCTTTGGCATCACCTATCCTTGAACTTTTCAGTTTTGAATTTTTTGTAATCTTATTTTTCTAGGTTGTAATACAGCTCTAGATACAGTCAGATTCGGTGTTTTTTTTTCTGATGTTACATCAATCAGCTGAACATATTTATTGATTTTACTTTCTAATTGATGCAGACAATCAAAAACGCCAGTCAATTCAAGAACAAGGGACTGGAAGATGCAGAGAAGTTGCAGAATTTATTCGATGGGAAGTTCTCTACTGGAGTTAATAGGGATACGCCTGGAAGAACGGAACCACCTTGTTCAGCTGGAACTTCTACAACTAATGGATCTGAATCTCGTACAACTCATGGAAAAGAACAAAATCATGAGGATGACAACGAGGTTGATTCTAGTCTCAATGCAAAGGGGAGTGGCAGGAAAAGGAAGAAGGAAATGGAGGAAGCATCAAGTGATCTATTAACTGAGAAAGTTTGTTCTATTGTAACATCGATGGAGACTCATCTTCAACATAAGAAACTTGCTCTAGAAAAGGATAACGCGGCCGAATTCATGAAAGCTTTGGATAATTTACTTGAGACTGATTGTATCACAATGGATGAGTATTTGAGAATAAGTTTAAAAGCTTCAGAGATGCCTGGTTGGCAGAAATTGTTTGTCAGTTTGAAAAGCAATGAGCTTCGTGTTGCCTTTGTACACAAGCTTTTAAAAGAACGTTGAGAAATCTTACGTGATGAGATAGCTAGTCTCCTTTAGATTTGTTGCTTCTTTTATGTTTGTAGGAATGAAATCTTTAGATTTTATTGTTTTGTAATGTTTAATTCCATCAAAAGAAAGAAGTTGTTTAGAATGGAATGGAACAATTTGTGATGTTTCATTAGTGATAGATATTATGGTTTGAAATGTGCATAAGGGCAATTTATGTCCAAAAAAATCCAGTCAGTTGAGTCAGGTCTGACTCACAAAACAAACATATTTACTGACTCAGACCTTAGTGAGTCAGATCCAGATGAGTCAGGTGATTTGACTCAGATCCAGACGACTCAGATCCAGATGACTCAGCTGCAAACAAACAAGGTGTAAGCTTTGGTCGGTTGTCCTTAATTTTTCTTCACACGCGGTCGTAGCATCTTTACCAGACTGAGAATGGGACCGGGAGGACCAGGTTGGGGTCCTGGCCCTGGATGGGCACCAGCGCCATTTGGTGGAGATGGGCCATTACCTGGACCCTTTAGTATTCTGGGGGCACTTGGGAATGGTTTGTGCAATTTTGCATCTTCATGGTGAGCAAAATTTCTTTCGTCTGAAAGTTCAAATTTCAACAGCTTTTCTGTACACCAATTTTGTAACTAGTTATATTTTGTTGCCCGTGGTATTGTTTGTGACAGCTTGTCCTGCTTATGCTGTTGCTGGTTGCTACAAGATTGCTTTGGCGGACCTGGTGGACCGATCGGCCCTCCACCACCACCACCACGTTTCTGACTATAGTTATATGGTTCACAGTATGGGGGGTTGTTTCTCTTACTTTAATATGTTCAACAAAGTGAATTTCGTATCCCTGCACCCATGATCCATGATTATATAGTAAAAAAGAGCTCTTTTCTGCATCCCTTAACTATGATTATAAATATAAAGTAAAAAGGAGCTCTCTTTGATCTTCATTTGTTTAAGTATTTTTCTTTTTACGTAGATGAAGAACACACTAATGCCGCTAAGTTCAGAGTTTGCGAGATGAGAGCAAATATTCGTCGGAACCAAAATTTGAAACAAAAAGTTGCAATGAGAAGATCAATTCATTAAATTTCAAAAACCAAAACAGGGGACCAAGACTCATACATGAGATGAGATTAATCAAATTGTCGATTCGACAAACTCTTAAATTGTAATTGAAATTCAATCAATCACATTGTGGACTTGTAGCTACTGGCTTGAGCCCCTAATTTAAGAACTTAAAGATCTACACAATTGGATACCAAGTCTTGAGTTCTTCAAATGTCTCAACTGGATCAGGAAGTGTTTTAGAAACACTTGCATTTTCCATACATTTCTTAGCCCAAGCAATCAATTTAGGACACTCTTTCTCAATACTAAAATTCCCAGCCATCTCAAATGAATAAAACCAGCTGTGGAATGGAATCAGAGCTATATCTACAAACCCAAAGTTGTCACCACCAAAGTAAAGTTTATCTCCAAGCTCTCCTTCCAAAACCTTCAGAATATCAACAAATTCCTTCTTAGCGTTCTCCCTTTCTTCTCCTCTGGTGATGAATACCTTCTTTCCGTAGTCATACATCTGTGAACAGAGGATTAAACTCAGATCAAATCAATACCCATTGTAACTTAAACAAGTAGAAAGAAACATAAACATCTGATCCAAATTTACCTTTTTGTCAATGTAATCTCCCCAGAACCTTGCATTAGCTCTTTGATGAGGATCAGCAGGTAGCCAAGAAGGAGATTCAGCATTCCATACTTCATCAATGTATTGAACAATTATGAGGGATTCAGAAATGGGTTTACCATTATGGATCAGAACAGGGATTTTTTGGTTAACCGGGTTCATCTTTAGAAGAAGATCTCCCTTTGTTGGTCTAAGGTTTTCGTTAATGTGTTCATATTTGATTCCTTTTTCTGCTAAACATATTCTAACTCTCATCCCATATGGACTTGCCCAGAAATCCAATAGAGCTACTTCATCACTCATTGTTGCTTGGAGATCTCCTTCTGAAAAATTATTACTATTTTTGAAGAACGGAAAGAGCTTTCCGGTGTGAGAGTATGGCTGCGGAGTGAGTTATGTATGAACTTCGGATCATAAATGTTTATAGCAGTTTTGAAGAGGCATAATAGGTGACAACATTGTCTAAGGGATCTTTTCTTGATTTATTATGCGCAGAACATGATTTTTTTAAGCATTTTTAAGTGGTGCGTTGGGTCGTGAGATTACTTCTCACATTATCCTTCTGATAATAGAAAAAAAAAATGAATATCCCACATGGGTTGGACACTTTTCATTTCAGTTAACGCGTAAGGATGCAATTACATCATTAAAACGTGTTGGAAGATACAATGTCGTTAGACAATCTCCACTAATTTTCATTAATTCAAAATCATTCTTCTTAATGACCGAATCCACATATCTCTCTATTTAAACACCCGAAACTGACGACTGGTTTAGCAGGTGACCAATCCAAAGCTAACAGTCACTCACCGAATATTAACTGACACCTGACAGTTACACACACACTCCACACAGTTACATTAAATATTCACACGTACAATCCACACAGATTGAAGTCTAACATCTAACACCCCCACGCTAGTGCAGAGTCTATGCAGGAGCAGAGACACTGAGCTTGAGTCGTAGAGCTGAGAAGCGAGTAGTAGAAAGGCCTTTGGTGAAGATATCTGCCAACTGATCCTGTGTAGAAAGAAACCGCACAACTAGAGCTTTGGAAGCAACCAATTCTCGCACAAAGTGAAAAGCAATCTCAATGTGTTTCATTCTATTGAGAAATATTGGATTTGCTGTCAAATAAGTAGCCCCCATATTGTCAAACCATAATACAGGTACTCGTGGATATGAGAAATGTAACTCACCAAGAAGATATTGAATCCATACTAATTCTGAGGTAGCATCAGCTAAGGCATGATATTCTGCCTCGGTACTTGATCTGGAGACTGTCTTCTGTTTTCAAGAGCACCATGAAATTAGATTAGGGCCAAGAAAGATTGTCAAACCACTGGTGGATCTTCTGTCATTAATGTCTCCTGCCAATCAGCATCAGAGTAGGCCTGCAACTGTAAAGAAGTAGCTCTTTGATGCAGCGGATATTAGAGAAACTAGAGAAAATAGAAGTGTTGTTCAGACTTCAAATATTCCTAGGAATATCGACTATGAACGTTGATTAATATCTAGACTTCGGTTTCCCAACTTTAGATAAAAATCGATTAAACTTGAACAAAGTTTGATAAAGAAGATATATATTCCAAAAAAAGTTGCCCTAAACAATTTATGATGGACTCTTTTATAGACTTGGGGAAAAACCCTAACTTGCTAGTCAAGAAAGGATGAAAAAAAACCCTAAACCGACTCAGACCCTAATTTGCTATTTTTGGCAAATTTTGGTCGACCTAAAATAATGAAAGTACTCATAAAATAAAATAATTCTCCTCAAACGGCGGACCAAACAGACTCCTAACGAAAGATTTATTAACAAAATAAAAACTTTCCTAAAATAGCAAAAACGTATGTTTGATGCCCTAAACGATGGAATTTGGCTAAATTCTGAAGACCAGGGCAATCGAAGATTACCTTGTCCTGTTCTTTGGATTGTTTCCCATCGAAATGGACCCCTAAGGATCTAAATTACGACACTTGGATTTTTAGCCTCCAAATAGGCTATAGCCTGCTCATCTGCATCACTCTTTTAAACTGTAAGCCATAAGAGAGAGTACCAAGCAGATATCTTAAAATTCTTTTAATAGTTGTCCAGTCTGCAATGGAAGGATGTTGCATCTTTTGACAGGCCTTGTTGACAGCAAATGCAATATCTGGTCTTGTAATGGTGGCATACTGAAGAGCACCAACTGTGCTTCTGTAAAGAATAGGGTCTTCAAATGCAGCTGAAGCAACATCGGTAAAAGTATGAAATGGTGTGGTAGAGCTTTTAGCATTGGTCATCTTGGTTTCGACCAACAAATTGGTGATATACTGCTGCTGAGATAACAACACACCTGCACAATTTTTGATAGCCTGAATTCCTAGGAAAAAATGTAACTCCCCCAAATCCTTGATAGCAAATTCCTTGCTCAGTGCATCAATTAAAGAATCTATAGCATCTGGAGAACTCCCTATGACTAAAATATCATCAACATATATCAGGATATAAATGACTGAAGAAGATGTTACTCTGAAAAAGAGAGAAGTATCAGTCTTAGAAGAAGAAAATCTATTTTTGAAGAGAAAGTGACTCAATCTCTCAAACCAAGCTCTAGGAGCTTGTTTCAGTCCATAGAGTGATTTCTTGAGCTGACATACATGATGTGGAAGTAGTTTATCAGCATATCTTGGTGGTTGTACCATATAAACATCCTCAGACAAGTGACCATGCAGAAAAGCATTCTTGACATCCAGCTGTCTAATCTACCAATGCTTGTGAAGAGAAACAGAAAGAATGATTCTTATAGTTGTTGGCTTAACTACAGGACTAAATGTGTCCTAATAGTCAATACCCTCCACTTGATTGTATCCCTTGGCCACTAATTTGGATTTGTACCTTTCAATAGATCCATCAACTCTTATTTTAATCCTAAAAATCCATTTGCATCCTATAACATTGTATCCTGCAGCATTAGCAACTAATTTCCAAGTTCTATTTTGAATCAGTGCATTGATTTCTTCATGCATAGCAGCTCTCCAGTTTGGATATTTACAGGCTTCAGTGTAGCATGTGGGAACAGTTATATCTTCACAAACTGATTGAACTTCAGATGCATAAATTCTTGCTTTGGGTTTGATAATTCCCATTTTGCCTCTTGTAGTCATTGGATGTGCATTACTGACCTCAGAAATAGGTGATGCAGGTGTAGAAGTAGTTTCTGAAGTGGATGGTGGCACAATATCTTCATTTGAAATAGCAGGCAAGCTAGCAGAGGATGATAAGTCATGTGCAGATGCATGTATAGGTGCGGAAGTAACAGACATAGTTGAAAGGGTAGCACCAGTTGGCTCAGTAGTGAAAAGGAAGCATATGGAAATTTTCCTTCATCAAACCTAACATCTCTTGAAATGATAATCTTGTTTGTGTTGGGATTGAAGCACCTATAGACTTTATGCAGGTGACTGTATCCAAGGAATATACATTGAACAGATCTAGGTTACAGCTTATGATGATTAAAGTTTCTCAAACATGGATAACATGCACATCCAAATGTGTGTAAAAATAAATAATCTGGTTTGAGTTGAAACAGACATTCTGATGTGGTTGTAGATAGTGATAAAAGTGGTTCGATTCTCAGACTTGCGAAGGATAAAATATAAACTTAAATTCTAAAACAAAAATAGAAAACTCAAACAAAGATGATGTTGTTATCAATATTAAAAGAACACTAAGGCTAAGATTCCACTATTTTCCAAGTTCAAAGTGATTTAAATCCAATATTTATATTTATTCAATTTTTTCGTTTAATTTGATTCTAAGATGTTGCAACAAGTAGATTTTTAAAATAACAAGTGTAAATCAGAAGCATGGGATATCCAAAACCTAAGTCCAAGCATATACCATCAATGGAAATCACAATTATTGAATAAAACTCACTAAAACAATTCTCAAACAAGGCAAATAATCATATAAATAATTGTAATAAATAAGATAAATTGAAAATACCACTCTTTATTGGAAAAATAGCTTCCTCTATCGCCTCAACAATGGGGTTTAGCTCCTCATATCAAAAACAGGTTCAAAATATTTTTCCATTGCTCAAAAGGTGTTTTCAAAAGTGAAGAGACTCAAAGGGAGTAAAACAGTTCAATCGCAACGTTTACATGTGTTGCAGATCGACTGTTACAAGAGAAACATAAGGAATAAGACTGCTACAGTAACGATAGAAGCGAAGTGCTGTAGAACAACGACAGTGTTCTGCGACAGTTGGGCGTGGGTTGATGTTCTTCGTGTTCTTCAGCAGCACCAGCAGAAATAAAACTCCAATTCGTGATTTTAGCTCCCTGTTCTCTTCTAAACCTCTTCTAAAGTTGTCTGGCCCTCTCTGTGACTTGAAGCAGCCTTTTTATAGCCAACATGAACCTTTCTCGATTGAATTCTCTCTTTACTTCGGCAGAAGGTCTCGGACTTCTCCACTTTCCAAACTCTTCTCTACGCGTTTCTGAGCTGTACAGATTATTCCAGTTCCTCTATTAGATTGATACGAATCTCAGGAAGGGTTATCTTCCCTCAAATCACCCGTAACTGCCAAATATAATCTCAACAGAGCCCAAAAACTTCTTCCTCCTCTGTTTTCTTCTCGCGGCTTATCCAGCCTCAATTGGTTGAGTCCAATCAATCTACCAGCCCTGTTGTGATCCAGAAAGTCCAGCCCAACAAATATCTGCAATCGAATCTGGTCGAATCCCTTGCGAAATCCAATTCCAAACCTTCACGACTGCTGCCATTTTTCCCGCCGAATTCCGATTCGAATTGTGAAGAAGAAGAGGCGCGCCCTATCCAGAGTACGGGTGCCTTTAGAAGCTGCCTTGGGGTGTCCTGAGGGTGCCCCTTATCCATGCTGAGAGTCCGAATAACAAGTGTCCTCCGGGCGCTTTTAGACAACTTTTCGAGCCAATTTTTCCAAAAATACTTATTGGCCAAAAATACCTACACACACATAAAACACCATAATAAGTACAAAAATGAGAACTATCAATATATAGAATCGAGACAAATTAGACACAAAAATGTGTCTATCAAATACCCCCAAACTTATTATTTGCTAGTCCTCGAGCAAAACTGAAATAGAAAATAAAATCCTAACTCACTGTCGCAAGCATTAGGGCTGCACAAAACCGAACCAAAACCGAAACCGAACAATTTAAACCGAACAGAACCGAAACCATATCCCAATGGTTCATTTGTGGTTTTCAGTCCCAAAAAACCGACACTATTGGTTTCGGTTTAGGTTTCCTAAAAAAACCGAACCAAAAACCATATGGTTAACCGATTGTTACTGGCCATAGGATTGAACTAATATTAGCCGTGGATGTTAGAGGGGAGCATTAAGCTCTTATATTTTTGCCGCCTTTAATTCTCTTTTGAACTAGTTTTAATTAGTATGTAGTTAAAAGATGTTTGGGGGTTTTCTTAGCTCGATACTGCGAACCTCTATTATTCTCATAGCAGAATGAATCTTTTCACACTGATGAATTGTAGTTAATGAATGGTTAGGACTCTTAGGAGGATTATTCGAGTTAAAGCCTTTTGTTGTCATTTTAGTTGCTCGTCATTTATGTCTCTGATACGTTGCGAGCAAAATTTTCTGCCGCTTGTAGTATTAGGTGTACTGTTTATGTAAACTATAAAGCACTGACACATTATTGTTTATAAATCATTCGGTTAACCAAAAACCGTCTGGTTTTTAACAAAACCGAGTAGAAACCAAAACCAATGAAACCGAATAGGCTATATGGTTTTATTGGTTTTCATTATTGGAAAACCGAGTACTTTGGTTTCGGTTTAGGTTTTGCCAAAAACCGATAAAAACCGAACCATGTGCAGCCCTAGCAGGCATCGTCGATTTCATTTAGCGTATGCAATAAGCCTTTAAACCCCTAAGTGTCCCTAGTGGCCGAGTTGTAGTCTCGGGAGGGATTACCAGAGGTATACCTACAAAACCTTTATACTCCAGACCCTAGCTATCTATGCAGAACCTTGGAAAGCACTAAAGAATCTCCTTGGTTGGCATACTTATTGACTACAGGAGGAAGTACCCTGATGCGAAATTCCAATTGATGTACACGAGTTTGCACTCAAGCATACTAAAATTATATATTAGTGACAGAGCTCTACTCAGATAGTCGCACTATGGACATCAATATCCGGAGTCAAAACTAATCACATGGATAGATCAAGAAGATGGATATAGAGAAAAACATAGATGGTTTTGATGTTTACTAAGTGAACGGCGTTTCCCATATCTGTCTGAAGGCCTCCGCCAAAATGAACCTATCCTAATGGATTGAGATACTAGTCTGACTAATATCAACACAGCTGGCATATACAAGGGTACCAGTGGTTGACTTTATTGAATTTATTCCTTTTGGTCAAATGGTCTGGTCTCAAATTTTTTTTTCATCTCTTTTTTTCTTTTTCTTTTTCTTTTTCTTTTTCAACTTTTTTTTTCATGGTATCTCAATCACTCTAATTCACCCTAGCATTGGTAACAACTTGAATCGTGAGCCCCACCTAATCACTTAGAGTGACAAAGTTTAAAAACAAAATAAAATAAAAATAGAAGTGAAAAGGACTCAACGAGATATGGTGAAACTATCATGTTATTTCTAACACCTGAGCTCTGTGCTTTTATGAATAGACTCTTCTAGATGTTTCCATCTAATCAGATTGGTTCCTCAACTCCTACAACCAAAATGCTTCCATCCACTTAGGTTGGTTAGTGTTATCCTTAATATGCATAAATTTCTAGGCTCTGGAGTTTATTTAAAACAAAAAGTTTCTACCCCACCCCCAAACTTAAATCTAACATTGTCCTCAATGTTTCGAATGAAAGAACAGTACCAAAAATATAAGTAACATGAGGAAATAGTAAAGAGAGAGTTCGGAAAGATAGTACCTGGGTGAAGTGAAACCAAAAACTGACAAAAATATTATACAACATACAAATCGCCTCGATGGTCAATCAAGGGTAAACAGGGTCCTCCAGAGGGACCTCCTCAACATCACCTGTAGGAAAAGGCTCTAAAAAGGGCTTCAATCTCTGATCGTTAACCTTTAAAGAACTAGTACCATCTGATGTCTCAATCTCAATAGCGCCATGAGGAAACACAGTACGGACCACAAAAGGACCGGTCCACCGAGAGCGCAGTTTCCCAGGGAATAGATGCAAACGAGTGTCATACAGAAGAACTTTTTGACCTGGAGAAAATGATTTCCGTAAAATATTCTTATCATGCAAAAGTTTCATTTTGTTCTTATACTCTTTAGCACTATCGTATGCATCTCTACGAATCTCGTCCAACTCATTGAGCTGGAGCTTTCTATGAGCTCCTGCCTTGTCAAGTGAAAAGTTTAACTGCTTAATATCCCAATAGGCTCTATGCTCTAACTCAACAGGCAAGTGACATGCCTTGACAAATACTAAACGGTATGGTGACATTCCAATGGGTGTCTTAAACGCGGTACGGTAAGCCCATAAGGCATCAGTAAGCCTCGACGACCAGTCTTTCCTATTGGGATTAACTGTTTTCTCTAAAATACGCTTAATTTCCCTATTGGAAACCTCTACCTGACCACTAGTCTGTGGGTGATACGAGGTAGCTACTTTGTGGGTAATACCATATTGTTTCATTAACAGAGCAAACGGTCTATTACAAAAGTGTGAACCCCCATCACTAATTATAGCTCGCGGTGTACCAAAACGTGTAAGTATATTCTCTTTCAAAAACTTAATTACGACCCTATGGTCATTTGTTTTACATGGAACCGCCTCAACCCACTTAGACACATAGTCTACAGCGACAAGTATGTAAAGATAACCTAAAGAATTAGGAAATGGACCCATAAAATCAATGCCCCACACATCAAAGACCTCAATCACTAAAATAGGGTTCAAAGGCATCATATTTCTATGGGAAATGGTTCCTAACCTCTGTCAACGATCACAAGAAACATAGTGAATATGGGAGTCTTTAAACAGTGAAGGCCAGTAAAATCCACACTGCAATATCTTAGCAGCAGTCTTCTTAGCACTAAAATGACCTCCACAAGCATGTTCATGACAAAAGGAGAGAATACTGGACTGGTCACTCTCAGGTACACATCTCCTAATAATGGTTGGGACAATACTTAAACAAATAAGGATCGTCCCAAAAGAAATGCTTAACCTCGGCTAAAAACCTAGAACGATCTTGTTTACCCCAATGTTGAGGGGTACGGCCAGTAACAAGATAATTCACTATATTTGCATACCAAGGTGATTGGGAAACAGAGAACAATTGTTCGTCAGGAAAGCTATCCCTTATAGGAAGGGCATCACTAGGGGAACTAACAACTAACCTGGATAAGTGGTCTGCTACTACATTTTCAGCACCCTTTTTGTCTCTAATGTCTGGAGAAAATTCTTGTAACAATAGGATCCACCTAATCAATCTAGGTTTGGTGTCCTTCTTAGACAAAAGGTATTTCAAAGCAGCATGATCGGTATAGATTACGATCTTAGAACCTAATAGGTAGGATCTAAACTTATCCAAGGCAAACACGATGGCTAGCAGTTCCTTCTCGGTAGTTGTATAGTTCAATTGGGCATCATTCAGAGTTTTGCTAGCATAGTAAATCACATGAAGTAATTTGTCTACTCGTTGACCTAACACAACGCCTATAGCATAATCTGAAGCATCACACATAATCTCAAAGGGTAGGTTCCAGTTGGGTGCCTGGACTATGGGAGCGGTAGTGAGTAAATTTTTAAGCTTCTCAAAAGCCTCTAAACAAGCATCATCAAAGACAAACTTAACATCTTTTGCAAGCAAATTGCAAAGAGGTCTAGAAATCAAGCTAAAATCCTTAATGAATCGACGGTAAAAACCTGCATGCCCTAGGAATGACCTAATTTTACGGTTTTTGGGACCTGTAAAGTCTTAATAAGGTCAACTTTGGCTTTGTCTACCTCTATACCCTTTGAAGAAATGATGTGCCCTAAAACAATTCCTGATTTAACCATGAAATGACATTTTCCCAATTAAGCACTAAATTCTTTTCCTTACACCTAGTCAACACTAATGTCAAATGATGCAAGCACTCATCAAAAGATGAACCAAACACTGAAAAATCATCCATAAAGACCTCTAAAAACCATTCTACCATATCAGAAAATATGTCATCATACAACGCTGAAAAGTCGCAGGGGCATTACACAGCCCAAAGGCATGCGTCTATACGCGAATGTACCAAAGGGACGGTAAAAGTGGTTTTCTCTTGGTCTTCTGGGGAATAACGATCTGATTATATCCAAAATCCATCTAAAAAGAATAGAAACTATATCCAGCTAATCTCTCTAGCATTTGGTCGATAAAAGGAAGGGGAAAGTGATCCTTCCTTGTGACCTTGTTCAATTTCCTATAGTCGATACAGACACGCCATCCGTGGTCACTCGGGTTGGGATTAACTCATTATCCTCATTCTGGACTACAGTGATACCTGATTTCTTGGGAACAACCTGAACGGGGCTGACCCACTTACTGTCTGAAATTGGGTAGATAATACCCGCATCTAACAACTTAAGCACCTCTTTTCGAACTACTTCTTTCATGTTAGGGTTCAGTCGACGTTGCATCTCCCTAGACGGTTTGGAGTCTTCCTTAAATGAATCTGATGCATACAAACGGTAGGACTAATACCCTTAATGTCTGCTATAGACCACCCTAAAGCTTCCTTATTATCTTGAAGTACTTTTACTAGCCTACTTTCCTGATCACTATCCAATCGGCAGCAATAATCACAGGTAAAGTCTCAGATGGGCCTAAGAACACAACTTCAGGTATCTGGTAGTGGTTTGAGGTCCAACTTAGGCTCTTCTAAGGAAGGAACTGAGGTAGTCTCAGAAGCTAATGGTTCGAACCTAGCTTTCCATCTATCAGTGTCTAACACAGGGGTAGAATCTAATAGAGCATTCACTTGTTCAATGGTACTATCATCGTCAAAATCTAAACCAAAATGGGATAGACAACTCTCTAATGGGTCTTCAGACAAGATGTTTGGTAATGACTCCTGAACTAAGGATTCTATCATATTCACCTCTTTAACACATGTGTCATCTAGCTCATAAGGTAGCTTACTGACATTAAAAATGTTCATTTCGATAGTCATATTACCAAAGGATAAATTCATCACACCATTTCGACAGTTTATGATCGCATTAGACGTAGCTAAGAATGGGCGACCTAAAATCACAGGTATCTGGTTCTCTGGGTCAGGGACAGGTTGGGTATCTAGGACCACGAAATCCACTGGATAAATAAACTTGTCGACCTCAATAAGAACATCCTCGATAACACCTCGAGGAATTTTGACAGACCTATCAGCTAACTGCAGTGTTATCTGAGTAGGTTTCATTTCACCAAGTCCTAGCTGTAAGTACACATGGTACGGCAGTAAGTTCACACTGGCTCCTAAGTCAAGTAAAGCTTTTTCTACCCGGTGTTTACCTATTGTACAAGCAATGGTTGGGGAACCTGGGTCTTTGTACTTTGGAGTGGTAGTGTTCTGAATGATTGAACTTACATGACTAGCTAAAAAGGCTTTCTTATGGACGCTAAGTTTTCGCTTTCGCGTACACATATCCTTAAGGAACTTGGCATAAGCAGGAATTTGCCTAATTGCATCTAATAAAGGAAGGTTTATGGTAACTTGCTTAAAAACCTCCAATATGTCATTAAAGTTCGATTCCTTCTTTGTTGATGCTAATAGCTGGGGAAATGGGGCTCTAGGCACAGAATCAGACCTCTCAGGAACCGAATTGGCATCATCGGAAATTTTATCAGTCTCATCAGTTAGTGGTCCTGAAGGATGAGATCCTGAGGGGTGAACTACAGTATGTTCACTATCGGGCATGGTTACCTGATTTTCTACTACTCTACCACTCCTAAGGGTTCTAATAGCATTCAATTGATTCGATGGTTTTTCACCTACTTCATGAACTCCTCTAGGTTGGGGGTAGTCTGACTAGGGAGCCTTCCGTTATCTCTCTCACTTAAGGTCTTAGCTATTTGGCCGACTTGAAGTTCTAGCTTAGCAAGGCTCTGAGCATTAGTTTGAAAGTTCTGCTTGGTTTCCTGTTGAAAACTAATTTGGCTTTGTGCTAACATATCCTGAGTTTTTGCTAACATCTTAATAGATTCCTCTAAGCTAGTCGTTTTGTTTTCTGGGCCTGATGAATTCTTAGTGTAACCAAAACCCGGGGGAGCATTAGAATTACTAAACTGACCTTGACTCTGGCCTTTAGACCGTGAAAGGTTCGGATGGTTTCTCCAACCAGGATTATAGGTTTATGAATATGGGTCAAACTTCTGACGGTTATCATACCTAGTATTATTATAGAGAGCATTGGCTTGCTCTTCATTATTCTGTCCTTCCCAAAAAGGCTCCAATGTACCACTAGTGTGACCCACTTCTAAAGCTTCTAACCTTTTCGCTATAGCAGCAATTTTGGCATCTGATTCAAAGCTTCCTTCTACCCTATTAACGTTTCCTCTGCCTAAAAGGATTGTTTTCTGGGGTACCCTATTGCTTTCCCATTGTTGGTTCTTTTCGGCGATTTCATGCAAATATGTCATCGCATCATCAACTGTTTGGTTTTCAAACCCACCTGTACACATCGACTCTATTGTAGTTGTGGTGGGATAATCTAAACCCTCATAAAGGATCTGAACTAACCTAACCTTTTCTAAACCATGATGAGGACATTGGGCTAATAAATCATTGAACCTTTCCAAATACCTATACAAAGACTCTCCCTCTTGTTGCGAAAACGTGCAGATTTGCGTCCTAATAGACGATGTTTTGTGCCTAAGGAAAAACTTGTTCAAAAAGGCAGATGTAAGTTGTTCATATGTTTCAATTGATTCGGAATCCAAACTATACAGCCACGACTTGGCTTTATCTTTTAAGAAAAAGGGGAATAACATGAGTTTTAAAGCATCATCATCAAGGTTTTTAATTTTCAGGGTACTACAAATTTCCTCAAAGTCGCTAACATGGAAATATGGGTTTTCATTTTCTTTTCCTAAAAAGATTGGGAGCAACTGTAAGGTTCCAGGATTAAGTTCATAATTTGCTTCAGTTTCAGGTAACCTGATACACGAGGGACGAGTAGTCCTAGTAGAATTCAACAAGGCTTTCAAAGTTGCCATTTCTGGCACTATTGGACTATCAGGGATGCTTTCCTCAAACGGACGTTCAAAAACGAAATCTTCACGAATCGGAATTTCTAAATTGAGGTAATCAAGACGCTTAGAACTACTAGGTTTCTCTTTAACAAATCTACCTAGGGCATCTCTTTTACGTTCAGGCATGCAACAGAATAAGGTAGGGAGTTCTATGCAAACACAAAACAAGGATGACTCAACCAAATCAAACCTAAATTTCTAGCAAACAAAAATCATGATGGCTCCACTTAGATTGTTTCTAGACCAGCTTATATTCTTTCGAAAAAGAAATCATTACAATCTGAGCAAACCCCTCTGGAATCAATCCGAGTCAAAGTAAGTTGAATCGAGGCGAGGGAAGCTTAGTGGAGCTTTGATACCCAAGGCCTCAGCGGTTAAAAGGCGGCGCAGTCACGCTTTCAACTCATACAAACCTTCAAGAACTTCGAAGTATGCTCAAAAGAGTAACCAATATTCTTCGAACGACTTTCCTATTAAGCTCGTTACCCTATAGGTCTCGTTCTAGTAAAAAATTTAGGCTTAGGTTCGCGTTTGGTTTCGTTTTCCTAAGGCGGGCAAGAAGAGAACGGTGATGAAATCCGAACCCTTATCTTGTATGGCCAGTCCTTTCCCTTTACTAGGAAATTAAAGCATCCTTTTTCAAGTCCTCAGCATATATGCAAACGAAGGAATACAGTAAACCCGTTGACAGGGGATTCGCGGGTGTTTCGAAAAACTTACCTCCCGTACCAGACGGGCGAAGAACCGCTGAAGTCGACTCGAGCCACGACTCCTATGTCATGTACGAACCCGAGGGGTCGAGGCGATATCGTAATCACCGTCCTTCTCCGCACACAGTTTATATTTAAACCAACCCTTCCTTAGGGTTTTAAAAAAATAATAATGTCCAAAGTCCAAGTGTCCAACAAAAAAAATAAAAAACAAAATAAAATATCTAAAAGAAATTGTCTTCTTCTCCATTTTTTTCGCTTTAAGCTTTCGCTCCAAGTCTTTATGCTTTAAGTTCCAGTCTTTACGAAATCACCAAACTCCTTGGCTCAATTCGCTTTATGATCCAAAACCTGTAGACAAAAGATAAATACCCAAAAACGTAAAAAAGAACAAAAATAATAAAAACCTAAAAAATAAAAAATAAAAATAAAAGAAAACGAAGTCTAAAAACCCTAAAAGCAAATCCGCGTCGGCTGCGCCAAAAATTGATGTGGTTGTAGATAGTGATAAAACTGGTTCGATTCTCAGACTTGCGAAGGATAAAATATAGACTTAAATTCTAAAACAAAAATAGAAAACTCAAACAAAAATGATGTTGTTATCAATATTAAAAGAACACTAAGGCTAAGATTCCACTATTTTCCAAGTTCAAAGTGATTTAAATCCAATATTTATATTTATTCAATTTTTTCGTTTAATTTGATTCTAAGATGTTGCAACAAGTAGATTTTTAAAATAACAAGTGTAATCAGAAGCATGGGATATCGAAAACCTAAGTCCAAGCATATACCATCAATGGAAATCACAATTGTTGAATAAAAATCATTAAAACAATTCTCAAACAAGGAAAATAATCATATAAATAATTTTAATAAATAAGATAAATTGAAAATACCACTATTTATTGGAAAAATAGCTTCCTCTATCGCCTCAGCAATGGGGTTTAGCTCCTCATATCAAAAACAGGTTCAAAATATTTTTCCATTGCTCAAAAGGTGTTTTCAAAGGTGAAGAGACTCAAAGGGAGTAAAACAGTTCAATCGCAACGTTTATATGTGTTGCAGATCGACTGTTACAAGAGAAATAGAAGGAATAAGACTGCTACAGTAACGATAGAAGCGAAGTGTTGTTGAACAACGACAGTGTTCTGCGACAGTTGGGCGTAGGTTGATGTTCTTCGTGTTCTTCAGCAACACCAGCAGAAATAAAACTCCAATTCGTGATTTTAGCTCCCTGTTCTCTTATAAACCTCTTCTAAAGTTGTCTGGCCCTCTCTGTGACTTGAAGCAACCTTTTTATAGCCAACAGGAACCCTAATACTCGATTTAATTCTCTCTTTACTTTGGAAGAAAGTATCGGACTTCTCCACTTTCCAAACTCTTCTCTACGCGTTTCTGAGCTGTACAGGTCATTCCAGTTCCTCTATTAGATTGATATGAATCTCAGGAAGGGTTATCTTCCCTCAAATCACTCGTAACTGCCAAATATAATCTCAACAGAGACCGAAAACTTCTTCCTACTCTGTTTTCTTCTCGCAGCTTATCCAGCCTCAATTGGTTGAGTCCAATCAATCTACCAGCCCTGTTGTGATCCAGAAAGTCCAGCCCAACAAATATCTGCAATCGAATCTGGTCGAATCCCTTGCGAAATCCAATTCCAAACCTTCACGAATGCTGCCGTTTTTCCCGCCGAATTCCGATTCGAATTGTGAAGAAGAAGAGGCGTCCCCTATACAGAGTATGGGTGCCTTTAGAAACTGCCTTGGGGTGTCCTGAGGGTGCCCCTTATCCATGCTGAGAGTCCGAATAACAAGTGTCCTCCGGGCGCTTTTAGACAACTTTTCGAGGGGATTTTTCCAAAAATATTTATTGGCCAAAAATACCTACACACACATAAAACACCATAATAAGTACAAAAATGAGAACTATCAATATATAGAATCGAGACAAATTAGACACAAAAATGTGTCTATCACATTCCAATGGAGATAAGTGATCAAGTTTGGGTGTTGGCAGTCTGTTGATCAGAAAATTAGTAGTTTCTAATGCATAGGACCAGAAGGATAAGGGTAAAGATGCATGACAAAGCAGAGTCAAACCAGTTTCAACTATATGTCTGTGTTTTCTTCCAGGTGTGCCATTTTGAGCATGAGGACTAGAAACTCTATGTTCTATGCCACAAGAATCAAAATAAGTGGAGACATTTCTGTATTCTCCTCCCCAATCTGATTGAACAAATTTGATCTTTCTAGTAAGCTGATTTTCAACAAGATTCTTGAATTTAATAAAAGTTTGGAGAACTTCAGAATTATAAGAAAGAGGATACAACCATTTAAATCTGCTAAAAGAATCAATAAAGGACACATAAGATTTGTACCCACTCACAGAACATAATGGTAAGACCCAACCATCTCAGTAAACTAAGTCTATAGGACCAGTTACATTTATTTGAGGAACTAGTAGGATAAGGAAGAGCATGGATTTTAGCTGACTGACAAGATGAACAAAGTGTGGAAGATAAATGAGAATCAATAACATCATTAACTGATGAAAGGACATGCTTGAGAGACTGGTAAGCTAGATGACCAAGTTTATTGTGCCAATTTGCTGATGAAGATAAGCCAGAGGAGAAAGCTTGCTTGAGCTGAGCAGATGTAAACTCCATGTGATATAAGCCATCTTTAACAGGATCATGGAGAAGTGTTTTGGTGGTGACCAAATCCTTTATAAGAAATTTTTCAGAATAAAACTCAAATAACAATTGTTCTCCTTAGTAAATTGAAGTACAGAGATCAAATTCTTGGTAATTGAGGGTACATGAAGAACATTATATATAGTGAATTTAGCAGAGTCATTATGTAATATAGAAGAGCCAACATGAGTGATGGTCAAACCTGAGTCATTTCCAACTCTCACTTGATCAGAACCTTGATATTCAGAATGCAGGTTAAGATTAGATAAGTCTGAAGTGATGTAATGTGTAGCTCCTGAATCAGGTACCCATCCAGAAGAAGAAGAAGAAGCACCAGAATCATCTTGATATACAGCATATGCTTCAGGTTCATGATACAAATAATCATCATAATCATCACCATATGAGTCAGTGAGATTATAGTAGGATTGCATCATGTTGTTGTCACTAGGTGCATATCTGTACCTACACTGTGGAGCCAGATGACCAGGTTTCTTCCAAAGTTGACACTCTATGTAGTTGTTATATCTTGGAGGAGGGAAGAAATTGTTGTAATTTCCTTGAGGGACAAATCTAGTACTATTCCTGCCACCTCTAAAACTTCCTCTGAATCTTCCACCATTTCTGTTACCTTTAAAATTAGAATTTCCAGATCTTCCAAAATTAGTTGGATGAGGAGAATTGTACTAAGATTGATTGCCATAGAAAGGTGCACCAGATTGATGTGGATAATCATTGTGTGTAGGAGTGGTGTGTGAATAAGCATTAGAATTAGGGTGGTGGTGATAAAATTGAGATGGTGGTGGTGAGGGTTTGTGTTGCTGTGTCACATTTGCAGAAGCAGCAGTGAGATCCAATTTAGAATCAAAATTAATGTTACCTTCTTCAGACAACAATAATCCTAAAAGTTCTGATGAGGTGATGAGGTTTTCATTTTTGAGTTGTTGAGTGCATACTGAGGTTTTAAAAGCATTATACTCAGACGGTTGTTTGTGGGTGAAAACTGTTTCTGCCGGTTTTGGTAAATTTGGGTGTGTTGATGAGAAACGAGCCCAAATATTAAACAAATGCAGTGCACAGGAGTACTTTAGATTCGAGAGATCAATCTGTACAATCCTGGCCTAAACCAAGAAATGGATGTTCCAGTCTTGCTTCGGTCACAAAGTGGAGGAAAGGGTTGGTCTTAGGGAGGGAAGAGAAGAAGGTGTTGAGACCAGAATGGTTAATTCTGAAGGTGTATATATTTTATGACTTGTATCAGAATATGGAACTGGCTTGCGGAGTGTAAGCTATCAGTTCTTTGGTGTTTTTCTGGATACTTGTGTTGCTGTTAACCCCAAACTTGTCGTCCGGTTGAAATAGGTAGAAAGCTATTTATACAAGTCATAATTGAACGCACCCTGATCTCGTAGGAAGTTACAGTGGTTGAGTGATGGATAAGTGGGGTAATGTGTAACTGCCAGAAACCACTCCTCCACTATGAAGGAAACGGGTTTGTTTATACCCACTACTTCTTGTCGCCACTAACTGCCCTGTTTTCCTGATACTTTCTTATAATGGACGTGTTGCATGTCGCACGCTATAAACTGCCAGACCAATACCCTGATGAGCATCCCCCAGTTTGTGACATGTTTGATGTCTCGAGTATGGAAAAGTGTAGCAGATTGATGAGTGGGTCTTGTGTGCAAGACCTGGCTATTCTGATTAATTGTATGCCAACTAAGTAGCAGGTAGCCATGTGTGGCAAGTCAAAGTCAGGATACTTTCCGCAGGAGAATAACATGTGATGCTATTAGGATTGTCTTGGGTGGTCGCCTAAAACTTGCCATAAGCCTGTCAATTCTGTGGCGAATTTGAATGACTGAGATTGTAATTCAGGAGAGAGGGTGGCCGTTGATTATGGCCACATTACATTGGCATCTGATAATAGCATAGTGGCGTCATTGGAACATGTCAGGGGCATGGTGGCAGATTTAACGCATGCCAGTGGCACAACGGCATGGTTAGAATATGGAAGTGGCATAGTAGCGTGAATAGCGCCTGGCGTAGCTGTGGCAGCTATATTTTGGCATATTGGTGTTAGACCCAAATATGGCTTCGGCAACATTGGCTCCAGTTTCCATATCAAACTTAATGCCTTAGGTGGAATTATTTGGCTTGGTTGGCGTGGAAACCTTAGCTAATTTAGGGTTTGGCATATCGAAACCCTAATTAGCGCGTGTGGCATGTTGCCGCGGTAAGGTGAAGTTCTTTATGCAAATGGTGCCATGGCCGCATTAAAGGAATTGTGGCAGAGCCACAATACGGGAACAACCACATGTGTAAGGATGGCCACGGGTGGCCATAGTATGGCGTCGTTTTTAGGGTTTCCTGGGCCGAAAATGGATCGTTGCATGTTGTGGGGCCAAAGTGCCATACTTTCGGCCATGACCAAAATTAGGGTTTCGACTAATGGCACTGAGTCAAAAGTCGTGTTTTGATCATAAAACCCTAATTGGAGTTTTTCATGGTGTTGGCCACGATCAAAAAGGTGAGTTAGCACGAAGGCGCGCTATTTATGGCACGTTGACATGTTTGACATGCTACTACGGCAAAGTGATGCCGTTGGAACGTTTGGCATGCCAATCAGCGTATTGGCGCGGCATGGCACGTTTGGCATGCCATTAGCATGCCGGCGCAGTTTTTGGAAAGCCAATTGGCATTGCGTCCATCCGGTGTAGTTTTCCCATTTTTAATATTGTGGCTGGCTTAGAGCGACCTGATTGGTCGATGGTAAAGAGAGGGCCGGTCAAGCAGCATGGGGGCATGGCCAGCTGCAAGTGGCGCCGGCTGTCCTATGGCACAGCCACACCTCCCTTTGTTGCTGCTCATATTTCCAGTGGCTCCTCTTTTATTCCTTGTTTTCTGATTTTGGGTATGATTTTGCACCTACTTATCCACGGTAGATAAGTTGCCTAGTTTTCCTAGGTTTAGTTCCGACCAGCAGGGTCTGATATACTGCGCGGGGCGCAAAACCCTAATTTTGCAAATTAATGAGGTTGAGATTTGATTTTCGTGAGTTATCACAAAATTTATTGAACTCTGCATTGAGTTCTTTAAATTTATTGTCGGAGAGCAATATGCTTTCCTATTGAGTACTTTTATGCAAAGGCCTTAACCTTGATACTTCGGTAAATTCATGTTACTCTTATGCGAGTGAATATTAATTGTCATATCATATCAATATTACGGGTTCAGCCGGGGAACATAGCACAGAAAAGTGTTCGGTGAGTCTTATATTAATGAATAATATAGGCAGGGTGCTGAAATTTACAGAATATCTGGGATTGTTGCTACATGCACCATTCTGGATAAATTTCGTGTGAATATATTGAATTGCTCAATAAATACGCCAGTGAAGAGGTTGGACACTCATCACTTTACATGGCCCTGTCTCATTGCAGAATGACAGCATATTAAATGCCAGGTTTTATAATTTTAGCCCTGACCTAAAAACGACCATCAACATTAAGTCCCCTGCTTAGCAAGTAACAGTGACATTATTGCGGGGTAAGCAATAAATGGTGACAGGCGGAAATAAAATTCACGAGAAGAGTAAACAGGCGTTACCAGTAGAGAGGGGCCGACTTGGCCTTTGAGCAGAACATGTTTAATGAAACGTCGAGGCAATTAGCAACAACCCTTCTGGTATGTTGATGCCGAGAAAACTAAAATGATGTATTTAAGTAGTGGAACCTCGACTGATGAGTGCTAAGGAAGTTGATACTTGAATACAAAGATGAGTGTTGAGGTGGTGGGGCCATCAGCACTATGATGTGTTAAGGCAGTGAAGCCTGACAACGCAGTAGTGAGTGTTGAGGAATTTGCACGTCTCAACACTAAGAGGAGGGTGTGTTGAGGCAGTATGCCTGGAAACACAATAGTGATTGTTTAGGAATTTGAATTTCTCAACACTAAGAGTAAGGATGTATTGAGGCAGCATGCCTGACAACACAGTAGTGAGTGTTGAGGAATTTCCACGTCTCAACATTAAGAGGAGGGTGTGTTGAGGCAGTATGCCTGGCAACACAATATTGAGGAATTTGAACGTCTCAACACTAATAGGAAGGATGTGTTGAGGAATTATGCCTGGCAACACAATGTTGAGGAATTTGAACTTCTCAACACTAATAGGAAGAATGTGTTTAGGCAGCATGCCTGGCAACACAATAGTGAGTGTTGAGGAATTTGCACATCTCAACACTAAGAAGAGGAATGTTCTGAAGCAGCATGCCAGGCAACACAGTAGTGAGTGTTGTGGAATTTGCACGTCTCAATACTAAGAAGAGGAATGTGTTGAAGCAGCATGTCTGGCAACATAGTAGTGAGTGTTGAGGAATGTGCACGTCTCAACACTAAGAGGAACACGCGTTGAGGCAGAATGCCTAACAACACAGTAGTGAGTGTTGAGGAATTTGCATGCTCAACACTAATAGGAAAACGTATTGAGGCAGTATGCCTGACAACACAGTAGTGAGTGTTGAGTAATTTGCACGTGTCAACACTAAGAGGAAGACGTGTTGAGGCAGCATGCCTGGCAACACAATAGTCAGTGTTGAGGAATTTGCACGTCTCAACACTAAGAGGAAAACGTGTCGAGGAAGCATGCCTGGCAACACATTAGTGAGTGTTGAGGAATTTGCACGTCTCAACACTAAGAGGAAAACGTGTTGAGGCAGCATGCCTGGCAATACAGTGGCGAGTGTTGAGGAATTTGCACGTCTCAACACTAATAGGAAAACGTGTTGAGACAATGTTGAGGAATTTGCACGTCTCAACACTAAGAGGAAAGATGTGTTGAAGCAGCATGGTTGGCAATACAGTGGCGAGTGTTGAGGAATTTGCACGTCTCAACACTGATAGGAAAACGTGTTGAGGCAATACGCATGGCAACACAATAGCGAGTGTTGAGGAATATGCACGTCTAAACACTAAGAGGAAAGATGTGTCGAAGCAACATGCCTGGAAAAACAGTAGTGAGTGTTGAGGGATTTGCACGTCTCAACACTAAAAGGAAAACGTGTTTAGGCAGTACGCCTGGCAACACAATGGCGAGTGTTGAGGAATTTTCATGTCTCAACACTAAGAGGAAATATGTGTTGAAACAGCATGCCTGGCAACACAATAGTGAGTGCTTAGGTATTTGCACGTCTCAACACTAAAAGGAAAACGTGTTGAGGCAGTATTCCTGGCAACATGATGTAGTTTTAATTGTGGTAAGAAGGGTGGTTCGTTTAAGACTTGTAGAGATTTAGTTTAAGACTTAAAATAAAAATAAAAGAAATATATACAAAGGATTGTCACAAAATATCGAGAGAACTGGGACTCAGGATTCCACCAAACTCATAATATAAGGTTCAAATATTAATTCTTTTAACAATTATAGATCAATAAATAAAGACATGGACTCTTATTTTTGCCAAGGAATATTCTCAAAATATTAGTTGTAAATCCTAAGCATGGGACATCAAAACATCTAAGCAAGCATGACCTATCAAACAAGATGACAAATAATTAATCAAAATCATTATTCAATTTTAATTAGTGTAAAAGTCATATAAGAATTAAATATAACTACCCAAATATGATATTAGGCTTCCTCCGTCATCATAGTGGTGGGGTTTAGCTCTTCATGGTGAAAACACACTGAAAATAATAACATGGCTCAAAAGGTGTTTTTATTGAAGAAATTATATGACTCAGCGAATCTGCAACGCTGTAATGGCGTTACAGAGTTCACTGTTACAGAAGGTGTGGCTAGTTGAAGATATGCGTGGCTATTGTACTGTTATAGAACTGTTTGAATATAAGACACTGACTGCGACTGTTCTGTGCAACTTAATGTTCTTCAGATTAGGGTTATTGAGAACGACACTTCTGATATGTCGTCTGCAACTCTTCTTCTTCCTCTTCTCTACTGCTACTGCAGAATCGCTCTGCAGCGATTTCTGTTGCTCTAAACCTACCCCAAACTCTCCACGCCCCTTCATGGAACTCGTATCTCTCTATTTGTACACAACAGAGTTAATTAATCTTCACGAAATCTTTTGTTTCCTTCCTTGCAAGTTACGGTATTCTCTTCTTATTTTTCTTTATTTTCTATGCGACTGCTGAGATTCCTTGTATACTCAAACTTCCCTCTGATAGAGTCAAATCTTGCAGAAAAGATATTCTTCTCTTAACTCCCATGCAACTTCCATATTTGCCTTAAAACTTACAGGAATGACTCATCTCTCTGTTTCGTGAAATCTTCCTTTTCTTACGATTTTTTCAAACATACCATGCCTGTCTTGATTTAACAGGTTAATCCTCAATGGATTCCGAGCAAAACTCTCACAAAATCCCGACTAAAACTCTGCTCTAAAAACCCGAGAAAACTATTATTCCTCTGTTTGTTGAGAATCGGTTATCCAGCCCACTTTGCTTCGTTAAATTACTTAGGCCAGTCATGTTTACGCCTTTAGAGTCCAGCCCAATTAAATCTGGTGATTGAATCTGTCAATACATAACCCAAAAATCGGAGCCAAATTCTGTTCGTAACTGAAATATTTTCCCGCCAAATCCAGAAATTTGAATTGTTGAAGATAACCTCCCCTTATCCAGTTCTGGTGTGCCAACAGTAGTTGCCATGGGTTACCCCTTATCATCTGGGTTCCCCTTATCCATTTGAGGGATGTCTTCAGTAATTTTCTCTGTAGAGTCCAAATACCACTTTTCGAGCCAATTTCTCCGCGCTTGTTTATTTCTCCAAAAATACCTACAAAGACATAAAATACCAAAATAAGTACAAAAAATGGTACTAACAATATAGAAAATCGAGATCAAAATAGACACATAAATGCGTCTATCAAATACCCCCAAACTTATTATTTGTTAGTCTCGAGCAAATCAAATCTACAAAATAAAATCCTAACTCATTGTCGCAGGCATCGTCGATTGCACTTAGCATATGCAACAATCCTTTAGACCCCTAGGTGTCCCTAATGGCCGAGTTATAGTCTCGGGAGGCTTACCATAGATATGCCCACAAAACCTTTACTCCAGACCCTATCTATCTATGCAGAACCTTGGAAGGCACTAAAGAATCTCCTTGGTTGGCATACTTATTGACAACATGAGGAAGTACCCTGATGCGAAATTCCAATTGTGGTACGCGAGTTTGCACCCACATACTAAAATTCATATATAAGTGACAGATCTCTACTCAGACAGTCGCACTATGGACATCAATATCCGAAGTGAATAAATCACATGGATAGATTCAGAGATGGATATGGAGAAAAACATATGTGGTTTTGATGTTGACTAGGTGAACGGTGTTTCTCATATCTGTCTGAAGGCCACTGCCAAAATGAACCTATCCTAATGGACTGAGATACTAGTATGACTAGTATCAACACAACTGGCACATACAAGGGAACCGGTGATCGATAATCCTATCTCTAGGTCAACACAACTGGCATATACAAGGGTACCAGTGATCGACTTTATTGAATTTATTCTGGTTGGTCTAGTGGTCTGGTCTCAAAAAAAAAATTAATAAAATTTTTTTTTCATGTTTTTTTTTTTGTGTGTGTATCTCAATCACTCTATTTCACCCTAGCAGAGGTAACAACTTGATTCGTGAGCCCCACCTAATCACATAGAGAAACACATTTTAAAAGGAAAACAAAATAAAAACATAAGTGAAAAGGACTCAACGAGATATGGCGAAACTACCATGTTATTTCTAACACCTGAGTTATGTGCTTTTATGAATAGACTCTTTAGATGTTGCTATCTAATCAGATTGGTTCCTCAACTCCTACAATCAAGATGCTTCCATCCACTTAGATTGGTTAGTGCCATTCTTAATAGGCATAAATTTCTAGGCTCTGGAGTTTATTTATTGTAACTAAAAAGTTTCTCCCATACCCCAAAACTTAAATCAACATTGTCCTCAATGTTCTAAAGATGAAATTAAAGCATGAACAAGGAGAAATTGTTACCATTTGAATCAAAAAAGCTAAGGAAAGATATTACTGTGTTGCATGAGTATGGGTTAACTCCCAAGAAATGCTAAGTTTAACGTCTTCAGCCAGACATAAGAAATAATTAATCACCTCGAATCATATAGCAATAGCCGGAACAACTGTGGGTCGTCTGCATCAAAAAGTGTTAACACATATAAAAGGAAACTGCAACAAACCAAGAATAAACATAACACACCCTTGCCTAGTTTCCTGTTTAATACAACTACATCTAGTTGTGGTTCAGGTTCAGGTCTATAAAGGGGTGTAAATAAAATATTTCCATGGGCTGCACCTCCTCATAAGTAAGATCCGAAATATAAGGTTCTAAGGTCTGGAAAAATTTAGAAGCACACAATAATAACCTGAATGATTTAGGATCCTCTAAGTCAATCATATTTGACTCACACGGTTGACCATAATGAGAGTGGTGGTCATTCTTAAGCAAATGTGCCATTTCTATTTTCCTAAAATAATTAGGTTTAGACTCAGAACTTAATAACTGACACATTTTGAACTCATACATTCCAACATTTGGAAGGAAATATTTGGTGGGAAAACAAAGTCAATCCGGATATCATAGCCTGGGTAAACCACATCAACCATAGGATGGGTTTCTAACAACTGGACTTCTTCCTGGATATCATTAGGTTCGGGAAAACGTGTCTGAAGATGATCTTTTAAAATGGTAGAGGTACATATGTCAAGTCCCAAGTGAGGGATCTCTGTATGAGCTAAAGGTAAGGCACATGGATAATGATAATCACCCCCAAACTTAGAGTTTTGGGTGTCTCTAGATAGACTAGATACAATTTCCCTAATTTCTAGATCGTCAGAATCCTGAAAATAGTCAATTGCTTCTTCTGGGTTATACTCAGGTGATGCATCCTCAGGAAAATTTATAAGCTCTACGAGTTCATCTTCTTTGTCTAAGACTATTGTTTCTAAATCGCTAGACTCTAAAACATTATTCTCAGAATAAACTCGTTCCTCTAAACCATTATCGGCTTCGTAATCAAAAAAAAATTCTACATCGTCTAAAACGGTGGTATTTCTAGTCAAATCCTCATCCTTTTGAATAGGTGAATAATCAATAAATTATTTGGAATTGAACTAGAAATAACATGATCATTAAAAAGCTCAGTTGGGGTAACAAATTCCTGATCACTATGCCTACATATTTCAAATTCTTAGTCAACAGTATCCTCATTATAATCATCATTATAGTAACATGAAAATGATCGAACCTCATCTAAAGTAGTGTTACCAATTCTAACCTCGTCATCTTGATTATGCAAATAACTATCCTCATTTTCAAGGGTACTATTGGAAACACTATATTGAAAATTTAGACTATCTTGAGCAAATTTTTCCACAATCCTATTTGTATTCTCAGTAAATCGCTTAAGAGACTCTTTTAGAGACAAATTAGTTGACTGCTCCTCTGGAAGAATATTAAAGGTTTTATTCATAAATAAGGTATGGCTCTTGAAAGACTCTTATAGAGAAATAGAAGGATTGTTTTGCTCATATGACAGGTGGGTGTGCGAATAGTAATTGGGCTCACCCTGGTATGACCCATAACCTTGAAAATGTTGACGTTCCCAGACACTATTCACACTATGGTCATAATAAGAATGATGTCCATGTTACTCAGTCGGATATTCATTGTATTGACTATTGTAATACCAATTCGACATAATTTGTGCAAATGCAAATGCAAGGATGACTAAAATGGGTAAGCTCAGGTTACCACAGCAAAATATACCCGAAAGTACAAGGCTGAGGTTTGTGTACTTTCAGCTGGTAACTCCCATAAGGCCCAAGGCACGGGTTCAGCTTACTAATCCACGAGTTTTCCTAAAATCGGTATTCTAACGATGCAATTAGTGTGTGCACGTGATTTTTTTTATAAGTAAAATACTAAAAAAATAAACAAACAATATATACAAGTACAAAAATAAAGAAAATAAAAACTAACAAAAATAAAAGATAATCTTGGATTTTTTTGTACTTTTTTAGGCAAGTCCAACTTTCCACTTTTAGCTTTCACCAAAACCTGCACACCAAAAACAAAAATACACAAAGTAAAATATAACAAAAGAAATAAATCAAATAAAGAAATTAAAAAAAATAAAATCTAAAACCTAACCTTAAAACAAGTCCCCGACAACGACGCCAAAAATTGATGTAGTTTTAATTGTGGTAAGAAAGGTGGTTCGTTTAAGACTTGTAGAGATTTGGTTTAAGACTTAAAAATAAAAATAAAAGAAATATATACAAAGGATTGTCACAAAATATCGAGAGAACTGGGACTCAGGATTCCAACAAACTCATAACATAAGGTTCAAATATTAATTCTTTTAATTATAGCTCAATAAATAAAGACATGGACTCTTATTTTTGCCAAGGAAGATTCTCAAAATATTAGTTATAAATCCTAAGCATGGGCCATCAAAACATCTAAGCAAGCATGACCCATCAAACGAGATGACAACTAATTAATCAAAATCATTATTCAGATTTTAATTAGTGCAAAAATCATATAAGAATTAAATATAATTACCCAAGTATGATATTAGGCTTCCTCCGTCATCCCGGTGGTGGGGTTTATCTTTTCATGGTGAAAACACGCTCAAAATAACAAATCATGGCTCAAACGGTGTTTTTATTGAAGAAATTATATGACTCAGCGAATCTGCAACGCTGTAATGGCGTTACAGAGTTCATTGTTACAGAAGGTGTGGCTAACTAAAGATATGCATGGCTACTGGACTGTTACAAAACTGTTTGAATATAACACACTGACTGCGACTGTTCTGTGCAGCTTAATGTTCTTCAGATTAGGGTTCTTGAGAACGACACTTATGATATGTCGTCTGCAACTCTTCTTCTTCCTCTTCTCTACTGCTTGCAGAATCTCTCTGCAGCGATTTCTGTTGCTCTAAACCTACCCCAAACTCTCCACACCCCTTCATGGAACTCGTATCTCTCTATTTCTACACAACAGAGTTAATTAATCTTCACGAAATCTTTTGTTTCCTTCCTTGCAAGTTACGGTATTCTCTTCTTATTTTTCTTTATTTCCTATGCGACTGCTGAGATTCCTTATATACTCAAACTTCCCTCTGATAGAGCCAAATCTTGCAGAAAAGATATTCTTCTCTTAACTCCCACGAAACTTCCATATTTGCCTTAAAACTTCCAGGAATGACTCATCTCTCTGTTTCGTGAAATCTTCATTTTCTTACGATTCTTTCAAACATACCATGCCTGTCTTGATTTAACAGGTTAATCCTCAATGGATTCCGAGCAAAACTCTCACAAAATCCCGACTAAAACTCTGCTCTAAAAACCCGAGAAAACTATTATTCCTATGTTTGTTGAGAATCGGTTATCCAGCCCACTTTGCTCCGTTATATTACTTAGGCCATCCCTTTTTACGCCTTTAGAGTCCAGCCCAATTAAATTTGGTGACTAAATCTGTCAATACATAACCCAAAAATCGAAGCCAAATTCTATTCGTAACTGAAATATTTTCCCGCCAAATCCTGAAATTTGAATTGTTGAAGATAACCCCCCTTTATCCAGTTCTGGTGTGCCAATAGTAGTTTCCATGGGTTACCCCTTATCATATGGGTGCCCCTTATCCATTTGAGGGATGTCTTCAGTAATTTTTTCCGGAGAGTCCAAATACCACTTTTCGAGTCAATTTCTCCGCGCATGTTTATTTCTCCAAAAATACCTACAAAGACATAAAATACCAAAATTAATACAAAAAAGGGTACTAACAGTATAGAAAATCGAGATCAAAATAGATACATAAATGCGTCTATCACAACACAATGAGAGTGTTGAGGAATTTGCATGTCTCAACACTAATAGGAAAACGTGTTGAGGCAATACGCCTGGAAACAAAATGGCGAGTCTTAAGGAATTTGCACGTCTCAACACTAAGAGGAAAGATGTGTTGAAGCAGCATGCCTGGCAACACAGTAGTGAGTGTTGAGGGATTTGCACATCTCAACACTAAAAGGAAAACGTGTTGAGGCAGTACGCCTGGCAACACAATGGCGAGTGTTTTGAGGAATTTGCACGTCTCAACACTAATAGGAAAAAGTGTTTAGGCAATACGCCTGGCAACACAATGGCGAGTCTTGAGGAATTTTCACGTCTCAACACTAAGAGGAAAGATGTGTTGAAGCGGCATGCCTGGTAACATAGTAGTGAATGTTGAGGTATTTGCACGTCTCAACACTAAAAGGAAAACGTGTTGAGGCAGTACGCCTGGCAACACAATGGCGATTGTTAAGTTGCACGTCTCAACACTAATAGGAAAACGTGTTGAGGCAATACGCCTGGCAACACAATGGCTAGTGTTGAGGAATTTGCACGTCTCAACACTAAGAGGAAAGATGTATTGAAGCAGCATGCCTGGCAACACAGTAGTGAGTGTTGGGGGATTTGCACATTTCAACACAAAATGAAAACGTGTTAAGGCAGTATGCCTGGCAACACAATGGCGAGTGTTGAGGAATTTGCACGTCTCAACACTAAGAGGAAAGATGTGTTGAAGCAGTATGCCTAGAAACACAGTAGTGAGTGTTGAGGAATTTACACATCTCAACACTTAAGAGGAAAACGTGTTGAGGCAGTACGCCTGGCAACACAATGGTGAGTGTTTAGGAATTTGCACGTCTTAACACTAAGATATTTAAAATTTATTTGATAGGACTAATAGATATAAAACATTTAGTTTAAGGATAGTTTCTTAGCTTTGTCTCTGGTAGGCATGTCCTTCGTGCATGATTTGGCTTTGGGTATATTAGGCTCTCCCGTGAGTAAGCGGTATCAGGCGTTAGTGATGACATCGGGATGATGACATATTGATAGACAGGCAAAAGTCCCCAGGTCTTGATGGGACGAAAAATAACCAGTTGTGAAGAGAGTTGTTCAACGAGACTTACTTGTGTGTGGAACCTGCGAACAAATGCTGCTACACTCTCTCCAGGCAATTGCATCAGATTTTCGAGTTGTTCATACGACAAAAAATAATCTTCAGGATTGGACAGCTTGTTGGAGACCCTCTCAGGTATAGACATTGGCAGGGAACATACTCCTAGTTTCTCGTTGTTTCTATGTATCCATGAGCGCCCCAGAACCATATCATAATTCGGGTATTCCTTGACAATATGAATATTGGCGTGTGTTAGGGCGTCTCGTATATCGATTTCGAGATTAATGTACCCATAGGGATCATATTCGGTCAGCGAGCAACTTCTTGTTTCGAAATTTCTGCAGCTCTCAGAGTCTTGACGGTGAAAATGTTGAAGTCAGAGGCCGCGTCAATCAGTATGCTTTCAAACTCGACATATTTCAGGTGAGTAGTGGTTAGGAGTCCCTAGTTTCATTTACCAGTTGTACCTTCCAAGAGAGACTGGGATTTCCGGGTAACTTCTCCAATTGAAAACAATCGCATGCTCCATCATAGATTGCAAGGTTTCGTGAACATAGTCCCCAGAAAGCATTAATGCACAACTCCTCCAATTGATGTTAAGTCACATTTGGATTCTGAACTTCTTGACATAATTATTCGGATGCTTGTTGTTTCGCTCCTTATGATTTGTGACCATGTCCTTCTTGGTTTTGGCAAGAACTTCTTGTCTCTCCATTAAATCGATAATGGTAATGGGAGGTTGGTCTCCTCTGGCTCCTCCAGTCTCTCGTCCTTATGGTGGAGTGGCAGCAGCTCTGTGACAATCGAGTGCGTCACACTTGAAGAAACATTGGGGGCAGTGACAGCGGCTCTGGCTCTGGTGATCGGAGGTGTAACGTCTGAAGGAACGCCGCTGGTGTTGATGGAAAAGTTTGCGGCGCCGAGGGTGTTGATCATGTTGGAAGGTAGTACATTGATGCCACTAGAAGGAACGTTGATACCAAGGGTGTTTTCAGCGCCGGTGGCCTCAGGGTTTGTTACTGACTCGGACCTGAGCTCTACCATCTTGAAATTGGGATTGAAAAATGAAATTGGAAATTGGAAATTGGAAATTGATATTGCAACCGAGAGATTATCTCCCACTGTGGTCGCCAACTGTTTGTGGGTGAAAACTGTTTCTGCCGTTTTTGGTAAATTTGGGTGTGTTGATGAGAAACGAGCCTAAACCTTAAACAAATGCACTACATGGGAGTACTTTAGATTCGAGAGATCAATCTGTATAATCCTAGCCTAAACCAAGAAATGGCCGTTCCAGTCTTGCTTCGGTCACAAAGTGAAGGAGAAGTGTTGGTCTTAGGGAGGGAAGCGAAAAAGGTGTTGAGACCAGAATGGTTAATTCTGAAGGTGTACCTATTTTATGACTTGTATCAGAATATGGAACTGGCTTGCGGAGTGCAAGCTATCAGTTCTTTGGTGTTTTTCTGGATACTTGTGTTGTTGTTAACCTCAAACTTTTCGTCCGGTTGAAATAGGTAGAAACCTATTTATACAAGTCATAAAATTGAACGCACCCTGATCTCGTAGGAGGTGGCAGTGGTTGAGTGATGGAGAAGTGGGGTAATCTGTAACTGCCAGAAACCACGCCTCCACTATGAAGGAAATGGGTTCGTTTATACCCACTACTTCTTTCCGCCACAAACTGTCCTATTTTCCTGACACTTTATTACATTGGACGTGTTGCGCGTCGCACGCTGTAAACCGCCAGACCAATACCCTGATGAGCATCCCCCAGTTTGTGACATGTTTGATGTCTCGAGTATGGAAAAGTGCAGCAGATTGCTGAGTGGGTCTTGTATGTAAGACCTGCCTATTCTGATTAATTGTACGCCAACTAAGTAGCAGTTAGCCATGTATGGCAAGTCAAAGTCAGGAGACTTGCCGCAGGAGAGTAGCGTGTCATGCTATTAGGCTTGTCTTGGCTGGTCGCCTAAAACTTGCCATAGGCCTGTCAATTATGTGGCAAATTTGAACGACAGAGATTGTAATTCAGGAGAAAGGTGGCCGTTGATTATTGCCACATTCCATTGGCATCTGATAATAGCATAGTGGCGCCATTTTCACATGCCAAGGGCATGGTGGCACATTTAACGCATGACAGTGGTACAACGGCATAGTTAGCATATGCCAGTGGCATAGTAGCGTGAATAGCGCCTGGCATAGCTGTGGCAGCTATATTTTGGCATATTGGTGTTAGATCCAAATATGGCTTCGACAACATTGGCTCCAGTTTCCATATCAAACTTAATTCCTTAAGTGGCATTATTTGGCTTGGTTGGCGTGGCAACCTTCGCTAATTTAGGGTTTGGCATATCGAAACCCTAATTAGCGCGTGTGGCATGTGGCGGCGACAAGGTGACGTTCTTTATGCAAACGGTACCATGGTCGTATTAAAGGAATTGTGGCAGATCCACAATATGGGAACGACTACAGGTGTAAGGATGGCCACGGGTGGCCATAGTATGGCTCCATTTTTTGGGTTTCATGGGCCCAACTTGGATCGTGGCATGTTGTGGGGCCAAAGTGGCGTACTTTGGGCCACTACCAAAATTAGGGTTTCGACTAATGGCACTGAGTCAAAAGTCGTGTTTTCATCATAAAACCCTAATTGGAGTTTGTCATGGTGTTGGCCACGATCAAAAAGGTGAGTTAGAACGAAGGCGCTTTATTTATGGCACGTTGACACGTTTGACATGCTACTGCGGAAAATTGATGCCATTGGAACGTTCGGCATGCCAATCAGCGTATTGGCGCGGCATTGCACGTTTGACATGCCATTAGCATGCCGGCGCGGTTTTTGGAAAGCCAATTGGCATTACGGTCATCCGGTGTAATTTTTCCCTTTTTAATACTGTGGAGGTTTTAGAGCGACCTGATTGGTCGATGGGGAAAAGAGGGCCGGTCAAGCATCATGGGGGTGTGGCCAGCTGCAAGTGGCGCCGGCTGGCCTATGGCACGGCCACACCTCCCTTTTTTGTTGCTCCTATTTTCCGCGGCTCCTCTTTTATTCCTTGTTTTTTGATTTTGGGTAGGATTTTGCACCTACTTATTGATTGAACTCTACATAGAGTTCTTTAAATTTATTTCCGGAGAGCAATATGCTTTCCTATTGAGTACTTTATGCAAAGGGCTTAACCTTGATACTTCGGGAAATTCATGGTACTCTGCTGCGAGTGAACATTAATTGTCATGTCATATAAATATTAAGGGTTTAGCCGGGGAACATAGCACAGAAAAGTATTCAGTGAGTCTTATATTAATGAATAATATAGGCAGGGTGCCTAAATTTACAGAATATATGGGATTGTTGCTACATGCACCATTCTAGATAAATTTCATGTGAATATATTGAATTGCTCAATAAATCCACCAGTGAAGAGGTTGGACGCTCATCACTTTACATGGCCCTGTCTATTTGCAGAATGACAGCATATTAAATGCCAGGTTTTACAATTTTATCCCTGGCCTAAAAACCATCATCAACAACGGCAAACCTTGAAGGATATGAATTACCAAATCTTTATCAGACACGGATCTACCAATTTGAGCTAATTGATGTGAGATGGATCGTGCTTTATTGAAATACACTAACATTGAGTCTGAACTTTTCTTTAAACTAATAAAATCAGTCTTGAATTGTAACAGACGAGATTTGGTAGAAGAATTGCAGTTTTGTTCCAATCGATTCCAGATCTCATGAGAAAAAGTGCAATCAATAACTTGGGAATGGATTTCTTCAGTGTAAGCAGAAAATAACCAAGATAAAAGAGCAGAGTCTTGATTTACCCAATAAGCGTAAGCCGGATTTGAAACAAATTCATTATCAGTATCTTTATCGACGAAGTCTGAAGCAGTGACGATATCAACACCAGCAGGAGATGTTTTCCGGACATATTTCACAGGACAGTGAAACGATCCATCAAGAAATCGAAAGAGATCATAACTGCGTAGTAATGGAGCGATTTAATATTTCCAGAGGGGGTAGTTATTTGCATATAATTTTGATGGAGGTTTGAATGTTAATGGAATATGTTTGGATAAAGTAGCCATTGAAGATCGAAGATGAAGTTCGAAAGGCGAATTAGAAATTGAAATTGAAGATGAAGTTAGGGTTATGGAATTATATTTGATACCATGTTGGAAGATATTATGTCGTTAGACAATCTCCACTGGTTTTCATTAATCCAAAATCATTCTTACTGACTCAATCCACAAATATCTCTTTTTAAACACCTGAAATTGACGGCTGGTTTAGCAGGTGACAAATCCAAAGCTAACAGTCACTTGATAAGTGCATAATTCATATGATTTTAGTGTCCATTCCATACTTGCTTTAGCTATTATTCTTGCATATTTTCGTATTATTACTCTTGTTTTCTCTTATCTGCCTCAATTAGGTGAATCATCCAAAAAGGAGCTACAAAGTGCTGAAAAGAGCTAAGGAGTGAAATATTCCAAGTATCCAAGTGCCCAAGTCCAAGAGAAGTGGAAGAAGTGCGACGAAAAGGATCAAAACACTCAAAATCAAGAGAAGGGACAAAGACCGATCTTAACTCATTCAAATTAAGGTTTTCTCATCATCATCTTTAATAGAAGTTAAATATAAAAATAATGCAAAAAGAATGAGGTCATTACGAGTTGGGATGAAGAAGTTGTGGCCAAAACAAGCTTTTATTGAATACCGAAGACAGTAAAATTCGTGGACGGGTTTCATACTTTAATTCCGAAAATATCTGCTGGAATTTGAAGTTCGAGGACTGGGTTTGCGAACTTAGCAAGTGGAAAACGTGTATTAACACTTTGGAAGGCCTAAGGGCATGTTTGGGGTCATTATTTCGTTATTTCGGGTCGGGTTTCTTAACTGAACTAAATACTTGAAGATCAAGCAATGTAAACCTATAAAAAGGTATTAGGTTATGTAAAATCATATCATCCATCTCATATCACAAGTTCTACATCAAAACCTAGGGTTTACTCCTTTAGGGGGAAACCACCATTATTCATCTTCTTTGTAATATGAGTAGCTAAAATCCTTTGTTGATTAAGGATGAATTCAATGTTCTAAGCGTGGAGATTTATTAATAATACAAATCTATTAAGAGTTTTTATCATCATCGTTTTTCTTTATCATATCTAGGGTTTATGTGTAATTCTTAGATTGATTGGGGATGCATACTAGATTGATCTATTGATTGTTCTATTACTAGTGGAAGTTAGGAAATAAGTAATCATCGAATAACTCTCTACACAAGTAGAAATCGCGAGACCTTACAGAGGGATTCTGTGGAGGAATCGTGTGTGAAGACAACACCATCAAGTAAACCTTGATCTAAGAGTTTAACTACTGGGATCAACCTAAATTCACAAAGCTTAGAGCGTTCGATTGGATTACACCTTGAGTGATCTACTACTTGGTGGTTCGTTGGATAGAATCTGGTAGTCGAGAACTTCTGTATCCAGTGATAGAAGGAGTTTTGGGGATAACACTGATCTAGCTGTTATTCTAGGGTTGGTGATGAATGGTTCTTACAAACGATAAATAAGTATTTTAATCCAGCTATCGCTTGATAACGGCGAAGGATTCCTTGATCATCTATCTTCTTTATTGTCTTTATATACATTTTACAACCAAACCCCCATTTGTTATTTACTTTATTTTGCAGATCAAATAACCTATCAATTACACAGCTCTCTGTGGGAACGATCTCTTACTACCGCTATATTACTAGTTAATTAGTGGGAAATATCTGAATTAATTTGTTGTGCCTACGATAGCCCATACATCACTCACCAAACATTAACTGACACCTGACAGTTACACACACACACACACACACACTCCACACAATTACATTAAATACTCACATGTACAATCCACACAGATTGAAGTCTAATATCTAACAGAATGTAATGAATGCAAGGCATCTTTGGACTTGTATTAACACTAGCAACTTTGCTGATAGTGTGGTGAAGGATAAAGAAAGTGCAGCAGTGCAGGTTAAGCATAAACAGTTAATGCAAGGTTGTTTACAGCTGTGATCAATCACACGTTTTATTCACACGTGACAGTATCAGTTATATATCAGTTAACCACACTATATATAATTGTAGTCTGCATGTAGTTAAGTTGTAATGAATTTCATCATCTTTGTAATAAATAATATTGTTGCATTAATTCTGGAATAAACACACTATCTCCATGGTATCAGATATGGAAAGGTTTCTTCAAACTGTAATTTGATCCTACAGATCTTCAATTAGATTTTGTTACTGGTTTATCTTCATCTTTTATTCATTCTTCCTTAAGATTTCAGTATTATTTCCCAAAAGCTGCATTTGTGTGTTCTTCAAGAGGATACTTTCTTCTAAATCCTGATTTGATTCAAGTTTTTGTTCAATAGTTGTTAATTCTATGGCCGCATCTTGAGTTTTCAATCAAGATTCATGTGTGTTTCTTGATCAAATTAAGCTATTGTTTTCAATCTTTGAATTGTTTCTGTTCACTTTTTAGATCTCAGGTCTGTTTTTAATTCAAGAATTCTCATCATCTACATCAATATAAAATCCAACCACAACTTTTTCTTCATGGGTACCTCTAAATCATCTTACTCTCAAATTATAAGAGGATAACTTCATTAATTAGAAACATCTAATGAGCCATTCATACAAAAGTACAAGCTAATGAAGTATTTGGATGGATCTTTTGAGTGTCATGTGCAATACACTAGCAAAAGAAATCAAGAAAATGGATTTGAGAATCCAATTTACATGGATTGGATGGATGAAGATTCCTCTATTATAATGTGTATAAACTTTATAATTTCAGATATTTTCATCGCATACTTCTAACGATGGACAAATATTGAAAATCGATTTGCAAGAGCATCTTCTACTCACTCAATTCAGCTTCACACCAAGCTACTCTCTCTCACTCAAGGTATTAAGTCAATTTATTCCTTAATTAATGAGAATAAGAGTATTCCAGATCAGTTAGAAGATGTCGTAGAAGTAATATCAGATAAAGAACTTGTTGTAGTTACTCTAAAAGCACTAAACTCTGACTATATACCTTTTTCCATAGCTGTGAGACATCGAAATCCACCTGTGACATGTATTGAACTGCATAATAATTTGCGTAATGAAGAAGCAGTTGTACGTGAAAGAATCAAGACATTAAAAGAGTGAAACTGAGACTGTGGCTTTCTTAGCAAATTCCCGTAGAGGTGCTTATATAGGTTCCTTTAATCATAAAGGAGGATATAAAGGTAGAGGATCTTATGGAAGATATCCAAATCCATCTATGTTTACAAGAAATGCATCAGGCAGACGATATATATCTACTAAAGAACCAATTTGTCAGATATGCATCTCAAAAGGTCATACAGCTGATGTCTGCAATCAAAGGCTTAATTTCTAGCAAGACTACCACCTGCTAATTTGAGTGTTATGTTAGATGTTGCTGATATTTTTGATACTGATGAGTGGATTGCAGACGGTGGTGCTAATTCACATATAGCTTCAACATTTGATGCTTTACAAGAGATTACTCATTATGATGGTGCTGAGGTAATCAAGACAATAAATGGTAAAGGTATGTTTATTACTCGTATTGGGTCTGCTAGTGAACATGTGCATGAGCATTCTTTTACACTTAGTGACATTTTATTAATACCTCAATCCTCACATAATCAACTCTCAGTCCACAAGTTTACCTCTCGCAATAATTATTCCATAACTCTTAACTGCCATAATTTTTTTGTGAAGGATCTGAGCTCTGGGAAGACTCTCTACCAAGGAACACATAAGAATGGTCTTTACCTATCAACTTCAACTCATCTATGTATGCTTTATCATCAATAATAATAACTGATAATGCTTTTCTGCACAGAAGATTTGTTCATCCCTCTTTTCAAACCTTTCAGAAAATTTGTAATCATTTACAATTAAAAAATGTAGATAATAAACCATTTACTTGTATGGATTGCAAAGTTTGTAGAAGTCAGGAACTTCCTTTTCATCTTTCTCTTACTAGTACTCAACAACCTCTGGATTTGTTGCACATGGACCTTTAGGGACCTTGTCATGAATCTTATGTATCAGCATCTCTTTATTATGCAAATATAATGGAAGATTACACCATATATTGTTGGATTATACCTTTAAATTCAAAAGCTTATTTCAAGCATGCTTTTCATTCTTTTGTCTTGGTATTGAGAAACTTTTGTCACAATCTGTTCTCACCACTAGGAATGATAATGGTGGTGAATTCTTAAATGATTTTCTCAAATAATTTTATTCTCAAAAAGGTATAAATCATGAACTCTCTTGTGCTCACACACCAGAGCAGAATGGTGTTGTTGAATATAAACACAATCATTTACTTAGTGTTACTAGGACGCTTTTGTTTCAATCTGGTTTGCGTACTTCATATTGGGTTGAGGCCATTCTCACTGCAAATTATTTTATCAATAGACTCCCAACTAGAGCCATTCATATTGTAACTCATTTTGAAATGGGTTTTCATAGAAAACCAGATTATAACTTTCTAAAAAAAATTGGGTCGTCATGTTTTCCTTGGATAAAACTATACTTTCACCAAACTAGAGCCAGGGAGTAAACATTATGTTTCATAGGCTATAGTCTTACTCATAAAGGATATAGATGTCATGATCCTTCTACTGGCCATGTTTACATTTCTAGACATGTGACATTTAATGAATTATCTTTTCCTTTCAAGGACTCTACTCTTCATTCTATTACAACATCTCTTACTTACTCTTCGTTCTACTACAACATCTCTTGCTTCTTCTACTTCTGCATTATCTACCACTCCTGTACTTTCTCCTACAATGTCTTACCAGCTCCTTCTGTAGCTTCTACTCCTTTGAATGTTACTAAGAGTGATCATAAGTTCATAACATGACTACTAGCAAGGAGTAAAAATGGTATTAAAACTCCAAAATAATATTTTTCCACCAAACATCCATTGCCACTAGTATTGATTGTTAATAAAATTTAAGTATCAACATGTATTACTGCTTCCAACAAGCAACAAGTTTGGAGAGTGGCTTCCATAAATGAGTTTACAGCTCTGTAACAAGCTGGTACTTGGTCTCTTGTTGCTCCTTATGCTAATCAAAACTTAGTTGGTTGTAAGTGGGTGTTTAGAGTAAAACATAATGCAAATGGTAATGTTGATAGATACAAATCAAGACTTGTTGCTAAGGGTAATCATCAACAACAAGGTGTATATTTTGAGGAGATATTCAGTCCAGTTGTAAGACCAACTACAATTAGAGTGATTTTATCTATGGAAGTTTTGTTTGATTGGAAGATACATCAATTGGATGTCAGCATGCCTTCCTTCATGGTGAGTTAAAATAAACTGTGTACATGACTCAGCCTCCAGGTTTTATTAATCCTGAGAAACCTAATCATGTTTGTTTACTCCGAAATTTATGGACTGAAGAAAGCTCCAAGAGGCCGGTATGAGAAGTTGAGTACACCTCTTGTTTCACTGAAGTTTGTAAATTCAAATGTTGATCCTTCTCTTTATGTGCATCAAGATGGAAAGCAAATCACATTGGCTCTTATATATGTGGATGACATTTTATTTACAGGTTGTTCAAATACATTTCTACAACTCATCTTTAAATACACTTTCCAATCAAAGATTTGGGTGACTTACACTATTTTCTCAGTCTTGAAGTAAAAATATATTATAATACTTTGGTTCTCTGTCATTTTTATTTTCTTGCTAAGTCCAACGGTTTATTAAAGCAAAAAAAACGTAATTACAATAGTTACAAAGGGGTCTCAAGACCCCCCATCCCCATAAACCAAAGTGGTTAAAGAAAATAATAGCTGCAAAGAAATAACAAAAAATAACATCACATACAAAAAAAAATAAAACTACCAGCGTCTATTGCCAACTCCTCCCAAGCTTCCTCTTTGCTTACTAATTTTATACAATTTACTATTGGAAAAAATTGTAGTCATAATGTCTATATCCTCAAAACCATTATAAAATTCATTGTCTTCATCATACTCCTCATCCGAAGCATAAGCACTCGGAACAAACTTAATTGGAGATTGAGCCGGTTTCTTAGTTGTCTGATTCCTTTGATCATGCTTATCCTTAAGATATTAATTTCTAAAGGCAGGATCCCTAATGAATTTAGCTCGAGTTTTATCATTTTTAATTTTGCTTACCTCATCAAATTCCTCTTTTGAAAGAAGAGAATCATCACGATGTTCCTTCGAAGGCATATGAGACACTCCTTTTAGTACCTTTTTACCAAGCTCAGAAATACTCTTTCCCGAATCCGAATCCTTATCATCCTCAATCTGGACCACGGAAAAAGATCCATAGTCACGACTAGGTGATTCCAAATTGTAATCAGGTTGTGATTTTCGCATATTTTGAATTTTGGTTGGCCTTCCTAGCCAATTTCTTTACCTCTTTTCTAACTTGGATATCTACATCAACATCACCCCAATTTTTAGAGCCAATGCTACCATATGATTCATCATTAGATTTCTCTAGATCATTGATGAGTGCCAAATATTGTATATATTTACACCTTTTTATTGGCATTTAACTCATCATTTGTGCACTAACGCTCCATTTTATCCCATATTCTATGTTTTCGTTGTTTTCAAGAATAAATATTTTTCTTAATTAATTTTGCATTTTTAGGTACTAAATAAAGCCTGTAACTCACGGAGCGAAAAGAGCAAAGAAATGGCAAAGACTCCCGCAGAAAGGCAGCGAAGAATGATGTTTGCAAGAGACGGATCAATTAGAAGTGGGCTTGAAGAGGAAGAATTGTTCTTAAAGAAGATATGGGCTTGGCATACCCAAGGCCCAAAACCCTTACCCAAATCCATTTCCATTATACATACCCATTTCCATGAGAGCCGTCAGATTGGATCCATCTCATCATCCAACGACCGCCTCATCATTGTGCATCAAAATCCGAAGCTCCTGTCAAACACCATAGTACCTAACTCCATCTGAAGCCGTCAGTTTTGTTGTATCTCATAATCCAACGGTCGCTACATACCTCTCCATCGTAGCCGTTCGATTCAATCTGTATGGGATCATCCAACGCTCTTTACTCGATGTTCATCAAAGTTCGCTATCCCCGCTTCACACCCTAGCATCGGAACCTATACCCTTCACCCAAACACTCCCTTCCCTTCTTCCCATCGATCTTCTCTTCCCCAAATTTCTTTCTTCTTCCCCCGACAATAGTGTGTGATAGACACATTTTTGTGTCCAGTTTGTTCTCAATACTATATATTGTTGGCACTCGATTTTGTACTAATTTTGTTATTTTATGTATTTTTAGGTATTTTTTTGGAAATAAATATTTTAAGAAAATTCGGCTCGAAAAGTTGATTTTGGCACCCGGAGGACACGTGTTATTCGGACTCCCAAGTTTGGATAAGGGGTAACCTAATTACTAAGGGGCACCCCCAGGTCACCCCAAGGCATCTGCTATTCGCACCCCAGTCCAGGATAAGGGGCACCTTCTTCAACAATTTGAAAACTGAAAATTGGCGGGAACATGTTCACAGTTCAAGAGAGATTTCGATCGAGAAAATGAAGGAGTTGTAGGTCGATTCAATGGCTGAATTTTGGTATAGAGATGTGAGATAGGTTGAGGAACACAGTATGGGTGACAAAATTGGTCAATTTTGGCTAGAATTTTTGTTTCTATTGACCAAACCAAAACAGAGCAACACGCACTGTAAGCAAGCAAAACTGGAGTTATAGCGTGCATGGAGGAGTTCTACTAGCATTGGACGAGTGCTGAGGCGTGGAGAAGGCAATTGGGAGTGTGCAGGAAGCAATAGTACGTAATAATCTTCTATTTTTGGCAATTATTCCCTATTTTTGGACAGCGGAAATAATGAAGATTATCTCGAGTTATGGCGAGATTAAACGCGCCTGTTGGGTATAAAAGGACCCCTTGGGTTTAGTAGAGAGGTTGTCGAGAGTTTGGGGAAGCTTTGGAGGCTACAGAGTGAAGAAAAATCGAGTTGCAGAGCCACCATTTATACTGCTGCAACTCAAGAACACGAAGAACATTAGACAACCAGAGACAGTCGTTCATACTACAGCAACAACGACTGTCATTTGTGGGTCGTAGTATTCTGTATACTACAGCACTTTCCATTTATCGTTCTTTGTAACGGTGTTTGCAACAATTATAAACGTTGCAAACACCCGATTTTCATTATTATCTCCATTTCATCATTTGTACACCTCTTTTGAGCAATGAAAAATTCCTTTGAGCGTGTTTCCGATATGCGGAGTTAGAACCCAACACTGGGGCGATGGAGGAAGCCTTATTTCACACTTGGGTAATTATATTTAATTCTTTTCATGACTTTTGCATTAATTTTAATTGAAATTATGATTTAAATTAATTAGTTGTGATTTGATTTGATGGGTCATGCTTAGCTTAGATGATTTGATGTCCCATGCTTAACATTTACACCTAATATTTTGAGAATCTATCTTGGCAATAAATTAGAGTCGATATATTTAATATATTTTTCGAGCTATTATTGATAAAAGAATTATTATTTGAACCTTAAGAAATGAATTTGGCGGAATCCTAGTCCCAGTACCTCTCTACCAATTTATCAATATTTGTATATATATTTATTTTCTAAAAAAATTATCCTTCACAAGTCCGAGAGTTTGAACCTCATTACTACAACCACGAAAAAAAATTAAATCATTTTGGCGCCGCCGACGCGGAATTGTGTTTAGGTAGAATTTTTTTTTAGATTTATTTTTCTTTGTTCTTTTTTACGTTCTTTGGGTATTTGTCTATGTGATACAGGTTTTGAGGCTTGGATTGAAAAGAAAAAAAAAAGAAGAAGAAGTTGTCAAAGATTTTTGGCGATTTCATAAAGACTAGGAGCAAAGCTTAAAGCAAAAAGAACGGAAAGAAGACGAAGGACTTTTTTTATTATTATTATTATTTTTTTAGATATTTTTTTTTATTAATTTTTTTTAGAAACTGTAATTAAGGTTTTTATTTTTGTAATCTTTTTGGACATTTTTTTTTCTGGACATTTTTTTTTAAAACCCTACGGAAGGGTTATAAATTAAAAAAAAAAAATTAAATACAAACTGTTTGCAGGGAAGGACGACGGTTACTATATCGTCTCGGCCCCTCGGGTTCGCACACTGACACCGGAGTCAGTGGCCCGAGTCGACTACAGCGGTTCTTCGCCCGTCTGGTACGGGATGTAAACTTCTAAACACCCGTGAATCTCCTGCAAGCGGGTTTACTGTTTGCCTTAAGGTGAATATATGCTGAGGACTTGAATACGGCTGTTTTAAATTCCTAGTAAAGGGAAAGGCCTGGCCAATACAAGATAAGGGTTTGGATTTCATCACCGTTCTCTTCTTGCCCGCCTTAGGAAAACGAAACCAAACGCGATCCTAAGCCTAAAATTTTGACTAGAACGAGACCTATAGGGTAACGAGCTTAATAGGAAACTCGTTCGAAAAATATTGGTTGCTCTTTAAGCACACTCCAAAGTTCATGATGGTTTATGTGAGTTGAATGCGTGACTGCGCCGCCTTGTGATAGCGGTGAGGCCTTGGGTATCAAAGCTCCACTGAGCTTCCCTCGCCTCAATTCAACTTACTTTGACTCGGATTGATTCCAGAGGGGTTTGCTCAAATTGCAACGAATTCCCTTTCGAAAGATAGAAGCTGGTCTAGAAACAATCTAAGTGGAGCCATCATGCTTTTTGTTTGCTAGAAATCTTTAGGTTTGCTTTGGTGGAGTCGAGTCGGCCTTGTTTGTGATTGTATAGAATCCCTCTGTAGTTTATATTTCTTCGGTGATGAATCCTTTTGAGGAGACGCCACCTGATATGACGTTGCGAGAATATATGTCTATAAATTCTCGTTATCAAGAGACGTCTTCGGAAATGACTCTTGGTGAATATATGCGTGGGCAACGATATATGGATACTCCAACTTTTATTGAGGAATAACCTCTAACGATCTATGAGAAATATTATAAACATAGACCATGTAGTTGGAAACAAAGATTGAGAATTATTAAATGTCAAAAATTATATTATGAAGATGAAGATAGTGCTGATGAAGAATCGGAAATGTATGGGAATAGTGATCAGGAATTTGTTACCCCAGTTGAGCCTTATAATGATTATATTATTTCTGGTTCAGATCCTAATAATTTTAAAAATTATTCACCTATTCAAAAGGACGAGGATTTGACTAGAGATACCCCCGTTTCAGACGATGTAGTATGTCTTGTTTACGAAACCAAGAAAGGTTTAGAGGAACCGGTTTATCCTGAGAAAAAAATTATATTATGATGATGAAGATAGTGCTGATGAAGAATCGGAAATGTGTGGGAATAGTGATCAGGAATTTGTTACCCCAGTTGAGCCTTATAATGATTATATTATTTCTGGTTCAGATCCTAATAATTTTAAAAATTATTCACCTATTCAAAAGGACGAGGATTTGACTAGAGATACCCCCATTTCAGACGATGTAGTATGTCTTGTTTACGAAACCAAGAAAGGTTTAGAGGAACCGGTTTATCCTGAGAATACTGTTTTAGCATCATACGATTTAGAAGCAATAGTCTTAGATGAACTCGTAGAGGTGAGTGAGGATGCACCGCAAGATTACAACTTAGAAGAATCAATTGCCCATTTTCAAGAATCTGATGACCTACAAATTAGGGAAGTTGTGACTAGTCTATCTAGAGACACTGAAAACTCTAAGTTTGGGGGTGAGTATCATCCTCCATGTGCTTTAACTCTTATAAAGGTACCTCACTTGGGACTTGACATATGTGCCTCAACCATTTTACAAGATTACCTTCATACTCGTTTTCCCGAACCTAATGATGTCCAGGAAGAAGTTCAGTCGTTAGAAACCCATCCTCTGGTTGATGTGGTTTTCCCAGGCTATGATCCTCATATTGACTTTGTTTTCCCACCAAATAGTTTTCTTCCTACTGTGGGAACGTTTATATTCCAAATGTGTCGAATATTAAGTTGTGAGACTAAACCTAAATGCCTTAGGAAATTAGAATCGATACATTTGCTTAAGAATGACCACTATTCTCACTGTGGTCAATTTTGTAAGTCATATCTGATTGACTTAGAGGATCCGCAATTATTTAGGTTATTACTTTGTGATTCCAAGTTCTTATTTGAGTTTTTCCAGACTCTAGGACCTAATAATTTGGATCCAACCTATGAAGAAACGCAACCAATGAAAATATTCTATTTAGACCCTTTCATAGAACCTGAACCTGAACCACAATTAGCGATAGTTATCAGGAAACTAGGTAAGGGCATGCTAGTGTTGTTCATTTCGTTGGTTCACTGTAGTTTCCTTTTGTCAGCTCTTTTTGGTTTTAAAGACCCACAGTTATTCCGGCTACTGTTATACGGTTCGAGTTGACTAAACCTTTCCTACGTCTGGCTGAAGACTTTAAACTTAGCACTTCTTGGGAGGTAACCCAATCTCATGCAACACGGTAATATCTTTCCTTAACTCTTTCGCTTCAAATGGTAACAGTTTCTCCTTGTTCATGCTTTTAGTTTCATCTTTAGAACATTGAGGACAATGTTAGATTTAAGTTTGGGGGTATGGGAGAAACTTTTTAGTTGCAATAAATAAATTCCAGAGCCTAGAAATTTACGCCTATTAAGGATAGCACTAACCAATCTAAGTGGATGGAAACATTTTTGTTTTAGGAGCTGAGGAACCAATCTGACTAGATGGAAACATCTATAGAGTCTATTCATAAAAGCACAGAGCTCAGGTGTTAGAATTAACATGATAGTTTCGCCATATCTCGTCGAGTCCTTTTCACTTTCTATTTTTAGTTTTCTTTTATTTCAAGTGATTTGGTGGGGCACACGATTCAAGTTGTTACCACTGCTAGGGTAAAATAGAGTGACTGAGTATTGAAAAAAAAAAATGAAAAAAAAAGAAGTTTTAGACCAGACCATTTGACCAAACGGAAAAAAATTCAATAAAGTCGACCACTGGTACCCTTGTATATGCCAGTTGTGTTGACTTAGAGTTAGGATTATTGACCACTGGTTCCCTTGTATATGTCAGTGTGTTAATATTAGTCAGACCGGTATCTCATTCATTTAGGTTAGGTTCATCTTGGCAGAGGCCTTCAGACAGATATGGGAAACACCGTTCGCTTTTCAACCATCTACATTTTTCTTTCCATCTTCTTAATCTTTTCATGTGATTAGTCTGACTCCGAGTATGATGTCCATCGTGAAACTATCTTAGTAGAGCTCTGTCACTTATATGAATTTTAGTATGCTTGAGTGCAAACTCGTGTACAGCAATTGGAATTTCGCATCAGGGTTCTTCCTCTTAGAGTCAATAATTGTATGCCAACCAAGGAGGTTCTTTAGTGCTTTCCAAGGTTCTGCGTAGATAGCTAGGGTCTGGATTATTGGTTTTTGTGGGTACACCTATGATAAACCCACCCGAGATTAACTCGGTCACTTTTCAAGAATAAATTTTGCTCGAGGACTAGCAAATAATAAGTTTGGGGTATTTGATAGACACATTTTTGTGTCCAATTTGTTCTCAATACTATATATTGTTGGCACTCGATTTTGTACTAATTTTGTTATTTTATGTATTTTTAGGTATTTTTTTGGAAATAAATATTTTAAGAAAATTCGGCTCGAAAAGTTGATTTTGGCACCCGGAGGACACGTGTTATTCGGACTCCCAAGTTTGGATAAGGGGTAACCTAATTACTAAGGGGCACCCCCAGGTCACCCCAAGGCATCTGCTATTCGCACCCCAGTCCAGGATAAGGGGCACCTTCTTCAACAATTTGAAAACTGAAAATTGGCGGGAACATGTTCACAGTTCAAGAGAGATTTCGATCGAGAAAATGAAGGAGTTGTAGGTCGATTCAATGGCTGAATTTTGGTATAGAGATGTGAGATAGGTTGAGGAACACAGTATGGGTGACAAAATTGGTCAATTTTGGCTAGAATTTTTGTTTCTATTGACCAAACCAAAACAGAGCAACACGCACTGTAAGCAAGCAAAACTGGAGTTATAGCGTGCATGGAGGAGTTCTACTAGCATTGGACGAGTGCTGAGGCGTGGAGAAGGCAATTGGGAGTGTGCAGGAAGCAATAGTACGTAATAATCTTCTATTTTTGGCAATTATTCCCTATTTTTGGACAGCGGAAATAATGAAGATTATCTCGAGTTATGGCGAGATTAAACGCGCCTGTTGGGTATAAAAGGACCCCTTGGGTTTAGTAGAGAGGTTGTCGAGAGTTTGGGGAAGCTTTGGAGGCTACAGAGTGAAGAAAAATCGAGTTGCAGAGCCACCATTTATGCTGCTGCAACTCAAGAACACGAAGAACATTAGACAACCAGAGACAGTCGTTCATACTACAGCAACAACGACTGTCATTTGTGGGTCGTAGTATTCTGTATACTACAGCACTTTCCATTTATCGTTCTTTGTAACGGTGTTTGCAACAATTATAAACGTTGCAAACACCCGATTTTCATTATTATCTCCATTTCATCATTTGTACACCTCTTTTGAGCTATGAAAAATTCCTTTGAGCGTGTTTCCGATATGCGGAGTTAGAACCCAACACTGGGGCGATGGAGGAAGCCTTATTTCACACTTGGGTAATTATATTTAATTCTTTTCATGACTTTTGCATTAATTTTAATTGAAATTATGATTTAAATTAATTAGTTGTGATTTGATTTGATGGGTCATGCTTAGCTTAGATGATTTGATGTCCCATGCTTAACATTTACACCTAATATTTTGAGAATCTATCTTGGCAATAAATTAGAGTCGATATATTTAATATATTTTTCGAGCTATTATTGATAAAAGAATTATTATTTGAACCTTAAGAAATGAATTTGGCGGAATCCTAGTCCCAGTACCTCTCTACCAATTTGTCAATATTTGTATATATATTTATTTTCTAAAAAAATTATCCTTCACAAGTCCGAGAGTTTGAACCTCATTACTACAACCACGAAAAAAAATTAAATCATTTTGGCGCCGCCGACGCGGAATTGTGTTTAGGTAGAATTTTTTTTTAGATTTATTTTTCTTTGTTCTTTTTTACGTTCTTTGGGTATTTGTCTATGTGATACAGGTTTTGAGGCTTGGATTGAAAAGAAAAAAAAAAAGAAGAAGAAGTTGTCAAAGATTTTTGGCGATTTCATAAAGACTAGGAGCAAAGCTTAAAGCAAAAAGAACGGAAAGAAGACGAAGGACTTTTTTTATTATTATTATTATTTTTTTAGATATTTTTTTTTTATTAATTTTTTTTAGAAACTGTAATTAAGGTTTTTATTTTTGTAATCTTTTTGGACATTTTTTTTTTCTGGACATTGAACATTGGACATTTTTTTTAAAACCCTACGGAAGGGTTATAAATTAAAAAAAAAAAAATTAAATACAAACTGTTTGCAGGGAAGGACGACGGTTACTATATCGTCTCGGCCCCTCGGGTTCGCACACTGACACCGGAGTCAGTGGCCCGAGTCGACTACAGCGGTTCTTCGCCCGTCTGGTACGGGATGTAAACTTCTAAACACCCGTGAATCTCTTGCAAGCGGGTTTACTGTTTTCCTTAAGGTGAATATATGCTGAGGACTTGAATACGGCTGTTTTAAATTCCTAGTAAAGGGCAAGCCCTGGCCAATACAAGATAAGGGTTTGGATTTCATCACCGTTCTCTTCTTGCCCGCCTTAGGAAAACGAAACCAAACGCGATCCTAAGCCTAAAATTTTGACTAGAACGAGACCTATAGGGTAACGAGCTTAATAGGAAACTCGTTCGAAAAATATTGGTTGCTCTTTAAGCACACTCCAAAGTTCATGATGGTTTCTGTGAGTTGAATGCGTGACTGCGCCGCCTTGTGATAGCGGTGAGGCCTTGGGTATCAAAGCTCCACTGAGCTTCCCTCGCCTCAATTCAACTTACTTTGACTCGGATTGATTCCAGAGGGGTTTGCTCAAATTGCAACGAATTCCCTTTCGAAAGATAGAAGCTGGTCTAGAAACAATCTTGTAATACACTCTCGAATAACAATGTGGAGTGGATCAACGTTAACCGCTTATAGTACTTATGTTATCACTTAATTATGTACATTATAACTTTTGTAGATATTTTTTGGAACAATGAATGTTATGTTTTAAATATTTTATTTTTAGTTATGATAATATTATTATTACATCTATAAAAAAAATATTAAATTTTTATTATTGTATAAAGAGTATTATTATAAGAAACTAGTTGGAAACCTAACAAGCTAAGCTCCAATAGCGTACTACTACATTAGTTAAACAGGTTGTCGTGCTAGCCTACCAGCGAGCCTCATGAGGAACCAGCCAAGGGAGCCGAAGCGGACAGGGGAACTGATTATGTCGCAAGGGGGGCAAGCTAACTCTACCTTCCATGTTAAACTCTGCAATAATGCGCCATTAGGGACTCGAACCTGGGACCTCCTGGAGCGCACCAGGCCTTTGAGCAACGAGGATGACCAGCTGAGCTAGCTACCCGTTTTAATATTATTAATATTATTATTGGATAAAGAGTATTTTTACAAGAAAATGGTTGGAAGCCTAGCAACAAGCTGAGCTCCAACAACGTACTACATTAGTTGAACAGTTTGTCGTGCTAGCCTACCAACGAGCCTCATGAGGAACCAGCCAAGTGAGTGGAAGCGGATAGGGGGTTGATTATGTCGCAAGGGGGGAAAGCTAACTCTACCTTCCATGTCAAATTCTGCAGTATTGCGTCATCAGAGACTCAAACGTGATTATATATATAAAAAAAATGTTTTCCTTAAAATATTTATTTTTATTTCAAATAATTTTTTTTTACTTTGCCCACTTATTTAAAGTATTTACTTTTATAGTTGGATTTTCAACTTGATATACATCTACTTTATATTCTTGTTTTTTCTAGATGAGAAAAGAGATTTTATAAGTAATACTTCAAAGTTACATTGTCTGAATCAAATGAGGTAGAATGGTTATCCATTCCCTACACGAGTTATTCCTTCTACAAAATTTGATTGCTTTATTTGTCATTAATAAACAGGAAAAAGGCTCTCTTAACATGGTGGACTAGAAATAAATAAATTAAAGTTCTTTGGTAAATGAATACAATCACCTAGAATAGAACTACTTAACCACCTAACCTGGTTGGTCTTCAAATAACAAACATAAGTCATTGCATTAATGCATGTGCAGATTTCAACCATACCTTTGATGATTGCACAATTAGCTGCTTTAAAGATGGCCAAGCTTCCAACTTCTTCTGCACTTCTTGCTAGTCCTGTCACTGTTCTGCAAACCTGATAGTTTCTTGTGGAATCAGTCAAATAAAGGCCAGTATTAACATTATTAGTTCCTTCAATAAAAGAAGCATCAAAGAAAATTTTTACTACGGCTATTATGAAAAGATCCTTGTTCTGAATTACGTTCAGCTATAGCCCTAACAATTTATATGTTATCCTAAAGAAGAAGAGCATTAATTGTTTTTCCAGACAACTTTGATTACTAGCCTAAAAGTGGTAGTAGAGATAAATAATTTTTCCTTGAAAGAGTTTAAAACACCTGTCTCTCCAGACTGACCATGTTGTAATGAAAATGATACTCAAGGTTTTGACATCTTTACAATTAGTAAGCATTTTTGAATCTACTGTTGTATTGATATGTCATAGTTGCATCTTGAAGAAATAAATAACCATCAGAAATCAGAGACCACGCATTTCTTGAGAAAGAACAATGTTACACAATATGCTTTATAGAATGGATCATGAGGATATATTCATCTTAAAAACATGACATTAACATTAGCATATTTTATTTTATTTTGCAAATAAAGTGTATATCATATATTAATTGAAATAACGAGCGTACCAAGCACATCACAATATTTTCGATATCAACCTATAAATATGATACCTTGTGTGACCGTCTATGGACAAAGTTGAGACAATACAACAAAAGGTAATCATCACTTGATAATAGTTACAGTACAAGACCAATACTATAGGATCACTATCAAGTGCTTTGGATTAACGTACAATGTTTTATACTTTATTATAACTAAACAATTATAATGCAAATGACACACCAAGAATTTGTTCACGAGGAAACCACAAATGCAGAAAACCCATGGGATCTAGTCCAGTTTTGAATACTCTCATAATTAAGCTGCTATACAAAAACAATACCAACTTTGTGTAGTTGAGACCAAGTAAACTACCCCTAGTTACCTAGTTTCCTCAGTATCCCTGCGCTTACAACCATTCTGGCCGACGCATGTGAATCCTAAGATAGAGTCCACTATCTTAAGTTGCTTCAGTCTCTATGAAGACTTTAAGAACTCAACCCTTTGGATCTTCTTCCAAACAGTAAAAGACTAATATGTTTGGTAACCACTCTTCTATCTCAAAAAGTAGATCAGAAATATATGATGTTGAGTGTGACAAAGACTTTTCTTGATTAAAATAGTATAAACCTCTTATGTTAGGTTTTAGATCTTCCAAGATCTGGATTCAACAAGTTAACCAAATCAAGTCAAACAGAACTACAATATTCGGATACTGAAAAGTACCACCAAATGATTGCTTGTATATCTAAATACGACTAGTCAATAATCAATCTATCAAAGGATTAACCAGATATATTCGTATCCCAACCGATTAAGTTTGTGCATGAAGCAAATCAAGAAAATGCAAAACCAATACGAAAAATATTCTTGTCTTCAATCTTTAATAGTTTTCTGTACCTGCACAATAACAAACTTGATTCCTGACTTATGATCAATCACGCACTAAGGGAGTCTGTTAACAGTGGATGTTCACAAGTCAATGTTATACTCTTGATCTCGTTTGAGTGACCTTATGTCAGAAGAGAAGGTTTTCAAGAATAATCAAGTTAGGTGCAAATCAAGAGATAACTACCGTTAGTCAATCAAATCAATAATTAAAAACTAAAATAAAAATACGATTCTAGTTTCCCACCAACAGTGCTAGTAGATGCTTTTTGATCCCAAAGAAGTCTTTACAATAGTGGACGTAAAAGATTTCTCCTAATTAGGTTACTTTCCTCTCCAAGATAGTATTATGAGAATACTTAGTCGGCTACACTAGAAACATCAACGATGAAGTTTGTCTGGCTCAGGATATGTTTGTAAGAAGAACAAACTTCACTATTTATTGACCAAGGTAGTTTGAACACCAAAGAATTTCCATAACCGAAGATATTCAAAAGGTATGCAATAAAGCACCTAAATTCGGTTTTATGAATTCCAATCAATATCCAACTGTATAACCGAAACTTCAATTGACAACTCAATATTAGCTAGCAATAAACTAATTGGGCCGACCAAGCGAGCGAAGCGAGGGAGGGAGGACCTTCTATATGGTCACTTTTTGTAAAATGTAAGTGAGCATTTGACACAAAAAGATTGGAAATGGCCCAGATGAAAAACCAAAAATACCCCTCTGAATCAAATTTTTCTTTTTTTTCTTTTAGACGTTTTCGTAAATAAACTGAAGAGGAAGAGAAAATAGGTATTAGACATTTTCGTAAATAAACTGAAGATGAAGGGAAAATAGGTATTATACATTTTCGTAAATAAACCAAAGAGGAAGGGTAAATAGGTATAAGAGTCAAATTGTATTATAATTCCTTATGTATCATATTTTTTCAGGGGTATAATTGGCAATCAAACTAGAATATAACATATCTAAAAACCCGTGCCTAGGAATTTTATAAATTTTGTCTCGTTGGAAATATTTTAAAGAGATCTACGCAATGAGTACAAACAACAATATCAAATTTAAAGTTTTTACGAAAAATTCAGAGGTGTTTATCATTTTAGGCACAATTTTCAAAATTTGATTTCATATCCATTATGCAAACCACCACAAATGATGCATAACACATTATGTAGCCATATTTTGGTTTATGCATCAACTAATTTTCCATTGCAACTAATAAAACGATGTACTCCGCCCGTTTCATGAAAAGTGATACTTTCACTTTAAACACAAATTTTGTTTTACGGTCCAATTGCAGCAGTGTTTCATTTTTTCTTCGGTCGGCCCTTCCCACTGTGGTAGCGGTGTTCTATTATATATTTCTAGAGATATGTTTTGATTGTTGGTCAAAAAAAAACATATAAATTTCGAAAATCTCAAAAAGATTCTCTACTAAATTCGGTTTGGGATCTCACCTTCAGTACCAAGGAATATCCTTGAACAATTAAGAAATAAGATTTTAGCACATGTTCAAATTACTTACTGCGTTGACACCTTAAACTTTCTTATTATGCAAACCGAATTTCCAAATCACACAAACCTTATGGTGTGTTTGGTTAATGCGAAAGGAATTTTATTCCCAGGAATCATATTCCAAAAAGAGGGGAATCCTAAACCCACCACCCTCCATGGGTTTAGGATTCCTTTACTTTTGGGGAATCCTATTCCTAACCGCTCTCTAATCCTTATTTACCAAACATGGGAATGTGTATTCCCAGGAAACTGATTTCATTCCTTCCAACCAAACACGCCATTAAAGTGTACATGACTTATAGAAATCGTTTTTGCTTATTGGGACCGGTTCTACCATGATATCTAACTAAATCAAGTTAGGATCGGTTCTACCATAACTCAAAAAAAAAATTCTAAATAAGATTAGGGCTAATAATTGTGCGATGGAAGACAAGAGGCCAGCAAAATTCAATTATGAGCCCTCGCATTAAACTGAGTCCAAATCTGTTCACACTTCTCTAACGAGTGTATATTTCACATATTTTTCTGATTAGTTGATTATTCAACTGATGGCCCCATTATCCTCCATGTTTAGAATCACGAACCTCGTTAGATAACTCCCTAAATTAAATCGAGAGTAAAGATTGAAATGTGAAATATATACTCGTTAAGAAAATTGCACGAAGTCGCACTCGATTAAACCGGATTCTCTTAGGATTGTGCTTTATCTGACTCAGCAGTGTACTTTATGCTTTACTAGACCTCGATCATGGCTTCGGTGACACCTCATATCTATCTAATCCTAGTCCACGAGAATTTCTTTCCTTGTATTTATACATCCACTACATTTTTGTTTGTTCACCTGAAATAATAAACCGCCAAACTTTATTATGACAAAGTCCAACGGCATCCTCTCGTTTTTGCTTCAGATTTTACAAAGCAGTGCACTCCAAAAATTCGGCATCCACATGTTTGACAAGTGTCCTGACTCTTGCCTAATCATTTTTTCTTGAGGACAGCATTTCCTGAACCGTCACTTCAAAGCTGTTCAAGCCTTACAAATAATTTGAAAAACTTTTATAAATTCGAGTAACCCAAAATAAAATAACCACGTCTAAACTTTTCATCCTCGCTCTCATTTTGATTTTCTGAGAGAAAAAAAAAAACTAAATCTTTCTTTTTTTTCCTTGTGATAGATATGGAGATTTCATTAGTGAGATGTTCACAAGCAAAAATCATGAAAAATGATGTTGAGATTCGTGAATTAGGGTTTTGTAATTTGATGAATAATCAAATCTTTAATAACAAAACAAATAGGATTTGTTTTGATGGTCTGATGATGAATGATAATAAGAGATGGAGAAGATCGTGTAAGGTTCAATTAGCTTTGAGAGCTATCAAATCGGAGACAGAGAAGACAGAAACAGTCATTAGAAAACAATCTAACTCAGTAAGTGCTGTCTTGAGTTTCTTTATACGAAGTTTAAATTTTGTTTGATTATCATGAATTTATATATTAGTAGAACATCAGAGCATGATTAGGGCTTTGATAAGCACAAAATGTCTTGTTGATAATGTAGAGAGCCGACAACACAATCATAAAATGAGAGAATTAAATACTCTGCTGAAATTGTTTGATGGGAAAAGTTTCAATTACTGTGTGATTGTGGTGTCGATTTTACATAGTTTCCGTATATTGGATGTTAGGAGCAAATGTCATCATGGTTAAAATGAGTGTTAGTTTAAAATCATTAACCTCGTACTTAACCTGCGCCTCTTTTTTTCTTTTTCTTGATTCGGTAACCTTATCTGTGACTAAACATTGCCTTTTGTGAATCAACTTTTGATTTAAAAATTGATTTAGAAGATGACTTTAAAGACAGATTGTTAGGTTCGGTCATTTTGACATTGAACTAATTTTCATAAAGCTTTGATTACATTTTTCTGATGTCTAGATTTGTAAATATTAACCATGAAAATAGTGCAGGTTTTTACTCTTATTTCAATGCAGACATTTTTCAAAATTTAGCCAAAAACACTTCTTTTTAACAAACTTTTTAGTGCTTACTAAGTCAATTTGCCAGTCTTGTGGGGTTCACGCGGAGATTATCTAAAGGCTGATTTTTAGCGAGGATGAACACTTCTGCTTGATGATCTTCTTTGCAAAAAATTAGCCTTTGGATCATCTCCATATGGGTCCACAAGGCATGCAAGTCACAGTAAAAACTTATAGGAACCCATGAATGCTACAATAGGGACTGCAATCACCCTCCTGACTTTCCTCTTATGGTTACTGTTTGCCATAAGAGGCCGGTAAAAGTCAGGGTCTAGAATACTGGTATTAATTCCATCTGCCACTACTCCGATACTAGACGAGAGACCTTTTTGGATCAAAACCTAAGTTGGATGACTATCTTGAAATATTTGGAAGTGGGTGGAGTTGGTCAAAGAACGGCAGTACGGCACAGGATACTCATGGCTCTACTGGTTTGTATCTTATACTATCAATAGCATTGTGGGTTTTCTGTCTGCCAGATAGCCTGAAATTTTCTGTTCACTCTGTTCAGCTATATTGAATTGTCCCATTCCAGCTCATCTAGTCATTGAACATGCACCCAGAAAACCGGAACTGCTACACATCCCGCGGGTTATACCGACAGACGCAGTGGGGTCGGACCCCTCCCAACCCGGTGGTTTAGCAAGGGGTAGGTTTAGTGTGGGTCCCACCCCACTGTATCTGTCGGTATAATCTGCGTGATTCAACCCGCGGGATATAAATCATTTTTGCCCCCAAAACATTGTTTACTTACTTTTTTCCACTTCAATTTGTTACTTTTATAGTAAGGTCAAATACAGTTTTTTCTTATCTGACTTAGAATGAAGGGATTGTGCCTGCTGCTGGCCCTGCTCCTTTGGAAGATAATAACTTAATATCAAGGTCAGAAGATAATAACTTAATATCAAGGTCAAATACAGTTAAGGAGTTTCTGAGTTTTACCACAAATACACAAGCAACAGCTTACTTTAGTTTCACCCGAGGTCAAGCAAATTTCCTTGTTATCAGTGAAGTCGAATGCCTAATGTACAGCTCACACTCTATTAGGATGTTCATGGGGTATTTGTGGACGAATAGCTCACACTAGAGAAGGATACTGCATTTATCAAGAAGGATGTTCTGTTTTCAGTTAAAAAAGAGGAATGTATTCTGCTTCAGATGTTTTAGTAGACTCTAGGTGGCTTTAGTCTTTTCCATACATTCATAAAGATGTGATGAAATAGTGAGGTTCAGCTTCGGCTAAGAAAGAAATCCAACCCTCGATCTTCAACCCTTAATTGTTCTTTTTCCTTGTGTGGGAGTAAAGAGTGCTGAACACAGAATTTCCATGTCCATTTTTGTCGAAAGTAGGATCTAGGAACTCTGTTTTTCACGTTGGATTTTGAGTTTTCACATACGATAAGTCTTGGTTTTGAACCTCTTCACTCTCAGTGGAAAAAAGAAAAACTAATAAAGGGGTCAGAGTTGACATTTATGTGTGGCAGCACTTCTCATTGATTTTTTCCCGAGCAATGTTGTGGAGTACATTATTTGACCACATTAGCTGACCACGTGATGTGTCAGTTGATATGTGCATAGGATGTGGCATGAGTGTGTGTAGCTATTTATTCACTCCGTATTCTTGATCTCATTTGAGATGAAAGCCGGAGAACCAATCTTTCATTTCTTTAAAGGAGGAATAAGAAATACGGATCAGAGTTGACTACATTAGCTGCCATAGCATGTAGACATCAACCGCCACGGCATGTGGTGAGTTAATGTGGTACAACATTGTGCTCCATACAGATTTATTCATTCCTTCATTTCTTGCGTATACCATTTTGTGTGCTATTATGATACGTTTGATAATGTGATTGGAGGTGCTGAAGCTATGTGTTCGTATTTTATTCAACAAATTTGAATTTATATTGACAAAAAAAAAATGTTCATTTCCTTGTTTACACAGGAAGGAAGACCAAAACTGTATGTTGGACTTCCTCTTGATGGAGTCTCTGACTGCAATTCTGTCAACCATGCAAGAGCAATTGCTGCTGGATTAAAGGCGTTGAAGCTCTTGGGTTTAGAAGGAGTGGAGTTTCCGATTTGGTGGGGTATAGTTGAGAAGGAAACAATGGGTCAATACAATTGGTCAGGCTATGTTGCTCTTGCAAAGATGGTGCAAGAAGCGGGTCTGAAGTTACGTGTTTCCCTTTGCTTCCACGGCTTAAAAGAACCTTCAATTCCGTTACCCGAATGGGTATCTCGTATTGGAGAATTACAACCTGATATCTACTTCACTGATCGCTCTGGAAGGCGTTACACTGAGTGTTTGTCTTTGGCTGTTGATGATCTTCCAGTGCTCAATGGAAAAACTGCAATGGAAGTTTACCAAGGATTTCTTGAGAGCTTTAAATCGTCTTTCTCACCTTTCATGGGTTCCACTATCACGGTAATTCTTTGGTTTTCAATCTCACAACAGATTCTGTAAGCATCCATATAGAATTAGAATAGCTACCAACTCTTTTCTCTCTAACACTGACTTCTGTCTTGCCACGTTTTCAGGACATCACAATTGGTTTAGGACCAAATGGTGACCTCAGATACCCGTCTAGTCCTTCAGCAAGTACACAAGATTCTAGAGTTGGAGAATTCCAGTGCTTTGACAAACACATGCTCGACCACCTCAAACTGCATGCTGCAGTAACTGGAAACCCTAACTGGGGACTTGGCGGTCCACATGATGCCCCAACTTACTACCAATCTCCCAACTCCAATACTTTCTTCAAGGAGAATGGAGGTTCATGGCAAACTCCTTATGGTGATTTCTTCCTGTCCTGGTATTCAAACCAACTCATCTCTCATGGAGATCGTCTTCTCTCTCTTGCCTCCTCAATTTTCCGGAACACTCTTGTCACGATATCCGGAAAAGTCCCACTTGTACACAACTGGTATAAAGTTCAATCCCATCCTTCTGAAATGACTGCAGGATTCTACAACTCAGACTCAAGAGATGGTTATAATCAAGTTGCAGAACTTTTTGCGAAAAATTCTTGTAAGATTATCCTCCCAGGAATGGATTTATCCGATAAACACCAGCCTTCTGAATTATATTCAAGTCCCGAACTATTGCTTTCTCAGATCAGAACTGCTTGTGAGAACCATGGGGTAAAATATGTTGGTGAGAATTTGTTGGCGTCAGGTATGCTGCCATTGAATGGTTTTGAAAGGATCAAGCATAACCTTTCAAAGGGAGCTGCAGTAGATTCATTCACGTATCAGAGGATGGGGGCATATTTTTTCTCACCAAAACACTTTTCGTCATTCACAGAGTTTGTCAGGAGCCTAAACAAGCCTGAATTGCATCATGATGATATGCCGACATATGAAAAAGAAGAAACCATATTGGTATCTAAACCAGTTAAGGATCTCAGAATGCAAGAAGTTTAGTAGAAGTAAGATATCATAATTCCTGTATATATAGATGTCAAGGAATTACAAATGTAAATTGTATGTGGAGAGAAATTTATATATAATAGAAAGAACCTAACAGTGTTACCATTTGCACACAAAAAAAAGAACCCGCAAACTAAAGCTTCAAAGGAGTTTGAGCTTGCTAGTTGTTGCTGGGTAAATTTATATATAATAGAAAGAAAGTACTGGTGAAGAAGATGCAGGAGAAAATTAGTGTAAATTTAAGCTCAATTTATCGAGAAACTGTAAGAAAGAACTGGAGACAAATAAAGGGCACGTACCGTGCGCCTGCAGAATGCATACTCTGTGTTATGTAAATTATTTGAGGAGACGGTTTTCCCTTAGTTTTTTTTGACACGGTTCGTTTAGAACCACAGATTATCAAATTATAATTCGACAACCCACATGAAAAGATTGTCTGAACTTTGAGGGATCGATGCTAATATATTCAAAGGTCAAACAATTTCAACAGTTGGTTATATTTTGACGTTGAAGTTCGCTGGTAAATGGTAAGGTTACATGTAATGAAGTGTGTTATTTTTGCGCAAGAGTAGGGTGATAACAGAAACAACATTCTAGAAAACAATTATCCTGTGTAATTACTTCCTAAGAGTAAAAAAGAAGGCAAAATGTCAAAATAGATCAATTTACGAAGTAGCCAAGCACTAGCTGTATGATTGAACCTAAATAAGAGAATTACAATACCGGGAAGGAAGTGTATATTTTTCACATTATAACAGTAACTCAACTTGTGAACACTTTGGTGGCTTTGAGATAGCTCTTCTTGTTTCCTCTTATTTCTCATTATAATAGAAACCACATGAATGAAGTGAATATTTTCACCAGCTTAAGCCAATCCTCATCAACACTTCCCTCAATTGTTCAGGTGACATAAAAGTTGGGAAAAAAGGTTGAGCAATTGCAGAGCCCTTCAATCTGAGAAATTTACCATAACATTACACTTCAATCTGGATGGCGGTGAACTAAAAATTTGAGGCTGAAACTGACTTTAGTCAAACTAATTTGACTATGGGTGGTTTTAAAAATAAGCTTTACCCATCAATTCAAGTTATTGACATTATTTTTTTTATTATTTTTTTTATTTTTTATTTTTTTGCTGAATCACAAGTTTTTATTATATCAGAAAAATTAAAATGTTTTACAAAGAAGAAATACCAAAATTACATAAGGCTAAGTTTGACTAACAAAATCTATAACATTTCCTATTTGGCATTTCTATTTTAATCAAGTTTGCTGGTCTGCCAATATGAAATTCAACTTCTTCCATCTGCAACTTTACACCCTTCTTAGCTAAGCCTTCAGCCGAGAAATTGATCTCTTTATAACAATGTTCATACCATATTTGAGCTAAGCAAGATTTAGCTTTAAGCCATCTAGGTGTTTTTTTTTTTTATAAGACAACTTCAATAAAATAGGCCAACATTTCTTAACCAGAAATGTGGTACTTATACAGTTCACTGATTATATCTAGTATTGATATGATTGATCATATTTGCTAATGATTCATCTTTCCATTTTCCTACAACAATGATTTTGTTACAAAAGACTGAAATATTTGCCGCAAGGGAATTACAAACTCTGTTTACAAGAATGAAAGACAGCATTAAATTTTGTAAGTTTGTGATCCGATTTTCCAAAATAGTCACTGTTTTTGAATTTTTGTTCTTTAGTCTTTGCATACATTCCAACTAGCAGCAGGACTAGTTCTGAATCGCACCGGAATTCGATGTTGTATCCACTTAGATCTGTTGCCCATTGGAAAGCGGCGTCTGCTCCTTTTAGTTCTAGCATTTCTCTTGAGGTCCTACTTGGGGACTCTCCTCTTGCCTCTCTGCAAGTACCTGTGTCATCAGTAAGAGTTAGAGATGTTGCAACATCACAGGTATCTTGTAACATGGACAAAGCTATGTTAATCCTTAGTCTCATGAAGCCTGGGTACTGCCAATTATTTAGTTTTGTAATGTGGAGGTTTTGGTCCTTGAGGGGTCATAGTATAGACTTTGAATTGGATTATAAGTCTTGTTGTTGATGTTCAATGTTGAATTTATGTATTTCACTATTTTTTAAGCCATCTAGGTTTGAAGCACCATGGAATTGATCCTTTTTGAAAGCCTTCAATTACTGTTTTTGAATCTGACCTGATAATGATGTTAACACAATGCAGTTTAATATCCCATTCAATAGCCCATATCACTGCAAGAGATTTAGCTATGTAACTTGAAGCTACCCCCAGACCTCCTGAAATAGTGCCAATAACATTGCAATTATGATCTCTGGAAATTATCCCAAAACCTGCCAAACCTGGATCCCCAATTGTTGTTCCAGTACAACAAAATAAGACAAATCCTCTTGGGTAGAAACCAATTACATTCTCTAATAGCTGTGAATTTAGTACCTCTGTTACTTAACTTAAAAAAGTCAAGAATTGTTGAATCATAGAGAAAGCTGCCACTAACCAAATTTCTTTGACAATAGGACTTTGATTTTTAGCACACTGAATAACATGATCAAAGGATGAAGGATTGGGAAAGTTAAAAATATTACCTAGCCATTGCCATATCTTCAAACTGAAGCTTCGGAACCACAATAAATGAGTCATACTATCTTGATCTTGTTTACATACACAACACATAGATACCATTGAATAGCCTTGATCAATTTTCTTCTGGTCATCAACAAAAATCCCTTGTTGAAGTTTCCAAATGTTGCTTGAGATACTGGGATGAATGAAAGGTTTTCATATATTAGAAGGCCACTGAACTTTTGGTTCCCTGTGTCTAATTTTGTTAACTGCTGCTGTTGTTGAAAAAGCCCCCTTAATATCACTACTCCAGATCATTTCATCTTGATTACCATTTATATTTGGTAATGGACAGTGAACGAAACCTTGTAATTCAATGGGAATGATCCATTCATTATCTTGTATTAAGTCCTTGACTTTCATATGCATACTATGATTTACATAATCAGTAAAACCAATTCTATCAATTATTGGACAGTCACCAGTCCAAAGATCAAACCACACTGAAATACATTCTTCATTGCCTAAAAGCCATCTGACATCACTTTTAAGAGATTGCATGCCCATTTTAAATCAGGCCACATAGAAGACAATTTCCATTGATGTATCCATCGCCCATTTTTATCTCTGAACTTAACTGAAAGAAACAATGACCATTCTTCCTTAGAATTTATAAGCTTCCACGTCATTTTCATCAACAATGCTTTACTAACATCTGATAATCTTCTAATCCCCAAACCTCCTTCAGCAAAAGGTATACATACTCTTCTCCAAGAAATGGTTTTGGATTTTTTAACTTCAACATCACCTGACCACAGAAAATTCCTCATAATTTTTTCACATTCCTTGAGAACTGAAGATGGCCATTTTTATACAGCCATGTTGTATATAGGAATGCTACTTAGCACATGTTTAATTAATATCAATATATCATGAAAAGACAAAAGTTTTCCTTTCCAAACTGCCAAGTATTCTTGCATCATTTCAACCATGGGCCATAAAGTTGCAGTTTTGATTCTTCCTGGATGAATGATGACACCCATATATTTGTCTGGGAAAGAAGTTAGTTTCGTTTGTAACATGTCTGCTATCTGAGCTTTTCTAATATTAGAACATCCATCTATAAAAGAGATTGAGCAATTCTGATAGTCTTCAAGAAATTTTAAGAGATTGAGTATGCTTCTTTTTCAACCATTACTGAAGAGGAAAATATCATCTGCAAAAAGCAAGTGTGTAGGAGCAATACCATTTCTTGTCACCATTGGCTGTAACTTGTTTGTTTCCACCAACTTTGTTAGACCTTTGCTTAAAACTTCCTCCATTAATACAAACAAAATTGGAGATAATGGATCGCCTTGTTTGAATCCCCTGTGCATAGAGAAGAAGCCATTTGGTCCACCATTGACCATGACAGAAATTTTGGCAGATGATAAAAGCACTTTCAACCATTGACACCAATCCACAGAAAAACCATATTTTTGAAGAACTTTAAATGAGAAATCCCATCTTACTGAATAACATGCTTGAGATATATCAAGTTTCAAGCTTCTCTTCTTTCTTTTTCATCTCATTAACTAATTCAGAGGCTAAAAGGATTTGCTCATGAATGCTTCTACACTTAATGTATGCAACTTGTTGAGGAGATACTAAATTATGCATAAGACTAGCTATTCTTAGAGAAATGATTTTGGTGAAAACTTTAAAACTAAAATTACTATGACCAATTGGTCTAAATTGATTGGGCTTTTTTGCACCTTGAATTTTAGGTAATAAAGTCAAGAAGTTAGAATTTAAACCTTTAGGTATGTACTTCCTTCTCTAACAGTATTGAACAGCTCCGATGAAGTCATGTTGAATAATTTCCCAGCAAGCTTTGTAAAACATTCATGAGAAACTATCTGGTCCAGGAGCACTATCTCCATCCATTCCAAACACTGCTGCTTTTATTTCTTCTGCTTCTGGAATGAATTCAAGCATGAATTGATCATCTTCGGTAATAACGTTAGGTATGACATCAAGAATAGAATCATTAACAACCACATTTTGAGCTTGAAATTTATGCTCAAAAAAATCCACTAAAATTTTAGTAATTCTTGTTTGATCAGATACCAAATTACCATTTTCATCTTCCAATTCACATATGGCATTTCTTGTTTGCCTGATTTTAACATTTGAGTGAAAGAAACTAGTATTGGATGAGCCTTCCATTACCCACTTAATTCTGGATTTCTGTTTCATCATTGTGTTATATTGAACTTCTTTTGAATTAAATTCATTTTGAGCTGTGACCAAATCATCCAAGGCATGATGATCATGAGGATTGGAATCTGAAATTTGCATTTTAACTTTAACATTGTTTTCTGCTTCTTAAAGTTGCACATTAACATCACCAAATACCTTCCAATTCCATTCTCTAAGAATTTGCTTGGGATTTTTGAGTTTTTTCATAAAAAATATAGGCAGCATCACCGTGTACTTGTTCTTCCCAACTATTTTGTACAACTTTCATGAATGTGGGGTGCTCTAACCACATTTTTTGAAATCTTAGAGGAACATTCTTTGGTTTTGGAACACTTGCACAACCACCTAATAATGGTGCATGATCAGAAGCAATTTTGAGACCCACCTTGTACCCCCAATCACCATGTATTTGTAGCCACTTCATGTTGAAAACCACTCTATCAAGATTACATAAAATTCTCTTGCTACCTTGCTGACAATTAGACCAAGAAAAATCTAGACCAATTTTTGGAGCTTGCATTAATTCACATGCATTTAAACAATCATTAAAGTCAATCATTGATCTTCTTGAAGGATCTCTACCACCCACTTTTTCTTCCATGGATATAATTGCATTAAAATCACCTAACACAGCCCAAGGTTTTTTGAGTTCACTAATAGCTTGCATTTCATACCATAAATACCTTTTTTGGACAACATTAACATGAGCATGCACACCAGATACTAACACCTCACCCGCAGCCACTGTAATCATTTGGCTTGTAATAGAGACAACGGTAGGAGCAACAATTGATCTACTCCAGAATAACCATGTATTGATTTTGTGATCATTAGTTTCATTGTGAATTACCATATATTGCATAACAGGTAAATTTAGTTTACTACAGAAAGAAGAGGAGCACTTAATTTTTGGTTCAGCAATCCAAACAAGAGAAGGATTAAATTGATTAACTAAAGCATGTAACTTTTGTTGAGCCCTAAGTCTTCTTAGGCCCCTTAAGTTCCAAAAGAGAATTTTCATGGTTTGGTTTGGAGTTTTTTGGACCTCCTTTACCAATGTTTCTTCTAAAAGTATATTTATGAGCAACTGGATTATCAAATTTTGCACCAGAATTATTACCTGGAATGACATTCTTAACAACTTCATTTGCATTCTTTGAAACAGGACTAGCTTGTGTATTTGAAGTATTACTCAAAGTAGATGAACTTAAATTCTTCTTTTCTGCAGTTTTAACTACTGAATACCAAGTAGTGAAAGGAACAGGTTGTGAAGTTACCTTTCCTGTGCCAGCATCAATAAACTTAACAACATTGTTTTCAAGTTCTGTAACCTCAGCAATTTGCATTAATTGTGGTGGAGCTATCTCAACTGTAGAATCTTATTTACCCATAACCTTCTCTTCTTTGTAATCATCAGAGTTCAACACATTAAATCTTCCTCCTACTAGATTAGGATTGATAGTACTGGAGTTTTGCTGTGTTGTTGGAGTTGTAATATTAGTGACTAGTGAGTCTTTTGTTAACTGTAGATTATGACTTAAAGTGGAGGTACTAGCGTGTACCTTAGATGGAGAATTTTCAACTTCTGATCTATCACAGATATCAAAAGGTGTGTGAGGAGATTCTACACTTACTTTAGTCTTCTGTGGAGCACTACCTTCAGTGTTACTTTTGGTTTTCCCAATCCGACAATCTAGAGTTGAGTGGCCAATAATCTTGCAATGATGACAGTACTTTGGAATGATTGGAATTGAAATATTTTGAAAGAAACCCCCATATTTGGTGCCAATCCATATTTTGTTAGGAATTGGTTGAGCGAAATCCATCTCAACCAAAATATTTGCATAATAACCAGATTCACAATTTGCTGTAGCAGTATTAATCTTGATAGGTGTTCCAATCTCTTTACATATCTTGAATAATATAGTTTCCTTCCAGAACTCTAAACCCAAACCAGGAAAACGAACCCAAACTTGAGCTTTAGAAGTGCGCTGATTAGATGGTCTGAAATTTGATACCCAATTTGTTACTTGTAAAATCTGATTTAGGACTTCCCATTGACCAGCTTTGATGGTTTTACAATCAAGTTCATTGTCCAACTTAATTGTAAAAAAACCTCTTCCCAATGGAATGAGTTTACATTCCCCAGTTAACTTCCATTGTTGTCGTAAAATAACAGCAGCATTTACGAATTTGATATCTTGTAAATTTAATCTTCCTATTAGTGAAAATCTCCATGAATTTAAAGCATCTTCAAACAAATCATCAGGCAATTCTATTGATGGAACTTTTAACGAAGACATATCTAAATTAGGTTTTGATGTATCTAAATGAGATTCATCTGAACAGGTGGATTTCAGACCAGAATCCATGAATCCACCTGAATTAATGGTTGGTAATCATAAGAAATATGACAAAAACAAGAATTGAATCAAGGAAAAACACCTGAATTAATGAGGATTGACACAGAAAATGATGAAATGAAGGATGAAAAAAGTCGCCGAGTTGATCGCCGGTTTGTAGAGCGTGACTCGGACCGGTTCTCTCTCTTTTCCCAATCTTCTCCTTTTTGATTGAGATATTTTTCTCTTGAGACAAGTTATTGACAATTAACTACTGGTCATTGGTAGGAATTTTGGTTCATTTGTACCGACAAGAAAGATCATCAACATTTTGTACCATCAAGATATTGTTATTGTTTGCTGAGCCTGAAAGAACTTTATTTAGTAATCTTAGTTAAGTAGGCAACTTTACTTTCAATTGTTCGTCTGAATTGCTTGAAGTAGCATGACTTAAAGAATGTGGTTCCCGTATTTCCTGTTTAGAAAAATCTTTTTAGGATGGCGTATGGTCCAACTCTCAAAGAGCAATGCTAAATGCGTCTGATAAGGGAAACTTAGTCGACAGAAAATAATAAAAAAATGTATCGACTTGGACTACGGTTTTGCTATCCCTGAATCACGTTTTGCTCTGCCTCTACCAAAAATCATGTTTAATTTGCAAGGAACTAAACTGGCGAATGCAGTGGCGCAGAGTCAATAAGTATAACTACACTGCAAGACAACTACAATATCAGAAGAAAAAAAAATCAACAAAACAAGTGTAGGCTCACTAATCTAATTGCCAAGAATTGGTGGCTTTGAGATGGCTCTTTCTTTTCCTCTTGTTTCCAGTCTCTTTATTTGTAATTATAACAAACTACATGAATGAAGTTTTGGTCAATTTAAGCTTGCAACCTACTGAAATTTAGTCAGCATTTTATACCCAAATTTTCTTAGACCTCGGATTTTTGTTTTCTTCTTTTTGGTTCTTACTGAAGCTTAAACAGAAACCTCGTTATAAAAGGTTCGGCTCGCAGAGCCAGCTTCTCAAACCCCTTAAAAGTCAGATTGACGATCATGGCATCCTTCAATCAATTGCAACTCCACAAACAATGTGAACACGGGAGAAAATTCAATTGGAACGAGCATGATCTTGAAGGATTTAACATGTTACATCTTTTTCTTCGAAATTCAAGTAGTTTATGTACACAAATGTCACGAATAAATAGTAATACATAGATAGCTGACGCGGGGAGTAAACCTACTAAGTTTAACTGCTTTTGTACCCTTTCCTTGCCAGCTTTCACCGTGCACATCGCCACCTCTGGGAGCAATAATCACTGACACCCTTTGAAGATGGTACAAAACATTGCCTGCATAAAACAAATAAAATAAGTTAACAAAGGAAGTACTGCGAGACTAGAACAACATTGCCGTTGTAGACACTACACAAAGGATGTGTTGCAAAAATATTCCTTCATAACTCTCAGCTGCAAAATGTTGTTCTTACCACCAGTTCTGGAAGAATGACAGTTTCAACTTCTAGAAAGGAAATTCATACCTTTTACTTTTCGGGTTATTCACAGGCAATCTTGGTGTCAAAACTGCTAAGGCAGATGGCAAATGCCTGGAAAGCTGAAACTGGATACTGATAATCCATAGTGAACAAGTCCTTTCCAACTTTGCCGAACTGAAGCAGGACCTTCTCATGTTCTGGTCCAGAGGGTCCATTCTCTGGAGAAGCAACCAACTGAAAATTCTTCACGGAAGCAACTGTCACCCGGCCACGAAAGTTCAGACACCAGCATTGAAGTTGCTCATGCCACCTAGGCGACTTGTTCTTTAACACCAAAAACCCTTCTTTCTGATCGACCAGAGGACCTGATACAGAAATCTCCTTTTGGGCAGATGATTTAGACCGGAAAAATGGTAACATTGGGAAGGACTCAAGGTTGCTAAGTGGGAATTCAGTCTGCGTGGGGGCTGTTCCACCTGGTTCTATTGATGTGGCAGGGATTCCATCCATTACACAATGCATCCTCCGTGGACCCCTAGACCCACAAAAAATGGAGAGGGGTGAGTCTACTATTGGTGAAGGTAGTAACAAAAACACAGTATTAATTCCTACGAGAAGAAAAAAGAAAAATGGCAGTCATAATTCAATGAAGTTCCCTTACCTGGATCCCAGAACATTCAACTCATATGCAATGTGTGCTACTGGGTAGTTGCCAACAGGGACTCTCGGTGTAACTTGTTTAGAGCCCACTAGCCTATTGGAGCGGCTTTTCGATACCATGGCTACAGCATAAGGAGGCTGGCTATCATAGACTGTAAACTTAGTCCCCAAAAAGTTTGATCTGTCAAAAAAGCAAAAGTGAGTGAAACTAGGTCCATACGTAAAAGACAGACCATGACTAGCAAGTTGCACTTTACCTTAACTTCCCAATGTAGGTACCGCTCCCCTTAGACATGTCATCTGCATCTATAGAGATGATGTAGTCCGTGCAAGTAGTGCGACGAGCCTTACGAGCAGCAAGAAGGAACTTGCCGTTGTCAGTCAGCGCTGCGATGAACGATGGTAAATGTTAAACCCAGAATGGGATAAACAAATCTGTAACGGGGGAAATCTATCTTTTAACCACTCTACATCAGCTAAGAGAATCTATTTCTCAAAAGAACTTAAAATTAACACCTTAACAAACCAAAAAAAAAAAAGTAAGGTTGTCCACCAAGAGAAACAAAGATTGCACGCCTCACCTGGAGTCAATCCAAGGTAAAGATGATATGTTTGGGCCGTCCTGTTGCGTTTGATGAAACACTGGATTATTGTCTCTCTTGGACCAGGCTGCAAAGAACAGAAACAACATCTTGAGAGAGATAGAGAGAGTGTGTAAAATGGAGATGGCGGACAATATAGGGCAATCAATCCCCATGCCACATGACAATTCTCAATGAATATCAACAACAAATGCATGATAACATGACGAGAGGCACTACTTAATTAGAGGTGGATGGAGCTAAAACATGTCCCTAATCCTCACACAGAAATACCAATTGCATAACAAGAAGGTCTAGCCGAGTTAACTTCCGTGGAATTGACACTTGAAGAAGGTCAAAATCATACAAGCTACAAAAGTTATTTTAGCTTATAATCGAGCCTCAGATGTGCAAGTCTAGCAGTACAAAACTTATCAAATGCTATTTTGAATCAAAACATCAATTCAGAATTATGGTTTAAGAAATTCAAACCTGTTTCAAGGAGATGGGAAACGTTAGCTTCCCAGACAATTCAGGTGTCAATACAATCTCCTTAGTGATTTCTCTCCAATTTCTACAAACTCCAGCACAAGCAACAACGTATTTCCTCGGTGGCCATTTAAACTCGGAGTCTTCAATTCTCATCAACACATCTCTCAATAGTTCAGGTGGCATATTGGCCCAACAACTTTGTTTAAATGCATCAATTGGTATGGTTTCATCTTGAACCACCTGTAGTGATTTTGATTTCAACCCCTTAACATCAAATCCTCTCCTTGACATACTTCCAAATTCTCCTTTCACGTCTCTAATTATACTCTTCAAAGTCATCAAAGAAAAGAGAAAGAAAAAAACCCTTTTGAACCTTACATAAAAATTATTTACAAAAATTTAAAAGAAAGCCCCAAATCTCTAAATCCAAAACCCTAGCTAAAAAACTTAAAAAGATCCTAAATTTAATCAAATTAACATCAGAATCTACTGAAACCCCTAGAAATGAAGCCCCAAATTACCAAAACCCTAGTCACTTGAAATTATTGAACATAAGAAACCTGGTTCTGAAATTGAGCTCAAAAATTTTCTGAACAGATCCAAACTTTACTCAAATTAATAGCAGAATCTATTGAAAACTCTACATATCAAGCTATTTTAATAACTTACGCTTCTATTTTGGTACATAATTCCCTACTTTTAAGTTTAGAAGAAATTGACAAAATTATATGAATAGATTTGGTTCCTTGAAAGCATTGATAGATTAATTTGGAATTAATCTACTTCTAGAACTCTAAAAACATCAAGAAAATTCTTAATAACTACTGCATATCAACATCACCACCAACAACAACTTCTTTTCTTTTTCTTTACAATAATTGAACCCTAAAAGATTAGATGTTTAGACTCTAAAAAAAGGTTCTCTCATTATTAAATGGACAGCTGTGTAGAACACTGAGACAGATAGAAAATTAGGGTTTTTCTTTTCTTTTTCTCTCGGAGAAGATTACTCTAAAAGAGTCTATACCTCATTTTCATGGTTTTTGACGTTAGTGGGTGTGTTACCTAAATACCCTTGATAAATAACCTTATCTGGATAATTATTAATCATTGTCATCTAATTCTTGATTAAGAGGAGTTTCTGTTTTGAGTTTCGATTTTTCACCGGATAAGTAGGGTTTAATGGCACACCGTGCCATGTGTCATATTACAATTCCAATTGGTGCACACTCCTTAACGAGTGTATATTTTACATTTCAATCTCTATCCTTGATTTAATTTAGGGAGTTGTGTAATGAGGGTCATGATTCTAAACATAGAAGGTAATGGGGTCATCAGTTAAATAATCAACCAATCAGAAGAATATGTGAAATATACACTCGTTAGAGAAGTGTGAACAGATTTTGGCTCGTGTTAAATATCTGCAAAATCCGAAAAGATAGAAAATTTCTTATTAGGCCGGTTCTGGTGGAGGTGGCTAACTCACTCATACACCATGAGTGACGAACTGGTCGCGCCAATATGGTAATATTGTTAATCGATGGAGTCTTTATCAAATGATAGAGAGTATACCACTGGCGGTCGAGTATTTATCACTGGTTGTTTAGCCTAAATCATTCGGTGGAGACTCCATCTTTAGTAGATAATGGTCTAGTGGTTATTTTCCACATCTCACTCTATATATTCACCCTACTAAATTCAAATTAATCACATCTCGTTTTTCATAAATTACACTATCATCTTGTTCATTTATATCTTAATCCTCGGTTTACTTATTTTAAGCTTCATAATCAATGGATTCTTCTGATGAAGAGGTACGTATTCGTATGGATCGATTTGAATCATAATAACAGTGAATGCTCGTTCAGGTGATGCGACAAATGGATGGTGAGTTAGATGAAGATAGATAACTAATCAACACTATGATGCCGCTATATTCATCTGGGCAGATACCTAGATCCAGAGCCAAGAGAAGTATTCACAAGAAGATATAAGTATCAACAAAGGGAAGAATTCCACGAGAAGCTGATGATAGATTATTTTCTTTCCAATTGTGTGTTTTCTGATCAAGATTTCCAACGTCGATTCTGTTTTTCCTGGCATTTGGTATTAAAGATTATTGGTGAGATTTGACAGGTAGAACCTCAATTTAATTATCAGTATGATGCAATGAATATTAGAGGTCATAGTCAAAAGCTCATTTCGGCCTTAAAGGTTTTAAGTTATGGCAAACCTCCCGATCCTAACGATGTGTACCTTCGTATGGGTGAAACAACTGCATACAATTTGCGAAGCAATGATCAATCATTTTGGTCTAACCTATTTACGAAAACCAAGTGATGTAGATGTTAGAGAAAGATTAAAGCAAAATCAGGAAAGGGGATTCCAGGAATGTAAGTAAATTTCATTATCAAGGGTCATCGTTACACTCATGGGTATTATCTTGCATATAGAATCTATCTAAAATGGTCAACTTTAGCTCAATGTTACCGTCAGCCCCCTTTCGGCGAATTGGGTCATCCATACACGTATTTTAATAGTAGATAAATGAAGAAGGATGCGGAACGAAATTTTGTAATTCTGAAGCGTAAGTTCCATCATTTGTGGGCCTTATCATGGTCTAAGTGCTCGTGAAAACATAAAACTACGCTCACTTGCATAATTATGCATAACATGGTAATTCATAAAACTCGTTGTAATAGGGATTGGGATAACTATGGAGATGAAAATTTGAGGCCCGAGGTTCAACCAGAAAGAGGATTTCCTGCAAGGAACTATGCGCAAATGACTAGTTACATTGAGAACAAATTTTTGTATGACGGGTTAACGGACGATCGGAAAGTAAATATGTCGGTTGAGTCTAGAAGAACATGAGGGCGAATGGATTAATGTTTGATTAATTTATTTTTTAAATTGTTGTAATTTTATTTTTTTAGTTTTGAAATTGTTCGAATAGTTTCAAATTTCAAATTTATGGTTAAACCACCATATTATTTAAATCGTTTAAGGTTCTAGTTTATGTTTTCACTTAATCGAACGACTTATAAGGCACCGAGCCACCTAGACTCTATCACCAAAATCCCTACATATACCTACCAATTCAACCATTTCAAAATTACACCTTCATTCAAGATTTTCTGTACTTTCTGGGTAATTCATGGATGATCCTAGCTTTACTGAAAATAAAAATTTATCTCTTTGTAGAAACTACGTAATATACTATCCAAAGAGAGGTGAAGAACGATGAATGAATGGTTTACCCAGTATGAGTTATCGGAATAAAATTCATGAAACCTTCTGCGCAGACACGTGTAATCCTCATAACCGGGATTAGAATGCTTTGTTTTGTCGTATCATGACCTTTAAAAAAAGAAGTTGTGGATTTATAGATAAGAGACTGATTGTCAATCGATATTGGCTTAGAGGTAAAACCAATGTTGACATGGGAGTGCGAGCTCGAGACGAATGGCAAAGATGGAAAGGAAATTTTTTTGAATACGAAGCACATTTCCAAATTCTTAAGGAGTTTCTCATAACTCATATGGGATGTTAATTTTTAATGGGTTGTTGGTTAGTTTTAATGAGATGTTTTCAAGTTTAAGTTTTACTAAAATGTTGTTTGATTTTAATTTTATGTGCTTTTTCATGCAAACCATTTATGTAATTCGAAATCCAAGTAATGCAAAACTACTACGACTTCATTCATAATAAACAAATTAACTATTACATTTTAATTAAAATTAAAGATGATACATTAATTAATGAAGTAGTTCTACTTCATTGTGTTTTGATTCATCATCATCATCATCTTCATATTGACCTTCAAATTTCTCTTATTACGTTTTTCTTCCAAATCTTCCAAATTCTTATGAGTTTGAAGATGTTTTTTCATCTCCCTATTCATGAATTTTCAGTCAACTGATGTCTATTTTTCGACGGTCTTCTGATAATCCATAAAAGTTTCCAAAAAAAAAAACTTCAGTTGCTTCTCTTTCTTGTGCAGCTTTTGTCGTCGATCTTGCATTGTTTCTTCCTAACTGTTCTCTTTTAATCGCAGCATTGAGATTCAAGTTGGAATTTTGGTTTTTTATGGTTATGGTGAAGAAAATGGATTATCTGGAGGGGGTTGAGATGATGGAGATGGTTGAGAACTTGGTGTTGAAGGAGAAGAAATGTATGGGACTTTTTAGGTACATGCTGCAAATTTTCCAACACGTCTGGATTATATTTAGGCAACACTTTCAAAATATGATAACAACTTTCATAAGAATTTTTTTCCCATGCTTATGGTGCCAATCATTTCGACACTTTCGTTCCACATCAACATCGACAAGAGCGCTCGCTCGACCACAAACAACTTGCATTATATAGCGGCAACATACAAGGCAACCTGGGCGTTAGTTGTAACGTAGCGACCCGACAATCCATTTGCATCACGAACGCTGATATTTATTGTTTCTTCACAAAGCATCACGAACGTTGTTGTTCATTGTTTCTTCACAAAATTTATGAAATATGTTATCCACAATTTGTTACTTGGTCGTTGGGCACCATTTATACTAACTTGTATAAAGTACACATAGTTTCTGCAAATACTTTCATCTTCGGCTATGATAAATTTTGCATCCTTAATTTTGTTGCTTGTTCATTTGAGAATCCATATTAAAAAAATTACACAATAGTAGTGAATTGTAGAGAAGACGGGAGTTGGATGATGAAATTTGTGTTAGATTATCACAAATATGCGAAGTGAGAAGAGTAGAGAAGGTGTGACTTGAAATGAAATTGGAATTGGGTATTTATAGGGGTATGGTCGTTGGATCAGATATACTAAGCGGTGTAGTCTACACCGGGCGGTCGAATCTTTACCGCTGACTGCTGACACTAAGTCGCTCGGTCAATTGCCAACCGAGCGGTCGAGACTCCACCACTCGGTAGAGATAAAACCTCGCCTAATTAAGCGGCACTTAGCCAAGTCTGGTTGCCACTTTGTCATGCCTGTAGTGGGTGCAGACGTGACAAACTTGGGGCATTGCCTTTCCCATATGGACCGGCCTTATTCCTGCATTTTTGATCGATTAACAACATAAAAACCATTTTACGTAATAATACCATCGAGGCGTATAATACTATTATCTACTACTTCAAAAATCACTCAAAATTAAAATCGCTAAGATGGTGAGGTTTGGTATCTTGAATTGTATTCATTTTTGGTAATAATCTAGAGTTTAATAAGAGAAATGTATCATCGAAATATCAATTCCAAATTCATTGCTATTTGAAATCTAAAGAAAAATTGGTGGAAATCTTGTAGTATAGTGTCCATATAAATTGTACGTGGATCCTCTGTTATGTTTATAATCTAAAAAGATAAAAAAGTCCTCATCTGTGCTTGCATTTTTAATCTACAGGCAAAATAAAAACCTTCTTATGTATTACTACCTCCGTCCCTAATATATAGGCGGAGGAGTGGGTTTCTCTTAGAATAAGAAAAAACTTTGATTTCATACATATCCATCCTCTATCCTATTTTGTCCTTTGTACAATTTCCAACATTAGAAACATTAACTTAATTACGGTGATAACTACCTATAACAAATAAGGGTAATGTACGGAAAACCCCATTTTGGAATTGAAAATCCGCCTATCTAATGGGACTACAAATTTTCAAAACTCCGCCCATATAATAGGGACGAAGGGAATATTATCCCTGTCGTTATTTGTGATGATAATAATAACAACATTTGATAGTTGAAAATCCATCTAATTAGTATTCTCATTAATTAGTTGTGAACTGTGATGCTGTTAGATAAAAAAAGAAAAAAAAAAAAAGCCTTCATAACTTAATGGTCACAAATTTGGTACGAAAACGGATGAAAATAAGCCTACTAACATAATGAGTTGCGCCTTTTCACCTTGTTGGCAGTGGATGTGGTAATCCATGACCATGAGTTTCTCATTCCTGTGGGTATATAATCAACAATGTAGTTGACTAGTTGGTAGTGCTATTGGGAAAACCATTTCTCTGGATGAAGATTGGAATTAGGTGTACACGACGACAACAACAACCCTTCCCTCCTTCATGTCCAGTTTTCCTCCCAACCATGAATTAATATGTCGTGGTGGGCAAGACTATGTAAAAAAGGCACGACTTTGGATTCGGACTATGTTTCTAATCTCCTGCAGTCCTGCTAGTGTTATTGAAACTCCATTGTGACAAAGAGTCCATTGACCATATCAAATTATCATCATATCAATGGATTGGACTAAAGATTCTTATATTGGCTGGGAAGCTGCAAACACGTTCGAAATAGTATCCCTTGATAATAATAGATTAGACTCTAGATAACATTAACTAACCACTCTAATGATTTCCTTCTTCACGATGATGCCCACCAAATTAAGAAATGTTGATATCTAATTTTGTATGTTCCCTTGGCAAACCTTAGCATTTGGATTTAAAACTATTATTACGTATATGAATTGTCAAATTCTAGTTCTAGATTTTTAAAATAATAATATATGATTATACCTTATATCTATCTTACAAAAATAAATATGTTTTTTAAAATCCGACGACTCTAAATCAGTTTTTTCTCGCAATCAACAGTTTATATTCTTCTTAAAGTGTCTGGAATTGCAAAAGATAAATCTCGGCTGAAAATGCAGCCCTATTTTCATCCCTCATCCAACGATCCTTAATCTCCCCATTGAATGGTGTTGCTGAAAACGCACCCCTATTTTAAGCCCTCTTCCAGCTGAATCTCCCCATTAAATGGTGTTTATATCACTATTATTTCCATTCATAAAGCCTTGAATGTGACTTTTCTCCTAAAATTCCTCCATAAAATGGCGTCATCAAATATTTATTCTTCATCCGTTATACCACAAAATATATCCTTCAATGCTATTAACATCCACAGTCAACTGCATGCAAGCACTAGAAAAGGTAGAGACTTGAGAGGATCTTAGTATGTTTCTTAAAACTTAATTTGTCAAGATTAGTCACGGTGATAGGAATATAAGTTTTTTGTTCTGCTAGATCAAAGTCCTATTGTGATAAGCCCAAAGAAAGGTGATTCTTCTCTTACCTACTATTTTATTTTATCAATCTGTTTCTGATCATTTATCTTTTGCCTAATTTTGATTTGTAGTAACTTTTTTTGCCCTAATTCAATTTTTAGCCGCATTTTAATAACAGTTTCGGTATATTTTATGCGGCTTGATTATTTCTTTTTTTCAAAAAGAATATCTTGGAACGTTATTGGAGAATCAAAATTGCGATGGCAGACAACATGTCGTCCTTCTCATGGTATAATTAGCAGTTAAAAGATTGATCCTTAGATTTATTTATTTTTTTCTGTAGCTGGTGAAAAGATTGATGTTCCTACGTGTACATTTTGTAAGCTCTATTTTTGTTTCATTCCAGCCTATGTGAAGCATTTAGTTGACTGGATTTAGCAGGAAAAAAAAAGTTGTCACTCTCATTAGTGCAATAGTATAACTTTGAAACATGTAAGAGTCTCGATGAATACTCACAATGATGTTTATGTGTTCTTGAGTTTAAGATTTAAAGATATCGGGGATTTTTTCGAATTCAATCTAATTTTTTTACTTTGTTATATCGGTGTTTTTTGTGGTATTTTCTTACCTTCATTTGTTTCTCAGGCTAAGATTGTTTCAACACAGCAATAAACGAACGTCTCTCTCTGAAATGTTTACTTTCTTTTAATCTGAAATGATTAGTTGATTAGAATCTTCGAGTAATTATTTTGTAGAAAAAGGACAATTGTTACTTGGATAAAAGTGGAGCAATATAGTGTGTAAGAAGCAATTCCCATTTCCCGCTTGGTTTTGGACAATTCTATGGTTACAGAGGCCAAAGAATGGAAAACCTATTACTAAAGGTAAGTTTCTCTCCCATATTTGATTTACTAGCTATTAGTCCAGCAAGTACTCTGTATTTTGTAGTTGAATTTCTCTTATGATTAATAAACCTATACATATGCAGATTCTTCCAGAAAATTCGAAAGATTGCTTTGTTCACATAGAGATACCCTTAAGGCTGCTGCCATAAGTTCGGTAGAAAATTTATCATGACCATTTTAGAGATCAATGATGTGGACGTCCTATACCTAAATTGAAGTGCAAAGACACACTCTCTCTCCATTATTTGAGGTTACTCGATTATGCAGAATGCCACTCTACTTTGAGCTACAAGGACTCAACTGAGACAAATTTATGTTTACATGCTTCAAAAATCCATGAGTTTTTACAGAATTATTGTGGGTTTCTTCTTGGACCTTTGATTGTTGGTTAGAAATATTATGTTAAGACAATGTGCTTTAGTTGTAAATTATCCAATATGTAAGATGTCGTGGAACTGTGCTTTGTACATTAACATACCCTTAATACTTTTGGTTGGTATGGATAAAATGCTTGAAGGTAAATATAGAGCATTCCTGGTGTTGTTGTCAAATTTAAGTTAAAGTGGCTATTAGGTAGGTATAGTAAATGATGGTTCATATTAGTTACAGAATAGAGCAGTAGATACTTTCATTCTGGAATCCTGAAGGGGTACTTGAAAGTGGATATATACTTCCAGCAATTATGCTTAATTTTTTGCTGAATTTGAATTTGAAAGTGGATATACTTGTTTCTAACAGATGAGTGGCTTTCTTCTATATCACTAATTACACAAATTAGTAAAGTGCTGGAGTTGGTTTATACGAAATGAGAAATCTACATTAATTAAAAGATAATTTTTTCCTTGATTATGGTTCATATGTCCTAATCTTCAATTCCAAGGTGATTAAAAGATTAGGCATTTGTTACCATCCAATGTGCGAGTTCAAAATTGATCTAGCACCTTCAACCCTGTTAAGGTTTGTGTGATCATGAATTGAACCCATCAATTTCTCTACCATACTTTAAAGGGGGGAAACCCTATTTTCAACTTAATCAACTTAAATCTCATACTCCCTCATTCTAGAAAATTTGGACATCATACATTTCTTTCCAAGGTAATCGTCAACTTCAAATGTTCGTTTAGAAGCCCAAGTGGAATAAACAAAAGCGGAAGCAGGAATGATCTAAACTATCTCCAACTACATGTGATGTTTATGTAATTTGTCATTGCAAAACAGTTGCTGCGGCAACAAACAACCGACAACACTATATTGCTCATACGATTTGCCGTTAATAACTTCATGTTTTCTTCTTCGACCTTCACAGATTTTCTATGATAATTATATAAGTTTTTACATGTGAAATAGAGATGAAAATGGCAAGATACAGATTCCCCCGACCCCAAACAAAAGTATGGCAGATAACTATATTAGTTCATGGCTAACCGCGGTGAAGATGCTAGATTAGTTTTGAACCTGCACTCCATGATCAATATATTTTCACAGATATTTCAGAAAAAAGAAAAAGAAAAAAGGGTACATGACCGTTGTCATATGAGCTAATACTATCCCATTTCTCAGTCCCACCAACACAATCCCGGGACGTTACGGCACCGGTCATATTCTAGTCAAATAAGAAAAACAAAAATGATATAAGAGCTACACCAATCAATAAAGGAAAATGGGTCATTTGTCCAAATATTTTTAAAACATGGTTCAAATGGACAAGTAAAAATTAGTATGGGTGAAATGGACACAAAAAAAAATAGTAAGGATGAAACTGGATTTATCCTGGCTTAAACTTAAAAAATAGCGAGGATGAAACTGGATGCATCCTGATGTAAATTAAAAATAAGAAAAAGTATTTGAAAATAGGTAAGATGAAACTGTTTACATCCTGGCTATTTTTACATTTTTGTCCATTTAAGCAGTATCAAAATTTAGATATCTTTTTCACAAATGAATTATTGATTTTGGTATTTTTAACCAATTTTGTGAATTAATAAGCCAATGCAACCAGTGTGCACTCAAAATGCGTCTTAAATTTCAATCACATGCAGTTAGTCGTCAGGACTCAGGCTAGATGAACCCCAAAATTTAATAGCCCCGGAGTCACGGATAAATTTACATCCAATCAGACCAATCCGGCTTTTCTTTTTTTGGATTAAAAACGAAAATAAGTGCGGCCTACTAAGTCACGTGATAGGCCCGGACTCATACCGAATAAAGGTTGATGGGGATCGGGGTCATTGGAATTTGGCCTAAAATTAAATCCAGGCAATATGGATGGAGGAAACGAAGACCACTCTACAATCAACTGGTTCTCCCGAGAGGTTCACTTGTTAAGGCGAGACATTATTGTCCCAACTCGAGTTTGTTCCGTCAAACTATTGAAACTTCTTCGCATTACTGCATTGTTCATAGTATTTTATAGAGGTTTGGAACCATTTCACCAAGGAGTTTATTTGCATTTTATCATGGCAACAGTTCATTTGTCCTAATCACTAATCAGTACAGAAAGTTGTGGAATCTCATTTGGTTTTTACGGGAACAGCGAAGCTCCCGAGTTTTTTAATGAGAAGGCGCATTTGTCGACTCACGTCATTGACATGGTCAAGTATACAATTTACTGTTGGACATTGGCTTTGAAAGATTTTTGAGAAATTGGGTCAATTGTCCAAATATATTTAAAACACGGTTCTAGTGGACGAGTAAAAATTAGTATGGATGAAATTGACACCAAAAAAATAGCAAGAATGAATCTGGATTCATCATGGCTTAAACTTTAAAAAAAACGACCGTGAAACTGGGTGCATTCTGATGTAAATTAAAAATAAGAAAAAATATTTGAAAATGGATATGATGAAACTATTTACATCCTGACTATTTTTACATTGTCGTCCATTTAAACAACATCAAATTTTACATGTCTTTTTCACCCAGGAATTGTAGTTATTGGGTTAATTGATCAATGTGAAGATTTTTTGGATATCTCTTATCAAAATGTGATGGTCAATTGAAAAAAATTATATTTTAAACGTTCTTGTTTCTGAACCGGAATTATTTACCCATAGTCAGCTCAGCACTCTGGATTATCCCGTGTGATACAATCACGATGGTTCCTATTTCAACCCTACTCGGTGTTACTGTAATACAGTGGTAAAGGTATTGGGTGATGATACCAGTGACTTGAGTTCGAAACTCACCAGCACCAAATTCTTTACCATTCAAAAAAATAACCACCCAACCCTAAAATACGCCCCTGCTAGACTCTTAGGGAAGACCACCGCTACCGTAACCGTGTCATGCGTTCAACCGTGACTGTGCCATGCAGGATAACCCATGATGTCCAGCTCACAGTGGGTGTAGAATCATTGGACAATTTGGACTCTCATGGATTTCCTTCTTAGTTGCTTATATTTATCCGGATCATTTTTCTTTTTTTCAGTATATTCCACTTAGAATGGTACTTTCTCTCAATGTCCTTTTTCTTGATATAATGAATTCTGCCGATATGAACTTGAGAGGTTCACAACATTAACACCACTTAATCCACCCGAAATGACTTCAATTAGGTAAGAAAATCAAAAAACCCATCTTCTTTCATTGGTTTTAATGCATGGATATGAGGAATCGATCGAATTAGGTTTTTGAAAAAAAAAACAGTTTCAGAATTGCCTACAATTTGGAAGTATGAATTTTTCCGACCGTAGACAATGCCTGCGATTTGGTTTCCCGATCGTAAGTCATCTGGTTTGGAGTTCTTAACTTCCAAACTGTATATTTGGGTTCAAAAATCCTACTGTTTGAAAAAATCATACTTTCATACCGTAACTTCTACCTACGGTGGGTTCAATTGAAGTTTCCTCACCGTAGGTTAGCTTACAGTTCGAATTTGGAGGTTTTGAAAAGCAAAAATAAATGATGAGTTTTCTTAGTTTTTTTATTTTGTGATCGTCATCTTCGTCGCGACGGAGAAGAAGAAGAGAGAAAGAAGATGATAGGGTTTTTTTTATGATCATCATCTTCATCATGATTTATGAATGAAAAGAGAAGGAGAAGATAATAGATTTGGTTCTTTGTATATGATCATCATCTTCATCATGATTTATGAATGAAAAGAGAAGGAGAAGATAATAAATTTAATTTTATAATTTAGGAAGAGCATTTTAGTCATTATAAAAAATAGTTGGATATGGGGTATTGTTGATTACTATTTCATAATCCGATTTCGTCATTTTATGACCCCTCAAAACCCAATGTTTGGAACCACTATAATTGGTTTAATTTTAAACTATTTAAGCTAGGTGCTGAGCAAATGGGACGTGTGGGTTTGGAGTAGATACTCCTTCCCACTCACCAATTGACATTTTCCATCTGCAATGTGGGTTTTCCATCTGGCAATGTGGGGGCAGAAGGGATGCATCTTTATGCGCCTATACACCTGTAATGAGAACGACTACTCCCTATATCTATATATCTTGTCTCATCTACTTTCTGTAGGTACACATTTCATCTTCCGCCACGTGCTCACAAAGACACACGTGGAGGACATGCGGCTAAGGGCATCAAGATATGATATCACGTGTGGACAGCCAAGAGTCATTTTATCCTATCCCTAGAAAGATATAAGATCTACGGGTGGGGATAGTCAGACTGACGCAGACAAGACAGGGGCAGAGGACAACTGTCTACCGCGGACAGACATCTCAACTACCCGCATTAAATACCCTCAAACAGCATACGTGTCAGTCAGCCTGTATTGGAAGCGCAGATAATACTGCATATCCAGACATAACACGCAGATACATCCGAGAACACGAAGACTTCTGCGTGAGTGGCACAAAACACAAGAGGATAAGGTTATAACGGGCTTCAGAAGTGGACCCCACGTAACCTCCCTATAAATACCCCTCTCTCCCAAGTAAAGAGGGAGGCCGAAAAACATTGAGAGGAGAATAGCAGAGGGACAAAGAGATAGAGAAAGTGTAAGTGAAGTTCCTCCTGCTACGCAGGCTTATATTGGTCTCAAAGTCATTCGACTATTTCTGTAACCTTCGTACATTTTATATTTCATCCACTATTTATCTTGTTGTATGATCCAAGAACAATGATTGTAGTTGATGATACAAGGAAGAGTATTAGAACTCTGAGTCAAGGATTCGACATAACCTATCCATTCCCCTCAGGCGCAGCTTATTTACTGTATTGTCATGAGTCTGCGCGCATTATTTGTGAATACTCAGATGACACCAGATCTTTGTGTTCACAATCTGGCGCTAAAAACAGGGATCTTCATACCGGTAAAAGATTTATCTTCTCATGTGACTTGTTTCAGGCTTCGTTTTCTGAAAATAACGATGTATGGAACACTACGGTTTTTTCCGTTCATGATTTCAAAAACCAATTTTTTAACAGATCCGCGTTTATCTAAGTAGATCTGATTCTTCATGCATTTTCTAAGTTTTCACGTCTTTGAAAATCAAAATTATGAACAGATTCGCGTTTATCTAAGTAAATCTGATTCTTCATGCATTTTCTAAGTTTTCACGTCTTTGAAAATCAAAATTATGAACAGATCCGCGTTTATCTAAGTAGATCTGATTCTTCATGCATTTTCTAAGTTTTCACGTCTTTGAAAATCAAAATTATGAACAGATCCGCGTTTATCTAAGTAGGTCTGATTCTTCATGCATTTTCTAAGTTTTCACGTCTTTGAAAATCAAAATTATGAACAGATCCGCGTTTATCTAAGTAGATCTGATTCTTCATGCATTTTCTAAGTTTTCACGTCTTTGAAAATCAAAATTATGAACAGATCCGCGTTTATCTAAGTAGATCTGATTCTTCATGCATTTTTCTAAGTTTTCACGTCTTTGAAAATCATAATTATGAACAGATCCGCGTTTATCTAAGTAGATCTGATTCTTCATGCATTTTCTAAGTTTTCACGTCTTTGAAAATCAAAATTATGAACAGATCCGCGTTTATCTAAATAGATCTGATTCTTCATGCATTTTCTAAGTTTTCACGTCTTTGAAAATCAAAATTATGAACAGATCCGCGTTTATCTAAGTAGATCTGATTCTTCATGCATTTTCTAAGTTTTCACGTCTTTGAAAATCAAAATTATGAACAGATCCGCGTTTATCTACACAGATGGACGCCTTAAGTACTTTCAAGATTTTACACCTTTGAGGACTCAAAACTCTAATAGATATCACGTGAGGCCTATTGTCTTCGTGATTTTTTCTCTCTCTTTCAGGAAAATATTAAAAGATGGAGAGAAGCAAAGATGTCGGGAAGGCTAAATCTCCTTCAAAAGAGATGCCAAGGACAACCCCAGTGGTAACTAGAAGTAAGCAGAGAGGTGAAAAGCTAAAGGCAGCGGATATGGCGCAGGATAATGCAGAAATCATGGCCCCCATCAATGCCAACATCATCGCAACAAACACAGTAAAAGTCGCGGCAGCCAAAGCAGGAGCTTCAAGAGCTGGCGGATCCAAAGTTGGAGCTCCCAGAGTAACCAATGCTCAACTACAAGAACATCAGGAAGTCGTGGCAGAGTCAGGAATACAACAACCCCTCTATGGGATGCCCTTAACCAACGAACAGAACATACCCTTTCCAGCCAAGCAATCACTTCTAATAGCAGGCCAACCCTCACAACAACCGTCGAGGTCCCAAGGTGCACAGTTAGACCCACCAGAACCAGTAATACAGATCGTGGATGAGGACCAAACAATTGCGGGCAGGAACACCAAATCAAAGGTCAAATCATTCCGCTCAGATGATGGCCGAGCTGACAGAATTAAGGAAGAACTAGAAGGCATACGCAGATGCTGTGGCGATATTAGCACAAGAGAACTAAATACTAAAGGAAAGAATCATTCATAGCGCAGAGGTAGAAAACCAACGCGGCGAAGCCAACTCCAAAGCTGTAGCACCTAATCAAGATAGAAGAATGGTGATTGCAAACAACCCACTTCCATTGAATCGAAGAGGAGCAAGGAGCATCCAAAGATCAGACCCTGATTACAATCCCGAGAACTCGGACTACTACGACGGTACCACCTTCCCACGAGCAAAATCTACCATTCATGAGGAACACCAGATCGCAATGGAATGTCCGCGTGCTGAGATGCTGGTAGAAATCAAGGAGCTAAAGACTAGGCAGGGAGGCGGAAGGCTAGAGCAAGTGATGAAGGAAGCAAACACTACCCCGCTGACACCACACTTGGCCAGGGCTTCCATACCGCAGAATTGTTCGGTTCCTGCTTTCGATTGCTATGACGGATCAACTGATCCTGCGGCTCATCTTCGATATTATAATCGAATGATGGCCCGTTGGGATAACAAAGACTCCATACTGTGCAGATACTTCCCATCAAGTTTAAAAGGATCCATGTTGTCATGGTTTGATAACTTTCCATCAAACTTCATCGATTCCTACGACCAACTCACATAAAAATTTCTAGCAACATACATGTACAACAAGGTTGTCAATACCGGCATGGACAAACTATTCTCGCTGGAGATGAAATACAAAGAGACCATCAGAGAATATACTAATAGATGGCACAAGATTTTCCAAGCTATTGGCAACGTAGATCCCATGGTTAGTATCAACTGCTTACAAATGGGGGATGGACAGGATGAGTCATTTATTTGTCGAGATCCACGGAACCATCCCTACCACCGAATGGAGATCTCCGGATAATCATAGAAAAGCATGCAAGGTTAGAAAAGAAATTCAGCGTGTGAAAATCCCAGAGCTCATACTCAACATCCACAACGCACAAATTCCGTGGATCAAGCCAGCGGGTCCAAAAGAGGAATCACAAGAAAAGAACGTCCCCAACAAAAAGAAAAGAAAAAAGGGAAAGAAAGAAGAACGAAGGGAAGGAAAAGGGATGATTAGACGAAGAGGTGATCGAAAATTTGAAGATCAAATCTATACCAAGCGGAATACCAGTTATTCACGCATCCTGAGAGAGATCAAAGGGAGGGAGAACTTCGATTGGCCATGGTCCAAGGGAAAGCAGCCTCCTAGATCAGAAAAATCCAAGGAATACTGTAAATACCATTGTTTCAACTGTCATCAAACAGAAAGTGCAAAAATCTCAAGATAATGATTCAAAAACTAATCGACGCAGGAGACCTGAAGCAATATATACAGAAGATTGATAACGAAGATGGAACCAAGAGAGGAAAGCAGGTTCAATTACCAGAAGGCAACCGCACCCTCAACACGATTTCATGTTCAGAGATTCAAGGACCATCCCTAACCGCCCAGATTGGGAAGAGATTGAGAAAAAAATTCAAAGATTATTGTGAGCTTTATAAGATCGATGGGAAAGAGGTAAACGAGCACGAACAATGGATGGACGCGCCCATGAATTTCGATGCAGACAATGTGGAAGAAGACATGGAAGACCATAATGATCCTCTAGTCCTCACACTCCCAATAGCAGGGTGCAATGTCAAGAAAATTCTTATCAATGGAGGAAGCTCAGTCAACGTCCTGTTCTATGACACGTTCAAACGTATGGAACTCAACGACGAGCAACTGTTGTCATCTTACTACACCATCTACGGATTCAACGGCGCAGCTACAAAGCCCCTAGGGGACATTGTCTTACAAGTAGATGCAGGGCCCATGAAAGTGGACACTCGATTCAGCGTCGTATATGCACCTTCACCTTACAACGCCATCATCGTAAGAAGATGGGTCACAATCTCAAGGGAGTAGCGGCAACCTACCATCAATATCTCAGATTCCCAACACCACAGGGAGTCATGGAAATTAAAGGAGACCAAGTAACTGCGCGGGAATGTCAGACCTTACAGAATCATATCAATAATGAGCGGGAAGAAAAGCACAAGTCCCGAAGAGCCAAAAATAAGGAGATAATCATAGATACATATCTGGAAGAAATCTCCGGAAAAAGCCTTCTGAACGTAAGCACCACTGACAGCGCAGAAGCAAGCACCTCCGCGACAAAAGAAGACGGAGAGCCCACCAAATAGCAATCAAAGAATGTTCCTCTCTTAGGGGAACCAAAACCCACGTTTACACCTGTCGAAGTAGCTAAAGAAGTCAACATAGGTACTGAGGGAAACCCGAAGATTATCAGAATAGACACCTTGATGGATGAAGAAAGAGAAGCCGCGCTAATCAAACTTCTAAAGGAATACGCGGACATCTTTGCTTGGAAATTGGGGGACATGCCGGGAATTGACCCAAAGTTAGTTCATCACGAACTTCGAATAAAACCAGGTACCCCCCCTTTTAGGCAGAAGGTGCGCAAAGTAGCTCCAGAATACCATCGAGCAGTTGAAGTGGAACTCCGCAAACTACTGGACGCAGGATTCATCAAAGAAATCAAGTACCCAACATAGATCTCTAACATGGTCATCGTACCGAAGAAAAATGGCGGAGCAAGGATATGCATCGACTTCACCAACCTCAATAAGGCTTGCCCTAAAGATAGCTATCCACTGCCAAGCATTGACCAACTTGTCGAGGCAGTTGAAGGATTCAAAGAAATGTCATTCATGGATGGATACTCTGGATACAATCAATTATTCCTAGCAGCAGAAGATCAACAACATACAACATTCTATACACCACACGACCTCTATTGCTATGTAAGAATGCCCTTTGGACTGCGAAACGCAGGGGAAACCTACCAAAGAATGGTGGATCCAATTTTCAAACCATGGATTGGAAGTACGCTGGAAGTATATGTGGATGATATGCTCGTTAAAAGCAAGCTGCGCAAAGATCATCACCAAGACCTAAAATATATTTTCCAAGCAATGAGAGTGCACAACATGAAGGTAAACCCAGAGAAGTGCACTTTTGGTGTCACTTCCGGAAAGTTCCTCGGATATTTGGTGACAAAGAGAGGCATTGAAGTCGATCCCGCTAAAATCGAAGCCATCGTAAGAATGCCATCCCCAAAGAATTTAAAAGAGGTTCAGAAACTCAATGGTTCGCTGGCTGCGCTGGGGAGGTTCATATCCAGGTCCTCGGATAGATGTAAGCACTTTTTTAACATTCTCAAAAAAGGAAGCAAATTCGAATGGACGGCAGAGTGCGAGGAAGCTTTTCGAAATATCAAAGAATACCTGGCTGAGATCCCTATATTACAAAAACCAGACCCTGATGAAGTGTTGGCACTATACATAGCAGCAACAGAAGATGCAGTCAGCGCAGTATTGGTTAAAACCAACACGAAGATAGAGCAGCCCATTTATTACATCAGCAAGACTCTGAACGTAGCAGAAAGGAACTACACGAAGATCGAGCAGCTCATCTTGGCATTAGTATGGGCAACCCTGAAACTCAGAACTTACTTTTTGACTCACTACGTCCGTGTCCCATGCAAAGCTCCGCTAGAAGCAGTCCTTAAAAACGCAGGAAAAGTAGGCAGAATTGCAAAATGGAATACTCACCTAGATCAATTCAATATCATCCATGAGCTAAAACACTCTCAGAAGTCACAAGTATTAGCAGATTTCCTAGCAGACTTACCATTGGATAACTGCGAAGAAGTCATCATCTAAGAAAGAAAGGCAGCAGGACTACCAGAAATGGACGAAGGTAAATACCCTATAGACATCTTGGAACCAAAAAATCCTAGGCAATGGGAAGTCTTCGTAGATGGGTCGAAAAATAAAGAAGGGGCAGGGATAGGCATCGTAATCACCACCCCAACAGGAGACAGGATCATACATGCTTTCAGGTTAGAATTCAAGAGACATACCAACAACATAGTTGAATATGAAGCAGTGGTGCATGCCCTTCAGTTGATAGTAGAATGGGCATAGCTGACGTGCGTCTGACAAGCGATTCACAGCTGGTCATCCGAAAAATAGGGTTGCAATATAATGTTTATGACAGAACATTGTCAGCATACATGGAATTGGTGCAAACACTGGCATCACAAATCCCAAACATCAAATTCTGACACCTGGCAAGGAAGGAACTCAGGCACGCGAATGCCCTGGCCTACATATCATCGATGCTCAGAAACGAGGACGTCAAAGCAATCAAAGTAACCAGGATTTACGAGCCTTCAATTGATATTCAAGAACTCTGCGCTGCACAGCAGAGGAACCACGCAGAAGAAGATATTGCAGATGATGACGTGGGAGAATTCATCGTGGATGATTTCCAAAAAGACGACATCATGGCTAAGGCAGATCAAGATGAAGACTTCAGCAAAGAAGAAGATTGGAGATCTGAGATTCATCTTTTCCTAAAAGAAAGAATACTACCCTCGGATCTAAAGCAAGACAGAAAAATACAGTCAAAGGCAGGAAGATATGATCTGAGAAAAGAAATTTTGTACAAAAAAACTTTTCTCGGACCATTATTACGTTGCCTATCCAGATCCGAAGGACATTTGATTTTGAAAGACATACACCGCGGCGACGCAGGCAATCATACCGGAATGAGATCCCTAGCAGATAAGGCGAAAACTCAAGGATATTACTGGCCAACAATGATACGAGACGCTGCAAGAATGTCACGAAGATGCGAAGAATGCCAGCGTTTCGCCAAAAAAATCCACGCACCCGCAACAATGTTGAACCCTGTAGACATCCCTTGGCCATTCTTAAAATGGAGCATAGACATCGTGGGTCCCCTAATCGAAGGATCAGGGAAGAGAAGATTTTTGATAGTAGCCACGGACTATTTCAGCAAATGGGTAGAGGCTAAAGCCCTGGAAAGGATCCGAGACGCAGATGTCTTCACATTCATTTTTCAAAACATCATTTGCAGGTTTGGCATACCAGCTGAGATTGTATCTGACAATGGCAAGCAATTCCAGGAAAAAAACATCGACTTACTCTTCGATACTTTCAAAATTCGAAAAAACAATTCAACACCAATTTACCCTCAAATCAATGGTCAGGCAGAATCCACAAACAAAACCCTCGCACTCATCCTCAAAAAGCAGTTGGACGAATACAAGAAGCGTTGGTGTGAGCAACTACACAACGTTTTGTGGGCTTATAGGACAACTCGAAGATCAGCCACGGGAGAATCCCCATTCTTACTCACCTATGGAGCCGAAGCTATTATCCCAACAGAAATAATCATGCCAACTACGAAGACTGAAGCATGGGAGAAGAACCTCACAGCGGACATGATGTTGGAAAGGTTGGATGATCTAGAAGAGGGGAGGGAGGCAGCACTACAAAAAATGGAAAACTATCAAAAGAAACTAGCAAGGGAGTATAATAAAAGGGTTAAGCTTAGAAATTTCTTAGAAGGGAAGTATGTGCTGAGGACCATTCCCCAATACCAACGAGAAAAGAAGTGGGGCAAATTAGCACCAACATGGGGGGGACCCTTCGTCATACATGATGTTGCAGGAAATTGGTTTTATTATCTGCGCAACCTAAAAGGGGAGATCCTCAAACACCCATGGAATGCAAAATATCTCAAGCCATACTACCCGTAGAGGGCAACGCAGACCTGCATCTGCGTGAAGAGCGCCAGAAGAAGAAAACGACGCTTGCGATCGACATGTTTCTATCTCTGAGAGAGGAATAGCAAACCTCAACCTATCAATCAAGCAAACTTTTGGCAAAAAATAGTCACAATACATGGAGCAACATAGTAACAAGACGACTGCGTGTAAATATAACACCTCACGAGAACCCTACACCTGTAAATACAACCTCCGCGTCAATACTTCATCCTCCTGTTTTTTACTATTTACTACCTCAGAGGTTCCATCAATGGAATTCTTCTAAATGTAACTCAACAAACTGAATAGACACTTTAACCCTCTTTCACCCGTGGACGTAGACACTCTGTTGTCGAACCACGTAAACACTGGTGTTAATTGTTGTTCTATTTTACTTGGGGAAAGTAGTCACCTACAATCTCTTGGGACTCCCCTATCAGCGTCTATAAGTGAAGGACCATGGGGAAGGCATCCAGCAGAAAGAGATACCCAACCAATCTTATGGTAGCGGGTTGACGGAATGAACGTACATTCCAAACAACTCATATCCTAGAACGCTGCCCCGACCCCCACTGTCTAGGAATCCTCTGGCCCAGGATTAGCCAGCGGGGTGACAGGTCTCAAGACGTTCACGAAGATACACATATCTTCGGGTTCGCACTCAAACACTTCGCTATCCCTGATTACATTCAGTTATATTCCAAATTAACCATAACAATATTTATAAAAAAAAAAAAGAGTCGGACAACACAGATAAAAGTTAAAACAATGATCAATTCATTAAAAGTTGATTACAGGCTTGGCAATGATACGCGGAAACAAGAAAATACAAAAGGAATCTCACGAAGCCTCATAATCAACAAAGATCAACTCTCTACAAAAATCTACTTGGATGGTTCAACCCCATCAGCAGGTTTAGCAATCTTTCCCTTCTGCATTGAAGGTACGCTCCCACCCGAGGAAGGCCCTGAAGAACCAGATGTAGGGGGCGGGGGTTTCTCACGGTGCGGATAGCTCTTGATAAGGCCATGCTCGGTCTTAAGATCATACTCAATGCTATCCAGAATTTTGTTAGTCTCTTCCACTAGTTGACACCGAGCCTTGTACGCAATAACAATATTCATCATCTCATCCTTTGACAACAACGAGGAAAGGCGACTCACTTCTTTCGAAGAGGCTTGGGAAGCCTCGTCCCTTGATGTAGCTAAACCTTTGTGATAATTAATCTGGCTTTCCTGATGCACTAATTGAGATTGAGCCTCCGCAAGCTCTTCATTTGCAGTGCGAAGCTGTCCCTGGAGCTCTGCAAGGAAAAGAAAAATGCAGATGGTTAGGTCCAGGAAATTACAGAATCACACTCGATAATATAAGCATATACCTTCGACTCTCGCCGAATCTATTTCATATTCGTTAACAACAACATCACGGGCTTCATCAAGAAAATCATACTCATCTGACAACTTCTTATAATCCGCTTGAAGGGTTGAAAGGGCGTACTGACTCGCATCTAATTCTACCTGTTTCATTGAATCCAAGTGACGAAGATGGTTGACATCATTGTTTAAACCCTCCAGACCCTTGTTGATACGATACATATTTACTTCAAGATTTATCTCAGACTCAGCTTAGCGCACCACATCAGCCCTAGACGCAGCTAAAGCTTTGCTAATAGCATCAGTCTCAGCCCTAGCGTCATCTCTCTCCCTAGCAAGACGTTGAATGTAATCTTTAACATCAGAAGACTGAGAAGAACGAGCTTGACACAATTCTTCTTCCAAGAGATTGATTTTGGCTTCCAATGATGGGACCTGTTCTCGGGATTCACGAAGATTACGACGCGTCCACAACAACGTTCCATTAAACAAACGACGATCATTGTTATATTTGTTCTGCATATCAATCATTTGGACTCGTCTGACCCACTACTCCTCTGCCAGAGCATTATGTTCATCGGCACGAGCATTCCACTTATCAGCCTCGCTCTTTATCTTCTCTACCAACTCTGCGATGCGAGATTTCTGACGCTGTCGCTCTTTCTGAAGCCATACTAACTCAGGAACTCCACCCACTGAAGATAGGGTGGGGGAAGGAGACTCAGACATAACACTAACTACAGTAAAGGACAACAACAAGGAAGAGAACATATGATCAAACCTGTAACATCCGAAGAATTCTTCTTGGCCTCCTCCAACTCACTACGAGCCATAGCAAGATCCAAGCGAAGTTTCTCCTCCTCCTTGCCTTGTTGCTCCTTATCCTTGAGGAGACTCTTCAACTCACATATCTCCCTATCCCTATCAGCAATGACAGTCTCAGCCGCAGTAAGCTCCTCTTCCCAAAGACGAAGCTTAGCCTCCAACTTAAGGGATGTGTCCTTAAAAAACTGGTACAACATGTGATTGCAATTCTCACTCCTCATCATCTGCGAATCAGAAGATTAGAACACCCTGATTCTAAAAATTGCTAAAAATTGATACAAGGCAAAATGATGAGAGAACTCACCTCTAACATCCGCTGTTGGGAAATCCATACTGATACCCATCAGCCAACGCCATCATATCAGCAACAGTCGAGGGAGAGTCGAATACTAGAGCAGCCTCCAAGGCCCGAAGATTCTTATCCCACGCTTCTGCAACCTGGTCCTCGGGAGACAATTGCATCATCTTACGGGTATAGGCATCAGATTTCTTCTCACCCTCCACCACAGGAGCTGGATTGGGTACGAACATCAAGTTATTCTTTTTAAACCAAGCTAAGATGGCATCATCACCCTCAAGGATCAGTGACTGAGGAAAATCATCTCCAGAAGACCCAACCGAGGCCTTACCCATGTCCGTGAATTTAGCACCCGAAGAGTTCGAGGCTACTCTCGCATCCAAATCTGGAAGGTCTCTAGCACCGCTCCCTTCTGGAACATCACTAGCATCCACGACTCCCTTGCCCTTTCCATCCGCCTTGCTAGAGTTACCAAGCACATCCCAATCATCGTTTGGGGAAAGCAGGTTGAACTCAGAAGCCAGGCCCAGGGCAGCGTTTATGTCAAAACTATCCTCCACAGAATAAATCCGACCAAAGGAAAACTCCTGAGACATAGCAGGAATTTTACCACCAACACCCTCATCACCAAGGCCAGTGTTATCATCACCAGCATCACTGCAAACCGCAGGATTAGCTTCGGCACCAACATCATGACAACCTACGGGATTAATTTCACCACCAATACCGCTGCCACCAGCGGTACTATTCCCTTCAACAAATTCTTCATCATCATGACTTGGAGGGGATGTATCAGTACGCTCTTCCATATCAGACATATCTTCATCCTCTACAAGCTCAGTCACAGGACTGTTAACTTCTTCATAAACCTCCGCCTCCTCGATTGTTGCGGTGGTGGACTTCTTGGGATTTATCCTCCTCTTCTTCGTCGCCTAAAAAGACAAGGCACGAGAATAAAAATCCCTGACTTTGAAAAGAATTAAAACTGCCTCAACTAAAGGACAAGGCATATGGAAATCTTACATTGACAACCGCAGTATTCTTCGCCTGAAGATCAGCATCGGAACTCTCTTCGTCATCTCCATCAACAACATTGAGGGCATATTGGAAATTCATGCCCTCAAAATTCAAATGCCAAGGATGGAAATTCCCATAACGAGCAGGAGGAGCCGCATGTATCTGGCTATCTGCGGTAGGACGCCATCCTTGCGGACCTGGAACCCACCCCCAAGCCCAGGGACCAACAACCTCAATAACAGTTGCATGCCATTCATAGTCATGATCACGCTTGATCCGCTCACGAGTAGGAAAAACCAGTTTGTTAGTAGAATTCTCTGTACCCGGGACGTACTTCACCTTAGCACCACTTACTTCACTCAGAAGGCGGATCTCACCACGAGGAGCGGCAATATTCTTAAGACTCACACTCCACGGTTTACGATTCCTACTGTTAACATAGTCACCGAAAGACTTGTTAAAATTCTCAGGTGTATACCACTCCCTTTCCTCAGGATTGGGAACATAAAGAGTCATCATTGTCTCTCCTTTGCTCCGAAGATAACACTCCCTCAGTGCACGAAGATAATTCCCATGAAGTTGGGAAATAGAGCGACAGTGTGTGTTCTTCGAAGAACCCTCTCGACCAGCCAGGACATCATAATAAAAAGAATCCCCAGACTTGTACAAAGGCAACATAAGACCCGCTTCAAAGGCCCCCACCGTGGTCAGCAGATGAAATTCATCAAACTTATATGTCGATATCATCTCATAAGTAATATCATCATCATCGGCGTAAAAACGAACATCGAATAGCTGAAGACCATGCTTTTCCTTGAAAACCTCCAGATCAATATGTTTGAAGGTCACTTTCTTCTCCCCAACAGCGACGCTACGTATTTCCTGAGAAATATCTTCCTCCTCCATGGGATCAGGCGCAGAACCCTTCGAAGGGTTTCTCTCGGAAGCTTTCCTCTTAGGATGAACCTTAAATACATCAGTCTTCGAAACCACTTCTTTCGAAGACCTCCCATTGGGTTGATACACTGAGGGGGGGAGGTAAAGGATGTTGATGAGACGCGGAAGTAGGCGCCAATGACCGAAGAGGTAGGACATCTCGCGTTCTCTTAGGATCATCACGCGGATTAACTAAGGGACGAGAAACAGCATACTGGGAGCCAGGAGCCTCTTTTGGCCGGTCCCCCTTCTGCGTATTCCCTCTATGCGACTCACCCCTCTTAGAAGATAAGTGCCTCTGACCAGAAGAAAACGAAACCCTATGCACGCGGGCATCACCTTGGGAAGATTTAGACGAACCTCCACCAGGCGGAGAAACATCAGGATCCCTACGCGGAGGAGATCTACGCGGACTAGGCGGTGGAGTTTGATAAGAAACCCGCGGACGGTCAACCATGTCTGCGTAGTACACAAACAAGTTTCAGATTTCCGCGAAGACAAAACAGAAATCAAAAAACCCAATTTCATCCAGTTCTTCATAATCATGAACCAGATGGAAAATAAGAACAAACCCTAAATAAAAGGGAAAATAATAAATAGGGGCAAGCATATACGAAGGAAGAAATCATTACTGTTTGTAATAACGAACAGGGGAAATCATACACACACTTATATATATATGTTCTTCATCACAAACACATATAGAAACAGTTCATCAAAAGATAATCAAGACACAGTAAAACCACCTACCTATAAACAAAAAATTAAGCAGAAAGCCTCGACGAACAGTAGCAGCAGCAGAAAACCTCGACGAACAACAGTAGCAGCAGCAGAAAACCTCGACGAACAACAGTAGCAACAGCAACAGAAAACTTTGAGGAGCAACAGTAGCAGCAACAGCAGTTAATAACAAGGATACAAAAACAGAGAACAAAGAATGAAAATTCCGAGGAAAGAGAAGGAATGAAATTTATGATTAGAGAATTTTCACATTCTTTCTCATATATATATGCAAAGAGAAATAAAAACCGCCCCACTACCCAAGAAGAAATTATTACAAATAGTGGGGAACGTGCCCTAAAATCTAGGAAAATAGTAAAGAGAAGATGAAGAGAGTAACATGTTTTTTCTTCCCACTTCGACTAACCACCCAGTAGGAGTAAAAGGGGCAAATTGTAGGTACACATTTCATCTTCCGCCACGTTCCCACAAAGACACACGTGGAGGACATGCGGCTAAGGGCATCAAGATATGATATCACGCCTGGACAGCCAAGAGTCACTTTATCCTATCCCTAGAAAGATCTAAGATCTACGGCTGGGGATAGTCAGACTGACGCATACAAGACAGGGGCATAGGACAGCTGTCTTCCACGGACAGACATCTCAACTACCCGCATTAAATACCCTCAAACAGCATACGTGTCAGTCATCCTGTATTGGAAGCGCAGATAATACTGCGTATCCATACAGAACACGCAGATACAGCAGAGAACACGAAGACTTCTGCGTGAGTGGCACAAAACACAAGAGGATAAGGTTATAACGGGCTTCAGAAGTGGACCCCACGTAACCTCCCTATAAATACCCCTCTCTCCCAAGTGAATAGGGAGGCCTAAAAACATTGAGAGGAGAATAGGAGAGAGACAAAGAGATAGAGAAAGTGTAAGTGAAGTTCCTCATGCTACGCAGGCTTATATTGGTCTCAAAGTCATTCGACTATTTCTGTAACCTTCGTACATTTTATATTCCATCCACTATTTATCTTATTGTATGAGCCAAGAACAATGATTGTAGTTGATGAGACGAGGAAGAGTATTAGAACTCTGAGTCAAGGATTCGACATAACCTATCCATTCCTCTCAAGCGCAGCTTATTTACTGTATTGTCATGAGTCTGCGCGCATTATTTGTGAATACTTAGATGACACCAGATCTTTGTGTTCACACTTTCCTAGAACCCTATTAACAAAATTTCTTTCTAAATAACAATCACACAGTCTCCCTTCATCTTTATGCATGATTGTGGAGTCAAACCAATGGTTTCAAAACAACCCAATCCGGAGATTGCACTATCATGAGTCATGACCATTAATTCCTAGACAGAATATGTAGAATCCACATGGATATGATCATGGGAAAAGACTGTAACTAATGTCTGCGGATGTTAACATAATACCATGTCAATTACACAAAGGCTAGGGAACTAAACGTTAGACTAGATCTTCTATGATCCAGGGACGGACCCAAAAATCTTTGTTGGGTAGGGCTAGATCATTCATTTCCAATACGGCCGAAGGCTGCGAAAAATTTTCTTAAAACAAACCGCACAATTAGTGGAAAGTCGAGGTTTTCCTATAAGAGACTAGACAAATAAATATCAACATGAACTAAATTCATAGAAAAAAACATGAATAGAGAGAATAAATAGTAGTTTATATAAGAAACAATGAAAAATAAATGAGGTGAGAAGAAGCAGATTCATGTTTTAAACTGAATTCTTGTTTAAATCTATCTTGTTATGGGCTAAAATTTACTTGGGCTAGAAACTACACTAGCAAACTCTGATTTTGGGCGGGACACATACTCACCCAAATTTTGCATACAAATTTTTTGTTCGACCAAAACATGGGACGGGCTATAGCCCGGGTTAGCCCCTTGCTAGGCCCGTCCCTGCTCTGATCATTAAAATTAACAAAACTAGAAATTATAAAAATTAACCCCCAAAAATGTAATCTCACAAGGCGGGAACCAAAACAAGCCCCCTGTTAATCCTACCACGTGGGGCGAGGTCCACCCTATGAAGAATTTCCAAAACACCTACGACCTAGAAAAAAATTATATAAATAGGTATGGTAAAAGACTTATAGAGATTTCTTCATTATGAAAATTTAGATAAGCACATGTTACAAACCAAAAAATAACTTTAGGGCACACATATCTGTTTCTAATACGACATTAAAATAATCAAATGAAAATGAAAATGAAAAGATATCTTCATCTAGTCATGCAAGGATCGGACAATCAGTTAAAATAAATGTTATCACCTTCGATCAAAAACGAAAGGAAAAAAACACATCTGGTCATGGAATGGCCGGATAAGGTACCCGGTCATCATACGAGCAGATCGATTATTCTAGAGCAAGTCCTTTAAATGTGAGAGGTTTTATCAGGACTCCACAATATTTTGGATGATAAAATCATCCATAGTTGCACTTTTTCTTTTGATACAAACCATTATAAAATTGTGGATGTTTTTTCCCTCCACACGAGTCGCCCTTGCTGTTTTTTTATGCAAAAGAGAATTTTATTAAGAATTAAGAAAGTACAGAGTGAAAATCATTTTCCAGACATTCCTGTAAATCGGGTGGAAAAAGATCATAAAGTTTAAAGTTGTTACGCACTTACACTCCTCCTTTGCCTTTTTTTTTTGCAAGGAAGTGTGCAACACTATTTCCTAGCTTATGGACTTTCTTACATTACCAATAATTATTGTCTACTACTTTATTTTTAATATCTAAGATCAAACCCTGATTTGACCAATGGACAAATGACTCTTGTTTGTTCACTGAGTTTAATATTGTCTCATTGTCCGACTCTAACGTTATTTTACTGAAACCCAAGCCAGGTGCCTATTTCACCGCCTCATCCATTGCCCTGCATTTCAGCTGCTCAACTCCATGCTCGAAGTTCAGTCCATCATTATAATACCTCCCTTTTGCTCCGAGACATCTTCCTGCAAAGTTTCTAATAATTAGTCCAATGCTTCCAAGTCCTTCGTTTTCAGTAAAAGATGCATCCACACTAATCTTTATGTAATCTTTATTTGGAGGTATCCAGTCTTTGACCTGCACAATTGAAACAAGATTAGAGACATTACTGCTGAGATTAATTGAACATTGATTTGAAAGATTACGTATTATGTCTATAATACATAATCTATTGGGTTTATTTTGCTGAAACACAAGTGAGCATCTATCCTTCCATATCATCCATAAAGTTATCATGCATTTGTATACTAATTCTTTACAAGTGAAAACAAAAATGAAGTTATTGCTGCCATCAGAGTTAAACCGGCTAATCGACCATAATAAAAAATTAGAGTATTGAGTTTAAATATGCAGAGTGTTGATGTTAATCCCAAGCTGAAAACGTTGGGGTACCAAAATACACCACCAACTTTTTCTTAGGAAGTCTGTATGGACAAAGTCAACACAACTACGAGAGTAAAAACTCAATCAAGGAAAGTTCCTAGAGTTATATCTCTTTCTCTATTGTTGTTAGAACGTTTACAGAATTGAATCCGTGAACCTAACTACAAATAGAGTTCTTGGACGGTACCAAAGACCAATGTCCAAGGATCAATCAAGTCTTGTCCAACTAACAAGGTAGGACCTATCTACTGTGATTGATCAACGCACAACCTGTGATATATCAAGACATATAATATAATGCGAAAAAAGAAATAACACAGACACCAGAAAATTTGTTAACGAGGAAACCGAAAATTCAGAAAACCTCCGGGACCTAGTCCAGATTAAACACCAAACTGTATTAAGCCGCTACAGACACTAGCCTACTACCAGTTAACTTGGGTCTGGAATGTAGTTGATCCCGAACTCAGTCTTCCACTGACACAGTTACAGTCGCACTCCTTATGCCTCTTGAATCCCAGCATGACTCTGTGAAATTGATTCCCTTAGACGGTCTCACACCAACTAAGAGTTTCTTCAACTCAATTGAAGACTTTAAACCAAATCTGACTCTCACAAATTAAACCTATGATTGATTTCTTGATTTATTATCTAAACGGATGATGATATCAAACGACAGATCCAGGTGATTAAAACCGATAGCAACTTGACAAAAGTCCGGACTTATGCAACCCGAAGTGCAGCCTAGATTATTCACCTCACAATAAAACTTGCGGAATCAACAAAGTATGATATGAAGAGACTTTATTGATTACTATCTATCTTGATTGTTGGAGAAAGGTTCTACAAACAATCAAAATCAGGATACTTGAGTTATCAAGATAAAAGATAACTAATCCTGACTTCACGAATCCCAGTGAAGTCTTTGTAGTCGCTAAACCCTAAAAGGGTTTCTGGAGAGGACGACTCTAGATACGACTAGGACACACCAAAAAGTAGTGTCGGGATTCAAAGATCCTAGTTGACAAGAGTTCCCCTTATATAGAATTATAAGCCTAGGTTGCTTTAGATTTAAGCTAAGATAGCTTTGGAACCAAGCAAACAATATCCACCATTATATGAAAGCTTTAAATCATATTAACATATACAAGATATACACTTTGGTTAGCTAAACCGTAACCGAACCGTGTATAAGACTATGTTCAACATGGTTAGCCGAAACTAGCCGATGTGAACTTAAAAGCTTAACACTCATTTTCATGTTCACTAAGACATTAATATTGAGTCATAATTATGTGATCAAATGAGTCCAGTGTTAATTAAATAATTGATCAAATGCATTACTTCATAGAAATAATTTAATCGCAATTAAATCATAATCGACATAGTTTGTAAATGTACAAGGTACAAATACTTGAACCGTTTGTGAGTAGGCTGAGTCACAGTACGCGGACCGGTTTGCAAACTTATATACAATTACCGAGTTCTGGAGTCTACAGAAATTTCAAGTTCAAGTACCGGTTTGCAAACTTATGTAATTATAGAGTTCCGGACTCTACAGAACTTTTCAGTTCACGTACCGGTTTGCAAACTTTGAACCAACTCAAAGTTCCAGAGTCTACAAAATTTTTTAGTTTACGTACCGGTTTGCAAACTCAATACCTTTACCGGTTCCGGAGTTCACAGAACGTTTCAGTTTGCATACCAGTTTGGGTACTAAACTGGTTCTAGAACGTAGAACTGTATTGGCTCGCATACCGGTTTGATACTTTAACCCAATTCACTTACAACAGTTCCAAAATGGTTTGTATACGAATATACATACCTATCTGGATCACGAAAAAAATTAGATTTTCCATATAGTCTTTCAAATAAGGGTTGCTAACAATCAAAGCTAAGATAGCTTAATAACAAAGAATTCAATATTCACCGTTAGATGAACTCCTGATTTAAGATTCAAGCTAAGTCTGCTTAGAAATTATGTAATCAATCTCCACCGTTATATGGTCTTAGCTTGTTACACACAAATTAAATATACTTATATTTAGATATGGGTTACCGTACCTAAACGTGTATATTGAGTTGGCTTAATAACAATTAACCGAAGTTAGCCATATGAACACTTTTGTCTTAACCGTATTCATATAACATTTCTAGATCAATCAATCATGATAGATAATTAAATGAATCTAATTGTGTTTCAAATAGAGTTGTTCAATTGTTCACTAACTCATAGAAATATATATATGAACAAATTGAATAAAAATCGGTTTGATTCGTAATCGTACAAAGTACTTATAAAATTCATGAACATAAGCCATGGTATGCAAAGTTAGTTTTCATTCCTTAAATCATAAATGTTCTAGTTCATGAGTATCAGAATCATACATAACCGACTTTAGAACTTCACTAATGTGTTCGTAAACTAGGTACGCGAACAGCAGCTCCGGACCTTGGCCTAGTCAAGCCGTTTGTAAACTCCGTTCGCGAACAACTGTTCCGGACCAAACTCAGGTAAACTTGTTCGCATACTAGGTACGCAAACAAGAGTTCCGGACTTTCTAGGGTAAATCCGTTCGCATACTAGGTACGTAAACAAGAATTTCAGACCCGAATCATCACAATACAATTCGCATACTATGTATGCATACCGTGTTGTATCCAGACGGGTAATTTTTCTAAACTCTCACTTCAATCATTGAAACATCCTTAAAATTCGACAATGTTAATCTCACACATACCATTAGCTTCAAGTAATTTTCAAGTGATAGAATGATTAATATGAAACTTCTCGAGCTAACACCAACTGACTGTCTCACACAAATCATATAAGATGTTCAAGGTAATTTTCACATGATCATCTTTGGACTTAATATTTAGTTTCCAACAAATAAATTGTTTCCAACTAAACTCGTCAAGAATACGATAAAAATAACTAAAGCAAAAAGCTTCCAACACATATTTCGAGAATGATAAGCGAGATAAACTCGGCTCGAAATATCAAATGTGTATAATGTAAAATTCTGTATAGCTATACGACTTAGTCTCATTAGAAGATATAATAGAATAGACTTCTGAGTGATAGAAAAGTTTTAGTCTCCACATACCTTTTGTTGATGAAGTTCCTCCAAGATCCTCAGTAGATCTTCTTCTTCAATTGGTGAATGCCGTGAAGTCTAAAGCTCAACTACACATTCTATCCTAATCCGAGACATAACTGTAAGTAGACTAGAAATCAAGTATATAGTTTTGATCAACCAAACTTGACAAACAAGGTTGAGATAGCAACGCTTGCGAGTTCGACCGGGCAGTGCTCTAAAAATCTCCCTCTTTGTCAATTTTAGTGACAAAACTATCAATACATATGGATTACAAAATAAATAAACTTTGTAGCTTCTCATGCACCATGCTTGATTTCCTTGGCTCTTCAACACTCCTTGAATTCTTCGTTACTCCAAGCACTTAAGCGATTTTGAACGTGTTCAACTCAGCATCATTGTTGTTGAAGATACGTAGCCATAAAAATAAGAAAACATATGTTCTTGATCATTGTTATACAATGTCATAGTATTACTATAGATAATCAAAGTCCAGTTGTATCATAACTTTGAAATAATATTATGGTGATATGTATCACTCCCCCTTAGTCAATACTTCCACCTTACAATGAAAACCACTCCCCCTTACATAATGATCTGTAAACCATATGTATGTAGTGTGAACTACCAAATAATTCTCCCCCTTTTTGCCAATATAAATTGGAAAAGGTACGAAAACTACGGGATCATAATGAAAATCTCAAAAAGATACCTCATGACTAAAAGAGAACATATCAACTTTGTTTCGATGATTTCACGTAGTCAAAACTTAGTGTATTCGTCTAGGAGTTCATAAAGATACAACATAACTCCTACAATATTTCACAGCCGCACTCCCCACAAAGGTATGACAATTAAGCACAAGTTCAATTAAGAAATCTCCCCCATTTGATTTCATTCCCAAGAGAACAACATGACCGACCTTACTTTTAAAAGAAAAGAAGGATTTCTTTGGACGCGATTTTTTAATGTCCAAAATATCCTCGATTAAATTAATTACAAGAAAACCTTTATGATTAATTTAATCGAAAATCACTCAGCATAAGAAAACTTGCGTAGCCATACAGTACTTTCACATAAAAGTGGATCAGGGAAAGATCAATACTGCGGAATTTTCAAAAGTTCCTTCTATCTTTCATCAATATTTGCATAAAGACATAATAGACTTAACTTTTGAGCATATATGAGATAGGTACAGTTCACGAACGTAAACACATATATATCTAATAAGCAATTGCAACATATGAAATCAAAAAAATTAAATACTGCAAAAAATCATCTTCCAAATAACTATAGAATTTAAATAAATAAATCTAAAAACATTGCAAGATGAAAATCATTGAAATAGTTATGTGTAATCACAATTAATGTTATTCCAAACCCTAGTTATCCTTCTTAAACATAAGAATATATTCTTAAAAAGAAGTTTCCTAGACATAATAAAGCCTAAAACCATGCTGGAAGACTTAAACATAGTCAGCAATTAGAGATCGAACAATAGCAAGATCATCAGTTGCTTTCTTCAGCTGGTCTTCAGAAAAACAAGATTCTTTGTTGCAATTGCAAGTTTTTCACGTACCATGCCAAAATCTCGGAGAAGATTTCCAACCAAATCAGATGACATATGAACAAGTCTGTTATCTTCATGATCGCATGCAAAGTAATAGGTTATGGTGAGATGACTCTCATGAAACTCAATAACCTTGCCATCTCCAATTTTTTCTTCCTTTTTGCTTCCATTCATCGTGCAATTCATGATATCCCAAGAGGGTTTCAGAACATACATATATCTAAGAAATCAGGAATTATATATATATATATATATATGTTTTTCCTAGGAATAAAAACCCTAGGGTCACATATAATTCTTTCCAAAGAAGTTGGTGTTGGAACCATCCGTAGGATCATGAACCTAGATCGCGGGACGTTCATGGTGATGAATAAGGATATCCAGAACCAATGAACTAATGAAGCCTAAACCAGAAACAAATTTTCTGAACCGATCATCAACGACAAGTTTAAAACTTTAGGCAAAACATCTTAGCTCAATAAACAAATTTAGAGCACAAGGGATTTATTTAAAAACAACAAATCAACTACTTGTTTGAAGTAAGGACTTATTGAAGCTTCTAATTGATTGCAACAAAAAAATAATGATTATTCATATTAACAAAGGCAAATATTAATTGGAGCAAGGTTCGACAGTAAGATGATCGTTTTTCGTTTTATACATACCAAAAGAAGAATAACCGAAGTACAACAAAGACCACTTTGTCAAGAAGAATATGTTTTCTTAAGAATCTTGTGCATCCTCACATGGTATCAATGGAGGAGGCACAGACAAAAGTAATCAAGTTGTAACATGATGAGCATTTTGCTCATCAAAGGTTTTGACTTTCTCTCCCTTTCTTTCTTGAGAAACATCATAAAAAGCAAATAAGTTAGTCTCAAGAGAATCAACAGAAAGAGGACAAGAATTACCTGATATTGCTGCCTTTTTTGCCTTCCTAATGTTGTGCTTGAGTCTATTGATACTGGTATTAAGTTTCGATACACGATTATTGATATGAATGTATCCAGGAATAGTTGAGCCTTCCGATCCAAAACATTATTCAACCATAGATGAAGAGTTTGAAAGATTTTTTTTTTCAGTACCATCTTTCTTTTTATTGGAACACGAAGACAGTCATCTGTCCTTATAACATTATCCCTTTGACAACTGTTAGAATTGTCAAAAGGTTTTGTATTACCCTTACAAACAAAGGTTGGATCATCACAACACTTTGTTTGTCTAAAGGTTGGACAATTAAAACCAGTAATATGAGATCCAGGTTTGATCACTTCTTTAGACACCCAAACAAGAATGTTATGAAGTTTCTCATTTTGTAGAAGAAAATGACATCTCCTTTCAAGGTGACCTTTGTTTCCGCAGTAACGAAAACTGAATGGAATGCTACTACCTAATCTCATGTGAGCTGTTTTTGAGGTTGACGAACCTTCTCTGGTACTTCAGCTGCTGAAGGTAGATCGTCACTTTTGTTATCAGTGAGATTCTTCTGTTAGAAAATTCTATTAGCACGATCAACACCAATCTGACTAATACTTGGAGCATTTATTACTTTATAGTCCAAACCTCGTGTATCACGATGTTTTTTACATGTTCCCAGCATAGTGGATAATTTGGTTGAGCTAGAGTTAGAAATTTTCAAGTTTTCTTCCAACAATTTGACCTTATTGTGAGCAGCAATTAGGTCAACCTCTAATTGTTTTTCTCGAGAGATAAAAGCATTTTTTGTGTCATTGAAACAACTTTGTTGAGAGTCACACCTTGCTTCAGATTTTGCAAGTTTTCTTTCAACACAAAGAGATTTCGACGAAGATATTCACATTTAGAATTTTTTTAACGGACACCTTCTTCACGATCTTTGAGAAAATATTGTAACATATTATATCCACAATAATAACCCTTAAAGAGTTTTCTCAGTTTCTTGTTTTCTTGACAGAGAAGAGTCATAAAATCAATCAAACAAGACATTGACTTTTTTTTCTTGATGAGATGGTCAAAAAGCTTGATATATATTGCAAGACATCCTCATCAACATCTGAATCACTTTCATATGAAAGTTCATCCAACTGTTCTTCAAGGCTTGTTTGCCAGTTATACACAGTTTCAGGCAATGGTAAAGATGTGAGAGAATCTTCAAATGAATCCAAGTTTTGAACCAAGTCAGAATGTTTATGAACTGGTGATGCATCGTTTGAGATAACACTTCTATCCATAGAGTCAGATTTCCACAAACACAGACTTATGAGGTCTTAGCGTGTTTGGGTGCTCTGATTCCAATTGAAAAAACGGGGGTATAACAACCACACCCAATAATTCATTCGGCAATCTATATGGACTAAACTCCAATTTAATTCCGAGAGCACCACTTAAAAGTGAGACTCAATCAAGAATTATATCAAAGAGTGATCTAATTTTATATAGTGGTAAGAAGGTTATCATTCTCTCGGACTTTTTTGAATTGATTCTAGGCTTAAATATAAAAATACTAAAAATAAGAAATTATATACAAAATATGTCACGGGATGAAGAATTTACTGGGACTCGGGATTCCACTGCTTTTCATGTTCATGGGGTTCATAAATTAATCCTAGACATTTATAGCTCAAAACAAAAGAAACAATAACTCTATTCTTTGCCAAAGTAGATTTCATAAAACATTAGTTGTAAGTTGTGAGCATGACGCATCAAAAGTAATTAAAACCAAGCATGCGACATCAAACAAAATAACAAATAATTAATAGAAATCATAAAACAATTAAGTTTTATGCAAATAGTTATAAAAGAATTATTTTAATTACCACATGAACAAAACACGGCCTCCTCCATCGTCCCAGTGATGGGTCTAGCTCCGCATGGTGAAAACACACTCAAAGGAATTTTTCATTGATCAAAAAGGTGTTTAAAAATGATGGAAAAGGTGAGAAATAATTAAAACCGGGTTTGTAACAATTATATTTGTTACAAACCAAACTGTAACAGAGAACGATAAATATGAAGTGTCGCTGGCACTGTAGCAATACGACTGTCTTCTGTGGTCTAATGTTCTTCGTGTTCTTCTTCACCAACAAAACTGGTTCATCTCTACAACTTGATTTTTCTCCATCCTCAACCCTCTGTTCGCTCCCCTATCACTCCATATCTCCCTCTGCTTCTATAGTACACCTTAAATAGCCTCTCAGAACCGAAAATAATCCTCCATAACTCCAACAAATATTCCATTACTCGGTATTGAAGAAAAATATTCTCGGGAATATTTTCTTCCTCTGTTTCACAATATTCCGTGTATCTTCCTCTTTGATCGAATTGAAAGCACTTACCAACCCTGTTGTAGTATAACAGGCTGGTATATATCCAAAACAAGAGAAAATCCGACCAAATATCCATGAGTTTAATGGAGAATATCTTCCCATGCACGTACGCCTCTGTCTTCTTCAACACGAGAATCTAGCCAATTTTATCCGACAAAATAAGCCATACCATGTCTGTTAAGACCAGTCACATCATCCCAACAATTCTCAGCCATTGAGTCTCTCTAAAATGTCCTCAAATCTCGAACAAAAAATTCTGCAGGTGAGAAACAAGTTTCCCGCCAAAATTCAGTTTCAAATGAGGAAGATGATGGTTGCCCCCTATCCAGAGTAAGGGCGCCTTTAACAGCTGGGTGCCTGGGGGTGTCCTTATCCAAAATGAGGGTGCCTTTAGTACTTTTCCAGGGGGGTGCCCCGAGCAACTTTTCGAGCCGAATTTTCCAAAAATGTTTATTTCCCAAAAATACCTACAAACACATAAAACACCATAATAAGTACGAAATCGAGTACCAACAATACAGAACATTGAGGACAAATTAGACACAAAAATGTGTCTATCAAATACCCCCAAACTTATTATTTTCTAGTCCTCGAGAAAAACTAATCTAGAAAAATAAAATCTTAACTCGCTAGGTGGCCCTAGCGACCGAGATATAGTCTCGGGAGGGTTTACCAGAGGTGTAACCACAAAACCATTACTCCAGACCGTAGCTATCTATGCAGAACCTTGGAAGGCACTAAAGAATCTCCTTGGTTGGCATACAAACATTGACCATAGGAGGAAGTACCCTGATGCGAAATTCCAATTGTTGTACACGAGTTTGCACTAAGCATGCTATAATTCATGTATAAGTGATATACCTCTACTCAGGTAGTTTCTAGACATCATAACCGAAGTCAACCAATCACATGGAAAGATTAAGAAGATGGATAAAGAGAAAAATAGATGGTTTAAAGTGAACGGTGTTTCCCATATCTGTCTGAAGGCCTCTGCCAAGATGAACCTATCCTAATGGACTGAGATACCGGTATGACCAATATCAACACAACTGGCAAATACAAGGGAACCAGTGGTCGATAAACCTAACTCTAAGTCAACACAACTGGCATATACAAGGGCACCAGTGGTCGACTTTATTGAATTTATTCCGGTTGGTTTGATGGTCTGGTCCCAATTTTTTTTTTGTGGTATCTCAGTCACTCTATTTGACCCTATCAATGGTAACAACTTGAATCGTGTGCCCCACCAAATCACTTAAAAATAAAAATAGAATTAGGATTCAACGAGATATGGAGAAACTACCATGTTTTTTTTTTTTTTTTTTTTTTTTTTTTTTTTAATTCTAACACCTGAGATCTGTGATTTTATGATTTTATGAATAGACTCTTTAGATGTTTCCATCTAATCAGATTGGTTCCTCAACTCCTACAACCAAGATGTTCCCATCCACTTAGATTGGTTAGTGTCATCCTTAATAAACATAAATTTCTAGGCTTTGGAGTTTATTTATTGCAACTAAAAAGTTTCTCCCATACCCCCAACTTAAATCTAACATTGTCCTCAATGTTCTAAAGATAAAATTAAAAGCATGAACAAGGAGAAACTGTTACCACTCGAAGCAAAAGAGTTAAGGAAAGATATTACCATGTTACATGAGATTGGGTTACCTCCCAAGAAGTGCTAAGTTTAAAGTCTTCAGCCAGACATCGGAAGGAATTAATCACCTCATAGAATCATAAAGCAGTAGTCGGAATAACTGTGAGTCATCTGGATCAAAAAGTGCTATCCACAAGAAGAAGAAACTACAACAAACCAAGAAGACATCGAACATACCCTTGTTTAAGACAACTACATCTAGTTGTGGTTCAGATTCAGGCTATATAAAAGGGTCTAAATAAAAAGATTTCATCGGTTGGATTTCCTCAAAGGCATTCTGAAGATCAGGTTGAAGTGTCTGGAAATACTCAACTAAGAACTTAGAAGCCCATAACAAAAGCCTGAATAATTGGGGATCCTCTAAGTCAATCAGATTTGACTCACACAGCTGACCACAATGAAAGAGGTGGTCTTCCTTAAGAAACTGTGTCGACCCTATTTTCCTAAAGTAATTAGGTTTAGTCTCAAAACTTAATAACCGACACATCTGAAAATCATATGTTCCCACAATTGGAAGAAAAGTTTTTGGCGGGAAAACGAAGTCAATCTTGGTATCATAGCCTGGGTTAACCACATCAACCAGAGGATGGGTTTCTAATAAATGATCTCTCTTATGGACACAACTAGGTTCAGGAAAAAGTGTATGAATATAATCTTGTAAGATGGTTGAGGCACAAATGTCAAGTCCTACATGAGGGAACTTTCTAAGAGTTAAAGGTAAGGCACCAGGAAAGTGATAATCACCCTCAAACTTAAAGTTTTCAGTGTCTCTAGGTAAACTAGTCACAATTTCCCTAATTTCTAAATCATTAGATTCCTGAAAATGGTCAATTGATTCTTCTAAGTTGTAATCAGGTGCATCCTCACTCATTTTTACGAGTTCACTTTCTTTGTCTAAGACTGTTGTTTCTAAATCGCTAGACTCAAAATAAACTCGTTCCTCTAAACCATCATCACAATCATATAAAGGATTATCAGAGAAAGTTTCTAATAAAGGCTCATTAACTAAGGTGTTAATCAAAGTTACTTACTCCGATTCACCGATAGGCACATCTAATAATGGATTATCCAACACACTGCAGGCTAAAGGATCATGAACTACATCGTCTAAAACGGTGGTATCCCTAGTCAAATCCTCATCCTTTGGAATAGGTGAATAATTATTAAAATTATTTGGATTTGTACTAGAAACAAAACTATCATTATAAAGCTCAATCGGAGTAACAAATTCCTGATCACTATGCCTACATATTTCATGTTCTTCATCAATATTATCCTCATCATAATCCTCATTATAATACCATGAAAATGATCGAACCTCATCTAAACAAGTAGTGTTACCAATTCTAACCTCTTCATCTTGATTATTATAAAAATTATCCTCATTTTCACGGGTGATATAGGAAAGAATGTATTGGAAATCACGAGTAATTCGAGCTTCTCTTTCTTCCGTCTCTAATCCAAGCCTACGTGTTGACTCAGCAAACTCACATGTTGACTCAGCTAACTTCCTGAGGGTATCTTCTAAAGAAGTTTCACTCATTTTTACCGTTCTTTCGTCCATAACTAAGTCATTTGTGTCCGCTAACTTACGCGTTGACTCAAGTAACTTACGTGTTGACTCAAGTATCTTATGTGCTTCATCTAGAGGAGAGGAATTATAAGAATCTTGCTCGTATGACCGGTGGGCATGTGGATAATAATTGGGCTCACCATGGTATGACACATAACCTTCAAAAGTTTGGTGTTCCCAACCACTATTCACACTATGGTCATAAAAAGAATAATGTTCATGTTGCTCAATCGAATAATCATTGTATTGGCTATACCAGTTCGACATCCTAACTGCAAGGGAATTATAAACAAACACAAAGAAGGCTGACTCGACCACAACAAGCCTATTTTATCTAGCAAACAAAAAGCATGATGTCTCCCTTAGATTATTTCTAAACCAGCTTTTATTCTTTCGAAAAGGAATTCGTTACAATCTGAGCAAACCTCTCTGGAATCAATCCGAGTTAAAGTAAGTTGAATAGAGACGAGGGAATCTCAGTGGAGCTTTGATACCCAAGGCCTCACCGGCGTTACAAGGCGGCGTATTCAACTCACAGAAACCATCATGAACTTTAAAGCATGCTCAAAAGAGTAACCAATATTTTCCGAACGACTTTCCTAATAAGCTCGTTACCCTATCGGTCTCGTTCTAGTCCAAATTTTAAGGCTTAGGTTCGCGTAGGTTACGTGTTCCTACGGCGGGAAAGAAGGAAACAGTGATGAAATCCGAGTCCTTATCTTGATTTGGCCAGGCCTTGCCCTTTACTAGAAAATTAAATCCGATTTCAGATCCTCAACATATATGCATACGAAATCATCCAGTAAACCCACTGACAGGGGATTCGCGGGTGCTTAGAATTCTTACCTCCCGTTCCAGACGGGGGATGAACCGTTGAAGTCGACCCGGGACACGACTCCTATGTCATGTACGAACCCGAGAGGCCGAGGCGATATCGTAATCGTCGTCCTTCTCTGCAAACAATTTATTTAAAACTACCCTTCCGTAGGGTTTTAAAAATAAAGTCCAATGCTCAATGTCCAAAAGAAAAGAAGAAAAAAAAATGTCCAAAAATAAAATATTACAAAAATAAAAACCTTAATTACAATTTCTAAAAAAATATAAATAAAATTATTTACAAAATCTTCTTCTTCACTCCTTTTGGATTTCTCTTTTCTTTCCTTTTTGGGCTTTTTCTTTCTTTTCAGCACTTTCTCTTTTCCTTTAGCTTAGCTCCAAATCTGAAAGCAAACAAAAATACCAAAACGCGTAAAAAAGAACAAATAAAATAAAACCTAAAAACAAATCTATAAACAAATCCGCGTCGGCGGCGCCAAAAATTGATCGAATTTTATATAGTGGTAAGAAGGTTGTCGTTCTCTCGGACTTTGTTGAATTGATTCTAGGCTTAAATATAAAAATACTTAAAATAAGAAATTATATACAAAATATGTCACGGGATGAAGAATTTACTGGGACTCGGGATTCCACTGCTTTTCACGTTCATGGGGTTCATAAATTAATCCTAGACATTTATAGCTCAAAACAAAAGAAACAATAACTCTATTCTTTGCCAAAGTAGATTTCATAAAACATTAGTTGTAAGTTGTGAGCATGACGCATCAAAAGTAATTAAAACCAAGCATGCGACATCAAACAAAATAACAAATAATTAATAGAAATCATAAAACAATTAAATTTTATGCAAATAATTATAAAATAATTATTTTAATTACCACATGAACGAAACACAGCCTCCTCCGTCGTCCCAATGATGGGTCTATCTCCCCATGGTGAAAACACACTCAAAGGAATTTTTCATTGCTCAAAAAGGTGTTTACAAATGATGGAAAGGTGAGAAATAATTAAAACCGGGTTTGTAACAATTATATTTGTTACAAACCAAACTGTAACAGAGAACGATAAATATGAAGTGTCGCTGGCACTGTAGCAATACGACTGTCTTCTGTGGTCTAATGTTCTTCGTGTTCTTCTTCACCAGCAAAACTGGTTCATCTCTGCAACTTGATTTTTCTCCATCCTCAACCCTCTGTTCGCTCCCCTATCACTCCATATCTCCCTCTGCTTTTCTAGTACACCTTAAATAGCCTCTCAGAACCGAAAATAATCCTCCATAACTCCAACAGATCTTCCATTACTCGGTATTGAAGAAAAATATTCTCGGGAATATTTTCTTCCCCTGTTTCACAAGATTTCGTGTATCTTCCTCTTTGATCGAATTGAAAACACTTACCAACCCTGTTGTAATATAACAGGCTGGTATATATCCAAAACAAGAGAAAATCCGACCAAATATCCATGAGTTTAATGGAGAATATCTTCCCATGCATGTACGCCTCTGTCTTCTTCAACACGAGAATCTAGCCAATTTTATCCGACAAAATAAGCCATACCATGTCTGTTAAGACCAGTCACATCATCCCAACAATTCTCAGCCATTGAGTCTCTCTAAAATGTCCTCAAATCTCGAACAAAAAATTCTGCAAGTGAGAAACAAGTTTCCCGCCAAAATTCAATTTCAAATGAGGAAGATGATGGTTGCCCCCTATCCAGAGTATGGGCGCCTTTAACAGCTGGGGTGCCCTTATCCAAAATGAGAGTGCCTTTAGTACTTTTCCGGGGGGTGCCCCGAGCAACTTTTCGAGCCGAATTTTCCAAAAATGTTTATTTCCCAAAAATACCTACAAACACATAAAACAGCATAATAAGTACGAAATCGAGTACCAACAATACAAAACATTGAGGACAAACTAGACACAAAAATGTGTCTATCAAATACCCCCAAACTTATTATTTGCTAGTCCTCGAGCAAAACTAATCTAGAAAAATAAAATCTTAACTCGCTAGGTGGCCCTAGCGACCGAGATATAGTCTCGAGAGGGTTTACCAGAGGTGTACCCACAAAACCATTACTCCAGACCGTAGCTATCTACGCAGAACCTTGGAAGGCACTAAATAATCTCCTTGGTTGGAATACAAACATTGACCATAGGAGAAAGTACCCTGATGCGAAATTCCAATTGTTGTACATGAGTTTGCACTAAGCATGCTATAATTCATATATAAGTGACATTCCTCTACTCAGGTAGTTTCTAGACATCATAACCGAAGTCAACCAATCACATGGAAAGATTAAGAAGATGGATAAAGAGAAAAATAGATGGTTTAAAGTGAACGGTGTTTCCCGTATCTGTCTGAAGGCCTCTGCCAAGATGAACCTATCCTAATGGACTGAGATACTGGTCTGACTAATATTAACACAACTGGCAAATACAAGGGAACCAGTGTCTATCAAAGAGTTTTTATCTCTTTCTCAATACAATCAGCAAATCAAACAGATAGAAACCTGCGAGCCTGATTGATATGAGAGATAACTTGGACGGTACCAAAGACCAATGCCCAAGTGTCAATCAAGTTCTATCCAACAATCAAGGTACGATTTATCAACTGATTGAACTACGCACAACCTTTAATGTTTTAATTATGTTAGAGCACTGCTCGGTCGAACTCGCAAGCGTTGCTATCTCAATCTTGTTTATCAAGTTTCTTTGATCAAAACTATAGTCTTGATTTCTAGTCTAATTATAGGAGTTTCGGACTAGGATATATTGTGTAGTTGAGCTTTAGACTTCACGGTGCTTACAACTGAAGAACTCGGAGGAACTTCATCAGCAAAAGGTATGTGGAGACTAAAGCTTATCTATCATTCAGAAGTCATTCTACTCTATCTCTTATTGGTACAAATTTCGTATAGCGATATAGACTTTCATATCATACACATTTGTTATTTCGAGCTAAGTATAACTCACTTATCTATTTCTCGAAATGTGTGTTAGTAGCTTTTTGTTTTAGCTACATTCATCATTATTCTTGACGAGTTTAGTTGGAAACAATTTATTTGTTGGAAATTAATAATAAGTCAAAAGATGATCATATGGAAATTGCCTTGAAACATCTTACGTGATTTGTGTGAGACAATCATTTGATGTCGACTTGGAAAGTTTCGTATTGATCATTCGATCACTTGAAAATTGCTTATAAGCTAATGGTTTGTATGAGACAGCTACTGTCGTCTTCCAAGAATGTTTCAATGATTGAAATGGGAGTTTAGAACTAAAACCCATGTCTGGAAAACATCACAGTATGTGTACTTAGTGTACAAACTGTGTTGGTATGATTCAGGTCCGAAAACCAAGTTTGCATACCAGTATGCGAACGGTTTTAACTGTTAAAGTCCGGGAACCAAGTTTGCATACCAGTATGCGAACGCTTCTACCTGAGTTAGGTCTGTTATGACAGTTTGCGAACCCGTTTGCAAACTGTTGGACAAAACCAAAGTTCGGAATTAAAGTTTGCGTACCCGTTTGCAAACTTAGTGGTCAAAGTTCTAAAATCAGTTTAGTATGTTTACATACTTACGAACAAATACATTTATGAAATAAGGAATGCAATCTTTGCAAACCGTGGCTTAATGTTCATGAACTGATTCTTGTATTTTGTACATTACAAATCATTCCGGTTTTTCTTCAATTGGATCATATATACTTCTATGTGAATTGTCAATAATTGAACAACTCTATGAAACACAATTAGATTCATTTGATTATCTTTCATGATTGATTGATCATCATAATTTATCTAGATGTGTTAGATGAATGTGGCTAAGACAAAAGTGTTCATGTGGCTAACTTTGGTTAACTATTATTGAGCCAAATCAATATACACGTTTAGGTACGGTTACCCATATATAAATAAAAGTATATTTCTTTTGTGTGTGACAAGCTAAGACCATCTAACGGTGGAGAGATATGGCTTTGGTTTCAAGTAGACTTAGCTTGTATCTTAATCAGATTTTCATCTAATGGTGAATATGGAATACTTTGTTTCTAAACTAACTTAGCAAAACCTGATTTGAAAGGATATATAAAAGAGAAGCAACTGGGAAACTTAATCCCCACACCTCTTGTGTGATACTAGTTGCGACTAGAGTCGATTCTTCTTTAACCTAGGTTTTTTCTAAAACCATTATAGGTTAATGACTTAAAGACTTCATTGGAATTCTAAAGCTAGATACAAATATTTTCTATGTAGTTGTGTATTCTGATCTTACTTGTTCTATCATGTTGAGTACTATGTTTTCTAAGATTTGCTCAAGATTTATCTCTGATAGGTTAGCTATAAAAAGTAATCACAAAGCTCTTCGTCTCATTCTTTGTGATTCCATAATAACTTGTTCTACTACCATATAGTTAAGTTATTGTGAGGTGATTGATATTTCTAGGCTGTTCTCCGGGAATATATGACCGGATTATCCTGTGCACCTTGATTTATCATAAGACAGAACAAAACTTCATAGGTATTTTTGTGGGAGACAAATTTATCTATCAGAATAGACATTTTTGTGGGAGACAGATTTGTTTATAAGTCTTCGACTTTGGGTCGTAGCAACTCTTATTTGTGGGTGAGATGAACTAAGGGAATCAAGTGCGTAGAGTCCTGATGGGATTCAGAGGCATAAGGAACACGACTGTACCTTGATCAGTGTGAGATTTGTTAGGGCTCAAATGCATTCCAGTTCGAAGTTAATCTGTAGTATGTTAGTGTCTGTAGAGGCTTAATACAGTGTGATGTTCAAAACTGGACTAGGTCCCAGGGTTTTTTTCATTTGCGGTTTTCTCGTTAACAAAATTTCTGGTGTCTGTGTTATTTCTTTTTCGCGTTATATTTTATATAATTGAAATATCATAGGTTGTGCGTAGTTCAATCAATTGGTAAGTCCGACCTTGTTTGTTGGGTAGTAATTGGTTGACACTTAAACATTGGTTTTTTATACCGATCAAGTTATTTCTCATATCAATCGGGCTCACAGATTTCTATCTGTTCGATTGCAGATTGTATTGAGAAATAGAGATACAACTCTTGGATATATTATCTTGATTGAGTCTGACTGTCTAGTTTATTCTTACGGAATTATATTGGAGTTAGTTCATACATATTTACGAACGAAACATTGGGTGTGGTTGTTAGACCCCCGCCTTTTCAATTGGTATCAGAGTAGGCAAACACGCTAAGACCTCATAAGTCTGTGTTTGTATCAATCTGACTCTATGGACAGAAGTGTTATCTTTATAAACGTACCGCCAGTCTTCGTTGGCTCAAATTACTTATGGTGGAAAATTTCTATGCGTGCCTTTCTCCAAGCGCATATTTTCAATCATGGGTTCGTGTTGTAAATAGCTATGATCCTCCGTCAGTTACTGTGCATGGGAAACGTAACCGTGCCAAAGGATATTGGTGAGTATGATCCTGTCGAGTTTCTCGCTGCAAAGAAAAATTCTGACGAACTGAATGCAATCATCCATGCCATTACCTAGATCTTAAGCACCATGTGACTATGTGCACTAAGTCTAAAGATGCTTGGGATATCTTAGAAACTGTATTTGAAGGTAATACCTCTGAAAAAAAAGCTAGGATTCAAAACCTAAATTCTGATTGCGAAAACCTTCGTATGGCCGATGAAGAGTCATTTGATGAGTTTAATCACAAAGTGTCTAAAATTGTAAATGCATCTTTTGCACTGGGTAAGACTATTCCTGAAAAGGACATTGTGATGAAAACTCTCGGATCGTTACCAGCCAAATACGATTCTAAGAAACATGCCATCGTTGAAGGAAATAACCTTGAAACGCTTTACAGAAATACATTCGTTGGGAAGTTAATGATCTTTGATCATGAGCAGACATCCAAAGCTGGAAAGGATATTGCTTTCAAAGCATAAAAGAACACTAAACAACTTGATAAAAGTAAAAGTGCTGGCAACCCAGTGAATGATCCGATTGAGACTAAATCATCAGATGAAGATCTTGACAACTCAATCTCTCTGATCACAAGAAAATTTAAAGATCTCTGTTAAAGAGTAAAAGTTTCACCAAGGATAAACCCAGAACATCAGTCAAGCCTCACGATTGCATTCCTCCTAAAAACAGGGATATTGTCGATACTGATAACGAGGATATGCCACAGTGCTTCAAGTGTAAAGGTCTTGGTCATTTTTCCAATGAGTGTCCAAATCGTAGAAAATACACTAAAAACAAAGGTTTTGCTGTAACTCTTGATGGAACGTCTGATCACTATGATTCGACTGAAGACGAAAAATCAAGTGTAGCACTCCTTTGTGAAAATATCAATTTGATGATTGCAGCAATACTCATATCAATTTTGATACTCTTTCTGGAGAAGCTTCTTCGACCACCTTGGAAGATGAAATGGATTTTTCTGTCTAATGAAAACTATTTCTCACAAGTTTCAGGTAGTTCACTATGTTTAGCAGCATGTTCTGCTACCATGCCGGAACCTTCCTACACATTGACATGTTCTTATTATACTTTAAATGGCCACGAACTCTCTAAGTGTGTTAGAGCATTGCTCGGTCTAACTCGCATGTGTTGCTATCTCAAGCATGTTTGTCATTGTTAGTGATCAAAACTACAAGTCTTGATTTCTAGCCTATTTATAGATGTCTCAGACCAGGACATAGATAGTGTAATTGAGCTTAGATCTCTCGGCGTTCATCATTTGAAGACGGATAACTACTAAGGGGAGCTTGTGGAACTTCATCAACAAAAGGTATGTGGAGACTTAAACTCATCTATCACTTGTAAAGTCTATTTCTACTCTATCTCCTATATTGAGACATAAGTCGTGTTACGATATAGTTTTCTATTATACACATTTGATATTTCGAGCTGAGTTTATCTCGCTTATATATTTCTCGAAATATGTGTTGGCAAGCTTTCCTTTAGCCATCTTCATCTTACATTCGTGATGAAAGTCCGAATAAGATCATATGAAAATTGCCGAGTTACATCTAACATGGTTTATATGATACAATCATTCGGTGTAGCCTTGAAATGTTTCATTATGATAATTTCAATAACTTGAAAATCGCTTGGACGAAAAATAGTTTGTGAATAACAACTATATAACATCCTCTAAGAAAGTTTCAATGATTAAAACTAAGAGTTGATGATATAACCATATTTGGATACAAGCATATATAGTGTGTTCGCACATTAGTGTATAAATCCATAAACCGGGAACCAAGTGTATGCATATGTGTGTATACAAAATTGGTAAAGGAGACAACATAAGTATGCGTACCCGTACGCATACTGGTAGAAGTTTTCGACCCGAAAATATCTGTTCTGTTTAGGAATTATAAACTCCTAAACTAGTCACATTAAGTATGCATACCCGTACGCATACTGGAGGGAATTTTCGAACCGAAAATATCTGCTTAGTTTGGGAATTATAAACTTCTAAACTAGTCACCTTAAGTATGTGCATACTGGCGGAAGTTTTCAAACCGAAATTTTTTGTTGAGTTTGGAAACTTAACAAACTCAAATCCGGTTGCTTAAGTACGCATACTTAGGCTAGTTATTTTGTCAAATCGGTCTGTTCATGAACTTAAACATTTAAATCTTAAGGAATGCAATCTTTGCAAATCGTGGCTATAATTTTCATGATTGATTCAAGTGAATCAAACCGATTTGGTTTCAATTGTGTCTTCTATACAATTGGAAAAATCTTTAACTAGTTTCATTTGAGTCATTTGAACTAGTTATAGTTAAGATGAATAAGGTTAATACGAGAGCAACCATATGGCTAACTTCGGTTGACCATTGTTGAGCCAACATGAGTGTACACGTTTGAGTACGGTTACATAAACCTAAATGAGGGTACATTTCATCTGTGTATAACAAGCTAAGTTCGATCTAACGGTTGAAAGATATTAGCTTGGTTGAATCAGGTTTTTCATCTAACGGTGATTATTGAATGCTTCATTACCAAAGTAACTTGTATTGCAAACCCTGATTTGAAAACTATATAAAGGAGAACTCTAACAACTGGGAAACCTAATCCCCACACCTCTTGTGTGATAGTAGTTGTATTGCTAGAGTCGATTCTCCTTTAACATTAGGTTTCTTCCCTAGACCCTGTAGGTTAACGACTTGAAGACTTCATTGGGATTGTGAAGCCAGGCCGATACTACTTCTCTTGTAGTTGTATGATCTGATCTTGTTGTTTCTATCGTACGAGTACAATTGTAAAATTGGCTTGAGATTCTTATCTCTGATAGGCAAGATAGAAAAGTAGTCACAAACATCTTCGTCTCATCGTTTGTGATTCCACAATATCTTGTTTCGCTAGTCGATTAAGATTATTGTGAGGTGATTGATAATACTAGATTGTTCTTCGGGAATATAAGTACGGTTTATCAATTGGTTCATGTTCACCTTGATTTATCAAAAGACGGAACAAAAACTCTTGGGTATATTCAATCCTATAGACTTTTCTGTGTGAGACAGATTTGTTTATCAAGTCTCCGACTTTGGGTCGTAGCAACTCTTGGTTGTGGGTGAGATCCGCTAAGGGAATCAAGTGCGTAGTATCCTGCTCGGATCAGAGACGTAAGGAGCGCAACTGTACCTTGAATCAGTGTGAGATTGATTAGGGTTCAACTACAGTCTAGTCCGAAGTTAATTGGTAGTAGGCTAGTGTCTGTAGCGGCTTAATACAGTGTGGTGTTCAAACTGGACTAGGTCCCGGGGTTTTTATGCATTTGCGGTTTCCTCATTAACAAAATTCTGGTGTCTGTGTTATTTCTTTTCCGCATTATATTTTGTTGTATAATTAAAATATCACAGGTTGTGCGTTAAGATAAATCAATTAGAATATCCAACCTTTGGTTGTTGATTTACATTTATTGACACTTGAACATTGGTATTTGGTACCATTCAAGTAACTCCTCTTATATTCGATCGGGCTCGCATATTTTTATTTACTGATTATGGATTGAATTAAGAGTTAGAGATATTACACTCTTTGATATACTTTATTCTAGATTGAGTCTGACTGTCTAGTTGATTCTCTACAAAGTATATTGGAGCAAGTCCTCTCATATTGCCAAACGAATTTTTCGGTGTGGTTGTTATACAAAGTGTTTTAAGTACAAACATAAACTAAGATATGTCAACAAACTACAACGGAGAGCAAATCGGCTAGAAAACAATCTCAAACTTGTGCTAAAGTCAAATCCATATGAGGTATGTAAATTTAACTCATCTACGAAGAAGTTAATTTCTAAAGAAAAAAATTAGACCTCTACAAAGAACTAGGTCTAAACGATTCATGAAACAGGGGACGAAAATTTCCATACAGGAATCGAATAGTTGACAAATTATTATCCACCCCGACACAGCCTAACTGTGTTAAAGGTGCATCTTATCTCATGTGCCCGATATCAAGAGACAAGAGTTTTTGCACAATCGGGCTTTAGGAAAAGAAATTTTATGTTTATCTTTTTGTTTTCTGTTAACCTTTTCATATTCAAATTGTATTGAAAAGGTTTACCATGTTTGATCATTAAAAGAGGGTTAAATTCGTCAATTCTACCCTTCCTAGGGTCGAGAGTTTCTTGTACGTGAATCCCACTTACTCTGTATATGGGTTCCATACCCCTACATTCTTTTTTCTTTCTTGAAAACTCTTTTTATAAAAAGATTGCTTGTGGAGCTAGTTTTGTGTATTTCGCTCACAATCCCATAGTTGAATGGAGTCTACAAGCATCGTGTTTTCTGATGGAAAAGATGTTAATATGATTTTTAAGCCATCAATCATGAAGGAAAAAGGTAAATCCAATCCCTCTACAACTTTAAAGAGAAAAAGGAAGAATATGAAGAAACCAAGGGCTAACCCCTCAAATCTTCAGAAGTTTTCTGGTGTTCTTGAAGAGTTGAAAGAAACAAGGATGGAGATGCATAAAATAAAGGCTATTGTTTTAAGAACTCTTGAAATTCAAAAGGCCCTGGTTCGACATTAGTCAAGAAGGTTTGTTGCAATTGAGTCCTTTCTTCGTGAACCTTATGTTCCAATGTCCGTTGACGACAAAGAGTTCAGGGACGATAAAGAATATTTCAAGGATCTTAAAGTCTAGGAAACTTCTTATGAGAATTTATTCTTGCGTTTAGATAACTAGGAATAACACGTATTTTGATTACACATAGCTATTGCCAACGGATTTTCATCTTGCAATGTTTTTAGATTTATTTATTTAAATTCTAAGTTATTTGGAAGATGATTTTTGAATATTAATCTTTATTGGTTTTATATATTGCAAAAATATGTTATGGGATATGTGTGTTTACGTCCGTGAACTATGATTATCTCATACATGTCAAAAGTTAAGTCTATTGTGTCATTATGCAAATATTGATGGAAGATAGAATGAACTTTTGAATATTCCACAATATTGATCTTTTCCTGATCCACTTTTATGTGAAAATACTGTATGGCTCTGAAAGTTTTCTTATGTTGAGTATTTCCGATTAAATTAATCAATAAGATCTCTTGTGGATTAGTTTATTCGAGTTTTCTGGATACAAATTCATGTTTCATTTAATTTGTTAATGTCCAAATAAATCCTTATTTTCTTGTAAAAGTAAGGTCGGTCTTGTTGGTCTTTCGGGATCTTAATTGAACTTTCACTTAATTGCCAAATATTTGTGGGTAGTCGGGCTGTGGAATATTATAGGATTTATCTTGTATCTTTATGAACTCCTTGATGAATACACTAAGTTCGACTATGTGAAATAATCGCAACAAAGTTTATATGTTCTCTTTTAGTCATGAAGTATCTCTATGAGAATTTCATTATGATCTTGAAGTTTTCGTACATTTGCCAATTTATATTGACAAAAAGGGGGAGAATTATTTTGTAGTTCACACTACATACATATGGTTTACGGATCATTATGTAAGGAGGAGTGGTTTTCATTGTGAGATGAAGTCTTGACTAAGAGGGAGTGATACATATCACCATAGTATTATTGTCAAAGTTGTGATACAATTGCACTTTGATGTTGTGTAATAATACTATGACACTGTATAACAATATTTGAGAACAACTGTTTTCATATTTTTATTGCTACGGATCTTCTACAACAATGATGCTGAGTCGAACATATTACGAATCACTGGAATAGTTGGAGCAACGAAGAATTTAAGGAATGTTGAAGAACCAAGGAAATCAAGCATGATGGATGAGAAGCTACAAAGTTTATTTATTTTGTAATCCATATGTATTGATAGTTTTGTCACTAAGACAAGGGGGGGGGGGGATTGTTAGAGCACTGCTCGGTCGAACTCTCAATCGTTGCTATCTCAAGCTTGTTTGTCAAGTTTAATTGATCAAAACTATAGTCTTGATTTCATTCCGCAATATGTATGGACTAACTCCAATATAATTTCATAAGAATCAAATAGATAGTCAGACTCAATTAAGGAAATATATTCAAGAGTTGTATCTCTATTTCTCAATATAATCTGCAAGCTAACAGATAGAAATCTGTGACCCCGATTGATATGAGAAATAACTTGAACGGTATCAAAAACCAATGTTCAAGTGTCAATCAATTGTACTACCCAACAAACAAGGTCGGATGTCCTAATTGATTGAACTATGCAAAACATGTGATATTTCAATTATATAAAATATAATACGGAAAAGAAATAACACAGACACCAAACCGCAAATGCATAAAAACCCCGGGACCTAGTCCAGATTTGAACACCACACTGTATTAAGCCGCTACAGACTCTAGCCTACTACAAGTTAAATTTGGACTGTAATGTAGTTTAGCCTTAACCGAGTCTCACATTGATTAAGGTACAGTCATGTTCCTTAATTACGCTTCCAGAACCACGCCGGATTCTGCGCACTTGATTCCCTTAGCTGATCTCACCCATAACTAAGTGTTTCTACGACCCAAAGTCGAAGAATTATAAACAAATCTGTCTCCCACATATATGTCTATTCTTTATTCTGTTTTTGTTCCATATTTTTTTTACAAAGATCAAGGTGAACAGGAACCAACTAATAATCCAGTCTTATACTCCCGAAGAGCAGCCTAGAAATATTAGTCACCTCGCAATAACCCAACTGATTAACAGGAAAAGTTATTGCGGAATCACAAGAGTCTGAGACGAAGAACCGTTGTGATTACTTTTTATATCTTACCTATCGGAAATAAATCTCGAGTAAATCTTAGAGAAGATAAAACTCAATACGATATAATAAGTAACATTAAAATACGCGACTGCATAGAAAATAGTTGGATCTGTCTTCACGAATCCCAAATGAAGTCTTCAAGTCGTTAACCTAATAATGGTTTTGGAAAAACCTAGGTTAAAGGAGAATCAACTCTAGTTTGCAACCAGAACACGGGAAAGTGTCGGGATTCGGTTTTCCATTTGCTAGAGTTCTCCCTTATATAGTCTTTCGAATCAGGGTTGCTTACAATCAAAGCTAATTTATCTTATTAACAAAGCATCCAATATTCACCGTCAGATGAACTCCTGATTTAAGATTCAAGCTAAGTTTGCTTAGAAATTAAGCAATCAATCTCCACTATTATATGGTCTTAGCTTGTTACACACAAATGAAATATACTTATATTTAGATATGGGTTACTGTACCTAAATGTGTATATTGAGTTGGCTCAATAATAGTTAACCGAAGTTAGCCATATGAACACTTTTGTCTTAGCCGTATTCATCTAACACTTATAGATCAAATATGAAGATCAATCAATCATGATAGATAATCAAATGAATCTAATTATGTTTCAAATAGAGTTGTTCAATTGTTCACTGTCGCATAGAAATATATATATATATGAACAAATTAAATCGAAATCGGCTTAATTCCTAATTGTACAAAGTACTTATACAAGAATCAATTCATGAACATTAAGCCATGGTTTGCAAAGTTAATTTGCATTCCTTAAATCATAAATTTTCTAGTTCATGATTATGAGAATTAAACATAACAGATTTTAGAACTCCACCACTGTGTTCGCAAACTAGGTACGCGAACAACAGCTTGTACCTTGGCCTAGTCAAGCAGTTCACAAACCCGGTTCGCGAAAAACTGATCCGGACCCAACTCAGGTAAACCCGTTCGCATACTAGGTACGCAAAAAAGAGTTCCTGAACTTCTCAGGTAAACCCGTTCCCATACTAGGTACGCAAACAAGAGTTCCAGACCTGAATCATCGCAATACAGTTCGTACACTAGTATGCATACCATGTTGTATCCAGACATGGGTAATTGTTCTAAACTCTCATTTCAATCATTGAAACATCCTTAGAAGATGGAAATGGTAATCTCACACATACCATTAGCTTCAAGTAATTTTCAAGTGATCGAATGATCAACACGAAACTTCTCGAGCTAACATCAAATGACTGTCTCACACAAATCATATAAAATGTTCAAAGTAATTTTCACATGATCATATTTTGACTTAATATTTATTTTCCGACAAATAAATTGTCTCCAACTAAACTCGTCAAGAATACGATGAACATAACTAAAGCAAAAAGCTTCCAACACATATTTCGATAAATAGATAAGCTCGGCTCGAAATATCAAATGTGTATAATGTAAAAGTCTATATATCTATACGACTTAGTCTCATTAGAAGATAAAATAGAATAGACTTCTGAGTGATAGATAAGTTTTAGTCTCCACATACTTTTTGTTTATGAAGTTCCTCCAAGCTCCTTAGTAGATCTTCTTCTTTAATTGGTGAACGCCATGAAGTATAAAGCTCACTACACATTCTATCCCAATCCGAGACATATATATCTATAAGTAGACTGGAAATCAAGTATATAGTTTTGATCAACTAAACTTGATACACAAGCTTGAGATAACAACCTTGCGAGTTCGACTGAGCAGTGCTCTAACACTACTTCCGTTCACGAATTCAGAACATTAGTATATGCGAACTGGGTATGCGTACCTCCTTTGTTTCGAAATTTAGATGTTTAGGGTAAGCGTACCTACTCTATGTCCAGAATCTCAGAAGTTCTGAAACTCTCTTTAAACGATTTGAAACATCCCCAATCGCCATAGATATGAAATATTATTGCTTGGGAAAGTTCCAAATAATAAACTTGAAACAAAAATAGCTCTTTAACAATAAATTTTTCTTGACTAAGATTGTTAATGATCTATGAACATCCATTGCTTGAATCATATTTCGAAAGATTTAATCAAGACAAGGTTGACTCGAAATTTCTTATTTTTAGTATGAAATCTACTAAAGTTGCACGACATAGTCTCATAAAGGTAGAATGGTAAATGTCGTGAGTAAATAGGATGGCTCAGTCTTCACATAACTTTTTGTCGATGAAGTTTCTCAAATATATTTGTTTAATCTCCAGTCTTCAATCTTCGAGGGTTATTCAGTGATGTCTGATACTAAATTATCATACTATAATCCTTGTCCGGTAATTGAATTTATTATATTAGAAATCAAGATATAGTTTTGTGCATCTAACATTGACAACAAGCTTCATATATCAAGACTTGCGAGTTCGACTGAGCAATGCTCTAACAGTAAGAAATAGAGAGAGTTGCTTAAGGAATCCTTCTTCATTACGTACTAAACCATCAATGAGTTAGCATATTAATATATTATTCATTGATCACAAATTATCACCAATTGTAGGATAACAACTATGGTAGTGTTATCCCCAAAAGTTCTTTACTCACTGAATACCAAAGCGCTCGAATACCATATTTTATTCTTCTGAACCACCTAAAAGTAGCGCACTATAAGTGTTATTTGGTTGAATGCTTTATATTTTATGACTTTAGGTTAATTATAGTAGTTAAAATCTTAGCACAAGGTTCATTTTCTAGTTTATTTATTTTCCACATGATCTCTCAACAAGGTTTCATGTTTTTGTAAGATTCATACAATAATCACGAAAATCCTAATTGTACTAGCATTAAATTAAATTAAACTAACAAACTTAATTAGTTGGGCACCTAAATATTCTATCAATCAAGCATAAACATTCATATTAGTAGAAACAAAGATAATCTTGTGAATAACTCAAACTAGATTTATGTATATCAAATCAAATCGTGTTTAGAACTTAGAATTCATCCTGAATCAAGTATGTGTTTAGCTACCCATGGATGCAGTAGCATCCATGATATACATAAGATAAAAGTAAAGAGATATTTCTTATATCATCAATTGCATATTCCATGACCCAGTCTTAACGCCAGAGATTGTGTAAGAAAGAATATTGGCTTTATCATAAATAGTGAGAGCTTCGTCTTCTTTTGGAAGGATTATTGGATTTAGGATCCACCATTGCAGGTTTATTTCAATAGGCTCTATAAGTTGTATGAAACTAAGAATATTACTGCCAAGCAAGATATTTTAAATACATCTATGTGGAATTTTAATTCCAAAAAAAATCTCAATGAATCTAAGATTACTGAGGTAGCTTAAATTTTACAAGTTTTGAGGGAACCTGATCCAAATTTGTATTCATCTACTTCTGATAGTTTGGTTTGTAATGGTGGGACTGATTTTTATATGTCCAAAGCTTACTCTTATTTGGATTTGGAGGGATTTATCTCTTTTCCTCATAAGCATAACCCAAAAGTACCACTTAAGGTCTGTTTCTAGTGTGGACTTTGTGTTATAATTAATGAGGCTTCTAACTCTTTATCTCAAGAACATCTAGTAGTGTGTCTAGTTTCTGCCTGCTATATAAAGCTCAATAAGATATATATCAACATTTATTCCTATATTTTAACGAAACAAGGAAACTTTGGGGTTACTTTCTTGATAGCTTTGGACTAAATTAATGATCTTTTTCAAGTAGCATAATGTGTAACTTGTGGAAATGGAGTAACATGAAAAGCAAAAAGATAGTAACACGATTATGAAGTATGCTACCCTTTCCAATCTTGTGGAATACTTGGAAGGAATGCAACAACATACTCTAGGGAAATAAGTCCAAGAACTTAAATCATCTAAATGTACTCTTTCTTTACACTTGGTCTCTCCCTACTAGTATCCTTTGATTTTTTTTTTTTTAAATGTTCCTTAATTTGTAACTGGGATGCAGTGCTATAAATAACTAACTTCTTTTTGTTTTTTAGCCACTTCTATGATGACATTTTGATTTTAATAAATTTTTTCGCTTTTTTGGTCTAAAAAATATTCCACGGCTCATGATCTAATTTTGGACTTAATATACAAAACAACTCAGTTAATAAATTGCTATTGATATTGATTTATAGCCGGTTGTGGTATATTAGGAACATCATTGAGCTATGCTTATTGTCGATATGATATCTATAATGATCATTGGCCTAGAATTTTTTATTTTTAGTATTTGAAAAACTGTAATCAATTACAAAAGTTTGGACAAACTCTTTTTTCATGAAGGATATCTTGTTAGAGAATAGCTCGGTTGAATCCATCAAGCGTTGGCATGTCAAGTTTGGTTGTCATATTTTAGTGAATCAAAATTCATTTAAAGCGTCGCTTGATTATGTACTAGAGACAACTTCGTATAGGTTATATTAGAAAGTCTAGGATTATGAGACATATAAGTATTACTCGATGACTTGAAGAATGTGAAGAAGTAACAAGCTACAACGACGACATCATCCTTCCTCTTGAGGTTGGTAATATTTTGATTTGAACTGTTTCATTCCTAACGTATCTTTCAAGTCGTGCTATATTGAAAACATAAATGCGAAGCTATGAATGATTATACTCTAGTAGTGAGACACGATCACATGATCATAGTGTTAAGGAATTAGGATACGAAGTATATCGCTTATCTTTTGAACTTCGTATGTAAGACATCGACATAATCGTATGAATGTTATTGTGATTATATGTATGGGTAAAGGTGAAGATTTCATCTTAGGAAACAATGTTTACATTTGTTTAAAGGAAGTACATTCATGAACTTTCTTTATGAATCGAAAGGGAAATCGCTAGGCTTATTGGTTTGTTATTCATTGCATATCTTTGGATTACCAATGTGTGTGAGTTAGTAGAACCGATCATAAATTGTTATGTATCTTGGTGAAACTAATCACAGTGCCTGACTTATGATTTGGTATGACTTTTATTAGTGTAATCGATCCTAAGTAATCACCTGAGACGGTATGATCGATATTTGTAATTGGTGTGACCGATCCTAGTAATTGGTGTGACCGATTACAAAAGAGACGTGTAATCGATCCTTGTAATTGGCGTAACCGGTCCTAGTAATTGGTGTAATCCATCCTGGTAATTGGTGTAACCGATCCTAGTGACTTGTGTAAACCGTTCACAAGTAATACCATGAAAATATGGTAACTGTTCTTGGTAATTGACGTAACCGATCCTGGTAACTGATGTAACCAGTCCCAGTACCCATATTAAGGTAGAACCGATCCTTGTATTTGGTAAAACCGTAAACCCATGATTAGTGATTTGATATTTGATCAATCACATAGTTTTCTTGGAATACAGATGAGCCAATTCTAAATTTGTTTGGAAGTGTGGTATAACCGATTCCAAGATTGTAAATATTAAAAAGGATTTACAAAGAAAAGATGTCGACATACTTTGAACACGTTCAGTAACTCTTATCTTTTATTGTTCAAAGATATTCCTTAATAACTTAAGGAGATCCCGGACGGTAATAAATTAAGAATCTTTTAATTAAGGTTGTTAGTTTTATATGGTTTTAATTACCAGCAATTAAATGCATATCTCTGGAAAAATAAAAATTGGTAATGTGCATTTACTAATTGGAGATTTTCTAGTGAGATTTCGGAAATATTGGAAAAACCATTTCCAGGAATTATGAAAACCGATTTTGGGCATTTATTGCATATCTTGAGAATATTCGGTTTTGGAAATTCCTTGGTGTCCAAACATTCTTGGTCTATAAATGCCCAAGTTTTCATTTCGAGCAAACTATCCTAAGATCCAGGTAAACTTCATCTTTTTGTTGTTTCTGGTGGAGCCGTCTATCCAGAGAGGAAAGTACCCTAATTAGGCGAAATCTCTTACGACCACTTGTTTAAAGACTTCTGTGGGATCAAGAATCTCTACGAGTACCGTTGGTGGGAAACTAGATAATTGCAGTTTATTTTATTTTTCAATTGATTTGATTGACTAACGGTTGTTGAACTTTGATTGCACATAGTTTGTTTATTCTTGAGAATCTTCTCTTCTGATATAAGTTTCACTCAAACTAGATCAAAGTGTCGATGGGATCTTTAGAACTGTTTGTAGATCTAAAGACGTCTTGTGATAATCCATTGTTAACAGTCTCCATTCTGTACGTAATTTATCACAAGAGATTCAAGTGGTGTTGTACAGGTGTTTATTGAAGATTAAAGAAGATTTGAAGACAAAGAAGTTTTCTGATTTGGTTTCTATATCTTTGGGTGTGCACAAACCTTGATTGGCTGTGATCCAACTAGAATCGTATTTATTCGATTGGTTAGTTGTGTAACATCGGAATCACCTTATAGTTTCTTGTTTGATTCTATATTGATTGATTGCAAATCTAAACTCTGCTAGTTCGGTAGTTGTTGGATAGATTGATCGACCAGGCAAAAGAGTTTATTGGTTAAACTGAAGAGTCTTTGCATATGACTTGAGATATCTTCATCTGAAAGAATCAAGAGAGTTGTTACCAAACTGATTTGTTGTTCCTTTATTGTTTGGAATACGATCCAAAGGAATTGTTCCAGTGCGTGCACTTATTGAATGTCGGAAGCGCAGGGATACTGAAGAAACTAAGTGTTTTGAGGTAAAAACTGATTCTGCTGGAAATGGTAAATTTGGGTGTGCCGCCGAGAAATGAATCTAAACCCTAAACAAATGAACTGTACGGGAGTACATTAGATTCAAGAGATCAATCTGTATAATTCTGTCCTAAACCAATAAATGGCCGTTCCAACCTTGCTTCAGTCACAAAATGAAGGAGAAGGGTTGATCTTATGGAGGGAAGCGAAGAAGGTGTTGAGATCAGAATGGTTAACTCTGAAGGTGTGATTGATTTATGACTTGTACCAGAATGTGGAACTTGCTTGCGGGATGTAAGCTATAAGTTCTTGGTGTTTTCTGGATACTTGTGTTGATAACTGTTTTTGTTGGTTGAAATAGGTTGAAAACCTATTTATATAAGTCATAGTTGAACGCGCTATGATCTCATAGGAAGTGGAAGTAGTTGAGTGATGAGAAGTGGGGATCGTGTAAAAATGTTGGAAACCACGTCTTACCATGAGGGAAGACAGGTCGGTTTACACCCACTACTTCTGCGCGCCACTAACTGTCCACCTTTCCTGGTACTTTCTTATAATGGGCGTGTTGCACGGCGCACGCTGTAAACCGCCAGACCAATACCCTATGAACATCCCACAGTTTGTGACATGATGTCTCGAGCATTTTCGTGGAAAATATGTAGCAAGTTGCTGAGTGGGTCTTGCTTGTAAGACCTAGCTATTTGACAAATCACACGCAATCCAGGCGACGGGCGGTCATATGTTAGGATTCAAGTCATGAGACTTGCCTCAAGAAATAGCATGTAATGCTTTTTAAGTCAAATAATTAAACTATTTGTGAAATCGATATTTATAAAACATCGTTTGTAATCGATGCATATAAAGCATCACTTTTAAGCAAGCAGCTCAAATAATCGATGCTCATAAAGCATCGTTGTATAAAGCTCGTTTAAATTAGCCGTGGAGCTTAATGTCTTAAAAGGAGCATGACCGACCATCTTCAGGAAGCTGCCAGGAGCTATTCGTGCACACCAAAGGTGAGCTGGTCGGTCCTTATAAGAGAGTGATGGCTGGTAGCCATTTTGACATCCTATTGGTCGTCCCAAGTTAAATCTATACCGGTTAAATTGGATAGACAAATTGGATGGCTGAGATGATTTGTGGCAGTTATTGGTTGCCGCTAATTTATTTAAGACTCCTATAAGAAACGCGGTCAGCCATCTTCGGGCAGCCGTCGAGAGCCGTATAGGTAGGCTGTGGATTGGCCGATCGTCCCCCATGGAAGAGGAGCGGCCGATGATCATGGCAGCATCTTACTGGTCGCCCGGAATTAGATCTGGGCCGATCAATTCGGCTAACGAAGTTGGGTGGCTATGATTGCTGTGCGGAAGTTATACACTGCCGCTGGTCGAACCTGAGGCTTTTAAAATCCGTGTGGCCGTCGCTCTTTGGGTGAGAGGATGGCGGCATTGCTAGCAATCTTGGAGCAATGCAATTGGTCGGAACTATAACTGGGCCTCCAATCAGCATATCCGTACCTTGCCAGTCGATTAACATCAAATCTAGGTCGGTCGATTCAGCTAGCGAAGTTGGACGGCCGAGATCATTTTGTGACAGTAATGTGCCGCCGATAACATAAATTAGGGTTTTCGGCCGTGTGGCCAACCTATTTTGAGCCAACGATTTTAAGTGTTAGCTGCGAGCTGGGAACAGTTCGATCGGCCAAAGCTATAGCTGGTCCGCTGGTGAGCACATCCATACCTTTCCTGTTGATTAGGATTAAATCTAGGCCGGTCAATTCGGCTGGCGAAGTCGGACGATCACGATTGATTTAGGACCACCATATGCGGTCTTAATTCCATTGAACCATTTTCATCCGTGCAACTGGCCTAATTTTGGCTTGCGTTTAGGGTCGTTTCCGACGTGCTTTGAGAATTCCGATTGGTTGGAATAAAACTGGGACGCCAGTGAGTATCATGGAGCTTGTCTGGCTGTGCTGGGAGGAGGCCAAGCTCGTCGAATTAGCTGGCCAAAATATGGTCGTGATCGTTCGGAGACTGACATGGGCAGCCTATGTTCAATTCCTTAAATAATTAGGCGTGCGACCAGCCAACTTCCACTTTTAATCAAAAGTGCGTGTTGCATATTTAAAGCGTTTTGATTGGTTGATGAGAAAGAGGGGCCAGCAGGCAATAATATGGGGCGTGGCCGGTCGGCCACGGGCAACGCCTGCTAGGGAAAACTTTCCGTCCAAGTGATGTGGCCGCGCCTCCTTTTACTACTATCTTTATTTTCCGCAGTTTCTCTTTGTTTCTTGTTTTCTAATTTTGGTAGGATTTTGCTCATACTAGTCCATGGCGGATCAATTTCCTAGCTTGCCTAGGTTTGGTCTCGACCAATAAGGTTTGAGATATTGCACAAACCGCAAAAAACCTAATTTTTGCAAATTGATTAGGTTCGAAAATTGAATTTTTCGTGCTGACACAAAATTTATCAATTTCTGGTGAATTTTGCGTGCTGGCAAAAAATCACTAATTTTTATCTCAAAGAGCAACGCAACTTGCGTGCTTCTGATTGAGTACCTTCATGCGTATCTTAAGCCTGACACTTCGGGAAATTCATGTTACTCCACTGCGGGCGAACATTAATTGTCATGTCATGTCAGTATTAAGAGTTCAACTGGGGAACATAGCATAGGAAAATACTCAGCAGGCCATGCATTAGTGATAATGCAGCTAGGAGCTTTGAATACTCATTAGGCTCTATACTAGTGAACAATTCATCTAGGAGCATGAGTTTTAATACAATATGAAGAGAGGCATATGCACTCATCATATTTCGATATATTCTTCAAATTCCTTGCGGAATACGGACATATCAAGGTCTACTACTTCTGATGTCGGATCAGGTACACAGACTTTTACAGTTTTCACCTTAATCTAAAAACCGCCATCAATATTAAGTCCCCTACTTAGCACGCAATAATGATATTGTTACGGGGTAAGCACTAGATGGTGACAGACGAAATTAAAATTGAAAAGACGAAGCAGGTAGATATTACCAGGAAAATTCTAAACGGACTTCAGCAACGGTACCGTGCGGCTAGTGGTCTTTGTAGCATCATGTCGCTAGTTCGGCTATGGGGTATGAGTATTATGGGCCCAACCATCTATTCTCGTTCATGGAGCAAAAAGGAATCATTCTTCTGTTCAAACTCTGGAAACTTCGTTCGTAAAAAAGAGGTATCCACCCTCTTCCGTTTTTTGTTGCTCATCTGGTTCCGTGCTTTCGTCTACAACAGCCAGCTCCTCTTCGTCACTGTCAGCAGATCCATCAAGAGCGTACCAATAGTCAGTGGCAAGGTAAGTACATCTTATTCTTTCTCATTCTTTCTGCAAGTATCAACTTTAGTTGTACGTATAATTTTCACGGTTTTGAAATTTTATCAAATCCTGAGTGAACTCCATCGATCCTCTCTGAAATGTGTAATAAGGTCTTGTCTCCTAAAAAATGAGTATCTAGACTCTCCAGCGGATTTCAAAATTTTCCAAACTCCATTGCGCTCAATTGCAAGGGGTTTTGACTTTAAGTTGTTTGGTGTCTGTACTGCTGAGTCGTAACTAAAATGTTCTTTAAACTCCTGAGCATTGACTGGAATGAAATTGGGTTCATTCTGACTCTTTATCTTATAGGCTCGTTCTTTCCTTTTTGATTACAATGACGAGATGCTTGGGATGCTTGTATGAGCAAAGTCTTCCAGAGCCATTGGATGGAGTAGACCAGCTCAGAAGCGTTCCGTTTCCGACGTGTTTCTATCAAGTCTTCAAGGACTTCGTATCAGGCGACACCCTTTGAACTATCTTCTGAATCTTGGATTGTTGTACGGAATGGGATGCAATTGAGCAGTCCCCAGTTACACTTATGTTTAATTACTGGAGCTGTATTTTTGAGTCGGCTTGGGAACACAATGCAGTCTTGTAAGGAATTGTAGATGCGTGCTAGATCCGATGGCGTGGCCGGTGTTGATCGCGGTTTTTAGCTTAGGGTTAAAATCGTAAAACCTTACATCTGACATGACGTCATACAACCACTAGCGCATTTATTGAATCATTCAACATGCCTACGTAAGAATTACCAGGGTACCTTTTTTTTATATATATACATGTGTCATGTTCCACGACAGAACCCTTAGTATTGACCGACATCATCTTCATACCAAACCCTAATTCTCACACCACACGTGCCATGACAAATAATGCCAGCCACATCTCCGCGCCAAGGCATGCCAACCATGCCAGCCGCGTCTCCGTGCCAATGGAAAACTATGCCAGCCACGTATCCGCGCCAAGGCATGCCAACCATGCCAGCCGCGCTACCGTGCAATTGGCAAACCATGCCAGCCACGTCTCCGCGCCAAGGCATGCAAACCATGCCAGCCGCGCCACCGTGCCAATGGAAAACCATGCCAGCCACGTCTCCGCGCCAAGGCATGCCAACCTTGCCAGCCGTGCCTCCATGCCAATGGAAAACCATGCCAGCCACGTCTCCGCGCCAAGGCATGCCAACCATGCCATCCGCGCCACCGTGCCAATGGCAAACCATGTCAGCCACGTCTCCGCGCCAAGGCATGCCAACCATGCCAGCCGGGCCTCCGTGCCAATGGCAAACCATGCCAGCCACGTCTCCGCGCCAAGGCATGCCAACCATGCCAGCCACGTCTCTGCGCCAAGGCATGCCAACCATGCCATCCGCTCCACCGTGCCATTGGCAAACCATGCCATCCACGTCTCCGCGCCAAGGCATGCCAACCATGCCATCCGCGCCACCGTGCCAATGGCAAAACATGCCAGCCACGTCTCCGCGCCAAGGCATGCCTACGATGCCACCCACGCCACCGTGCCAATGGAAAACCATGCCAGCCACGTCTCCGCGCCAAGGCATGCCAACCATGCCAGCCGCGCCACCGTGCCAATGGCAAACCATGTCAGCCACGTCTTCGCGCCAAGGCATGCCAACCATGCCAGCCGCGCCACCGTGCCAATGGAAAACCATGCCAGCCACGTCTCCGCGCCAAGGCATGCCAGCCGCGCCACCGTGCCAATGACACACCATGCCAGCTACGTCTCCATGCCAAATCCATGTCAGCCCTACTACATGTCGCTGGCTGCCAAAACGAAGGGTTGCAACAATCAACGGCCACCCTTCCATCTGAGATGCATATCTTAGCCGTCTAAGGTCGCAAGCTAACGCGCGGTAACCTTTGGCCCAATGCCAAGCCCGAATTTTGGCCGCGCCCAAACTATGCCAAAACCCTAGTTTTTGTTCGTGCCTAAACTATGCCAAAATCCTAGCTTGGCCACGCCTAAATCATGCCATGACCGGCCTTTCCTTCACGACTGCCAAAACGAAGGGTTGCAACATTCAACGGCCACCCTTCCATCTAAGATGCAAATCTTAGCCGTTCAAGGTCACCAGCTAACGCGTGGTAATCTTTGGCCCAACGTCAATCCCTAATTTTGGCTGCGCGGCCTGCGCCCAAACTATGCCAAAACCCTAGTTTTTGGCCGCGCCTAAACTATGCAAAAATCCTAGCTTGGCCACGCCTAAATCATGCCATGACCGGTCTTTCCTTCATGGCTGCCAAAACGAAGGTTTGCAACAATCAAAAACCACCCTTCCATCTAAGATGCAAATATTAGCCGTCCAAGGTCGCCAGCTAACGCGTGGTAACCTTTGGCCCAACGTCAAGCCCCAATTTTGGCCCTGCCCAAACTATGCTAAAACCCTAGTTTTTGGTCGCGCCTAAACTATGCCAAAATCCTAGCTTGGCCAAGCCTAAACCATGCCAGCCGCACCAGATGTGCCAATGGCATGCCTTGCAACCTTTCCGCGCCAAGGCATGCCAACCATGCCACATGTGCCAATGGCATGCCGTGTCAGCCGCATCTCCACGCCAAGGCATGACAGACGCACCACATGTGCCAATGGCATGCCGTGCAGCCTTTCCGCGCCAAGGCATGCCAACCGTGCCACATGTGTCAATGGCATGCCGTGTCAGCCGCATCTCCACGCCAAGGCATGCCAACCATGCCACATGTGCCAATGGCATGCCGTGCAACCTTTCCGCGCCAAGGCATGCCAACCATGCCGCATGTGCCAACGGCATGCCGCGCCACATCTCCGCGCCCAAAGCATGCCAAACATGCCGGTGCTCCACATGTGCCAATGGCATACCAGCCACATCTCTGCGCCAAGGCATTCCAACCATGCCAGCCGCACCACTGTTCCAAAGCCATGACATCCTTTCTCCATGTCGTTGGCTGCCAAACCGAAGGGTTGCGACAATCTACGACCACCCTTCCATTTAAGATGCAGATCTTATCTGTCCAAGGTCACCAGCTAATGCGTGGCGACCTTTAGCGCAATGCCAAGCCCTAATTTTGGCCGCACCCAAACTATGCCAAAACTCTAGTTCTTGGCCGCGCCTAAACTATGCCAGAATCCAATCTTGGCCATGCCTAACCATGTCAAAGCCATGCCGTCCATGCTTTCATGCCGGTGGCTACCAAACGAAGGGTTGCAATAATCAACGTCTACCTTTCCTCTCAAGATGCAAATCTCGACCGTCGAGGGTCACCACCGATCCGACAAGTCTCCCAAGATCAACTTTCCAAACAACAACAACATTCTACATGTTTTCCACGAAAACACTCGAGACATCAACACATGTCACAAACTGGGGGATGCTCATTAGGGTATTGGTTTGGAAGTTTACAGCGTGCGGCGTACACTACGCACGTTACAAGACAATGTCATAAGAATGAGGCGGTTAGTAACTACAGGGAGTAATGGCGAAACGCTTTCCTTCATTATGGAACATCAATTCCAGGCATTACCAGTTACCATTTACTCTCATTTACTCATCCGTTTTCATTTCTTACGAGATCAGAGTACGTTTCACTTCGACTTGTATAAATAGGTCTTACCTATTACCACCGAATAACAAGTTTTGGTCAGGAGCATACAACACTCAGAAATCACATGTTAGCTTTCCCATCTGTTAGCTTCCGCTTTATGATACAAGTCAAAACAACTACTCTTTCAGAATCAACTATTATGGTCTCAACACTCTATTCGCTTCCCTCCCCAAAACCAACCCTTCTCCTTCACTTTGTGACCGAAGCAAGTCTGGAACGACCATTTCTTGGTTTAGGCCGGATTTGTATAGATTGATCTCTCGAATCTAAAGTACTCCCTTGTAGTACATTGTTTAGGGTTTAGACTCGTTTCTCACCCACAACACACGAAATTACCGAAGCCACCAGAAACTGTTTTCACCCTCAAACAAGGGTTTAGACTCGTTTCTCACCCACAACAAACGAAATTACTGAAACCAGCAGAAACTGTTTTCACCCTCAAACAATTGGCGACCACAGTGGGAGATTAATCTCTCGATTATAATATCAACTTTCAATTCCTGATTTCATCTTTCAAACGCCGATCTTAAGATGGTAGAAGAAAAAAATCCGTTCGGGAATCAATGGATCAATTATCAGCTATCACACGACAAGGAGTGACTGGGTATTTCTCGCGATCACCGCGGCACTTCCCGCAAAACTTGTACTTGCACCCGGGAGATCCAGTTCCTTTAGAAGATCCAAAAAACCGAGTAAGTCTTGTTAGGCAAAATACATGGTCTACTACTTCAAATCTTAACAGAGATAATAAAAACCGATAGTCGTATTGTTCCCATGTTTCATTTCACGCTTTCTACCGTCGCACAACATTCACAATTTCATAGCTTTCCCGGGTTACTTATGCTACTTAAAGTCATAACCAAAACAACATTATTCTAAAACAATTCATTCCAAAAGAATAATCCAAAACCCTTGTAGATAACAGTTATCTATCAATTCAAATAAAACCATAAACCAGGCGCTTTGTTAGCCTTTCAAAAAAAAAAGGAGAGCCAACCCCTTTTATAGGCATAACACTTTTGGAATTTGAATAAGGAAAGGATTTCCTATTTGAGCTACGTATGGAAAGAGATAACTGGTCCCGAAAGAACAAGCCTCACGGTGCCCAAGAGTCCGCGCCACGCCAAGCCAACAATCCGCGCCACGCCAAGCCAGCGCTGTGCCAAGCCAATAGTCCGCACCATGACCAACCAACAATACGCGCCATACACAAGCCAGCGCCCATGCCAAGCCAGCGCCCATTCCAAGCCGATCCAACGCTAGCAGCTTGCATCCTTCCAGCGCTAACAACTTGCATCCTTCCAGCACTGACAACTTGCATCTTTCCAGCGCCAGCAACTTGCATCCTTCCAGCGCCAGCAGCTTGCATCCTTCCAGCGCCAGCAGCTTGCATCCTTTCCAGCGTTAACAGCTTGCGCCCTTCCCGTGCCATCTTCTCCACTCCACAACCATCCAAAGTAGCGCCATCCTCACCCTTCGAAACAACGCCATGGCTCCAACACTCCGTGATCAAAACTGCGCCATCTCTGCACGATACACCTACGATCACCAGAACCAGAGATGCTTCCGCCACCCCAACGTTTCTTCAAGTATGACAGCTCCAACCGTCACCAGAAACGCTGCTACTCCACCATCAAGGAAAGATACTGGAAGAGCCGGAAGAAGCCGACCTCCTTTTACCACTGTTGATTTGATGGAAAAACAAACGGTTCTCGTAAGGCTCAGACAGACGTGTTTATAACTCGAAAAGATATACCTATTTCCTCAAGACACTGAAGGAGCGGTGTGGATGGGGAAAAACGGTTTGCTGGTTTTTTAGCGACGTGAAGAGTCGAGCGTGTTGTCGAGACTCCTCGATCGAGCAAACTGCTGAACCTCACACAGATGCACTGCAAAGGGAGTGCTTAGATTCGAGAGATCCATCTGTAGGAATCCGACCTAAACCAAGTCAATGGCCATTCCAGAATCAATTCGGTCGCAAAGAGGGAGATGGGTTGATATGTAGGAGGGAAGCTGAGAATTGTGTGGAATCAATGATGATCATGGATTGTGGATGTGTTGAAGGTTTCTGCAATAATGGTGAACTGTTGTGTTCGAATAATTTCTATAGATTGATGAATTCCTGAGAGTAATTGATCGAGAAATTCTATGTCGACAATTGCTGATGATAGTCATCATTCATTGAAATAATACTCGATTGAGCATTAAGTTATAAAAACCTCATTATAGAAAAGTGAGGGACCGACCAAGGTGGCATGAGACCGGACCTTGGTGGTCATGGGACCGCTGATGGGCGTTTGCGCAAACTTTGAGTTAGTTGTGAAGAGTTTGGACCCAATATGAGCGATTGCACAAATTAGGTCAAAAGTGTGAAAACGTGTGGGGCCGGCTTGTTGCAAGCCTTAGAGCCGCCCTTGGTCGGTCAAGGGAGCATACCCGTGTCTCCATAATACCCGCGTATCAGTTATGAGAGTTTCAACATTTTCTGATGTGCGTTTGAGCAATATTTCGGATTTTCAGAAGACTTCGATCTTTGCCTGAAATCCTCGATTTTGCTCGAATGAGAAAGTATGCTCGTTTGATCAATATTTTGTGAATATTAAAGTAATAATATTTTAATATATTTTTCGTGAGTAGCCTAGTCGGTCGTGTGACCATGTTGACTTTTGGCTTTTTCATGGTTTGCGCAATATTTGAGAAAATATGGAGAAACCATGATTTTTGCTAAAACTGGGGAGTTTCACAAGATGAGAAGAATAACAATTTATGAAAGATTAGGGATTGCAAGGTGTGGGACCGGCCACGGCTAGGGCATGGCTGGGCCGGCTATGTTTCCCGGTCCGGCAACACCTTTTCCTATTTTTTATTATTATTTTTCGTGAAACTACACAAAATTGGGGAAACCACAAAATATGGAGAAACCATGAGTTTTGCTCAAACAAGGAAAGTTGCTGAGATAGAGGAGTCTTTATGAGTTTATGAAAACAATAAAAATAAGGAAAAATAATAGAGGAAGCATAGGACCGGCTAGGGCACGGCTGGCTGACCGGTGGGCCCGGCCCATGGCGCTTCTCCATTATTTTAATATTATTATTTTCTCTCTCCTGTTTTGTGCGGGATTCCTCATTTGTCCATATTTTGGATGCGCGTTCGCGCATTTGGGTACTCGTTTGTGCATCATTGTCAAGTACACTTGCACTATTTAATGGGGCTTATTCAGTGGTAGTCCAGATGCCCGATTGTTGAGTATTTATTACTAATTTATGAAATTCAGTGGAGAATGATTCATGAAACCGAGTAATAGAAGTGAGTAGTTTTTTATTATCAATTCATAGAATCAGCCGTGGATTCGACCATGAATTCGGAATAATAAGATAGGTATTACCATTCCATGGGATCGTGGATTCGACCATGAAATCGGAGTAATAAAATAAATGGTGATATTACCATTTCATGAGACCAGTCGTGGGTTCAACCATGAAATCAGAGTAATATCTATTACCATTTCATGAGATCAGCCGTGGATTCGATCATGAAATCGGAGTAATACATTTGTCTATTACCATTTCGATCATGAAATAGGAGTAATGAGATAAGATAGATTATCTTCTAGGAATTCAGTGGTGAATCTCACGATAGAATTTAATCTCTTGCATATAGTCAGTGAATCAGCGAGTGTTGCTGATGTCCTGAAGGCATTATTGCTCTCAATCTTACGGAGAACCGTCTATATCTATACATGACCTCTCTCATGTAGTCAGGGAACAATGAGTATCACCGACGTCTTGAAGGCGTTATTGCTCTCAATCTACGGAGAACCGCCCAATTATGTTATTCTACATAGAGGGCACGACGAAATGCCAGGGATCGAATGCTCAGCTAGTGGAGGATTTTCGAAAGGCATATTCACCGTGGCTTCATAAAATAAGAATTGTCGCTTGTCTGAAATCCGTGTCAGAAACATGCATCATGATTTTACGGTTTTGCTCTTTGTTGAAAATCCACCATCTACATTAAGTCCCCTGCTTAGTGAGGGACTGTCATGTTCCGCAGTAAGCATTAAATGGTGATTTTAAGTCGACGAGATCAATGGTCGAACTCGGTCTACAAAGGTATTTTCAGAATCCTCGATTTGCTCAAATGGTGTCATGTACGAGCAAATGTTCGGGTGAGGACCCTGATGGTGTGATAAAGCGTGATTCCGTGAGCATGGAGAGATGAAGTATCGCTGATTTGGCTGGTCCAAAGTCTAGTTTTGGTCGATTTAGGATTTATGGACCCAAACCCAAAAAAGCAAACCCGTGTTTTAAGAACAGACGTTCATTCGTTAGTTTAAGAAACAAACACAATACACCTGAGTCCAATGACATAAAATTTTGTCTATGAGCATTCACGAAACCAAAATTGTTTATGTGAGATTTCACAAAAGGGAATAAACTCTCATTTCAAAGGTGAATGCTCATACGAGAGAAAAGTTTTTTTTTTTTTGTTGAATAGACGTGCATTTGTTAGTAATAAAATTTTGTTTATGAGCTTCCATAAAAAATTTATCTTCGAGCTTTCAGAAATCTTTTGAAAATATACTCTCGTTTCAAAGACGGATGCTCGCGAGAGGGAGCAAAATATATATATACATATATTTTCAAAGTTACGTGAGTTTCACGTTAAAATATATATATTTTTTAAAATCAATGTTTTGATTTTGAACAACTGTTGAAAGTAAAAAATTATTTACGATGAAATAATATTTGTATGTGAGTTTTCGCAATTGTAGAATGGACGTCTGTCCAATTTTTGAAAAACCAGTGAATGTTCACACAGTGAAAATTTATGTGAAATCAAATTTTGATTTTCAGCGACTGCTGAAGGCCAACAATTGTCTATGTGATGAAATAAGGTATGTATGAGTTTGGTGATTTTATAGTGTATGCACACATGTAGAAAATCAGCGAATGTTCACATGAAAGGTTATGTGAATTATCCACAGTTTCATGAAAAGTATGGTGTTGACTTTAAATAATGAATTTTGCTCGTCTTGGCAAGTGAAGAAGCGAGCAAGTTTTTCGAGGTTTTTACGCTATTATCACTAAGTTCGTGAAACCGTAAATAGGTAAGAGTTGAGGATTACCATTTTAACGCATATTGTTATTTGTATATCCATGACTCCTTGTCTTTCGCCTCAGATAGTGGTGACTTCTGGTTACAACCACTCTTCAGGATCTTTCGGGGAAAGCTCCAGAAATATCAAGTCAAAGATGAAGACTTCTGCAGGTCGAGGTGAATCAACCTTTCAGAGACGCTGGAAAGCTGATGCATTGTGTGTCTCTCAATCATATGGAAGTCGTCCGTGCTAAAATATATGCTTTCTTGGTATTAGCAGGTGCGGAGAGAAAGCAGAGACGTGATGAAATGTCATAGAAGAAAAGAGCTGAAGATGAAAAGCTCATATCTCAGCAGCAGAAACACTATGAACTTCAGTAAGTGAGAATATCAGCTGAAGATGAAGTGCGGCCTTGCGTTGATGGCGTAGCTCCTGACGTGGATGAATGAAGAATTTCGTTATAATTCGTCATTAGAAAATTCAGAAGTTAGGTCTTCATTGGAATTGCTGTAGAATCTTCGTCCGATGTCGGATTTTCGCGATCTACCCATGTATCCTCATGCCCAGAAAATTTCCAAGATTTGATACAGAATCTTTTCGTATTTTGAGCACGTTTAAGGGCTGAAATTAGCGAAACAGTAAACTTCCAGGAATTTTTCAGCTGTCATGCAGTCCAAAGTTCTGAACACATCTTTTTGCTCGTTTCTCCAATTGCTGTGAATTTTGGATATGTTGTAGAGGACATCCATAAGAAGAGAATGGTATATGAATAATCCATAGATTCGTCACCAATTTCTCCCAGCTTGCTGCTTTGTTCTGTACAATGAAAAATCATCTTAGACGAGCTTGTTGTAAAACACTCCTGTTGTGTCTTTAGACCAGTCGCTTGTGTCTTGAAAGGTTGATGAAGGACTTTAATGTCATTGATTCATTTGAGATCAGGACCCCTTGATTGATACATGAGCATGGCGTTTGCAGTGCCATCTTGTTTCTGTCAGTCGTAGAAACATCACTTCTGAAACCCTGGTCACGGGATCATAACTGAGGTTGCTCTCAAGAGGGGATGATGTAATGACCATGGTGGCATGTCCAGATGGTAGCATTCCTTTTATGATGATTGATTAGCACTTTGGAGCCCGGCACCACGATTCTTGGACTATGAAATTGATCGTCATGATCAGTGGACCGTCAGTCCCCAATATTTTGTTGAATCTCTCTCTTTTGTTTTCCCTTCTTTAGGCAAGACCTAGACAGAGGACTCGGGTAGAAAATTGATGTAAATATCTAGATGGTCGAAGTTGGAGGTACCTTGATGAAGTATTTAGCGATGGTGGACGCCGATCGACTGTGGAAGTTATGAATCCCGTCCACGAATTTCTGCTTGCGCGTTGTATGCTCTGGAAGTTGTAGAAACCTCATACGACGTCGGAATTCGATGCTTGACCCCAAATTTTGAATCTAAGAAACTGAGTTATCACATGAGAAAAGAATCACTCAATTTGGAGTTGTAGAGGTCAGCCAACGAAGCGTGCACATTTGTAATTTGCAATCCTGTACAACACTTTCAGATTTCATAGACTTGACGGTAAAGGCCATATCTTTCATCTCGTACGTCTTATTGATGCGCCCTTTTGGTATGTTGTAGAAGAGACATAGAAGAACATCTTTCATTGAGGAAGTATTGTCCCATTCCTCTCCCATTGGTACGTTTTTGTAAACCCATGGGCTAAAGCATGTTGTATCTCATTTATAGAGGTGATGAGAACATCTTATGGAAGACTTTGGATTGTGCCCGTCCGTCGTGCAAGCTTTCAGAAAGACTTTAATGTGAAAATATTTTCATGTCTTCACACCTTGATATGAATCATTAGTGCTTGGAGAAGTCCGCTTCATCGAGCAATACTTTAGAGAATGGTTAATTGATGAAGCCCTGTCATGAGGATGTTGCTCTTGAGACCGTTGTTGATGCTAGATCACGATTAAAATTTCTCCAGAAATTCTTATTGATGCTGAGACCATGAACGGAGTTCCTCCACATATCCTTGTTGGTGCCGACACTATGGTTGGATTTGCTCCAGAGACCGAAAAAGTCTAGAACCATGATTATCGATATAGCCTTTGCGCCTTCATCCAGTGAGCCTTTTACATTCACGAACTAGTTGGTGAGTTGAGCATTCCTAAGATGAATATGTTCTAGGATTTCAACCCAAATTCTCCTGAATATGACTTTACTACGACGTGGCTTCGTCAGGGGATCAATTTTGTTGCGCGGTAGATAGTAGCAACAGTCTTCATTCCTGATATGATTGGTGAAGAGAGGAAGTTCCACAGTCGTGCATGGCCTTGTGATGTAGAGAGGTTCCATTTGACGATGTTTCATAGAATCGTATCAGGTTACAATGAATTTTTATGTGGATAACATTTATTGAAATGTATTAAATTGATATTTCCAATAATATCAAGTCCCCAGTGTATCCCCCATTCACTTAGCAGAGTTGAAGGAGTTTGTAGCATGATGTTGCATCTGCTTCAGAAGTCTTATCATGGGATAGTGAAGACTTATTGATTGTAATTCATCTATACTTTGATCGTGTCGGTGTTGAACCAGTGTGTCATCGTCTAGATATTGTGCTGAAGCTAGAGGCATTATTATCGAAGGTGTACTCTTTGATTGGGAGTACAATTCGAAGGCTTCTTATGTGCTTGAGCGCTGAAGCGTCGAATGTCTTATGCTTGATCGTCTCGGCTCCGTGTATCTTCTGTCGATTCAGCATTCCGCTGCGAGGGATTCAACCCTTGTGCAGAATCAGAGATTTCTGATTTTGTGGCACTCGTGGACATCCCTGCAAGTCTATAGAGAAATTCCCAAAGTGTTCTTTGCCATGTTTCCGTCATCTCTCAGTGGTGAATGTCACGGTGAGATGCTCGATTCGAAGCGGTGTCAGGTTCAACCACTTGGTAAAATATTGCTGGAGTGATATTACCCACTCATAGCGTCTTGTAATAGCAGAGATGCTAGCTGAATTGAGTCCCCATGCTAGAATAACGTGTGAGGAAATGAAAGACATAAACATGGAAGGAATGAGACTTGCCTGAATGCGAAACCTCTTGATAAATTTCTATGTATATTTTGCAGGTTATTGTTTCAACATCAGAGTTCGAACTTCCTCCAAGTGCTCTGATGATGGAACGTCCGTCAAATCTTCTGGCTCAGAACTTTCTTTGTTGGAGAGACGTGCAATAAAAGACGCTTTGTTTGTAGTCATATTTTCAGCATGGGTCCATGCTATCGCTTCATATCTTGGATCTTCCTGATTATGTGAAACTTGGTATATGTTCAGGTTGAACGTATTTTCACCTTGAGAGTGATGTAGACATAAGCATTTCTAAGCGTTCCTTCATGTATTCTAACTGAGATAGGAGCATGAGTGGCTTCTTGTCGAGTGATGCCTGCTGAGAGTCTTTATAGGAGTAATATTGATCATTGTGCCAACGTCGATTAGCACTTTTCTGAAATCATTTTCCCTTGAGATGCACTGTGGTGAGCAGTCCCCAGTCATACATCTCCTTGTCTGTTGCTGGAGGTTCAGGGAGTATCTCCTGAATGTCTAATAATTTCCCAGATACGATGTGGTTCAATGCAACGAACGTATCATTTCTTTGAGCTTTCGATAAGTACAGTAACTCACAGACATGCTCAACCAGGGATTGAACTGCTTCTTTGACCGGCTGCTCAGAGAGTGTGAAGGTTTTGACTGAGAAAGGATTCTTGTGTACTCCTTCAGTCCATATGAAGTTATTATGGATCCACCTTCTCTTTGAAAATATTACAGTCGCATGTTGGATGATTGGTGAACTTATGAATTCATCAGTACCTGGGATTATTCATTTCTTCTTCAGTTGGCTGTCTCCTGATGAATGTCAATTTGGTTGCACCATCTTGAATACAGACTTCCAGTAACTCGATCCCTTCTTCAATGAGAAGAGGGAAGTTTGAGTGTTTCTGTTCATTTCCTCGTTTGTTGATGCAGGGTTGAGGTTCGTGCATTTCAGGATTGGTTATCCATTCTATGCGCTTCCGAAGGATCCCGAGAGATTGGAAAAGTATGCTTCTGTTGTAGTGTGTCGGTTCTCATCTTGCTTCCTTCAGCAACAACGTTCATGGAAGGTTGGAGGTTGTATTGTATGTTGAAGAGACGCTGAGTATCACGAGGTTCTCAGTCTAGGTCTTTCTCTTTCCAGTAAAACATGCGCGGTAGTTGCTGACTGCTTGGTTGCTTCATGAAGTTCTGAGAAAGTCTGGAATCGCAGATTCTCCAGCAAGGCTCTGTAGATTGAGATCATTCCGTTGTGTTCATGCTCTCCTAGTGCCTCCAGGGATCGAGAGATGTGTTCTCGAGCGTTCCTTGTTCCATTGTATAGTGTGAACGTTGGGGAAGTGTAGCCCTTCGGGAAAGGAATTCTTTGCGTAGTAGCAGGGTATGGAGGTTGATGACGATGAAAAGATGATGCTTTGTCTTTTCCTCGATCCTCCATGAAGCGTTCCAGGTCCTCATGAGTGATGAATCCTGCAAGTTCCTTTGTTGGTGGGTTATCTTCTCCTGAGTTTTCTCTGACATCTTGTCAGTGAGAGTTTTGTGATAATTGCACAGCTCTTTCTGTGTTGTATCCATGTCGATTTGATTTTCGGCGAGAATTTCCCGGACCTTCATGAGATCAGCTGTGGTGGACGAATTTTCTCTGACTTCCTTGGGATGCCGGCCAAAGAGAAGATGATTTCCAGTGTTGGTTTGAGGAGGAGTGGTATCACCAGCGCCGTTGTTGGAAGCATGAATAGTTTCTGGAGGACTACAGTTGTTGCTAGCGCTAGCGTTGTTTGTGATAGGATTTGTAACTGAACCTGACCTAAGATCAACCATTTTGCGGAAATGTGAGATTGCAACCGAGAAATTAATCTCCCATTGTGGTCGCCAATCTGTGGATGGGGAAAAACGGTTTGCTGGTTTTTTAGGGAAGTGAAGAGTCGAGCGTGTTGTCGAGACTCCTCGACCGAGCAAATTGTTGAACCTCACACAGATGCACTGCAAAGGGAGTGCTTAGATTCGAGAGATCAATATGTTGGACTCCGGCCTAAACCAAGTCAATGGACGTTCCGGAATCAATTCGGTCGCAAAGAGGGAGATGGGTTGATCTGTAGGTGGGAAGCTGAGAATTGTGTGGAATCAATGATGATAAAGGATTGTGGATGTGTTGAAGGTTTCTGCAATAATGGTGAACTGTTAAGTTCGAATAAGTTCTGTAGATTGATGAATTCCTGAGAGTAATTTTTCGAGAAATTCTATGTCGACAATTGTTGATGATAGTCATCATTCGTTAAAATAGTGCTCGATTGAGCATTAGGCGATAAAAACCTAATTATAGAAAAGTGAGGGACCGACCAAGGTGGCATGAGACCGGCCCTTGGTGGTCATGGGACCGCTGATGGGCATTTGCGCAAACTCTGAGTTAGTTGTGAAGAGTTTGGACCCAATATGAGCGATTCCACAAATTAGGTCAAAAGTGTGAAAACGTGTGGGACCGGCTTGTTGCAAGTCTTAGAGCCGCCCTTGGTCGGTCAAGGGAGCATGCCCGTGTCTCCATAATGCCCGCGTATCAGTTATGAGAGTTTCAGCATTTTCTGATGTGCGTTTGAGCAATATTTCGGATTTTCAGAAGAGTTCGATCTTTGCCTGAAATCCTCGATTTTGCTCAAATGAGCAAGTATGCTCGTTTGATCAATATTTTGTGAATATTAAAGTAATAATATTTTAATATATTTTTCGTGAGTATCCTAGTCGATCGTGTGACCATGTTGACTTTTGGATTTTTCATGGTTTGCACAATATTTGAGAAAATATGGAGAAACCATGATTTTTGCTAAAACTAGGGAGTTTCACAAGATGAGAAAAATAACAATGTATGAAAGATTAGGGATTGCAAGGTGTGGGACCGTCCACGGCTAGGGCATGGCCATCCGGGTATGTTGCCCGGTCCCGCAACACCTTTCCCTATTTTTTATTATTATTTTTCATGAAACTACACAAAATTGGGGAAACCACAAAATGTGGAGAAACCATGAGTTTTGCTCAAACAAGGAAAGTTGCTGAGATGGAGGAGTCTTCATGAGTTTATGAAAACAATAAAAATAAGGAAAAATAATGGAGGAAGCATGGGACCGGCTAGGGCACGGCCGGCCGGCCGGTGGGCCCGTCCCATGGGCGCTTCTCCATTATTTTAATATTATTATTTTCTCTCTCCTGTTTTGTGCGGGATTCCTCATTTGTCCATATTTTGGATGCGCATTCGCGCATTTGGGTACTCGTTCGTGCATCATTGTCGAGTACACTTGCACTATTTAATGGGGCTTATTCAGTGGTAGTCCAGATGCCCGATTGTTGAGTATTTATTACTAATTTATGAAACTCAGTGGAGAATGATTCATGAAACTGAGTAATAAAAGTGAGTAGTTTTTTATTATCAATTCATAGGATCAGCCGTGGATTCGACCATGAATTCGGAATAATAAGATAGGTATTACCATTCCATGGGATCGTGGATTCGACCATAAAATCGGAGTAATAAAATAAGTGGTGGTATTACCATTTCATGAGACCAGCCGTGGGTTCGAGCATGAAATCAGAGTAATATCTATTACCATTTCATGAGATCAATCGTGGATTCGATCATGAAATCGGAGTAATAAATTTATCTATTACCATTTCGATCATGAAATAGGAGTAATGAGATAAGATAGATTATCTTCTAGGAATTCAGTGGTGAATGTCACGATAGAATTTAATCTCTTGCATATAATCAGTGAGTCAGCGAGTGTTGCCGATGTCCTGAAGACGTTATTGCTCTCAATCTTACGGAGAACCGTTTGGATCTATACACGAACTCTCTCAAGTAGTCACGGAACAGTGAGTATCACCAACGTCCTGAAGGCGTTATTGCTCTCAATCTACGGAGAAGCGCCCAATTATGTTAATCTACATAGAGGGCACGATGAAATGTCAGGGATCGGACGCTTAGCTAGTGGAGGCTTTTCGAAAGGCATATTCACCGTGGCTTCGGAAAATATGAATTATCGCTTGTCTGAAAGTCGTGCCAGAAACATGCATCATGATTTTATGGTTTTGCTCTTTGTTGAAAATCCACCATCTACAAGCGGCCACCATAAGAGTCACGTCAACCCAAGAGGGAGCTGACAAGGAATACTTTTAACATCCGACGCAGGCACTTCAGCAGGACGTGCGTTTATAGATGAAAGGGCTCGCGTTTCTCTAGAACACCCAGTAGAAGGGAATCAGCAATCCAATTTCATCACACGTAAATATCAGGAACGACTTCTCCAAAATTGAGGCAAAGGAAATCAACAACTCTCCTGAATTCATAGAGACCCTCTTCCCGTCAGGAGATGCATGATTTCTGGGGACTTCGCCCACAAAATCATGCAGTCTATGATGAAACAGTATGTGAGATTCTATATTTCTCCAAGGCGTAGCGTCAAGACATATTTTCATCCCTCAACCGCACTGCATCAGAAAAGCAGTTGTTTCTAGGCAGGGAAGTCGTTCCCAAACTCCAGCCTCTCCTGGAAAGCACGATCGATAGATGGAACAGGGGAATCCTAACCACTGTTCACTTGAGGGATGTCGAGTGTGACAGAACGCTGAGTGACGCAGTCTCCGGCTTCAACATTGTAACCGTCAAGGCTCTGAGAGTTTCAAGGTGCCGTTTAGACGTTCTCTCCAGAAGTGGCTCCGCTTCAACGTTCTCCAGCAGCGGCTCCGCTTCAACGTTCACTTCAGCAGTCGCTCCGCTTCAACGTTCGCTCCAGCAGCCGCTCCGCTTCAGCGCTATCTCCATTAGCTGCTCCAGTATCCGAAACAACATTTGGATCCTTAGGTTTCAACGTCCTCTCCAAGAGCCGAAGCCTCTTCAACACCACTCCTTCCTGTAAAGGGTCGTGCCACCACACTCCCCATGTCAAGGATCATGATCGCAGCCATCCAATCTTCGTAGTCATGGCCACCTTTTGATACATCCCGCCAAAACTCGTTACCATGGACAGTTTGCTCGCTCGCTCACGCATCCATCCAATCCTTTTACTTCCATGGATACCCATACAATTCTATCCAACCTACTTTGTTCCCACGACAATGTAGTCTCTTCTGATTACATCTGCTACCAAGAACTGTTGTCGCTCATTTTTTGATACCATCCAGAGCTTCACCACAACAACAATCACTACAAAGGTAACCCGTACTCCTCCATATTTTAGTTTCGAAGAAGTAACAAAATCACCAGTATGAACGCACGATGGTGATGTCTTTATCATGGTCAACCCACTGACCATACAAGATGGAAACATGTAAACCATACTTGAGGACTGGTGATCTACACGGAATCCTTTCATTGTTAAAGCTCAGAAGACACAGTCAACCAAAAGGCCATAACCACAACAAGGTCATCTACTCTTCAAGGGTGTAGCGCAAGAATATCACCACCTCTATGTGTAGAAGACGATTTCAACACTTTACGAGGCCGCGACGGATCCCAAGCCTGCTCAGAGGAAAACAACTTCAGAAACTAAAGAAAAATACGACTGGGGACTGCTCATCACAGTCCATCCCGACGACCATCAAAGACTCATGAGATAATTCCAGAGACGCGGCTGAAACATTTTCTTGAAGAAACAGAGGGAGCCACGATAAACAACATAACTCTCTCATTCCTACCTCTTTTCTATACAGAATATTTCTTCCATGTGCATCCCAGTGTCACATCCATAAGAGTACAATAAGCTTGTATCAAATCCGGTGGACATGGATTCAAGGCGACGCGATGAAAGTAGGCTACACATGGGGACTACCAGCATGAGACGCTTTCACTCCCCTCAACTTGGTTATTTCTGATTTCAACATCATCACTGCCGAAGTCTTACGAGCCACGGGAATTTCTCAACATGAAGCCGTACATGTGCATCGAAAACTCCAAAATCACGCCACAAAGATACATTCACATATTCGGCCATGCCATCGGATCTAACAGAAATATAACTGGGGACTGCTCACCGCATCCCATTCTATACGATATTCCAAGATTCAGAAGTTGGTTCGAAGGATGTCTCTTGGAACAAAGTCCTTGAAGACTTGATAGCAGCACATCGACAACAAAATGTCTCCCAACTCATCTATTTCATCCTGTGTCTTCGGAAGATTTCCACCATACAATCATCCACAACATATCAATCATCGCGATCAGAAGATCCAGATACTGAACAACCTAAAGTCAAGGATGGACCGACAACGCAACAATAATCTCCAAGATTAGCCCTGACATGATCGTTGCTGAGCATATATTTCATCCATCCATCCCAAGAATGTAGTGGAGTTTTGGTAAATTTTGGAATCCACTGGAGAGATACTGCAGACGAAAGCACAGATCCAGGCGAGCAACAAAAGAGGGTCGATAACTCTTTTCATGCGGACGGAGTTTCTAGAGTTTGAACTCCTTCTTTCTCCATGAACGGGAATAGGTGACTGGACGCGACTATGCCACCTCGGGCTCGCAACATTCCTCTTGAATTCTTCCTGAATTTTACTGTCGAGCTGTTTTCACCTCCCGAACAAGATCAAACCCTAACTATTCCCTCGTATGGAGATAGTAAATTATTTTCCGTTCAGAATGGAGGGGTGGACTGTAAAAATCCGAGTCCGTACGAGAATTCTACAACGATTCTAGTAAAGGTCGCTAATTAGGGTTTCGGCATGCCAAACCCTAATTTAGACAGAGTTGCCATCATTTCACGGAACTGAAGCCGGTCGTCATCCTTCCACGGAAATGAAGCCAGTCGTCATCCTTCTGAGGAACTCAAGATAGCTCCACTCCAAGCCTCGCAACGCAAGCGGCTCCATTCCAAGCTGGCCAATGCTGACGACTCCATTCCAATCCGACCAATGTTGATGACTCCATTCCAAGACGACCAATGTTGACGACTCCATTCCAAGCCGACCAATGCTGACGGCTCCATTCCAAGCCGACCAATGCTGACGGCTCCCTTCCAAGACGACCAACAGTCTGCATCCCGGCCAGCAATTGTCTCTACCCCTCCGCGGAATAACCTGCATACCACGAGTAGAATTCACACAAGGCCGCCAACACAAGAATCACGAATTCTCCTTACCTCTCGAAAAAGGTTAGCCGGGTCTTCCTGACCATCTTTTCATGACTTTCCATTTCGATTTTGTCCCTGCCTGTCACCATCTTATGCTTACCTCGCAACAATGCTCATGTTCCGATCTAAGCAGGGGACTTAATGTTGATGGTGGTTTTTAGCTTAGGGTTAAAATCATAAAACCTTACATCTGACATGACGTCACTACGACCACTAGCGCATTTATTGAATCATTCAACATACCTACGTAAAAATTACCAGGGTACCTTTTTTATATATATATACATGTGTCATGTTCCACGACAGAACCCTTAGTATCGTCCGGCATCATCTTCATACCAAACCTTAATTCTCACACCACACGTGTCAATGGAAAACCATGCCATCCACGTCTCCGCTCCAAGGCATGCCAACCATGCCATCCGCGCCTCCGTGCCAATGACAAACCATGTCAGACACGTCTTCACGCCAAGGCATGCCAACCATGCCAGCCGCGCTACCGTGCCAATGGAAAACCATGCCAGCCGCGCCACCGTGCCAATGGAAAACCATACCAGCCACGTCTCCGCGCCAAGGCATGCCAGCCATGCCTCCGTGCCAATAGAAAACCATGCCAGCCACGTCTCCGTGCCAAGGCATGCCAACCATGCCAGCCGCGGTACCGTGCCAATGGAAAACCATGCCAGCCACGTCTCCCCGCCAAGGCATGCCAACCATGCCAGCCGCGCCACCGTGCCAATGGAAAACCATGCCAGCCACGTCTCCGCGCCAAGGCATTCCAACCATGCCAGTCGCGCCTCCGTGCCAATGGAAAACCATGCCAGCCACGTCTCCGCGCCAAGGCATGCCAACCATGCCAGCGGCGCCAACGTGCCAATGGCAAAACATGCCAGCCACGTCTCCGCGCCAAGGCATGCCAACCATGCCAATTGCGCTACCGTGCCAATGGAAAACCATTCCAGCCATGTCTCCGTGCCAAGGCATGCCAACCATGCCAGCCGCGCCACCGTGTCAATGGCAAACCATGCCATCCACGTCTCCGCGCCAAGGCATGCAAACCATGCCAACTACGCCACCGTGCCAATGGCAAACTATGCCAGCCACGTCTCCGCGCCAAGGCATGCCAACCATGCCAGCCGTGCCACCATGCCAGCCACGTCTTGGCGCCAATGCATGCCAACCATGCCAGCCGCGCCACCGTGCCAATAGAAAACCATGCCAGCCACGTCTCCGCGCCAAGGCATGCCAACCATGCCAGCTACGTCTCCATGCCAAAGCCATGTCGCCCCTACTACATGCCGCTGGCTGCCAAAACGAAGGGTTGCAACAATCAATGGACACCCTTCCATCTAAGATGAAAATCTTAGCCGTCCAAGGTCGCCAGCTAACGCACAGTAACCTTTGGCCCAACGTCAAGCCCTAATTTTGGCCGCGCCTAAATCATGCCATGATCGGAATTTCCTTCACGGCTGCCAAAATGAACGGTTGCAACAATCAACAACCACCCTTTCATCTAAGATGCAAGTCTTAGCCTTTCAAGGTCGCCAGCTAACGCGTGTTAACCTTTGGCCCAACGTCAAGCCCTAATTTTTTCCATGCCCAAACTATGCCAAAACCCTAGTTTTTGGACGAGCCTAAACTATGCCAAAATCCTAGCTTGGCCACGCCTAAATCATGCCATGACCGTCCTTTCTTCACGGCTTCCAAAATGAAGGGTTGCAACAATCAACGACCACCCTTCCATCCGAGATGAATATCTTAGCCGTCCAAGGTCGCCAGCTAACGCGTGGTAACCTTTGGCCCAACGCCAAGCCCCAATTTTGGTCGCGCCCAAACTATGCCAAAACCTTAGTTTTTGGCCGCGCCTAAACTATGCCAAAATCCTAGCTTGGCCACGCCTAAACCATGCCAGCCGCACCACATGTGTCAATGGCATGCCGTGCAACCTTTCCGCGCAAAGGCATGCCAACCGTGCCACATGTGCCAATGGCATGTCGTGTCAGCCGCATCTCCACGCCAAGGCATGCCAGCCGCACCACATGTGCCAATGGCATGCCGTATCAGCCGCATCTCCACGCCAAGGCATGCCAACCATGACACATGTGCCAATGGCATGCCGTGCAACCTTTCCGCGCCAAGGCAAGACAACCATGCCGCATGTGCCAACGGCATGCCGCGCCACATCTCCGCGCCCAAACCATACCAACCATGCCGACGCTCCACATGTGCCAATGGCATGCCAGCCACATCTCCGCGCCAAGGCATGCCAACCATGCCAGCTGCACCGTTGTGCCAAAGCCATGTCAGGCTTTCTCCATGTCGTTGGATGCCAAAATGAAGGGTTGCGACAATCAACGGCCACCCTTCCATTTAAGATGCAGATCTTAGCCGTCCAAGTTCACCAGCTAGCGCGTGGCGACCTTTGTCCCAACGCCAAGCCCTAATTTTGGACGCGACCAAACTATGCCAAAACCCTAGTTCTTGGCCGCGACTAAACTATGCCAAAAACTAAGCTTGGCCACGCCTAACCATGTCAAAGCCATGCCGGCCATTCTTTCATGCCGATGGCTACCAAGCGAAGGGTTGCAATAATCAACGGGTACCTTTCCTCTGAAGATGCAAATCTCGACCGTCGAGGGTCACCACCGAGCCGGCAAGTCTCCTAAGCTCAACTTGCCAAACATCAACAACATGCTACATGTTTCCCATGAAAACACTCGAGACATCAACACATGTCACAAACTGGGGGATGCTCATTAGGGTATTGGTTTGGCGGTTTACAGCGTGCGACGTACACTACGCCCGTTACAAGACAGTGTCATAAGAATGAGGCGGTTAGTAACTACAGGGAGTAATGGCGAAACGCTTTCATTCATTATGGAACATCAATTCCAGGCATTACCAGTTACCATTTACTCCCATTTACTCATCCGTTTTCATTTCTTACGAGATCAGAGTACGTTTCACTTCGACTTGTATAAATAGGTCTTACCTATTACCACCGAATAACAATTTTTGGTCAGGAGCATACAACACTCAAAAATCACCTGTTAGCTTTCCCATCTGTTAGCTTACGCTTTCTGATACAAGTCAAAACAACTACTCTTCCAGAATCAACTATTATGGTCTCAACACTCTATTCGCTTCCCTCCCCAAAACCAACCCTTCTCCTTCACTTTGTGACCGAAGCAAGTCTGGAACGACCATTTCTTGGTTTAGGCCGGATTTGTACAGATTGATCTCTCGAATCTAAAGTACTCCCTTGAGGTACATTGTTTAGGGTTTAGACTCGTTTCTCACCCACAACACACGAAATTACCGAAACCAGCAGAAACTATTTTCACCCTCAAACAGCCGGATATGTGAAAATATCTCTGCGGCGTACTTTTGGAGTCTTTGATGTACGTGTACAGATTCATGCTGAGGAATTACTAAGGCTCGTAAAGCTTTGACAGTGATGATGCTGATATCAAAAGTAACCTGGTCGAGGGACGTGAAGACATCCCGTGCTGGCAGTCCCCAAGTGTAATTATCCTGAGCCTATTTTCTCCTGAAAGATGTACTTCTATTGCATTTGCTGGTAAGGTGTTTGACGAATTGATGGAGGCGGAAATCTTTTGGATTCGTAATTTGTTGATCAATGAGCGGGAGTTGCATTTGATAGATCTTTATTCTATCCAAATTTTTGGCAGCCCATGCACCCCTTTCATAGGAAATTGGAAATCTAGAAACACTGAATCTGACTTTGTCGACAATGTAGTTTTTGACGCCCAGCTTCGTGCAGGCCTTGGTAGGCGGTGTTGAGTTTTGAGTAGGTGATGTGGCAGACATGATGCGGTAGGTGGTGCTAAGTTTTGAGTAGGTGATGTGGCAGACATGATGCGGTTGGTCTATGTGGCTTGCTGAGGCGCGACTTTCCTCTTTGATTCTTCACTGACAACAACGCTTATGAATGGCTGAACAAAATACTGCTAGTTGGTCAGGCGCCTTCCAGACAGGGAGGCGATGATATCCTTACTGTTAGAGCACTGCTCGGTCGAACTCGCATGCGTTTCTATCTCAAGCATGTTTGTCAATGTTAGTGATCAAAACTATAAGTCTTGATTTCTAGTCTACTATAGCTAAGTCTCGGACTAGGATAGAAAGTGTAGTTGAGCTCAAGAACTCCATGGCGATCATCATACAAGACGAAGAACTACTCAAGGAACTGGTGGAACTTCATCGACTAAAAGTTATGTGGAGACTTGAACTTATCTATCACTCAAAAGTCTATCTACTCTATATCCTATCTTGAGACAAAATTCATTTTGCTATATAGCCTTTGATTATACACATTTTCTATTTCGAGCCGAGTTTATCTCGCTTATCTATTTCTCGAGATATGTGTTGGTAAGCTTTCGTTTTAGCCAAGTTCATCTTTACCTAGTGATGAAAGTCATGTTAAGTTTCAATCACTTGAAAATGGCTTTGACGAAAAATGGTTTGTGAATAACAACTATATAACGTCCTCTAAGAATGTTTCAATGATTGAAATGAGAGTTTAGATTATATAACCAATGTTGTATATAAGCGGTGTGTGGAAACCAGTGTAGTCAAAATCGCTCTCCAAGGCCGATTACTCGCCGAGTAATCGCTACAGGCTATATCACCGAGGCGATTTCCTGTAAGGACCCTCAATCTCGTCAGCGCTAATTAGACCAGTCAAGAGACGTATTAGCCAATAATATCTCGATTAGTTTAAAACGAACTTTAATTATTATAAATTAATCTAACAACGATCTAGATACGAAACTAGTACCGTTAGTCAGAACTCAAAAAGTTATGCAGAATGGACTACTCGAATCTGTCAATCGGATGTCAGACGAAGAAGATATCTTTGATTTAGTATAAAGGGTAAAATCGTCATTTCATGTAAAATCGTCATTTCATGCAATACTGACACGTTGTGGATTCCCTTACCAAGAAAGTGCGTGTCCTAGTGTTCTTTTAGGTCTTATCTCCAAACGGATCGAAGAGAATAATCATTCTCTTATTCTTCTTCTCGTTCTTGTTTTATCTTTTCCTTCCCCTATGTTCTTCTCGTATCTTTTCCTCTTCTTCTCTGTTGTCGTTCGAGAAATGGAATTGAATATTTAAGCCTTGTGGTTGATGCATAAGAAGCTAGATAACTAGATGAATCTAAGAAAGTGTTGTTGTAGGAGTTGATTTAGGGTTTCGTCTGATTTTTGGGTTTATATGGAACCAATAACTGTGAAGTTGTTTTACTGATTAATTGAGGATCTAGTGTTCGTGTGATGAATTGGTTAATTAGGGTTGTTGCGTGATGAATTTGGAATTGAGATTAAGAAGAATTGGAAGATGAATTTGGAGTTTTGAGCAATGATTAGTGATGGGTTTGATACTAATTAGGATATAAGGTAGAAGATTAGCCTGCAATCGATGATTTGAAGTTGTTATCAAACTATGGTTCGGTTCTATTGTTAATGAGATGACGGGGGTTGTTTCAATAAATCGATGATGGTAACTGTAGAAGTTTAAATTGGGTACTTGGTATTGATTGAAACTGAGATGAGTGGACAGTGAAGATTGAATTATCGTAAAGGGTTAAGGGTTTGTATCTGAGGTAATTACTTCTCCAAATTATTTGAATCCAATTCATATTTAGTAAGATATGTTATCAAACTCGAATGTTTATTGTGTTAGATTTAATTGAAGAACTGGTAATGATATTGGTTGAATTTCTGATAGAAGTTGTGCGGTATTGTGAATTGATTATGGAGTAGTAGAAAGTTCAAAAGATATGAGGATATATATGCATGAGCTAGGTAATTCATAATGTGCAGGTGGAATAGATACAGACATGGAGATGAGTTTAGTTGTGGTGGCGATGATATTGATGTTATACGGGAGGAGATGTGTATTGTTGGTGGTCTTAGTTATGGTTGTAAAGCAACACTGAAGAGGAAGTTTATTGTGGTTGTGAATGGGTTTGTTGTGGAGGTTGTGCTACTGAGATTGAGTTAAAGGTAAATCTCAATTAGACATAAGTGGTGATAATAATGTGCAGGGGTTTAAAATGAAGATGGTAATTCTGCAAATAGGGTGACTAGTCTATAGTGATGTGAAGAATGTATTGAACTGGTAATGGAAGTTGATGCTAGTGTTGTTATGATGAAGTTTCGGTGTTGGTGACTGTAAGAAGTTAGGTGTTTTGGTTGCAATTGAAATGCAGGACAGAAGTTGGTAATGTCATAGTTGTTAGAACTTGAAGGTGTTGATAAGATGTTTGAGCTGAAGTTGAGTGTAATGCTGTTATGACAGTGCTCTTAGTGGAAGCCTGCAATGCAGATTAAGGTAAACTCAGTTTACTTTGAGTTGTGAAGTTTGTTTAATAATGAATGTATAATTTTAGTTTGATAGATTTAAAATGTTAATTAAGTAGACTTTGAAATGAAGCTAAGGGCAGGGGGATTGTTGCTCAGTTTGATCTTAGCTTGTGTTTTGGCTTAGGTCCTGTACTTTTCAGTTAGTTAGTTGGCTGACTGGTCTAGTTTACCCTGACTCAGATATCCGACTGAGTCGAGTGGACCTTGTTCACCTGAGTTGAATCGGTTTGACTCAAAGTGAGTTAGCGTGACCGATTTAGACTATGGACATTGACTATTTGACCATGGACTTTGACTGTTAGTTGGCCAGACCGTTAGTCCGACCGTTAGTGACCGTTAGTGACCGTTAGTTGACTGAGACGGACTGAACCTTAGTTAATGGGCTTTCCTGGTGAAGTTGGGCTTGTAGCCAGTTTTTCCAATGAACATGAATTGGACCCTTATGGTGCGAATTAGCCTCTGGCTTATTCTACCAAGTGTAGATATTCATAAGACTTAAGTAGGGGTTATAGAATCAATCTAATTGGATTAGTAAACTGTTAGTTATGATAAGGATAGATAATAAAAGGTGTAGAATCATAATGGGCTTAGAACCATTAGATAGTTCACTTAGCATTTAACTAGAGACTTGTATGAGAATATGTTATGATAATTAGTGCAAGAAACTTAGATTTCCCTATTTCATAGAACTTAAATCAACATAGTTGAACTTAGAGCCACAAATTTTAGTTGTAGAAAGCCATATAGGTTTGTGGTTTGTGTTATGTTGTTTGCGCTTAGATAAGAGATGGGGCTATGATATAAGTTGGGGAGTTTTTGAAGACCAGAAGGATGGTTTGATTTTCGAGGACGAAAATATATAAGATGGGGAAAATGTAAGGAACCTCAAGCTCGTCAATGCTAATTAGACCAGTCAAAAGACGTATTAGCCAATAATATCTCGATTAGTTTAAAACGAACTTTAATTATTAGAAATTAATCTAACAACGATCTATATACGAAACTAGTACCGTTAGTCAGAACTCGAAAAGTTATGCAGAATGGACTACTCGAATGTGTCAATCAGATGTCAGGCGAACAAGATATCCTTGGTTTAGTATGAAGGATAAAATCGTTATTTCATGGAAAATCGCTATTGATGCAGTACTGACACGTTGTGGCTTCCCTTATCCAATCAAGTGCGTGTCCTAGTGTTCCTTTAGGTCTTATCTCCAAACGAATCGAAGAGAATAATCATTATCTTATTCTTCTTCTCTTTCTTCTTTTCTCTTTTCCTTCCTCTCTGTTCTTCTCGTATCTTTTTCTCTTCTTCTCTGTTGCCGTTTGAGAAATGGAATTGAAGATTTAAGCCTTGTGGTTGATGCATAAGAAGCTAGATAACTAAATGAATCAAAGAAAGTGTTGTTGTAGGAGTTGATTTAGGGTTTCGTCTGATTTTTGGGTTTATATGGAACCAATAAGTGTTTTGAGTAGTAGTTAGATGAATATCAAAGGGGTTGGTGAGTAATTGATCATGTGAAGTTGTTTTACTGATTAATTGAAGATCTAGGGTTCCTGTGATGAATTAGTTAATTAGGGTTGATGTGTGATGAATTTGGAATTGAGATTAAGAAGAATTGGAAGATGAATTTGGAGTTTTGAGGAAAGATTGGTGATGGGTTTGATACTAATTAGGATATAAGGTAGAAGATTAGCCTGGAATCGATGATTTGAAGTTGTTATCAAACTAGGGTTCGGTTCTTTTGTTAATGAGATGACAGGGTTGTTTCAGTAAATCGATGATGGTAATTGTAGAAGTTTAAATTGGGTATTTGGTATTGATTGAAGCTGAGATGAGTGGACAGTGAAGATTGAATTGTCGTAAAGGGTTAAGGGTTTGTATCTGAGGTAATTACTTCTCCAAATTATTTGAATTCAATTAATATTTAGTAAGATATGTTATCAAACTCGAATGTTTATTGTGTTGGATTTAATTGAAGAACTGGTAATGATATTGGTTGAATTTCCGATAGAAGTTGTGTGGTATCGTGAATTGATTATAGAGTAATAGAAAGTTCAAAAGATATGAGGATGTAGATGCATGAGCTAGGTAATTCATAATGTGCAGGTGGAATAGATAGAGACATGGAGCTGAGTTTAGTTGTGGCGGCGATGATATTGATGTTATAAGGGAGGATATGTGCATTGTTGGTGGTCTTAGTGGGGGTTGTAAAGCAGAGCTGAAGAGGAAGTTGATTGTGGTTGTGAATGGGTTTGATATGGAGGTTGTGCTACTGAGATTGAGTTAAAGGTAAATCTCAAATAGACATAAGTGGTGATAATAATGTGCATGGGTTTAAAATGAAGATGGCAATTCTGCAAATAGGGTGACTAGTCTATAGTGATGTGAAGAATGTCTTGAATTGGTAATGGCAATTGATGCTAGTGTCGTTATGGTGAAGTTTTGGTATTGGTGACTGTAAGAAGTTAAGTGTTGTGGTTGCAATTGAAATGCAGGACAGAAGTTGATAGTGTCATAGTTGTTAGAACTTGATGGTGTTGATAAGATGTTTGAGCTGAAGTTGAGTGTAATGCTTGTATGGCAGGGCTCTTAGTGGAAGCCTACAATGCAGATTAAGGTAAACTGAGTTTACTTTTGTAATTGAGTTGTGAAGTTTGTTTAATAATGAATGTATAATTTTAGTTTGATAGATTTAAAATTTTAATGAAGTAGACTTTGAAATGAAGCTAAGGGCAGGGGGATTGTTGCTCAGTTTGAGCTTAGCTTGTGTTTTGGCTTAGGTCCTGTACTTTTCAATTAGTTAGTTGGCTGACTGGTCTAGTTTACCTTGACTCAGATATCCGACTGAGTCGAGTGGACCTTGTTCACCTGAGTTGAATCGGTTTGACTCAAAGTGAGTTAGTGTGACCGATTTAGACTATAGATTTTGACTATTTGACCATGGACTTTGACCGTACCTTGGACGTTGACTGTTAGCTGACCCTTGACAGTTAGTCCGACCGTTAGTTGACTGAGATGGACTAAACCTTAGTTAATGGGCTTTCCTGGTGAAGTTGGGCTTGTAGCCAGTTTTTCCAGTGAACATGAATTGGACCCTTAAGGTCTGAATTATCCTTTGGCTTATTCTACCAAGTGTAGATATTCATAAGACTTAACTAGGGGTTATAGAATCAATCTAATTGGATTACTAAACTCTTAGTTATGATAAGGATAGATAATAAAAGGTGTAGAATTATAATGGGTTTTGAACCATTAGATAGGTCACTTAGCATTTAACTAGAGACTTGTATGAGAATGTGTTATGAGCCTTGTTTGAGCCTTGTGGATAAATTCTTAGAGTTCTTGTGTAATTAACAGTTAGACTCTATTAACAACGATCGATTTAAAGGACGAACCAGTGGATCGTGGATTTCAAGGTAGGCGTGGATTGTCATCAAAAGAGGTGGGAATACTTTTAATTCTTTTGAAACCATTGTTGTTTCTTTTACAAAAGTTTATGTTTAACAAACTCATGCATGGTCAGTTCACGCATTTCATGCATTGTTTAGTTTGTATTATGATTGTTCTGTTGATTCTTTGAATCTTTCCATGAATTGGAAAGGACCTGTAATGTTTTGTTGAATTGTTATGGGAAATGAGAATTTTCACGTGTGGTATATAGGATACGCTCCTTCATTTATATCTACATGAATTCAACTTTTATGCTTATTAGGTGTGGAACTAGCCGGCATAAATATAGCTATGTAGGTGTGGAAAAACCCGGCATCACTAATATAAATTGTTTGAAGAAGGAGTTTGTCCATCTACATGTTTGTTTATTTCAAGTGACTCGGTCACTTGTTGATGTTTGGGAAAACATGAATTGTTTTTCAAATCTTGCTCATGATTTCTTTAAAGTTAAATGTTATTCCTGCTGGGCACCCCTTTTAGGGATGTGTGCTCACCCATTCCCAATTTCAGTTTCAGAGACAAACCAGAGTTGCGCAGCGAAAGCTTCGAGGAGTTGACTCCGTTAATTAGTTAAATATTGTTATGTTTATTATGTTGTATATTATATTTGTAAACCAAATGACGATTGTATGCGTATCATTTGAGAGTTCTTGTATATATATTTCAGAAAGGGGTTAGTTCTTGGTTTAAGTTTTTGTAGCAGATTCTTAATTGAGTGTTTAAGTAAGGAATTTATATCCTTAGTGCCTCTTTGTTTAGTTAATCTCTTGGATTAGGCAGCTGCTAGCTTTGGGGGCGCGACAATGTTGGTATCAGAGCTCACTATTAGATCTTATATGGGAAATAATAGGAATAGCCAGTGTCATAGTGAACTAGATTAGTTTAGAAATGGGTTGGGTTGTGAGATGAATCTTAATCACTAAAAACTATCTATAATTAAAAGAATTATTTGATTAATTGATTTTTTTTGTTTATAATGAAGTAAAAATTGTAGGTTAAACCAGTTACGATAGAAGTTTAAGAATTAATTAATATTAATAAGTTAGTATTTTGTTAATCCAGCACTGGGGAATAGTGAATGTTGTGTTTTCTCTGTTCGTAGGAAGGCATTGTTGGGCTTGGCCAACCTTGTCAGGGAAACTACATTCAGAGGTAACGGATCATAGACGTTCAGTATGATTTAGATCTTTTAGAAAACTAATAATTATAAACTCACTTGGAAATATTCGTATGAATCTCCCTTGTAATTAGAAACATATATTTTTTTATAAAATAGGAATTAGTGCAAGAAACTTAGAATTCCCTATTTGATAGAACTTAAATCATCGTAGTTGAACTTAGAGCCGCAAATTTTAGTTGTAGAAAGCCATATAGGTTTGTGGTTTGTGTTATGTTGTTTGCGCTTAGATAAGAGATGGGGTTATGATATAAGGTGGGGAGTTTTTGAAGACCATAAGTATGGTTTGATTTTCGAGGACGAAAATGTATAAGGTGGGGAGAATGTAAGGACCCTCAAGCTCGTCAACACTAATTAGACCAGTCAAGAGACGTATTAGCCAATAATATCTCGATTAGTTTAAAACGAACTTTATTTATAAGAACTTAATCTAACAGTGATCTAGATACGAAACTAGTACTGTTAGTCAGAACTCGAAAAGTTATGCACAATGGACTACTCGAATGTGTCAATCGGATGTCAGACGAAAAAGATATCTTTGGTTTAGTATGAAGGGTAAAATCGTCATTTTATGGAAAATCGCTATTGATGCAATACTGACACGTTGTGGCTTCCCTTATCCAATCAAGTGCGTGTCCTAGTGTTCCTTTAGGTCTTATCTCCAAACGAATCGAAGAGAATAATCATTATCTTATTCTTCTTCTCTTTCTTCTTTTCTCTTTTCCTTCCTCTCTGTTCTTCTCGTATCTTTTTCTCTTCTTCTCTGTTGCCGTTTGAGAAATGGAATTGAAGATTTAAGCCTTGTGGTTGATGCATAAGAAGCTAGATAACTAAATGAATCAAAGAAAGTGTTGTTGTAGGAGTTGATTTAGGGTTTCGTCTGATTTTTAGGTTTATATGGAACCAATAAGTGTTTTGAGTAGTAGTTAGATGAATATCAAAGGGGTTGGTGAGTAATTGATCATGTGAAGTTGTTTTACTGATTAATTGAAGATCTAGGGTTCCTGTGATGAATTAGTTAATTAGGGTTGATGTGTGATGAATTTGGAATTGAGATTAAGAAGAATTGGAAGATGAATTTGGAGTTTTGAGGAAAGATTGGTGATGGGTTTGATACTAATTAGGATATGAGGTAGAAGATTAGCCTGGAATCGATGATTTGAAGTTGTTATCAAACTAGGGTTCGGTTCTTTTGTTAATGAGATGACGGGGGTTGTTTCAATAAATCGATGATGGTAATTGTAGAAGTTTAAATTATGTACTTGGTATTGATTGAAGCTGAGATGAGTGGACAGTGAAGATTGAATTGTCGTAAAGGGTTAAGGGTTTGTATCTGAGGTAATTACTTCTCCAAATTATTTGAATTCAATTCATATTTAGTAATATATGTTATCAAACTCGAATGTTTATTGTGTTGGATTTAACTGAAGAACTGGTAATGATATTGGTTGAAATTCTGATAAAAGTTGTGTGGTATTGTGAACTGATTATGGATTAGTAGAAAGTTCAAAAGATATGAGGATGTGGATGCATGAGCTAGGTAATTCATAATGTGCAGGTGGAATAAATTCAGACATGGAGCTGAGTTTAGTTGTGGTGGCGATGATATCGATGTTATAAGGGAGGAGATGTGTATTGTTGGTGGTCTTAGTTGGGGTTGTAAAGCAGAACTGAAGAGGAAGTTGATTGTGGTTGTGAATGGGTTTGTTGTGGAGGTTGTGCTAATGAGATTGAGTTAAAGGTAAATCTCAATTAGACATAAGTGGTGATAATAATGTACAGGGGTTTAAAATGAAGATGGTAATTCTGCAAATAGGGTGACTAGTCTATAGTGATGTGAAGAATGTATTGAACTGGTAATGGCAGTTGATGCAAGTGTTGTTATGGTGAAGTTTCGATGTTGGTGACTGTAAGAAGTTAAGTGTTGTGGTTGCAATTGAAATGCAGGACAGAAGTTGGTAGTGTCATAGTTGTTAGAACTTGATGGTGTTGATAATATGTTTGAGCTGAAGTTGAGTGTAATGTTGTTATGGCAGTGCTCTTAGTGGAAGCCTGCAATGCAGATTAACGTAAACTCAGTTTACTTTTATAATTGAGTTGTGAAGTTTGTTTAATAATGAATGTATAATTTTAGTTTGATATATTTAAAATGCTAATGAAGTAGACTTTGAAATGAAGCTAAGGGCAGGGGGATTGTTGCTCAGTTTGATCTTAGCTTGTGTTTTGGCTTAAGTCCCGTACTTTTCAGTTAGTTAGTTGGATGACTGTTCTAGTTTACCCTGACTCAGATATCCGACTGAGTTGAGTGGACCTTGTTCACCTGAGTTGAACCGGTTTGACTCAAAGTGAGTTAGTGTGACCTTTTAGACTATAGACTTTGACTATTTGACCATGGACTTTGACCGGTCCTTGGACGTTGACTGTTAGTTGATCCTTGACGGTTAGTTCGGCCGTCAGTGAACGTTAGTTGACTGAGATGGTCTGAACCTTAGATAATGGGCTTTCCTGGTGAAGTTGGGCTTGTAGCCAGTTTTTCCAATGAACATGAATTGGACCCTTATAGTCCGAAGTAGCCTTTGGCTTATTCTACCAAGTGTAGATATTCATAAGACTTAAGAGCAAGTCTTATGGTGGAATCCATCCATCTTCCATGTTCCACGCCACCTCAGCACTTGGAACTGTGGATGGAAGCGCAAGTGTAATAGTGGAATAGTAGAAAGGCTATTCTTAATGGAGCTAAAAAAACGCAATTAAGAATGCAGCTTTTTTTTCAGCCGTTCGAATTTCAACAACTCATTTTAAATCTACGGTAAAAAACACACGCAATTCTTAATTGCGTTCAACGCTAATCTTATTGGCGTTTAGATGGATTCCACGAACCCTTCCACGAAACCGCAGAACCTTGATTGGATTTTCTGTGGAAGACCTCAACTTGGAAGCCACTAGACTTGACATTCCTTGATTTTTCCACACTTGGAATAGTTTGGATTCCACCATAAGACTTGCTCTAACTAGGGGTTATAGAATCAATCTAATTGGATTAGTAAACTCTTAGTTATGCTAAGGATAGATAATAAAAGGTGTAGAATCATAATGGGCTTAGAACCATTAGATAGTTCACTTAGCATTTAACTAGCGACTTGTATGAGAATATGTTATGAGCCTTGTTTGAGCCTTGTGGATAAATTCTTAGAGTTCTTGTGTAATTAACAGTTAGACTCTATTAACAACGATCGATTCAAAGGACGAACCAGTGGATCGTGGATCTCAAGGTAGGCGTGGCTTGTCATCAAAAGAGGTGAGAATACTTTTAACTATTTTGAAACCATTGTTGTTTCTTTTACAAAATTTTATGCTTAACAAACTCATGCATTGTCAGTTCGTGCATTTCATGCGTTGTTTAGTTTGTATTATGATTGTTCTGTTGATTCTTTGAATCTTTCCATGAATTGGAAAGGACCTGTAATGTTTTGTTGTCAATATGAATTGTTATGGGAAATGAGAATTTTCACGTGTGGTATATAGGATACGCTCCTTCATTTATATCTACATGAATTCGGCTTTTATGCTTATTAGGTGTGGAACAACCCGGCATCAATATAGCTATGTAGGTGTGGGAAAACCCGACATCACTAATATAAATTGTTTGAAGAAGGAGTTTGTCCATATACATGTTTGTTTATTTCAAGTGACTTGGTCACTTGTTGATGTTTGGGAACACATGAATTGTTTTCCAAATCTTTCTCATGATTTCTTTAAAGTTAAATGTTATTCCTGCTGAGTACCTCTTTTACGGATGATGTGCTCACCCATTCCCAATTTCAGTTTCAGAGACAGACCGGAGTTGCGCAGCGAAAGCTTCGAGGAGTTGACTCCGTTAATTAGTTAAATATTTTTATGTTTATTATTTTGTATATTCTATTTGTAAACCAAATGACTATTGTATGCATATCATTTGAGAGTTCTTGTATATATATTTCAGAGAGGGGTTAGTTCTTGGTTTAAGTTTTTGTAGCAGATTCTTAATTGAGTGTTTAAGTAAGAAATTTAGATCCTTAGTGCCTCTTTGTTTAGTTAATCTCTTGGATTAGTCAGCTGCTAGCTTTGGGGGCACTACATTTCCGATTCCAAGCCATCTCCGATTTTTAGTGATTAAGGCGGCCGATTTGGACCGATTTTTCAGCGAAACGAGTTAACGATTTTTCCGAGTTGGCCTTGTATGCACTAAAATAAGAAAAGATTTTTTTTTTACTCCTCAGATGTGAGTTATCGAATAGAAAAACCTCTAGATACATAATAAAAACGTTCAATATAACAATATTACATACTTATTTACATGATAGTGTTAAAATTTTAATTTTAATTAGGTGCAAATCATGACTTATTAGCAGCAATATATAATTCTCTTATAAATAGGTTCCGAGTATTAGACCGAGTTTTGGCGATTTCCAAGTCCGAACTTATTGCTCCTCCCTCCAAGCTCCCCAACCGAGTAGGACCGAGGAATGATTTCGACTACTTTGGTGGCAACACATATATGTATGAGTCCTTATTCCTTGAACCAAAGTATGCGTACTTTGTTGATCAGGAAAAACGTAACAAGAGTCCGCGAACCCATTCCGCGAACTGTCAGGGGTTCTCATCACGAGAAAATATGCTGGAGTTTGTAAACTCCTTCCAGGTACTTAAGTCTGCGGACTTAGTCCGCGTACTTGAGTTGGTTATTTCTAAAGACGATTATTTTTGAACTTATACTTATATAAACTAAGGAATACAATTTGCAAACCGTAGCTCTAAAGTTCATGAATCGATTCAAGTGAATCAAATCGTTTTTGCTTCGATTGTGTCTTGTATACTTCTATACAAGACAAGCAATTGAACAACTCTCTAACTAGTTCATTTAAGTCATTTGAACTAGTTATGGTGAAGAAGTATATGGTTGATATGAAAGTGCTCACATGGCTAACCATTTGGTTAACTATTGTTGAACCAACAAATGTACATGTTTGGATACGGTTACACAAACCTAAAACGTGCATTTCATTTGTGTGTAACAAGCTAAGTTTTCGACATAACGGTTGAAAGATATTAGCTTGAATCTAATCAGGTTTTCATCTAACGGTGAATATTGAATACTTTGTTACCAAGCTAAAATTGATTGCAAACCCTGATTTGAAAGACTATATAAGGGAGAACTCTAGCAACTGGGAAACCTAATCCCCATACCTCTTGTGTGATACTAGTTGTATAAGCTAGAGTCGATTCTCCTTTAACCTTAGGTTTCTTTGAGACCCTGTAGATTAATGACTTGAAGTCTTCATTGGGATTGTGAAGCCAGACCGATACTACTTTCTCTGTGGGATCTGATCTTGCTGTTTCTTCGTCTCATCGTTTGTGATTCCACAATATCTTCTTTCGCCGCGTCGATTAAGATTATTCTGAGGTGATTGATAATACTGAGTTGTTCTTCGGGAATATAAGTCTGGTTTATCAATTGGTTCCTGTTCACCTTGATTTATCAAAAGACGAAACAAAACTCGTGGGTATTTCTGTGGGATACAGATTTATCTATTACCGTATACTTTTCTGTGTGATACAGATTTGTTTATTAAAGTCTTCGACTTTGGGTCGTAGAAACTCTTAGTTGTGGGTGAGATCATCTAAGGGAATCAAGTGCGTAGCATCCTACTGGGATCAGAGACGTAGGAGCATAATTGTACCTTGGATCAGTGTGAGATTGGTTGGGGTTCAACTACAGTCCAGACCAAAGTTAGCTTGTAGTAGGCTAGTGTCTGTAGCGGCTTAATACAGTGTGTTCAATCTGGACTAGGTCCCGGAGTTTTTCTGCATTTGCGGTTTCCTCGTTAACAAAACTTCTGGTGTCTGTGTTATTTCTTTTCCACATTATATTTTGTTATATAATTGAAATATCACAGGTTGTGCGTTTGAATCAATCAATTAGAATATCCAACCTTTGGTTGTTGATTTACATTGATTGATACTTGAACATTGGTCTTTGGTACCGTTCAAGTTATTTCTCTTGTATTCAATTAGACTCGCAGATTTCTATTTGATTGAGTAGAATTGAATCGAGAAAGAGAGATATAACTCTTTGATATACTTTATTAAGATTGAGTCTAGTTGATTCTATTGAAAGTATATTGGAGTTAGTCCATACAGATTGCTAATCGAAATATTGGGTGTGGTTGTTGTACCCCCGCTTTTTCAATTGGTATCAGAGCAGGCAAACACGTTTAAAGACCTTACAAGTCTGTGTTTGTAGCGATCCGACTCTATGGACAAGAATGCTATATCTGATAAATGCATCACCAGAAATAAAAGTTTTGTCTCGACTGCATCTATTAAAGAGAAAGATTCTTCAATCTCAAATATATACGAACATAGTGTTCTAGCGAGACAGACAGACACTGACATGTGTTGTTCCAATTACCCTTCGAAAGAGTCTATCTCTATTAATGAAAGGGAAACAACTGAAGAGATTGAACGGATTCTAAATCTTGTTAGAATCCAAGTTGATAGATTTAATCGGTTGAAAAACCATGTCAATGTCCTTCTTGGTGTAGTAAGAGACTACAATTTCAAAAACACTGAAGATCAGTCTTCACGTATCCTACTTGAGGAAATTCTTTAAAAGGATGTTTTGGAAATTGAGCATCGCTTGAATAAACTCTCTATTCAAGGTTGTGTCAAAAAGTTCTTTATACCATCGATTTTTATTGAAACCAAAGCTCCAGGTTCAGAAGTTAAATCGAAATCCCTTCCTATTAAAAAGGATGTGCCTGAAATCTCCATTAATCAAGGATGTTGCACATCAAATGGAAGGAAGAAATCTTCAAAAGATGATGTTAATACGAAACCTTCTAATCATCCTCATGATCAGAAAGTATGTCTCTTTTGTGATTCAAAAGGTCATGTTAAGCTAAAGAGAAACTCTAGGTTGAATAACAATTCCATTGTTCAACTTCAACACACCTTAGACTTAATTCTCAAAGTTATAACTGATATTCGTATGTCTAAGCCAATTGGTTTTAGTACTTACCCTGTGTGTGTTACCGGGAGAGTCAGTTCAATGAGTTCCTCGAGTGCTCAAAAGCAGAACATATGTCTTAACAAAAATCGTCTAAGGAAAGATCAAGTTGTTTCCTCTAAAGATAACATTACTCTTGATGTGAACAAAATCCCAGGAGAAAGGAGAAAACTTGATGATATGAGAAATAACCTGAAGGAGATAATTGAACGCTATAAAGAAATTGTCATCAGGTTGTCATTCTCCACAAGTCAAAATTCCTCTGGTAAGAACTTAAACTATGTCTCATATTTTGATGACAATAAGTTTTATGATAATTTTTCACATCAAAAGAGATCTTTTCCTAGTCTTGAAAGGAAAAAGAAACTCAACCGTCAACTTCGTTCATCTAATGAGCTGAAAGCTCATTCTTGTGCTAATTAATCAGAAGGGTTGAGAACTTACTCGTAAAAATCATGTTGGGTAAGTTGTGTTATAATCGTGTATACTTCTGTCAAAATTGTTTTCTGTTCAGTTGAGTTATCCTCTTATCGTTTATGACTCAACTATTGACTGCATACAACTTGGCCTAAAGTATTAAATGTGTCTAATGTGGTTCTTCGTTTTTCCACTCTTTTTTTTCGAAGAAGTTTTTTTATTTGCAACCTAGTTTCCTGCTAATTTTGTGCTCTAATATTGTTTCTCTATTGAGATATAACATTTTCTGAGCCAAAATTCTTGTGATATTTTTCACATAGCAGAAATTTTGTCTTGTCGTAGAATTACGACCGGTTGCGTACCTTTGGTGTTGGGTCAAGTTTCTGTTCATACAAGTACCCGTGTTACTGTCACGAATCAATTTTTAGAAACCCTAAAAGTTACCTTCTCTAAGAAACCATTTAAATACCAGAATCCTTGAGTCTCATACGCATACTCAGGGATTTTTTTGTGGTCTGTCAAGAATGTCTTCATCTAACTCTAGCGGTTTTGCAAAAGGGTTTCTTGAAAAAGGTATTGGTTTCGAGTCCATGGGAAGGAAGAAAAGAACCCTTCTAGATGAAGATCATACTAATGCCTCATGTTACTATGCCTATACTCATGAGGATGTTGAGAAGGAGGATATGGTTTCTGCTGAAGTGGTTCATGATTTTCTTAAATACTTTAAGGAGTCAAAACTGCAGCTTGTTGATACCTTGAAAAGTTTTGATGTGTTAAAAACTGAGTTGAAAAAGGTTACCTCTGACCTTGGTCTCACAAAATCTCACATCAATGATCTTCTCAAAGAAAATCTCTTCTCTGAAGATGCAATAGATGTTGTCAATCACAAGCTCAAAGACCTCAAGACTCGTGAGGATCCCGAACCGTCTATTTGACCCAAGTTCGTGTTCGACTTTGGCATAGAAGTACACTTTGTTTATTAGCTTGTTGATTTTATTTTTTGTCTAGTAAATCTTCTTATGAGAATTTTATTCTTGTTTTATTTAGAAGAATAACTAGAGTTTGGAATAGCCATTATTGTGATTACACATAGCTATGTCCAACGTTTTCATCTTCATGTTTTTAGGTTTATTTGCTTAAATTCTAAAATTGTTTGGAAGATGATTTTTGCAGTATTAATCTTTATGGTTTTATATATTGCAATATGTTATGGGATATGTGTGTTTGCGTCCGTGAACTATGATTGTCCCTACCTTGTCAAAAGTTAAGTCTTTCGTAAGTCGATATGCATGTATTGATAAAAGAATGATTGAGCTTTTGACATCACAAAAGTTTGAAGCCTATTATGTCATTATTGATGGAAGATATAATGAACTTTTGTTTGCGAGGATTATGTCTATTGTATGTCATTGTGTAAATGGTGATGGAAAATAGAATGAATCATTGTCTATTCCGCAGTATTGATCTTACCTGATCCATATTTTACGTATATACTGTGAGGCTCCGTAAGTTCACTTATGTTGAGCATGACCAATTAAATTGATCACACTCTTGTGGTAACTTAGTTGTGTATTCCGATTGAATTAATCATGGGTTTTCTTGTGGTTAATTTAATTGATTATTATTTGGATTCAAATTCATATTCGTATGTGATTTGTTATGTCCAAAGAAATCCTTCTTTTCTCGCGAAATTAAGGTCACTCTTGTTGTTTTTCCGGAAATGACATTTTATGGGGGAGAGTTCTTAATTAAACTTGTGCTCAATTGCCAAATCTTTGTGGGGAGTGCGACTGTGGAATATTATGGAGTTATCTTGTATCTTTATAAACTCCTTGATGAAAGCATTTAGCTTCGGCTATATGATTGCATCTAAATAACTTGATATGTGCTTGCTTTTGGTCATGAAACGTCTCTATGGAAATTTTCATTAGGATCCCGTTCTTGTACCTTTGCCAATTTTATTGACAAAAAGGGAGAGAATTAATGTGTAGTTCACACTAAAAATACATATGGATTTCGGATCATTATGTAAGGGGGAGTGGTTTCCATGTGAGGTGGAGTATTGACTAAGAGGGAGTGATACATATCACCATAGTATTGTTGTCGAAGTTGTGATACAATTGAACTTTGATGTTGCATAATGATACTATGACATTGGATAACAATGATCGAGAATTCTGTTTTCTCATTATTATAGCTACATATTTTCAACAACGATGATGCTAAATTTACAACCTTTGGAATCATTGGGGTACTTGGAAGTGACAAAGATTTCGAGTAATGTTGAAGATTAGGCATGTGGAATAGGAGCTACAAAAGTTATTTATTTATTCTTGCATTCCATATGTATTGATAGTTTTCCACTAAAATTGACAAAGGGGAAGATTGTTAGAGCACTTCTCGGTCGAACTCGCATGCGTTGCTATCTCAAGCATGTTTGTTACTGTTAGTGATCAAAACTATAAGTCTTGATTTCTAGTATACTATAGCTAAGTCTTGTAGTAGGATAAAAAGTGTAGTTGAGCTCAAGAACTCCATGGAGATCATCATACAAGACGAAGAACTACTCAAGGAACTGGTGGAAATTCATCGAATAAAAGGTATATGGAGACTTGAACTTATCTATCACTAAAAAGTCTATATACTCTATCTCCCATCTTGAGACAAAAGCCGTTTTGCAATATAGACTTTGATTATACACATTTGCTATTTCGAGCCGAGTTTATCTCGCTTATCTATTTCTCGAATTATGTGTTGGTAATCTTTCGTTTTGGCCAAGTTCATCTTTACCTAGTGACGAAAGTCATGTTAAGTTTCAATTACTTGAAAATGGCTTTGACGAAAAATGGTTTATGAATAACAACTATATAACGTCCTCTAAGAATGTTTCAATGATTGAAATGAGAGTTTAGATTATATAACCAATGTTGGATATAAGCATTATGTATCAACACATATATGTAAAATTCCTTATTCCTTGAACCAAAGTATGCGTACTTTGTTGATCAGGAAAGCCGGAACAAGAGTCAGCGAACTGTCGGAGGTTCTCATCCCGAGAAAATCTGATGGAGTTTGTAAACTCCTTCCGGGTGCTTAAGTCCGCGAACTTAGTCCGTGTACTTGAGTTGGTTATTTCTAAAGACGATTATTTGTGAACTTATACTTATATAAACCAAGGAATGCAATTTACAAACTGTGGCTATAAAGTTCATGAATCGATTCGAGTGAATCAAATCGTTTTTGCTTCGATTGTGTCTTGTATACTTCTGTAAGATCTAAGCAATTGAACAACTCTCTAACTATTTCATTTGAGTCATTTGAATTAGTTATGGTGAAGAAGAATATGGTTGATATGAAAGTGCTCATATGGCTAACCATTTGGTTAACTATTGTTGAACCAACAAATATACATGTTTGGGTACGGTTACACAAACCTAAAACGTGCATTTTATTTGTGTGTGACAAGCTAAGTTTTCAATCTAACGGTTGAAAGATATTAGCTTGAATCTAATCAGGTTTTCATCTAACGGTGAATATTGAATGCTTTATTACCAAGCTAACATTGATTGCAAACCCTGATTTGAATGACTATATAAGGGAGAACTCTAGAAACTGGGAAACCTAATCCCCACACCTCCTGTGTGATACTAGTTGTATAATATAGAGTCGATTCTCCTTTAACCTTAGGTTTCTTCGAGACCCTGTAAGTTAACGACTTGAAGACTTCATTGGGAGTACAATCGTAGTTGTGTGATCTGATCTTGTTGTTTCTATCGTACGAGTACAATCGTAAAGATTGGCTTGAGATTGATATCTCCGATAGGCAAGATATAAAAGTAATCACAAACATCATCGTCTCATCGTTTATGATTCCACAATATCTTCTTTCGCCGCGTCGATTAAGATTATTGTGAGGTGATTAATAATACTGAGTTGTTCTTCGGGAATATAAGTCTGGTTTATCAATTGGTTCCTGTTCACCTTGATTTATCAAAAAACGGAACAAAACTCGTGGGTATTTTTGTGAGAGACAGATTTATCTATTACCGTAAACTTTTCTGTGTGATACATATTTGTTTAATAAAGTCTTCGACTTTGGGTCGTAGTAACTCTTAGTTGTGGGTGAGATCAGCTAAGGGAATCAAGTGCGTAGCATCCTACTGGGATCAGAGACGTAGGATCATAACTGCACCTTGGATCAATGTGACATTGATTGGGGTTCAACTACAGTCCAGACCGAAGTTAGCTTGTAGTAGGCTAGTGTCTGTAGCGGCTTAATACAGTGTGTATTCAATCTGGACTAAGTCCTGGGGTTTTTCTGCATTTGCGGTTTCCTCGTTAACAAAACTTCTGGTGTGTGTGTTACTTCTTTTCCGCATTATATTTTGTTATATAATTGAAATATCACATGTTGTGCATTTGAATCAATCAATTAGAATATACTTGAATATTGGTCTTTGGTACCGTTCAAGTCATTTCTCTTGTATTCAATTAGACTCGCAGATTTCTAATTGATTGAGTAGAATTGAATCGAGAAAGAGAGATATAACTCTTTGATATACTTTATTAAGATTGAGTCTAGTTGATTCTCTTGAAAGTATATTGGAGTTAGTCCATACAGATTGCTAATCGAAATATTGGGTGTGGTTATTGTACCCCGCTTTTTCACTTACGCTACATCTTTGAAGAGTTGTGACCTTGTCACGGTTTCTTGGTTGACCGTCTCTTCTAAGTTGAAGAGGTCCTTTACAGTGAAGGGATTCCATGTTGAGCCTCAGTCTCCAAGTGTGGTTTACGTGGTTCTATCTTGTATGGTCGATGGGTTTACCATAATAAATATATCACCATCTTGCCTCCGTACTGGTGACTCTATTACTTCCTCCATGGGAAAATAAAATATGCAGAAGTTCGGATTACCTTTCTCCGTAGTTGTTGTTACTATGGTGAAGCTCCGGTTGGTATCAACAAACGAGCAACAACAGTTCTTAGCAGCAACTGCGATCAGAAGAGACTGCATTTTCATGGAAACAAAACAGATTGGCTGGAGCTTGGCTGTCTATAGTCACGATCCTTGACAGGGAGCAGTGGTGGCTGCGAACACGGCAGGGAGAGGTGTGGTGATGGTGGTCATGGACTTTGGTAACCATGACCATGAATCTTGGATGAGCGGAGAGGCATAAGTAGTGGTAGCTACGTCCACGAGCTTTAGAAGAGCATATGCGGTGATGTTAGCCACGACCATGAACATTAAAAGGCTTTGATCGGCCGTTTTGTCCCAAAGGATGAGTTTCTTCCTTTCATATAACTCACATACATGAGTTTATTTCTCCTTTTATTATTTCCCCTCTTTTATTTTTGGTTAAGCAGCTTCTCCTTGATTCCCTGCGTGCGGAAGCTCGCCTATTGTTGTTTTCCTGATACAAGACGGTTTAGGGCTGCAAATATGACTTGACACTGTGCCTTGGAGAAATATAGAATCTCACGTAAATGCTCCATCATGGACTGCACGGTTTTGTGGACGGAGTCCCCAAAAACCATGCAGCTCCTGACGGGAAGAGGATCTCTGTGGACTCCCTCAGTGCTTAGTTGAAGTTCTCATGTATCCACCTTTTTGTTGAAAATGTGATTCAATTTGTTGCAATCGCTGGTGGGGTGATTGACGAACCTATGGTAACGACAATATTTATGATTTGCCATTTCTTCTTCACTTGGAGGACGTATGATAGGATGTAGCTTGATGACGCCATCTTGAGTCCATGCTTCTAGGAGTTCGATTACCTCTTCAATTGGAAACGGGAAGATTGGAGAAGCCTCTCCAGTTTCTTGTTGATGTGCAGGTGTCTTAGTTGCAGCTATCCGGGTTTGAGTTGTCTGTTGCGCTGGTGCCGTACGTTTAGGTTGTTGATAGTCGTTCCCCAGATGCCTTCTCTTTCCACTCTCACTAGTGATTGGTTGGAGGTTGGATATTTTATTGGAAGGACACCTGCTTTACTGAACATATTTATGTGCTTCTTCATTCTGGAACCGTTCGTATCGACTGAGTAAAGCAGCAGCGGATCTCTTAGCATCTTCTTATGCAATATGGGAATTGATATTTTCCAAGAAGGACGCATTTAATGAAATCACCTTTTCATTGCAAGGACTCTGATGAGAACATGATAAATCCCACGAGTCTTCTTTCTGAGTTTGAGGAAACATCGCTTGATCTTCATGAGCAGACAAGTTAGGTTGGTGGCTACCTCTCTATTCGACCATAGGCTTCATCTTCCTCATCAGGAATAGGATGATGAATCTTGGAAGAAGGACTACTACCATCAGTATTGATCCAAAATGAATTGTTGATAGCGTTTCGTCCAGAGTGAATACGTGTTGGTTCCTTTGATAGTTGATCCGTGAGGACTTTCAAAAGCGTAAATACTTCATCCCGCGTCTTGACAATAGTAGCTTGATTCCTGACAATATCATTCAGATTTTTCATCAAATCGTGAATAATTGTTAAATACTGAGACTCCATAGCCTCGACAAGGATTTTGAATGAAATAACGGATTCAGGAATAACATGTGAAGTATTGTCAGTGTTAGGAGAAGTAAAATTGGGATTGAGGGTTTCTGAACCATTACTAAGATCAACCATCTTGAGAAATTTAGGAAATTGAAAATGGAATTGGGAAAATGATTTTTGCAACCGAGAGATTAATCTCCCACTATGAACGCCAGTTGTTTTGGGGGTAAAAACTGATTCTGTTTGAAATGGTAAATTTGGGTGTGCCGCCGAGAAACGAATCTAAACCCTAAAAAAATGCACTACACGGGAGTACTTTTGATTCGAGAGATCAATCTATACAATTCTGTCCTAAACCAATAAATGGTCGTTCCAGCCTTGCTTCGGTCATAAAATGAAGAAGAAGGTTTGACCTTAGGGAGGGAAGCGAAGAAGGTGTTGAGATCAGAATGGTTAACTCTGAAGGTGTGGTTGCTTTATGACTTGTATCAGAATGTGGAACTTGCTTGCGGGATGTAATCTATAAGTTCTTGGTGTTTTCTGGATACTTGTGTTGATAACTGTTGTTGTTAGTTGAAATAGGTTGAAAACCTATTTATATAAGTCATAGTTGAACGCACCCTGATCTCATAGGAAGTAGAAGTAGTTGAGTGATGAGAAGTGGGGATCGTGTAAAAATATTGGAAACCACGTCTTACCATGAGGGAAGACAGGTCGGTTTATACCCACTACTTCTGCGCGCCACTAATTGTCCGCCTTTCCTGACACTTTCTTATAATGGGCGTGTTGCACGCTGCACGCTGTAAACCGCCAGACTAATATCCTGTTGAACTTCCCCCATTTTGTGACATGATGTCTCGAGTATTTTCGTGAAAAATGTGTAGCAAGTTGCTGAGTGGGTATTGCTTGCAAGACCTGGCTATTTGACCAATCACGCGCAAGTTAGGCGGCGTGCGGTCATATGTTAGGAGTCAAGTCATGAGACTTTCCGAAAGAAATAGCATGTAATGCTTTTTAAGTGAAATAATTAAATTAGTTGTGAAATCGATATTTATAAAACATCGTTTGTAATCGATGCATATAAAGCATCGTTTTTAAGCAAGCATCTCAAATAATCAATGCTCATGAAACATCGTTGTATAAATCCCGTTTAAATTAGTCGCGGAGCTTAATAACTTAAAAGGAGCATGACTGGCCATCTTCGGGAAGATGCCAGGAGCTATTTGTGCACGCCAAAGGTGAGCTGGTCGGTCCTTATAAGAGAGTGATGGCTGGTAGCCATTTTGACATCCTATTGGTCGACCCAAGTTAAATTTAGACCGGTTAAATTGGCTAGCAAAATTGGATTTCTGAGATGATTTTCGGCAGTTATAGGTTTCCGCTAATTTATTTAAGACTCCTATAAGAAGCTCGGCCAACCATCTTTAGGCGACTGTCGAGAGCCCTATGGGTATGTTGTGGATTGGATGATCGGTCCTCATGGAAGAGGGGCGTCCGGTGGTCATGACAGCATCTTACTGGTCGCCCGGAATTAGATCTGGACCGATCAATTTTTCCAGCGAAGTTGGGTGGCTAGGATTGCTTTGCGGCAATTATACACTGCCGCTGGTTGAACCCGAGGCTTTTAAAGCCGTATGGCCAGTGCTCTTTGGGTGAATGGATCGCGACGTTGGGGCAAGCTTGGAGCAATGCAATTGGTCGGAACTATAGATGGGCCTCCAGTGAGCATATCCGTACCTTGCCATGTGATTAAAATCAAATCTAGGCCGGTCAATTCGGCTAGCGAAGTTGGACGGCCGAGATCATTTTGCGACAATAACGTGCTGATGATAACATAAATTAGGGTTTTTGGCCATGTGGACAACCTATTTTGGGCCAACGATTTTAAGTGTTAGCTGCGACCTGGGAACAGTTCGATCGGCCAGAGCTATAGCCGGGCCGCTGGTGAGCACATTCGTACCTTTCCCGTTGATTATGATTAAATCTAAGCCGGTCAATTCGGCTGGCGAAGTCGGACGGTCACGATTGATTTAAGACCACCATATGCGGTCTTAATTCCATTGAACCATTTTCATCCGCGCAATTGGTCTAATTTTGGCTTGCGGTTAGGGTTGTTGTCAGCGTGCTATGAGAATTCCGATTGGTTGGAATAAAAGTGGGAACGCCGGTGAATATCATGGAGCTTGTCTGGCTATGCTGGGAGGAGGCCAGGCTCGTCAAATTGGCTGGCCAAAATGTATGGTCATGATCGTTTTGAGACTGACATGGGCAGCCTATGTTCAATTCCTTAAAGAATTAGGCGTGTGACCAGCCAACTTCCACTTTTAATCAAAAGTGTGTGATGCGCATTTAAATCGTTTTGATTGGTTGATGAGAAAGAGGGGTCTGCAGGCAATAATATGGGGCGTGGGCGGTCGGTCACGGGCAGCGCCTGCTAGGGAAAACTGTCTGGCCAAGTGATGTGGCCGCGCCTCCTTTTGTTGCTATCTTTATTTTTCGTAATTTCTCTTTGTTTCTTGTTTTCTACTTTTAGTAGTATTTTTCTCCTACTAGTCCATGACGGATCAATTTCCTTGTTTGCCTAGGTTTGGTCTCGACCAATAAGGTTCGAGATATTGTGCAAACCACAAAAAACCTATTTTTTGCAAATTGATTAGGTTCGAAATTGAATTTTGCATGCTGGCACAAAATAAATCAATTTCTGGTGAGTTTATCGCGCTGGCAGAAAATCACTAATTATTATCTCAAAGAGCAGTGCAACTTGCGTGCTTCTGATTCAGTACCTTCATGCATATCTTAATCCTGACACTTCGGGAAAATCATGTTCCTCCGCTGCGAGCTAACATTAATTGTCATGTCGTGTCAGTATTAAGAGTTCAACTGGGGAATAACATGGGAAAATACTCAGCAGGCCATGCATTAGTGGATAATGCAGCTAGGAACTTCAAATACTCATTGATCTCTATACTAGTGAACAATTTATCTAGGAGCTTGAGGTTTAATACAATATGAAGAAAGGCATATACACTCATCATATTTCGATATATTCTTCAAATTCCTTGCGGAATACAGACATATCAAGGTCTACTACTCTGATGCTGGATCAGGTAGACGGACTTTTACAATTTTCTCCCTAAGATAAAAACCACCATCAACACTGGGTGAAATATAGGTTTATTTGCTTGGTCTCAACTATACGAAGTTTGTTAGATCTTGTATAGAGGATTAATTCTGAGAGTATTCAATTATGGACTAGGTCCCGATGTTTTTCTGCATTTGCCGGTTCCTCGTTAACAAAATCTTGTTGTGTCTTTTAATTTTTTATTTCGCAGTTATAATTGTTTATTATAATTAAAAGTAAAATACACAAACATTAACTATGTATTACTTGATAGTGATCCTATAGAGTTTGGTTAAGTCCGAACCTATTATCAGGTAATCACACTTTGATTGTTGTATTGTCTCGATCTCGTATCCATAGACGATCACACAAAGTGTGAACACTGATTTGTCGTATTGTCTCGACTTTGTCCTTAGAAAATCACTTTCGGTAAGAGGACTTATAGATGGATAAATTAAAGATTGTGGTGTATTTGGGTACCCTCGTCTTTTCAATTGGTATCAGAGCAGGCAAACACGAAAAAATATCTAATAATATGTGTTTGGTGCGATCCAAACTACAAGAATTGAATCTATGTCTGATTCAGTTAACGTTATGCAAGAGTATGAGTACTCAAATGTTGAAGATGTTATTACTTCATTGACTCATGATCCGGGAGTTATGAAAACATCTGAGTCTATCTCTGATGGAAATGAAGATACTGATAAAGAGTTGGTAAAACTCCTAAATCCAATAAGATCTCCATATACACGGATGTTAATATTAAATACAGAATCTAATCTTCTTAAACATGAGATCAGAGAAAAAGACACTCAACTAAATATTCTAGCCAGAGAGAATAGGGATCTCACGTCAAATTAGAAGCCCTTGGTAAATCTCTTACACAAGATCAAGAGACTCATCCTGTGACTCTGACTAATGATTCTGTTATAATTTCTTTTGATGAAGAAACCAAAAGTCCTTGTTCGACTTTTAGAGATTGTGATAACAAAACCTATATGATCACATCTGAAACATATCATGATGATGGTAGTCTGCCTAACTACATCAAGTCAGAAGAGAATGATAAACCATCTTCTATATCTACTGATGATGAAAGCAAATCTTGTCCAAAGGAAACTTTGAACCAATTTCATGAAAGTGATCTTAAGGAATGCAACTTTCAGTCACCTGACAGGAAACTTATACTTCTTCAAAATACAGTGGTAAAAGTTTTGAAAGAAGTTTCTTGTCTTAAAAAACTGAAAGATCATTCCTCAGTAGTAAGACAGAATATATCTCATCCCGGCACAGTCAACTCAAGAAAATCAGGAGTAAGAGTTGATAATCGCTTCTGGAAAAAGGTCCCTCCTCACTCATGTCGAAACAGTCCTTGCTCACATGAAGAAAGATTCCATAAGAAAGTGGAAGAGAGAATCTATGACAAAGGAAACAATCATGAATTTCCAATAATTGTTTCAAATAATCATGCCGATGTGCATCATAAGGAAATCCTTAGAATGAGAAAATATTATGAAAATCTCATTGACAAAATTAAGAGAGATTTATCTATCTTTGAAAATTCTCACATCAGTATTGTTTCTCCACATGATAATACCGTTAGATCAAGGAAGGATCATCTTCTTGGGAGAAAATACTTTGGGCAAAAATATCCAAAGAGAAGCATGAACTATGTTTCTGATACTCACCGTAAGCAAGAAAAGGCTTACTCCGATGCAACCTAGTTGTATGGAGACTGTGCACTCTCATCCTAGTTCGTGCTCATAACTTTTGGGATGAGAAGCACATAAAAATAAGTGCACAATTTTTTATTTGTGTTTTGTATCATAAAATTATGTGAGAATCTCTGGATAACTGTGAATCCATTTTTGTCTAAAGTTTGTTCATGTTTACCATGATCTTCCAAAATTAGGTTTTATTTGAAATTCTCGAATTTTAATAAACCTTCTAGCATGAGAAGTTTGGACAAAGGAAACAATATATATTTTGTACATATTTTTGGATTTTTCTAAGTATTTTCGGTCCGAAAATTGTCTCTTCTTAAGAGAAATAATCTCTTGCTTGTATTAAGAATCCTTGATTAATCCTTTTTAAATACCTCAGCATGCCTCCAATAACTCGTACTGTTACAAAAGTCAATAAGGAGGAAGCTCAAAAGGTTAAGGACTGTCAAGGAATTGGTACAGAAAGGAAGAAGAAAAACAAATCAAAAATCATGTCTGATTATGATTCTGATAGATCTGTTGGATCACAAGATGAGTCGTGTCTGTTGGCTTACAACCTTCAAGATCCAACAAAAACCAAGTGGATGCATTCTGATAATATGATTGACTATAACCAAGGTTTTGAAGAACTAAAAACCAACCTCATAATGAAGATCCATCATCAAGATTGGCTCAAAGACAGGATTGAGGAAACAAAAGCTGATCTGGCTGATATGAATGTTCAAGTTGAAAAACTTGAGAAACAGGAAGTGGTTGCAGACAAGTCCCTCGAGGCATGCTTCAAGAGCTTGAACACTGAAGAAACTTCAGTGAACAATAAGAGCACCACTAGGGATTAAGTTATATGTTGTAATACTTAATTCAAGAAAAATAGACATCGGTTTTTGATTATTTCAATTATTATATAAGGTCTATTTTTGTATAAACTATATATTTATGAATAAAATTATTATTTTATAATTTTTCTTGTGATAGTTTTTTCGATTACATAGCCTGTGCTTGAATGCTTTATATTATTGTTATGTATTTATGGGATGTTTGTTTTCGGTTTTCATAATCTTAATATTCAATCTCATATGAGTGAACCCTTATGGTTTGTGTGCCTTTTTGATTTAGCGGGATTAAGTTCTAGCCCATGTTGGTAGGCTTTATCAAAGGATCATAAGGTGTTCCGATTGAGACTCATATGTAAAAAGTCACAATGTGTTGAATCAATTTTTGTTTAGCATAAACATATGTGTTTCGGGTTTTCAACTTTTGTTATTGGCACGCATTAATTAAAACCGATTCAACCTTTCTCTGGTAAAGGTTGCTCTTGTTGTTGTTCTTTTTTCTTGCGAGAGGATGACAACGTAATGGGGGAGAGTTCTAACTTGAACTTGCTCTTAATGATATGTCTTTCTGGGGAAAAGAGGATGCGGAATCTGAGGTAACGAATTTGTTAGTTAATCGTTTTCCTGTTTAGGAAAAGCCTGATTTTATTGCATATATTTTGCTTTTGCTTAACAAAATTCGGTACAATTGATGTTTATTCCATTATGTGTGTATGGATATGGGTGTGTGTGATTCAATTGTTTCCGTTTAAGAAAAACTATTGTTTGCATCTTTCTTTATTGTTTGGTATCAATTGTTTTTGGCTTAACGAAATTTCGGTGCAATTGCGGGGCTATAATGTCTATGTTTGTTTCAATTGCTTCCGGTTAAGAGAAATAATTGTGCAAGTCAATGTATTTGGTTTGTATGTATTGTTTATGGATTAACAAAATACGAGATCATTTGTTTAGTCCAATTTGATTCCGTATAAGAGAAACTTAGTTAATTATGATCTTAGTTAGACTTATCAAAGTGAAGTATTCGGTTATTCAAGTCTAACCTAATCCCTTGGCAAGAAATACTAGTTAACTAACCTAGTACTTGTCTTGTCTAAAGTGTAAGGTCTAAGTTATTGTCTGAATAATTAGATCCTGATGAGAAAAAAGTTAATTCTGATCTTTATTTTGGTCTTATCGAAATAAGCGATTGTATTTGTACAATCGGTTTAGCAACGGAACTAAGTTTCTTATTCAATTTGTTAAACTATTAGGGAAAATTGCTTCGGACAATTGTTTCCTTGATAACATATTAAAACAAAATTACTTGTAGTATCAGTTTTGATATTGGTTATCTAAAATGGTATGTGAAACCTTCGTGCTTAACTCTTATAGGTTGTACAAGTCTTTTGGATCTGTAAGATCCTTTCGGTTTGACCTTTATTTGCTCGAACCTTTTTTATTTTGTGACAAAAGGGGGAGAAATATATGGAGTAAACAAGTGATGTTTATTCCATTATATGTGTATGGATGTGTGTGTGATTCAATTGTTTCCGGTTGAGAAAAACTATTGTTATCTTTCTTTATTGTTTGGTATCAATTGTTTAGGCTTAACGAAATTACGGTGCAATTGCGGTGCTTTAATGTATATGATTGTTTCAATTGCTTCCGGTTGAGATAAATAATTGTGCAAGTTGATTTATTTGGTTTGTATGAATTGTTTATGGCTTAACAAAGTTTTCGGGATCATTTGTTTAGTCCAGTTTGATTCCGGATAAGAGAAACTAAGTTTATTCTGATCTTATTTAGACTTATCAAAGTATAGGATTCGGTTATTCAAGTTTAATCGAATGCCTTAACAAGAAATGCTAGTTAACTAACCTAGTACTTGTCTTGTTTAAAGTGAAAGGTCTAAGTTATTGTTCGAATAATTAGAACCTGATGGTAAAAATAAAGTTAATTCTGATCTTTATTTTGGTCTTATCAAATAAGCGATTATATTTGTGCAATCGGTTTAGCAAAAGAACTAAGGTGATTAGTCAATTTTTGATTTGCTAAACTATTAGGGAAAATTGCTTCGGGCAATTGTTTCCTTGGTAACATATCAAAACAAAATTACTTTGTAGTTTCGGTTTTGATATTGGTTATCTAAAATGGTGTGTAGAACCCTCGTGCTTAACTCTTATAGGTTGCAAGTATTTTGAGATTTGTAAGATCCTTTCGGTTTGTCTTTTATTTGCTCGTACCTTTGTCATTTTGTGACAAAAAGGGGGAGAAATATATGGACTAAACAAGTGATATTGGTATTGATTTGGTATCACTAAGGAAAGGACAATGGTGCTTAAACGTTATATCTAATGCAAGAGTAAAGCATAGACTAAGGGGGAGTAACATATCATATTGATACTTGTGGTTATATTAGCTACAAAGGGAATAACAAAGACGCGCGGATTGAAAATATACCTATCTTACCTTTAGAGGGAGTATTAGATTTGTTATTATAATGTCAACAACGACATTTTTGGATTGAATGTATACAGGTTATTGTGCTGTTGAAACTTGGAGTCAAGCGTATGTATAATGAATTCTTGTAATTTTTTTATCCATATGATGTAAGGGTTTTGTCACTAAAATTGACAAAGGGGGAGATTGTTAGAGCATAGCTCGGTTAAATCCACCAAGTGTTCGTATGTAAAGTTTAGTTATCATCTTTTAGTGAATCAAAACTCATTTAAAGAGTCGCTTGATTATTTACTAGAGTCAACTTCGTATAAGTTATCTAGAAAGTTATTAGGATATGAGACATACAAGTATTACTCGAAGACTTGAAGAATGTGAAGAAGTAAAGAGCTACAATGACAACATCATCCTTCCTCTTGAGGTTAGTAATATTTTGACTTGAACTGTTTCATTCCTAGCGTATCTTTCAAGTCGTGTTATATTGAAAACATAACTGCGAAGCTGTGAATGATTATACTCTAGTTAGACGTAGTATTAAGGAATATAATACGAAGTATAATGCCTATGTTTTGAACTTCGTATATAAGACATAGACATAACCGTATGAATGCTATTGTGATTATGTGTATGGGTATGGGTGAATATTTCGTCCAAGGAAACAATATTTTACATTCGTTTAAAAGAAGTACATTCATAAACTTGTTTGTGAATCGAAAGGGAAATCGCTAGGCTTATTGGTATTGTTATTCATTGCAAATCTTTGGATTACCAATATGTGTGTTTAGTATAACCGCTCATGACTTGTTTATGTTCTTGGTAAAACTAATCACAAGGCCTGACTTATGTATCGGTATGACTTTTATTCGTTAAACCAATCTTAAGTAATCACCTGAGATGGTATGATCGATATTTGTAATTGGTGTGACCATTCTTAGTCATTGGGTGACCGATCCCAGAACTTGGTTGGGACTAATCACAAGATGTGTAATCGATCCTTGTAGTAGGTTAACAAGTTTTAGAAATTGGTGTAACCAATCCTATAACTTATGCAATCGATCACAAGTAAGTACCATAAATAAGTGGTAACCGATCCTGGTACTTAGTTAGCCATTTTTCGGAAACTAGTGTGCCCGATCCTAGTAGCCACTTGGAGGTAGAACCGAAAATTGTTTTGGTAAAACCATGAAGCCCATAAATGGTGATTGAATGTTTTTGATCAATCACATAGTTCTTGGAATACAGATGAACCAATTCTAAACTCGTTTGGAAGTGTGGCAAATCGATTCCAAGATTGTAAATATGAAAGAGGATTTACAAAGTTAAGATGTCGACATACTTTGAACACGTGCAGTAATTCTTACCTATTATTGTTCAAAGATATTCCTTAATAACTAAAGGAAAATCCCGGCCTAAATAAATTGAGAATCTTTTAATTAAGGTTTTTAGTTTTATATGCTTTTAATTTCCAGAAATTAAATGCATATGTTTAGAAAATAAAAATTGGTAATGTGCATTTACTAATTAGAGATTTTCTACTGAGATTTCGGTCAATATTTGGACAGAGCATTTCCAAGAATTATGAAAACTGATTTGGTGTTTATTGCATATCTTTTAGAATATTCGGTTTTGGAAATTCCTTGGTGTCCAAACTTCCTTGGTCTATAAATATTGAAGTTTGCATTTCAAGCAAACTAATCCTCAGAGCCAGCAAAACTACCTTGTTGTGTTGTTACTGGTGGAGCCGTCTATTCGGAGAGGAAAGTACCGTAATTAGGCGAAATCTCTTACGACCGATCGTTTTAAAGACTTCTTTGGGATTGGGAATCTCTACGAGTACCGTTGGTGGGAAACTAGATAATTGTAGTTTATTATTAGTTTCGATTGATTTGATTAACTAACGATTGTTGAACATTGATTGCACCTAGTTTGTTTACGCTTGAGAATCTTCTCTTCTGATATAAGATTCACTTAAACTAGATCGAAGTTTCGACGAGGATCTTTAGAACTGTTTGTTTATCTAAAGATATCTTGTGATAATCCATTTTTAACAGACTCCGTTATGTGTGTGCTTGATCACAAGAGATTCAAGTTGATTGTGTGCAGGTGTTTATTGAAGATCTACGAAGATTTGAAGACAAAGAAAATTTATTATTTGAGTTTATAATCTTTGGTGTGCGCAAAACTTGATCGGCTGGGGATCCAACTATAATCGGTTTATCATTTGATAGATTGGATTGTTTAGTTGTGTAGATCGGCATCAATACATTTCTTTGTGATTAATAGCATTGATTGCATAGTCTAAACAATTACTTTGGTAGTTTTTAAATAGATTGATCTAAGAATCCGACAAAGGAGTTTATTGGGATAAACGGAAGAGCCTTTTGTCAAACTCATATCACTTGATTGAAAAGAGTTGTTGCCGAAAATATTTGTTGTTCCTTTACTGTTTCGAATAAGAACCAAAGGAATTGTTCCAAGTGCGTGACTTATTGCAAGTTGGAGGCGCAGGGATACAGATAGAACTAGGTGAACTAGATTTAGTTGCTTGGTCTCAACTATACGAAGTTGGTTTAGATTTTGTATAGCGGCTTAATCCTGAGAGTACTCAATTCTGGACAAGGTCCTGGAGTTTTTCTACATTTGCGGTTTCCTCGTTAACAAAATCTTGTTGTGTGATTTACTTTTATTTTCCGCAATTATAATTGTTGTTATTATCATTTAAAGTAAATTACACAAACGTTAATTCCTAATTACTTGATAGCAATCCTATTGTGTTTGGTTAAGTCCGAACCTATAAAGTAATTATACTTCGTTGTTGTATTGCCTCGATCTTGTATCCATAGTCAATCACGCAAGTTATCTTGTTGTCGTATTGTCTCGATCTCGTATCAGTAGACGATGACACGAAGTGTGAACCGATTAGTTGCATTGTCTCGACTCAGTCCATAGAAATCACTTTCGGAGAAAGGACTTATAGGTGGAAAAGTTTTAGATTGAGGTATATTTGGTTACCCTCGTATTTTCAGAATGATATTTAGAGTGGATATCAACTCTTCTAGTCGCCTAAGCTATTACCTAAAATCACAAATTTGGTGAGTTAAATATTCAACAGTATTTACGCAAATAAGTCTTTCTTTTTTTGACAAAACAATAGACACGTGAACGAGGAAGATGCAATTGTAGGATGCATATTTTAATATATTAGAACCACAATAGTTTTCAAGTTTAAGAATCTGTTAAATATCGCACTACCAGAGGTGAAAATATACGGGGTAGCATAATGATTGGTTGAATAAGCCATCTTCAATCTTGGTAGAGCTTTACTGTGATGTGACATATAAAACACAATACGTTCACTCGAAATGTCGTCCATTATTGTTAATCTCTGTCGATCGTTGTGGAAGGACTGGGACTGGTATTAAGATAGTGTTTATGTTCACAAAAATTGTTTTATAGTTTATTATTGATTTAACATGGAAATGTAATTTCCCAATTTTATTCCGGCTGGACAGTAAACGAGAGAAGAAACCTGATCAGTATCTCTTATGGGTTACGTACTATTGTTTATGGCTCTCAGTATTTACCTTGATGGGTAGACTAATGCAGAACTGGAAGTTTTGCTGATGATATATTCCCACCTGAGGATCAGGTATAATCGTCAACGATATTTATCAATTCCAATTGTGTCTCATCTTAATTCTCACACTAAGAAGTGTCCAAAGGTGATTACTCTGTTAGTTGGTTACGTGAGTATGCGCTAGATAGATTTTGGCGTAATTTAGATAATGTACTTGCAAGGCATGCTATGAAATCGCAACGATTGTTTCGTATAAAATATTCTAACAAGCATAGACGAAAACCTCTTATACGAGGTATGCCAATCTAATCAGATAACACAAATATTCTCTTTTATTAATGAATTGATAAGTCCCGACGAGGAGGATATCCATAAACACTGTATTTATATATTTTTAAAGAATATCCGCATGTTGAAACTTGGTACCGGTGAATTATAGACAATCATCGTACTATGGAGAATGATGTAAGATCGATATTAACTGATTATTAACTGGTTGTCAATAATGTTCAGAGTAGCTACTAAAATAATTATGGATGTATATCCCCCTTTGCAGAGTAATTATCGACTAATTTTATACGATTTGGCGAATATGGATCTCAACCAATATTGAGTCAGCCACAGTATCCACAAATTTGATGTTATTGGAAAGCATAATGAGAACATTAAGGTCGTTTGTTTTACAGCTCCCTTTGACAATGAGTTTCCACAGACACTTAATCAGGTTGATGGAAATACAGTCTTGTAGTCTTAAATGACTTGACCACCTAGTTGATGACTGTGTATTATACTCGTATAGATTTCAAATGAAACTCTTATTTGTCAGTTATTGGTGTTGTATCAACTGGTGATACTTTAGGAATTAATGGTGAGTATTTTATTATTCTTGTGCATTCATTGAATGCTTTTGTTCATTCAATCATAAAGCTTTTTGAACTTAATTATTACACATGAAAACATTGTCATATTTATGTTTGACACATGCTATGTTCCACTGTGGTTATTGTTAGACCACTGCTCGGTCGAAATCGCATGCGTTGCTATCTCAAGCATGTTTGTCAATGTTAGTGATCAAAACTATAAGTCTTGGTTTCTAGCCTACTTATAGCTAAGTCTCGGATTAGGATAGAAAGTGTAGTTGAGCTCAAGACTCCATGGCGATCATCATACAAAGATAAAGAACTACTCAAGGAACTGGTGGAACTTCATCGACTAAAAGGTACGTGGAGACTTGAACTTATCTATCACTCAAAAGTCTATCTACTCTATCTCCTATCTTGATACAAAAGTCATTTTTCTATATAGACTTTGTTTATACACATTTGCTATTTCGATCCGAGTTTATCTCACTTATCTATTTCTCGAAATATGTGTTGGTAAGCTTTCGCTTTGGCCAAGTTCATCTTTAGTAGTGACTAAAGTCATACTAAGTTTTAATCGCTTGAAAATGGCTTTGACGAAAAATGGTTTGTGAATAACAACTATATAACGTCCTCTAAGAATGTTTCAATGATTGAAATGAGAGTTTAGATTACATAACCATGGAAGGATATAAACATTTTGTGGTAACACATATGTGTGTAAGTCCTTATTCCTTGAACTAAAGTATGCGTACTTTGCTGCTCAGGAAAACCGGAACTAGAGTCTGCGTACCAAGTCCGCGTACTGTCGGAAGTTCTCATCCCGAGAATTTCTGCTGGAGTTTGTGAACTGAAAACAAACTTATTCCGGGTACTTAAATCCTCGTACTTAAGTTGGTTATTTTCTAAAAACGATTATTCGTGAACTTAAACTTATATAAACTAAGGAATGCATATTTGCAAACCCGTGGATATAAAGTTCATGAACCGATTCGAGTGAATCAAATTGTTTTTGCTTCTATTGTGTCTTGTATACTTCTATAAGATCTAAGCAATTGAACAACTCTCTAACTAGTTCATTGGAGTCATTTGAGCTAGTTATGGTAAACAAGAATATGGTTGATATGAAAGTGCTCACATGGCTAATCATTAGGTTAACTACTGTTGAACCAACTAGATATACATGTTTGGTTAAGGTTACACAAACCTAAATAAACGTGCATTTTATTTGTGTGTAACAAGCTAAGTTTCGATCTAACGGTTGAAAGATATTAGCTTGAATCTAATCAGGTTTTCATCTAACAGTGAATATTGAATGCTTTGTTACTAAGCTAACATTGATTGCAAACCCTGATTTGAAAGGTTGTATAAAGGAGAACTCTAGCAACTAGGAAACCTAATCCCCACACCTCCTGTGTGATACTAGTTGTATTAGCTAGAGTCGATTCTACTTTAATCTTAGGTTTCTACCGAGACCCTGTAGGTTAACGACTTGAAGACTTCATTGGGATTGTGAAGCCAGACCGATACTACTTTTCTTGTAGTTGTGTGATCTGATCTTGCTGTTTCTATCGTACTAAGTACAATCGTAAGATTGGATGGAGATTGATTTCTCCGATAGGCAAGATATAAAATAAGTAACAAACATCTTCGTCTCATCATTTGTGATTCCGCAATATCATCCTTCGCTAGTCGATTAAGATTATTGTGAGGTGATTGATAATACTAGGTTGTTCTTCGGGAATATAAGTCCGAGTTATCAATTGGTTCCTGTTCACCTTGATTTATCAAAAGACGGAACAAAAACTCGTAGGTATTTCTGTGGGAGACAGATTTATCTATTATCGTAGACTTTTCTGTGTGATACAGATTTGTTTATTAAAATCTTCGACTTTGGGTTGTAGCAACTCTTAGTTGTGGGTGAGATCAGCTAAGGGAATCAAGTGCGTAGTATCCTGCTGGGATCAGAGACATAAGGAGTGCAATTGTACCTTGGATCAGTGTGAGATTGATTGGGGTTCAACTACAGTCCATATCCAAGTTAGTTTGTAGTGGGCTAGTGTCCACAACGGATTAATACAGTGTGTGTTTAATCTGGACTAGGTCCCGGGGTTTTTCTGCATTTGCGGTTTCCTCGTTAACAAAACTTCTAGTGTCTGTGTTATTTCTTTTTCGCATTATATTTTGTTATATAATTGAAAAATCACAGGTTGTGAGTTAAATCGATCAATTGGGAAATCCAACCTTTGGTTGTTGATTGAAATTTATTGATCCTTGAACATTGGTATTTAGTACCGTTCAAGTGATTTCTATTGTATTCAATTAGACTCGCAGATTTTTATTTGCTTGAGTAAGTATTGAATCGAAAAAGTGAGATATAACTCTTTGATATACTTTTATTAAGATTGAGTCTGACTGTCTAGTTGATTCTCTTAAAAGTATTTGGAGTTAGTCCATACAGATTGTTAAGCGAAATATTGGGTGTGGTTGTTAGACCCCCGCTTTTTCAGTTATTACTACTACAAAATTTGTAAATTTGATGACAAAATCCTCCCACCGTTTTGGGGAGGAAAGGATACCACCTGAAAAACGACGTGAAGTATCCTGGTTTGCAAATAGATAAACTAGAATGTATCTCATTTTTTTTTCTTTTTTTTCATCTTGATGTTTTCGGCAATAAAAGGCACGTAGAAGATTTAATATCTTCAAAATTGCAAATTTAAGTTGCTTTCTTGGGAAGCTATGAATGTAGTGGCAAGTGTATTATTTAAAGCATACCTTGAGCATGGATAACTTGTTGACTCAAAATATTTTGCACCTCCCGCAAGAGAGAGCCAGTCGCAATCATTGAAATATAATGCTCTCAAAGAGACTATCAAAGGAAGATTTGATTTCCCTGAGTATAGTTCTCATAATAAGAGAACGTCTCTGCAAAGGTTGTGGTACCTCAAAATGAGAGGATTCCAATAAAGCATGCATGCAATAGAGAAATTTGCGACCGCAATACAATAATTAGTGGTGACATGTTCAAAGTTTCAACGAAATGTGGATAAACTGGAAAACAAAGATCCAAGCAGAATAACAACTTCTCGCAAAAATGCATATTTTTGGAACTGCGGCCCGAACACTCGATAACGTGATCTACCCTTGGCAACATATGGATGTTTACAGTAATGACATCCGATAATATAAGCCATGGCGGCTACAGATAGATTTTTACGCATAACGAGAAAAATAAAATCAACTAATGACACTGAGTCTTTCATCGAAACTTGAGATGGACTACAAGTAAAGCATATTCCATGTATATGTCAAACGCCTTTCGGATACTTGATTAAGTCTGATAGTCATTGAAGGACTCGACATGCATCTAATAGATATAGTTAGTTATTGCGTATCTTTATGGAAAAGCAGTTACAGATGTCTGCATGAATATCCCGGAAGGTTTTAGGTTATAAGCATAATGACCATGTCATATGTATTCACTAAAGCTAAATAGAGCCTTATATGGTTTGAAATGGTCGAGACGAATTTGGTACAATCATCTAAGTAAATACTCATTAATCTTGGGATATGTGTTCAATCTTATATGGCATGAGTTATCACTAGAAAAGTAAAATTCTTGATTTGCTAGGTTTGATGAATACAACATAAACTTGGTTGAAACTCCTAAAAAACGCTTCAAACCAAAAAAATACTTAAAACAAGAGTTCGACATGAAAAACTCGATAAAACAAGATCTAAATCTGTTGGTTGAGCATTTTATCTAGCTAGCAGTCCATTAATTTCGTCAACCTTGAAGGTTTAGACATATGTTTAAATGGACAAGTTAACACGATGCAATCTGTCATGTACCTGCCATATGAGAAGGTGTCCCCTAGCATGTTACTTGTTATCCGATATATCTTAGTAGTAATAATGTCGGTAGTTAATTAGAGTTAATAAGTTAGTGTTTAATTGAGTTGTAGTTGATGGTTTAGATGAGGCCATCTGGGGTGTTAATAACCGTTAGATATTCGTGGAGATACCTAGCTACATGAGGCAGGTCTGTAATGAGAAAATTTTAAGAAATGAATAATCAAAAAGATTGTTTTAACGATTTAGGTTGTGTTCCTTGTGAACCAGAAGGCTTGATCCGTGGGGATTGAGAGATTATCAGCGTTTATGATTCAGTTCTTGTTATTGTACATATATACATAACAATTGGTATCAAATTCACTTTCCTGAGTTAAATTTCTCAATGGTGGAACTTCAACAAACCTTGCAGAGTATACACCGCAGTTTGGATCTGATTTGTAAGTTCCTCAACATTCCTAACCCTCACCCCAACAACACTGATGCTTCAAAAAATTGGAGAATCTACTACACCGATTAGAGATTTCAAGGTTGTGGAATCTGAAGAGGCAATACCAATTCCTATGGGTATTGATGAAGAAGCAGATGATTCGCTTGAGTTGGAATTGATTCCTCCATTTTTCTTTGTCGATAATGAAGAAGTTGACTCTCTAGAGGCTTTGATTCCTTCATTTTTATTCGATGAAGCAAATGAAGATTCAACCACTGTTGTAATCTACTCAATTGCAACCAGATCTAGGAGTTTTCAATTCAACAAAATCGTCAAAGCTGAAGGGAATTTTTTTGAAAGTAAGAATCAGATGAAATTGGGTGAGTGTTAAAAATTATTCTTAATTCTTCTCATAGCATATTCGATCGTGGAAAAGAGTTTAAACTTATGGCAGGGACTTCTCGTTTTGCCATGTGTGATTCTTTGTTTTGATTTATTTTGGATAAATTCTTTGAGGAAAATGTTCAGGAGTTTATTTTTGAACATGGGTACTGGTCATTTACATGGTTTAGAGATAAAATTTCTCGTATGTTAGCTAATGGTAGAGTTTCTAGTACTGCTTGGCAACTACTTGTTAAAATACTTCTACCGGATACTGTATGTTCCGAGCACAAAATTCATACGGATATAGTTCAACTTATTAATTCTCGCTTGTTATTCGATCGATGTCGTCAGCGTGCTGTTGTTTCATCAAATTCTTATGGTAAATTCATTCTTCAATTCATTCTTCGCCTAGGGTATGAATCAGTTTTGAGGAATATCAATTAAATTCTTCTCTCATGTGCTAATTGGGTTGAAATTCATGGAAAGAAGAAGATTTTTATTCAAATGGCTGATAGCAGTGGAATTGTGTTAGGCATGTTGGTCAGGGTAATTGGTATGGACACTTCTACGGTTACAAGAATTTATTATTCCTGGGATACTTCTACGGTTGGTTCTGTTCAACTTCTTAGGGAAGTTTTTGCTTCAACACTGAGAAGTTATATCAACTCTGGTTTTTATGTTCAAATGATGGAAATGGTTTTAGCTCAACTGTATAGACTAGTACATTGAGCACTAGAAGATCATAGTCGACTGAATATCTTTCACATCTATTAGAAATTCGTGTCTCAATTGCTGCAGATAACTCTCAAATTGCATTAATGTTGCTGGTCTCTTCTGATATGCTCAAAGTTGTAAGTTCAGCAGATGAACTTGTTCGATCTAATTTTTATACTTCTACATTGTTGCATCCGCTTTCAAGAAGTTGCTTTAGCTTCTCCAGACTTTCTCAAATAATTGAGTACAAGGATACGGCAAGTTACCAAGTCGTAGTTCTTATCAAGTCTTCTCACTGGATATATGATAGAGGCAAGATGTTCATTAGTCATGGATGTTTCTCTTTCTCTGCTACTAGTGAATATTGTGTGGTTGCAATTACTTCTGGAGTCACGGTGTTCCTAACATCGACATGGATGGGTGAATACGGGTATGGACAGATAATGACATTACAGTTGCTGCTTATAGTGATTCACATTCCATTAGTGTTTGTGGTATCCTTACAGTAGGAACTAAATTTGTTTCTTATGGCCTTCTAGAGTGCAAGGATTGTCAGAAGATTGTGTCCCCATTCTCAGGTGTTTGTTCGAGTTTACTTTTCTCTTACCAGGCTTGTGAGCTCATATTGTACCTCAGCTGGCAATGTCTTTTTACAAATGCTTAAAGTTGAAGGTGTCCAGGTATTTCTTGTAACGACACGTATATTTTTCGTTGGGCTTTGAGCCCTAGCCCAACCCTTAAGAATGTTTGTTTAGCTAAATAGTCATCTCTCAGCAGCAATTGGTTAGCATGTTAGTAGATACCTTGGAGAACTCTAGAATTTCTTTTAGCATGTGTGCCACGTTTACAGACGTGAGCAGCTAAAGATATTTGGGTCCTTGATACTGTGAACCAAATTTAAAAGGTCGTATAGACTCTTTTTATTTGCCATCTCCGACAAACTCTTCTTTCAAAACCACGATTTCCCAACCAGTTCACCAGATAAGTTTTGATTTTGTAAAGGCGAATTTGAACTTAACCCACCCTCTGTTTTCGGTTGAAGATCGGTTTCGCAAAGGTAGGGGGTTTTCTCTCAATTTTTCATTGGATGCTTTTCTTCTTTTACTGTACTGAACATGATTAATGCCTCCATGTTTATGAAGATCCATACGAATTTGCAAATGAGTATTCGAGATACTTGTAAAGCCTATTTTAGTTCATGAATTTCTTTCAAAATTATCACTATTTGTTTTGATGATTTTTGCACAATTAGCAAATTGGTTTGAAAACCCAATATTTTCTTCTGTTTAACTATTGCATGTGAACTTTGGGTAAATTTCGAAGGTCATAAATTGTTTTACTAAGATTTAAAAATCCCATGCGACAACCCACGTTTTGATTTCCATTAATAACCAACTTTTGTGTTGAATTTCTAAACTGGTCTGTTAAGTGTTTGCGGAAATGACCCAATGAGCCAAGCATCCGAAAATTTGGACAAAAACCTCATTCCTTCCAAAACCATGGTCTAACTCTTTTGGTGGTGTTCTTCTATTAATATTTTGTAATTTAAAATCTTTGTTTTTCCTTGTTATACTTGATGTCTTTTTCATTCTGAGCATGGAATTATCTTTCCAATGAAAATGGTAGTTGTATCTTTATAATGCTTATGCCTTTCCTTAATTCAAAAATATTTGCCTATAGTTTGGATTTTTAAAATAAAATTAAGTTAATGGAAGGAATGGCTACCTGTATGATCCCTTGATTTAACTAGTTTGACTTGTTTGGTTTCCATATTTGCATGTGCCGCTTTATATATCAAACTTTTCTCTGTAATTCAAGTTGTTCGAAATTCCAGTTTTGCAAATTCGAGGCTTTCTCATGCTCATTTTAGACTTGTAACAAGTGCTTTTCTCTCTTAAATATACTTTTAGGTGCAGCTTTACTAGCTTCTTGTACCTAATGATTTGGATTTTCATTGACGCATATGAATTGAAATATTTTCGGGTTGAACAAAGGTGTGTTAATAATTGTATTTTTCTTATGGAACTGGCTTACTGGTAAGGTTAAAACTGTCGCACTTAGACTTGTGTTGTTTAATCGCCTGATTTCAGAGCTATCGGTTTGCATCGAAATGCATGTAAGAATTTACATTTGTCGTTTTATTACGATGGTAAGCTAGGTGACTCTACTTTAGATATGTCTGGCCCCACCAACTCGGTGGCTACCCGGAAGATCGTTGCGGCAACGATGGCTGGTAGCCAGAACTACCCTGACGTTGGCTACGGCCATGTGAATAGTAGAGTAAATTTTGTTTGCGGCTCTTAATCTTTTTATGATTTACATTTGCATAAGAATTATATTTCTATATTTCTGTTTAGCTGGTGCTTTTGTTTATTATCCATGTTTAGTTCTCGCATCGTGTTTTTGTTGTTATACCCTCTACTGGGCATCCGCTCACCCCCTTTGTTTTGTTTTCCCCCCTCAGAATACGAAGAGAAGTTGCAGCAATAAGCCGAGCAGAGCTTACGGAAGCATTAGCGCTATGAAAGTTAGTATTCTGTTATGTTTTGATGTGTATATCACGGGGTACCTGGTTGTTTAGTTTGTTTGCCTTGATCCCATGTCTTTTTTTGTACATTCTGTTGTTATCATTGGGGTCTTGTAAATGATCTTTATATGGTCTGTAACTGAAAACTTGCGGGTTTGGTATATAATGGGTCCGTCTTGGGTGTTGCAACTGTGCTTTTGAATCCCCTTTGTTGTCATATATCTATGTACTTCATGCATACTCATTTATGCGTTGTTGAGTGCTTGTTTTGATTTTTTTCGAAACTCTTGAACTTCATTAATTTTGCTGCGTTGGATCATGGTATAAAATGTATATGTTTTCTCTACTGTTTTACTCTAAGTACCTTAAAGTCGTTTCTAAACTGTGTCCTTCACTAGTTTCTTCTTATATAAATCTTTTCTGTTTATGTATCATTTTACACGTCGAGTGGTATATTGGTGGGTTTGGCCTTGCTAATGGGTTGAAAACCAGCCCATTAGGAGGAAAAATTCACCAGTCCGTTACAGTTGGCATCAGAGCAAAGGTTCCGATTTACCGGGACTGTGTTAGGTTTTCTTACTTGTTGAAATGGTCGATTTTCGAAGTTCAATTCACTTTCATACAATTTGTTTGTTTAAAAACCGTAATAGTATTTTGATGTGTCGTATTTGAATATGTTTCAGTTTACTAAGAACATTTATTTTCGTTTATCTTAGCGTATCTTGTTTTGTAATGCAGCTCTGAAATATTTGAAGTATGATGGTCGTAGCATTTGCTGGAAAAAAAAAGGGAAAAAAAAGTATATATTTCGAAGAGTTTGGCAGTATTATTGTTAAAATAGTCTCGTTGGTTTTGGGGATGGGGAAACTAAACTATATACCGTGATATACATATCTTTAGGTGTGTTAGTAATGTACATTACTAACTAATTGTGAATCTAATGCTTGTTCTATTTTGAAGATGATGTGGTGTTCGAAATTTGTATCCTTAAACCGCGTATATGAGAAAAGGATCTCTTCAAGAGAACGTTTGGAACAACTTGTAAGTTCTGGATGACTATTGCCGACGAAGTTAAGGACCAAAAACAACCGAGTATTATTGAAGATTTAAAAGGATCCAAGAAGGTCGTGGGAAATGTCAGGAAGTCCGGCGGAACAGATAATCCAATCTAAGCGTAGAACTAGTTGATGGGTATTGAGAGGAGTTCCATGCTATGAAAGTACTGAAAGAGAAGTAAGGTTAGGATGGCGTTAAGGTAGGAGATTTTCTCACTCGATTTGGTTTGAATTTTTTCCTGTGCTAACTGATTTTAGACCATAAAATTTTAATGATTTCCTTTCCTTTTAAAAATGAAAAAAAAAAAAAGAAACTTACACTTTTGGTTAAGTAAGAAGAAATTTGTTCTGTGTTGCTTTTTAATGCATTTTGTTAATTAAGAAGGTGGCGAAAAGTTTCTTTGCCTATTGGGAAAGCTAACCGAAGTGTGTTGTCGATGCTTACCCCAAACCAGTTCTGTTCATGATGTTTTCTTTTTCTGTCCAGAGAATTATAAGTCTCTTGAAGTATTGTAACTTCATTTTTTCTTCTTTAAAGATTATTACAAGTCCTTGAAAGATTTGATATTATGAAACTGCATATTTTTTCTTGATTAGACGACATTTCCAAAAGCTGAATTGAATTGAAATTTTACTCAGAAGGTAATGAAATTGGTCATGAACCTGGTTTGTTGAAAAACTATTGATCTGACTCATGAGCCCAGCCTACTTGTTTTTAAAGGAATTTCATTCCTTCGCAGTACTTGCTTTGATGTTTAACAGTATACTACCATGGTTGCCCAGTTCTCGTTCTTGAAATATTAGTTTTCCATCATATCTTTTGTCCTTGAAGGGATAACAAAAATCACATTTTTAATTGCTGTCTTTTTTTTGCTATCAACTTTATTAGATTCACCACTTGGTATTTATTGAACATACAGTCCCTTCCCTTGTTGTTCTTTATCCTTGTAGTAAATGAAAGTGAACTTCTTTGGGTTTACTTGATATAGAAAACTTGTACCTCACACTAGCTTAATAATTATATTTGATATATTTTGAAAAATATATTCATTTGATTCGATGCCAAGTTTGTGCTTCTATTTAAATGCATTGGATTAAGTGGTTTCTTATAAAATTTAGTTTCACTAACTAGGACTTGTATCATTTCCTCAAAAAAACAAATTCCTAGCTTTACTTTCCCATCTTAGCAAGGGTGACAGTTCTATATGCGGGAGGAGACGTCTTAGTGGTTAGAGATTTTGTTGATGTCTTCGCAGAAACTTAGCTTCGGTTACCACTAAAGAGAAATATCGACCTCGAGATTAAAGTACAACCAGCGACATCATCGAAATCTATACCTCATTATTGTGCGGCACTTGAAGAAATTGTGCAATCAAATTGATGAGTTGACTAAATTGGGATTTATTAGGCCAAGTACATCACCATAGAGGGCACCAGCTTTGGTTATACTAAAGGTCAATTAGAGTGTGGGAGAAAGCATTCAAGGAGTGGAAGCGCAGACTTACAACATCTCCGGTACTAACAGCCCCAGAATTTGGACTTGGATACGAGGTTTACTGTGATGCGTCGAAGACTTCTTTAGGTGGCCTTCTTATCCAAAGGGGAGGCCGAAAATGCCGTAATCAACGATAACTTTCTAATTTATCGTTCTCGAGTTAAATATTTTGCTGAACACCGAAGCTAGTTGAAGGTAATCTTCATAGCTCTTCAATTTAATTTGAATTGCGGGACGCAATTTTTTTTTTTTTTTTGGGTGTGATGGTGTAACGACACGTATATTTTTCGTTGGGTTTTGAGCCCTAGCCCAACCTTTAAGAATGGTTGTTTAGCCAAGTAGTAATCCCTTAGCAGCAATTGGTTAGCATGTTAGTAGATACCTTGGAGAACTTTAGGGCCTGTTTGGTACAGTTTTGAAAAACAGTTTTCAAAAATAGTTTTCCATTGTTTTAAAAACATACCCTTTTTTCCTTGTTTTCATTTTCTAAAAATTGTTTGGTAAACTGTTTTTGAAAACAAGGAAAACCAACTAAATCGGATCAAATGTAAAGATTCGTCTAAGAGATAGTGATATTAGCCATGACTCACTTGCAGTCATTCCCCATCTCTTACTTTGTTCTGAAAAGAAAAAAAAGAATAAAGAAAAGAAAAAAAGAGAAAACACAGAAAACAATAATTTGTTGTTTTCATTTTTTTATTTTTAAAAACAGAAAACAGATAGAAAATATTTTCTGAAAATATCCTTACCAAACGCGTTTTCTCATGTTTTCTGTTTTCTCTGTTTTTAAAAACAGAAAACTGTTTTTGAAAACTATACCAAACATGAACATAGAATTTCTTTTAGCATGTGTGCCACGTTTACGGACACGAGCAGCTAAAGATATTTGGGTCCTTGATACTGTGAACCAAATTTAGAAGGCGTAAAGACTCTTTTTCTTTGCCATATCCGACAAACTCTTCTTTCAAAACCACTGTTTCCCAATCAGTTCACCAAATAAGTTTTGATTTTGTAAAGGCGAATTTGAACCCAACCCACCCTCTGTTTTCGGTTGAAGATCGGTCTCGCAAAGGTAGGGGGTTTTCTCTCAATTTTTCATTTGATGCTTTTCTTCTTTTATTGTACTGAATATGATTAATGCCTCCATGTTTATGAAGATCCATACGAATTTGCAAATGAGTATTCGAGATACTTGTAAAACCTATTTTAGTTCATGAATTTCTTTCAAAATTATCACTATTTGTTTTGATGATTTTTGCACAATTAGCAAATTGGTTTGAAAACCCAATATTTTTTTCTGTTTAACTATTGCATGTGAACTTTGGGTGAATTTCGAAGGTCATAAATTGTTTTACTAAGATTTAAAAAGCCCATGCGATAACCAACGTTTTGATTTCCATTAATAACCAACTTTTGTGTTGAATTTCTAAACTGGTCTGTTAAGTGTTTGCGGAAAGGACCGAACGAGCCAAGCATTCGAAAATTTGAACAAAAACCTCCTTCCTTCCAAAACCATGGTCTAACTCTTTTGGTGGTGTTTTTCTATTAATATTTTGTAATTTAAAATCTTTGTTTTTCCTCATTATACTTGATGTCTTTTTCATCCTGAACATGGAATTATCTTTACAATGAAAATGGTAGTTGTATCTTTATAATGCTTATACCTTTTCTTAATTCAAAAATATTTGCCTACAGTTTGGATTTTTAAAATAAAATTAAGTTAATGGAAGGAATGGCTACCCGTATGATCCGTTGATTTAACTAGTTTGACTTGTTTGGATTTCCATATTTGCGTGTGCTGCTTTACATATCAAACTTTTATCTGTAATTCAAATTGTTTGAAATTCCAGTTTTGCAAATTCGAGGCTTTCTCATGTTCATTTTAGACTTGTAACAAGTGCTTTTCTCTCTTAAATATACTTTTGGGTGCAGATTTACTAGCTTCTTGTACCTAATGATTTGGATTTTCATTGACGCATATGAATTGATGTATTTTCGGGTTGAACAAAGGTGTGTTAATAATTGTGTTTTTCTTATGGAACTGGCTTACTGGTAAGGTTAAAACTGCCGCACTTAGACTTGTGTTGTTTAATCGCCTGATTTCAGAGCTATCGGTTTGCATCGAAATGCATGTAAGAATTTACATTTTGGCGTTTTATTACGATGGGAAGCTAGGTGACTCTACTTTAGGAACGTCGGGCCTAAGTGACATCCCACCAACTCGATGGCTACCTGGAAGATCGTTGCGGCAACGATGGCTGGTAACCAGAACTACCCTGACGGTGGCTATGGCCATGTGAATAGTAGAGTAAATTTTGTTTGCGGCTCTTAATCTTTTTATGATTTACATTTGCATAAGAATTATATTTCTATATTTCTGTTTAGCTGGTGTTTTTGTTTATTATCCATGTTTAGTTCTCGCATCGTGTTTTTGTTGTTATACCCTCTACTGGGCATCCGCTCACCCCCTTTGTTTTGTTTTCCCCCCGCCGGGTAGAGCTTACGGAAGCATTAGCGCTATGAAAGTTAGTATTCTGTTATTTTTGATGTGTATATCACGGGGTACCTGGGTGTTTAGTTTGTTTGCCTTGATACCATGTCTTTTTTTTTGTACATTTTGCTGTTATCATTGGGGTCTTGTAAATGATCTTTATATGATCTGTAACTGAAAACTTGCCGGTTTGGTATATAATGGGTCCGTCTTGGGTGTTGCAACAGTGCTTTTGAATCCCTTTTGTTGTCATATATCTATATACTTCATGCATACTCATTTATGCGTTATTGAGTGTTTGTTTTGATTTTTTTCGGAACTCTTGAACTTGATTAATTTTCTTGATTTTTTCAAAACTCTTGAACTTGATTAATTTTGCTGCGTTGGATCATGGTATAAAATGTATATGTTTTCTCTACCGTTTTACTCTAAGCACCTTAAAGTCATTTCTAAACTGTGTCCTTCACTAGTTTCTTCTTATATAAATCTTTTCTGTTTATGTATCGTTTTACAAGTCGAGTGACGTGTTGGTGGGTTTGGCCTTGCTAATGGGTTGAAAATCAGCCCATTAGGAGGGAAAATTCACCAGTCCGTTACAGTTCTGATCTTTATCGTAAGCACTGAACCTTGCTACTTACTCTATAATCAACATGACTTATATGTCCGTATTCAACTGTGGAGTTTGAATTGTGGTAATTGTTTTTCTATCTACTTTGCTTACACTTGTTACTTATTTGATCGTGGAAAAGGGTTTGGTGGATATATTATGGATCCTAATAGTGGGACATTTATCAATGAGTTTGTTTTGGATCATGGGTACCAACTGGATTTGTTATTGCCAGCCGTCATTCTGTTTTTATTTGTGTGGTTGTCTTTGGAAGCTGAGAATAGTATTGGTAGTCGTAAGCTGTATAAGAGACATATTGTTGTGCTTCAGATTCTTTCGGAACAATGTGAAATCCTCTTGGAGGTCCTTCCAGCTTCTATCTCCAATGTGAACAGTCATTTTTATCTCCACACTACGGGGGCCAACTTTCAATTCGCGTCATTGAGGGTATTTCCTTTGAGATGGAAGTTTGCAGCAGATAATGATGCTCATCCCAATGATATACTGGAGCGAAGTCCTGGTCAGGTTACACTATGGCTTACAGTCATGGATTGTATTGGTAGTCAATTTCTGGGAGCTAGAATAATTAAGTGGTAGCTAGCCTTCTCCTTATATCCAAGGCTAGGTTTGAGTTTGCAAGGGTGTGGCACGACAAGCAAGGAAGAATTTTTCTTCTGTTTTGGTTTACAAGGGAGTCGCACTTCTTATACAGCAGGACTGCCATACAAGAACTGTTATCTACCAAGGGAGGTACAACATATCGGGGCATCACTACAACCTGGACTATAAGAAGTTCTCCACACCAATTGAGATGATAAGTACCTTAGCCTCCACCTTGTTCCTCACTGACATATTTACAAGTGAAGCTGCTACTAAAGTCTGCCCAGCTGCACATGTACCTGCCATATGAGAAGGTGTCCTACGACTAAGTTCTTCATCCTTGAGGACAAGGATGTTTCCAAGGATTGGGGAATGTCATGTACCTGCCATATGAGAAGGTGTCCCCTAGTCTGTTACTTGTTATCCCATATATCTTAGTAGTAATAATGTCGAGTTAATCAGTTAGTGTTTAATTGAGTTGTAATTGATGGTTTAGATGAGGCCATCTGGGGTGTTAATAACCGTTGGATATTCGTGGAGATACCTAGCTATATAAGGCAGGTCTGTAATGAGAAACTCTTAAGAAATGAATAATCAAAAAGATCGTTTTAACGATTTAGGATGTGTTCCTTGTGAACCAGAAGGCTTGATCCGTCAGGATTGAGAGATTATCAGCGTTTATGATTCAGTTCTTGTTATTGTACATCTAGGTACATAACACAGTCATTCGATCTCATTATTTTATGATTGATCTGTTTACATCTTAACTTAGGAGATGTATCAATGTGTGGTTTGTATTACACAAAAGATGTATAAATGATACATTAGCTGAAATATGATATAGATACCTGATACAGGGTTTGTAGTAAACATGTAAGTATGGTTCTATCCAGATACATTGGTCTGAAGAAAACTTCTTCATCTTCGTAGTACCATTAAGCTTATAGTCTTTTACATAAAAGATCACATAATGTCTCCCACGGGACGGGAACAGCTAGGCTGTTTGAGTTTCCGAATTTTCGGTGGATTTGTTAAAGCAGCTAAATATTCTCCTAGTTAGTATTTTGGTAGTAGAGGATACATGTTCATCCTGCATTCGATTAGGATTGTTTAGACAAGCTAGTCAAGAATAAAAATCTAGTACAATCAGAAGATCATTAAGAAATTGCACGGAGGAAAATGGGTCTGAGTTTCTCATCTAAAGGAAGCTGCTAAAAACATTAAAGGATGGTTCAAGATCTCTATGGCTAAAGATCGTATAGATATTTACAGTAATGACATCCAATAATATAAGCCCTAGCGGCTATAGAGGGGTGTTTGCTCATAGTGAGAAAAATAATGACACCGAGTCTTTCATCAAAAATGAGATGAACTACAAATGAAGAATATTTCATGTATTAGATGCAACCTCCTTTCCGATACTTGATTAAGTCTGGTAGTCACTGAAGGACTCGACGTGCATCTAATAGATATGGTTAGTTACTGAGCTTCTCAGTGGAAACCCGTGACTGATGTCTGCATGAAAAACCCCTGAAGGTTTTCGGTTATAAGCAAAATTACCATGTTATATGTATTCACTAAGGTTTAATAGAGCCTTGTATAGTTTGAAATGATCTAGAAGAATTTGGTACAATCATCTAAGTGAATGCTCATTAATCTTGGGATATGTGTTCAATCTTATATGCCATTAGTTATCACTAGAAAAGCAAAATTCTTGATTTGCTAGGTTTGATAAAAACAACCTGAACTTGGTTGGTACTCCTAAAAAACGCTTCAAACCACAAATATGCTTAAATCAAGATTTCGAGATGAAAAACTCGGTAAAACAAGATCTAAAGTTGTTGTTGACCATTTTGGCTAGCAGCCCATTAATTTCGTTAACCTTGAAGGTTTAGACATGTTTATATGGATAAGTTAATACGATTGCAGTTTTTCGATCTCATTCTTTTGTGATTGATCAGTTACATCTTAGCATGGGATATGATCACTGTGTGGTTTGTATTACACAAAGAAAGTATAAATGATACGTTAGCTGAAATATGCTATAGATATTTGATACTGGGTTTGTAGTAAACATATAAGTATGGTTCTATCCAACACTAATATCGAGACGTTGGTATGAAGAAAACTCCTTCATCTTCGTAGTACCATTAAGCTTATTCATTTACCAAAAAGATCATATAATGTCCCCCACGGGGAAAAGCTATACTGTTTGAGTTTTCGAATTTTCGGTAGGTTTGTTAAAGCATCTAAATATTCTCCTAGTTAGTAGTCTGGTAGTAGAGGATATATGTTCATCCTGTAATCGATTACGATTGTTTAGACAAGCTAGTCGAGAATAAAAAGATAGTATAATCAGAAGATCATTAAGAAATTGCACAAGGAAAATCAGTCCGAATTTCTCATCTAAATGAAGATGCTAAAGACATTGAAGGATAGTTCATGATCTCTATGCAATATACCGAGCACAATGATCTAGTGAGACAACCATGTATCAGGGAGACTAAATCCATAGAAGATTATGGATATTGGGAATGTTGGACATTACGTCATGTACTCTTTTTCTTTAGCCAAGGTTTTGTCCCACATGTTTTTCTTATCAAGGGTCCAATGAGGCATGCGTGTCCACTACTATAGGCAGTTCAAAATAATGTATTCTTTTTCCTTCACCCTGGTTTTGTCCCTCAGGATTTTCCCGGCAAGTTTTTAACGAGGCAATATCTGTGAGTCCCACACTGTTCTAAGGACTCATGTTTACATACACCCATGTTTTTGTCCCACTGTTTTCTTTTTATGAGGTTTTGAATGAGATAATTATCTTAGAACGGTGATCATCATCTAAACAGATGTATATCCATACATCTGTCGGGGTACTGCGGTTATCAGATGATTGCATGTATCATTTGATTCAGGTTTTCGCCGGACACGGTTTTTTTTTTTGACAAGATTTTAATGAAGCAAAATGTGCATCGTCACTGATTGTATTTTGAGCTTCAAGAAAATTTCCCAAGTGGTTATATCAACCAAATTTTGATAAGATAACATATTTCTAGTGAGCTTCGAGCATACAGGTTTTTCCCAGGTGGTTTTTCCTGAAAAAATGTTACCAAGGTAAAATGTTCTGGACGGTCGACAAAGTCTGAAGCATTAGTCCAGATTTTATTCTATCAGATTTTTCTGACAAAATTTTTAGCGAGACAACAATTTATGACAAAGAAATCGAAATGGTGGATATCCAAGGGGTAGTATTAAAATATCATTGGATATTGGAGTGGTTGTACACCTAATGAACACTTTTCTTAATAACTCAACCATTTTACTATTAAGATGGCATTTCCTAGGATGCCGGAGACCCATACTGCATCACCGGAAAATTTGCATTTTGTTCCAAATGCTGCACAATCATTGAAATGTGTGCAACATTAAATTTGTGATCCTTCTAACTTCATGGAAGTATTGAAATGTGTTCAAAATAAAAGCTCAGCTGTGAGAGAAGTTTGGTATATAAGTGCTTTTACAGTAATGGTAGAACTCTGGTTTACTAGAAATAGAAGCTGTTATGATGAAGAACAACCATGTTTGGAGACATTCAAACAGCAGATAATGCAATTCACAAAATAAAGCAGTATAAGAATGAAGGGTAAAATCAGGAGTTCTATTTAATATGAGCATCATGTCTATTTTTGGCATCAAAGGAGTTAAGGTAACTAATTTTGAAGTGAAAGAATGCATTTTTAGATTCCCTACAAATAATCAAGTACTTCTATGTTGTGATGGAGCTTCCAAAGGAAATCCTGGAATTTCTGGGTTTGGTTTTGTTGGAAGAAGTAGTATTGGTGGTTATCTTGGTGCAATGGCTGGAGGTTTGGGGGTGGCAACCAATTACATTGCAGAGGTGATGGCTTTACCATCTATTCATTACCATCCAAGGTACCTTCCCTGATGAAGAAACAGAAAGTCTTGTGAAAATCAAGCAGAAAATAATATTTCTTACTGGAGAGTGTGAATTCAGATTGAAAGGATACATGAAAAATGATGATTATGATCTTCAGATCCTGAGTTTCTTTGGAATAAAATACAGGAAAACATATAACCTCAGGGTGATGGAACTCAAATTCATTCCTCCACCTGAACCACAAATCTTAATTTGTTGTGATGGAGCCTCTAAAGGCAACCCAGGAATGGCAGGATATGGATTTGTTGCAAGACAAGACATGCAATTTCTCATTTCAGTAACAGGTGGGTTGGGAATTGCAACCAACTTCTTTGCAGAGGTAATGGCTATAGTCTGTGCTGGAGAATGGGTTGTTCAAAACAATTTTCTTCAAGTATGCTTCAGGTCTGACTCAAAAGTTGTTGTGCTTGCCTTCAAAAACAGGAAATTACCATGGTTTGCTATTGTCAGATGGAATAAGGTTAGATCTGCATTATCTGAATATGTCATAGAACATAGCTACAGGGAAGTCAATTTCAGTGCTGACAAGAAGGAAAAAGAGGAAAGTGGACTCAATAAGAGTTGTGTTAAAATCTATATTGAAAGTAACAACATTTCTTTAGAATCTCCTTTTAAAACCTGTTATAGATTTTATTAGGTAATTTTAGATAACTCCTATTTTTTGTTTTGATACTGTATTGTCTTTTGGGCATCCTCTTGTACTGATTTTGTTCTGATAGTAATAAAATCACAATTTTGATCGAGCAGGAAAAAAAAAAGGCATTTCCTGGGATGTTAATCCCATAAATCTATATAAAGGTTGATCCACTTCGTGTTATAACAAAGTATGTGTATAAAAAGACTAAACAAATAAAGTATTTTTTCTTTATCCCTTCGTCCCCAATGTTAATCCCGTATTTATATGCTATTAAGTTGCAAATATCATTTGTTATTTTAACTAGTATAAAGATTTAAATAGCTAGATGGTGTGGTATTTACTATTTAGTACGAGTGCAATAAGAAGAAAGTAACAACTTAATTATGTTATGTAACACCCCGATATTCGACAGTGGTTGGCCGAATGGAATATAAGTAATGGTGTGTCCTTTCCTAACACTGAGGCCTTTTCAGCATAATTAGCTTCAAAGTTGGCAGAAAACTATGCAGTTAAGCGTGCTCGGGCGGGAGTAATCCAGGATGGGTGACCTCCATGGAAATTTCTGCTGGATTATCGCAACGATGTCTGTTGAAAACCCCACACTGCCGGATAACTGCAGTGGTTAAGTGGGGACAATCTATATCGGTGGAAAGACGGGTCATTACAAATGGTATCAGAGCCGACGACGGATCACCTGCCGAGGGTGGGAAGGTACGCTGGACGGGGCTAGTCCAGGTGCTTCTCATGAGTGGAAGTGAACGTCGGAGATCCGCGCTTATGTATATTCCAGAGCCGAGGACGGCTCCAATTTAAGGTGGTGGTGTTGTAATACCCTGATATTCGACGATGGTTGGTCGAATGGAATATAAGTAATGGCTTGTCCTAACCTAACACCGAAGTCTTTTCAGCACAGTTGGTTCCAGAGTTGGCAGAAAACTCTGTAGTTAAGCGTGCTCGGGTGAGAATAATCCAGGGATGGGTGACCTCCCGGGAAGTTTCTACCGGATTACCACAACGATGCCCGTTGAAAACCCCACACTACCGATGACCGTAGTGGATAAGTCTGCCGGACAACTACATCGATGCCCGTTGAAAACCCCACACTGCCGGATAACGGATGACCGTAATGGCTAAGTGAGAACAGTATCGGTGGAGGGACGGGTCATTACATGTTATACCAAGAAAAACAAATAAAAAGGATAAGAAACATAATATATTTTCACATGCCCTAAAAGATAAAAAAAAGTGGTTGCTACTGACTTGAAGTGGGTTTTGTGTTTTGGGGTTCAAATCTGGAAGGCACTAATACAGACACAATACGATGCAGATGCGAACACGAATAAACTCTCAAAAAAATATGAATGGATACATTATGAAATTAGTGATTTTTTCCATATATATATATATATATATTCCCATATAATATTATATATATATATATATATTATAAATGTGATTTTCCAATAATACTAATAAATTATTCGTAAATAACATATTTGTGTACAGATGAGTATATATATATACTAATGGAATAATACAAATACAAAAAATCGAGTCAATTTTAATAGACATTTATATTAAAAATACTGTCTGACGAGAAGATGCACAAGTCCAAAAGTCAGACGCTTAACCATTTAGGCGCGTTCATACTCTCTTTCCCCGTTAGGTGGCTTCATCCACACCCTACATTTTATCCGTTTTGATACCCATGGAACAACATGGATCCCATTATTATTTAAGTCCACCAATACATGCATGACACATAGGCGTGGGTAAAGAGTGGGGGAAGGGGGCGGTGAACAATTTTCGGTGCAGAACCTCATAAATATCCTACAGTGGAACAAAATTAAACATGAATGTAGTCCGAATAAGGATCACTTTGGTAAGAAACTAGAATCAGAGCATTCGAGCAACAATAAGTCATCCATTCAATAGCTCCACCCCGCCACTGTGACGTCACAAAACTCAAATTTTTGATGCATTTTCAAGTTCATCCTAACAATCATAGAAATTCTTATTCTATAATCACCCATCTGTTTAATATCCTCATCAATTTCATCACCAGGTTGTTCAAATTCATCACCATTTCTAGTATCAATTACTCTCAGGCTAGAAATAACTTTAACAGTACCATTCAAAGAAAAGATTACACCAAACATAGCAGTATCTTGTTCATCCATTTTACAAACCATAAAACTGAAACCCATTACCAACATCATTACCAGAAACCCTATCCTACAGACACCATAGAATTTACAAACCAAAAACAACAAAATACTTACCTTACAATTACTACCACTTCCAACACTTCTCCAAAACTAGTAACAAAGAAAACACCATCTAAAGCCGGCCGAAAGGATAAGAAGATCAAGTTTGCCATCATCCAAAAAAAGATTCAGAATACTAGGAGGAAGCATCGAGAAAGACATTTTGAAAAAAACAAAATTCAGAATACAGAATTAGAATGATAAACTTGCTCCCACTAGATTTCAGATATATACATCTGTCAACTTCATTCTCAACAAAACCGTAAGACGACACTACTTGATCGAATTTCAGATCCCACTGACGGGAGGCTTGCTTTAATCCATATATATATTTCTTTAAGAAACATACCTTACCTTCTTGACCTTTAGATGTAAAACCTTTTGGATGTTCCATGTATATCTTTTTATCAAGATCAACATTCAAAAAATCCGTTTTCACATTCACTTGATACAATTCTAGGTTAAAATGGGCCACCATCGCCATGATAATTCTAAAGGAATCTTTCTTTGAAACCAGAGAGAAAGTTTCTTCATAATCAACCCCTTCTTCTTGAGTAAATCCCTTAGATACAAGCCTAGCCTTGTGCCTTTCGATACTCCCATCAGCATTTCGTTTGATTTTGAAAATCCATTTACAACCAATTGTTGTTGCACCTTCAGGTAGATCTACCAAATCCCATACGCCATTCTTGTCCATTGATTCCAGTTCTTCATATGTGGCAGAAATTCAAAAATGAGAGTTCTTTCCATTCACTGCTTGTGAATATGTCAATGGTTCTTCTAAATCATCGACATTTCCATCTGATTCTACCATAAAGGTACTAAAATCGGGTTTAACGACGATTTTTATTGGTCTAGTAGATCTACGAAGAACCATTTCCTCCTTTTCAGCGGCTCTAGATGATTCTGGAATGTCAGCCGTTGATTCTTTTCGAACTTCAGTTGCAATCAGGTCAGTTGGATTCTCTTCTTCAAACACAATTTGGCGAGATTCACTCCCACTGATTTGATCATCCTCCAAAAACTTAGCATTATTAGTTTCAGCAATCTCAACAGGCCTAGAAGGACGATAAAACCTATAGCCCTTTGATCTGTTTGGGTAGCCAACAAAGAAACAACTTGTAATGTGTGAATCAAGAGATTTTTCAGCAGGATTGAATAGTCTAGCTTCCGCTGCACAACCCAAAACATGAAGATGATTTAGACTAGGTTTTTTACCTGTCCAAAGCTCATAAGAAGTCTTAGTAACTGCTTTACTGGGTACACGATTTAGAATGTATACCGCTGTCTTTAAAGCTTCTCCCCAAAAGGATTCAGGTAATGTAGAGTTACTTAACATAGTGCGAATCATATCTTTGTATGTTCTGTTACGTCTTTCAGCAACCCCATTTTGTTCCGGTGATGCGGGAGTAGTAAACTGAGGTACAATACCATGTTCTCGCAGAAATTCAAGAAGTTTTCCATGAGATTCTCCATGAAAATTAGATTTTCCATAATACTCTCCTCCCCTATCTGATCTCAAAACTTTAATTTTCTTCTCAAGTTGGTTTTCAACTTCTGCCTTGTAGGTTTGGAGGACTTCTAGAGCATATGATCTTTCACGAGTAAGATAAGCATACCCATAACGCGAATAATCATCTATAAATGTTATGAAGTATCTCTGTCCACCTCTAGAAGCAACCGTAAAAGGACCACAAATGTATGTGTGCACAATCTGAAGTAAGCCTTGACTTCTAATATCTGTTTTCTTTCTTGATTTAACAAACTTTCCTTTAATACATGCTACACATGTACTGAAATCTGAAAAATCTAGATGCGGTAGTATATTTTGCCTTACAAGCCTCTGCATTCGATCTTTAGATATGTTCCCTAAACGTTGATGCCACAACATAGAATAATTCTATGAGTTTAAGCTTCTTTTAACACCCTTAGAAGTATCAACATTCATACAAGACGTTGAATTCACAGATTTAATATCAACATTCATCTTATAAAGATTATCTTCATTCGGCCCAAAACCAACCAGTTTAGAGTTATGAAACATACTAAAACAACCACCACCGATGGAAAAAGTAAATACCTTAGAGTCGAGTCTACCAACTGATATCAAACATCTTCTTACAGTATGTACATAAAATACATCAAAAAGATCCAAAAAACTCCTGTTATCCAGAGGTAGATGCATGTTTCCAATAGCTTTAACTTCCACTCCTTGAGCATTTGGCATGTATAGACACCGCTCTTCCTTACTTAGATTCCTATGTCTTGTGAACGCCTGCAAGGAATTAGCAACATGAATGGTTACTGCGGTGTCTAACCACCAAGTATTTAAAGGAGTACTAACAAGATTAATCTCAAAGCACATCATATGAAAATTAGTACCTTGTTGTTTCTTTTTCAGACAATTCTTATACTTAAAACAGTCCTTCTTTATGTGGCATGTGTTCTTACAGAAATGACACTTAAATGGGAACTTCTTACCATCCTTGTTAACTTATGGATCATTGTTTGTGTTTCCTTTTTCTGTTCTTGTGGTTTCTTATTCTTTCCAGATTTCTTGAAATCTTTCTTGCTAGGACCAGCAATAGTAAAATGTGCATACTCTTTAGTTTCACGTCGTTGCCTTTCCTCTTCTTGCACACAATGAGCGATCAATTCATTTACATCCCATTTTTGTCACAAGTGTCGTAGTTGACCTTGAAAGTCTCGAACTGCTTAGGAAGTGAATTAATTGCAAGTTGTACTAGAAAATCATCATTTAGATTCAAATCCAGACCCCGTAATTTGTATACTAGATCTGCCATTTGAAGGATGTAATCTCGAACACTACCTTCACCATTATACCGCATTGAAGTCAGCTGATGATGAGTGCTAAAAAGTGCATATTTCTATATATTTTTCTTGGCATTTAACTCATCTTTTGTGCATTATTTCTACATTTTATCCCATATTCTATATTTTCTTTGTTTTCAAGAATAAATATTTTTCTTAATTAATTTTGCATTTTTAGGTAATAAATAAAGCTTGGATGAATCGCGGAGAGAAAAGAGTAGAAAAGTGGTGAAAAAGCCGGGAGGAATCACGCAAGGAAGCCGCGAAGAATGTCGTGCGCAAGACCAAAAGGCTAGAACTGGGCTTGAAGAGGAAGAATTGTCCTTAAAGAAGATATGGGCTTGGCATACCCAAGGCCCAAAACCCTCACCCAAATCCATTTCTTATATCCATACCCGTTTCCCTTTCTAGCCGTCAGATTGGATCATCTCAGCATCCTATGGTCGCAGCATCGCCAGTACATCAAAGTATGAAGCTCATGTCTAACAATACAACACCTAAATCCATCTTGAGCCGTCAGTTTCGTTGTATCAGGCATCCGACGGTCGATACCATCCTCTTCACTTGTAGCCGTTAGATCAATCTATCATTTCCGCATCCCACGGCTCAGTTTTGCGAATCATCGAGACTTGATGCATCCGCTCAACACCCAAACACCTAACACCTATACCCGCAAAACAAACGCACCTTTCTTCCCAAAACCATCGACTCCATCTTCTCCATTCCGTCTGCAGAGAAAACTCTGCCACCACCATCACCTCCACTGCCCCTTCTCAACCACCACAACTCCCACCAAAAGCCATCATAGCTTCTAACAACCACAACCCATCATCACTATCCATTTGAGATCCCACCATAGAATAAGAACTGTGCTTAATTGAGAAAGGAATGAGAGTTAGCTAATTGAACCAAATTAGCCTGTGATAGGTTGTGCTGTAAGAAGACAGCCTATGCTAGGGGTGAGTTAGGAAGATTAACTGATAAATCATTCTTTGTAGTTTTCTATGGAAAGGAACAAGAACATAATTTGAATAAATATTGCCTTAGCATAGGATTAAGAAGGTGGATTCAAGACCCTAGTAGTGTTACCACAACTGTTTTACTTTGTTTCTTTGGCTCTTTACTTCACTGCCTTAGGCTCATTGCCTTTGTCTCTTTACTTCACTGCCTGTCACTAGCTCAGAACTATCTAGGAAACTTCAACTCACACACACCTTGTCTCTGTGGATCGACCCTGCTTGCCCTGTTCTATACACTAGACCCTGTGCACTTGCAGGTATCATTTCTGTGACTCTTTTAGAGAGCCACCAAGTTTTTGGCGCCGCTGTCGGGGACTCGGTGGCGGTGCCTTGTTGTTTCTCATATTTCCCTTTGCTCATTTTCTTGCTGTTGCTCTTAGCTTGCAGCTGCACTTGCATCATTTGCTGTTTACATTGCATTCTTTTTGTTTGCATCTTCATCTAGTTGTTTGCTTGCTGTTCTTGCACAGCATCAGAGCATCTTCTTGCCTGTTGCTTTAGTGCACTGCTGTGAACTGCTTAGCCCATTTGTACCTTTGTTGCTGAATCTGCCCCTGGTGCTGCTGCTGCTTGCACTGCCTCTGCTGTTGCTGGTGAACTGGTGGAACTGAGGCTGTTACTTTCCCCTGTTGCTGCTAACTGCTGCTGCCTTCTGCACCTGTTGTTGTGCTGCTAAGGCTGAAACTTGCTGAACCAAAGCTGCAGCTAGAACCCAAGCCCTGAACTGGTGAAGCTGCTGAGCCTTGATTGCTGCTGATCTGCTCCTGCTGCTGAGCCTTGATTGCTGCTGCTGGTGCCAGAACTGCTGCCTGAAGCCTACCTGTGCTGCCTGGTGCTGCTGCTGTTTCCTGCCAGGCCAAGCCTGTTGCTGAGTTGATCTGGTGTTGTTGTCTGCTGCTGCTGTAGCTAGACCAAAACACAACTGGGCTACACAAGCCAAAGAAGAAAGACCAAAGCCCAACTGGGCCTTGAGTGTTGAAGCCAAAGCTTAGGATGATCCAAAGCCCAACTGGGCTTTTGCAACCAAACTGAGCAGCTGGGCTGTGCTTAAGCAAGTAAGCCTAAACCCATTAAGAGAACCCAACCTGTGGGCTTCCATTTTTAATTTGTGGGCTTGTAATAGTTTTTTCCATTTTTCTATTGGGTTTGTAATTAATTTCTTGTGGGCTTGTTTGTTTAATTGCTTGTGGGCTTGTTGTGTTAGATTGATTTGGGCCTGTAGTTTTAAATTAGAAAAACTGAACTTTTAAAAGCCCAACTGGGCCTCAGACCAAACAAGCAACAGTTGAGATATTTCAAAAGCTACATTGGGCTTCAGTTTGCATACACATTGTGGGCTAGTTCACCTTCCCTTAGCAAAGCAATTTCTCCCACCCAGTGGGCTTATCCCAATAAGAACCAAATTTTTAATCGCATAAAAACCAAAGTTTTCAAAACCCATAAAAACCAAATGTTTCCCATCAAAAACCAAATGTTTTTCATTCCCATCAAAACCAAAATTTTCCCATAAAAAACCAAATTTTTGAAAACCCATTAAAACCAAATAGTGGGCTTTGTGTCTTTTCAATATGGGCCAACCTCGTGCTCTCCATGAATACATGTATCCCACAATAAAAATTCCATTATCATGTATTGTCTTACCTCAAACCAATAACCCTTTTAAAATAAATGCAAGCATGATACAAATACTTCCTATATTTCGAGGGTTCGATTCTGAGAATCCCTATACTCATGTAAGAGAGTTTGAACAAATTTGTCGGACTATGCAACCTGATCATATGTCCGAAGACTCTCTGAAATTGCGTTTGTTTACATTTTCTCTAAAGGAAAGGGCCAAAACATGGTTTTACGGTTTGAGACCAAAATCAATCAACACTTGGGACCAACTCACAGATCTATTTTTCAAAAAATTCTTTCCACATCATAGGACCATCGCTATTCGTCAAAGTATCAATTGTTTTGTCCAATTGGATGAGGAAACTGTTTTTCACTATTTTGAACGTTTTAATGATTTGTTGAGCGAATGTCCGCACCATGGATTTGAGAAGTGGAGACTTGTCGTCATCCTCTATGAGGGACTAGACTTTAAATCTCGAACAATGGTTGAGTCTATGTGTAATGGTAAATTTATTGATAAATCTGTGGATGATGCATGGAAATTTTTAGCTGAAATTGCAGAGAAAACCCATCAATGGGAATCTGTTAGGGAAACAGGGACAACACCACATAGTATGAGTCACCCCCATGAGTTAGAGTCTTATTCTTGTGATAGCTCCGACCTTAGGATTGAAAATTATCCTAGATTGCAAAATCCCTATCATGATGATGATGATGATTATGATGTTATGTTAGAAGAACATGTCTATACCGAAAATGTTATGGAACCTTTGGGTTCAAATACATTAGGCTTCTCTGCCTCGACCTTCATGAATGATGTTTCTTCTAGTATTCCATATATATGTGATGTTGATACTGATTTTGAGCATGTGCATCTGTCCTATGAAAATGACTTAGGTAATATAGAATCTTCTGTTGACACTAATATGCATGAAAATATAATTGCTGTGTCTGATTCTCTACCTGAGTCACGTTGTGATGTTTCCACTGATTTGCCGATGCATGAGAATAATTCTTCTGATGATGTTGATGATTCTGATTTGTGTGAGCATGGTGAGCATGGTGAGCATGTTGTGACACTTGTAGAAGACTTAGGAGATGTTGATGTGATTAATACTGATGTGCCTATCGTCCTACATAAGTCACAATATGATGGCCTTCCACCCAACCTAGATTTGGTTTGTACCGATATTGTCAAACCAATTTTTCTGAGAATGCCCAACCTAGGTTTGGAACTGTGTGCTTCCCAAGTCCTTTTGGACTATTTTGCATCTAAGTATAATATCTTTGAGGAGCCACAGTTGGAATTAGCATGTTTGCCCGTCCCTAGCACAGTTCATTTCGAGCTAGACCTTGTGCATGATGAACCCCCAAAACTGCGAGATTTTGTATCCAAAATTTTATCTGTTGAAAAATCCAGGTTTGGGGGTAGCTCATTTTGTTTCACAGCTTCACTTGCATTCCTATCATATTATTATTGTGTGAAGCTGTTGAAACCTCTACACTTTGTCTTTTGGGTTGATCCTCAACTCTTTAGATTGTTAGTGTATGGTGAATTTTTTGTATATAATCCAGTAGATAAAATTTCTTAAAAACCTTTTGTTCTTTTGTATATATTTGCTAATCCAATATGATCTCGGCTGACATATGTTGGATTCTTGCCTTGAATAACGGAGTTCTAATATTGCTTTCGCCGAAATCGGGTATCTCTTTCCTTTTTCTCTACTCAACATGATTCATATGTTGTATTATAATTTTGTTCATATTTTGAAACATTGAGGACAATGTTTAGTTTAGGTTTGGGGGTGAAAAGTAGATACTTTGATATGCCATAATTGAAAACAAGAACTCCTTCTTTTTGAAAAAAATTAAAAAATTGAAAAAAATAAAAAATAAAAAATCATAAAAATGGAGCTCATTTACCTTGAAATGTTGACTCTTGTGCACGTATGTAAACATAAGGATTCTTAGTCTAGATATTTAGGCACCCTGATTCTAGCACAATTCACATAGTGATAAGAAACTTGCACGCGCACGATCTACCGATACATGTATAGCCTCGATCTTCAAGGTGTTTGATAGGAAGTTAGATTGCCAACCACTTTAGAATACTGAATGAGACTTGACTAGCTTGTTCTTTGGTTGGCTGGGATAGAAGTTGGAGGATACGTTAAGAAAAGCAACCATAGAATTTGACCGGATGCATTCGATAAGGGCCACCTCTTGCTAAGAGTCATGTAATTATGTTTTTCTTTTTGTTCATGTATCAAAAGTGTCACTATGTTGTAAAGATCAAAGTTTTTTCTTGAAAAAAAAAATAAAAACAAAAAATCAAGTATTTATTTATTCCATGTTTTGTCATGTTAAAGACAATAGTTCTCTCTTGTTCCAAAAATAAAAGAGAGTAATCAATGTAAATAAGAGTCATGTAAAGAGTCATCTTTTTGTTGTAAATAGTCTTGTAATAAGCAAGGAGAGTGCAGCCATCGATGTATAACGCGGGTAAACTGAAATATCACCAACTCATTGGGTGAACATTCACAATTCTCGTAAAGCCGGACAGCTAGCTTGGCTTAGAATTCGGTTCTTAGCCTAAAAACTATCTCTTGGTGGTTAGTAGTCATAACTTCAGGTCATTCTTTACACATGTGTAGATACACTTTACACTCTTATCACATGTCTTTATTTGTTATCAGTGCTAGGATTGTGCCTTTGATAGCTAGATTGACATCTCCATTTTGCTGTGAGCTTAAACTGACTTGCACATGTCACATTTGATGGAATCTGAGCTTATATTTTGACCTAGAACTTTGTAGGTACGTTCTAAGCAAACCTTCACGAGACTTCACTCGTCCACTAGGGACACTTAGTGGTTTAAAAGGCTTAGTGCATACGCTAAATGCATTCGATAGACCAGCGACAGTGGTATAGGTAGGATTTCCTTAGTTTTGTTTTACTTGAGGACAAGTAAAATTCAGGTTTGGGGGTATTTGATGAGTGCTAAAAAGTGCATATTTCTATATATTTTTCTTGGCATTTAACTCATCTTTTGTGCATTATTTCTACATTTTATCCCATATTCTATATTTTCTTTGTTTTCAAGAATAAATATTTTTCTTAATTAATTTTGCATTTTTAGGTAATAAATAAAGCTTGGATGAATCGCGGAGAGAAAAGAGCAGAAAAGTGGTGAAAAAGCCGGGAGGAATCACGCAAGGAAGCCGCGAAGAATGTCGTGCGCAAGACCAAAAGGCTAGAACTGGGCTTGAAGAGGAAGAATTGTCCTTAAAGAAGATATGGGCTTGGCATACCCAAGGCCCAAAACCCTCACCCAAATCCATTTCTTATATCCATACCCGTTTCCCTTTCTAGCCGTCAGATTGGATCATCTCAGCATCCTATGGTCGCAGCATCGCCAGTACATCAAAGTATGAAGCTCCTGTCTAACATTACAACACCTAACTCCATCTTGAGCCGTCAGTTTCGTTGTATCAGGCATCCGACGGTCGATACCATCCTCTTCACTTGTAGCCGTTAGATCAATCTATCATTTCCGCATCCCACGGCTCAGTTTTGCGAATCATCGAGACTTGATGCATCCGCTCAACACCCAAACACCTAACACCTATACCCGCAAAACAAACGCACCCTTCTTCCCAAAACCATCGACTCCATCTTCTCCATTCCGTCTGCAGAGAAAACTCTGCCACCACCATCACCTCCACTGCCCCTTCTCAACCACCACAACTCCCACCAAAAGCCATCATAGCTTCTAACAACCACAACCCATCATCACTACCACGTCCTACATCTTCCTCAACAACTAATTTCATTTATTTTCACGCCACTGAACCCTAGGTGTGAAGTTGGTGAAATAGGTTGATGAGCTAGAAGTAATTGGAGCAGGACATGGAGCGGGAAGAGAAATAGAAGGATGGGTCGACGTGATGGAGCAGTTATTTCATCGAATTAGGTAAGATTTGGTAAACCCTAATTTTACTGTTTTTTTGGGAATTTGGGGATTTTGTTTGTAAACCCTAAATCGATTAATTGGATATAAATATGGGATGTGGGGGTGTGTTGTAACTATGCCCGGAGTAGACGGTGCACCAAGTTGTAGAATTTAATTTCAGTTCATGTTCTAAATTAATCTGCTAGGGTTTAGATGAAACCCTTAATCACATGTTAAGATAATTCAAGTTCATATTACTGTTCTTATAATGCTTCATAGCTTTAGAGATGCTAGTTATCTACATTGATCAAATGAACCTGTGATAAGTTGTACTGTAAGAAGACAGTTTATGCTAGGGGGAATTAGTGAAGTTGGTTGATAAGTTATCCATTTGAGATCCCACCATAGAATAAAAACTGTGCTTAATTGAGAAAGGAATGAGAGTTAGCTAATTGAACCAAATTAGCCTGTGATAGGTTGTGCTGTAAGAAGACAGCCTATGCTAGGGGTGAGTTAGGAAGATTAACTGATAAATCATTCTTTGTAGTTTTCTATGGAAAGGAACAAGAACATAATTTGAATAAATATTGCCTTAGCATAGGATTAAGAAGGTGGATTCAAGACCCTAGTAGTGTTACCACAACTGTTTTACTTTGTTTCTTTGGCTCTTTACTTCACTGCCTTAGGCCCATTGCCTTTGTCTCTTTACTTCACTGCCTGTCACTAGCTCAGAACTATCTAGGAAACTTCAACTCACACACACCTTGTCTCTGTGGATCGACCCTTCTTGCCCTGTTCTATACACTAGACCCTGTGCACTTGCAGGTATCATTTCTGTGACTCTTTTAGAGAGCCACCAGCTGACCCATATGAGTACCAATCATAGACTTCGCTGAACTCATAAATTGTGACTGAATAGCTTCCATCAGCTCTTTAGCAGTATCTTTTATAGGAATTCCACCTCGAATAGCATCAATAATTACACCTCGAATGATCATTATGCTCGTTCTGTTTGCCTTATCCCATTTATGGAAATCTAGCTTTTCATTTCTAGTAGAAGTATCGACAAGCATTTATGGTTTAGGTTCTCTTAGATCTATGTCATATTCCAAGTAGCCAAGGACTATATCAAGGTTTGACTTCCATTTGAAGTAATTCGTGCCATTAAGAGGCTCAATACCAGCCAAAAAACCTTGAGCTTGTATAGGATTCATTGTAGCTGAAAAATGCATGTATTCCATATGAATGATATATATGTATTGAAACATAAAACATTCTTAAACATCATGATAACAACATGTTGATTTAAGACTTGATACAACCACAACTTCACCTTTGGGTAAATTTGTGATGTACCAAAGTCTAAACAAAAACAAGGCTAATCAGCTTATACATAGTACTCAACGGATCCTTTAAACCTTTGGATCGTAAAGACCTATCATTTACTATGTATAAATATATTACCTTGCTCTATTACAGATGTGAAAAGCATGATTAACCTTTGGGTATCGTCATACAAACAACATCTGAAATACAATTTTACATAGTCCTTTCATAACGAAAATATGTAGCTTTTATCTGCTCCCAAAGTATCACTTTGGCGACACATAGAAACGATAAAAGTTACATCAAGACTACTACAAGGCTTCAAATAATTCTTTAGATCTTCCTTGTAACATGGTGACAATAAAACACATATGTTACATGATTTGAATCTAAGGATTTCGTATCTAAACTAATATGTGAATTGCTGAAATTTCCTAACAATCACCATAATATGTGAATCAAGTTATGTAGAATATGTAATACCCAAGGTTCTGATACCAATGTTAGAATATCAGCCTATAATCATGCTTTGTAATTCCTTATTAGCTATAATCATTGTTTATGTGAACATGCTTAATACCTTATGCTGATATGTAGTTATATGCATGCTCCATGGTCACATATTCCACAATTGAAAACACCTGACATGAAGTAGATAGGAAGTATAAGTGCATATCTTAGATTTAGCAAAACAGTAGAAAGAAAAACTTGTTGATAGACACTTCCAATACTATCTTCTCTTATTCTTTGATGATGGAAAAAAAAATTCTTTATAAACAAGAGCTAGAATGGAGTCCACCTCATGCTAGGAAAGACATGTGTCATTCAACCTTCCATCAAGAGTTGAAAAACAGCCTCACATAACATTATTATAACTAGTATGCCATTCCAAATAGAATAAGAGATACTTATCATTATGTACCCTTAACATACATGATTAGAATTAATACTAATACATCTTATAGGAATACAAATCATGTTTTGTTGCTAAACCAACATAGAGACTAACAATAAAAAGCTATCTTCAAAAATAATGTCTGGCCTCTGGCTAAGAAATAAATTTTGAAAAATCTGGAATTTTATTTAGAAGAAAGATACCTGAGCATAGGAAGGCCACTTTGGAAAATATTCTTGACATTCAGAGCAGAGATTTAGAAGAAAAATATCTTGGCACTCCTACTGTGTTTCAAGCTTCTAAAGTAAAAACCCATATGAGTATTCTCCAAGCTGTTGTTGCCAGAATTTCCATCTGGTTGCATAAGCTTCTATCTCAAGATGTTATAACTACTTTGATTAAACACATTGGCCAAGCCATTCCCCTCTTTCAAATGGGGGCCTATCTTATTCCTAAACACCTTTGTAAGCTCACAAATGCTCACCTATGCAAGTTTTGGTGGGGGAAAACTTTATATCCCAAGGATAGAAAGTTACATCTTTGGGGATGGGACATCCTATAAGGCTGAAGGTGGATTAGGCTTTCGAAAGGCTAAGCTGAACAACCTGGCTATGCTGGCTAGGAATGCCTGGAGGATTCTAGAACATCCTGATTTCCTTCTAGCTATTGTTGTTAAAGCTAAGTATTTTCCTAATACTGATTTTCTGAATGCTAAGTGTCATGCCAAGAGTTCTTGTACTTGGAAGTGTTTACATGGCATCAAAGAACTCATCAAACCTTTTATCTCTTGGATTGTGGGGGATGGTCAATTTATTGACCCCTGGTGTGATAAATGGATACCCACTTTGGGTTCTTCCATACTCAACCCCTTAGTCCCCCTTGATCCCAGTATTAAAGTCTCTTATTTTATTGATACTCAAACTAGGAGTTGGAATTTATCTAGACTTAACACCCATTTTGATAATGCTTTTGTTCAGAAGATTGTCACTATTCCCTTAAGCCAGCTTTGCACTCCTGATAGGAGGGCTTGGGATTTTTTAAAGAATGGCAAATTTTCTTCTAAATCTGCCTACATGGGACTAAGATGGCTTAGGCCTTCCCCTTGTAAAAATCTTTGGAAGCGTATTTGGAAAGTTAGAGTACCCTACAGAATTCAGGTCTTTGTTTGGAGAGCAGCTAGAAATGCTCTGCCTTCAAGGACTGTTCTGCACACTAGAATGCCTATGCACTCTGTTGACTGTGCTAGATGTCAAGATCCTCAAGAAACTATTATGCATACTCTGGTACTTTGACCCTTTGCTAGCAGAGTGTGGTTCCTGTCTGAGTTTAGTATAACTTCTCATTTCTTTTCAAACAAATCTTTTCTTGATTGTCTCTCTTTCTGGTTAATTGATCCTTTAACTAAGTTGTCTGATGAAGCTCAATGCCTTTTTATTACCATCATATGTTCCCTCTGGACTAGCAGGAATAATTTCATTTTTCAAAATCTGAAAGAATCTCATTTAGAAGTTCTAGATAGAGCTAAAGCCATGCTTCTCACTAGGAAGTCATGTCTTGTTCCCTCTTCTACCTGCCATGTCAGAATCTGTGATAGATGGATACCCCCCTCTGTAGGATGGATTAAATGTAATATTGATGATGCTTTTGATGTCATTTCGGGAGCAAATGGTGCAGGATATGTGATGAGGGATTTCACTAGAAAAGCCTCCTTTTGTGCTGCCTTTGAAGTATTGTCTGCTGAAGAAGCTGAAGCCAGGGCCATCTGGGCAGTTCTGAAGAAAGTTGTTGAGCTGAGGCTAACTCATGTTATTGTTGAAAGTGATGCAACAACTCTCACTGATCAATTTTCTACTGAACTGTTTGATGGTAATTCGCGTACAGATACTATTTTCAAAGACATTCAATTGTTTTCTTCAAAACTAGTAGCTTGTATTTTCATTTTCCAACCTCGTTTATGTAATTCTGTTTGCTCATGAGTTAGCTCAATGGGCAAAAACAAACAATGCCTCTATGTACTGGTCTATTCCTCCTGTTTGGCTCATTCCAACAGTTGAGAGGGATCATTAGCCTTGTTGAAGGCCTTTATCTATTACTCCCTCCGTCTCTAATATAAAGGCGGAGAAGTAAAATTCTTTAGTCTCAATAGATAAGCATAAAACCAATTCCAACGTGGTTTCTTCCATATTTATCCTTATTGAAGAGTATGACATTAACAAGCTTAGTTAATGTCTTTGATAATTCCCAAGAAGAATTATACTATTTTAATATTTTAGTGGGATAAAAATTCTTATTTTATTGATATTTTCCATATTTCCTAGACAAATATATTGGAATTGATGAGGATAAATCAGACAACATTAGAGATTTATAAAAACAAAAAGAGTTCTTATTCTAAAAGAATTCTACTTCTCCGCCTGTATATAGGAGACGAAGGGAGTAAAAAAAAAAAGAATTAGAGCATTCCAAAACGAGCGTACAGCTTAAAATGTGCAATAAATATACAGTTACTACAAATATTTATGACTGCCCTATATAAATTCTCTGAACCCGTTTCTCATATCGTCTTCATTCACTCGATCACAAAAAAAAAAAGAAAAAAAAAAAACCTCTCTTTTATTCTGCATCTTAAAATACAAGAAAAATGAGAACTGGTGGAACCGTTACTCACACATCTTTATCAACATCATCAGCAGCAGCACCAATCCATTCTCCTTCGCATTCACCAATACCATATCTATTTGGAGGATTAGCAGCTATGTTATGTTTAATAGCTTTGTCTCTGTTAATACTTGCTTGTTCTCATAAGAAATTATCTAGCTCCGTAGATAATGATCGGGAAAGATCAAGAGATGATGGTGATGAAAAATCATCAGAAGAAGAAACCATTAGAATACCTGTCGTTTATGGAGACCAAATTGTTGTGATTATGGCTGGTGATGTTAAGCCTAGTTATTTGGCTACACCTATTTATCTTAACACTTCTTCTTTTGAACATTCCAAAATTGCAGAAAAGGAAGATGAGAGTAAATCTTCAGATGAAAAGCCTAAAGAACAAGAAGAAGAAGAAAACCCACATCATGATCAAAGCCAGTGATCTTGTTTTTAGTCTTTTCTTTTCAATTTTGTTAGTTTGCTTGCGGCAATGTATAAAAATATCTGAGATGAATTGGAATAGACTCATTTTTGTCTTCTACAAATTTTTTTTTTTTTTCGATATCAAATTTTCTTAATTGATATTTCAATACAAAGAGTTCTGGAAGAACAATTAACACAGGAGTTTAATGTTACAAATTCTGTATTTTTTCACACAAATATTAGTAGTAACAGCTCCTAACATTCGCATATGTTAACACATATAGTTCACCAAATTAAAACATATATAAAATCCTTAATTAATCGAGTACATGAATTTACTTTCAAGAAATAGTGATCCTATGGAAAATCTAATAGCCATGAAAAAGGAAAATTACACAAGAAAGAAAAAAAAAACAATGTTTTTCTCAAGTGGGAGTACACGCGCCGATTGCCAGTAAGATGCGGAAACACGAAATCGCGTAGGAAATCCGTGAATAATAATCAATGTTATTAAATGCTTTATTATATTCGGGGGAATATGACATCATGCGTCAATGACGAAGTTAACAAGTTCAGTAGTCCTAGAAAATCCTGGCCGCTATACTGAAATTACAGTAATCTAAACGGTTCATTTATAGGGTTTCGATTTCGGTGGTTTTAGCAAGTCTAGTAGAGAAGTAGGAAATCATTCAAACATCAGTTTTGAATGTTAGCTCTCGTTCATTACGAGTTGGATGACAGCTATATTTCTTTTAACGGCAGCTTTTCAATCAGCCATTAAGATTCATGAATGAAAATAAGACGTCTAATTCGTTGCATTGGTGTTTACACGAATCCCATCGACTTTGCTCTGTATGTGCAAGTGCAACTGTCTAAAGACTCTAAACCAGTGTTTTAGGAACCGGACGGACCGTCTGGTTTAACCGGTGCCACTTTGGAGCAGCCAAGCAGAATCTGAAGCTCACAACAAAAGTTAAAGTTGGAAAAAAAAATTGTTTCTCTCTGATAACTTTGCTCTCGTCAGAGCAGCTAACGGAGCACCTACTAATATGCCTTGGATTAAGATTTCCATTCTAAATGATTTTAAATTGGGGTTTGAAGGTTTCAGATAAACACTGTGTATCTATCATACAAAAACAAATGTTTTTGTCCCAATCCAACGGTTCTGGATGGATACTTCAAGACAATCGACGGCCCATATTCCTCTAAAATTGGAGGAAACCGAAGGAGATAAATCGTGGCTGAAATTACACCCCCTTCGTACGCCCTCGTCCGACGTCTCAGAATCAACTACTTCATCCGTTATGCCATGATGGTCATAGGGTTGCCAAAAATAATCCGTCATTATTAGGATTTTATTGAGCTTATTTTGCTCCAGCTTTTCTTCCGTAACGGATAACATAACTTCAACATAAAAAATCATAACTAAATTAGTTGCTCAATATCCTAAATCCTGATTAGCTTTGTTATTGGGATGTCTGGGTGGTTTTTCTGGAAGATATCTCCGATTGATTAATTGTCAGTTGTCTTATGTTGAACAATAGGTTCTTATTTTTCGATGAGGTTTTAAATTCTGAATAAGTAATGAAATTTTGTTGTTGTTATGATTTGATGAATACCCACAGTTCCATTGTAGGTTGTGGTTTCCTTAGCAGTGGCGGATGTGGCATGTAGTGGTATGTATTCTCGATTGATTGGCAATTATTATGATTTTAAGGGTTTTTTTTTTTTTTTTTCATTCTTCATATGATTTGTGTTTGGGTCAAACCACCATCATACAGGGTTCCCTTTATTTTTTCTATGATTTTTTACATAATTGCAAGTTAGGTTTGAGCGAAATATTTGTGTTTGTAATTTTGTATAACTCTTGATTCTGCACCTTCTATGAGGAACTCATACTTGGTTTAGACTGATATTTTTAGAGTTTTGGAATTTGGCAGATTCTCGGAATGGATGCATAAAGTTTTTCAGGATTGTAGGACCTCAATGCTTGATTTTAATTTGCTCACTGCTTTGAACTTTGTTTTGCTTTGAGTATGATATTGTTGTTCTTTAATTCAGTTTATGCTTACATGAATAACTTCTACTCTCTTAATGGATGCATAAAGTTTTTGTGATCCAAGCACTCTTGCCTCCCCTGCCTTCATGATTATCTTTATGTTCTTTTAACAACAAAGAGAGTAATGATCTGGAATCGATAGTTCATTTTGTGAATTAAGGTTTTTTCAAAGATTACAGAATTGTTCAGGTGAGGAAGATATCTGAATCTTGAAATTCATCTTCATGGTTCTTTCAGTGGCAGCAATTAAGAAAACGGGGACGACAACTTCATTAATTACTACTACCAACTTCCCTACTCTAAACAGGTTGACCTCCTTGGTTTTCTCATAGTATAATCCTCTTCCAGCTGAGCCCCCCTTTCTCCTCGGTCCACCGATAAAAAATGTGACACACTTCTCTTAGGAAGCAGTAAGCATCTCGGCTCAAGTTTGCATTGAGATACGGAGGCTTCTTATTCCACAACAACGAAAGAACTTTTTCACTCTTTCATATATTAGGGGATGCCGCACTTTATCATCAGTTACAACTTATAAATCATCAAATTGGAATACCTTCCGAGTCTTGACAAAATTCATCTCTAGACTTCCCTGTAAGTTCCCAACTTCACTTTGTTTTGTTTTGTCTTGTTTTTTATTTGCTTTTATTGAATGGCTTGACAAAGAAATTCCCACATTTGAGAATAATCATGAAACTAATATACGATGGAGTATTTCTGAATTTATTCATACCTGTAAATCATAATACATTTAGTTATTCTGACCATTTCAGTAGTCCTATAGATACGATTCTGCTTTGAATTACCATGTTAAGCTATCTCAGGACAAACCATTGCAATAATTTGAAAAACTTTAATTGGTTAATGTACATGATTCTGATCAGTTCACTGACTCAAGCAATTTAATCTCATGTCTAAGACAACCGCTACTCTAAGTACTCCGCCATCACCAGCAACACCATCTCCGACACATCATCACCACCATTACCACTACCGCAACTTTGATTTCATCATCTAATTTTCATAGATTTCAATTACAAATCTCGATTTTAATCGAAACAACTCATATTCCGATTACAATTACATCTTCGGATTCAACTTCATTCTCTGCCTTCTACGCTACTAATAAATGGTTATTTTTGAGATGCCAAATTTCTTCGATCATAATACCAAATTAAGACAAATTAAGGTTAAGTGGCTGCTCTACGGAAGAAGACCACGGAGGAAGTTACGGTTTTGATTTACTTCTGAAATTACAGATGCAAAATGAACTGACACGGTCCTTAACACGCGTCCTAACAGAAAAAAAATCCACCTGTCTCGCGGAACTAAATTGTCTCATGTGACTGTAGTGTGGCGTATTGGCTCTAACCCCTCACATAATGGCGTCTTGCACGTGAGATATGCACCTTTTTTTTTTCTTTTTTTTTATATATATTTAACAGATTTTCCGTAGCAACAAATTAGCATACAGTTGATGTGTGAAATTTCATTCGAGTAGGAAATGATGGAAGGCTTCATGCGAGTAAGAGATGATGGAAGACAAATTTTAGGGTACTTTAATTGTTGTAAGAGGATAATAGATTTTGAATCATATCTTTGTTTGTAATACTTCAATTACGAAAGATGTCATGAATACTTCGTTTGTAATACTTCATGTAATCAGTATCTTTCTTTAATTCAGTTTATGCTTACATGAATAACTTCTACCCTCTGAATGGATGCATAAAGTTTTTGTGATCCAAGCACTCTTTCCTCCCCTGCCTTCATGATTATCTTTATGTTCTTTTAACAACAAAGAGAGTAGTGATCTGGAATCGATAGTTCATTTTGTGAATTAAGGTTTTTTCAAAGATTACAGAATTGTTCAGGTGAGGAAGATATCTGAATCTTGAAATTCATCTTCATGGTTCTTTCAGTGGCAGCAATTAAGAAAACGGGGACGACAACTTCATTAATTACTACTACCAACTTCCATATTCTAAACAGGTTGACCTCCTTGGTTTTCTCATGATACATTCCTCTTCCAGCTGAGCCCCCCTTTCTCCTCGGTCCACTGATAAAAAATGTGACACACATCTCTTAGGAAGCAGTAAGCATCTCGGCTCAAGTTTGCATTGAGATACGGAGGCTTCTTATTCCACAACAACGAAAGCACTTTTTCACTCTTTCATATATTAGGGGATGCCGCACTTTATCACCGGTTATAACTTACAAATCATCAAATTGGAATACCTTCTGAGTCTTGACAAAATTCATCTTTAGACTTCCCTGTAAGTTCCCAACTTCACTTTGTTTTGTTTTTTATTTGCTTTTATTGAATGGCTTGACAAATAAATTCCCACATTTGAGAATGATCATGAAACTAATATTCGATGGAGTATTTCTGAATTTTTTCATACCTGTAAATCATAATACATTTAGTTATTCTGACCATTTCAGTAGTCCCATAGATACGATTCTGCTTTGAATTACCATGTTAAGCTATCTCAGGACAAACCATTGCAATAATTTGAAAAACTTTAATTGGTTAATGTACATGATTCTGATCAGTTCACTGACTCAAGCAATTTAATCTCATGTCTAAGACAACCGCTAGTCTAAGTACTCCGCCAAACTATCTCTGAAATTAATTGTAGATAGAATTATGGGAAAATTGGATATATGCCCCAAAATCCACTGTCATCTTGGGAATATGCCCCTCAGTTCTCGGTAATATGCCCCAGCCATCCAATTTTCCATCCAAACACGTTAACCAGTCAATATATGCACCCACATTAAATGGCACGTGCTATACATAGACAGATTAACCCTTTTATCACATGTGTAACCCATACGCTCGAGAAAAAAGGAGAGATAACATCGACGACTAAGACGTCGCACAATGTATAGACGGCTGAAATGTGGCCGTGTTTCTCTGGGGGCTATTCCCATCACCTCTCGCTGCTCCCCACCACCACCAGTTACAGAATAAAAACAAAACACAAAAATTAAATTGTACCCAAGAACTAATTACCCATTTAATGTAAACCACTAATCAAAAATAAATTCCAGTTTAATCTGATGTTCAATAAAATAGGCTTTATAGAAAGGTTCAAATTGATTCCTTCTTTTCAATTTTTGGATTAAACGAAGTTTGTATGTGCTGTGCTATTCTCATGTTACTTGATTTGGTAATTAGGTTTGAGCTTGATTCTCAATTGTGTTCGAGGGACAGTAGTGAGACGGGTTTCTATATTTGATTGTAGGTAGTTCTTGTTCTTCTATAGCAAGAGTTTGATTTGTCAAGTACTTTGTCAGATGGGTTTGAACCTTGAAATAGAGTTGTTTGTCAGATAAAGTAACATGGAGGTAAAATTATGAGAATGAGAAGACGGAGAGGGGGAGAAGACGGTGTGAAACCTAGATTTGGTTTGTTCAAGACTTTAACCAATGCGCATCATGGACCGTCCATCATTTTCGAGAATAAACCTTATTTGATTACAACACGTGTCATCGGGAGATCTACTTAAATATAGAAGGTTAAACTTGTCATTTTAGCATCTCATGAGATCTCATATTCCGAGTTTTTGAACGGTCAATGAACGAGAAATTGACCATTTAACTTTCTATAACAGAAACTGTTAGATTGGGACATATCCCCAAGAACTGGAATTTGGGGCATATTTCCGAGATGACAGTGGATTTTGGGGCATATTTCCCAGTTTCCCTATAATTATTTAGGAAATTATTCTTGGATGTCTCATGGTGATGAATTTCATGGGGTTGTACCAAAGAACCTAATATGGAAATTTGATCTTCTGCTTTGCATCGGTGAAGTATATCCCCTTCTAAAAAAATAGGCTTTTGGTCTGTTACCCGTTCGAGCAATTGTCTCATTAGGTTGCTCTGCTGCTTTAGTTGTGGGCAGAAAATAAAAAAATCTGTGTTTTTTGGAAGTTTGAAGTAGAAAATGCCTATAGGATGTGTTTTATGATTCCACCAAGCATTTTACCAAATATTTTCAACTTATTATATGGCTTAAAATTGATTGAAATTGTGTAAATTATGATAATTCTTCCTCAATATGGGAATAGATTGGCATGTTATCCAAAATTTGCTCCGTAAGTTATCTGACCGAATAAGTTAATAAAGAAATCTTATAAACTAAGTGAAATTATTGATAAAAAAGAATTAAAAAAATACTCACTCCGTCTCTAATAGATAGGCAGGTTTGTGTATAAATTTACACACAAACCTGCCTATCTTTTAAAGACGGAGGGAGTAATAATTTACTAAATAAAAAACACAATGGTACATAGAAGGGGACCCGACATTTGGGAACGACTTCACGCAACAATTTTCTGGTCAATCTAGATCGAAACAAATGTTGTAACTTGTAACTTAGCGCAACAGATATTATTAATAAAATAAGATATATTTTATTCCAGCCTCGAATTAATCCTAGGAATCACGATTATCAACAAAGATAATTATTTAGATCTTGGTTTCCTGAATATAAATAAAAATCATAATAAAATTTCAAAAATTTCAGCAAAAACAAATTTTAGTGAACTATCTGAAAATAATAACTAGAAGACTCTTAAATAAATTTGGAAAAAACGGTCAAGAAAGGATGAAAACAACCCAAAACCCAAATATGTTATTTTTGACAAAATAAATATTTTGTTAAATAATGTAAGTACTTATGAAAAGAAACTATGTGACACAAACGGCGTCTCAAACGGACTCTTAACGAAAAAATTATTAGAAAAACACCTTTTTTAAGCCCTAAACAATTGATTTTGACTAAATCCTGAAAACCATGCAACAAAGTGTACGTTTTGATTATTGGGATGTTTTCCATCAAAATAGATCTATCTTGAGCTAAACTACGACACTCGTGTTTTTAACCTCCAAATAGGCTACATGAGCTCATCCGTGCATCATAACTCCGAGATCAAAAGAGTAAAGGAAATTAATTCGTAAGTCAAATCAGGGATTATCATTGGGCGTCTTCTTTGACTTCTCCTGTTGGAACTGACCTTGATATTCTTATTGCTTGGAAGGATAACGTCTTTAAACCTTTTTGGTTGTATGTTATTTTCATTTTTATTTTAGCTGGCTTGTACTTAAGCAGAGTCAGATTTTTCGTATTTGCCTTTGGGGTTCCTTTTTAGCTTCTCTTTTTAGAGGCGAAATTTCAGTTTGGTCTCATTTTAAGTGGTCCCAAGTTAGTTTGATCCCTAATTAGGAATTTGGGATATGGAGTGAAGTTCGAGACAACAAACATATAAATATTACATGGATTTGGATAGTTCAGATTCGATCAAAACTGATCAACGGTTCGTGTTTGGGTAGTAGTTCAAAATGGCATACATACGCATATAATTCGTTTTTGAGATATAAATTCGGATTAGGAAATCCAACATGCATTAACTACTAAAAATATAGAACTTCAAGTGGGAGTTTCATGATTCGTAGTTTAAATCTGTATATATGTTATATACCTAGTAATAATGACAACAACTTATGGTTGGTGCGGTGGTTTAGGAGCTAGCGAAGGACTTTAAAGACAAAAAAGATTAATCGGCCGAGTTGGATGCTAACTCAGCTATGAGTTGGACGACTGCGACTGAGTTGGGTTGGTAGATGAATTATTTAGCCGAATAATTCACATACATATAATATGCAGGGAATTGGTTTAAGTTATTACTTCATGGTCGTGGGATTGGTTTTCCACACCCACATATTTCATTTTTGACAAAAAAAGTGATTAACCGGCCGAGTTGGATGCTAACTCAGCCTTAGTTGGGTTGGCGGACGAATTAGCTAGCCGAATAATTCGTGTATCCAAATTATTTGCCATTATTTCGTAAACCCCATATAATACGCGTACTAGGGATGGGGTTTAAGTTATCCGAACATATCATTTCAATCCAGTTAGTTCGGAAAAATTCTCTAATCATTTTCGAATAATTCGACGAATTACTAACTACCACCAACAAAAGGTGAGTTCAATTCGGTCTTTATTTTATAAAAATATTAAAATATCCAAAAACCCGTTGTCTCTCTCTTATTTTATCTCATTTATTCACGTGATATATAGTTGTACTAGATTTTTTTTCCCTCTTTTTCTCTATTTTCCCTCTACAAGTTTTACTCTTCGGACTGGTCTCGACGAGATCCGCCCAACGAGTACCCATTATACTATATTTCGAAGCATTAATTTATTTCAAGATAATGATAGTTCATGTGCAAGAATGAACACTATTTTAGAGCAGGGTAGTTCATTCTAGCTGTAACAGTTCATTTTGTAGAATAAACTAGTAATGGTAGTTTATTTTGCGGAGTGAAAACTTTTTTGGTAGTTCATTATTATATTTCATATTTTATAATGAGATTGTGATATGTGCTCAAACTATAGAATGAAAGGATAATGGTAGTTCACATTATAGAAATGGTATTATTTTGTGAAATGAACTCGTAATGGTAGTTAATTATGGTACACATTGTAGAATGAACTCGTAATAGGTGTTTATTATGATAATTTATATTGTAAAATGAACTCGTAAATGGTAGTTGTTAAGGAACACGTGATATACGTTCATATTGTAGAATGAACTTTCAATGATGTTTCATATGGAAAAATAAACTCGTAATAACAATTCATTGTACGATTTCATTTGTAGGATGAACTTGTGTGGTAGTTAACTTGGTATAATGAACTAGCTAGTATGGTAGTTTTCTCAAGTAGTTCATTCTATGGAATGAGCTCGTATGATAGTCCTATGGTAACGTGAAAATTAATATCCTCGATACATAGTGATAGTGATACTCGTTTCAAAGGTCTCGCCGAAAGCTTTCCGCAATATATACAATTTACTATTTTTTTGGCTTATAGATCAAAAGATATTTTAATCTTAAAGAAAGAATATTTCTCGCACTGTATTAAGATGGATAACGTCATTGAATATCCACACTTATTCAATTTTAACATTAGTTAATAGTTTCTACTAATTTCTCATCATCACTAAAAAAGATATAGAAGGAGGATTCCTTCACACTTTTATTTTCATACTATTTCACACTTTAGGCATCTGTTTTGTGAATAAAAACCAAATGATATCAGATTTGAAGGTAATATTTTGGGATATGTTCCTCTTGCAAAGCTTTACATGCCTACCGAAAAAGAGCGCATTCCAAGACGTATAACACCACCATCTACTACTTTGAAAATGAACCGTTGAAAATCAACGGATTTTTAACCAATAAAATTAAGATGGGTAGATGGTGAGGTTTAGTATTTGAGAATACGTTCGTTTGTAGTAGGAATGTAAAGCTTCGCAATAGGAATATATCTCCAAAATATTAGTTTCAAATTCGATATTGTTTGATTTTTATTCACATAAATGATGTATAATGTGTAAGATAGTGTGACAATAAACATGTAAAGGATCCTCCCTCAAAAATATAAAAAAAAATAATTTAAGTTTCTCACCTTCACTCAAAAATATAAACCAAAATAAATACTCTAACAGGGTGTTAGTCCTCAAGGGAGTTGGGGGAGTTGGGTGTAGTTGTGTTTTTTCCCGTTAGTCGTGAGGGAGTTCGAGGGAGTCTCTTAAAATCCCCGTTAGTCGTGGGAGAGTTTAGAAGAGTCTCCCCAACTCCCTAGAAAACCCCGTTAGTCGTGGGGGAGTTTGAAAGACACTCTTAAACTCCCTGTTAGTAGTAAAAATTAGAATGATAGGGAGTTTGTTTTTTTTGGGAGTTCTGGGGAGTTCTAGGAAGTTTATAGTGTATTTTTGCCTCACTCCAAATCTCTCAAAAAAGTAGAGATTTTGGGAGAGTCTCTCAAACTCCGTACACTCAACATACCAAACTCTCTCAAACTCCCAATACTCCCTTACACTCCCTCTAAATCCCCAAGATTCAAAATACATTAAACTCCCTCCAACTCACTCGTGGACTAACCCTCTGTAAGTTTCTCACAAAAATAAATAAATAACACAATTGTGAATTGGAGGACCAAGTATCTAGAGAGAAAACTATGGTCGAGAACAAAACTACCAGGGCCGGGCCTGAGATTTTTTTGCCCCAAAGCAAACACAAAGTATGTTGCCCCGTTGTGTAAGAAAAACTATAAGATCAACACACAACAGCATAACTGTATAAGGTTGCTTTTAAGCTTTCTGGCTTCGTTCCAATACTGAAAAGCCAACATACCAATCAACATTTAATCATCGATGATCTTTGGTCTATTAATATTGTAATCAAAATTGAAAACACATGGATGGTGTCCTAATATTCACATAGGAAGGTGAAAAAAGAAGCCCAAAGGCCAAAACGTATAATAATAGTTTGTAACCTTGAGTACCTGTAACATGTTGTATCTCTGAGCAAAAATTCCAGATCTTATCATCATTAGAAAGGGTGCTCTATTTCAACATGTGGGCTAAGTAGAAATTGATTTTGAATTAACTAAATCTAACCAAAATCCCTGAAAAGTGGAATGGAGTTGCATGCATCAACAAAATCCCTGAAAAATAGAATTGTAACTGAATCCATATCTATATTACCCTAAACCTACTGTGAGAGATACAGAGATCAATTTTTTACAAAAGAAAATACATTCGCTAACAACCCACTGAAGTTGGTTTCCAGTCAATTGGAAGATTACTTTGATAGTTGCCATGTTAGATACTACAGAACATTCCTATTTTGTTGCCCCCTAAGCTTGCTGCCCCTAAGTGGAGCTTTCCCTGCTTCCCTTTCGGGGCCGGCCCTGAAACTACTTAGGTGCATTAATGACAAACAATACCTGGAAAACTACTGGCAGATCCGCGTAAAGTACTGAGTGCATACTCCCACTGTTGAAGTTCTTTTTTGCCAGCCATGGCCCGACCAATAGCGAGGAGAGCTAGAGGTAAACCGAGACATTCTTTCGCAATATCTTTAGCAAGATCACGTATAAATGGATCCAGCTCAGTCCCTGTGATTTTCGCACCGAAGAGGAAGCTTAAGAAACATGCCCCTTGACACACGTGCATATGTAAGTAAGAAAAACTTAAATGCTTTTTTTCTTCTTCTATTTCAAAATTCAAATGCATTTTAATTTATGTGATCATATTATGGCCAATATCGAGGAACTAAATGAAGTAAGAAAAACTTAGTTACAAGTGAAAATTATACTATGATTTTATGATTATTGCACTTAAATTCTTTAGAGCGACTGCAATGGTACGACTAAACTCAAAGATCAAAGACCAAAAAAAAAGACTAAATATGAGTTTAATCTGTATTGTGACGTTATGGGGAGAAGACCAAATTTGGTCGCGCGTAAAACAATTTTACGCATGAAGACGGGCGGAAGTATTAGTTACGTTTCATTTCTGCGCGGAATTATAAATTACGTTTCAAACGGGCGTAAATATAAATCACGTCTGTTATCGAGCGTAAATATAAATTACGTTTCGTATGGGGCGGAATCTTAAATTCCGCCCGTTGATCAGACGGATTCCAAATGACCGCTCGAAGAAACGTAAAAATAAATTCCGCCCGAGTTAAACCGTGATGAATTGTACGGACGGACATCTGCTGTCCGCGTGATGAATTTGTCAGGCGTAAAATATTTTTACGCCTGAGACGGGCGTATCCAAAATTTCCGCCCATTAGGTTTTCATTAGGGCGTACTCTTCCTGTCCGTCTGATGAAATCGGGAGAAGAACAGATGAACTGAAACTGAGAATGGGTACTGGTGGAAGAGATGGGCTGAGAAGGAATCTGAGTGTTTCAAATTCAGATACTGAAGAATTAGAGCAAGAATCGAAATGGGTTGGCCTTGAATTCGTGGTTGGTTGGAGGATTGAAAAGAATAGTTGGAATTAGGGTTTTGAATTATAATTTTGAGAAGATAATGATGTTGCTGTGTTGATGGGGTTTCTGAGCTATGTATTATGATCGGAAGTAGAGAAAAACGACAGTTGTTGATGTTGGTTTAGAGCAGTAAAAGTAAGAGATGGTGGTTGATGCTGTTAGATGGAGGTCTTGCTGGTCTGTGCTTGAATGAGATTGCAGGTGGTGTTACAGATGCTCATGGTAGTGATCTTGTGTTGGCTCAAGAATATTTAGATGAATGCCTAGGTTTCAAATAAAAATTGAGGTGTTAGAAGTTGATACCGACAATGAGAAGTGGTTGCTGCCATTGGTTTATGGATGTGATGAAGAGAGGCTTGTAACTGTGATGTAGGTGAAACTGAGCTGCATGTGTTGGCTATTCTGGTGGTAATGGAATAGATGAAATGAATCAGGTGCAGTTGCAAAGCATTTGCTGAGTTGGGAAGATTGCATTGTAGGAGATGAAGATACAACAATGAAAGAATAGTTGTGACTGCACAATGGACTTGGATGATGCTGTTATATTGTAAATGTATGGAGACATTGCAGCTGTGTGTGATGGTTCTGCAATGGCTTTGGCAGTGCTGAGATTACAGGGATTGGCAAGGGAGAGTTGCATCTGGAACTTTGTGTTGGTGTTTTGAACACTGAAATGAGATGCAGTTTGAAGTGATTCTAGTGGTAATTTGAGATTGCAGGTGACCTGGAGTGATGGAATGTAAACTGGTGCAGCTTGCTGGTGATGGCAGTCGAATGAAGCGGAGTTGATACTAGTGCAGTTGCAGTTGGAGATGGGATTGTGTTATTGTTGCAGGTTATGCTTTTGGCCTGAGATGGAGTTGGAGGTTATGATATGTGTAACGTGTTGCCACTGTAATTGGTTATTGAGAATGGTTGAGCTGCATCGTAGGTGGATCTGGTGGTTGTCTGCTGGATGGTATTAAAGCTTCGTTCTGAAGCCAACATATACAAGAAATAAAGGGGTTGTCAGGTTCAAGGAAATACACACAGCTACAAGGAAGAGATGAATGAGTTGATTCAAGTTGCAGGCAAGGAATGGAGTTAATGGGTACTGGTGGAATGATTGAGATGCATATGAAAGTATGTTGCTACTGTGTTCGTCTGAGTTGCGGAATGCGGTGATAGTGGCAGTTGGGAATGTGCAGAATGTTGCAGGCTAAGGATGGTTGATTTATGTTGATTGTCATGAGTCTGTAATGGACTTGAATATGAGTGAACAAGAAAGATTGAGAAACTAGAATTGATTACAGATGAATGAGCATGTGTGCTGGAAAAGATACAAGATGAATAGACATCATGGCTGGATATGCAGTGGTGATGTGTAATGATTGTGCAACACAATTCTGGCCTCTGCAAGATTGCAATGGCTTAAAAAAAAAGTCCGTTTGATAGGGGCGGAATTTTGGTGTCCGCCCCAGAGAGGCGGAATTTTGGTGTCCGCCTGGCAACGTGCGGAATTCTGCTGTCCGTCTCATCAGGCGTAAATTTATGTTACGCCCGCAACAAACGTAAATTTAAATTCCGCCCCACCAACATACGTAAATTTGGTTTACGCCTGTTAACAAACGCAATTTAAGTTTACGCCTGACAACAAACGGATTTTAAATTTACGCCCGACTATATTAGGATTTGGGATTTGGTCGCGACTAAATATGGTCTGGATTTTGATCGTGGGCTGGGTTTTGATCTTTACTCCGTCCCGCTGCGTTAGAAAATCAACCCAAATTTTTAGTCTTCCTCGCCCACTCTGGATGCTCTTGGGATAAACAAAGAACAGCTTTAGAATATAAATTCACAGATACCGACCATTCACCACAAGAGGTTCATCGTTGTTTTAGGGTTGTAGTGGTAGGGCAGTACCTAATCATATCATTTTTTTGTAGGACCCATAATATTCTTCACAGTTTTCTATGCCTAATTGTTTTCCGTAGGAAACCCTGAAGTGAAACATTTGTTACCTGATTCATCATCTGCCGTGTTGTTGCTGCTGCTGCAAGGCTCGTAGGCTCCTAAAACCGTTTGGTGAAATAAGTTCCAAGCTTCATCCTCGTCTAGACATTTTACTTTAATTGGTCTTGCTCCCATAGACTCGCATACGGATTTAATCCTTGTAGTGAAGACAATCTTTGACCTGTTTTTTACTTCCTTTGTGTTATTTCTAACATATGGAATTCCAATTTCTTGTAAATCTACTCTCTTCCAGATATCATCTAACAATAATACAAATTTTTTGTTGTTTAACACTTTGAATATATCTTTACATTGCTTATGTATTTGTGTTGCTTCTGGCCATGATAAACTCAGTTTATCCCCAATTTGGTCTTGAATATTTTTCAAGTCCAAATCCTTAGAAACCACCACCCAAACTACTAAATCAAATCCATGGCTAGTCTTAACAAACTCATTGTTTAGCTCTGTCAGAAGAGTGGTTTTTCCTACTCCACCCATTCCATATAAACCGATTATACTTACGTGGTTATTCTCTTCATTAAACATTAACTTCTTAATCTCATTAAGCGTTTGCGTTGGTTTCTCCCCAGAAACTTCAACACTGGGAATTTCTTGACATCTGGGAATGCCATTAGGAAAGATGCTTTGATAACTTGTGATGCCGAAACAGCCACACAGGCCGGAGATAAATGTGAAGCCTTCATTCAAAAATGTAAGGATGGGAGGCCCTGTTTGCGCCAAACAAGCCAACACTGAAAAATACCATGGCATTTCAAGAAAAATCCGGAGAAACGAAGTGTTTATAATGAAATAAGGAGAAGAAAAGGCAGTAGAAGTTATTGCAGATGAATGAACAAACATATTGGTACTTCTATTCGCCCAATCCATTACTTTATAGTAACATGGTATCGACCTAATAGCCGATCCTCTTCTTCTTCTTCACCTACTTCACCAAAATCAACAATGGCAGGAGATAAAAAGACAATCCATCCGGCGTTTGCTATCAACAACATCAAAACCCTAATCCCTATTCTCCTAGACATCAAATAGGATGAATACTCATCTTGGGTTTTTCTGTTTGAACTCCATCTTCAGGCTCATCGCCTTCTTTTTCTCATCAATGGAGACAAACCCCCTGCAGATGTTGACGCCGACACCGTGCTCCAACTCGACGCTCTCTGTCGACAGTGGATGTTCTCCACCATGGCCAAAGATTTAATGCTCACCGTCCTCAAATCTGGCAAAACTGCTAAAGAGCTTTGGGATCATCTTAAGAAACTCTTTCAAGACAACAAAGGTAACCGCGCTGCGACTCTTGAACGTAAGTTTGTCAATCTTAAGTTTATTGATTGCACTAGTATTGATGATTACTGCGATAAGCTAAAATCCCTGTCCGATCGATTACTTGATCTTGACTTTCCCATGGATGACAAACGCCTTGTGATCCAACTTGTCAACGGCCTTCCGGAGGAATACAACACGATAGCCTCTTTTATCCAACAATCAATGCCGACGTTTGATGCCGCTCGATCCCAGCTGCGTACCGAAGAGATTCGACGCTCCCAACAGCAATCACAGTATGCACCTACGGCTCTTGCCGCTGCAGCTCCACCCACAGATCGCAACAACCAGCGCTCACAGCGTGGTGGTCATTCCAGACGTGGTGGTCATCGCTCATCTGCTCCAGCCACCGGACCACCCTTGCTGCCAACACCTCCGTCCCCTTATCAGCTCTACGGTGCACCTCATCCTATGTACAACATCCACTGTCCACCACAATGGGCAGTACCACCTTTTCCGTATCCTACAGCACCTCCGACAACACATTGGCAGCAACCTTCCAGCCGCGGTTCCTTCCAAGGTCGTGGCCGTACTGGTCAGTCACGCGGTCGAACATCTGGCGTTGGACGTGCACATGCATACCTTACTCCATCCACGGAATATCTTCAACCAAGTGACATTGCCGAAGCATACAGCTCCATGAGTTTATACTCACCTGACGACGCTTTCTATATGGATACCGGTGCTACATCGCATCTCACTGCGGATTCAGGTACCTTGAATACTGTTTTTAATACTAGTAATATTCATTCCATCTTAGTTGTCAATGGTCACAGTATTCCAGTCACTGCCTCCGGTACCAAGTTCATAGATATTCCGTCCCGCACCCTAAAACTCAAAGATACTCTTGTTGCTCCCGACATAATCAAAAACTTGGTTTCTGTTCGTAAATTCACCACTGATAATCATGTGTCTGTTGAATTTGATCCGTCTGGTTTTTCTGTGAAGGATTTGAATTCGAGGAAGATTCTCCTTCGATGTAACAGTTCCTGGGAGCTTTATCCTATTACTGCCTCTGCCGTATCACCTTCAACATCGTCTCTGTCTCATCCTATATCCCTTGCCGTGTGCTCTCATGACATTTGGCACAGCCGTCTTGGCCACCCAGGCAAAGCTATCTTAGATAATTTACGTGCAAACTCTTCAATTCAATGTAATAAAACTCAGTCTACCAAACTTTGTCATTCTTGTCAAGTTAGTAAACATGTTCGTCTGCCATTTTTTGAATCAAATTCTGTTACTTTTGCTCCTTTTGATATCATTCATAGCGACTTATGGACCTCACCATTACATGTTGATACCGGTTTTAATTACTATCTTATATTGCTAGATGACTTCACAAATTATCTATGGATCTTTCCTCTCAAATTAAAAACCCAAGTTTATACCAAGTTCTTGGAATTTCGTTCCTTCGTTAAAACTCAGTTCGAATGTGAAATCAAATCTTTTCAATATGACATGGGTCGTGAATTCGACAACTCATCGTTTCATGAATTTGCTCACAAACATGGGTTAGTTTTCCGTTTCTCATGCCCTCATACCTCCTCTCAAAACGGCAAAGCTGAGCGAATGATTCGTCGTGTCAATGACATCACTCGCGCACTTATGTCTCATGCATCTATCCCTCCAAAATATTGGGCCGACTCCTTACACATGGCCGTCTACCTCCACAACATTCTTCCTTCCAAAATCCTAAATTTCTCTTCTCCGGTGTCCATTCTCTATCAACGTCAACCAACCTACTCTCATATTCGTACTTTTGGTTGTCTTTGCTACCCAAATCTTTCCGCTACCACTACTCATAAGCTTTCTCCTCGTTCCACTAAGTGTGTTTTTCTTGGGTTTCCAACCCATCACCGTGGTTATCGATGTCTCGACTTAGCCACTAACAAAATCATCTTGTCTCGTCATGTGACCTTTGATGAAAACGTGTTTCCATTCAAGAACACTGTCTCTACTTCATCAAACTGTCAAGACTCTCCCTCTACACCATCTTCCACTCTCCTTCCCTTTCGTTTCTGTTACCCAACATCTCCTAATCCTACTGTCCAGCCTCCTTCCGCTGCTACATCAGTTCCTTCCTCTACTGCACAGCAACGCCCTGACGTTGCTCCACCATCTTCCGCCACTGCACATACTCCGTCTCCTGCAATACAGCCCTACACACCTCCTCATCGTCGTTCCACTACAGCACCTCACCTCCACATTCCCCCAAAGCAGCAGTCAGCTCCCACAGCTCCTGACAGCAACACTTCAGCACCTGCAACAGCGCCTGACTGCACTACTTCAGCGCCTGACTGCACCTCTTCAACACCTGCAACAGCGCCTGACTGCACCACTTCAGCGCCTGACTGCACTATCCAGGCGGTCACGCCTTCATCTTCTGCTCAGCCTGGAACTTCAGCCAACTCCTCTCGTCCTGTCACTCGTGCATCTCGTGGAATCTTCCGTCCCGTTCACAGATTGAATCTCAATGTTCAGACACAACAGCACATCTCCAATTTGCCAAAATCTCACCTTTATGCTCTTAGGGATCCCAACTGGACCAAGGCCATGCTAGATGAGTTTATTGCTATGTTAAAAACTAACACTTGGGATCTAGTACCACGACCTATTGGATCTCATGTTATTCGTTCCATGTGGTTATTTCGTCACAAGTTTAATGCAGATGGTACATTGCAGCGATACAAAGCCCGTCTTGTTTCCAATGGTAAATCTCAACAGGTTGGGGTTGATTGTTTTGAGACTTTCAGTCCGGTTGTTAAGCCTGCCACCATTCGTACCGTTCTCAGCATTGCCACATCAAAATCTTGGCCGATTCACAAATTGGACGTTAAGAATGCTTTCCTACATGGGGACTTATCTGAGACAGTTTATATGCATCAACCTCCGGGATTTGTTGACCCTGCTCGACCTGATTATGTTTGTCGTCTTCGCCGTTCTCTTTATGGTCTCAAACAGGCGCCTCGGGCGTGGTTCCAGAGGTTTGCGACTTTCATCACAAGTTGTGGTTTTCGGGGTAGTGTTTGTGATCCATCTCTATTTATTTACCGGTCCGGCCGGGAAACTGCATACTTATTACTATATGTTGATGATATCATACTCACTGCCTCTACTGATGCTCTCCTAGCCCGCTTTATCGACCTGATGAAACTGGAATTTTCTATGACTGATCTTGGCCCGTTACATCATTTTTTGGGTATTACTGCTTCTCGTTCTTCCTCAGGGTTATTTTTATCTCAGTCACTCTACACAAATGACATCATTGCTCGTGCATCCATGACGAACTGCAAACCAGTAGCAACTCCGGTTGACACGCACTCTAAGCTCAGTGCTACTTCTGGACCAGCACTTTCGGATCCTACTTTATATCGTAGTCTGGCCGGAGCGTTACAATATCTCACTTTCACTCGACCGGATATATCTTATGCGGTTCAGCAGGTATGTTTATTTATGCATGACCCTCGGGAGCCACACATGCAAGCCATTAAGCGCATTATTCGATACCTACAGGGCACTATTGATCATGGTTTGTCTCTCTCGGCTTCGAATATCTCTGGCCTCACCGCCTATTCTGATGCTGATTGGGCGGGCTGTCCTGACTCACGCCGATCAACATCTGGTTACTGCATTTTTCTTGGAGACAATCTTGTCTCTTGGTCTTCCAAACGTCAAGCAACGGTGTCTCGCTCCAGTGCTGAAGCAGAATACAGGGGTGTCGCTAATGCTGTGGCTGAAACGACCTGGCTCCGGAATTTACTTCTTGAGTTACATATGCCATTACAACGGGCCACTCTAGTGTATTGTGACAATGTGAGTGCTGTCTACATGTCTGGTGATCCGGTCCAACATCAACGTACAAAACATGTGGAGATTGACATTCATTTTGTTCGTGAACGGGTTCGTATTGGTGATATTCGTGTCTTGCACATTCCTTCCGAACATCAATACGCTGATATCTTCACCAAGGGTCTTCCAAGACAATTGTTTATTAATTTTCGTTCTAGTCTTAGCGTTTATTCCTCTCCCGCTCAGACTAAGGGGGTGTAATAGAAGATACTCTACCTTATTTACGGTCACAGGATATTCTCCTTAATTGACCAAAATTATAATAATATATATGGCCATTATCTCTCAAAAGAGGGGAAGGCATTATACCAAAAACTCTAACACTTAATGTGCATTCTCAGACAAGTTGCGTTTTCCCAAGCCAGTAACCGAGACCACATTTCATTTCAAGTCCTAAGACTATCTTAAATGCCTATATACTTTGCTCAAATGATATGTTTAGTTTTCCTTTCATGCCAGCTACCTTTAGAAGTGGTGAAGACGGTGATCCCCAGAGTCTACTTCACTGTCGCTCATAATGCACAAAAGAAAGAGTCGGAATATGAAAATTAGACCTTGCACTAATCGAAATTAAACATTTAAATAAATATTACAGGCCACACATAAATAGATTCAACTTTCCAAAAAGCTCGATTATGTTTTTGTTTTTCTTTCCAGATAGACAGATCACAAACAAGCTTTTCCAGGTCCATGAACTTCGAAATAGCTTTTCCAAGTCCTTCAAGTCTAACTCCAGTCTTCATATTTTTTCCTCAAAAGTCTTAAAACTATTCCAATGCCTTAGCGGTTGACAGGTAGATGTGCATTCATTCAAAGAAAAAGAAGATGGATGTGGGAAGCTGCCAAAACCACCAACCATCCACTAGATTAGCCTCTTTGTTGGTATATGTTTTTAAATTAACAAGTTGCGTAGGTAACAATTGAAAGCCAGGTTCATTATTATTTATTATTGCCTCCGTCCTAAATTAACAGTCCAAATTGACTTTGTCAAAATATTAAAAAAATTTTATAAAATGTTACTAATCCTCGACCCGCTATATTTAATATTATATTATTACCAAAACTAAAATTGATACAAAGATAGTGAATAAATGTTTTTATTTTAAAAAACGAATGATGATAGATACAAAGACATTGAATAGATTTTTTTCCTCATATATGGTGATAATATTTAAGATTTGGAATTAAGTTTATATTAAAAATGATTTTACGGTATAAAAAATAAAGGGTATATTTGATAGTTTAAGGAAAAATTATGTCCATAAACAGAACGGACAAATAAAAAAGGACAGATTAAAGTCGAAATTAGGACAGATAAAAAAAGACGGATGGAGTATATATTTTGATGAATATAACGCTATCTTATAATATGTTGATTCGTTTAAGGATACAGGAATAAAGTCAAGCTGGACACTACGGATGCGACTAAAAATAGTCATGTGTCCGCATTGGGCTCACGTACGACACTTAGACACGTACGTATAACCCGCAAATTATTTCAATATAAATATCTATTAAAAATGTTTGAATTTTTATGTATGTACTAGTATAACACACATGTGATGCACCTATCGTTCCGTCCGTTTCATTATTATTATTTTTTTTTTCCGATAGTAGTCTTAGTCATTGTTATATTTTTTTACCTTGCAAATGATCCAAAAAAATATAAATCTTATTCTTTTACCATATAAATATGTTTACTCGACTTTTTGGATTTAATCATAAATGTCTGAAATTAATATAATAGTTTTCTTTATTTTTTGGATTTTTATCATAATTACGTCAAATTAATTTAGTAACTTTTTTTAGAAAAACTCGTCGCACATGATTTTCAAAAAATTATACAGACTCGGTGTAATTATACGTAATAATTTTAGGCCGTCCAGTCAAAGATCATGGTCATCTATCCGTTCGACATATCGAATAATGAAGGTCGTCCGTCGGGTGTGTACCAACCACCCAACCAGTCTACGCCATACGTTGTAAGATCAACGCACCATATTTCACGAAATTTCATCCGACAAATACAAATGCTTTTTTTCCGAGCCAATGAAAATGCACGGTCTCACCAACCAATAGGAGGGAGGGTAAGATCCATCAGTAATACGTTTATTCTGGAGTGAGAGATGGGATTGATTTTTTAGATTGTTAATCTTGGTCACATATATTATACGTGGTTTATTTTTTCGGGGTTGTAATACAGTCGAAGTTCGAAACAATCTCTACTGTTCTATGCTTTCCATCTAATTCTTTTGGATTTAATGGTTCATCATTATCAACATCCCCATTTCTCTCTCCTGAAACCTCCCGTACATTTTTTGCTTGAATTTCCAGATTTCTTCCCCGATTACTCTTGATTTGTTTGGTATGATCTGATTTGTCAGATCTGCCAGGCATATCATATAATTGTATGTAAATTATAAATAAAAAAAACCATTGTTTTCTTAAGCGATTTTAGGTTTTAGATTTTAGTTTATTCAATAATCAATCATCAATGGCATGTAGTTCTTGTCGTTGGGATGTTTTCTCATCGCTTATGGTTTATATCCGCCATATAGTTTTTTTCTTACATGTATTTACACTGATCTTTTGCAACAATACGTTCAACTGTGAGCATATATTTATGGGCAGTTGTATTCATCGGCAACGAGTTGTAGAAAGGGTTGATAGATTTCTATATGTATCTGATCTGATAGACACACAGAATAATAGTTCGAATGAGACTTTATTACAAGATTTCCTTCCTGAAAATTTGGTAATTGCAGGTAAGAATATATATATTTCAGGAAATAGCGAGGAGAATACGCTGATTTGGTCTCTATCTATATTGGGTAAATTCTCAATAAAATCTTGTTCTAAAAGTCTTGTAATTGTAAATGATACTCCGTCTTTTTGGACTATTGGTGAATTTCCCTGGAGGAATTTTCAGTTATTCAAGAATATTAGCAGATTCAATAGTGGGATTGATCCAACTTGCAGTTTATGCAAACATGAAATTGAATCCATCACTCATCTGTTCTTTAACTGCCCATGGGAGAAAATGGTTTCCAATAATTCTTCACGGGAATTTGTATTTGATGATATTGTGGAAGATGGTATAAGATCTCTTATACAGTGGCTGGATGATCAAGAAGTCTCAACATTTACATTGGGTATTTGTCTTCTCTGGAACATATGGAAGATGCGAAAGGATGTAGTTTTCAATAATGTTTCTTTCTCTGTTGGTCAAATTGTCAAAAAAACAAAGATGGACTTTCATGCCTGTATATTTGAAGTTGAACAGTATTATGATCGGAATGATGCAGTTAATGTTAATCAAGACTAGATCCCTGCTTCTATCTCTTTCACCAAGATTAATGTGGATGCGAGTTTTATTCCAAATAATGGAGCAATTGCTAAAGATTATCTGGGTATGTATGTTGGTTGCAGAACAAGTACGTTTGATGCTACTTCTCATCTCATTGCAGAAACAAAAGCCGTTATTCTAGGATTCGAATTGGCTGGAAGGTTTAATATTGATAGATTTGTTATTGAAAGTGACGTTGTTATTACTGCTAAAACGATTCTGGGAGTTCAGAAAGATATTCCATGGAGTATCTTCTCGCTGCTTTGCTAATCAAAAGAATCGGTATTAAATTTCAAAAAGTTGGGCTTGTTTATGTTTCAAAAAATGTAAATTGTCTGCCTTATAACTTATGCCAATATGCAATGTATGTGAATGTATATGGATGGTGGTATTCTCAATCTCCACCTGGTTGTATTTCTTCAAACCTCAACTTGAATGAGATAGTTTAATAAAGTGTTCCTTGGGGCTTCTTTAGCCCCTTGATGGAAATGTTAGTGATCATGAAGAGTATTCTGTTCTACTACAATCATGGCCAGTTGATCATATGAGTTTCCTTGAGAAATGCATAATTGCAGTGCTGGCAATTTGCTTGTTTTGTTGCGCTGATAGTGTGCTTTGCTTGTTGCTCGTTCTGTTGCGCTTTGTTGTTTGTTGTGTTTGCGGGGCTGTGCTTATTACTGGCTTTGTTGCACATTATCCTTTAGAACATACATGTATTAAGATTTAGATCGTATGATGGTTAATACTCATTTTTCAATCTGCAACTTTTAGTTATCTACTTTTAGTTATCACATAATTCCTCACCGAACTTCTATTTGCAACTTCCATTTTCAACTCATTTTGATGGATAATACTCATTTTTCAATCGAACGAGGAACGCCAAACAAAGAGAGAAGAAGAAGAGGATAATTTTTTTTTCAAAACTAAAAAATTTCGATTCCCCCTATTTTTGTTTTTGATTTTGATTTTCGTTAATAGATTCATTTAGATTAGATATATGATTAGATTTATATAGTTATTAGGTTAGTTTTAATTTAAATTAAAGTAAAGGGTAAATGTGTACTTATCTAACTTTAGGACACCCCTTATAAGTATAGGGAGGTTGGTCTAATAAGACCATGGTCCATCCCAAAAAAACCATGGTCCCTAAAAAATGGTTCTACTGGTAACGTTGGATGGGCCGAATTAGTACGTCCGTTTCTAATACGGAACGGAAAAGTCGCTGATAATTCGCAAAGCTCATAAAAGTCACGAACCATGTTCGGAGTTGCAATAAGACGGCCGAATAATGTGGGAACGTTTGGTACGTAATAATTCGCTAGGCTCAGCAGTATACTTTGTTGGAATCAATTCGTCAAAAATGATTTTTTTGATGTCTTTACTCTTTATACAACTGCATCTGGGCTTTGAGTCCCACGAATTTGACTTTTTTTTGGAAACAGCTTACTATTATGGGTGCATACATCTGGGCTTTGAGTCCCACGAATTTGACTAGGTTTGACCGAACCTACTACTTGAACACCGCCAAACAAAACACTAAAATCTACTCACATTCTTTCTTCTTTGTTTCTTCCTTGCGCTCCTCTCCAGATCTCTCTCGCTCCAGCCGCCATAAACCCTAGACCAAAAAAAATCATCAATTTCGACTGCAGAAAACCAAACCAGAATCACCCGAAAGCTGGGAACTGTGAATTGTTTCTTCCATCCCCTCGTGCAGTTGCGAAATTAGGAAATCAAAATTGTGTTTCCAAATTTGGTTTGATTTCCTGTTTTTTTGGTTATTGAAGCCTATATAAGAGGCCTACAGAATTCCATATCCAATTAGTTATTGTTCTCTAGTTTTTTTTTGTGAATCTATTAATTTTGCACAAGTTCTCATTGTTTAATTAGTAGATCTTTGATCCAATCTACTTTAGGGTTTTGAAAATGGCTTCTTCATCTCCATCTCGAACAACTGATCTCTCTGTAACTGTTAACAATATGGATCCCTCAGAACTCAAGGACCTGGCTTATTACAAGAAACATATTGATCCGTCGGAACCCAAGGACCATGAATTACAAGCGATGTGGTCCAGATTGATGGTGGCACAAGATCATGCGACTACCGAGGAGGAAAAACTATCAGTCAAGCGCCAGAAAGAAGAGTTGAAGGCTGCCGCTGCCGAGAGGCTGAGAGAGTTGAAATCAAATGCGGTCTGTACTCCAATACTGCGGGGGCTAACAGTTACTGAGGCGAATAAGATGCAGAAGAAAATCAAGAAACGGTCGGCGCAGGCATCAAAGTGGGTATCAAAGAACGCTGAGAAATGCTTCAAGGCATTCGAAGAGCATATGAAAGAGAAAAAAGAGAAAGAGAATGTCTAGGCTACGCTTCTCTCATATTGTGATTATCAGTTTCGTTGAAATCTCTTATCAATATACACTACTATAACTTCTGAATTCGTTTATGTAGTGTATTTTTTTGTCTAATGAATTGCTGGCAATAACTATTCTGCAGCAGTCCTATATATATGATTACTTCTTTTTACCAGTGAACTTGTTGTGTTGGGTTGAGTATTCATTACCTGATTAGATATGTTGAACATAACTGCGGAAGGATTAGAATCACACAACTGGCACACTATAAGGACTCTTTCATAGCCGAAGCATCATTAGACCACCAGAGTGACTGACGATGACCACCTAGGACAATCTGATAAGAGATTGTGGTCTCTTCCCATTTTAGCGTAAGCAAAATTTGAAGTCATAACTTTATTCACATATTGGCGAACTCCTTCAAAAAATCCTCATTCTCTTTGTTATGAGGCGAAGTTTATAGGTGGATAATCAATCCAATTCCTGGCTGTCTTTACTTTAACCACTCCCTTTGCAAGAGTTTATAATGGTTCACTATAAATTACTAACTAGTCATGCAGGGTAGTAAAAAGGCTCATTGAAACCATATTAATTGCTTACAATTCCTTAATAATATGCTCAAAGGGTTTGATAACGAAGAATTAGAAACTTGAATTCTTTACATCTTCTGCGTCCTTGACTAGTTGTTGAACCCTCCTCTTTGAATCATACTTCTCCAGTCAGCAACATAACAAGAGGTTCATCTAGTCGTTGGCTCAGATTCTTCACCACATTGTCCTGATAAATATCAAAAACTGAAGACAGATAAAGATACAACATACATACAATAAAACTTTTTTTTTTTTTGATCGTGAAATATGAATTGTTTACAAGCAAACACAAAAAGAAAATTAATACTCTCTCAAGGTTTCACTCGAGAGTAAGGAGTGAAAAATAGCCCGAAAACCCAAGAGACACAACCTTCTTATCGAAGCCCAAGAAACCCATTACAAAACGCCCATTAAGATAGAGGACCCAAGACAGTTAAGAACTTATGTGTTGGGATACCAACGCCAATCTAAAATACGGGTGCCTTTAGTAATTAGTTTAGGGTTATTTACTTGTTTCCCAAGATATGTCTCTATAAATATATTAGTTTGTTCTAGGATCTTAATTATCCAATGAATATATAGAGTTTTGAAGTTTGTCAATCAGTGGCGAATCCCCAATAAAAGGATTTTTATCGTATCAGTTTTGGATCTCAACATTTGGATCAGAGCAGGTACATTTCATCTTCCACTGCAAAGAAAAAAAAATGAACGGGTGTTGCTGACGTTATCTATCGAAAAGCATCAAGCCGACGAAAAATGAACGATTGCTGCTGACGTTATTTATCGAAAAGCATCAAGCCAACGAATCAAAAAAAAAAAGACAAAATAGAAAAAAAGAAATCCAAACGATTGTCGCAACAGTCTATCAAGGAAGTATCATCATCTATCTGGGAGGAGCAAAGTACGACGACAAACAAATTGGTTGGCGTGTGTTAGTGGAAAGGTGAAGTTGCTGGTTATTCTTTGTTGGTTACATACTATACAACAATAACTGACAAGGTGCCACAACAAAATACAAGGTCTCGTCATTATTTGTTGTAAACATCAAGGTCAACAACAACCTCCACAATCAAGCACGTTAAAACAAAAGGCTCCATGATATTTGTCCGCAAGCCATCAAGGTCCACAATCAAACCCAACAACATCATGCTGGCGGTTCTTGTTATGGTTCCGGAGCGAGAGTTGATTTTCCAAGTGCATCGTATAACAAGAGCATGTCTTCTAGGCCATGGTAACGTCGTTCCGTCATACGGTTCAAGCTTGACAAGGTTATGGAAGCCGCCTTGGCGAGGAGTTACAATGCACGAAGAATACAAAATATTTGGGCACTTTTAGGATTTGTTAGTTTAAGATTTTTATTAGCTTTTGGATTTATTTAAAAATAATGTTCTTAGAAACTTGGTTTTTTCCGAATCAAGGGTCGTTACTTTAGTCTTAGGATCCAATTTGAGGACAAGTTATGTTTCAAGGGATTGGGATGTTGGGATACCAACACCAATCTAAAATACGGGTGCCTTTAGTAATTAATTAGGATTATTTACTTGTTTTTCAAGATATGTTCTCTATAAATGTATTAGTTTGTTCTAGGGTTTTAATTATCCAATGAATATATAGAGTTTTGAAGTTTGTCAATCGATGGCTAATCCCCAATCAAATGATTTTTATCGTATCGGTCTCAAATTTCAACATTATGCAGGAAATGAGTTTATGTAAGATGGGAACTAAGATGAGGTGAGATTGGCAGGGTGTAAATGGGACAACATCTTCAATCCATGGAATTCAAGTGAGACGAAGGGATAAGAGAACTTCAATCATCCATGTCTACCTGACCCTTTAGATAACCTATAAATGCCAGATCTCTAAACAGCTAAAACTACAGTGATAGCAAACTAGAAAGAATTGATTTTAGTAATTACAATGATAAAATTAAGGCTTCTCTTAAATGTATCCCACACATTTATTAACCATACCCATTTAAAATAAGTGCTTAAGTTGCCCAAACAAACCTTTACAATTATTCGACATAGCCACGAAATTATGTATAATTATTATATATTGCCCATAATAATAAGATAATCATCAAAACCCTAAATCAATATCAACATAAACAAAAAAAGTAAAAAAATTAATTATCTAATCAAATTTATGTAAGATATTTGACATAGTTAATATTTTTTTAAGAATAATCAACACCCATAGAAAAAAAAATCTTCTAGATTTTTTTTTTATAGATTAGGTTTATGGAGTTATAGGAGAACGGTCTTAGGAAAAGAATTAAAACCTTATCGATGAGGTTGTTGTGGAATTTTTTTAAGGGAACATCTAGAATATACACCCCGATCAATTTTGATGTAATCATGATTAAGAAAAATTTATTTTAGAGAAAATAACAAATTAGGATTTATTTTGTTTTGGGGAAAAGATAAGAATTAGAGTTTATATGTAATTGTTCAATTTGTGAAAATACTAAAGAACAATTACAATTAATTTTAAGAATGATTAAGGAAAAAAGTTAGGGTTTATTTTGATTTTGAGGAAGAAGGATATACGTTTAAATGTTTGCAAGAAAATTAAGACTTGTTTGGTTTTTTATTTTAACTTTTGACTTTTCATTTTAACTTAAACTTTTTGGGCTATGATTAATAAAAGTGTACGCTACATTTAAGATAAGCCAAAATTAAAACTAATCTTAATAATTATATAATCATTAGTAATTATACAAACACTTCGTCGACGTCAACATAGCTTCTCTCATCCTCATCTTACCTCCTCACTTTTAGTATTTCTATGACACTTCAAGAAAGCTCATTGGACTCATGGATTCTTCAACCATTTCAAACTTGGATTTAAATTCAATCCCTCGTCCTAATTGTTATGTGTGTATTGGTGGTGTTGTGTTTATTAGTGTTTTAATGTAATTCAAATTGTAATATTAATAGGTGTTTGTAGAGTCTTATCCCTAGAATATATGCATTTCTTAGTGTTTAAAGCTAATAGGATTTGTATACGGTTATCTTTAGGTATCCATTGTGTTCTGCATTTTCTTATGCAGTTATGTAACGTCTCTCTGTGTATAAATATGCAATTAATGAATGAAGAAGAGGAGAGAATTATTATCAAACAAAAGTGTTAATCTTTTAACAAGAAGATTTAGTGTCCCTTGAATGATACTAGAGGTCCATCAATCCAACTGAGCACACTTGCAGGATCAAGTTGTATAAGAATTAGCCCTTGCTAATAACAAAAAAAAGGAGTAAGAATAGATTTGGCGGTTTCATCTTCCCACACTAGGCTTCCCACCATTCCTTTTGTCCTTCAATCTTTCTTAAAGTCATGGCATCAAACGGCAGCTTCTTCAATTTCGGAAAATACATCACTATAATATGCTTTAACACAGGGAATTTCACATTATGATTGCATATCCTTTATAGATTTCCTAACTCATACAGTTTCATCGTCGGTAGTCTTCGAAAGGTAATATCACAGTCGGTTACCCCTGGAAACCTGTAGGATATTATTTCTTCTAATATATTCTGATAACCCATATCAAGGATCTCAAGATTCTGAGCATATATCAGCCATGATACGTCCTTCAATTCGTGACAACCCATGATTCTTACATGTTTAAAGTTTACAAAGCACGACGATTGTTGAAGCATATCACACACTATGTCTAATTGTGCCACAAGTTGAATTAGTAATACCTCCAAGGACGTGCACAAAGTAACTTTATCCTCCGCACAAACGCTACTTGTACTTGGGATTTTTAGTTCTCTCAACCCACTACATCCTCGAAGATGAAGTATCTTTAAACTAGCCATGTTAGCAAGACTAACCGATGTTGGCGACAGTGGTGAGGATGGTGACAGCGAGATGGAAGATGTGCCTCTTTCTATTTCGACCATCAACTTTTTGGTGCACATTTGCAATTTGACAGTAGTTACTAACTTTTTCAGAGCAACATTGCTTTCTATAGTGAGTCCCAGAGACTTCAGATTTTCTAACCTTTCTAATTCATCCAGGCTTGGCCCACCTCTTTTTTCCCAGTTTCTTAGATTCGAAAAATATAAGTCCAACGTCTTCAAACTTACAAGAGAATCAAAAGTACCTGGTTTCAGAGTAGCATTAGAACTAAATGACGTCTTTGCTAAGTTGAGATACTGTAGTCCAGACAATGAAGAAATACTTGCTGGGAGATTGTCGATTTCCAGATGTTGAGGCATGCTTAAAACTTTAAGCCGGGGCATGTATTGAAAAAATTCATCAGACAGAGTTCGAATCTCACTTCCTCGGAGCAACAAAGTTAAAAGATTTCTGCATTTTGGAGCTCCAGTTAGTTTTGACACAGCTTTGGATCCTGTTAGAGATATCCGCTCATCGAACTCCCATTTATGGAGGTCTTGTTGTTCTTGAATGGAATCCTTCAGATTTATCTCTCCAAGACCTGAGGAGGCTAACCAAATTGCCAACTCACGGATAACATCATGCATTTTTACCCCGTGTTCCACTAGCCCATATTCCTCGATTACACAGCTTTCTAGCAAACATGCACTTTTAAGACATTCGATTACATCACGTCCTTCAAGGCGATCACAAACTTCATTTAAGAAACCTTCTCCTATCCAAACATCTATTAATTCTTCTATCTTAATGGGATAGTCTTCTGGGTATAACGAGCAATATAAGAAACATGACTTCAGTTTTCCATTTCTTAAGTAATCGTAGCTTAATTTCAGTTTACGTAATACTTCATCCTCCATATCTGAAAAAAAAAAATATTTATCACCACATAGTTTCTGATAAGTACTGGAAGATATCTCAATGTTGCTGTAATTTTTAAGCTGAAGAATCTGAGTCAGTTACCCACCAACCGACCCGACCCAACCCGCCTTATTGTGAGTCGGGTGAAAAGCGACCCATTGTTATGGTGGGTCGGTTGCGGGTGAAAAGTTCAATTATCCACCAGCAGTGGGTCGGGTGGTGGGGTAAGGCCAAACCCGACCAAACCCGACCCATGTGCAGCCCTATCCGTAACACTATTTTTGTTTTCTATTTCTATTGCAGGTAAATATAATAGATGAGGCAATTGCGTGTTTTTGTATTTGGTAGGCTTCTTCGCCCTTACATCATTTATGACTTTTATCATATATCAAGATACAAAAATACCATGATCCGATGATCAACAGATTTTAATGTGCCAACAGATTCAATTGGCACTCTGTAAAAGGACTTTATGATATTATAGTCAGTCAAGAAACCTTCTGACAATCAAGCAAGCAATCGATACAATTAGGGCTTTCTCCAAGCTGATTTTAGTTACAGAAAATGGGTATGTCCTCCTATGAGAAATATAAACTCTATTTAGAACATATGGATATCTTCATGTGTATATATACAGTTGAGACAATATCATGCTTCATGACTTGGATATTTAGGACTTTGCTTTTTGCAAGGATTTTCCCTTGAAGGATCAAGAATATAAGGCTAGCTTATGATGAGACTCTTGCTTCTATCATGGATGGGCCTTATGGAAAGTTGTACATACAGAGACGTATATCCTTCCAGCAAAGTCACAGTAGTTCTTGAAAGAAGCTGAATCAAGATGGTACCTTGAACTCCTACTGTGAATAATATCTCATACATACAATCGTATAGTTCTCAAATTGTCTTTAGTTCACTTAATTATATATATATATATATATATATAAGCCATATTGTGCATGCAAAGGGGATATGCAAGTGATGCAATATATCTGTCTTTCTTATGTATTTTCTTGCAGAGCCCTCGATAAGAATTGATTTGCAAAGTTTTGTAGACACGTCAACAATTGTTGTTCAGTACTTTTACAGGGTTAATTCTTTCAAAGAATTCGGAATAGAATGGTCACATCTCGCATTGGGTTACTGAGCATTCCGTCCTATACAGAGTTTAACATTAATTCTGTAACGGAGGGAAGTGTTTTGGCCAAGTTACAGATGCTTGGAAAATATTTGTTGACACGAATATTGTTTCCAAGGTTATAGTGAAAGTGATATAATATTAATTATTGCTCCTCATTGTGGTTAGGATAAATGACGATAATTATATTTAATCACAAATTAGAGAATAAGTTGCGCCACTCAGCCTAGAATACATTTTATTTTAGGATTATATGCAGAAGTAGGCCTGGTCTGGACCCTCACTTTCATTTCTAGGCCACTTTTTTTATTTCTTGCAAAACTAGGCAAGTTAAACGGATTCCATCCACTTTAACCATCTCGGTCAATTTATCGCGTTGACTTGTCAATATCTCGCCAAAATATCATATAGGGAGATCTCTGAAATGTCCTTCACACGTGTGTGTCAGTCACACACGTTAAGATGTCCACGTGTTGCTAAAATGGGCTTTTTACAAATCTAAAAGGCAAATTCTCCGAGTCGATTCAATCTTTATCATTAAAACCCAAATATGAGTATCAATTAGCACTCGATTCGGCAATATTCAACATGCATACAACCCTAAAATCGGCATCAACTCGATTTCAATCTCCTACTGTACTTTCAATTTAATCGATTATAATGTATGAACCAACATCGTGCTGTAATTGACTTGAATCTATGAGTGTTTATGCAGAGATTGAAACAAGAAAATGAAGATCTGAGATGTTTAATGATGAACAGAGTGAAAATCGATGTTGCTGACGGTCTAATCAATGTTTTCATTAATGGGGTTATGTTGATGAATAAGAAGATGGGTTGCTCAAATTGAGTTTGAAACCATAAGATTTGTTGATTTCAGAAGGATGTTTGATTGATTGTTAGTGCAGAGAAAGATAGCGTTTGCTGCAGAAAGGGTGGTTCATGTCGAATACAAGCTGAGAAAGGGGTGTCAATTGTGGTTGTTATGAATTTATTACAGAATTAGAGTGAAATGGTTGTTGTGGAGGTTGAGATCGATGGGATCTGTGCTGCGGAGGTTGAGATTCAGAAGAAGTTGTGTAATTTAAGAACCAAAATTGAGACAGAGATGAAGAAGTGGAAGGTGGGTTTCAATTGAATTGAGAGAACGAAAAGGTGTTGGTTGTTTGACCTTGAAGTTAAGAGAAGGATGTGCTGTAAGAGAGTTGTAATGATGTTGATGTGAAATAGGTGATGGTAGAATTGATTTGAGTCCGTTGTTGTTGTTCCGAGCAGTATCTGAGAGAGGGTTATGTTGCTCAGAAATGTGGAGAGCTGATGGTTTGAGAGAGAGAATGGTTGTTACAGAGGAGATGGAGGCACTTGTGGAACTGCAGAGTGGTTGAGGTACTGTGTTAATTGAATGAGTGCAGTTTATAGTGAATTGGTGGGTAAGTTTGATGGCTGAAGGGATGAGCAGGTGGAGTTGTTGATGCAGTGCTGCAGGAGTTGCTGCTGTGTGCATCACTGATTTCAGCTAAAATTGAAGGTATATTGCATCTGCAGGAATTGATATTAAAAGGCTGGTTGATGTTGGAGTTCTGAAATTGATTGAACATGGGAATTCGATAAAAAGGGTTTGATAGAAATTGAGAAGCAAAGTAGATTAAGGTTCAGTTTGTGAAGAAAGTATTGATGGTGTTTGGCAGAGAAGGTTTAGGTGATGCCTGAGGTTGCAGTTGAGCTAGGAGATGCAGGGATTTGAGTTTGGAAGCAAGGGGATAGTGTTGGTTGGCCTGGAGAGGAGCAGAAAAGTAGAATTGGAGCAGTAAGGTGTTGTGTTTGGTACACAAGAAGGTGGTTGATATTTTTGGTGCTGTGATTTGCTCAAAAGAAGATGGGTTTGCAGTGCTCTTGAGGTGTTGATGCTTCTGGCAGTCGATTGAGCTGGTGGATTTGAAGATATGGTGGTGGCGTGGTTATCAAGTTACTCAAGGGAGGTGAATTTGTGACAGTGCGTTAAGATGTCTGGGGTTGCAGTGCAGGTGTATGCTGAGCTTAATTAGAACCTGAGAACAAGATGGAAGAAGTGAAGTGCAGGCAGTTGGAGTTGCTTCTACAGAAGGTTGTGTATGATCTGTTGCAAGTGGATGGAGCTAAGTAGATGCATTACAGAGAAGGATGGAGTTGTTATAAAGTATTGGTTGTGGCAGTGATGGTTGAAACTGTTACAAGAGGAGTTGTGATTGCAATCTGGTGGTGCTCAAGTGGATTGATAGTGGCTCGAGGTGAAGCTGAGTGCTTGGTGTTGGTTGCCCTGGTGGTACAAGAAGAAGCTGTCTGAGCTACAGCTGAAGTTGCGGGTGAATTGGAGTTAACTGGCACTGATGAATGGATTTGTGAATGCTTGTACTGCTTGGGAATATGATGAAATTGCAGTGCAGCTGAGAATTACAAGATCAGCAGGTGGAATAAGAGATGAAGCTACAAAATGGCAGTGGTAGCTGCAAGATAGAAGAAATGTTGAGCAGTATGGGTTCAAGAAGCTACTGCAATGAAAAGAAGGGATTAGTGGTGTTGTTGTGAATGAGGTCAGGTTGCAAAGAATGTGTGGAGTGTTATGAAATGGAGGTGTTGAACAGAAAATCCAGTGGTTGTTAACTTTTCATTAAATCAGTGATATAACATTAAATCAGTGATACAAAGGACTTTTAGGTCTTTTTAGTTACACCTAACGGTGCTAACTTTTCATCCATCACTTTTGGTCAAAACTTGCCTAGTCTAGCAATAAATAAAAAAAGTGGCCTAGAAATGAAAAGCACCAAAAAAACGGACCTATTTTTGTAAAAAACCCTTTATTTTATCCTATTTTTGTTTTTTTTTCTTCTTCTTCTTCCACTTCTTCTTCTGCAATTGCACCAAAAAATTAATTTTAATTGCTATATTTTTTGGTTCCATGGAGATTGAGATCCATATTGCAGTTTCGACGACTATGCTTATGAAATACGCATTTGTTATCCTATTTTATTGACCAGACCATCCTGTCTGTTTCGCCTTGCAGGTTCCCGCTTCACTTTGAAGTCGAAGACAACAGTAGCACCACAGTCTTTGCTGCTTTGGATAGTGAGATCCAGAAGTTGGTCCAGCACACCTCATCTGAGCTTATAGGCATGTCGTTAATCCAATGTATTGTTCTACATTGTCTCTCTTTTTTTCACTTTACAACATAGCTTGATTAATTTTAAGCCAATGATCCCAAAACCAATAAACTCATGCAGTATAATTTTTATTGAGATAGGACATATTACGCATAAAAAGTACAACATAGCTTCACAGTATAGACAACGACGACGTAACAAGTCGCTAATCTCATGTATCGCCTTTTCTCACTTCACAGCATGTTAAAAAAAAATCATTAATCTCATGTATTCTTCAGCATCGCCGACGGAACAGCTCCTTTCAATGACTTCCATTTGTTTCCATGTTAAAGATAAGTGTATTGATATAGAATTTCATGTACATATATCATTGACTGCCATTTGAATCCTAAATGTATCGGTTGTATTTATGTTTGAATTGGGATAGGAACGTATTATTTGACCCCTTCAATGGGGGTCTGACTTTGGTTGTTTATACTACCTGAATTTGCATCATTTTCCATTTGCATATAGATATATACTTATTTAGATGGAAACTGGCAAATATCCAATCTCCAGAGATTGAATGGAAAAAGAGTTATATGATCATTATCAGAAATTTTAGAGACGGTCATAAAACTTGAATGTTATCATTGATTCAAATCATCTAGCTTGCCATTGGCTCCTAGTTATCTTTTCGGCAGAGATAAATGCTCAATGTGATGATCCACACAGCCTTGAATCTCAACAGTGTAATCCCGGTTATAATACTAACCCATCATTATATCCTCGCCAGGGGCGACCGTTGCAAGATTGTGCATTTGTATCCCTGCCCAGCTGGCTCCAAAGCCTAATTTAAACGGACTAATTTTATTTTTGTTATTTATAAGCTTAGTTTTGCTCATCTCCTAAAAAGAATTTGCAACTCCGAAGTAAATTTTTACACCTCCATTCTAAAAATCTTGGCTTCACCTCGGTCCTCGCGGATTGAAAAAATGGCTTATCAAATCATATGAATACTTAAACAACTCAAGTGAATGCTTAATACTTGATCTCCATTAGTTTCGATTCCATGGTCATGCTTTTCCATTTTAATGTTTGTTTAAGGGTTTTGTAGTTTTTGGTGACTAATTTTGTAGGTGAGGTTTTATAGCTTTTGATGACCAAATTCGGAATCGTTATGGCACGGGTCATATCCTAGTGTTAAAATAAGAAAAAACTAAATGTGGTGTACTACCGAATGGGTACGGATAAAATAGAAGGCAATGACTAAATGCAACCCACACTTCCGTTAAATACAACCTACTCCTTAATGTTTAAAGGTTTGTGAACCCATTTTACGTGGGTAAACAACACCCAGCCTCATCATCATCGTTTTCCTTCTTTACCGGATCAAATTTTAAGGAAAATAAAACCCAAAACTAATTTTTAACTCTTGATTTTTGGGAAAAGTTTTCACAACATTGAATTGATTGTATTACACAGAAATAGAAACCTTAATCATCGATTTTCAAGATGATAGAACCGTATCATTCGGAGCTTATCATATTAGTTATTTGAACATCCATCACTGATTGAGATTTAGAGTTAATCATGATGTTCAACTGACATCGATTGCTGGTTATACAACTGTGTCACTTTTAATTACTGACCCTTTCTTACTACACATTCTGGAGAAAATATAAATATAAAATTCCACATCAATATGTTCATGATACTTTTCCACTATGGGCTGACTATCAAGTAGGAGGTCAGCAGATCAAGTCTCCACTCAAGAGTTTGGAGACCTCATGAAATACTCCTGTTATCATGTACTTTAAAATTAAGTTCTTAATGTACCTTCTTTCCTATCACAAAAAAAAAAAAAAAAGTTTTCCATCATAATTAGACCTGCTAGTGGAGCTTTTCTTCTTTTGGTTACCAATCGACATTTCATCTTATTTTCTAAAACGTTTTCTTGTCATCGCAAGACGCCATAAATTTGTTTCGAGAAAAAAAAAATACACACAAGTCGGACGAGAATGGTAATGGCCTGCATAAATCTAACCGTGGGTATCAATGACTTACATAACTTGGGTTTATAACTAATTCGTTTCTAGGTTGAGGGTTGCAAATATTCAAAAGATAGGTTGCATTTAGTCACTGCCAAATAGAATATCAACTTCAAAAATCTCCCAATTAGTTTCCACCTCTTTAGCGTTGCAAAGGAACCCTTACACCAGCTTTCAAGTTGCACCAGTTGAAATAGTAGCTTCTGCCCCAGTAAGTCCACTTTTTAGCGGGTATTCCAGAGGCAAAGCACAGCATCCCTGGAAGTGCAAGTCTTGGATATTAGAAAGGTAGATATGAAACGCATATGGCATAAACAGACTAAGTAGGTCCACGATTTTAGATGTTAAGGAATGAAAACAAGATCTATTTATAGCAAAAATTACCCTATGGGAGCTCTGGCTGATCAAAAGGGGTGCAAAGGGTCTTGCATGCTCCCATCTCACCCTTGGTACGCGCTTTAACATCTCTCTCAACTTCCTGAAAGAATAGATTTAAGGACAATAATGTAGCAAAACAAAGGCACCAACAGCTGGAAATTTTTATTAAAAGCAAAAGGAGAAAACGTTTAAAGCAAGTAAAATATTAAACAATGGATGCATACCTCCTCATCACACCAAGGAGCTAAGATCATCCTCTTCTCGTTTAGGGCCTTGGTAAACTCTTCCCATGTCTTAGCTACCACCACACAAGCATCGCGTTTTTGCTTTGCAGCATCGAATAGGCTTTGTTGGACATTGTCTAGTAGGTCTTTAATCTGATCAACCAAAATGATTCTTGAGATATCCTCTTTTGCTCCATTGTCTCGGCGAACAACACGTACCTGTTAATGTGTCCAAATGGAGTACTCAATCTGACTGCATCTTGCTTTGCAGACATGGCGGAAACAATATATAATTCAACTAACCTGGTTTTTGGCCATATCCTTCGGACCTATCTCAATCCTCAAGGGAACTCCTTTCAGTTCCCAGTTTGAATACTTCCAACCAGGTGAATAGTTGTCTCTTAGATCTGTCTCAGCACGAAAACCAGCGTTATTCAACTCTTCTGCAGTTTCGGAACAAGCATCACAGATGGCTTGAACATCAGCATCTTTGTAAGGCACAGGAATCACTATGACTTGGACCGATGCAACTTTAGGTGGCAATACTAAGCCCTTGTCATCTCCATGAACCATCACCATCACTCCAATCTGTAAAAAAAACTACTCCGATAAATAAAGATGCTTTGCATAATGAACCATTTGGAGATTTATTTTTTCCAAAATGAATAAAAAACAATTTCCGTAAATTTTATCTTAGAAAGGGCCTATTTATAAACTGCATACGACACGGAGATATCATTGCTGTGAAAATGACCCCTAAAATAAACGATACATCTGTTTACAAGTGAACAAGAAAAAGAAAAATAATTCGAGACTATTACTGTTCGAGTGCTGTATGCCCAAGAATTTTGCCACACCATGCCCTTTTCTCCCTTCTCATTTTCAAAGTTGATCTTGACCAGTATTTGGAACAAAAGCCTGATAAAATAAAAGAATTATGTAATTGCACCAAAGAAAATAAAGTTAATAGATTATGCATTAAGAATATAATGATAGGGTGAAATGGAACTTATGTCTCACCTCTACACTGGTTGTATATAAACCTCCAGCAAACTTTTCATTCTCACTTTTCTTTCCCTTTACCACTGGGATTGCCAAGAACTCTTCATAAATCCTTCGATACAGCTCTAACACTTCAAGAACCTGAAAATTTATATCAATTAAAATATTGGGCATATTGCATGGCATTAAAAATATTATGCACCTATTTTTGTACCCTATTGATGGTTATATAAAGCGAAAGATAAACTTTTGAGACTTCCATAAACAGTTTCATCAAAATAAACGCAGAACAACAGAAAGCATAAAACATAGAAACATGACATTGAAAGAAGAAAACAAAGAGATCGCAGAATTCGAGTTTTGCTAAACATTCACCTCTTTATCTGCTTCAACCTTCGTTGCAAAAGCCGTATGCCCTTCTTGCCAAAGAAACTCACAACTCCTACAAGCTAGAAACATGTGAGTAAATGGTAGTGTAAAACTTAGAGATGGGTAATTTTATGGGTCAGACATAACTTTGGCTGAAATCACTCTCCTCGAGGCATCTACAAGGTGAATGTTCTCTGAGACATAATTGAGGCATAAGTACTCTCATCTCTACCTTTTATGTATATATAACTATGTGTGCATTATCCTCACAAAAGGAAACAATGAATACCTGATGAAGGGAGTAGGATTGCTGAATTCCCAAACGAACAACATTACACCACTGGTTAAGCCTCAAGGGCAAGTCACGATGTCCTCTAATCCATTTTCGAAAATAAGGATACATGGCTGTTTCACTGGTAGGACAGATTGCAATAGGAACCTCTAACTCAATATCTCCAGACTTCGTAACCCATGCAACCTGAAAGAGTGTAGATGAGTGAGTAGCTGAGCTATTTATCGGTCATGCAAAGTTACAATGAACGTAACTACGACAACTTAAATGATAAAGAGAGGTTAACAGTTAAGTCAACAAAAACTTCCTGGCATAGTGTGAGTAAAAAACAAACATCAGTCTACCAGCGGAATCATAAAAAAGCTCTACCTAGTGGAGGTCCCAAACAAGAGAATTCATCAATGGCTAATTATAGTTTATATACAGAGAAAAAACAACAATCTATCTGATTACCACAACTTGAGGTCATGCTATCATGCAGTTTGAGATTATTAGATACTTCTACAACAAGTAGCTTATGTATGGTTGTAAGAAGCATTTTGATTCTCACCTCTGGAGCAAAGCCCTCAATGTGATCCTTCTCCTTTTGTAACAAGTAGAAGACACAAACAATGGGAAGTAGCAATTCTCAATTTTCATTTTCTTAATTTCAGCATCGAAAAATTTCTGCATGTCGACAACAGTGTGAATCAGTAACATCAACATTTCACGTCAAATCCAAATTACTAGCTCATATATAGGTATAAAATCCAGTAACTAAAATTTTCACATACTTGCATAATTTCCCAAATAGCCATGGCCCATGGCCTGATGATATAACACCCAGATATATCATAATATTCGATCATTTCACCACTGACAACAACCTGCACAAAATAAGAGAGAAAAATACACGTTCATGTAAAACTATCCAGTGTGAATCAACTTCATTTCAAAGTATCCATCTTTTATTAGAAATGCATGCTGAGAAGATTGGTCAGACGTTCCTTGGAAATACTGTCCACTAAGACATTTTTGAAGTTGTTGGCTTGAGCACCATTACTCAGCTCAAAACTATTTGGCTTTAAATCTGGCTATTATGATATGCAACTGTAATTCTGGTCTAGTGATGCTAATCACTATCACATTACATATTAACAAATACAAACTAAGAAAACAGGTGGTCAATTAGATACCTCAGAATACCAATCCCCAAAATTTTCATCTTTCTTATTAGATAAACCCAGACCAGTCTCTTTCTTAACCTCCTTTTTTCTACTGCCACCACCTGAATGTATTCATAACATCCGATTTAAAAAGAGAAATCAAAGCTACTCATAGATGATCAATTAGAGGAACTGGAAAGACCATACCAGTAGTCTTAGGGGCTTTGGCTTTATGTGTTTTCTTCTCCTTTTTATCAGTCACTCTGATTATACACACCCAATCCATAAAAATTATGAGCAACCATAAATTAAACAACGAAATCATATGAAGTAATTATAAGGAAATCTTACTTGACATTCTCCATCCCATGAACACAAATATTGACATCCTCCATGACAGACACACAGCAGTAGTACTGTGTTGTTAATTGGAAAGAGTTTTCAATTCCTGATAGATACACTCATCGAATAAAAAACCTCAGTTGCACATAATAAAAAAAGATAAACCCTGATAGATAAACCCTCGAGATTTTTTAACTATAGCCGAACCATTACTTACAGATGGGAAAAGAGATGGATAGAGATCACACTTGCCGGAAATTTGTGCCCTTGCAGCGACGACGGAAAACCTAGAGTAGAGACGTTATTGTCTGATCTCTTTTTATTATTGGTCGGACATTTTAGCCCAAACCCCAGTCCAGCGAGTCGGGCCTCACTTGTGAAATTTATGAAGGATTTTGGGTCCGTTTGGCACACAAAATTGTTGGATTACACGACATTGTAATCGGGACTTGGCTGTTTGGTAACACATCCCTACCAAATCTTCATCTCCATCCTTCAACGGAATCAAAATAAACTTGATATTCATCAAGTATTATCTTGTTTGGATAGATTTACTGGAACTATTTACGAAACCAAAATCTATACTCTCAACAACTGTATACTTTGCTATTCATCTCAAATATCGAGTATGATAGATTTTGAACTCCAAATTTAAATCTTCTAGCATAGTACAGTATACAGTAGAAATAACTGGGAGAGACAGAGAGAGGTGGAGAGATCATGGTAGTTTCCGTTAATGATGAGAATAATGTTTATGATGAAAACCCATGTTTCATCTCTCAAGAATTAGATCTAGTAATGATGTTGATAACTTAATTTTATAACTCCCAATTTATTATTAATCTTCAGAGTAAAAATGGAAGACGAAGAACATGAAAACAGTGATGAATAAAAAGATGGTCCAAAATACTGTTCAAAGGGTATGGAATTTGAAGGGTGCTTTGAAAATGACTCTCCATGGTGATAATATGCTTTTCCATAGGGGAAGAGAGTGGTGGAAACGGCTGGTGGAAGTGTAGCACGGTCGGTGATAGTATATTTGTGTTTGAATTTGAATCAGAAGCAATGACAGCATTGGAACGTGGGTGTTTCTTCATATCTAGTCAATTGTTTGTGTAGTGAGTGAGACCTTGGTCTCTCTTGATTGAACAGGATTTATCAGAACTGAAAAACTGAAATCCATTCATATTTGGATCAATCTTGGAAATGTTCCTCTTTCTCTTATGGCATGTTAAGGGTTTAGGAAAGCTAGCGAGTTTTGTGGGTGTTCCAATCATGTTAGATAAGCAGACTGCTATTAGGTCTAGGATGACCTATGCTAGAATTTGTGTTGAAGTTGTCGTGGAATCTGATTTTCCTAGTCATATTGATGTTATGGTGGGTAATGTAAACTTCAAATTCCGGTGGAATATAGCTGCAAGGCAGTGAGATGTGCTCATTGTGATGTTTTTGGTCACTCTCATGAGAAGTGTGCTAGTGCTGCTGTTGCAGTTGCAAAAATTGATGTTCAGGCTGCTATATAGAAATTGGTGCAGGAGAATACTCATGAGAAGGGTAAGAAAACTAGTGTTTCTGAAGCTTGGATTGTTAAGTCTTTGAAGAGAGGAAGGGGAAAACTTGGGATCAAAACTCTGGCCCTGACACTGAAGGGAATGTGGCTTCTTCTTCAGGTAATGGTGTTAATATTAGAAGTGTTATTCCTGTTGTGATAAAAACTTCTTCTTATTCACTATCAATAGGAGGATCAATATTTTTATCTTGCACGAGACCACTCACTATTCCTTCCATATTAGAAGTGTTATTTTTGTTGTGATGAAGAATAAGTTTCAACAACCTTCTGGTGATGGTATTGGAGATAATATGGAAGGAGTAGTGAATGGTCTAGTACAAGATGAAAATATGGATCCTCCTATTGATAGTGAATTTTATGATGTGGTTATTATGGAAGTGGTTAACCCTCCTAGTGAGATTATAGTGGATGAAGTTACTAATGTTTGGGTAACTGAAGGAACTGGATTTGTGTTATCTCAAGTGGAGAAGCTGGATGTAGGGAATAAGGGACAGGAGCCTAGGTTTGTGAGAGCCCATTTTTTTCCAAAGTCTTCAGTTCAGAGTAAGCATGTTTTAAATGTGAAATGGTGGCAAATAAGAAGTCTGTCAAAAAGAAACTTAATATCTCCAATGGTTGACAAAATCGGATTGCTGGAATATAAGGGTATTGAATGACCCCTTAAAGAAAGTTGAGGTTAGTTGATTAATTAAAGTTAATAAATTATGTTTAGTAGGTATTGTGGGAACTCATGTTCACGAAAGTAATAAAGTTAGAATTAGAAATAAAATTTAGCCTAAGTCTGAGGATAATTATTCTATGGATGAGTCTGGTAGAATTTGGGGATTCTGAGATTATGAAGGTACAGGCTATTCATGTCTCTTCCCAAGTTGTTTTTGTTGAGGTATTAACTTATAAAAATAAATCTTTTATCGCCATTTTTGTGTACGGTAGCAATGATCTTATTTTCACGAGGAATTTATAGACTGGGGTAATTGCTTTTGCCAGTTATGATCATAGGCCTTTGGATCATTTTAGGTGATTTTAATTATCTCCTTGAAGTTGGTGATAGAGTGGGTGGAGCTGAGGTTACTCCTTCTCACTACCAGGAGTTTTGGGAGTGTACTCAAGAGGCTCATATCTTTGATCTTAGATATTATGGATGTTTTTATACTTGGAGTGATAAACAAGGTGGTGATTGTAGAGTTGCTTCTAAAATGATAGAGTTCTTATTAAATGGAGTGGTTGGAGATGTTTCATGAATCTAGTGCTTAGTTTCTTCTTTCAGGAATTTCACATCATAGTCCTGGTATTGTTAGTATTTTTGATGGGAGACAGCATGGTCCCCCTGTATATTCTGCAGTTTTTGGTGGATGAACCTGATTTTGTGTGTGCGGTGAGGCAGTCTTGGATGTTGCCTATAAGAGGTAACCCTATGATGATGTTAGTAAATAAATTAAAGAGGTTGAAGATTGTGTTAATTGAATGGAATAATGCTATATTTAAAAGGTTATTTGATCAAATGGAAGAGGCTAAAGAAGTTATAGTGGATCATCAACTTCACTAATTTCCTTTGAGATGTAATCTTGCTATAAGAAGGAGAAAGAAGTTGTTCAGGATTATGCTAGATTGGAAAAGTATGATGAATCTAAGGTGGGATGGATGGAGGTAGGTGACTCTAATTATACATTTTTCTTTAACTCTCGTAATTAAAGAGAGAAGATCTAGAAACAATATTCTTGCTCGTACTTCTAGAACTGATGTTAAGTTGGAGGAGGATAAAGATATTGCTGAAGAATGTGCGGATTTTTTTAGCTCTTTATTTGATTCTTATACAGATCCCGAGGAGATTAATGTTGTTATTAATGGTTTAAAGTTTGATAAGTTAGTTTCTAAAGCTGATGTAGAGTTACTTATGAGGCCTATTTTTAGGAGATTATTGAAGCTCTTGTTTCAATTCACTCTTCTAAATCTCCCGGTCCTGATAGGTATAATAGTTATTTTTCAAGTATTGTTGGTCTGTAGTGGGCGATGATTTTTTTAATGTTGTTAATAAATTTTTTCAAGTCTGGTAGATTGATCAAAGAGGTTAACAGTTCTTTTATCACATTAGTGGCCAAGTGTGAGAATCCTACTACAGTGGGGGACTTCAGACCTATATCCTGTTGTAATGTGATCTATAAATGTTTGACAAAGACTATCTCTTTTGGAATGAAGACTGCGATCAAGGTTTTAGTGAGTTCTAGTCAGTTAGCTTCCATCTGTGGAAGATCTATTTAAGAAAACATTCTTATTTCTAATGAGATTGTGAGAAATTATCATGCACTCCTATATGTGCTCTCAAGATTGATTTACAAAAAACTTATGATTCTACCAGTTGGGATCCCATTGATGTTGTGCTTAGAAAGGTGGGATTTCCTAGTGGTTTTATTGCATGTATTATGTGTTGTATCTCCTCAGCTAGGCATTATATTCTTATTAATGGTTCCCCTTATGGTTTTTTGCAGATAAAAGAGGTTTGAGGAAGGGGTGCCCTATGTCCCCTTATCTGTTTGTGATGGTGATAGAAGTTTTGAGTATTCTTTTAAAAAATCAGGTCAGTATTGGGCAGTATGGACTTCCTCCTATTATAGAGCTACTCAACTTACTCATCTCTGCTTTGCAAATGATGTGCTGGTTTTTTTCAAAGGAAATTTGAAGTCTTCTCAAGTGCTTTCTATGGTGATTAAGGATTTCAGGAGATTCGCAGGTTTGGTTGTTAACTATAATAAAACTTACTTACTTTTTTTTGTTGTAGATGAGAAAGATTTCAAAGATATTACGAACTATTTAAGTTGTGTTAAAGGGGAGATGCATGTTAGATATCTAGGGATGCCTTTAGTTTCCAAAAGATTTTCTTATGTGGACTGTCAACCTCTCATCAGTATAATGAAGAAAAGAATAAAATCTTGGAAAGCTAGGCACTTGGATTTTGTTAGGAGGTTACAGTTGATAAAATAATTGTTAAATGGTATGGTGTATTTATAGTTTTCCTGCTTTGTGCTGCCTAAGAGATTGATTAAGGGGTTGAATACCATTTTTAAAATATTGATATAGTGTGGTTCATATCTTGGTAAAAAAACATAACTCTATCAGCTGCAATTAGGCTTGTAATGATCAGAGGAGTGGCATGGAGGGCTTGGTCTCAAAGATCTGGAGGAAACTAATATTCCTGATAATCTAAGGCATGTTTGGGATATCTGTTCTGGCAAAGAGACTATATGGAATCTCTAGATTAAAGAAAATCTGATCAAAGATAACGACTTTTGGGATCTAGATATTCCTCAAGATTGTACCTGGAGTTGAAGAAGGATTCTTGAGTGTAGAGATGAAGATAGAAAGTTTATGGTAACTTGTCTGGGAAATAGAGTTGATACTAGTTTTTGTAATGGGTTTTGGCATCCCAATGGTAGACTTAAGGATTGACTGGATGTTGATTGTCTAGGGAGTATTTGTCCTTCTAGAGATAAGAAGGTTGTTGATTTTATGATGGCTGGACAGTTAATAATTCATGAGTGATCTCATTTTGACAATTGCACCTCTTCTAATCAGCTTCAGGTGGTGGACTATGATGTTAGAGATCCAGACAAAATTATTTGGAAGGCTAGCAAATCTGGTGATTTCTCTTTAAAAGATACTTATAAATTTCTTTCTGGTACTTTGGAGGAAGTTGATTGGACTAAACTTGTTTAGTTTAAACATAATATTCCAAGACATTCCTTTGTCTGTTGGTTAGCTTGTCATAGAAGACTGGAAACTAAAGTTAAGTTAAGGAGTTGGGGGATTATTGAGAATGTTGAATGTGTTTTTTGTGACTCTGGTATTGAAGATGAACAACATTTGTTCCTGAAGTGTCTCTTTTCCAATTGTATCTGGAGAGGGATGTTGTTAAAAATGGGAGTACTTAGAGACCTGCTGATTCTTGGGATGCTGAATTGCTCTGGTGTCAGGTGCAATTTTCTGGTGAGGGGACTGTTTCTAATGTCAAGAAGCTCTGTCTTAATAGTTTTATTTATCATGTCTGGAAGGAAAGGAACAAGAGAGTGTTTACGTATGAGAAAAAGGGCCCTAGGGGAGTAAGCTATTTGATTGTTCTGGATGTTAGGCTCAAATGTATTGCCTCCAAGATTTATGATATTAATAGTCCTCAAATTAGAAGATTTATGGATATATGGAGAATTGATTGTGTTTATAAAAAGATTAGAGTGATAGCTTGTTCTTGGCTCTTCCCTGAGGCTGATGAAGTTATGGTGAATGTTGATGGGTCTAGGGGTGAGGATTCTGGGGGGATTGGATCTATTATTAGGGATCGTTAAGACCATTGTTTATGCTTGTGATGGAGCAGTTCCTGCTACTGTCACAACTCATGAATTACAGGGTATTGAAGTAGGCTTGAAGTTGTAGCAAAAGCTTTTCATTACAGAAGATTACATATCTGTACTGACTTTAGGAATGTTCATAATCTTTTATCTGGTTCTAGTACAACTTCTTGGAGTATGTTGCACATTCGGAAAAGAATTTGTCATCTTAGGGTGGAATTTGACTTCATCAGATATACTCATGTGTTTAGAGAGACTAATAGGGTTTCTGATTTGCTTGCAAAAAGGATCCCTCTGACAATTTTGTGATTATAAGTCCTGACAGTTTTAATAATGATATAAAGATAATTTAAAAGAAGATAGTAACCGCATGGTCTACTATAGGAGTTAGTCGAGGTTTTGTTTTGTTTTGTTTATTTTTTGGTTTTGTTCTCTTTGTATAGTTTCTAAGGTTTTGGGTTTTCCTTAAACCCGACGGAAGGTGTCAAAATAAATATAAAATAAAATAAAAAAAGACGGTCAAAATTAGTCAAAGGACATAATAAAATGGCGCGTTATAGGGAGTCCTTGTTTAGAGGCCTGCACTTTTTTTTTTTTTTTTTTGAAGGAAAGACGGGTTTAAGAGCTCGGATTTATTAAATTACCACATTTAGGTTGAGGTTTGAGGAAATACATTCCGGTAGAGAACTAGCATTGCATCTACTATTTACATTATTTTGCAAAGAAAATTGACGTAACATATGTGCCAGTTGATTTGCATATTTTTTTTGAACATGCTCAAATTTTATATTTGCAAAAGAGACAGATTGACTTCGAATGTCCAATATCACTGAATGAATATGATGTTTCCGGAGTCCCCCGTTACTGTTTGTTGTGACATTTTTCGCATTTCCTTCAATGATTACTCTGCTAAAAAATAATCTTTTTTCCATAAAAACATCCAGTCTGCAAGCAAATGACTCTGCCAGAAGTGGATAACTAGCATCAAAATTTATTGTTTCACAACGCATAAATACACCCATGTGATCTTGTGCAATCACTGCAGCAGCAGCATTGTTTGAGATAAAAGCAGCATCTGCGTTTATTTTGACATAAAAGTCTGCTGGTGGAGCCTAACTGAGATGATGAGTTTAATTGATTTGCCTCTCCGTTATTTGGGGAGGAATTGTGGTGTAGAGACTGAAATCATGAGCTGATCTTTTTATAATCAAACTTGTAGAAAAAAAAACTATTAGAAACGATGATATCATTCCTCATTTTTCAATAGATTCCACATCACACAAACCTTATAGTCAAACATACACCCTGAATTTCCTTAAACCAGATTTACAGAACCTCATTAGGATTATCGTTAAACTGATTGATCTCAAACCCCATCCAAACTCATTTTAAACCAGTTGGACTAATGCGAGGTAGTTCGACTACGAGGGTAGTTCCTGTGTTGTTTGTTTGGGTCATGCCAAACACTGAATCTCCTAAGGCAGTCTCCTACCATGCCCTTTCAATGCATTCCCTCCTCCAAGTACATCATGCCAAACAGACCCTTACGGGACTACTCCATATTTATATACTAGGGTTATGGGTAATGACGATTTGCGTTATTTTTGAAAACTCAGGGGATACCAAATACACCCAATTTTTTCGTTCAACAACATGTATATAAAAAAAAACTCAATACAATTGCAAGTAGACCAACTTAATGATCCTTGACAATATGTATATAGAGTTAATATCTCAATATCTACTCAATCAGTAGGTATATAGACACAAGGTCCGTGAACCTGATTGTTAAGCAGAGTACTTGGACGATCTCAAAAATCAATATCCAAGATCAACCTAGTCGTATCCAAATAATTCAATCAGAATTTTGCCAGGTGAATAAACTTGTTATCTATCTTTCAAGATACGAATTCTACAAGGAACGAGTCTCGTAATCGATTACAATTAAGAAGATGTATCTATTTAGGTTGAATACGTACAAACCTGTGTAAATCCAATTATAAAGATAAACAATATAATATGGAAAAGGAAAAACACAAGACACCAGTAATTTTGTTAACAAGGAAACCGCAATAGCATAAAAACCATGGGACCTCGTCCAGATTGAACACCACATTGTATTAAACCTCTATAGACACTAGCCTACTATTAGACTTTGGACTGGAATGTAGTTGAGACCGAATCCACCCTCTAAGAGATTCTGTTACATGCGCGATCCTTACGTCTCTTGAACCTCAGAGGGTTCTACACACTTAATTCCCTTAGTTGACGTCCTTTATATCCTAAGAGTTGTTTCAGCCGAAGTGAAGACTTTTGATACCAATCTGCCTCTAACAAATAATCCCATTTGATTTTCGTTTAGATCAAAGATCAATGTGGGGGAATATGTTTTTAATAGTCAAAGCTAGCAAACCTCAAAAATCCAGAACTTACGACCCCCAAAGAGCATCATATATTCTCAACCACCTCTCAAGAACAATCGTCAAAAGATCAACCAAAATCAGTCTTTAGATATATATATTGAGGAATCACAAAATCTGAGACGAAAAGAACTTTGCGATTACTATCTATCTTCCCCGAAAGAGATTACGAAAACCTCGATAACATAAAAGAAATATCAGGATTCACGAACTATCAAGGTAAAGATAGTCGTACCTGGATTCAGGAATCCCCAAAGCGAAGTCTTTTAGTCGTAAACCTAAAAGGTCAATAGAGGACGACTCTAAAATCAACTATGACACAAAGTGTTGGGGGTTAAATTTCCCAGTTGATAGAGATGTTATATTTATAGTTTTCAAAGACAATGGTTAGCTTAAAATTCAAGCTAAGATAACTTGAGAATCAAACAAACAATATAGGTCTTCAAAATATAATAGAAGACTATACACATAGGTTCGGTTACAGAACCGTGTATAATGATTGTTCGGTTTGGCAAGTTAGCCAAAGATTAAAAAGCTATTTGATGTCCATTTAAACACCTAAGAAATTAATCATGATAGAAACACATAACTGTGTAAGTAATCAATGAAGTCTTATAAATGTTTAAAATAGTTCCACCAATGCTAAACATATTAAAATAATAAGTCTTTAAGCATCTGCTAAAAATTATCGGGACAGTTGGTACAATGGTTTGCCAACCGTTAGGGTTGTTCACGAGTCATGGTGCTATGGTTCGTGAACCGAGTTCGCCAACTCTACTAGACTACCGAACTCAGTTGACCACATTTGGTGAACCAGTTCACCAACTGCTAGCCTATTATACCTACTCTGAAAATTCAGTTCACTACGGTTTTCCAACCGGGTTCGTGAACTATACCCAACTGAACTTGTGGTTTTCGAACTGGTTCATTAACCTTCGTGTATTTCTGAAACTTAGATATTTTTGGTTTGCAAACTGGTTTGCCAATTTACCCTGAGTAGAAATATCAGTAATTAAGTTAAATATTTCTTTCTTATGGTGTTTGAAATATTCTCAAGTGATAAAATCATTTGCATGGGAAATTTCCAATTGATCCGCAAATTAATTCATATAACTAGTATTGTTAAGGACCTTGAACATATTTGTTTAGAATCATATTTCAATATTTTTAAGACAAGCTTGACTCGAAACTTCTTATTTGTAAATCTACTAGAATTCATACGACATAGTCTCAACAGATAGATGGTAAGATAATGAGTAAAAATAGAATGGTTCAGTCTTCACATACCTGATACAAAAGTTCTCCAAATGTCTTCGTCGGTCTTCGATCTTCAAGGGTGATGTCTGATACTCAACTACAAATTCTAACCTAGTTTGAGACTTGACTTACTATACTAGAAATCAAGATATAATTTTGATCACCTAACATTGACAACAAGCTTGAGATAACAAAACTTGTGGGTTCAACCAAGCAGTGTTCTAACCTTTCATTTTCTACATTGAACTTAGGTCGTGTTAAATGTACTTTCTTCTTTGCCATTTTTTTTTGTAAATTACATTCTTTTTTCTGTCAAAATCATTATCGAAGAACTTTATCATTGTAGAGATTTATATACACTGATTCGGAAATAAACTCATCCAACCCTATAACTCAGACGATCTTAATAAATATGCATAGATATTTACATATGTCGATTCCATTAATGATTTGCATGACGCTAGACCTATTTCGATCTCATGGATATGATTAGAGATTTACACAGTCAATTCCAATTACAAACTCATTCGACTATAGAATTCGTTTCATCTCATTGGACATGTATAAGGATATGCATAATAAGAAAAATTCATTTGATTCAATATTTCATTCGATTACATTGAATAACATTAGAGAATCACATAAACTAGTTTGAAGACGAAATCCCCCGTCTTCCGTATTTATTCTCGTTTGATATGCTTAAAAATTGACAATATTTGAGACCTAGGAAAATTCATTTGAAGAGTGTACAAGACTAATGAGAATGTATCGAAAGCCCTAGTTTCATGTTCTCCATTTGTTCGCTAGTATCTTGTTCTTCTATTTTCCATGAATCTATTTTGGATAACATGGAATATTTTGGGCATGGAAATGTGATTTAAGATCCATGACCCAAAATTGTCACCTTAGCTTCGAGATAATATATTGACCATTATGACGTCGAATTTTCGAACCGACCAAATCTCTCGTATGGTCGAAAATTTAGCTTGTGACCGGTAGCTCTCCATGAGATTCAACAGCTACCTTGTGATTCAATATCTACATATAACCAAAACATCTTCCATTATAACGCAAAAATTATACCTTACTATAGGTACTCAACCTTTCCGTATAGTCTTAAGTGTACATACCCTTTGCAACGATGCATTAAAAAAGACTACAACTTAGTTAGCGTATCCAAATAATTTAAAAAGACTACAGTCTAGTCTATCATATAATAGATAACTTATATCATTCTAGGTACCCGTACTTCTATTACATCAATAAACACTTAATAACATCACTACTAGTAGAATCAGTCTATATTTAGACACACAAATCCAATAAAATATATATTGAGAAAAAAAATCAATCACTTGATTTAATTTCATCAGTACTTATCTCTGATTAGTTTTAAAACCAATCATCGTTACTGAAAATTGAAATAGAGAAATCAAAAGAACACATAGGTCCATGTTGACAACTATAAATTAGCTTACTTTATTACGTAATGTCGATAATGATGAGAGAACTACAAGTAAGTTTGTGGTTTTAGTTCATTGGTAGTCCGAAGGATAATTGACTATTTTTGATTAAAGTTTTTAGCCCCTCCATCTCCATTGGTCTTTTTTTTTTCTTTTTTCTCGAAGAAAAGGCTAACCTCATAACATATATTGAGAAAGCCGATTTAAGTAATCGGAAACCTTACATAATGTTTTTAAGATCATACAGTCATACATATTGTAGTTTCTCCGCCAATTCTTTCCTATCAAATCTATCCCTTCAGATCTAAAAACGGTTTCAAAAATCCTTCTCTCTCGCAAAGGAAAGGAGCAAACACATAAGGCCAAACTGATTTTGAAAACAAAATCAGTATGTGTCAAAGCACAAGGCAATGACTGGATCAAGTCCAACCCAATGTTCCTCGGAACATGTGAATAACATGAACCGGATTTTTTCAAAGTTTAGATTGCCTAGTGCAATCAAGGTAGCAATGACCCAACTATTAGTAACAGTATCCAATGTGTAACCAAGATTATCAAAAGGTAACCAGAGTGTCTCAAGTAGCAGTGGAAGTCTGAATCGGTCTTCAAGTGTCGGAAACGGAAAGTATCGGGTTGACTCGGCGTTGGAGATGAGTTAACAGTTGAAGTAGCCGATGAACTGGGTGATGATCTTGAAAAGGTTGTTGCAGTCTTTCTTTTCATTACCAATCCTAAAGCAAGTACAACTAAAACAAGAGTGACTAACATAATAATTTTACATACTAAATCTAAAACAAGATATGATAAAATCCTCTCAATACCACAAGCATAAAATACAGCAGATCTGGAACTATTTGATGTAGTTAACGGCGATGCAGAAGTGGTTGCAAAAACTTTGGTTTGCTGAATGATAAAAACAGGTACTGATATGCTTTGTTTGCTTCTCGGCCAAAGAACGAAAAACATACCCATGAGGCAAACCAAATACAAACCATAACCCAAAATCCGCAGTGTCAAAACTAAAAGCAATATCTTAATATAGTTGTTAGAAAGTTGGCTGGAAACTTTCTTCCATAGGTAATAACGAACTGCCCGGAAAAGACAACGGAACTTCTGTAACTGCCATACAATGACATTTGGTAATATCTCCATTGGTCTTGTGCCATGCATATGTCTATTCCTCTCCTTTCAAGTCTCCCTGGTTGTTAGAGGACACATAATTACCGAGATGACAATTACATTAGACGTTTCAAGTACTCGTATTAGTTTGGTCGAAGTGTATTTCCTCTAATTATGCAGCTTTTTAAAATAATTCACTAATCTGTAAAATAACCATGCACGCGTGTTGATGATTACACTATTTAAGGGACATGTTTCATTTAATTAATCTGTTAACCAGTTGACAGCCGTGATTATTGCTTTCTTTCGACATGTCTTCTTTCTTGTCAAATTGATGTCGACTTTGTAAAAGCAATAATAATTCAGGAGTTCCAGTGTTTGAACAACCTGCCTTATTACTAAACATGCTACGATTACATAATCTTCACTCGAGGGTCGCTGCCAAGTTTTCCATGGTATTATAAGCAGATACGCCTTAATTGATAGTACTTGAGTGAAAGAAACTTAATTGTGTTGTAATGGATACCCCCATGGAGCGCTAGCTTTCCTTTTGATGAGTGCAGGAAACTTTCTTTTTGGTGGGTGCAATTTGTAATGCCGCTGGCGTTGCTTTCAAATATCAGAAAAAGGACTTTCATTCTATTTTAGTGTGGTAAAAGGAAAAAAACATTCATTCCTTTGCCTCCTAAAAGTGGTGCAATAAAAATATTCCAAATCTAAGCCTCACGTACACTTGATCGCATTATTCCAAATTTAAGCGGAACCATCATCACATTCTTATGATTCCTTCTTTTTCATCGTTTCATGGATGTATCAAATTATGCCGAATACAGAACAAACTACAAAATGTGATCAATCTTGTTGTTCATTTTTTGGAAACTAGTCCATTATTTCTTTTGTTGCGATCGATAAGAAGATATTCAGGAGCAGAGCATACAAATGCTCAACAATCTTACCATTCTTAGCCTATTTTTCCGCATTTATTTCCTTTGATGGCTAAAATCTGAATTTGGAGTACACGGGCCCGTAAATGTATGATTTGATCGATCAAAGAGAATAGATTAAAATGCACACAAGCCGTGTGCGGGCTAATACAGCTGACATAGAGCTAAAGCCACAAAAACAAAAATAAAACTAATGCAAAGAAACTTCTAAGAACACAAAGAGTGTCAATAGAAGAACACACGGCTTGTAAAACAAGAATCAAAGAGCAACTCGTGAACCGTAATGAGGATTGCTGCCTATTGTCAGTTAGCAGACTCGTCAACATCTTCTATAATTAAATCATCATGATTTTTCATGAGATCGCTAAACATTTTTTCACGATTAGTCTTCCGAGGTGGAAATTCCAAACCCCATGAAGATCCAAACTCCAAGAGTTTATTTGCCGAGAATTCGATAGGAGCTTTAGATTTAGGAACTTTTTTCTTTTTTAAACGAGAAGTACCATCAGGAAACATACCTGTACCTTTTGGTTTCAAACTCAATTTCATTCAGATTCCTATAATTGGCTTTGACGAAGACTATTTTGCGATGCTTACCTTTGAATCTTCCAAAACTAAGTCGGAAGAGACTACCTCCCCTTCTTCTTCTTCTTCTTCTTCTTCTTCTTCTTCTTCGAGACCATGGAACCTGTTATGGGACTCAAAACTGGAAGGAATGGCGGGATCAGTAGATGAGGTGTTTGCATCTTCCGCTACGGGTTGAACTGTAGGAGTCTGAACGTGATTCTCTTTTTTCTTTTTGTCGGCGCCTTTCTTTCTTTTATAAGAGAACAACTCACCGAGAACCTTTTCTTGTTCAACAACCTTCTCACCATTCATACACAAATTATTCTCACAAGGCAGCATACATGAGTCATTAGCTTCTTCAATGCTTACACTTTCAATCCCATGAGATCTAGGAGCATCATCCCCTTGCCCACTAGAAGAATCTTCTGACTTACCATCCGTCTCTATATTAATCATATTAGCCTTTATATTTGGATTTCTTGATGGGCAGCTTACCTCCCTAGCAACAAAATGAGGACAATCGATCCCTTCTACTGCCGCCTCAAAGCCTGAATTTACCTCATTAACTTTCTTATGAGGTTCTATCTTATCTACAAGAATGATCTTCCTTGTATTCATATCATGGGAACTCTGTAAATTCTTAGTAGCTCTAGGAACTCCATCTTTTCTAGCATTTTCCCCTTTGTTTGCAAGATTTCTTGAACACTTCCCAGTTGTGTGACTAAAAGTATTGCAGTTCTTGCAAGGAGAGGGTCTCCAAGAGTACTCCACTGGGATTTTGAAATCAACCCCATCAATAATGATGGGAATAAAGTCTGGATACTTGAAATCTTCCTCTATTTCCACACATACTCTTGCATATTTCATATGTGATCTATCCAATGTATGCTTATCAGCAAGGAGAGGAGTCCCTAAGCCACTTGCAATCATGCTAATACCCTTCTCATTCCATAAATGTATAGAAATTTTTCGTAGATTTTCCCAAATTGGGACTGATCTCACTTCCTCAATGGATTGCTCTAGGAGCAAATGCCATGGGCTAACTATGAATAGTTTCTTTGAGATATAAAAAGAACCAAACTCTAAGGATGTATTCCTATCTTCTTCAGTACTAAACTCAAAAATGAATAAACCCTCATCATGAATTGTCATTTTCAAATCCCCCTTGGGTTTCTATAAATCTAAAACAACATCTTTGACCTTATCAAAATGTAAACGATTTTCCAAGAAATTTCCTACAAGGAGTTTTTCACAAAATTTAATTTCACTAACAAAATCAGCCGAGGAAAAGACGGGGGTTTTCTTACCATTAATGATATCTGGTTTGTGATCAGGTAAAACCCTTGGAACAACGGCATCTTTTCTACCCAAATCCTGAGGAAACAGTGTGTGTTGGATTAACTTCAACATTAAGCCTAAGATAATCTCTAACAAGTTGGTTAGGATAAGAAAAGACAATTGATGTAATCCTAAGGGAATTAGAAGTCATCTAGTTCTAAGGAAAGGAAAGACATGTAATAAGGTAATAGGACTAGGAAAAGGAATTCATAGTTCTATATATATATGATCACCAAAGTTGTGGTTGATCATATGAGCAATATTAGAGCTTGTGTTTAGTTTTGAGAGATTTTCTAAAAATCAATAAAGAGGGTTGTCTTTATATAAGCTAAGTTTCATCTTGCAGTTGCCATTAATTGGTATCAGAGCTTGTGTACACCGAGCCATGGGAGAAGAGAGCACCATCATACGTACACGATTTTTCACAAGCACAGTTGAAGCTTAAGGGGGAGAATGTTGGATTAACTTCAACATTAAGCCTAAGATAATCTCTAACAAGTTGGTTAGGATAAGAAAAGGCAATTGATGTAATCCTAAGGGAATTATAAGTCATCTAGTTCTAAGAAAAGAAAAGACATGTAATAAGGTAATAGGACTAGGAAAAGGAATTCATAATTCTATATATATATGATCACCAAAGTTTTGGTTGATCATATGAGCAAGATTAGAGCTTATGTTTAGTTTTGAGAGGTTTTCTAAACATCAATAAAGAGAGTTGTCTTTATATAAGCTAAGCTTCATCTTGCAGTTGCCATTAGTGTGTACCAATCCCTAATCTTCACAAGAGAGATTTATCCGTCAAAACCCCTTGGGTTTTTGAGATTTCCTTATCCCTGATAGATTTCAATGGAGGAAAATCATCTGCAAAGTTAGAAAATCCAGATGGATTACTGCTCTTGGATGAATATTCCTTCAGGTTATTGTTCTTAGATGATTGAAAAATGGAATGAGCAACGCCATCCATGATGAGAACGAGAAGAAATTTTGCCCTAAAAAATCGCCTGTAGAACACCTTGACACGTCATCGGACTCTCTCACGAGAAGACAATATATCTCCAAGATTACTAACCAGCACAAGTATGACCAACATTACAACCAACACTACCAAGTATGATCATTGCTAGACGTTAGTAATGGCCACACACTCGCACTTTCCATTAGCTTTATCTGGTGAGGGGCAAGATGTTATTTCTGTAACTTGAGAAAGAGAACTAAAGTGCATTGGTTTTTATATTAAAGTCGCTTCTCATAGTCATGGTTATTAGTGGGATTTTGGGAACACGGGGAAGATTCGCACAACTAACATGGAAACATAATATGATGCATGCATTTACCTCCGGGACTGGCTTTTTCATGTGATAGCATGTCAAGCATGGCTTCACCGTGTAAACTCTTGTCTACTTTTCCGAGAGAAAATCCTTTAATTAGTATTTGTGTGATCATTTTATACAAGACTGCTAATGGGGAACCATTTTGCTTGGGGTACCCCATTAGCAGCCTTGCTTTTATAGGTCCACGTCAATGACCACTACTCAGCCAACGACCACCATATCAGATATTTACCGCATTTTAACCCCAAATGCTATCATATCAGATATGTTAGTGTAAATAACCAAAAATGCTATCTATTTACGGCATTTAACCCCAAAGAAATACCCCGTTTGTGTGCCGCTATGGTACTGATTTATGACATTCAACTCAGAGCCCACCGCGAGTCCCAACAGGTGCACCACTTCCCAATCAAGGGCTTAGTGATACATATGGGTGCAAAGATATGGGGTAAAAACCGGTAGATGTGAAGCAGGTTCGGTAACTAGTTAATAATGAATTGTGATAATGTGATTCAGTCTGTGATAGAGCAGCAATCACATGTTCATTGGATCAACTCAAGTATAATTGAGAGAGTGAAGTCTAATGCAATAGTAGTAAGAAACTTTGGTTTTTAAGTCCATTCATAGACTAGGTAATAATGTAGCTCACTCTTTAGCTTGTAAAGCAAGAAATGAGGAAGAGGATTCCATTATATGTCAAAGTTTCCAGTTTTTGTCACAAAACTCTTGGAAGATGATCACCGCAACTTTGCAGTGTAATTGATCAATAAAATCTTCTTAGTATCAGATAAAATAAAATAAATAAATAGATGAATTTCAAATCTAATTTATAGGTTATTGGTGAAATCCCTTGATATTCTAGTATGGACAAATTCACACAGTACCAAATTGCAAACACAAGTTATTGATCGAATAATTTATACAACTGCCTTTGAATACATTTTTACCATGTTTTTTGTTAATTTCTTATCTCAAAGGTATTATAGTATAATCTCGATAAATGAATGTATTTGGGACCGGAAAAAAATATTTGTTTAGCGATGTTATTTATTTAAAGATTATTTTTAACATTTTACTTATAAAATTCTTATGTTTTCGAAGCAGAAGTCGGTCAATTAGAATAATATGAATTAAAAGATGACATTTCCAACTTACGTTATAGGAAATGTGATAGATGTAAGACATTTTTTGAACTAGTTTGATGTGAAAGATACAATTATGAAATATCCCACGAATGAAGAAACTATCAAGTTTAATAAATTATGAGAATAATCCTGAATTAGATTAAAGCAGTACCATACCAAATATGTCATAAAAGAGGGCATTTCAAGCAGTAATCATCGTGAAACAGTTTTTGCTACAATACGAGCAAAATATCCCAAAAGTTGTACATGCATTACAAAAGAATAAAGATAAGAAACATTTTAGTTTAGGTGGAAGAAAATAATAATAATTATTATTATTAGATGCATCTTTGGGAAGAAATGACTAATAAGAACATTATTGATTTGACAAAGTATTTTTCAGTTTGTTTATATATTTTTTTGAAAACGCGGGGGTATAACAACCACAACCAATATTTTGTTTAACAACCACACCCGATATTTTGTTCGGCAATCTGTATGGACTAAACTCCAATATAATTCCGAGAGAACCAACTTAAAAGTGAGACTTAATCAAGAAAGATATCAAAGTGCTTTATCTTTTTCTCAATACAACCAGTAAATCAACTAGATAAAAATCCGTGAGACTGATTGATATCAGAATAACTCGGATGGTACCAGAGACCAACGGCCGAGTTTCAATCAAGTTCTATCCAACAATCAATTTCGGATTCATCAAGTGATTGAACTACGCACAACCTGTGATATTTCAATTATATAAACAAATATAATGCGGAAAATAAATAACACAGACACCAGAAATTTTGTTAACGAGGAAACCGCAAATGCAGAAAAACCCCGGGACCTAGTCCAGATTTGAACACCAAACTATATTAAGCCTCTAAAGACTCTAGCCTACTAAAAGTTAACTTCGGAATGGAATGTAGTTGAGACCTAACCAAGTCTCATACCGATTAAGGTACTTGCGTTCCTTATGCCTCTAAAATCCCACCAAGATTCTGCGCACGTGATTCCCGTAGCTGATCTCACACACAATTAAGAGTTGCTACGACCCAAATTCGAAGACTTATAAACAAATATGTCTCCCATAGATATGTCTATTCTGGTTTTGTTTCCGTCTTTAGATAAATCAAGGTGAACAGGAAGCTCAACTAATAATCCGGTCTTATACTCCCGAAGAGAATCCTAGAAATATTAGTCACCTCACAGTAACCTAACTGATTAACATAAGAACTTATTGCGGAATCACAAGAGTCTGAGATGAAGAACTGTTGTGATTATTTTTTATATTTTACCTATAGGAGATAATTCTCGCGTAAATCTTGGAGAAGATAAAACTAAATATGATATAACAAGTAAGATCAGAATACGCAACTACAGAGAAAATAGTTGGATCTGGCTTCACGAATCTCAAATGAAGTCTTCAAGTCGTTAACCTAATAATGGTTTTGGAAAAACCTAGGTTAAAGGAGAATCGACTCTAGTTTACATCTAGGACACACGAGTGTGTCGGGATTAGGTTTCCCAGCTGCTAGAGTTCTCCCTTATATAGCCTTTCAAATCAGAGTTGCTTACAATCAAAGCTAATAAAGCTTAGTAGCAAAGCAATTGATATTCATCATTAGATGAACTCCCGATTTAAGATTCAAGCTAACTCTGCTTAGAAACTAAGCAATCAATCTCCACTGTTAGATGGTATTAGCTTGATATGCACAAATGAAATATGCATATATTTATATATGGATGAACTGTACCCAAACGTATATACCTTGTTGGCTCAATAATAGATAACCAAAGTTATCCATATTAACACTTATAACTTAGCCATTTTCATCTAACACTTCTAGATCAAATATGATGATCAATTAATCATGATAGATAATCAATATAATTCTAAATGTGTTTTAAGAGAGTTGTTCAAATGTTCATCATCTCATATAAATATATATGAACCATTTGAAACAAAATCGGTTTGGTTTGTAATTGTACAAAGTACTTATACAAGAACCAATTCATGAACATAATGCCACGGTTTGTAAAACTAGTTCACATACCTTATTCCATTAAATTTCCAGGGACTTTAGTTCGCAAACGAACCTGAGTTCACGAGTATGTATTTCATACTTACCGATTTTAGAACCTAACCACTGTGTTCGCAAACAGAGTACGCGAACAATGGTTCCGGACTTTGGATTTGTACAGCTGTTCGCAAACATGGTACGCAAACAACAGTTCTAGAGTTTTCTAGCCGTTCACAAACAGGGTACACGAACAACAGCTCCGGTCCTTTTCACAGGTAAACGCGTTCACAAAAAAGAGTTCCGAACCAGAACTATAACTTCACAGTGCACATACAAATTATACATATTGTGATATTGTTAGAGCACTGCTCGGTCGAACTTGCAAGCTTTGCTATCTCAAGCTTGTTTTCCAAGTTTAGTTGCCAAAACTATAAGTCTTGATTTCTAATCTAATTATACCTAAGTCTCGGACTAGGATAAAAAGTGTAGTTGAGCTCTAGACTCCACGGCGTTCATCATAAAAAAACGAAGAACTACTCAAGGAACTGGTGGAACTTCATCGACAAAAAGGTATGTAGAGACTTGAACTTATCTATCACTCAAAAGTCTATCTAATCTATCTCCTATCTTGAGACAAAAACCGTATTGCTATATAGACTTCGTATACACATTTGTTATTTCGAGCCGAGTTTATATCGTTTATCTATTTCTCGAAATATGTGTTGGTAAGCTTTTGCTTTGGACAAGTTCATCTTTACAAGTGATGAAAGTCATGTTGATTGTTTCAATCTTTTGAAAATCGCTTTGATGAAAAATGGAGTGTGAATAACCTCTATATAACATCCTCTAAGAATATTTCAACGATTGAAATGAGAGTTTAGAATATGTAACTGTCTTTGGATATAAATATATAGTGTGTTCGCACATTAGTATATAAGTCCAAATCCGGGAACCAAATGTATGCATACTTATGTGTGTACTAAATGGTTGATGGAGACTGGATAATTATGCGTACCCGTACGCATACTGGCGGAAGTTTACGACCGTGAATTTCTGTTGAGTTTGGAAATCAAAACCAACTCAATCCGGTTACCTAAGTATGCGTACCCGTAAGCATACTGGTGTAAAGTTCACGTCCGTGAATTTCTGCTGAGTTTGAAAACCAAAACAAACTCAAATCTGGTTACTTAAGTATGCATACCTGTACGCATACTTAAGTGTGTTACTTTCTAAAATTGGTTTGTTCATGAACTAAAACATTTATATATTAAGGAATGCAATTTGCAAACCGTGGTTATAATGTTCATGAATCGATTCGAGTGAATCAAAACCGATTTAGCTTCGATCGTGTCTTGTATACTTCTATAAGATCTAAGCAATTTAACAACTCTCTAACTAGTTCTTTTGAGTCATTTGAACTAGTTTTGGTGAAGATGAGTATGGTTGATATGAAAGTGCTCATATGGCTAACATTTGGTTAACTACTGTTGAACCAACTAGGTGTACATGTTTAGGTACGGTTACACAAACCTAAACGAACGTGCATTTCATTTGTGTATAACAAGCTAAGATTCGATTTAAAGGTTGAAAGATATTAGCTTGAATCTAATCAAGTTTTCATCAAACGGTGAATATTGAATACTTTGTTACCAAGGTAGCATTGATTGCAAACCCTGATTTGAAGACTATATAAAGGAGAACTCTAGCAACCGGGAAACATAATCCCCACACCTCCTGCGTGATACTAGTTGTATAAGCTAGAGTCGATTCTCCTTTAACCTTAGGTTTCTATCGAGACCCTGTAGGTTAGAGATTTGAAGACTTCATTGGGATTGTGAAGCCAGACCCAACTATTTTCTATGTAGTTGCGTGATCTGATCTTGTTGTTTCTATCGTATTGATTACAATTGTAAAACTGGATCGAGATTAATTTCTCCAATAGGCAAGATAGAAAAGTAGTCATAAATATCTTCGCCTCATCGTTTGTGATTCCGAAATATCTTGTTCGCTAGTCGATTAAGATTATTGTGAGGTGATTGATAATTTTAGGCTGTTCTTCGGGAATATAAGTCTGGGTTATCGATTGGTTCCTGTTCACCTTGATTTATCAAAAGACGGAAAAAAACTCGTAGGTATTTCTGTGGGAGACATATTTATCTATTCATGTAGACTTTTTTGTGTGATACAGATTTGTTCATTAAATTTTTCGACTTAGGGTCGTATCAACTCTTAGTTTTGGATGAGATCAGCTAAGGGAATCAAGTGCGTAGTATCCTGCTGGGATCAGAGACGTAAGGAGCAAAACTGTACCTTGGATCAGTGTGAGATTGATTGGGGTTCAACTAACCGAAGTTAGTTTGTAGTGGGCTAGTGTCTGTAGCGGCTTAATACAGCGTGTGTTCAATCTGGACTAGGTCCCGGGGTTTTTCTGCATTTGCTGTTTCCTCGTTAACATAACTTCAGGTGTCTGTGTTATTTATTTTTCGCATTATATTTTGTTATATAATTGAAATATCACAAGTTGTACGTTGAATCGATCAATTAGTAAATCCAAACTTTGATTGTTGATTGAAATTGATTGATACTTGAACATTAGTCTTTGGTACCGTTCAAGTTAATTTCTCTTGTATTCAATTAGACTCGCAGATTTATATTTGCTTGAGTAAGTATTGAATCGAGAAATTGAGATATAACTCCTTGATATACTTTTTTATTAAGATTGAGTCTGACTGTCTAGTTGATTCTCTTAAAAGTATATTGGAGTTAGTCCATACAGATTGTTAAGCGAATTATTGGGTGAGGTTGTTAGACCCCCATTTTTTCAATTGGTATCAGAGCAAGGAAAACACGTTTAAGACCTCATAAGTTTGTGTTTGTAGCGATCTGACTCTCTGGACAGTAAAGTCTCTATAAACGCTTCACCAGGGAGAAATTCTAATCGTAGAGAGAGTTCTGAAAAATTAGTTATTCTCCAGAAAAAGTTGGATGAACAAATCCGGATCAACTTTGATCTAGTTGCAGAAATTGCATTGTATAAGGATTTGAAATCTGTCAAAACTCCTTCAATGGATTTGAATAACTCTGTTTATTTTTCTTCTATGAAGAATGGTCATAAGTAAGATGATAAACAAGGTCTAGGATTTGTGAAATCTGGTAGGACTCAGAACTACTCAAACGAGATTAAAGATGTTGGCCCATGTATGTTCTGTGACTCTTACAATCAATTTCAACATACTTGTATGTCCTTCCGGAAAAGCCTAAACACTGCAAGTAATCTTCATAAGAAAGCTGAACAACTATTTGCTTCCCTAAAACGATGTACAAAACTAACAAGATATCCTAAACAGGTTAGTAGTGTTAGTATGGGAGCTTTTGCTTTAAAATCAACATCGCCATTTCAATGGTTTCTTGATAGTGGATGTAGCCGATATATGACAGGTGATCTCACGTGGTTTGTTTCTTCTAATGACTATGAAGGAGGTCCCGTGACATTTGAAGATGGGATTTGCTGTTACATAAGCAGGAAAGGGACGATCAAACTTCCTGGCGTACCTGAAATCCATGATGTAGTATACGCAAAAGGTATGACTACAAACCTTCTTTCTATTAGTCAAATTTGTGAGAAGGCCATAGAGTTGTCTTCAATGCGAATGGATGTGACATTATAGACAAAACTGGAAAAGTAATTTTTCAGGGAACTCGTGGTAAAAACAACTGTTATCTTCTGGATACTCAGTTCAGTAACTGTTGCAATTTTACTAAGGTGGAATCTACACATCTTTGGCATGAGCGTTTGAGTCACATCAACTATCGTCTTCTAACTAAGATCATTAATAAAGAACTTGTTAGAGGCGTTCCCAAAATCAATGCAAAGATTGATGGTGTATGTGGTTCCTGTCAAAAGGGTAAACAAACGAAAGTTTACCATATGTCATCTCGAGATATCTTCACTAAAGCTCCACTTGATTTAATTCATATGGACCTATTCAACAACCCACGGTTGCTGGAAAGAAGTATGCTTTAGTTATGGTAGATGATTACACCAGATTCACTTGGGTTGCATTTCTATCTCATAAGAATGAAACCCTTGATGAATTTAAGATTATTGTTAAGAGAATCCAGAACGAATAAGGTCGCAAACTAAAGAAAATTAGAAGCGACCGTAGAACTGAATTCAAGGACACTAAGGTGTTTGAATTTTGTGACGAACTGTGGATTATTCAACAATATTCACCACCTATTACTCCTCAAGATAATGGAGTTGCAGAAAGAAAAACAGGAACATTCAGGAAATGGCCAGGGTAATGCTCCATAACAAAAACTTATCGTTAAGGTTTTGGGGAGAAACTGTCATCACAACATGTTATTTGATCAACCGTGTCTACCTACGATCTAGATGTGTTAGAGCATAGCTCGGTTGAACCCACCAAGCGTTGGTATGCCAAGTTTGGTTGTCATTTTTTAGTGAATCAAAACTCATTTAAAGAGTCGCTTGATTATGTACTAGAGTCAACTTCGCATAGGTTAGCTTAAAAGTATTAGGATATGAGACATTACAAGTATTGCAAAGACTTGAATAAGTGAAGAAGTAAGGAGATACAACGACAACATCATCCTTCCACTTGAGGTTAGTGATATTTGACTTGAACTGTTTCATTTCCTAACGTATCTTTCAAGTCGTGCACATTGAAAACAAAACTGCGAAGCATGAACACTCTAGTAGACATAGTATTAAGGAATACAATACGAGGTTTATTGCTTAACCATTAAACTTTGTAGATAATACATCGACATAATCGTTTAAATGCTATTGTGATTATGTATGGTATGAGGTGAGGATTTCATCCTAGAAAACAATGTTTCACATGTGTTTTAAGGAAGTAAGTTCATGAACTTGTTTTGTGAATCGAAGAGGAAATCGCCATGCATTATTGGTATTGTTATTCATTACATATCTTATGAACTACCAATATGTGTGGTTAACATAACCGCTCATGACTTTTTTATGTTCTTGATAAAACTATTCACAAAGTCCTGACTTATTTATTGGTATGACTTTTATTAGTGAAACCGATCTTAAGTAATCACCTGAGATGGTATGATCGATTTTGTGATTTTGTGTATGACCAACTCTGGGTAAAGGGGAACCGATCCTTGTAAGAGGTGCAACACATCACAAAGGGGAATCGATCCTTGTATGAGGTGCAACAAGTTTATAGCAGAAAGGGGAATCGATCATATGGACATGTACAACACGTTTTTAGGCAAAGGGGAACCGATCCTATGGACATGTGCAACACATACAAGTTATATACCATATATATGTGGGAAACCGATCCTAGTACCTAATCAACCGAATTTTGGAAAGCTGGTGTGACTATGCACAATACTCACATGGAGGTAGAACCGAAACTTGTTTTGGTAGAACTGTTAAACCCATGATTTGTGATTGAGTGTTCTTGATCAATCACATAGTTCTTGAAAGTCAGATGAACCAATTTTAAACTTGTTCGGAAGTGTATCAAATCAGTTTCAAGGTTGTAAGTGTGAAAGAGGACTTACAAAGTAAGGATGTCGACCCACTTTGAACACGTGCAGTAATGCTTATCTTTTATTGTTCAAAGTTATAGCTTAATAGCTTAAGGAAGAAAATTCCAGGATCGAAATAAATAAGTTAAGAATCTTTTATTTAAGGTTTTTAATTTTATTTTAAGAAAATGAGAATTAGTAATGTGCATTTACTAGTTGAAGATTTTCCAAAGTGATTTTCTGTCAATATTTTGGATAAAGCATTTCTAGGAATTATGGAAACCGAATTTGGAACTTATTGCATATCTTGAGAATATTTTCAGTTTTGGAAATTCCTTGGTGTCCAAACTTCCTTGTCTATAAATACTTGAAGTTTGCATTTCGGGCAAACTAATCTTTCGTGACAGCAAACTTCCTCAGTTGTGTTGTTACTGGTGAAGCCGCCTATTCGGAGAGGAGAGTAACCTAATTAGGCGAAATATCGTACGACCGCTCAGTTTAAAGTCTTCTTTGGGATTGAAAAGCTCTATTCGTACCATTGGAGAGAAACTAGATAATTACTGTTTATCTTTTGTTTTAACGGTGGTTGAACTTTGATTGTACCTAGTTTGTTTATGCTTGAGAATCTTCTCTTCTGATATAAGATTCACTCAAACTGGATCGAAGTTTCGACAGGGATCTTTAGACTGTTTGTAGTTCTAAAGACGATCTTGTGATAATCCATTGTTAACAGACTTCGTTCTCTGCGTGATTGATCACAAGAGATTCAAGTTGTTGTGCGCAGGCGTTTATTGAAGATATAAGAAGATTGAATACAAAGAAGATATTGAAGATTTGTGATTTGGGTTTATAATATTTGGTGTGTACAATACTTGTTTCGGTAAAAGAGGATCCAACTATAATCGGTTTATCCTTGTGGTAGATTAGATTGATTAGTTGTGTAGATCGGCATCAATAAAATTCTTTGTGATTAAAAGTATTGATTTTAAAATCTTAACAATTACTACGGTAGTTGAGAATAAGATAGATCTAAGAACCTGACGAAGGAGTTTATTGAGATAAACAGAAGAGCCTTTGTCGAACTCACATCACTTGGTTGAAGAGAGTTGATACCAAATAGATTTGTTGTTCCTTTACTATTTGGAATATGAACCAAAGGAATTGTTCCAAGTACGTGACTTATTACAGGTCGGAGGCGTGGGAATACATACGGAACTAGGTGAACTATAGGTTTAGTTGCTCGGTCTCAACTATACGAAGTTTGTTTGATTTTGTATAGCGGCTTAATCCTGGGAATATTCAATTCTGGACAAGGTCCCGGGGTTTTCTTGCATTTGCGGTTTCCTCGTTAACAAAATCTTGTTGTGTCATTTACTTTATCTTCCGTAATTATAATTATAATTTAAAGTAAATTACACAAACGTTAATTCCTATTTACTTGATAGCAATCCTATTGTGTTTGGTTAAGTCCTAACCTCTTATCAAGTAAACATACTTCGTTGTTGTATTGTCTCGATCTCGTATCCATAGACGATCACACGAAGTGTGAACCGATTAGTTGTATTGTCTCGACTCAGTCTATAGACAACCACTTTCGGAGAAAGGACTTATAGGTGGAAAAGTTTTACCTTGAGGTATATTTGGGTACGCTCGCCTGTTCAATTGGTGTCAGAGCAGGAAAACACGAAAAGATCTAATAATCTGTGTTTGGTGCGATCCATCCTATAAGAATTTGAATCCATGGCCGATTCAGTTAACGTTATGCAAGAGTATGAATACTCAAAAGTTGAAGATGTTACTACTTCGTTGACTCATGATCCAGGGGTTGCGAAAACATCTGTGTCCATTTCTGATGAAAAAGAAGATGCTGATAAAGAGTTGGCAAAACTCCTAAAGCCTATAAAATCTCTATCTTCTAAAGTGTTGATATTAAAGACAGAGACAAATCTTCTTAAACAGGAGATCAGAGATAAAGACATTCAACTGAATAGTCTGGACAAAGAGAATATAAATCTCACCATCAAACTATAAGCACTTGGTAAATCTGTTCCGTTAGATAAAGAGATATGTTTTATGACTCTAACTAATGATGTTGTTGTGATTTCTTCTGATAATGAGGAAACTAAAAGTCATTGCTTGAATTTTAGCGATTGTGATAAATCGGTTTAGTCACATATGAAACAGATCAAAATGATGGTAGTTTACCTAACTACATCAAATCAGAATAGGATAAGAAACCATCTTCTATATCTACTGATGATCAAACGAAATCTTGTGCAAAGGAAACTTTGAACCGATTTCGTGAACGTGATCTTAAGGAATACAATTTTCAGTCACTTGACAAGAAACTTATACTTCTTCAACATACAGTGGTAAAAATATTGAAAGAAGTTTCATGTCTTAAAAAACTAAAAGACCATTCCTCAATAGAAAGACAGATTATACTACTACCCGATTAGATCAACTCAAAAGAATCGGAGGAAAGAGTTGATAATCGCTTCTGCAAAAAGGTTCCTCCCCACCCATATCGAAACAATTCTTGTTTTGATGAAGAACAATTCCAGAAGAAATGGAAAGTTAGAATCTCTGCCAAAAAAAAAACAATCAGGAATTTCCGATAATTGTTTCACATAATCACACTGATGTGAATCATAAGGAAGTTCTTCGAATGAGAAAATCATATGAAAATCTCATTGAAAGAATTAAGAGAGATCTATCTATCTCTGAGAATTCTCACATCAGTACAGTTTCTCCACATGATCATATCTCTAGAGTTAGAAAAGATCGTCTTGGGAGAAAATATTTTGGGCAGAAATTCCCTAAGAGAAACATGAACTATGTTTCTGATACTCACTGTAAGCTAGAAAAAACTTACTCCGATGCAACCTAGTTGTATCATAATTGTGCACTCTCATCCTTTTCGTTCTCTTATTCATGGATGGGGAAAGGCACAATAAACCTGGAGCACAATTGTGTGTGTAGATGTTTATCAGAAAAATATGTGACACCTTATGGATAGCTGCAAATCCATGGTTTCCTGAAAAATGTTCATGTTTAACATGATCTTCCAAAAATAGGTTTTATTTAGAATTTTCGAATTTTAATAAAACTCCCAGCATGAGAAGTTCGGACAAAGGAAACGAAATATATTCCTTAATATTTTCGGATTCTCCTGATATCTTTTGGTCCGAAGGTTGTCTCTTATTTAGGGAAACTGTCTCTTGCATGTATTATGATACCCTGATCAATACTTATTTATATAACAGAGCATGCCTCCGATAACTCGCAGTATCACAAAGGCTAATAAGGAGGAAACTCAAAAGGTTAGAGATTGTCAAGGAATCAATACAGAGAGGAAGAAGAGAAACATATCAAAAATCATGTCTGATTATGATTCTGATAGTTCAGTTGGATCACAAGATGAGTCATGTATGTTGGATTACAACCAACAAGATCCAACCAAAACCAAGTGGATTCATTCAGATATATGACTCATTATATCCAAGGTTTTGAAGAACTGGAAACCAATCTCGTTATGATTGTTCGACATCAGGATTGGATAGAAGAAAAGATTGAAGGAACAAGAGGAGATCTTGCTGAACTCAAGGTTCTAATTGAAGAACTTGAGAAATAAGAAGTGATTGCAGACAAGTCTCTTGAGACATGCTTTAAAAGTTTGAACACTGAAGAAACCTCAGTGAACAACAAGAGCACCACTAGAGATTAAGTTATATGCTGTAATACTTAACATAGGAAAATAAACATCAATTTTTGATTTCTTTCAATGATTTTATTAGGTCTATTATGAATAAAACTATTATGAATAAAATTATTTAATTTATAATTTTCTCTTGTGATAGTTTTTGATTTACATAGCCTGCACTTGAATGCTTTATTTTATTGCTATGCATGTTTATGGGATGTTTGATTTCGGTTTTCTAACCTTGATATTCCATATCATAATGTTGTGAACCCTTATGGTTTGGGTGACTTTTTGATTTAGCAGGATTAAGTTCTAGCCCATGTTGGTAGGATTTATCAAAGGATCATGAGGGGTTCTGATAGAAATAATATGTGAAAAAGTCACAATATGTTGAATCGGTTTTGGTTTAGCATAAAAGCATATGTGTTTCGGGGTTTTCAACTTTTGCTTGCAATAGTTAGAAACCGGTTTTCAACCTTTCTCTGGTAAAGGTTGGTTGTTGTTATTCTTTTGTTTTGCATAAGGATGACAACATAATGATATTTCGATATCAATTCTTCCTGGAAGAAGATGCAAACATATTGGAGAAGAGGATGTGAAGTTTGAGGTAACAATCTTGTTAGTTAATTGTTCTTCAGTTTAAGAGAAGTTACATTTTATTGCATATATTTATTGCTTTTGCTTAACAAAATTTCGGTACAATTGATGTTTTATTCCATAATGTGTGTATGTGATTCAATTGGTTCCGGTTAAGAAAAACTATTGTTATCTTTCTTTATTGTGTGGCATCAATTGTTTAGGCTTACAAAATTTCGGTGCAATTGCGGTGCTTTAATGTTTATATTGTTTCAATTGCTTCCGGTTGAGGTGAATAATTATGCAAGTTGATTTATTTAGTTTGTATGAGTTGTTTATGGATTAACGAAAGAAAAGGTTTACGGGATGAATTGTTTAGTCCAATTCGATTCCGGATAAGAGAAACTAAATTAATTCTGATCTTAGTTAGACTTATCAAAGTGGAGGTTTCGGTTATTCAAGTCTAATCGAATGCATTAACAAGAAATGCTAGTTAATTAACCTAGTAATTATCTTGTTTAAAACTTAAATCTCTAAGTTATATGGATAATTAGAACCTGATAAGAAAAATAGAGTTATCTTTATTTTGTTCTTATCGAATGAAGTGATTGTATTTGTACAATCGGTTTAGCAAAGGAACTAAAAGTTCTTAGTTGATTTTTGGTTTGCTAAACTATTAGGGAAAATTGCTTCGGGCAATTATTTCCTTGGTAACATATCAAAACAAAATTACTTTGTAGTTTTGGTTTTGATATTGGTTATCAAAAATGGTGTGTAGAACCCTCATGCGTAACTCAATAGGTTGCAAGTCTATTGAGATTTGTAAGATCCTTTATTTTTTCGTTTCTTTGTCATTTTGTGACAAAAAGGGGGAGAAATATATGGAGTAAACAAGTGATACTGGTATTGATTTTATATTGATTGGTATCACTAAGGGAAAGGACATTGATGCTTAAACGTTATCTAACGAAAGAGTGAAAGTACAAACTAAGGGGAAGTAGCATATCATACCTACAAAGGGAATAACAAAGACGTGCGGGTTGAAAATCTACTTATCTCACCTTTAGGGGGAGTATTAGCTTTGTTAATATAATGTCAACAGCGGCATTTAAAGATTGAATGTATACAGGTTATTGTGTTGTTGAATTCGGGAATCAAGCGTATGTGTAATGAATTCTTGTAATTTGTTTATCCATATGATGTAAGAGTTTTGTCACTAATATTGAAAAGGGGGAGATTGTTAGAGCATAGATCGGTCGAACCCACCAAGCGTTGGTATGTCAAGTTTGGTTATCATATTTTAGTGAATCAAAACTCATTTAAAGAGTCGCTTGATTATGTACTAGAGTCAACTTCGTATAGGTTAGCTTGAAAGTATTAGGATATGAGACATTACAAGTATTGCGAGGACTTGAAGAAGTGAAGACGTAAGGAGCTACAACGACAACATCATCCTTCCACTTGAGGTTAGTGATATTTGACTTGAACTGCTTTATTCCCTAACGTATCTTTCAAGTCGTGCATGAAAACAAAATTGTGAAACATGAACACTCTAGATAGACATAGTATTAAGGAATACAATACGAGGTTTATTGCTTAACCATTATGAAAAGGCGAGGGTACCCAAATATACCTCAAGCTAAAACTTTTCCTACCTATAAGTCATTTCTCCGAAAGTGATTGTCTATGGACTGAGTCGAGAAAATACAACTAATCGGTTCACACTTCGTGTGATCGTCTATGGATACGAGATCGAGAAAATACAACAACGAATTATGTTTACTTGATACAAAGGTTCAGACTTAACCAAACACAAAGGATTGCTTATCAAGTAAATAGTAATTAACGTTTGTGTAATTTACTTTAATTATAATAAAACAATTATAATGCAGAAATATGAAGTAAATGACACAACAAGATTTTGTTAACGAGGAAACCGCAAATGCAGAAAAACCCCGGGACCTAGTCCAGAATTGAATACTCTCAGGATTAAGCCGCTACAAAAAATTACACCTAACCTCGTATAGTTGATACCAAGCAACTAAACCTATAGTTCACCTAGTTCTGTCTGTATTCCACGCCTCCAACTTATAAATAAGTCACGTACTTGGAACAATTCCTTTGGTTCATATTCCAAACAGTAAAAGAACGACAAATCTGTTTGGTATCAACTCTATTCAACCAAGTGATATGAGTCGGACAAAGGCTCTTCTGTTTATCTTAACATAAACTCCTTCGTCAGGTCCTTAGATCTATCTAATGTTCAATTACCGAAGTAATCGTTTAAGATTAAGCCAACAACACTCTTAATCCAAAGAATTGTGTTGATACCGATCTACTCAATTAATCAATCCAATCTACCACAAGGATAAACCGATTATTAATTGGATCCTCTTTTACCAAATCAAGTATTGTGCACACCAAAGATTATAAACCCAAGTCAGATCTTCAATATCTTCTTTATCTTCAAATCTTCAATAAAAACCTGCACACAATCACTTGAATCTCTTGTGATCAATCACGCAGAGTTTGTTAACAATAGATTATCACAAGATCGTCTTTAGAACTAACAACATTCCAAAGATCCTTGTCTAAACTCTAAACTAGTTTGGGTGAATCTTATATCAGAAGAGAAGATCCTCAGGCATAAACAAACTAGGTGCAATCAGATTTCAACCACCGTTAGTCAATCAAATCAATCGAAAACAAAAGATAAACCGCAATTATCTAGTTTCCCACCAACGGTACATGCTAGATATCCTCAATCCCAAAGAAGACTTTAAACAGAGCGGCCATTAGAGATTTCGCCTAATTAGGTTACTCTCCTCTCCGAATAGGCGGCTACACCAGTAACAATAACAAAAGAGGAAGTCTGTTGTTACGAAGGATTAGTTTGCTAGAAAGGCAAACTTCAAGTATTTATAGACAAGGAAGTTTAGACACCAAGGAATTTCCAAAATCGAAAATATTCTCAAGATATTCTTCAAAGCAAAGATTCGGTTTTCATAATTCCTGGAAATGCTCTGTCCAAAAATAATGATCGAAATCTCTCGGAAAATATAATTAGTAAATACACATTACTAATTCTCGTATTTCCCTACAAAATGAAATTAATAACCTTAATAAAAAGATTTTTAACTTATGTTTCGATCCAGGGATTCTCTTCTCTTAGCCGTTAAGGAATATATTTGAATAACTAAAGAAATAAACATTCACAACACGTGTTCAAAGTATGTCGACATCCTTACTTTGTAAGTTCTCTTTCATACTTACAACCTTGAAACTGATTTTCCACACTTCAACAAGTTTAGAATTGGTCCATATGACTTTCAAGAACTATGCGATTGATCAAACAAACATTCAATCACAATCATGGGTTTAACGGTTCTACCAATACAAGTTTCGGTTCTACCTCCATGTGAGTATTGTGCATAGTCACACTAGCTTTCCAAAATTCGATTGACTAGGTACTAGGATCGGTTCCCCACATATATATGGTATCTAACTTATATCTGTTGTACATGTCCATAGGATCGGTTCCCCTTTGCCTAAAAACGTGTTGCACATGTCCATAGGATCGGTTCCCCTTTCTTCTATAAACCTTGCCGCACCTCATATAAGGATCGGTTCCCCTTTGTGATGTACTGCACCTCTTACTAGGATCGGTTCCCCTTTCCCAAATTTGGTCAGACATCACACAAACCCAATCATACAATCTCAGGTGATTACTTAAGATCAGTTTCACTAATAAAATTCATACCAATACATAAGTCAGGCCTTTGTGAATAGTTCTACCAAGAACACAAACAATTTGTGAGCGGCTATACCCAATCACACATATTGGTTGTTCATAAGATATGAAATGAATAACAAAACCAATAACACATGGAAATTTCCTTTTCGGTTCACAAACAAGTTTATGAACTTACTTCCTTAGAACACATGTAAACATTATTCCCTAGGATGAAATCCTCACCTCATACCCATACATAATCACAATAGCATTCAAATGATTATGGCGATGTCTTATCTACAAAGTTTAATGGTTAAGCAATAAACCTCGTATTTTATTCCTTAATACTATGTCTATCCAGAGTTCAAATATGCTTCGCAGTTATGTTTTCAATATGCACGACTTGAAAGATACGTTAGGGAACGAAATAGTTCGAGTCAAATATCACTAACCTCAAGCGGAAGGATGATTGTTGTCATTGTAGCTCCTTGCTTCTTCACATCTTCAAGAATTTGCAATACTTGTAATGTCTCATATCCTAATACTTTCTAGCTAACTTATACGAAGTTGACTCTTATACATAATCAAGCGACTCTTAACATGAGTTTTGATTCACTAAAATATGACAACCAAACTTGACATACCAACGCTTGGTGGGTTCAACCGAGAAATGCTTTAACACATTAAACTTTGTAGATAAGACATCGACATAATCCTTTGTAAGTTCATGAACTTGTTTTGTGAATCGAAAAGGAAATCGCCAGGCATTATTGGCATTGTTATTCATTGCATATCTTATGAACTACCAATATGTGTGATTAGTATAACCGCTCATAACTTGTTTACGTTCTTGGTAAAAATATTCATAAAGGCCCGACTTATGTATTAGTATGACTTTTATTAGTGAAACCGATCTTAAGTAATCACCTGAGATGGTATGATCGATTTTTGTGATTTTGTGTATGACCAACTCTGGGTAAAGGGGAACCGATACTTGTAAGAGGTCCAATACATCATAAAGGGGCATCGATCCTTGTATAAGGTGCAGCAAGTTTATAGAAGAAAGGGGAACTGATCCTATGGACATGTGCAACACATACAAGTTAGATACCATATATATGTGAGGAACCGATCCTAGTACCTAGTCAACCTAATTTTGAAAATCTAGTGTGACTATGCACAATACTCACATGGAGGTAGAACTGAAACTTATTTTGGTAGAACCGTTAAAACCGTGATTTGTGATTGAGTGTTCTTGATCAATCATATAATTCTTGAAAGTCAGATGAACCAATTCTAAACTTGTTTGGAAGTGTGGCAAATCGGTTTCAAGGTTGTAAGTATGAAAGAGGACTTATAAAGTAAGGATGTCGACACACTTTGAACACGTTCAGTAATGCTTATATTTTATTGTTCAAATTTATTCCTTAATAGATAAAGGAAGAAAATCCCAGCATCGAAATAAATAAGTTTAGAATCTTTTATTTAAGATTTTTAATTTTATTTTAGGAAAATGAGAATTAGTAATGTGCATTTACTAGTTGAAGATTTTCCAAAGAGATTTTCGGTCAATATTTTGGACAGAGCATTTCCAGGAATTATGGAAACCGAATTTGGAACTTATTGCATATCTTGAGAATATTTTCAGTTTTGGAAATTCCTTGGTGTCCAAACTTCCTTGTCTATAAATACTTGAAGTTTGCATTTCAGGCAAACTAATCCTTCGTGACGGCAAACTTTCTCAGTTGTGTTGTTACTGGTGAAGCCGCGTATTCGGAGAGGAGAGTAGCCTAATTTGGCGAAATATCTTACAACCGCTCAGTTTAAAGTCTTCTTTGGGATTGATAAGCTCTATTAGTACCGTTGGTGGGAAACTAGATAATTGGGGTTTATCTTTTGTTTTCGATTGATTTGATTGACTAACGGTGGTTGAACTTTGATTCCACCTAGTTTGTTTCTACTTGAGAATCTTCTCTTCTGATATAAGATTCACTCAAACTAGATCGAAGTTTTGACAGGGATCTTTAGACTGTTTGTAGTTCTAAAGACGATCTTGTGATAATCCATTGTTAACAGACTCCGTTCTCTGCGTGATTGATCACAAGAGATTCAAGTTGTGTGCAGGCGTTTATTGAAGATCTAAGATTATTTGAAGACAAAGAAGATATTGAAGATTTCTGATTTGTGTTTATAATCTTTGGTGTGCACAATACTTGTTTTGGTAAAAGAGGATCCAACTATAATCGGTTTATCCTTGTGTTGATGGTGGTTTTTAGCTTAGGGTTAAAATCGTAAAACCGTACAACTGACATGACGTCACTATGACCATTATCACATTTATTGAATCGATCAGCACGTAAGAATTACCAGGGTACCTTTTTTTTTATGTGTCATGTTCCACGGCAGAACCCTTAACATTGACCGACATCATCTATGCCAAACCCTAATTCTCATGCTACCGCGCCAAGGCATGCCAACCATGACATCCGCACCACTGTGCCAATGGAAAACCATGCCAGCCACATCTCCGTGCCAAGGAATGCCAACCATGCCAGCCGCACCACTGTGCCAATGGCAAACCATGCCAGCCTCACCACTGTGCCAATGGAAAACCATGCCAGCCACATATATGCGCCAAGGCATTCCAACCAGGACAACCGCACCACTGTGCCAATGGAAAACCATGTCAGCCACATCTCCGCGCCAAGGCATGCCAACCATGCCAGCCGCACCACTGTGCCAATGGCAAACCATGCCAGCCGCACCACTGTGCCAATGGAAAACCATGCCAGCTGGTAGGCTTTTAAGAGTGTAAGAAAATAAGACAATGAAGCAGCCTACATGTTATACCTGCAAGTGCACAGGGTCAGTTGTAGCTTGTGTGCAAGAACATGGTCATTCCACAGGGACTTGAGTGTGATTGAAATCTTCTAATGGTCTTTTACTAACTGATTCTATGTGACAAAGTGACAGATAATGATTTTTGTGTTGTGTTGAAACACAACTGAGCTGTTTTGGTGTAACTGAACTAGTGACAGAAAGTGTAACTAAACAACAGAGAGCAAATGTTACTAAGGTATTGAATCCACCAATAACCTATGCTGAGGCAATCTCAATTTCAATATCACTCTTGTCCCTGGTGTAGATATCAGTGAGCTTCTAGGCTTGCTGACTATCTAGAAAACAAGTGAAGGTTCAAGCCTGTTGCTCATCAAAGGGTTGTTTCAGGAGGATGGTTTAGTATCACTAAGATAATTATCTAATCCTAGTATTAGCTGTCCTCTCACAAAACAAACTAACCGCAGATCAATCACTTAGATGAGTAAGCAATCCTGAAGGATAATTTATCCTAAACAGTTCTAGCACAACAAGAACAATATCTATGATTTCAACTAACTAGCAGTGGCATTGGTTTCATCTCAACCTTAGCAATTAAACTAGAACATGATGAATTTTACTGAACAACTGAAGCTTAAACTGAACATTAACTGAATTATGAACTTGAATTGAAATTGAACAGAATTTAACAGTAGATTGAGAAGTGATAGTAGAGAGCACTGGCTAGTCCAGGCCTCTAATGGGTTGTGCTCTGGCTAATCCAGGCATACCCAAAACATTACACCCTCACTTCCTATTTATAATCAGAACACCCAATTAGGGTTTTTACACCAAACCCCCAAATTTAACAAAATTAGGGTTTATAGGAATTTGGGAAAAACTCACCATACCCTCTGAATTTGCTGTCCCCTCTGCAATTGAGCGCTGACCCATGCTTCAACTTGCTTCTGCTACTCGAACGCTGCTCCAATTTCCTTCTTCTCTCCACTGTGAAACCCTAGTTCCATCTCTGTCTTGGATGTAGCACCTAAGAGTGGTGGGTGCTAAGAACAAGAAGGAGAGTAACTAGGGTATGGTTGTTCTGATGATGGTCGGCTGGGGAGGTGATGGTGGCGATGGGTGAGGTGAGGTCTGCAACTGTCGGGGGAGGAAGAGGTTTTTGGGGGAATGGAATTCTGGGGAAGAAGAAGGTGGGTGTTTGTTTTGGGTCGATGGGTTTGATGTTTAGGTGTTGGTCAGGTGCAGCAGAGTTTGATGAACAACGAGTGGAAGGCGTTGGATCATCAACTTCAGATTGAATCTAACGGCAAGATAGAAGAAGGCTCTGAGCGACCGTTGGATTAAGTGATACAACGAAGCTGACGGCTCCAGATGGAGTTAGGTACTATGGTGTTTGACAGGAGCTTTGGATTTTGATGCACAATGATGAGGCGACCGTTGGATGACAAGATGGATCCAATCTGACGGCTCTCATGGAAATGGGTATGAATAATGGAAATGGATTTGGGTAAGGGTTTTGGGCCTTGGGTATGCCAAGCCCATATCTTCTTTAAGAACAATTCTTCCTCTTCAAGCCCACTTCTAATTGATCCGGCTCTTGCAAACATCATTCTTCGCTTCCTCCTAGCGGGAGTCTTTGCCGTTCCTTTGCTCTTTTCGCTCCGTGAGATAACCAGGCTTTATTTAGTACCTAAAAATGCAAAATTAATTAAGAAAAGTATTTATTCTTGAAAACAACGAAAACACAGAATATGGGATAAAATATAGAATTAATGCACAAAAGATAAGTTAAATGCCAAGAAAAATATATAGAAATATGCACTTTTTAGCACTCATCAAATACCCCCAAACCTGAATTTTACTTGTCCTCAAGTAAAACAAAACTAAGGAAATCCTACCTATACCACTGTCGCTGGTCTCTCGAATGCATTTAGCGTATGCACTAAGCCTTTTAAACCACTAAGTGTCCCTAGTGGACGAGTGAAGTCTCATGAAGGTTTGCTTAGAACGTACCTACAAAGTTCTAGGTCAAAATATAAGCTCAGATTCCATCAAATGTGATATGTGCAAGTCAGTTTAAGCTCACAGCAAAATGGAGATGTCAATCTAGCTATCAAAGGCACAATCCTAGCACTGATAACAAATAAAGACATGTGATATGAGTGTAAAGTGTATCTACACATGTGTAAAGAAAGATCGGATGTTATGACTACTAATCACCAAGAGATAGTTTCTCAGGCTAAGAACCAAGGTCGAAATCTAGCTAGCTGTCCTGACTTTACGAGAATTGTGAATGAGTTGGAGGTATTTCACAATTACTCGCGTTGTACATCAATGGCATGCACCCTTCCTTGCTTATTACAATAAAACACAAAAGATGACTCTTTACATGACTCTTATTTACATTGACTACTCTCTTTTATTTTTGGAACAAGAGAGGATGGAATTGATAAATACTTGATTGATTTTTTCATTTTTTTCATTCTTTTTTTTTTTT